>NC_136384.1:19511575-20897075 GCF_965140285.1 Lepidochelys kempii | reverse complement strand
GATTAAGGATTCATATAAGGAGAGACTGATAAGTGAGGGACTGCTTAGTTTATTAAAGAAATTAATTAGAAGGTAGATGAGAGAAATATGTAAAATAATAAATGAGATAGAGAAGGTAAATTGGACAGTCCTATTTTTCAGAACACAAGAACAAGTGGACAGCCAATGGAATGCAAGACAATAATTAGAAAAAGGCTAAAAAAGGAAATTATTTTTAAAAAATTGCATAATTAGCCTGTGGACTCACTGGCACTGGGTATCAGTCAGGCTAAGAGCTTAATAGGCTTCAGAAATGGATGAAACATTTATTTAGATAATGAGAATATCCACAGTTACATCAGGTAGAATAAAAAAAATAAGGGATATGAAAAAACCCTCATGATTCAAACAACCGCTGACTGCCAGGCTTAGCAGACTTCCCCATGGAAATTTATTCAATAATTGTCCATGAAGGGGCTAGTCCTCTGAAGCAACTGGTACTGGTTTCTGTCAGAGATGTGATGTTGGACTAGATGGACCCCTGACCTGGTCTACCATTGTAGTTTCTATGTGACTGCAGAATGCGAGCTGCCCAAGATCACACAAGAAGTCAATGGTTGAGCTGAGAATAGAGGTCTGGAATTCTGATTCTCTACAGGACAGCCTAAGTGAAAGAGTTATTCAAACTAGACACAAAGTGTCCCTAGTTTGATTTTAAGGTGTATTACTCTATAATACAAATAAACAAAGAGAGATAAAACTCACATACTAGTGGAAGCCAATCAATATTTATCACCAGTATATTGTAGGTAATGGAAGTGGATGATGACATGCTCTTAAGAACATAATTCACTTTTACGAACAAATCCGCTAAGTCAATTTCTGTGCTGATTTACACCCATATAACTCCTGTCATTCCACAGTAGAGCAGAATTTAGCCCATCATATTTAAGTCTATTGCAATATATAATGAAATGTATAAAGTATTATACTGAGAGCAAAAGTGATGACTGTTGTTGAGATTTCTTTTCTAATTGTTTGTTGAAGTGATTTGCCCATGGCCATATGAGAATCTGATGTCAAACTAAAAATCAGAAGCTTCTTATTCCCAGTCCCAAGCTTTTTTCATTTGGGATCTAAAATCCTCCCACACTTGCTTGCAGAAATACATACAAATCCCACAATCCTTTGCAGGTACAAAAGATCATGGGGCTGTGTCAGTGCTTAAAGTGTGTGTGTGTGTGTGTGTGTGTGCGGGGGGGGGGGGCAGGAGGAGGTCCATAAAGGGGTACAGCCCTAGTTAAAAATTAAAGTCATCATGGTAATTGAACACTTTAAGCATGCTCTCAACAAAACTGCTCTGCCTAAACTCTTTGTCTGCATGACTGACCTTTTTCAGATCACTTTAAGCACTGAGTATGGTAATGACAATGGCTTTGGGTGGAGATTCTGGCGACGTTTCGGAGGAGTGGTAGATACGTTGGAGGGTAGGGATAAGATACAGAGGGACCTAGACAAATTAGAGGATTGGGCCAAAAGAAATCTGATGAGGTTCAACAAGGACAAGTTCAGAGTCCTGCACTTAGGACGGAAGAATCCCATGCACTGCTACAGACTAGGGACCGAATGGCTCGGCAGCAGTTCTGCAGAAAAGGACCTATGGGTTACCGTGGACGAGAAGCTGGATATGAGTCAACAGTGTGCCCTTGTTGCCAAGAAAACTAATGGCATTTTGGGCTGTATAAGTAGGAGCATTGCCAGCAGATCGAGGGACGTGATCATTCCCCTCTATTTGGCATTGGTGAGGCCACATCTGGAGTAGTGTGTCCAGTTTTGGGCCCCACACTACAAGAAGGAGGTGGAAAAATTGGAAAGAGTCCAGTGGAGGGCAACAAAAATAATTAGGGGGCTGGAGCACATGAGGAGAGGCTGAAGGAACTGGGATTATTTAGTCTGCAGAAGAGAAGAATGAGGGGGGATTTGAGAGCTGCTTTCAACTACCTGAAAGGGGGTTCCAAAGAGGATGGCTCTAGACTGTTCTCAGTGGTAGCAGATGACAGAACAAGGAGTAATGGACTCAAGTTGCAGTGGGGGAGGTCTAGGTTGGATATTAGGAAAATCTTTTTCACTAGGAGGGTGGTGAAGCACTGGAATGGTTTACCTAGGGAGGTGGTGGAATCTCCTTCCCTAGAAGTTTTTAACTTCAGGCTTGACAAAGCCCTGGCTGGGATGATTGAGTTGGTGTTGGTATTCGGTTGGAACCTGATAGTCTATGATTCTATTCTATGTTTGGAGTGGACAATGAGGAGGCCATTGGAATTATGGGTGAGTTCAGGGCTGCTGGTTATGGGAATGGTGCTGGGTGTCTGTGCTGAGTGTAGAGATTGGGGTTGTGTATGGTAGGGGCAGGTGGGGCTGTTGCGGAGGGGTGCTGGTGTTGGAGAGAGGGGTCACTTCTCTCCTTCTCACTGTGCTGCCAACACAGCACTCAGTTCTGGGGTCAGCATCACATAAAGCTGTGGAGCTCCAGTGGGAGTGGATTGGAGGTGGACTGAGAACAAGGCAGGAACACAGCAATAAGGAGAAGAGGTATTCCTTCCCTCCTCTTAATTTACTCGCTGCCACCAGGTCTCAGTGTTCAAGGGTCTCTGAATGCTGTTTTTCCATTCAACCTGTGGGTTGTGAACCAGTGGATTGCTGTCACAGGCTACTTGTGGGTCAGACCCTATGAGCTGAGAAGCCATTTTGTTTTAAGCTGCAGAGAAGACACACACTCCGCTGTTTCCCAGAGACTTTCCTTAGATTGAAATAGTATATTTTGCTCTTTGTATACAGAAAAACAATAGTTAGAACATGTGCATTCATTAGAAGTCAATTGTTTGGGCTGGGATCTTTCTGAGCCAATCTGATCACAGCCACTTTATAAATTCTGAATTATTTAGTTCACACAGGCATTAATCCAACCAAATATTTTAGAGAGTTAATTAGTTCTGAGTGCAGTGGGGGAATTTTTGGTGTTGGTTAACATTGATTTAGCTGATGTAAAGTGTTTAAAATGCTGTTGTATGTAGACTTTGCGGTGGATTGATAGCTACACTGCATAAATGGAAAAAAATAAATAAAATTCCATCTCCTGACATTTGAAAAAAAATTTGCCTCAAATTACTAAAGTCTTCACTAATTATAGGTGCCCAATTTGAGACAATCTGAGATTCAAAACCTGCAACTCCAGGTGAAGTCAATGGGAGCATTCAGCATCTTTGCAAATAAACACATTTCAAGTTGGGTGCCCACAAATGGAGACTTCCAAAATTAGCGGGCACTTTTGAAAATGTTGGTTTTTGTCATCTCTGTTGTGCACTGTAATTTAGAGAAATATTTCTATCTGAATATTGTACACTGGGAAAAATAGTTTAGCTTTATTCATGCAAATAATCTGAACATATTTTTATTTCAATTAGAAAATAATAATTGATATTGGGATAGTGTATTAACTGATCAGGTTCATTATCATGAAATTTAATTTGTGCTAATCAACTTGAGGCAGTAAGTGTGTGAAAAAGATCATTGTGTCATTTTACAGTAGTTTGCAGTGATCAGAACTACTGGTGGTAATTTTTTAAATCATTATTTCTGCGTGAATTTAGTTCTTGGGAAGTATATTGGTGTGATGATGCACTCGGATATAACAGTCTTGGGCATGGCATAAAGCTCCAGCTAGAATAACATAGAAGAATAGACCTGACAAGCCTGAAGACTGTTTATCAAACAGAGTAGCTGCAGCAAGTGTTCCACATTAGCCCAACAATGTACCTCAACTTCTGACTTGGGAGAGGCAACCTCCAGGGCTGAGAGATTAGTTCATCTGCTATTGTCATAGGAGCTCAAGCCCTCAAAAGAAGGATGGTCTTGGAGTTAAGGCGAACTGGGATTCATTAAAGCAGAGTTCAATTCTTGTCTCTCTTGCCACAGATTTCCCATTGTGCCCTCGGACAAGCCATAATATGTGTTCAGTTAGACTATAAACTCTTTGGGATGGCACCTGTCCTCTCCAGTGTGTTTGATGAGCCCGAGCACAATGTGGGTCTGATCTCAGTTGAGCCTGTAGGTGCTACTGGAATACAAATGACAACAACCACCCTGAAAACTGCTGAGCATCGTCAAGTCCTGTTGAAACCAATGGTACTTAGGGGTGCTTAGCAGCTCAGTCCTTGGTCTTACAGATAAAACTGTTTAAAAAGATACCATTTAATACAGTCTTGTGGACACCTGTCTACTATGTCCTTGACTGAGGAAATCAGCCCTATTGTGCTTAGGCCACTGAACATGTATAGGTGTTCGGTCACTTTCCTCTTGAGAGAAATCCATATTAATGACCTTGAAATGAAAGGCTACGTATGCCATTATCAGTCTCTTGATTCGCCCAGTAAGAATGAAATTAATTTTGGTGTGTGTAGCTTTCAGATGTTAAAATCAGACCCCAAGAAGACATACCATTGTATAATATGTTCTCAGATACTTCTGTGCCTATTTTGTGTCCTGCAAAATATAAAATAATTTTTGATTAAAATGATGTTAAGGAATTCAATACAGTGTTGGCATCTGACACAGCTCAAGCAGTCAAGCGCAGGATACAAACTACAAACAGTTAAAAAATATAGGAAGGAAGAAATAAACACTGCTGAGTTTCACAGATTTCCAATGCACAATAAAATATTTTATTTAAAAACAATGCATTCAATATTGTGTTTTGGCACATGAGTCAATGTTGCAGGCACATTCACACCGAACAATAACATTGTGAAAAGATTCAAAATGAATCATTGTGTTTCCCCCCCCCCCAAACTACAGTTACAATAAATATGCAGGATTTCTCTACAAAAGGAAACAGGTTCCTTGTTCACAAATATGACAACATATTTACATGTACATTACACTGTGCAGGCCACATTCAAATCTCAGATGTGTGGCCACATCAAGTACATATTAAGTAATGCCCTGGGGCCTGATCCTGATCCCACTGAAGCCAATAGTGACTTCAGTGGGAGCAAGATCAAATACCAGCTTTTGCATGCAACACATTTTGCAACATGTGCAGCTTTGCACGCCATTCACCTGAGATTATATCCTGGCCCATAATGGACATTAATACTATTTTAAAAATAAATAATACTTCTAATATGGCCATTAACTAATAAATGCTTTATTACAATTATGGCAGATCTGTTTTTAATTTTTTTATTATTTTTATGTTTTTTAGTTAAAACAACTCCATCAAGCATTGAACTGCATGGTCATTAGAATAAAGACACATTCATTTACAGAAAACCTGCTTTCTAAAACATTTCTTTTTGCAGCCTCTATTCACAGTTAGTTATATTTCACAATCCTCACTTTTTGGTATACTCAACTGTTAAATAAACAAAGTGATAGCCAGAATGACTTTTTGTGTGTGCCCTACATACATGTAATATTCACTGAAAAAATGCTAAATACTAAAATGTTAAATAAAGATATATAAAGTAACAGAAGTAGTATACATACATCTCCAATTTTTATGTACACTTTTTGTTTTTTTGTTTTACTGCTCTCCTGCCCAATCCCCAATATACAAGCTAACATCTAGATCAGCACAACTCCTGTGTTACACTCTCACATTTCTTTGTGAGTTTACACATGCATATCCTCATTCCGTCACAGGTCTTCTTTATAGGTGGCTTATACCCACTGAGAAAGGAAATAGGCATGCAGTTGCTCACATAAATTCAGTCACTGAGTTTACTGGAAGTAGGCTAGGCCTTTATGGACTGTGCAACAGTATCATGAACATCAACAAGTCCTGAGGTGATCAGAGCTAAGTTCTTAAAACTTTAGCTTGAAAGAGCTTAGGGCCACTATTTATAGATAAAATTCACCCTAATGGATATCGTGCATTGAAAGCCCTCCATGGCACCACAGTCAACTGCTGCAGAACAGCATCCAACCCAACATTGTGCTCACCCAGGAACCTTATAACCCTATCCTACCTCGTCTCCATTTGCTACCTATCCCATGGTAGGCATTCTACCCTCACGAGACAGGGCTGCATTGGTTTTGAACAGTTCATGCCCTTCTTCTTGGAACCAGTAACCATGATTCAATATTTTAAACAAAAATGTTTTGAAATGACACATATGTGCATACAGTGTCATACATCTATGCCTATCTATTGAAACATTCACTTGTATTAGTGCATATTTACCCTTCACCATTAGGAATCCATTTAGATTGATATAGACAAGAAGGAATTCAGATTGCAAGAGAAAGGCAGGAAGAGTGTAGCCAACAAGATAACAAATGTAGGCATGATTTACCCTCCTCAATACCTGGGGTGGGGTGCAATTTTTGCCACTTGACACTCAAAGAATCTGATCGGCTGGAGGAAAGCAGCTGGACGAGTTGCTTTAATTTATGTGGGGTCTCCCTGTCAGTCTGCTTGGGAGATGTGCTGAGTCAGGACACCTATTGGGTGCTCCTGGCCCTGCACCTTCCCCGTTCAACCCCATTCATTTGCTTGTCTGCACCACTTTGCTTTGATCTCTCCATAAAACACAACCAGAGTCTGCCACAGGGATTAGTCATGGAGTTAGGTGCTAACTACTCACTGTAAAAGTGGCAGAATCTGGACCTTCAATGACTTTGGTTTGTGAACACTGAGGTATCAAACAGGACCTTTGACTCTTTTCAGGTTCACCCCCCTGAAAAGGGTTACATGGGCCATGAGCGAGACACAATAGGAAAAAGACACTGATCTCAATCCTGCAGTTCTGACAGGCAAAACACCTGCTGACGTCAAAGGGAGTTTACCAGCACAGATACTTCTGGATCAGGCTCTTAATGTGAGTTTCTCCAAACAAACTGATTTGAAAATGGAGATTTAGGACAAGAAGAGGGGCTTGATCCTGCTCTGAATGAATCATGTGGGAGTCTTTCCATTCACTCCAATGAGAAGAGTATTGGCCCCCAAAATAGGGTTCCTTTAATTTGCATAATGAATCCTATCACTTTTGTCTCTAAACAAAAGCAGATTTGAAAGACCATCTAGAAAAACAGAAGGATACAAGTAATACATTGTTTTAAAGCATGGTTTCCACATTGCAGCAAACTTGAACAAAGAATATTGATACCAAAAAGCAATTTTCTTTGGGTCTTATTGTGTCATTGATTTTGAAGCAGAACTCCCAGCTGAAATCGATGGCTCTGAAACATTCAATGGGGCTCTGAAAAAACAATGGGGAGTTATGCATAAAAATCAATGGTATGATATGGCCCTTTGTCAATAATTTTCTGAATTCCCGTTTCTGATATTTAAAGATATTTATGTTTCTCACTTAGCACCTACTGCCTCTTTCTCCCTGCTATAGCATCACTTTAGTGCTTATCAAACCATAGTCTGTTTTCAAGGGCAAAATTCTCCTCTCAAGTGCCCAGAGTGGATCCCACCCCTGATATTCTTCTCTTGGGAGTTCTGTTCCTGTGGAGAGAGCAGAACTTGGAGTCTAGTTCTACTGTGTGCCTTTGAGAGGAGACTTTTGCCCTACAGTACCGTAACTTCACTGCAAGGGATAGCGGGGGGGGGGGCAAAGGGGGGGAGAGAAACAGGCTATAAAGGAGGCAACATTTGTTTAAACTAAACACATTCAGCCCTGGTATAAGTGGCAAAACTCCATAGTCTACTTCCTTCAACAATTAGGGATATAGTTTTAGAAGAGTGACCTTCCTTTTACAGAGCCGTTTGTCCCCATAATTTTTCACTTGCAATTCATTTTGTGGGTGCAAAAGAGCAGGCACAGAAACAGAATCCAGCCCGCAGATGAAAATAATAGCAAGCAAAATTATGAGAAAAGAAAGCTGGAGATTACATCTGTGTGGAGATTGGAATTTCCATTTTGAATAGGATTTTGAGTTTTCAAAATTTGTTTTTGTTCTGATAAAGAAAGAAACCTGAACAGTTCAGAATTCTTTGCAAAAGAAAATTTCAGAAAACAAAGAATTGGGGCTGAATGAAATGTTTCGTTTCAATTTTGGCTTTTTACTTGATATTATATTATAATATATATGTAATATAGAATACAAAATGTAAAATTGAAACAAACACCATTTCAAAAGGAAAAACTGAAACGTTTTGTTCTGAAAATATCAAAATGGGATATTTTAACATTTTTGAAACTTTTTTCCTTTTTTTTTCAAACACAATTTCATGAAGCATTTTGATTTCAGTGGAACCTCTTTTTCCAATGGAAAATAGTTCCATTGAAGTTCTTCTGACTAGCTCTACTGGAGAAATAAATCCACTTTCTGAACAAGGAATGGTAGAGCAGTGCAGAACAAAACTCCAGATCAGGACACCAATCCAAAATACAGATTCAGATCCAAATGTTGCCACTATGCTAAACAGTGACATTTACAGTGAACTCAGATAGCATGGGACTCCATAGTGAAGTGGATTTAGATCCAAAATGGTTTCAATTCACTGAAATGTACCAGACAAAGTTTTGGATCTAGAGAATTTCTGCTTGGAGTGATGCTGCACTGTGAAAAAATGATGACTTCATCATAAGAAGGTCCACTGCATTTTAAAAGTTTCTGATACTCTTATTCAGATTCATTAATACCTTACTCCATGAGAATTCCCATTGAAGTCAATGGAAAGAAGACAGTGGAATAACCCATGCAGTAAGGTGATATTAAACTAGAATAAAGGTGTTGGAATCTGGCCCTAAGTAGATTGTTCCCCTTTGTGAAAATGTCTCTTGAAGATGCTCTACGGGACTGGATGGAAAGAACATTCATTTAGACGAGTACATATTTGCTTGTGATTACATCTAATTAAATTCATTAGTAATCTAAACTTTTACATAACTATGTACCTAACTTGCACATAACTATGTAATGTAAACAATGTACAGTAGCCAAACATTGACATTGTTGGCCAATATAATTTCTTATTGTTGAGAGCCAGCAACTGAAAAATATATACAACATTTTGGCCTCAGCATTAAAACAAATATGATGCTAATTGTTCATATTTACTTAACTAGATTAAAATTATAGTTTCCCACTGTTGAAATTAATAATCCATCACTTAATTAAAATGCCAGCTACCAACTATGAACCCTCCTATAATATTTTCTGTTCTCCAGTGATTGAGTTCCACACAGTACAAAATATGATACAATGTTTACAGAATCAGGTGTGTATTGGTGACTGTGTGTGTATATTAAATTAGACTAAGAATATTCTATTATTCATAGCAGTGAATCAAGAATGGATTTAGATTCCATAGTGAACACACACATACTGTACAATCCAATAGTAAAGTACACTGGAAAAGATTAATTGACGTACCTAGTTAATAATTAGTGCAGAACCCTACCCTACCTAACTCTCATTCTTCCCTTTTGAAAAATATGTAAATAATGTTTTCACCTTCCTTAGACACAGGCACCCAGAAAAACACAATTGCTCAGAACTTAATTCTGGGGCTGTTGCTCCTCTTTTACCCACTCTGCACCCCCAGCTGCGATAACTGGGCCTACAAATTTACCTGAATTGTGAGTTCCATTGTAAAAAGTCAGTGTAAGTTCATAAGATGTCACAATAGCAACAAATGCTGATGGGAAAAGGTACGAAAGGGAGAAAGACAGAATTAGTCCATACAAAAAGGCCTACTGATATAACTCAAGGACTGTGTTTTGATCCTGCTTGTAAGCAAGAAAAATGTTGAACCAGAAATTAGTGAACCCAAATTGGTGTGCCAGAAGTAGGCCTAATTGGTGGACAAAATAATGAGGGGATGTGCTATTCCACCCACATGCTATTCCATCCACTTTTGGGGTCCTTAAAAGAAAAAGACTTTGGGGAGAAAAATTGCTACCGGAGCAAGCTTCACCATCATGGCTGCCACCCCACCATCTCCTGGGACCCCTGGGCCTTCATCATCCTGATCTTGAGAGATGTCCTGACCAGACCAGGACAGAGAGAGAGAGAGATAGACCCAGAAGACATCACAACCTCTACTTGGCTCCAGCTGAATCCCAAACACCATCTGGGATGAAATAGGATCAAACTTTAACAATAGTATCAGGAACAACAGCTCCAGCCCATCTCAACTATCTTCATCAATTTTTCCCAAAAGGACAGTTATCATCATATTTGGTACCATCTAATGACTGTCAAACAAAGATTCTTCTTCTGTCTAAAATTCTCTTCAGCTAAAGGGAAAGGGAACAAGGGATGTTGTTAACATGAAAGCCTTACACAACACTTTGTATTTTGCATCCTTTAACTGTTTTTCTCTCCTTGCTGTATCTTTAATAAAAGGTTAAAAGGGATAGTTAACAGTGTGGTTGCCATGGTACTAAGTAGGCTGAGGTTTCTGCATACCAAACCCCAGACCTTGTTTAACACTGTTTAATACTGGACAGTACCTGGGTTATGCTAACACATTTAGCCCATCTATTCCATCTAAATTAATAGAACACTCCCCACACTCTTTCCTCAGTCACAATAACACCTCACTTTGCAAGGCATCAAAGCCAGTTTCTCCCAAAGGACACAGCAATGCCACTCCATGGCTAGAAGGAAGTGGTCTGTGAATCCCACTGGACTTCAGGAGTACCATAGCAATCACACTCACAGTGTAACATGGCAGATTAGGAGTTACAAGGGATGGGTCCAATCCTGTAGACCTTTACTCATCTGACTTCAGTAGGACTAGTCAGAAGGTAGAGGTTTTCAGGGCTGGGCCCTAGCTCCTTAACCTGAGTATATCTTAGTTTGTAAGCTCTTTGGGGGCAGGGACTGTCTTTTTGTCTTGTGTTGGAACAGTGGCTAGCACAATGGAGAACTAATCCCCGATTGGGGATCCCACATGTTACTGCAATGCAAATAATAATTAAAATAGCAATAATTAATCATATGGAGCCATGATACATTGGTACCGCACCATTATGAGGCCACTTAATAATAATACCTGTAATAAGTAATATTCTAGTGTATGAATTCTTAAGAATACCGAGCAGGACAGAAAAAGATACCAGGAAAGCAGATGCAGGCTTACACAACTGAGCAAGAAACTTTAGCAATACTATGTTCAGACTTCAGAAGAGTCTGAAGTCATCCATTAACACTATGATGGCATATTCTATACTCTGTGAGTTTGGATACAGGCTAACCTCCTCCTGAACACTTTCAGTTTTAAGTTTCTATTTACAAAACAAAACCAGCAAATTTTTGGTGATTTATGTCCTCTCCATCAATCAAAGAAGAATTTTGAAAATGGTTTTAAAACTCTTGCTGTATCAGGATTTCCATTCAGTGAACGGGCCTGGTGTCCTTCACTGGTGGAAATGCCACTTTAAGAACACTACATAGCACAGGCTGAGTCTGATGATGCAAAGTCAGCTGGATAGAATTTGCTTTTCCACCAAAAGGCATTGGGATTCAGAGTTTTTTAAAGTTGTTGCAAGGTGGCTCTGTGCTCCCCTCACATGGGAATCCTGAGGGAGGTGAACGCTTAGAAAGGGAGCTAATACTCCCATTAACCTGATCAGGGCCAGAATTTCACCCTAACTCTCAGGCAGATTTTCACTCAGAAAAGAACTGAGAGAGAAATTCCTATTGAAATCAAAGGCAAAACTCCCACTGAGTTCTTTAGGGTCAGCATTTCACCATGGATGCTTAGGGGAGTATGCTAAATAAAGCAGTGGTCCCCATTTCCATCCTTCACCAATCCCAGCATGGCCATCTCAAGCCAAGGTGCAGAGGTTTCAGTGGATTCCACGGAAGAGGGAGACCATTCCTCACTGATTAGAACATTCTTTATATTACCCTGGAGTTTTCCTTTCTTAAATTCTATTTCTACTTTGTAGATAAAGAATCTTGGAAAAATTAAGATAGCAGCATGTGTGATGTTTTACATCATTATTAGTTATTCTTCACTTAAAGCCATATAAAATAATATAAAATTGTTAGAATATTTTAAAGTATAATGGTTTTAATTTAAAAATATTACAATCAATTGGCCTGAGACACAATGGCCAACATTTTCAAACTTAGTCCCCAAAAGTTAGGTCCATAGATAAGTTGCCTGAATTTCAAAGTGGTTTAGAAACCTGTATCTCCCATGGACTTCAGTGAATTTTTATTTACCTAAATATGGAATTAGGTGAATAACTTTTGGCACCTAAGTTTGAAAATTTTAGCCAGTAATTTTAATCTGTTCCCATTGTTGGCACTGAGCTTATCCTCATTGCTCCCAAATAAAAGTAAAATGATCAAAGATTTTTGTTGAATTATGTTTCATCATTACACTTTTTTTTTAGACATAACTATATGCACTGGTTCAGGAGCAATGTAATGGTTACCCTAGTTTCTGCACATCTTTTTTAGGAGGACACGGAGAAGGAGCAACAGGATGGGGTATAGTATTTCCAATATGGATGTGACTTTTAGAACATAACACAATGTATCACCCAAACACATAGAATAACTGTGCTTGAGGTACAGTAGCACTAAAAGGAAAAAGAAACAATGTATGTGAAAATCTAATTTCTATCTTGAGCCCTGATCCTATAATGAGACCTGCATGGGTGGACTCCAGAGGCCGCGCAGAATGCATTGCAGGACCAGGGCTTTGGCTGGTCATGGAATGGGCTATGAAGTGGAAAACCCATTTCTTGCAATGGCTTTAGAATATGTGGGTTAGGCTTGTGAAGACTGGGAGTGCAACAAGAACACTGATGAAGGGGAGTTTAGGAATAGAAGAGCCTAGGTCAAAGAGACTATTATAAACTGTGCTCCTCTTCCAAAGGATCTATATTCCTAAAATCACTGCCAGCCCCCTTTGGGGATGTTTGGATAGGATTAGAAAGGGTCCTTCCTTGGATGTCTCCAGGGGTCTCCTCATCACAGAAAAGAATTTTTTTAAAAAAAAATTATATTATTAATCTTGATACATTAATTTTAAAATCAAACAGCCAAATTCTGTTACACTGATGTTAATGACAACATTCCCATTGATTTAAATGGGTCCGTCTCTAGGATTTGTCTCAAACTGAATTAAAACACTGAAGTAACCTAAGAACAATTTATGTATCTAGCTATGACAAGGCCCATCACTTTAATACTATTCCTAGGAATATGTAAAATACAATACCACAGATCATATGCAAGCTGTGAAAATCAGAGTCTGTTCTAAAGAACTAGAACTTGATAGTAAATGGAAAGCTTAATTAGCTTTCTCCAATTAGCCATGGCAACATGTGTATGTTTCACTACTAATAGTAATAGCTGTAAGATAAGCAAAATATTTTAAACTAACGGTTCTAATTCTAATCTGCATGGAACATTAAAATTTGGAGGTTAGAGGCATTTAGTGTAATGTTAAAATATATATATGAAAATATTTTAAAACATGTATTTAGTAGCATATCTATAAATGCAAAATATCTATCTTAAAGAGTTTAAACTTTCCTGGTCCATGAATAGTGTCAGTATATTTTGATAAACACTTCTGCATTGCTAAATATGCTGAAACCTTTTGATGAGCTGTGAAAAGGGTGATTAAAAAGCATCTTTATATTATGGAAAATATTTTAGGTTTTTTTCTTTTTTTTAGGATTATATTTTAAAGAATGTTTAATTCAGTTTTGGGCACTTTTTAAACAATCATTTGGCACTTCAAGTTTTAAGTTCTTAGGCACAATGTGACAAAGTCAGTTTAGTTAGTCCTTCACCATGCATTTTGTAGAGCAGCTGGAATTCTGCAGGCAGCTGGTGGGACTCCTGCCACTTGGTAGTGAACTTTGTTCCTTTTTTATCGTAGTAATGGTATGGGAGGTCTTCCCTGGTGTTAGGATCAAATCCAAATGGCCAAAACCCATACAGGTGGATCTCTTCACACATTGCAGAAGCCAGGGTATACATAAGAATACCTGTGCTCAGTCGCTTGGGTGACAAGTGTTTATTTTTCCAGTACCTGTGAAATAATAAGCAGAGGCTGATTCAGGTACCAATTCTGTATATAACGATTTATAAGAAAACAGGACAGCGGGTGGAGAATGTCAATATTCATAAGTGATCATATGAATAATATTAGGGTTACTATTCAGGTTAGGCCTTATTAAAATAGCATGAATATAACATACTGTTACTGAAAACACTATCCTTGCACAAGTTTATCACAGACTTTTTTTGTGCCTCTCTGCAATGGTGCCCATTAGGACATCTGTTTGTTAGTCCCCCAATCCTGCAAAATATTCCCTGTCTCCAGAGAGATTCCTTCACTTTTGCAGAACCCCACTGACACCATCTGGGCTACACATGGGCTTCCGTATGCCTATGTCGAGGCAACTGCAGGATCATAGTTGTAGGGTTAAATTAACCCTTGTGCAGACAGCCATTACAAGGCTATGCACTACTTATGCCAATATTATTGCATTGCATTTACAGTCTTCAACCTGAATAAGAGTGCCTAGAATTTAAACTAGTCTGAACTGCAACCCTGCTTATGTCAAGCCACCTTGTTTATATGATCACTTTGGCTATAGGCTGGCTTATAATACTTACAGCCAAGGTTGATGGTGCTCTAGTGCTATATTCATTGTGTGATTCACCTGTGTGCAGTGGGACAGCACAAAACCCATGCAACCACTTACATCCCACTTATGCTGAATTACATGCCATATCGACCTTGTGCTACTCTTTTGCACGGTGGCGGGGGGAACTTCACCTTAAGGGACCAATTGTGCTTCTCATTGAAGTCAATGGCAAAACTTCAATTGCCTTCAATGGGAGCAGGATTAGGTCCTAACCTTTAGACATTGCACATCAAGGCAAATTGTGAATGAAAAATCAATAAAGTAGTTGACTAGTGATATATGTTTCAATGAGTGAAATACGTGGAAAATACAAACCTGTTAACATGCTGCATTATATTTCCTGGCCAAGCCAGCTGGACCTTTAATTGCCCTCTATGCTCAACAAAGAAGTCAACCAATGTTCTTGTAACAGTTGCTGAAGTGTGGAAGAAAAAAGCTGGGATCCAAAGAATGGCCCCATCAAGCTTTTTTAAACTTAGAAAAAAGTTATTGCGATCCTGAATGGTCAAAAGATTGTTGTAATACTTTTCCAGGATGCTGGGATTGAAGGTTGTAAGGTTGGTTTTCCTTCCAACATCTTTTTGGAAAGCCTCAGTTGGAGCAAAGTTGCAACGAAAAACAAAATCAGACTTATCTATTTCTTGTCCACACTGACTCCCTGTAAGGATTCCACTATTTCCAACAACAGCACAAATGTTATAATGCTTATTCAAGACAGGTGAGACATCTGGAAGCAGTGATCTGAAGTTATTGCTAATAGAGAAAACATACTTATGGCTGGAATAATCATAATGCATCAGCTGTCCAATCCGAACACTATTCTTGGTCAAAGAAAAATTTTTTATTACATCAACATGCTGGAGAATTCCTTGCCTAAAATAAAATACAAAAGAACAAAATAAAACATTTCATTATATTTCTCTCCTTTATACAAAATAGAGGTTTTATTTCTTATGTCATGATTGGTTTTATTTAAAAAACAACTGGAGTAAAGTTATTCCAGCTGAGGGTTGCAATGCAACAGCTTTCAAATGGATATGAAGTGACAAGAGCTGTGAGACCAGATCCTCAAACCTTCATAACTTCACTGACTTTAATGGAGGATGCTGATTTGAGTTTGAGGTATATGATTGTAACTGCGTACTGTTTACACAGGATGAAATTCACTGCTGTGCAGAGCCTCAGCAAAAAGACTAAATCCTATTTAAACCCTAACTTGAGGGCAATGCATTGGCCTTGTGCTGATCCTCTGGATAGGGGTAAATTTCACCCGTGGTAGTGAACTGATGTGCTTTGGTGAGACTGGATAGCTCTCATATGCCAAGATGTACTTAAAACAAAATGAAGCAGTCAAGAATATTCAATTGTATTAACAGTAATGTAGCTAAATTTTTAATACAAGTGCTTCTTGTACCTCATTAAGAAGCTTTGAGTCACAAAACAAATGATATTCAACTGTCTTCCCTTACATAAACATAATACCATAATATCTCATTTGGACAAGCAAACTGGAATATTGAAAAGGGCTATTATGAATCCTAAAAACACTCTGGAATTTCGTCTGCAGTGGATAAAACTAGAAAATGAACCATTACTGCTTTATTTGCTCATGTTTATGAAAAACAAACAACCTCTCTTCCAGCTCCTCATCCTCAAATGTCTAAGCATTAATGGAATCCCAGTGGGTACCCTAATTATGGTCTATTGCTAACAGACAAATGCAAGGCAGATCTTGAGGCATTAACTAACATCAACATAGAGGTGCAGCTAAGCTATTTCTTTTAGGGTAGACTGTACCACAAGAACACAGGCCATAGTGGTGGCACATTGTGATGTCATTCCAGGAACACCCCAGGGAAGAACCACAATTTTCTCTCTGCTCCTTTCTGGCCCCTGAAGGGTTGTAATTTAGTGTTGGGCTATACCAGCCAGAAATTATTTCCCACAGCCTCACACTGCCTCATCTGCTGTGTTGACTAGTGACCAAAGAGTAGAGGGAGCAGAGCTAAAGTTCACCACCTCTCCTACCCATTCCAAGGAAACAGTTAGTAGGCACATTGCTCAGCTCTCTCCTTTGTTCCAAAACCCAAGACTGGGTGGGCTGCATAGGGGTGTTAAGAACGTTCTTACTCCTTTACCTGGTTGTGTAATCCAAGACACAATCTAGCCTTTAAAAACAGTGGGCAATTTTCAGGCAAAATTTGTATTCTGATAATGTTATTGGCCTAGATTGTGACATCAGTCTCTAAGCAGAAATCTCCACTGACTGATGATCAATGGCTAAACACATATATAAATAAAGAAAGCAAGAAGACTGGCCCAGCATTTACCAGCATTAGTATCACAAGTTGAAGAAGAGCAACAATGATCAACTAAAAAGCATTTCAGCTAATATTAAATTCTTGCAAATGTTGAGTTTTGAGGAAATGAAGGGAACTGAGGAATAATTTCAATTGCCATGTTGTCATCTTGTTAAATGGAATTTGGTGAAGTTGAGATGAAAATCGTTATGGAAAGAATTAATTTTAATTGGATCAGAAATGTTTCCATCATGTTCCCCATGTTTTAGACAACCAGAAACAACTATGGTTATAAAGACATAGCTAGTCTGCATTTTTACAGAATTACTGGTTGCAAATTGGCTGAGAAGTTTCACTAAAACAATTTTTTGTATTTTAATGAATATAATATTTGATATTTTTATATATTGACTCTTAAAGGTTTTTAAAAAAATTATCTTGAAATAATAGCAAATTAATTATCATTTTGATAAAGCTGGTCACATCCCATTAGTATTCCATTGCTGTAAAACAACTTCTGTTCTTTAATGAAATAATAAATTACCCTAAGACAGTGATGTATTCTATTTTGTATATTTTTTTAAACACTTCACCTTGTTGGGAAATGTTCAGACTCACTCTTTGTCTCAAGAGTTGCTGACAAGTTACTCAGAGTTCGGTATGTATAATTGTCTGATTTTATTTTCTAAATATACACCAACCACAGGTACATAGGGAGAGTGATAATTGCACTACATGGGGCTAGACTAGAGCCCCAGGCCTAACAAAACAGTCCCTGTGTTTGATTCTCTCTCACCTTTGATGTAAGAATGCTGTTCTATTAAACGTCCATTTGGAAGGCTTTTCCTGCAGCTCGTGTGTCAAAGAATTTGTAATTGGTACAAATGAAGGGTCCAGAAACTTCAGTGCAAACTGGGACCTGAAAAATGAGGACGCACGCACGTACACACACAGAATTAACAAATTGCTCAGGGCTGCGTTTAAAGATTCTGTCTGTTTCAGTGCGGATGACTTAATGGACAGGGAACTAACTGAACAAAACCTCCATTTCCCCCGTCATAGTCTGGTCTCCCTGTTTAAATCAATCTGAACGAAGGGAAAGAGAGACTTTACACATTTCTGTGCACTGCAGAATTCATAAAATGGCCGTCAAAAATATTACCGTGCTGGAATTGAAGTCAAATAGATGGGCAGGTTCAGAGAGCAAATCAGCACCACGGACAGCGATCGACCAGCAGGCAGTCTCCAGCAGCTAGCCCCGCTCCCTGGGCCTGGGTTATTATGATAAGAGGGTTCTGCCTGTTCATTTCATCCTGCTTTCCTTTCTCTCTGCCCCCAACCCCCCACTCCTCCAGCCTCAGACACTCCAGCAGTTTAACAACTCTCCTTCCCCTCCACCAGAGTGTCCCGCATTTCTCGGAGGGATCTGGCTTGTAGTCTGCCCTTGTTCAGAAAGCTCAGCACTGCAGGGCGGGGAAGGGAAGGGAATCTCTCTCCATGTGTCCCCTAGAGATGCAACGGGCTTTGCACAGGGACGGCATCAGCCAGCACAGAGCGCTTTTGCAAGGAGTTCCAGCCCCACCGCTGTGACCCAGACCCGTTCGCCTCTCGGATTTCCGGGGGATGCTGCAGTGCTGTCCCCTCGGCTCCCCATGAAGTGCAAAGCAGAATCCAAAGCGCCACGCAAGATGGGGATCTGAGCCACTTTTCTCTCTCTCTCTCCCTCCAGCGGGAAGAACAGCAGGCTGGGGAGGAAGGAGAGCTGGGAACCGCTCTGGGTGCTGGGGTCCAGGGCGCACCTTGTGCCCCGAGCCTGGATCCCTCTGCCGGGAGTGGCTTTGCGCTGGGCCCCGGGCTGGAATCTCCCTGGTGGAGGGAATTGCAAAGGGTGGAGGGGGTTGCAAGAGAAGACGTCTGGGGGAAACTCCCAGCCTTTCCCCACCTCAATCCAGGGGACCAGGGCGCCTGCGCCATTAGCTCGCCCCCTGGAATATATATGAACCGGGCGTGGAGCCACCATGATCATCAACTAATATAAGCCTTTCCCCCAGGTCAGTCAGCAGCATCCTCCCCACCACACAGGCAGACCAAGGGGCCCTGTGGTTGTGGCCACTGATGCGAAAGCCCAGAGCAGAGCGGGCACATCGATTGACTCGGAGGGTGTTGTTTTAGTTTAAAAGCAACGCTCAAAGGATGCCCGGGCGAACGGGGAGAGCCCAGATGCAAGACCCCCCTCCGGCCCCGTGTGCACCCGTCCGCCTTAAAACGGAGCGAGAACCAGCAGGCACTTACCTGAATCCAGCATGGAACATGTACATTCGGGGCACCCCCGAGCTGGCATATCTGGGAGTGGTGAAGATATTGTCCTTTTTCAGGGACACGTAGCTGATGAGGGATAAGATCAGCAGAGCCACGCTGAGCATCACCAGCCCCAGCACACTCGCCACCCGGACCATTTTGCAGTTTCTCATGCCTGGGAAAGCAATGGAGTTGCAAGGGGTGGGGTGTGGGTGTAGGGGGGGGGGGAAGCTAGAGAAACCGGCCCATTGGCGTTACAGCGAGCGAGCAGCGACGGCGCTGTGTCTGCGCTGGGGGGAGGGCGGGGGAGGCAACTCCGAGAGACAATCCGGAGCCACGGCAGCTGCGGGCGGGCACGAGGCGGAATTACGGATAAAATGGAGGGGCCGGCGCGGCGGGCGGCGCTGAGATGGCAGCCGGCTGCGCGGGGAGCGCGCGGGCGAGGCGAGGCGGCTGCCCCTCAGGCCAGGCCCGTTCCCGCCGGCGGGGGCAGGGGCGGGGGCGGGGGAGGAGCGTGCCCGGGCCGTCACGAGCGAAACCTTCGCCTCCCAAACAGCCCGGGGGGGAGCGGCGCGAATGAACGCAGGAGCCACGGTGGCCACACGCTGCCTGGCGGGGCTGCATTCAGATGGGTGGGGAGGGATGCAGATCGCCAGAGGCATAGGAACCCTCCCACCGCCCGACCCCCCCTCAGTGACCCCCACGCCCCCGACCCCCCTCCCACCGCCCGACCCCCCCTCAGTGGCCCCCACGCCCGCGACCCACCGCCCGACGCCCCCTTCACCGCCCCCCACGCCCGCGACCCCCCCTTCCACTGCCCAACCCCCCACCGCTCCCCAAGCCCCCGACCCCCCTCCCACCGCCCGACCCCCCCTCAGTGACCCCCACGCCCCCGACCCCCCTCCCACCGCCCGACCCCCCCTCAGTGACCCCCACGCCCGCGACCCCCCTCCCACCGCCCGACCCCCCCTCAGTGGCCCCCACGCCCGCGACCCACCGCCCGACGCCCCCTTCACCGCCCCCCACGCCCGCGACCCCCCTTCCACTGCCCAACCCCCCACCGCTCCCCAAGCCCACGACCCCCCTCCCAGCGCCCGACCCCCCTCAGTGCCCCCCACGCCCGCGACCCCCCTCCCACCGCCCGACGCCCCCTTCACCGCCCCCCACGCCCGCGACCCCCCTCCCACCGCCCGACGCCCCCTTCACCGCCCCCCACGCCCGCGACCCCCCTTCCACTGCCCAACCCCCCACCGCTCCCCAAGCCCACGACCCCCCTCCCAGCGCCCGACCCCCCTCAGTGCCCCCCACGCTCGCGACCCCCCTCCCACCGCCCGACGCCCCCTTCACCGCCCCCCACGCTCGCGACCCCCTCCCACCGCCCGACGCCCCCTTCACCGCCCCCCACGCCCGCGACCCCCCTCCCACCGCCCGACCCCCCCCACCGCCCCCCACGCCCGCGACACCCCTTCCACTGCCCAACCCCCCCACCGCTCCCCAAGCCCACGACCCCACTCCCACCGCCGAACCCCCCCACCGCTCCCCAAGCCCACGACCCCCCCACCCAACCCCCCCACAGCTCCCCACGCCCGAGCATCCCCTCCCTCTGCCCAAACCCCCCACTGCTCCCCACGCCCGCGACCCCCTTCCCACCGCCCGAACCTCCTGCACAGCTCCCACACCCGAGCATCCCCTCCCAAGCGCCGAACCCCCCCATCTCTCCCCATGCCCGAGCGTCCCCTCCCCCGCTCAACCCCCCCCCCCCACTGCTCCCCACGCCCGCGACCCCACTCCCACCGCCGAACCCCCCCTCACCTCTCCCCACGCCCGCGGCCCCCCTCCCCATGCTGGAGCGTCCCCTCCCACCGCCCGAAGCCCCCCCACTGCTCCCCACGCCCGAGCGCCCCCACCTCCGGAACCCCCCCCACTGCTCCCCATGGCCGTGGCCCCCCTCCCGCCGCCGCCCCCCCCCACCATTCCCCACACCCGAGCTCCCCCCACCGCCTGAACCCCCCTCACAGCTCCCCACGCCCGCGGCCCCCCCCACCATCCGAACCCCCCCCACGCCTGAGGCCTCCCTCCGCCCTGGGCGGAGACGCCCCGGGCCGCCCACCGGCCTCCCGCGTTCAGAACTTCCACTGAGAGTCCCCCCCACAAGAAGGGTTTGCGGGGTTCAGCTCTGGATGATGCTGGTGCTCCCACGACTAGTTTTTAAAAAGTAGAATGTGGTGCTAGGAGCTCCGCCAGGGCGGCACCGCCGGGCCAGCGGTATAAGGAAGGCTGGTGGAGCAAAAGGAAGCGCAGGAATCAACATCAAATATTCCTCCACTTACAAAACTCAGATGTGCTTAGGTTTCAGGTGAAATTTGCTCAGTGATTTGTCCATGAAACAGTTTAATTACATTTATTTATTTGTTTAAAGAATTAGGACTTGTGGTAAGTTTTAAAGAAAAAGTAGCCAAATGCTACATTTTGAAATAGACTTTGAAGTCAACATCTGTTTTTAAATTGCCCAGTACCTCTAAAGGGTCTCTGTAAACTGCTTGCCCATCTACAAACAGTGTGTCTAAATCCTGTTCTACATACATTACAGACTCCATCATCCAAAGAGCAAGTAAAGTCTCATAAACACACAAGGTATACATTTTTCAGGAGTAACCTTTAAATAAAAAGGTTTGCACACACAAAAGTGCATTAAAACTGTTTTAAGCAATCATGCAAGGGTCCAATTCTGCAGATCCTTTAACAGGTAGTCCCATTGAAGTCAAAGGCCTATGTGTGTGAATTAAGACCACTAGAACTCCCATGAATATTGGGGGTGGGGCAGAATAGAGCCCCAAAATACCAGCAGAATTAATGTGCCTTATTAGAGGCTGGCCTTTAAACAATGAGTCTACAGACACTTACACAGATTATACAAATGCAGTATTAGGAAGATCCTTTAAAGAGCTCATTTGCTGGAGGTGGTTGCTAGCCCAGGTTAACTGCTTAAAAAAAGGGGGAGGGAGCAAGAAGTGAAGAATAAAGAACAATATTGTCAGATACCAATGAACATACTTTGTTGAGGAAGAATCAACATGGTTTTAGTAAAGGGAAATCACGCCTCACCAATCTACTAGAATTCTCTGAGGGGGTCAACAAGCATGTGGACCAAGGGGATCCAGTGGATATAGCGTACTTAGATTTTCAGAAAGCCTTTGACAAGGTCCCTCACCAAAGGCTCTTACGCAAAGTAAGCTGCTACAGGATAAGAGGGAAGGTTCTCTCATGGATTGGTGACTGGTTAAAAGATAGGAAACAAAAGGTAGATATAAATGGTTAGTTTTCAGAGTGGAGAAAGGTAAGTAGTGGTGTTCCCCAAGTGTCTGTTCTGGGACCAGACCTATTCAACATACAGTTGGCAAAATTTGCAGATGATACAAAATTACTAAAGATAGTTAAGACTCAGGCAGACTGTGAAGAGCTACAAAAGGATCTCACAAAACTGGGTGACTGGGCAACAAAATGGCAGATGGAATTTAATGTTGATAAACGCAAAGTAATGCACATTGGAAAGCATAATCTCAACTATACATATAAAATGATGGGGTCTGTTAGGGGGCTTATTCCTTCACCCACTTACTTCCCTGGTCCTTCTCACATGAACAGAGAGCAACAATACCCGAAGTCCAAAGGTGCAAACAATTCGATGTTTATTGGGGTGAACTTCCAGCAAGCATGATTCCAGTTTCCTTCCTTAGTATCCTCCTTCCCAGCTCTGACACCACAGAGCCTTACACCTATGTCCCTGTTCCGATTCCTGCCCTTAGCCAAGCATGATTCCAACTTCCTTACTCCCATTCCCTGTTCCCATTTCCCCCTTTAGCAAAACATGATTCCAATTTTCTTACCCCCATTCCCTGTTCCCATCTCACACACCCACATGCCCACCCCCACCCACACCCCCTTAAGGTTAACCTGTCCCCCTTATTTTCAGTCTTAACTTGTGTTGTTTTTTTTCACCTCCCTTTCCTGAAGGGCCATAATCTGAGTCTTCTAGTAGCTTGTTTGCTGACCGGATGTATTCATTATTTGCAGCTCCTTTGTGCCCATCAGCTAGGTAATTTGCATTTACACACAGAGGCTTACTAGCTTGCTTTTGGATCCAAAGCTGTTAGCAGCTCAGACACTGTCTTAAAAGGGAAGCATTTTACTTCCACCAGAGTTCTGATCACTTTCCACTTTCATCTCCTGCTCCAAAACACAGCGATCTGAAAAAGAAAGCACAACCTATTGTGGCTCCTTTTGGAGCCCTATTAGGATTTTAATGAAGTACCATGTTTTATTTGCATTTCTTTTACTCCTTTTCCAATATACACTGCACATGTCCTGGGAAAATGCAAATTCCTTCCATATAGTTTAACCTCCATAACATCATATTAGCCAAATTAATTTTACACAAGGTATAACTGCCTCCCCCATGCCTACAGAGTTTTCATGCAGAACCCACCAAAGCAACAATCTGATCCCCCAGAGCCATCCCAAGGTTCAGTGTTCCCATCATTCCTCCCCTTTTCCTTTTCTTTTACCTGTGCACACATACACACAAAATTCTGTTTTGCCTAACATCCCTTGCACTGTAATTACTCTTTTTACATAACTGTACCCCGATTACACTTCCATCTTGTACAACTAGACACAACCAGGGGCAGCCAAGTTAAGTTCCAAAAGAAACCTCTTCCATCCTTTAGTGATTTTGATTACATTACCCAATAGTCAAATAATTTTGCTCAGATTCTCTCTCTACCTGCTGCCTGCAGCAGTCCCTTATAGACCATTTCTGTGGGAAAAGGGCCCATTTTCCCTCAGAATAGCTATAAAGGCTTCTGTGGACAGAAGCATAGTGGTGATAGTAGCCACTCTACCTGACCCCCTTGGATAATTTAATTACCAAGCTTCCATCCAATGTGACTGCACAGAGTTGCACATACAGTTACATGTATATAACTGGGTTTTATCATTAAACAAAAACTTCCTTCTTGACATCTCACATAAGTATCCAAAGTACCCTCCATTAAAACTTCAGAAAAACAAAAGAGTGTGGAAAGGCAGGTTGCACTTTGAAACTTTTTTTTTTTTTACTCCACTCCCCTAGGACCAAGTCTCAGATCCAGTCTCTAAAGGTGGTCTGTTAACTCTGCTTTTGACCTTAAACCCTTTTGTGCCAAATCATCTTTCACTATCCCTAACTAATTTACAACCCTTCAGCAGCCCTTGCTGAAGCAGCACCAAACTTGAAAGATTACTGGCAGCTTCCCATAATGCTGCCCTTACTTCAAACCTCTCAAGCAGACTGAAGTGCCTCTTTTCCCTGGGAGACATTCAGTCCCGATGGGCAGGGACCTTCTTCCCCTACCCATATACCAAGGAGGGTGGGCTCCTCAGCCACCCCCCATACCTCTGGGTCCCCTAACACTTCCTCCATTTCCTTTTTAATCTTATCCCAGGTTGACCCCTGTACCTGGTATGGGCCCTGGTCCTCCCTTATCCATTTATCCAAAAAATCCTTTACCCTGGCTTGCCAGAACCCGCAACTACCATCACGAGAGTTCGCGATACCCCCTCCAAGCAGCTGCGCAGACTGTTGGGGAGGGGGACTTACAGGCTGCCACTCACCTATCCAATGCGATGCATCCGAGTCACCGGCACCAAGATGTTAGGGGGCTTATTCCTTCACCCACTTACTTCCCTGGTCCTTCTCACATGAACAGAGAGCAACAATACCCAAAGTCCAAAGGTGCAAACAATTCGATGTTTATTGGGGTGAACTTCCAGCAAGCATGATTCCAGTTTCCTTCCTTAGTATCCTCCTTCCCAGCTCTGACACCACAGAGCCTTACACCTATGTCTCTGTTCCGATTCCTGCCCTTAGCCAAGCATGATTCCAACTTCCTTACTCCCATTCCCTGTTCCCATTTCCCTCTTTAGCAAAACATGATTGGAGTCGTTGTGGATAGTTCTCTGAAAACATCCACTCAATGTGCAGCGGCAGTCAAAAAAAGTGAACAGAATGCTTGGAATAATTAAGAAAGGGATAGATAGTAGGACAGACGATATGATGCCTGTATATAAATCCATGGTACACCCACATCTTGAATATTGTGTGCAGATGTGGTTGCCCCATCTCAAAAAAGATATATTGGAAAAGGTTCAGAAAAGGGCAACAAAAATAATTAGGGGTATGGAACAGCTTCCGTATGAGGAGAGATTAATAAGACTAGGATTTTTCAGCTTGGAAAAGAGATGACTAAGGGGAGATATGATTGAGGTCTATAAAATCATGACTGGTGTAGAGAAAGTAGATAAGGAAGTGTTGTTTACTACTTCTCATAATACAAGAACTAGGGGTCACCCAATGAAATTAATAGGCACCAGGTTTAAAAAAAAATAAAAGGAAGTATTTCTTCACACAATCACAGTCAGCCTGTGGAACTCCTTGCCAGAGGATGTTGTGAAGGCCAAGCCCATAACAGGGTTCAAAAAAGAACTAGATAAATTCATGGAGGATAGGTCCATCAATGGCTATTAGCCAGAATGGGCAAGAATGGTGTCCCTAGCCTCTGTTTGCCAGAAACTGGGAATGAGCAACCGGGGATGGATCATTTGATGATTACCTCTTCTGTTCATTTCCGCTGGCGCACCTGGCATTGGCCATTGTTGGAAGACAGAATACTGGGTTAGATGGACCCTTTGTCTGACCCAGTAGGGCCATTCTTATGTTCTTATGGAAATGCCCTCCTAAACCACCTCTTTGTGTCTCAGTGCTGCAATATGAAAAATCACCTACCAGGAGAATGAGTTAAAGAGGAACATCCCACCTGATCCAAGGGAAAATCTGTTGACTGGGGTTGGCTCAGTGTGATTTCAACACAGATTTTTGTATGTGCCAGGTCCTTGCACAATACCAGAAGAGCAGGCTGATCTTATGCTCTGCTGATCTTATGCTCAGCGTGGCTCTGCTGCGCTCCAAGATCTCTAAGGCAAGCCTTCCAGTGGATCATCCAATGTCACGTTTATAAAGTTATTCTCATCCAATTAAAATAAGTAGGCCAAGGGAGGTTAAGCCTCCCCTTAGCCAAGCCCTGGCCCCACCCACGCTGCATCCTCTTCCCCAAGCTAGAGACAGTTTGGCTCCTGCCAGAGTCCAGCAAGTGGCTGGGGCTGGCCCTATGGCACAAAAAGAGACTGATCCTTCAGGCTTCAGTGTAAAGACCTGAGCCCTGTAGGATATAGTACCTCCTGACTACCTATGTGGCTTTAGTGGAGTCCAGAAAGGCTAATGAAATTAGGAAGTAGGGTTGCTTAGGAAGTAAGGGATAGACTTATTTATATGATTTTTTTGTCCTCTGGTCAACTCTCCTATTCCTTGCCATGGAAAAGGTAATGTCCTGCACCATTTGCGTGCCTAATCAGTCTTCCAAGACTAGGCGATCCCAGTACAAAGCAAGCTTACACCTTCAGATATTACAGTAATGAGGGCCATATAAATATCTTGACAAACAGATGAAGTCTTCTGGGACTTTTGCGCCCCCACAAGGCCAAGTATCTCCTGGGCCTTAGGATTCCATAAAAGTAACAGTATGTATCTGTCCTAGCACATCTCTACCACTACTTTTGGGCCTCATACAGGAAATATAGGACCATCTCTTGATTTTTATACAGAACTCCCACTCTCATTAATAGAAGTTAAAGAGCGAGAATAGAATATTGCTCATAGTCTTGTCTACTCAAACATTTAATTTGCGGATAGTGTAAATCTATCCCACGTTTAAAAGCAGGGTAGCTCAAAGCAAACTAGGGAACATTTGATGTGTGGTAGCAGGGTCCACAAGGACACTCGAAGCATGGCAGGCTAGTGTGTGATAGACTGACACCCCAGCTTGTCACAAAGTGTTTGTGTAGATGTGCCCAAGTAGCGCCTATCCCTTCCACAATAGACCCCTGAAAAGAGTTTTAACATGATATTACAATGCATTTTAAATATTTAATTCTTGGAGTTCCAGTGAAAAGTATGAGTGAATCAGATGTGGTTTATCACAAGTCAAACAGAAAACATGAAAAGTCTTTACACAGTATTTGTGGTTCAACCAAAGAGGCTTTTATTGAATTATGCACATGTATGCTGCTGTATCTATAGTTCCTTCTGCATACACTGCCTCATGTTGGCTCATGGAAAGCATAGTTTTTTCATCAGTTGTTTAAATCATCATCTTCTATGTATGTGAACAACATGATGTCACTACAAATGATGAAATAAAGCAAATATGTTGGACATTTCCAATTTATGTACAAACAATAGTTCAGGAAGGAAGCATGTATTAATTCAAGGTGTTAGCAGCAGCAGTGAAATCAATGTCAGTGCATTCTGCTTGGTCTGTGGTACATAGGCAAAGAAGATTTCGTAACAATTGGTAAACCAAGATACAGAGTAGGCTTTACTGTAAGTGACTTGTGATGTTATCTGAATGCCAAACTGTATAGTCAGTACATCCAGACTGACATCACACTGATGCCAAAATATCTGGAGATTGAAGGACTGTTGAAACACCGAAGACCATACTTTTCAAGGACTAAGGTAAGGAAGATAATGCAGTCTACAACTATCAACACAATATTTCTGTATAGTATAAGGCTTTACTACATGAACCATGGGACTGAATCCAATTGCACCTATGGGGGGAATTGTACATAGGCAGAATTCAATCACTTTAACTGGGATTTGATCAGGACAATGGGGCTAACACAACTAGTTTTGCAAAAAGAGCTATATGAACTTTGACCATCTCCAGAAGAAGCTTGGTTTTGTTTCATCCTAAAAGCAGCAACTTCAGCATCACTACCCTTACCCTTGAACTTTGTGTATTGAGAGAGTGAGGGTCCCATTGAGATGCAGAGAAAAGAATCAGTTTCTGAAGCACCAGTAAAAATTCTTGGAACCACTTTGATTATCACTGGAAGTCTCCCATTGAAATCCTAAACAGGTTCAATCCTGTTTAGCACGTGAGATTTAAGGAGATGACAGTTTAAAGGTTCTTGGCTAAAAATATTTAAAAGGTTGGATATTGATTTATACCAAATACCACGTTAATTTTTATTTCACTTGTATTATACACCCCCAGCCTTTACAAAGTCACAGACTAGTTTCAGGATACTGCATTGTGCATTCGAACAAGTTGCAGTAGGAAACAAAGGCAGTTTTTCCTTCAGATTCTTCAAAGATAGCAATATGTCAGTAGCCCCCAGAGAGGTTGAAAGTAAATGAATCAGTGCTAGAAAGTGAAGGATGTCATCTGCACTGAATGGTGAAAGGGAGTCCTGAACAGTATCTTCATTGATTTTTCTGTAATTGACAGAGAATCTTGGTTTGCCTTAGGGCTTCTAAATGGAAGAAGTGGGGAGGCCCAGGTACAAGAAGCTTCCTTTGCTAAAATCTGTAAAAATTTCTCCTAAATTATTTGTCTTTTTATTCCATGCAGCTTCAAATAAGGTACTGGGGTGATAAACTTGGAAATTTCATAATTCGCTCAGTGTTCTGCAAAGTGCATTAAAAAAAAAGATATTCGTGATTTAACATTACAGGGAATCCCTTCACCCTTTATAGTAGCCAGGAAAACCTTGGTGTCTATGATGCCTAAAAATTCTTTGCTGTTGATGATATGCATTGATAAACGTCTGATCTAATTTGCCTATGCTATGTAGAAATATGGTAGTAATACCCTATAGGAATTTAGTAGGAACTATTGTCTTGACTACATTTGAAACTCTGCCAGGAGGAGCCTGTCTTCCCTATGAAATCTATTCCATCCATAATTCTACAGCCATCATTTAAGGGAATATTTCTGAGTGCATTCCTAGCTCTTGTTAGTCAAAGCTCCTGGACAGACCCTCGGAATACATAATTTCTTTGGGAAATGTAGATATGAAAAGAGGGAATGCTGCTCCTTATTGAATTCAGTTTGAATAAAGTAAGGATGTTAGAATAATGACAGAATACAGGCTGGGTTTAAGGCATAAGCACTTTAGGTCTTCGCCTAGGGCTCCCAAATCCTGGAGTCAGCTGACTACATCAGAATCGCAATTTTCATTTAAGTCTTGAGTCCTCATTGTTGTGAAGAAAAGCTTGAAAATGTCACTTGAGTGTAGCTGATGCAGTGATCAGAGTCTGCAGAGAGCATGATACATATCTCTGTGTTGTGGTATACCTAAAACCCTGGATTTCCTTAATCTGGCCTTGAAATAATAAATTTGGAAGTGGTACAACCTGCATATTTATTAGGGCTGTCAAACAATTAAAAAAATTAATCACAATTAGTCACGAGATTAAAAAATCACTATTAATCACAGTTTTAATCACACTGTTAAACAATAATAGAATACCAATTTCAATTTATTATAAATATTTTTGGATGTTTTTCTACATTTTCAAATATATTGATTTCAATTTCAACATAGAATACAAAGGGTACAGTGCTCACTTTATATTATTACTTTTTATTGTAAATATTTACACTGTAAAAAAGATAAACAAAAAACCAGTATTTTAAAATTTGTGACTGAACTCCTTGGGGGAGAATTGAATGTCTCCTGCTCTGTGGTTTTACCCATATTCTGCCATGCTGATGACAGGTTCTGCTCAATAACGATCCAAAGCAGTAGGGACTGACACATGTTCATTTTCATTGTCTGTGTCAGAAGCCACCAACAGAGAGCTGATTTTCTTTTTTGGTGATCTGGGTTCTGCAGTTTCTGCATCAGCACGCTACTCTCTGAAGACTTCTGAAAGTATGCTCCACACCTCATCCCTCTCAGATTTTGGAAGGCATTTCAGATTCTTAAACTTCGGTTGAGTGCTCTAACTATCTTTAAAAATCTCATATTGGTACCTTCTTTGCGCTTTGTAAAATCTGAAGTGAAAGTGTTCTTAAATCGAACAACACGTGCGAGACTGCCATAACACAAAATATATGGCAGAATGTGAGTGAAACCACACAGCAGGAGAACCACAGAGCCATACAATTCTCCCCAGGAGTTCAGTCCCAAATTAAATTAAAGCATTATTTTTTTAAAGAAGTATCATCAGTATGGAAGCATGCCCTCTGGAGTGGTGGGCGAAGCATGAAGAGGTGTATGAATGTTTAGCATATCTGGCATGTAAATACCTTGCAATGCTGGCTACAAAAGTGCCATGCAAACACCTGTTCTCACTTTCAGGTGACATTGTAAATAAGAAGCGGGTAGCATTTTCTCCAGTAAATGTAAACAAACTTGTTTCTCTTAGCAATTGGTGGAACAAGAAGTAGGACTTAGTGGATTTGTTTTGCGTTGTTTTGTTTGAGTGCATTATGGAACAAAAATAATCTTTGTTTGTAAATTGCACTTTCATGATAAAGAGATTGCACTACAGTACTTGTATGAGGTGAATTGAAAAAGTACTTTTTAAAATCTTTTTTACAGTGCAAATATTTATAATAAAAATAATAATATGAAGTGAGCACTGTACACTTTGTATTCTGCATTGTAATTAAAATCCACATATTTGAAAATGTAGAAAAACATCCAAAATATTTATAATAAATTTAAATTGGTATTCTATTATTAACCATGTGATTAAAACTATGATTATTTTAATCAAGTTAATTTGCTTTGAGATAATCGCTTGAGTTAACTGCGATTAATTGATAGCCCTAACATTTATCAGAGTTTGGGTGGGAAGGATATGAACAAGCTTTAATAAACTACAAACTCTCAATGATGCTCTGATGTCTTGGAAGAAACATGTTCATAACAGGACCTTGGAACCTACTGTGACCGGATCGTGCCAGATGGCTATAGGAGAGTAATTTTTTGAAGCAGAAAAGAATTTTATTTGTGTAACACTTACAAAGAATCACCAAAAAGGATAAAGCAAAACTATGCAACAAAACAAAAGCAAACACAAGGTGTAACACAGCAGCCTTCAGGAGGGAGAAGTGTTCAGGCTAGCCTGGGCCCAGAGCAGGGGGGCTTCCTTGACACTCATGGTCTTCCACCCTCCTGAGTTACCTGGTGGCCTAGAGTGGTGGGGCTTCCTCGACACTCGTGGTCTTCCACCCCCTCGAGCTACCTAGTGCCATGCCCAGTGTCACCGATTATTCCTCTCCTGAGAGTGCCCGACAAGATGGGCACGGCTGCAGGGTGGGTGATTTGGGGGGGGGGGGGGGGACATACACAACGTGTGATAGGACCCCTTCTAAGTGACAGTGATGATGGTATCCACAGCGGCAATGGCTGGGGCTGGCGTCTCTCGCTCCTCCCCTCAATCAAAGGGTCAGATAGAGAGAACTGGACGGGGTCACCGAGCAGAGAACCCCGGACAGTGCCCACCGCTCCTCGAAGGCGTCAAGGGAGTTAGTGGACGCCGCCCAGAGGAACTCCGCCCGGATACGTGAATGTACTGAGGATCAAAAAACGTCCCTACAATCGCAGGATGCTTTATTAGCCAACCTCCCGGGGGGCTGCTACTGCCCGGGCATACGCCCTGGGGGCTGGGGGAGGGATGATCACAGAGCTGGTGGAGGCAAGAGCGGGGAGAGACGCCATGGTTGATGACGAGGCCACAGCAGTGGGGGCAGCCCCTGCCATGGAGGGCCTGGTGGTTGTAGCGGGGCCCTTTCCCTTCTTCACACCCTGGCCTTTCCGGCCAACTGGGGGGCTCTCCTAGAATCTGGGGGGTCGGTGGGCGTAGCAGCGGCAGTAGTCGCCCCGGTGCCTCCTGCTGCCGATGCCCCATATGGGGCGGTGCCAGGTGTTTTGGCAGCAGTGGTGGGGGGGAGGCTTGGGGGTTGGGCAGGGGGGTAGGTGGGGGAGAGACAGCTGAGGTTATTAGAGGGGCCTCACCCCTCTCATTCCCCGCCACTGTGAGCAGGGAGAGACAGGGAGGCACCAGAAGGAGGCGGGGAGGGGGAAGCAGATTAACCGCTTCTCCCTGTTGGGCTGCAGGCGGGGGGAGGGGGGCCAAGTGGGTCGGACTGGACAGGGGGAGGAAACAGGAGTTGGGGTTAGGTAGTAGGGTCAAACTGTGGGGTTGGCAGTCTGGGGACGGGGGGGGGGGGGGGAACGTGGATCCATGCGCGTTTGTCCAAAGAGTCTCGTTTGTTTGGCTGTTGTGTCTGGTCCAGATGACAAAATTCAGAGCAAGCAGCTGAATCCAGAGGCAGATGGCAAGTTGCCAGCAGGGACGGATGGCGGGGGGGGCCGTGACGGTTGTAGTAGTGTGGGGGGGCACCGATGGATCAGGGGGCAGCTCCGTGCCACACCCCCTGTGCCCCTACAAATGCAGTTAAGACACAGTCAAACTCCCCCCACACAAGAGTACAGTTCAAAAGTTACTCAGTCTTATGGCCCCCTCCACGATGATTTGTAGCTTCCCTGGGTGATGTCTTTGTCGGCTGTCTTCTCTCCCGGGGTTTGTGGAGCATTCCAAAAATGCCAAGTAGATAAGAAGAAAAAAAAAGGAACTTGTCAGTTAATTACAGGTCCACAAACGAACAGCAAACAGCTGGGTCTGGGGGCTTCCACTCCCTTCCTCCGGGGAGCGGGTCGGCAGTCCCCCCCCTCCTCCGGGGGTTTCAGCTGGAGCAATAGCAGTGTCCGAAAGCAGGCGTGGGGGGGCTTGGCGGCAAGCTGGCAGCCGACCAGCACTCGAATGGCAGCAAAGAAAAACAGCAAAAAAAAACAAAATGAAGAAAAAGCGTCTGGCCCGGTCGGGGTGGGGGGAACTGAAGCAGGGTCAAAAAGTAAGAAAATCCCAGGCCAGGGGGCTTTAGGAGAGCATTTTTTTTTAAAGAATAAAAGACATTTATTTAATTGCAAAGAGAGAGGTTTTCAGTGAGTACAAGTAATGAGGCATCAAAGTCAGAAATGGTTACAAGAAAAACAAAGCTAAAATGCTTCCTAAACCTAACAAGCTAGACTTGATTCAAGGTGAAGTCCCCTACCACATATTCCAGTAATAATGTTGATCAAATTCTCAGGCCAGGATCTGCTCCCAAGGTCCAACAGCTGTTGAGGTTTTTTGTTTTGTTTCATTGTGTTTTTTTGATTTTGGTCCTCTTAGGTGAAAGAGGGAGAGAGAAAAGGGAGAGAGAACAAGAAGTGTTTTTGCCCCATTGTCACCCTGTGAAATGCAATTTCCTGAGAATGACCCCTAGATAAAGTTTATTCCAGCTGAGAGTACGGAGACATGGAATCTGATGGAGGAAGTTCCATGCTGGTTCTTTTCACCCGTGTATGCGAAATGCAGATGTGTGACAGGGTCGGGCCGGATGGCTACAGGAGAGTAATTTTTTTTTTTTGAAGCAGAAAAAATTTTTATTTGTGTAACACTTACAAAGAATCACCAAAGAGGATAAAGCAAAACTATGCAACAAAACAAGAGCAAACAGAAGGTATAACACAGCAGCCTTCAGGAGGGAGAAGTGTTCAGGCTAGCCTGGGCCCAGAGCAGGGGGGGCTTCCTTGACACTCGTGGTCTTCCACCCTCCTGAGTTACCTGGTGGCCTAGAGCGGGGGGGCTTCCTCGACACTCGTGGTCTTCCACCCCCTCGAGTGACCTAGAGCCACGCCCAGTGTCACCGATTATTCTTCTCCGGAGAGTGCCCGACAAGATGGGCACTGCTGCGGGGTGGGCGGTTTGGGATGGGGGGGGTTACACCCACGTGTTATAGGACCCCTCCTAGGTGACAATGATGATGGTATTCACAGCGGCAACGGCTGGGGCTGGCGTCTCTCGCTCTTCCCCTCAATCAAAGGGTCAGACGGAGGAAACCGGACTGGGTCACCGAGCAGAGAACCTTGGACAGCGCCCATTGCTCCTCGAAGGTGTCAAGGGAGTCGGTGGACGCCGCCCAGAGGAACTCTGCCCGGATACGTGAATGTACTGAGGATCAGAAAACGGCCCTACAATCGCAGGACGCTTCATTAGCCAACCTCCCCTCTCTGGTTTTATAAATGGCTGTTTTAGCTAGGGCTAGGAGGAGGTTAACCAGGAGATCTCGCGATTTTGTGGGGCCACGGATGGGGAGTGTGTAGATAAAAAGGTGAGGGGAAAAGTGTAGCCAAAAGCGTAATAAAATATTTGTGAGGAGCCGGAAAAGGGGCTGCAATCTGGCACACTCTAAATATACCACGGGCCCACCCGTAGGCTGCAGCACCGCGCCTTCCTTGCCCTCTACCCTCCTTTATAAGGGCCCTTGTGGCCTGGAGGATTTGATCAAAGTCCCCCCATAGCTGGAGAGCCAGCTGTACCCTGTTGTGGGTGCCTCGGATGTTTTCTAAAAACTTCCGCAATACATTTCGCAGCTCATGGGGGGGTGGGGTTGCGATTTCCGGGTTGTTCTCTGGTGGGGCTCTTGATGCAGCCTCGTGGTCCGCTAAGGCAGGCAGACAGGGTGCAGATCACCGACAGGGCGTCTGACAGGCTAAAGTTATTAGGTCCATCTCACGCCTTGGGGTAGAAGGGGATGGCGGAGGGAAAATTACAGCTCCTAATGGGTCGTGGCAGGAAAATGCAAAGGCTGCTCCCTGGGAGGAATCTGCAAAAAACGAAATAGAAATAACCCCAGGGGTGGCAATAGCATTGCAGGAGGAGGTGGACTGGGCAGGAACAGGGGTGGAGGCGGGGGCAGAGGCAAGGCTCTGGGCTTTGGGAGGCAAGCAGCTGAAAGGTGGTGCCTCCTGAGCAGATTCAAGGGTTGAGGGGTGGGGGACGGGGCTCCCAGTGATGCTAGGCGCAGGCTCTGTGGTGGATTTGGCGGCCATGGCATCAGGTGGTGGACCACCTTCTGTAGGGTGCCCGCCCAGGAAGGCAGTTAGGGGGAGGGAGCATGGGGAAAGGGGGACTGGGGTGAGGTTGCCCAGATCGAGGCCAGCCGGCAGTAGATCATCCTCTCCCTGGGTGACCGAGGTCAAACCTAGGGCCTCAATCTCCTCATACATGGAGGAGAGGTCGTCTTCTGCTACCCCAGGGGCCTCTCCTCTGGGGCCCGTCTCGACGGTTGCTTTGGGGTTCGCGGGGGGGGTTCGGGTGGTATCTGGGTAGAAGGGGCTTCCTCAGGGGTGTCGGAGGGGGAGGGTCTCCTGTGGAGGGGAGATTCTACGTTCCAATGTCATTCTATCTTCCCCTCCCGACACCGGCAGATGGATCTGACCCGTGGGCATAGCGGAAGGCTCAGTATCAGTGCCTCCCTTCCTGGTCTTCCGGGGGGCCTCCGCATCGGATGGGTGCAGCGGAGCTCGAGCCTTCCGCTTGCCTCGTTTCCCCTGGACTAGGGTCCAGCCCTCCATAGCGTCGTCTGGGGGTTAGTTATCAGGGGTCGTGTCGGGGGGCAGAGGTGATGGTTCAGGGGTTTGGGGGGGGTAACGGTGAGGCAGCATGGGGGGCGGGGGGTTCTCCTTGGGGCGGGTCCTCTCCTATACTCGGTAATATCTTTGCTGCACCCTCCTCCATAGGCTCTGCTGGATTGTTGATAGCAAGGGTGGGACTCCCTTGCTCGTCTGGGCATTGTAGGGGAGGTGTCTCTTGGGCCCGGACGGGAGCAGCAGTGGATCGGGCAGGAGGAGAGGTGGTTTCAGGTGCCGGGCAGCCAGGGGCATCGGCAACGACGGAGCCGACGTCCTGCCGGGTCTCGGGGGTCTCGGGTGCCCCTTCCCCCTGGGCCAAAGGGCAGTCTCTGCGGACATGCCCCGCTGAGCGGCAGAGGTAGCACCGGGCTTCTCCGGTGGAGTAAAAGACCCGATATCGGGCTCCCTGGTAGGGGACTAGGAAGGACCCCTTGAGCGCCTCTCCGTCACGCACCGCTGCCGGCGGTAGAAGCTGCACTTGCTGGCGGAACAAGAGGACATGACGGAGGGTGGGGTCCTTGCAGCCCAACGGGAGAGGGCTGATGACAGAGACAAGTTTCCCCAGGGTGGAGAGAGCGGGTAACAGGGCAGCATTGGGTAGAAAGGAAGGGCAGAGGTGAGGACTAGGAGAACGCCCAGGTCCTCTAGCGGCTCCAGGGGGACAAACACCCCCCCCCCCACCGCCAGGCCCTTCTCCACCGCCTCCTGGGCGGCAGCCTCCGATGCTAAGAAAAAGACGACCTTCCCATACATTTTGGAGGCCGCCACAATAGCCGTGGGTCCTACCACCCTCGCCAACGCCTGCACGTATGTCTCCACGTGGGGCGAGGCGGGGACCAGGAGGCAATGGACGCCGTGCTTCCTGGTCATGGTGGGAAAGGGGCCCCGGCTGCTATTGATGGTAACGGAGGCAGTGGATGGGCGAGATGACGAGGCGGCAGGTGGGGGGGGGTGCCACCGCCCGGGCATACATCCTGGGGGCCGGGGGAGGGACGCTCGCAGAGCTGGTGGAGGGAACAGAGGGGAGGGACGCCATGGTCGATGACGAGGCCACAGCGGTGGGGGCAGCCCCTGCCATGGAGGGCCTGGTGGTTTTAGCGGGGCCCTTTCCTTTCTTCACACCCTGGCCTTTCCGGCCAACTGGGGGGGGTTTCCTAGAATCTGGGGGAGGGCGGTGGACGTTGCAGCGGCAGTAATCGCCCAGGTGCCTCCTGCTGCCGATGCCCCAGCGGGGGCGGGGGCAGATGTTTTGACAGCAGTGGTGGGGGGGAGGGCTGGGGGGTTGGGCAGGGGGGTAGGTGGGGGAGAGGCAACTGAGGTTATTAGAGGGGCCTCACCCCTCTCATTCCCCGCCATTGTGAGCAGGGAGAGACGGGGAGACACCAGAAGGAGGAGGGGGGAGAGGGAAGCAGATTAACCACTTCTCCCTGCTGGGCTGCAGGTGGGGGGGGTGCCAAATGGGTCGGACTGGATGGGGGAGGAAAACAGGAGTTGGGGTCCGGTAATAGGGGCAACCTGTGGGGTAAACAGTCCGGGGGGGAGGGGGAGGACATGGACCCACGCACGTTTGTCCAAAGAGTCTCGTGTGGTCGGCTGTTGTGTTTGGTCCGAGCAGCAAAATTCAAAGCAAACAGCTGAATCCAAAGGCAGATGGCAAGTTCCAGCAGGGACGGATGGCGCGGGGGCCGTGACGGTCGTAGTAGTGTGGGGGGGGACCGATGAATCAGGGGGCATCTCCGTGCCACACCCCCTGTGCCCCCACAAACGCAATTAAAACACAGTCAAACTCCCCCCACACAAGAGTACAATTCAAAAGTTAGTCTTACGGCTCCCTCCATGATGGTTCGTATCTTCCCTGGGTGATTTTTTCTGTCGGCTATCTTCTCTTCCGGCTTTGTAATGAGACTTTCAGCAGGCCAAGAATGTTGCAGAGATAAGAAGAATCTTCTTAGCTCGGTACGGGTTTAGAAACAACAGCAAAACGGCTGGGTCTGGGGGCTTCCACTCCCCTCCTCCGGGTAGCGGTCGGCAGTCCTCCTCCCCTCCTCCGGGGCTTTCAACTGGAGCAAAAGCGGCGTCCGAGAGCAGGCGTGGTGGGGGAGGGGGGGGGCTGGCAGCAAGCTGGCAACCGACCAGCACTTGAGTGGCAGCAAAGAAACAGCAAAAAAACAAAACAAAACAAGCATCTGGCCTGGTCGGGGTGGGGGTGGGGGAACTAAGCAGGGTGTCATAAATATAAAGGGAAGGGTAAACCCCTTTGAAATCCCTCCTGGCCAGGGGAAAGCTCCTCTCACCTGTAAAGGGTTAAGAAGCTAAAGGTAACCTCGCTGGCACCTGACCAAAATGACCAATGAGGAGACAAGATACTTTCAAAAGCTGGGAGGAGGGAGAGAAACAAAGGGTCTGTGTCTGTCTGTATGCTGCTCTTGCCAGGGACAGAACAGGAATGGAGTCTTAGAACTTTTAGTAAGTAATCTAGCTAGGTATGTGTTAGATTATGATTTCTTTAAATGGCTGAGAAAAGAATTGTGCTGAATAGAATAACTATTTCTGTCTGTGTATCTTTTTTGTAACTTAAGGTTTTGCCTAGAGGGGTTCTCTATGTTTTTGAATCTAATTACCCTGTAAGATATCTACCATCCTGATTTTACAGGGGGGATTTCTTTATTTCTATTTACTTCTATTTTTTATTAAAAGTCTTCTTGTAAAAAACTGAATGCTTTTTCATTGTTCTCAGATCCAAGGGTTTGGGTCTGTGGTCACCTATGCAAATTGGTGAGGCTTTTTATCCAACATTTCCCAGGAAAGGGGGGGTGCAAGTGTTGGGAGGATTGTTCATTGTTCTTAAGATCCAAGGGTCTGGGTCTGTAGTCACCTAGGCAAATTGGTGAGGCTTTTTACCAAACCTTGTCCAGGAAGTGGGGTGCAAGGTTTTGGGAAGTATTTTGGGGGAAGGACGCGTCCAAACAGCTCTTCCCCAGTAACCAGTATTAGTTTGGTGGTGGTAGCGGCCAGTCCAAGGACAACGGGTGTAATATTTTGTACCTTGGGGAAGTTTTGACCTAAGCTGGTAAAGATAAGCTTAGGAGGTTTTTCATGCAGGTCCCCACATCTGTACCCTAGAGTTCAGAGTTGGGGAGGAACCTTGACACAGGGTCAAGAAGTAAGAAAAATCCAGGCCAGGGGGCTTTAGGAAAGAATAGAAAGCAGATAGCTGAGCAGCAAGCGAAGGAGGTCCCTTTTCCCTGGGTAAGGGAACACGGAAGGGTTTTTTTTTTTTGAAACAGAAAAGAAATTTATTTGTAACACAAGAATTACCAAAGGAAACAAAACAACTATGCAACAAAACAAAGCAAACAGAAGGTATAACACAGCAGCTTTCAGGAGGGAGAAGTGTTCAGGCTAGCCTGGGCCCAGAGCGGGGGGGCTTCCTCGACACTCATGGTCTTCCACCCTCCTGAGTTACCTGGTGGCCTAGAGGGGGGGGGGCTTCCTCGACACTCGTGGTCTTCCACCCCCTCGAGTTACCTAGTGCCACGCCCAGTGTCACCGATTATCCCTCTCCTGAGAGTGCCCGGCAAGATGGGCATGGCTGCGGGGTGGGTGGTTTAGGGGTGGGGGGGGGTAGACACCCATGTATTATAGGACCCCTCCTAGATGACAGTAAGGATGGTATCCACAGCGGCAACAGCTGGGGCTGGCATCTCTTGCTCTTCCCCTCAATCAAAGGGTCAGATGGACGGAACCGGACGGGGTCACCGAGCAGAGAACCCCGGACAGTGCCCACCGCTCCTCGAAGGCGTCAAGGGAGTCAGTGGACGCCGCCCAGAGGAACTCCGCCCGGATATGTGAATGTACTGAGGATCGGAAAAAGGCCCTACAATCGCAGGACGTTTCATGGGCCAACCTCCTCTCTCTGGTTTTATAAATGGCTGTTTTAGCCAAGGCTAGGAGGAGGTTGACCAGAAGATCCCGCAACTTTGTGGGGCCATGGATGGGAAGTGTATAGATAAAAAGGTGAGGGGAGAAATGAAGCCAGAAGCGCAATAGAATATTTGTGAGGAGTTGGAAAAGGGGCTGCAATCTGGCACACTCTAAATATACGTGCGTCAGGGTTTCCCTCACATTACAAAAAGGGCAAGTATCCGGGATGGGGGTAAACCATGTCAGAAACACGCCCGTGCTCACAGCTCCGTGAAGGAGTCGCCAACTGATGTCCCCGACGGGCCTCGGCACCAAGGTGGAATACAGGCTGGCCCATCGAGGTTGCTCACCCTCCAAAGGTGGCAGGAGGTCCCGCCACTTTGTATTGGGGTGGGACACCAGGGTGTGGGCGTGAAGGGTGTGAAGCATGAGTGTGTATAAATATTTCTGTGGTGCAATTTGAAAACTGACCGGCTGCAGTTCATGGAGCCGGCTTGCAGTGAAAGGGTCAGGGGTTTGTTGGGATCTATGGGGTAGGGGCCCAATGGAAAGGTCTGGCTGGCCTGGGGTAGAGGATGAGTGGGGTGCACCCTCACACAAGGCTCGGTTGACATAAGCCCGAGCAGCGGGGGTCAAGACGGCCTTCACTTCCTGAAGTATGCGCCGGGGGGTACAGGGGCTGGAGAGCCCCATGCGCCGAGCGAGCGTCAGGGGATCCAGCCAGTCTCTCCGGTCGTAGTCTAGGAGGTCTCCAACCCTCGTGACATCCGCCAGGACCAACCTCTGGAGCACCGAGCGGGACTCCGCCACCTGCACACGGAGCTGGGGGTTGTGTAGCAGGGGCTCCGTGAGGAGATCTGCTCCCACGGTGGCCGCCACGGACCTGGTCGTTAGAAACAGTTTCCAGGTCCAGAGGAGGTCCTGGTAGAAGACCGGCAGCCCGGAGAGGTCTCGCAGAAAACCCCTCGGACAAAGACAAAAGAGCTGCCAGTCGTATCGGAGCCCTTGGAAGCGGTGCAGGAAGGCATGCGCCAGTATGCTCCACGCCGAACTACCTGCACTATAAAAGAGCCTCTGCAGGGCCTGGAGGCGGAAAACGCGGACCTGAGTGTACAGACACTTCAGGCCCTGCCCTCCTTCCTTCAGGGGTAGATGAAGAACTCCAACAGGGGCCCAGTGCATTCCTGACCAGAAGAACTCTAGAATCAATCTCTGGAGGTGGGTCAGAAAACCCGGGGCCGGGGCCAGGGTGTTGAGCCGGTACCAGAGCGTGGACAGGACTAGTTGGTTAAGCACCAGTGCTCTCCCTCGGAGGGAGAGACATCGGAGTAGCCTCGTCCATCTCCGGATCCGCTCTATCACCCCGCCCTCTAAATTTTGCCAGTTCTCCGGCGGGGAAGGGTGCGTGGCGGAAAGGTAAACGCCGAGATAGAGCAGTGGACCCGCACTCCACCGGATGGTCTGAAGTGCGGGTGGGAGGGAGCCTGCCTGCCGCCAGTCCCCTACCGCCAAGCCAGAGCTCTTGACCCAGTTGACTCGGGTGGAGGAGGCTGCCGAATAGATGGCTTGGCATGCCTCCACTCGCGCCAAGTCGCCCGGGTCCTGGACCACGAGGAGTACGTCATCGGCGTACGCCGACAGGACCAGCCGCAGCTCCGGCTCCCGCAGCACCAACCCCGTCATCCTCCTGCGGAGAAGACAGAGGAAAGGCTCGATCGCCAGAGCGTACAAATGGCCCGAGAGGGGGCACCCCTGCCGCACTCCTCGCCCGAAGCTGACCGGTTCAGTCAGGGTCCAGTTGAGCCTAACCAAACACTCCGCGGAGGCATACAGCACCCGGAGAAAACTCACAAACTGAGGTCCGAATCCAAACGCCTGCAGAGTGCTCAGGAGGTACCCATGGTCTACTCTATCGAACGCCTTCTCCTGATCAAGAGACAGGAGGGTGAACGATAGACCATCTCTCCGCCCGAGTTCCAAAAGGTCTCGGACTAGAAAGAGGTTGTCAAAAATGCTGCGACCCGGGACAGTATAGGTCTGGTCTGGGTGGATCACGTCCGCCATCACGGACCCTAGCCGCAGCGAGATTGCTTTCGCTACGATTTTGTAATCCGTGCTAAGGAGTGAAACGGGACGCCAGTTTCATAGATCGCGGAGGTCCCCCTTCTTCGGCAGCAAAGCGAGCACCGCTCGCCTGCATGACAGAGGGAGGACCCCGCTCTGCAAGGACTCAGCCCAGACGGTGACTAGGTCTGGGCCGAGAATAGAGGCAGCTCTAGTCGGTCTCGGTCGCCCACGCTGACCGTGGGAAGTTCCTCCCAGAGCACCCCGCAAGCGCCAGGATCGGTCGGATCCAGGGAGAAAAGGCTTGTGTAGAAGTCACGGGCCCTCCCACACATCTCTGGATCCGTGAGGGGGGTGCCATCTTCCGCAAGAAGGCAGGTGACGTGTTTCTTGGCCCCCCTCGTTTTCTCCAGGGCATAGAAGAAGCGGGAGCCGCGGTCCATCTCCCGAAGGAGGCGGATGCGGGACCGAACGAAGGCACCTCGGGCCCGGTGGTCCTCGAGGGCCCGGAGCTCCTCCCGCTTCTCCCGGCACGCTCCGCAGAGGAACGGGTCCTCGGGGCTGGCGGCCAGGCGCCTCTCCATCTCTAAGACCTCCCGTTCCAACTGCTCTATCGCTGCATTTCTCCGTTGGCTGGTGCCCCGAGTGTAGTCACGGCAGAAGAGCTTGGCGCGCACCTTCCCGAGATCCCACCTTCGCCGCACTGAGGGAAAGGCTCGCCACTGCTCTCGCCAGGCCAGCCAAAACTCCCGGAAGGACGTCACGAAGCTCTCGTCCTCCAACAGGCTGTTATTAAAGTGCCAAAAGGCCGGCCCCGGTCTCTCTGCACGGAGGGAGACCGTTACGGTGACTAAATGATGATCGGAGAATGGGGCCGGCCGAATGGCGGAGGAGTGGGCCTGTGAAAGATGGAAACGGGATAAGTAAATACGGTCCAACCGAGAGTGGTGTGACCGATGGGCCTCCACCCGGACAAAAGTGAACGTGGAGGTGTCATCTGGGTGATGGTCACGCCAGACGTCCACTAGGGAGTGATGGTCAACTATCCCTTGGAGAATATTCGCAGCGGCCGGACTCGGTTCGGCCCCTGAGTGGTCCCGTTTCTCGAGGGTGGTGTTAAAGTCCCCTCCCAGGACCAGGCACTCGTGCGAATCCAGGGTGCCGAGAAAGTCGGACACCTGCTGATAAAATTGTGGCCGCCTGGAGCTCATTTGTGGGGCATAGATGTTAACAAGATTAACCACGAGCCCCTCCATAAGGACTCGAAGGTGCAGCAGGTGGCCCGGCACGGCCTCATTGACCCCTAGCACCTCAGGCCGTAGGTTGGGGGAGAACAGGGTCGCCACTCCAGCTTGCCAGGTCGCGAAGTGGCTAAAGTATACCCCGTCCCCCCACTCCAGCCGCCACCTGTCCTCGGCGGCCGGGTCCGTATGGGTCTCCTGCAGGAAAACTACAGAGTACCTTCCTTCCTGAAGGTAAGAGAGCACCTGGGACCTGCGGAGAGCCATCCTACTGCCCCTGGTATTCAGGGTCGCAATAATAAGAGGCGTCATGCGGAGGGCTCGGGGGGTGGGGGCCTCATGTTGGCGGGGGTGTTCAGGGCCCCCGGCGGGTTGCGCAGCAACCCGTGACCCATCCCGTGGGTGAGTAGATCGCGTCGGAAGCTGCGGGCTTGCTCGTAGGCCGCAGCACCGTGCCTTCCTCGCCCCCTGCCCTCTTTTATAAGGGCCCTTGTGGCCTGGAGGATTTGATCAAAGTCCCCCCATAGCCGAAGAGCCAGGTGTGCCCTATCGTGGGCGCCACGGGTGTGCTCTAGGAACTTCCGTAGCGCATGCCGCAGCTCATGGGGGGGTGGGGTTACAATTCCCGAGGTGTTCCCTGATGGGACTCTTAATACAGCCTCGTGGTCCGCTAAGGCGGGTAGACAGGGTGCAGACCACCGACGGGGCATCTGACAGGCTGGGGTTATTAAATTCATTTCACGCCTTGGGGTGGAGGGGGATGGCAGGGGAAAAATTGCTACTCCTAATGGGTCGCGGCTAGAAAGTGCAAAGACTGCTCCCTGGGGGGAATCTGCGAAAGGCGGAAAGGAAATAACCCCAGGGGCGGCATTAACATTGCAGGAGGAGGGGACTTGGGCAGGGGCAGGGGTGGGAGCAGGAGGAGGGGACTTGGGCAGGGGCAGGGGTGGGAGCAGGGGCAGGGGTAAGGCTCTGGGGTTTAGGAGGCAAGCAGCTAAAGGAAAGTGCCTCCTGAGCAGAGTCAAGGGTTAAGGGGTAAGGGAGGGGGCTCCCAATAATGCTAAGTGCTGGCTCCATGGTGGTCTTAGCGGCCATGGCATCAGGTGGTGGACCACCTTCTGCAGGGTGCTCACCCAGGAAGACAATTAGGGGGAGGGAGCATGGGGAAAGGGAGGCTGGGGTAAGGCTGCCCAGCTCGAGGCCAGCCGGCAGCAGATCATCCCCTCCCTGGGTGACCGGGGTCAAATCTAGGGCCTCAATCTCCGCGTACATGGGGGAGAGGCTAACTCCTGCCACCCCGGGGGCCTCTCCTCTAGGGCCTGCCTCAACGGTCGCCTCGGGGTCCGTGGGGGGTTCGGGTGGCGTCCAGGCAGAAGGGGCATCCTCAGAAGTCTCGGAGGGGAGGGTCTCCCGTGGAGGGGGGATTCTGCCCTCCAATGCCAGTCCGTCTTCCCCTCCCGACACTAGCGGATGGATCTCGCTCGTGGCCGTGGTGGGAGGCTCGATAGCAGTGCCTCCTTTCCTGGTCTTCCGGGGGGCTTCCGCGTCGGATGGATGCAGTGGAGCTCGAGCCTTCCGCTTGCCTCGCTTCCCCTGGACTAGGGTCCAGCCCTCCATAGCGTCATCTGGGGGCTGGTTAGCAGGGGTCGTGTCGGGGGGTGGAGGCGATGGTTTAGGGGTTCGGGGAGGTAGCGGTGGGGCAACATGAGGGGCGGGGGTTTCTCCTTGGGGAGGGCCCTCTCCTATACCCGGTAATATCCTTGCCACACCCTCCTCCATGGGCTCTGTTGGATTGGTACTGGCAAGGGTGGAACTCCCTTGCTCGCCCGGGCGTCGTAGGGAAGGTATTTCTTGGGCCCGGACGGGAGCAGCGATGGGTCGAGTAGGAGGAGGGTTGGTTTCAGGTGCTGGGCAGCCAGGGGCGTCGGCAGCGACGGGGCCGATGTCCTGCCGGGTCTCGGGGGGTTCGGGTGCCCCTCCCCCCCGGGCCAAAGGGCAGTCTCTGCGGACATGCCCCGCTGAACGGCAGAGGTAGCACCAGGCCTCTCCGGTAGAGTAAAAGACCCGATAGCGGGCTCCCTGGTAGGGGACTAGAAAAGACCCCTCGAGCGCCTCTTCGTCACGCGCCCCTGCCAGTGATAGAAGCTGCACTTGCCAGCGGAACGAAAAAATGTGACGGAGGGTGGGGTTCTTGCAGCCCAACGGGAGAGGGCTGATGACAGAGACAAGTTTCCCCAGAGTGGAAAGAGCGGGTAACAGGGCAGCATTGGGTAGAAAGGGAGGAACGGAGGTAAGGACGAGGTGAACGCCCAGGTCTTCTAACGGTTCTAGGGGGACAAACACCCCCCCCACCATCAGGCCCCTCTCCACCGCCTCCTGGGCGGCATCCTCCGAGGCTAAGAAAAAAACGACCTTCCCATACATCTTGGAGGCTGCCACAATAGCCGTGGGTCCTACCACCTTCGCCAACGCCTGCACGTATGTCTCCACGCGGGGCGAGGCGGGCACCAGGAGGCAACGGACGCCGTGCTTCCTGGTCAAGGCGGGGAAAGGGCCTCGGCCGCTGGTGATGGTGGCGGAGGCGGGGGGGGCGAGATGACGAGGCAGCAGGCAGGGGGGAGCCCACTGCTGCCCGGGCATATGTCCTGGGGGCCGGGGGAGGGACAATCACAGAGCTGGTGGAGGGAAACGCAGGGAGGGGCACCACGGTTGATGACGAGGCCACAGCGGTGGGGGCAGCCCCTGCCATGGAGGGCTTAGTGGTTTTAGCGGGGCCCTTTCCTTTCCACCCACCCTGGCCCTTCCGGCTAACAGGGGGGGGTTTCCTAGAATCTGGGTGGGCGGTGGGTGCAGCAGCAGCAGCAATCACCCTGGTGCCTCCTGCTACCGGTGCCCCAGCAGGGGAGGTGGCAAGTATCTTGACAATAGTGGTGGGGGGGGACCTTGGGGGTTGGGCAGGGGTGGTGGTGGGGGAGGGACAACTAATTTTGTTGAAGCAGTCTCGCCCCTCTCGTTCCCCGCCATTGTGAGCAGGGAGAGACAGGGAGACACCGGAAGGAGAAGGGGGGAGGGGGACAGGAAAAAAAAACCACTCCTCCCCGCTAGGCTGCAGGCGGGGAGGGGGGGGAATGCCGAGGGGGTTGGACTGGGAGGGGGGGGAAGAAACAAAATCGGGGTCCGGTAATAGGGGCAAGCTGTGGGATAAGCAATCCGGGGGGCGGGGGTGCAGACCCACACACGTTTGTCCAAAGAGTCTTGGTTGGTCGGCTTTTATGTCCGGTCTGGAAGGCAAAGTTCAAAGCGAACAGCTGGATCTGAAGGGAGATGGCAGGTTGCCAGCAGGGACGGACGGCCGGGGGGGGGGGCTGTGACAGTTGTAGTAAGGGTGGGGAGTTAGCGGCACCGATGGATCGGGGAGGGGGGGGTCTCCACACCACACCCCCTGTGCCGCCACAAACGCAAGTAAACCACAGTCAAACTCCCCCCCACGAGAGTATAATTCAGAAAATTACTCAGTCTTACGGCCCCCTTCACGATGATTTATAGCTCTCCTGGATTATTTCTCCTGTCTTCTGAAATCTTCTTCTCCAGCTGTGTTGGCTGTGTTCCAAGGCTTCTGGCATGCAAAGAATGTTGTAAAGTCCGAGCTGCTAGCAAAACGGCTGGGTCTGGGGGTTTCCACTCCCCCCTCCGGACAGCAAAATCGGCAATCTTCCCCCGCTCCTCCGGGGGCTCAGCTGAGGCAAATAGCTGCGCCCGAAAGCAGGCGTGGGGGTGGGGGCGGGTGCTGGCGAGCTAAGGGCCGAAGCACGTAGACAGGAAAAAAAACACAAAAAATGAAAAGAAAACAAAAAAAGCGTCTGACCCGGTCGTGGGGGGACTAAGACAGGTGTAAAAAGTAAGAAAAATCCGGGCCAGGGGGCTTTAGGAAAGAATAGAAAGCAGCTAGCTGAGGAGCAAGCAAAAGACGTTCCGTTTCCCAACAGGGAAGGTTCCAGAACAATCAGGAACCTTCTGGAGACAATTAAGACAGGCTGATTAGAACACCTTTAGCCAATCAAGAAGCTGCTAGAATCAATGAAGGAAGGCTAATCAGGGCACCTGGGATTTAAAAAGAAGCTCACTTCAGTTTGTGGTGTGCGTGTGAGGAGCTTGGAGCAAGAGGCACTAGGAGCTGAGAGTGAGAATGCGGACTGTTCGATGACTGAGGTGTACAAGCATTATCAGACACCAGGAGGAAGGTCCTCTGGTGAGGATAAAGGCGGCGTTGGGAGGGGGCCATGGGGAAGTAGCCCAGGGAGTTGTAGCTGTCGCACAGCTGTTCCAAGAGGCACTCTAGACATCTGCCTTCCACAGGGCCCTGGGCTGGAACCCGGAGTAGAGGGTGGGCCCGGGTTCCCCCCAAATCCTCCCAGCTCCTTGTCAGACACAGGAGGAGTCGACCTGGACTGTGAATTCAGAAAAAAGGCCAAGCTGAGGGCTGCCGTGAAGCTCCAAGGCAAGCAAATCTGCCAATAAGCACAAGACCCACCAAGGTAGAGCAGGAACTTTGTCACACTACATACAGGGCAGTTTTTTAAAATGAGACAAATTTTAGATGTAAATTCCACAGAGTTATTGGAAAGTGGGTAGAACGGCCGGAGCAAAGAAGTCATCCTGAAAATAACACCAACTTCCAAATCCAGCTGTCAGAAATGACCCTGTTGCAACTCTTTGTACTTTGATTTTGTAAAGCTATCTAAAGAAGGAAAGAAGAAGTGGGACCGCTAAGCACTGAAGATGGGGTGAAGATTAAAGATTATCGAGGCATGGACCAACACCTAAACAAATACTTTACCTCAGTTTTTAATGAGGCTAATGAACATCTTAGGGTTAGTGTCAGGGTAGCTAATGGCAATGAGGATATGGAAGTAGAAATGACCACATCCAAGGTGGAAGTCAAACTCAAACAGCTTAATGGGACCAAATCAGGGGGCCTGGATAATCTCCATCCAAGAATATTAAAGGAACTGGCATATGAAACTTCAAGCCCAACAGCAAACACTTTTAATGAATCTGTAAACTCGGGGATTGTAACCTATAACTGGAGAATTGCTAAAATAGTTCCTATTTTTAAGAAAGGGAAAAAAGTGATCCAGAAAATTACAGGCCAGTTAGTTTGACCTCAATTGTATGCAAAGTCCTGGAACAAATTTTGAAAGAGAATGTAGTTAAGGACATAGAGGTGAATGATAATTGGGCTAAATTCAACATGGGCTTACAAAAGGTAAGTCATGCCAGACCAACCTGATTTCCTTCTTCGTGAAGATAACTGAGTTTTTAGACAAAGGAAATGCAGTAAATCTAATCTACATGAATTTCAATAAGGCATTTGATACAGTTCCACATGAGAAATTGTTAGTTAAATTGGAGAAAATGGGGATTAATATGAGAATTGAAAGGTGGATAAGGAACTGGTTAAAGGGGCTACTACAACGGGTCATGCTGAAAGGTTAATTGTCAGGCTGGAAGAAGGTTACTAGAGGAGTTCCTCAGATATCGGTCTTGGGACCAAACTTATTTAACATTTTTACTACTGACTTTGGCACAAAAAGTCAGAGTGTGCTAATAAAATATTTGGATGACACAAAGTTGGGAGGACTAGAATATCATACAAGAAGATCTGGGTGACCTTGTAAACTGGAGTAATAGAAATGGGATGAAATTTAATAGTGCAAAGTGCAAGGTCATGCATTTAGGGACTAATAATAAGAATTTTTGCTATAATCTAGGGACTTATCAGTTGGAAGTGACAGAGGAGGAGAAAGACCTGGGTGGATTGATTAATCACAGGATAACTATGAGCAGTCAATATGATGTAGCCACAAGAAAAGCTAATGTATCAGGTGGGGTATTTCCAGTCAAGCTAGGGAAGTATTAATACCATTATAAAAGGCATTGGTGAGACCTCATCTGGAATACTGTGTGCAATTCCTGTCTCCCATGTTCAAGAAATATGAATTCAAACTGGAACAGGTGCAGGGAAGGGCTACTAGCATGATCCGTGAAATGAAAAACCTACCTTCTGAGAGGAGACTCAAAGTGCTTGTCTTGTTCAGCCTAACCAAAAGAAGGCGGAGGGGAGATATGATTGCTCTCTTTAAATACATCAGAGGGATAAATACCAGGGAGGAAGAGGAGTTATTTAAGTGCCAGTGTGGACACAAGAACAAATGGATATAAACTGGCTATCAACAAGTTTAGGCTCAAAATTAGGTGAAGGTTTCTAACCAGCAGAGGAGTGAAGTTCTGGAACAGCCTTCCAAGAGGAAAGTGGGGGCAAAAAACTTAACTGGCTTCAAGACTGAACTTGATAAGTTCATGGAGGGGATCATATGATGGGACTGCCTACAATGATGTGTCCCATCGTTAGCAAAAATCCCCAATGGCTGGAGACGGGACACTAGATGGGGAGGGTTCTGAGTTACTACAGAGAATTCTTTCCCAGGTATCTGCCTGGTGGGTCTTGCCTATGTGCTCAGGGTCTAACTGATCGCCATATTTAGGGTCGGGAAGGAATTTCCCCCAGGGGTCAGACTGGCAGAGACCCTCGGGATTTTTTGCTTTTATGTGCAGGATGGTACACAGGTCACTTGCAGGTTTAAACTAATGTAAATGGTGAATTCTCTGTAACTTGAAGTCTTTAAACCATGATTTGAGGACTTCAGTAACTGAGCCAGAGATTAGGGGTCTATTACAGGAGTGGGTGGGTGAGTTCTGTGGCCTGCAATGTACTGGCAGTCAGACTAGATGATCATGATGGTCCCTTCTGACCTTAAAGTCTATGAGTCTAAAACAAAGGCCAGATTTTCATCTGACGTAAACCAGCTTTATTCCTTGGAGGTCACTGGAATAAGGCTGGCATACACCAGCTGAGGAGATGCTCCATAGACTCAGAATCTAGGTGTGATGGGTTGGGTCACAGAAACCCACTTGGGACTGCCATTTGATGTGCTGAGACTACCTCGGAGCCTGTTTTCCCTGCCAGCTTGGGACTTCAGAACCCTGACTTGCTGAGCCAGACATACTAGCCTGCTACAAACATGTATAATGTAACTGGAAAATGCTTCATGCAAAAGGTCTCTTGTAAGGTATCAGTACAAAGTTTATAATCTACTGAGTGTGTTCATCCTATTTGTATAAACGTATCATTCTTGTATCTGAAACTAGAAATATGTCTATACTGCAATAAAACACCCAGTGCTGGCCCATGTCAGCTGACTTGGGCTCAGAGGGCTTGGGCTGTGGGGCTATAAAATTGCAGGGTAGGCTCTGGGGTCCTGTAAGACGAGAGGTAAGAACACATGAAGGACAGTTGAGGTCCCAGAGGACTGGAGAAGGGCAAACATAGTACCTGTCCTTAAAAAGAGGAAAAAAGAGGACCCAGAAAATTATAGACCAGTCAGCCTAATTTCAAACCTGGAAAGATACTGAAACAAATGATTAAACAATCAATTTGTAAGCACTTAGAGGATAATAGGGTTATAAGGAATAGCCAGCATGGATTTGTCAAGAACAAATCATGCCAAACCAACTTAATTTCCTTCTTTGACAGGCTTGCTGGCCTAATGGATAGGGAGAAAGCAGTAGATGTGATTATTCTTGATTTTAGTAAGGCTTTTGACACAGTCCCACATGACATTCTCATAAGCAAACTAGGGAAATGTTATCTAGAGGAAATTACTATAAGGTGCGTGCACAACTGGTTGAAAGACTGCTCATAGAGTAATTATCAATAGTTTGCTGTAAAAATGGGAGGGCGTATCTAGGGAGGTCCTGCAGGGGTTGGTCCTGATCCAGCACTATTCAATATTTTCATTAATGACTTGGATAATGGAGTGGATAGTATGCTTATAAAATCTGTGGTTGACACCAAGCTGGGGAGGGCTGCAAGCACTTTGGAAGGCAGGATTAGAATTCAGGATGATTTAGACAAATTAGAGAATGGGTCTGAATTCAACAAGATGAAATTCAGTAGAGACAAATACAAGGTATACTTCGGAAGGAAAAATTAGATAGATAGATAGAGACTATTTACGTTCCCTTTTACTGATGCTAGAAAAGCTAGTTGAATAAAAGGGCTTCAAATATAACTGGAGACGGGGCAAGGTTTCAAACCATCCAATAGAAGGAGAAGCAACAATGTATCAACAGAGAAGAAAATGAAGGTGTGCTACATAAAAGAAAGCAGGATCATTGATTTACTTTGAAGTTACACAGAAGAAACACTCACTGGGTTGAGTGTGCACTTAAGAAAGGTCCCCACTTTTTGACCTATTCATAAAAATGGGACATAGTCTTTTTAACCCTACAGGAAAGTTGTGCTTTGAAGATCTGCCCTACTAAAATGAACCTTTTCAGTGCTAGATTCCCTGTTTCCCCCCCTCCTTTGAAGCTTATGCTTAGGACCCCCAAACTGTAAGGGGGGGGTCTTGATCTGATTGACTGCACTGAAAATAGTTTTTAAATCTCTTTAAAAGCCAACACTTGTGTGTCTACTGGGATGTGAAGCTCTATGAATTTATTATCAAAAGCATTCATTCTCCTGCCTTATTTTGCTTTGACCACCAGTTTGCAACTTCTCCATGTTCACTGAAAGCACATCCCTTGGAGAAGAGGTAAATAAAGAAGCACCTGCTGCTCTAATAATTGTCTTCTATTAATAATGGACCAAATCTTGAAGTCCTTCAGCCTTGTGAAAGCCAATGTGAGCCTTACATGGATAAGAGCTGAGTAAAAACTGAGTTAGAACCTGGATCTAGCCTGATATAAATGAAAAAATAAGAATAATGAAATGTTATCTGAAAGGCCAAACCCTGTCTCCACTGAAATCACTGAGAGATTTCAAAGAGACCCAGCTTATGGCCCTACGTGACTATTCTGCCATGTGGAATTTGGCTGGTATCTCAAGGAACTTGGGTGTGCAGTGCTCCAAATGAGCCAGCTGCTGTGAGAGAAGCTAGATAACTTGACTAGAAAAGCGACACTCATTTTGCTGTCTAGACACTGAAATGCTTCTAAAAGAAGGCCTGTCAATAGGCTTGGAAGGATTAGATTTTTACTGATAAATTTACTGATAAATTTCACCATACACACACACTGATAAAAATAATTCCATCAATAATAATGGAAATTTGCAGATAGGCAAAGTAAAAAGAATGCTGCTTGAGAACTTAGAGTTTGATGTAAGGATATTTACTTTGCATATTTCGATATGTGATGCTGACAATTCACGTTTTAAAGGGAAGGGAAACAGAGAACAGATGCTGCTGAGCTTCCCAGGACCAGTAGGAGGCATTGCAAAGCAGGTGTATGCATTTACAGTGCCTCACTCTCTTAGATGCTTTGAAAAATTCTACCCCATATCATGTAGAGAAAAAGTTAAGTTCTCTATAGGGCTTTTGTCTCCCCTGGAAAATTGGGCCATAGTAAAATATTGTATAAAGCTTTAATTTTTTGAATTTCAACATCTACTGTAATTAAATAATTATTGTCTCTTTCCCTCTATGGTCTGCGGACCCTCCCTATTGTCTGACCCTCCATATTTTCCTGCAACTGTGAAAATTTACACAGATAAAAATAAAAAGCTTAAAAATAAACATCTATGTTATTTGTCAGACTTACAAACAAATAAAAATCAAATTCTGCCCAGCCTCTCTATAGCACGGACACCTCTGACAGCCTTGTGAAGCCCAAGCAAAGGGTCTTGATACTGACAAACTCTGTAAGGCCTGGGTGGAAATCATGAAGCAGAAGTGGGAGCACTCTGGCGCCTCAAGGCAGCAGAAATCTCCACTCCACTCTCCATGGGGGAGGATAATTGAATGATCCACATTGTCCCAGACTCGTCAGATCCACTTTCTCTCTTTCCCTAGCCCAGCCTGGTCCCTCCCTCAACCCCATCTCTACAGCAATGTGGAAAGAGGCTCTACTGAGCTGGTCACCTTCTTTGTGGGATCCTGGCAACCTGCCTGCCCCAGCACAATGGAAGTGCTTTACTTCAGGTGTTGCTTGGGACTAGAGAACAGAATACAGAATTTATTCTTAAGTGCGTCCTTGCTGTCTCCTGTATCCCTAGCACCAGGCTCAGAACATCCTACAGAATAATACATTTATTAGGAAAGGTAAATTTCAAAATGTATTTCAGTGAAATGAAGGACACTTACCTTTTTGTGACTTTATTACGTATAACAATTTCTACTGCTCTTCTTATTTTTACTCTTCTAACAGTTCATAATAGTCCAATAATCATTAAGCTCCACACAAGCATCCCAGTTAAGGGCAGTCCCACCAATTGTTAATGGTTGCCATACCACAGACAGAGTGGGTGCAACCTATCGTCTTAGCAGGACGTGAAAAAAAAAAGAACAATTCTGATGTGCCAGTAACAAAGAGCACTGTGTATGCAATTATCTGTTCAATTCACATTTTATATGAATGCAAGATAAAGGTTAGTTAAATAGGACTTTACAAAGGATTTGAAGATTTGGTAGGTGAGAATTATACAGAGAAGTAAAAAGAAAAGGAGTACTTGTGGCACCTTAGAGACTAACAAATTTATCTGAGCATAAGCTTTCGTGAGCTACAGATCACTTCATCGGATGCCACAAGTACTCCTTTTCTTTTTGCAAATACAGACTAACACGGCTGCTACTCTGAAACAAAGAAGTAAATCACTGTAACAGGGAGAGAAAAAAATGCTCAAGGGGATATTACCAAATTGCTAGTGGCACTTTTAGACAAATTAACACCAAGCTGGTGCTCTCCACCTCAGTATCTTAACACCCAACTTCTCATGTTTATTTTGAACTACTGTGGGATTGATCAGCTAGGTACCAGGCAGCAAGGATGGCTTTACTCTGTAGACAACTGCCTAAGGAAGCAAAATGTTTAGTGGGTGTTTATTGTGTGAGTGACTGAATAGTGTGAAGGACAGACATTTCCTAGTTTGCCTGGGGCAGCAAAAACCCTGGAGCTGCAGTGCTGTCAGACAGAGTCCTCTTGGGATGGGGAAGCCTACTGCAGAGGAAGGCTTCTCTGACTCTTTTGTTCCAAGTAAATGAAAATCACAGCCATAGATGGTAGATGAATATCCAGGACAGTTGTGTTCCTAGCCCATATTATGGCTTTTACCTTGCTCTGCATATGGACCTGGTTCCTTAGTATTCCATCTCTCCTGCAGGGTGAATTGTACTGAGATCATAGAATCATAGAATATCAGGGTTGGAAGGGACCCCAGAAGGTCATCTAGTCCAACCCCCTGCTCAAAGCAGGACCAATGTCGAATAGAGGGGAACGATCATGTCCCTCGATCTGCTCGCTATGCCCCTACTTATACATCCCAAAATGCCATTGGCCTTCTTGGCAACAAGGGCACACTGCTGACTCATATCCAGCTTCTCGTCCACTGTCACCCCTAGGTCCTTTTCCGCAGAACTGCTGCCTAGCCATTCGGTCCCTAGTCTGTAGCTGTGCATTGGATTCTTCCATCCTAAGTGCAGGACCCTGCACTTATCCTTATTGAACCTCATCAGATTTCTTTTGGCCCAATCCTCCAATTTGTCTAGATCCTTCTGTATCCTATCCCTCCCCTCCAGCGTATCTACCACTCCTCCCAGTTTAGTATCATCTGCAAATTTGCTGAGAGTGCAATCCACACCATCCTCCAGATCATTTATGAAGATATTGAACAAAACTAGACATGGAGCCATTGATCACTACCCGTTGAGCCCGACAATCTAGACAGCTTTCTACCCACCTTATAGTGCATTCATCCAGCCCATACTTCCTTAACTTGCTGACAAGAATACTGTGGGAGACCGTGTCAAAAACTTTGCTAAAGTCAAGAAACAATACATCCACTGCTTTCCCTTCATCCACAGAACCAGTAATCTCATCACTCTGGTTACAGTGTTATGGTAACACCGATTGTTTCATGTTCTCTATGTATATAAATCTCCCCACTGTATTTTCCACTGAATGCATCTGATGAAGTGAGCTGTAGCTCACGAAAGTTTATGCTCAAATAAATTTGTTAGTCTCTAAGGTGCCACAAGTCCTCCTTTTCTTTTTGCGGATACAGACTAACACGGCTGCTACTCTGAAAACTGAGCTCCTCGTAAAAGATCTTTCTTTTCCTACAGGACAGCAGAGATTTTGTAGCTCCAGCCTTGTATTCGAGGTGTGTGTATCCTGTTCTGCTGTTACCTTGTACACTGCCTATTTCAGAACCCCCAAACAAATGCACCAAGGATAGTTTCCTGTGTAATTTACTAAATCCACCGAAGTGGGAGGTCTTGGTCATGTATTTGGACAGTCTAGCAGCAGAGCTCTGTGTTATTCTGTTTTTACAGTGACTAGCATAATGGGGTCCTAATCTTAGATGGAACTTGCAGACATTACTGTAATAAAATAATAATCATGCATATAAGTATCAGGTCACATTATTTCCCCCCATTGTTATCTAAGTTAACTAACTGTGTCAAAGGGTTGGATATGTTGTAGTTTACTTCCACTGCTTCTCATCACACAAATCCTGAAGCCCTCAGTTTGGGGCAGGGGATTGCTGCCTACAATGGAAAAACTCATAGGACAACTTCTGGGTGGGTTAGTTCCATGAGGTTCCTCTCATAAAGTTTCCTCTGAATTCTTCTGCCAGGGGGTTAGTTTGTCCTCACAGCGGACTCAGGAATCCAACTCCATGGATCCACTGAGAGCTCTGAGGACCTCATGTGATCCACTAGAGGCACAGGAACATCTGCTCATTAGTCTGGAGAACTAGTTGTGTCCTACATTTTTATTCAGTCTGGGTAAAGATGAGTTAAAAAAAAATCTAAGTAAAGATTTCAGGATTTAAGTCAATTATTTTATTGAGTTACTTATTTATTTTTAAATAAAGATCCCACCAAAGCACGTGGGGCATTATATGAGAAACTTTCAGTGCTCAATACTGGAAGATGCCATTACCATTTCCCTACAAGCCAAAAAACTCCAGCCAACCCCCCACTAAATTAATAATGTCTAAAAATCCAAAACATAAACCTTACTCCAAGCAGAGTTTTGACTCTGAAAAGGGAGAAGAGCCAGAGGCCCTACAAAGTCCACTAGAGACTTTCCTATTGTTATGGATTTGATGTGGAAGGTTCTCAGATATTATGGTGATCGGCAGCAGTATAAAACCCTAAGGTAAACAGCATCTTGCGTCATGTGATAAAAATGGATTCTAATACCATAAAGCCAAAGTGACCCCATTAAAAGAAGGAGGGAGAAGTGTGGAACAGTGGGACTGCCAGTGATTAATAAAGAAGAGACATCTGAAAAGGAAGTAAAAGGACCACTTATGATGGGATGAGCTGAATATCCAGAATGAGTGTGTTCCTTACCCCAGGGGCTACTTACAGTGAGCATTCAAGAAGTCCAAGAGCAGAACTGCTCCCATCTAGTCAGGCTGGGAATATAAACCATCCCAAAGGGTGAGAGTAGGGGGAAGAGTGCTCACACCGTACACTGGTCAGCAGAGCTCGCTAGGTACAGAGATGGGTGTACTCTACCCACTCCTTTAGGATGGTGCAGCATGTACATTTCCCCTGCACACTGGGAATCCCCCCAGGGCCATGTGGAGCAGCACTACCCTCGATATGGGCCTGTGCCTAAAAGCCACAGTTGAGCCCTAACATACCAACTCCTAGGGCACTAATTGAAGAAGCTCCCACTCACCTAGGCCACTACAGCAGACAACCTTCCCTAGACCTCCAAGTGCAAATCTTTCAATAGGCCACATTTATCCAAACACACCAATTGAGCACTTGGAAAATGTATCTCCGTGTTTCAGACTGTCCCATTGCTGGGGACAGACATTTCTCTTGTGGCAAATATTGATGAAAGGGCTAAAGAAGGAAACAGTAAAGGAGAGATTAGTAGCATGTATGCAGCAGGAATTCCCACAGATTACTTGTATTTAAGCCTAATCCTTTGCATTCAAGAAAAAAATCTCATTTTTTTATGGAGTGATTATCACAGACTCTATGATGATTGTGTAAAAATTAATCTCTGGGGATGAGATCAGTTTGGAAGCAGAGCTGCAGTAAGCTGTTGGCCAGAGAGGTTCAAATAGCTAGTAAACAAGCTCTTCCAAAACTAAGGAATTAGGCTCATCTCTGTCTCTCCTCACTCCTTTGTGCTGCTGATGTAGTTTATTTGATTGCTTCAGCTGTGTGTGACAGAGAAGCTTCTGGAAGGGGAAAAGAAAAACAAGTTTGAGAATGCTGCATCCCTGGTCTTTTCAGAATATGATCCCAAAGCAAGAATGTGGCAGTAGGGAAAACAGGGATGCCGAAGAAAACAAATATGCTAAGCAGTTATCAAAATGCAGAGAAAGAAATTCTCCAGGCAACCACACATTGCCTTGCCAAAAAGAAGTAAAGGAAACTCATTTCTATATGACAGGTTTCAGAGTAGCAGCCGTGTTACTCTGTATCCACAAAAAGAAAAGGAGGACTTGTGGCACCTTAAAGACTAACAAATTTATTTGAGCATAAGCTTTCATGAGCTACAGCTCACTTCATCAGATGCATTCAGTGGAAATGCTCAAATAAATTTGTTAGTCTCTAACAATTTGTTAGTCTCTAAGGTGCCACAAGTACTCCTTTTCATTTCTATATGATATTGCAGAATACTGAACTAAATGGCTCTTTTCTCATAGCCTATTGTCAAGGATACTTTTGAGAGAGAAAGAAGCACTGCACTTGGTGAGAATCCAAAGCATCTTGAATAGTTGGGCACTCAGACTCCATTGTGATGGGCATAATATAGATACACGGACAGATAGAGATATGCCAGCTGAAATGCATTCTAGCACTGCTGCCTCCCCTCTCAAAGATCCCCATTTCTGTTTTTGGAAACATTTAATAAATTAGGCCTGGGGAAAGTTTTCAGGTGAGATTGAAATCCTACGTGTAGCCACAGATTCAGCATGCCAGTACAGGTGTCGGTACCTCATCCCACCAGCATGCAAGCAAAACTATTCTCTCATCGTTAGGGCCCTGATTCAACAAGGTACTTAAGCACAAGCATTAAACATCTGAGTAGTCCCATTGGCAGTGTATGTGCTTAATCTGCTTGCTGAATTTGGGCCTAATTCTCAACAGTACCTTGATTTGTGCTGGGGGAGAGGTGAGTAAAAGAGAAAATTAGTTTCGAAAAGGGAGTGAGAACATGGGGAAAGGATGCACTTGATTTAAGCAGGTAATTTACACCTCTTCTTTCTGTAACCAAAAAAAAGCAAGAGGTGACATCCTGAACTCACTGAAGTCAATGGCAAAACTCCCATTGAATTCCATAGAACCAGGATTTCACCCAAGGTCTTATTTCCTCCAGAATTACATTCATTACCAGGTAGTATTGTACCAGATATTAAACTGATACCAGCAAGTCATATTTTAACTGTGCATCTAAAAGCTACTTAAAATGAATATCTCCCAATCAGTTAATGAGACATTTAGTTTATAGTTTAATATTGTATCTTGTTTTAATTTATTCATTAATCATTAAGGCAGTGGAACATTTTATTTTTACACAGAGCGGATAAAATTCTTGTTTTGTTTACACCATGCAACCCTATCAACTTCATTTTAGCTGCCTGAGTGTAAATAAGAGCAGATCTTAGCCCAATTAATTAAGAGGACTATTGCCAAAGGCAGAAAAAAATGGAAAATAATGAACTGTGTGTAAAAGTATATGATGCTGAAAAGAAGAAATACATAGTTCAAGATTCAGAAGGCTGTTTTGCAATATTAATCACATACGGCATGTCTGAACAGCATGACACAGCCAAAGTCTTACTGCTCATTAAGGAATCACTGAAGGACAGAAGAGGCTGAAATATTGCTGTGCTCACTCTTGACTTTAAACTGTAAGAGTGGAGAATCAAATGGGACTGACAATATTGTAAACAAATGTAAAAGGTTGATTAGAATGGGCTCTATTATGGCTTATGACCAGAGTCCCGAGTAGGGGTGGATGGGAATGGCACAGCCTGAGTAGCAGCACTTGGGAGGCCTTGTGCCTCTTCTTGGACCTCCTCGGTGGCATGGGGAGCATGTCTGCAGCTGTATGCCTTAAAGATCTTGTAGCCTCTGTGTGGCTGGCCAACTCCGCTGGCTGGTGTAGAAAGGATGAAATGGGGCTATCGCCTCCTCAGCTCTCCCTGTCCCCTTTGGCATGGAGACTGCAGTGAGCAGGACTTGCTCTCAGAAGAGCACAGAGAGTGCAAATGTGGCCAGCTCCTGTCAGAAGGATACAAAGCAGGAGGAAAATTCCTGCTGACATCCCCCCTCACCTGAGCATTCAGGGGGAAGCTGCAATTTGCCCCGCTTAGAATGGTGTGCTTTGGAGGGGGCATTGCCTGTGAAGTACCAGTCAGTGGAACTGTTCCAGGTGGTACAAAGCCTAATGAATCTGCACTGCCTTTGCCTGGAAGAAGAACTGACTACTGCTCACTGTGAAGAATTTACTACTTAGTCGGTGGCAGTGGATCTATGCTGGTAGGGGAAAATGCAGTGCCTTCTCAGGTTGAGTTTCAGTCAATTTAATGCACTGAGGTTCTAATTGTGCTAGGGAGCTTTGATCTGCAGCCTGCCAGTAAGACCCTTGCCCTTCACGGCAAGGAAAATATAACAGGAAGGTGTTGAATTATTCCTGTTGGGCAGATTGTCAGTACCTTCTTCACAGCTATAAAATGCTTTCCACCTTCATATCAGATAACTATAAAATATCCAGGCATTAATTTTCAAAAGCAACAGTATGAGAAATACTAGCCCAATATAGCTTTCTCCAGAAATTAACTAAGTGAATGTAAACAGAAGAGGCCTCAACTGTAATTATGGTCTAATAGCTGGATACTGTATTTAAAAGCTCCTTCTGTGATTCTTTTAACACAAAAGCACTATGTCAGAATAAGATGTAATAAGAAGAGTCTTAGAGACTGGGATTGTCAATCATGCCATGGGTGATGAAGGAAGCATTTAGCATCTGGATAATGTTAGCCAGAGTATGTTATCACTTTTAAACAGTGGATACTTACAAGAGGCTAAATATCCTGGTACATATTATAGATGGAGTGACAATCAGCAGCAACAGAAAGCATGCGTCTGTGCGTGGAGCCAGTGAAAGATGGCTACAGCAAAGACTATGGTTGCTTAGCAACAAGTCAGCAGGAGAATTCTCTCTCTCTCTTTGTCTCTTTCTCTTTCTTTTGTTTTTAGATAACAGGAAGGCTTGATCAATTTTTGGGTCCAAAAGACAGATGTTTGTGGGGTTTTTTTCAGAAAAGGGTTACCTGGTAATTAGTGGGGAGTAGGTATCTTCCTAGGTAATCAGATGGCCGCATTGCTATATTATAGAGCACCCTTTACATTGCTGAATGTATTCTCACAACACCCCTGTGAGGTAGAGAAGTATTATCAGCTCCCTTTTGCTGCTGAGGAACCGAGGCACAGAGAGATTAACACGGTTTGCCCAAGGACAAACAGAAAGTCAGTGGCAAAGCTAAGAATTGAAACTAAGTCTCCTAAATCCTGTTCCAGTGCCTTAATCCCAATACTAGCAATTCTACCCATCCAGATAAAAATGGCTCACATGACCATATACTGGCGGCAGCTCAGGATACAGATTCCAGATTAGACTAACAGAATTTAAGATCAGAAGGAACCATCATGATCATCTAGTCTGACCTCCTGCACATTGCAGCCCATAGAACCTCACCCACCCACTCCTGGCTGAGTTACTGAAGTCCTTAAATCTTGATTTAAAGATTGCAAGTTACAGAGAATCCACCATTTACTCTAGTTCAAGCCAGCAAGTGACCCTTGCCCCATGCTGCAGAGGAAGGCAGAAAAAGCCAGGTCGCTGCCAAAACTCTTTCCCAACCCCAAATATGGTGATCGGTTAGATCCTGAGCATGTGGGTAAGGCCCTCCAGCCAGACACTGGGGAAAGAATTCTCTGTAGTAACTCAGAGGCCTCCCTATCTAGTGTCCCACCACCAGTCATTAGAGATACTTCAGTCAGCCAAGAAAAAACAGGATCAGAAGAAAATGTGGGGAGTGAATGGCACTGAATTGTAGTGTCTCTTGGGGCTTGTGTATACTTACTGGGGGATCGATGAGTGGTGAGTGATGCATCGACACGCGATTTAGCGGGTCTAGTGAAAACACGCTAAATTGACTGCAGATTGCTCTCCCATCGACTCCTGTACTCCACCGGATCGAGAAGAGTAGGGGGAGTCAATGGGAGAGCGTCTCCCATCAACATCGTGTAGTGTGGACAGACCTAAGCTACGTCAATTTGAGCTATGCTATTCACGTAACTCAAATTGCGTAGCTTAGATTGAATTTACCCTGTGGTGTAGACAAGACCTTGGTGTCCTTGGGTAGTAACCTCCAGGGCACGGTCTCCATGGCCACCATCCAAGAGGTTCCTACTAGATCCAGAATGAGCTCAGGCCTTAGGGGAATCTGCAGGGTCCAGACCACATCCAGGCTGATCAAGTTATCACTGCACCCGAGTCAGTGCGAGCCTGCTGTGGACAGATTGGAAGAGAGTGCTCCCACATAGCTCAACCAGTGCTTGCAAATGCAGTGTTGGTCAATGGCTTTCAGCATGCATTCCAGATAGGACAATGGCTCGAGACTCAGGGGAACATCTTGTGATGGTGCTCAGGCCAGTCCTCTTCACTGGCCCCGATTTGGCTTATTGTCTCATGTCTCTTTGGGCTGGGTTCCGTGTGGGGCAACCAGAGACAGCATGATCCAGTTTGCTGCAGTAGAAGCACAGTGTCGCCAGTGCTTTCTTTCCTTGGGGGTGAGTGGCTGGGGGCCTCGTTGACCTGCATTGGCTCGACTGGTAGACTGAGACCTGATAAAGGAGTTTATGGCTGCAACACCCCCATCTTCTTTGTTCCTGTCATGAAAGCAGCTGATTGTTGATCTGGATGACAAGATAGATAAATTAAATTCATAATTTTGCTAGACACTAAATATCATGGTCTTAATAAAGACACTGGATTTATGGCTTATTACAACAATTTGTAACCCGATAACCCCCCTTTTTGTCCTATGTCTATGGGAGTGTTAATGGGCCACTTCACCTTGAATGGTCCTTTAGAACATGCTAATTACTTATGCTAAACTATCTGTTTGACCTTGCATTTGGCTGTAATACTCTGAGTACCTTTCCCAGACCTGAGGAAGAGCTCTGTGTAGCTCGAAAGCTTGTCTCTCTCACCAACAGAAGCTGGGCCAATAAAAGATATTACCTCACCCGCCTTAGCTATCTGAGATAGATAAAGGCACTCAGGTCCATCCAGGTCTCAACTCTAGCCAACTCATCCTTAATCTCATCCTGTTTGATCCCATCCCATCGGAACTGGAACAGTTGGGCTGTCTCATTCTACTCCATGTCCGACGTGAGATGGAAGAAGCATGCTGCACCTGACCCTGTTGGAGTTTCCACAAGGCAGCCTCAGCAGAGGTCACCTGTGGTTGATATTACCTGCTAGAGAGCATCCCAGTTAGTCAGCACTGGACTGCTGGCCATCAGCAGGGAGGAGTCCCAGTCCAGAGCTTCCCCATCCTTGGCCTGGTTGGACAAGTAAGTTTTTAGGGTGAAACAAGACCTATAGGTGGCCCTGGTTCACAAAACCTCAAAATTTGGAATGATCCCTATTGATGTACTCTGGAAGGGGAATAGCTGGTCCTGGCTCAGGGGTGTGATGGAGCAGGTCAGGCTCAGAGCACAAAGTTCTCCACACAAAGTTGATGGATTTGCTTCTGCAGTGCCTAATTCTCACAATCAGCTACGTGATCCAAGGCCACACAACTTAGTTGTCCATTTGGAGGTGGGAAACCTGCTCATGCAGCGCTGGTGCTCCTTGGGGTAGGGAGAGGTCGGCTGGGTCCATACCAGGCTGGCCCTACTCATAGGGGTTGTGGTCTGAACAAATTGTCTTGGGCCGGGACATACACACTCAGACCTAGTGGTCAGAGCAGGAGTCTGGAGCAGGAACTGAAGCCGGGCTCAGAGCTGGAGCCAGAATCAAGCCAAGAGTCAGAGCTGGAATCAGAAGCCAGGGGTGGGGTACAGAAGCAGGGATCTGGAACAAGGCAGGAGGGCAGGAACAAGGCAGGAATCAGAGTCAGGCAAGATGGCAGGGTCCAATGTAGCAGCTACCCAGGGACTCACCTGGTTGCTCGGACAACTTCCTGCCTCCTTCTGGCTTAAATAATGAGTCTGGGACAGTCAGCGGCACCAGATGTTTCCTCCAAAGAGGAATTTTGGAGTGGTTCCGTTGGTGAGCTAGACCTTTAGAGGCCCTAAGCACTGAAAAGATTATGGTGCCCCCCCATATGTAATTCAAAATAAAAACAATACTATACCGTAAAATACAATTTTATTTTTTGAAATGACACAAAACTTACATGTATGCTGAAATTAAAATAGCTTCTTTCTAGATTTTCTGATTGCAAAATTCTGGATAAGTTCATCGAAGCTGACTCGACGAAGCATGTCTGCTTCCATACACAATAGGGAAAGTGAATCAAGTCTATCCTGACACATTGTTGTTCTCTGAGGGTTTTTTATTCTTTTCAGCTGAGAAAAAGAGCGTTCTGCGGAGCAGTTAGAAATCATCAGGGTTAGAAAAATATGTAGTGCGAGCTCTATATTTGGAAATATGTATTGGAAAAATTGTATTCTGTCTTTCAATATTGTGTCATGAAGATCAATGTGACTGAATTTCATTTTTCTTGTTTCATTAAACTTTGCGCGCATATAACAGTGGAACTGCCGTACTTCTCCACAGAGATTCATGTTCAAGTCAATAGGGTATGAGTCAACCGTGTGAATATTGTTTGTAAGATAAGTCCATATCGTTTAGAAAAGGAAATCTATTTGATACTTCTTTGTATACTTCACCTCTCCTCTTCATATGAGCTTCAAGTGTATCAATTACAGCGTAGTAAGTAGATATGCGAAATTTGTCTCTAGGATTCAATGCTGTTTCTGTTGCACTGCTATCATTTGCTTGTTTTTTCCTGAATTGCTTGCGGGACTGGGCTTCTTTGTAGTTAATATCAGGCAAGATATCTTTTGATATGTCTTCAAATCTTTCAAAATCATTCCTCAAAGTGTGTAAGTGGTCTGCTAATGATTGACAGAGGTCTGCACACGTTTTCAAATACAATTCTTTTTCTTGAAAAGTTTGACTTGTGTGGTAAAAGTGTTGTAAAATTTCATTCCACATGGTCAACATGAATACAAACTCTAGTTCTTGCATCGTTTGCAATGTTTTCTGCCTCTCATATAGTTTCTCCCTTTTGTGATTCAGCTGTACTTTCTAATGCATCCACAATCTTTGAGTAGGACTCCAGAATTGCACTTGTTGCCACTGCATGTGACTCCCAGCGAGTATTAGAAAGAGATTTCAACACACAATCATTGCCCAAATATATTTGAAGAACTTCCCATTGGTGTGTTGAGGCTGAGAAAAATGTATAAAGTAACTGGACGGTTGAGAAAAAAAACTTACTGCCACCGGACAACAATCAACAGCACTGTGGCCAATAAGATTGAGAGAGTGGGCAGCATGGTATGAATATGGCATATTTGTTCTGTTCTAAAAGCTTCTTCTGCATTCCTTGACAACGCCCTGTCATGTTGGCAGCGTTGTCATAAGATTGACCTCTGCATTTTGAGAAATCTATTTTGCAAACTTGGCACAGATAATGCAGTACTTGATTTGCCATTTCTTCACCAGTGTGGCTTTTCAAATTGAGAAATGTTATAAATCGTTCAACTGGTTTTCCATCTGTGGGAGACACATATCTTAGTACAATACTCAATTAATCAATATGTGAAAGATCAGGTGTAGAGTCAACAGATAAACTGAAGTACCCAGCAGTACTTATTTCATCCACAATAGCTGAATGAACTTTGTCACTCATTAGACCAATGAGTTCATCACATATTGTCTTGGATAAGTACAATGGGTTACTTTTGCCAGCATTCCCATATTTTGAGATATGGCCTGCTAAAAATGGGTGAAACTGAGTCACAAGCTCCAACAATCCCAAGAAATTTCCATTCTGCAATGATCTAGATGTGAGAAGGGGAGAAGTGACCCCTCTCTCCAACACCAGCACCCCTCCGCAACAGCCCCATCTGCCCCTACCATACACAACCCCAATCTCTACACTCAGCACAGACACCCAGCACCATTCCCATAACCAGCAGCCCTGAACTCACCCATAATTCCAATGGCCTCCTCATTGTCCACTCCAAACATAGAATAGAATCATAGACTATCAGGGTCCAACCCCCTGCTCAAAGCAAAACCAACACCAACTCAATCATCCCAGCCAGGGCTTTGTCAAGCCTGACCTTAAAAACCTCTAGGGAAGGAGATTCCACCACCTCCCTAGGTAACGCATTCCAGTGTTTCACCACCCTCCTAGTGAAAAAGTTTTTCCTAATATCCAACCTAAATCTTCCCCATTGCAACTTGAGACCATTACTCCTTGTTTTGTCATCTGCTACCACTGAGAACAGTCTAGAGCCATCCTCTTTGGAACCCCCTTTCAGGTAGTTGAAAGCAGCTATCAAATCCCCCCTCATTCTTCTCTTCTGCAGACTACACATCCCCAGTTCCCTCAGCCTCTCCTCATAAGTCATGTGTTCCAGTCCCCGAATAATTTTTGTTGCCCTCCGCTGGACTCTTTCTAATTTTTCCACATCCTTCTTAATGTGTGGGGCCCAAAACTGGACACAGTACTCCAGATGAGGCCTCACCAGTGTCGAATAGAGGGGAACGATCATGTCCCTCGATCTGCTGGCAATGCCCCTACTTATACATCCCAAAATGCCATTGGCCTTCTTGGCAACAAGGGCACACTGTTGACTCATATCCAGCTTCTCGTCCACTGTAACTCCTAGGTCCTTTTCTGCAGAACTGCTGCCTAGCCATTCGGTCCCTAGTCTGTAGCGGTGCATGGGATTCTTCCGTCCTAAGTGCAGAACTCTGCACTTGTCCTTGTTGAATCTCATCAGATTTCTTTTAGCCCAATCCTCCAATTTGTCTAGGTCCCTCTGTATCCTATCCCTACCCTCCAGCATATCTACATCTCCTCCCCGTTTAGTGTCATCTGCAAACTTGCTGACGGTGCAATCCACACCATCCTCCAGATCATTTATGAAGATATTGAACAAAACCGGCCCCAGGACCGACCCTTGGGGCACTCCACTTGATACCGGCTGCCAACTAGACTTGGAGCCATTGATCACTACCCGTTGAGCCCAACAATCTAGCCAACTTTCTATCCACCTTATAGTCCATTCGTCCAGCCCATACTTCTTTAACTTGCTGGCAAGAGTACTGTGGGACACCGTGTCAAAAGCTTTGCTAAAGTCAAGGAACAACACATCCACTGCTTTCCCTTCATCCACAGAGCCAGTTATCTCGTCATAGAAGGCAATTAGATTAATCAAGCATGACTTGCCCTTGGTGAATCCATGCTGACTGTTCCTGATCACTTTCCTCTCCTCTAAGTGCTTCAGAATTGATTCCTTGAGGACCTGCTCCATGATTTTTCCAGGGACTTAGGTGAGGCTGACTGGCCTGTAGTTCCCAGAATCCTCTTTTTCCCCTTTTTTAAAGATGGGCACTTCATTAGCCTTTTTCCAGTCGTTTGGGACTTCCCTAGATCGCCATGAGTTTTCAAAGATAATGGCCAATGGCTCTGCAATCACATCCGCCAACTCCTTTAGCAATCTCGGATGCAACGCATCCGGCCCCATGGACTTGTGCAAGTCCAGCTTTTCTAAATAGTCCCGAACCACTTCTTTCTCCACAGATGAACCACTTCTTTCTCCACAATAGGATGATTAGTTACAGTCTCTGACACATCCACATGTTCTGGAATGGTGTTTGTTTCACCAATAGAAGAAGGGTCAGTCTCTGAAACACCTACAGGCTTTGGAACGATGTCTGTGCTACTGAGAGAAGATGTTGCTTCTGATGGATTCACTTTGAAAAATGATGTCAACTTTGGAAGATTTTGGAAAATTTCACTAGTTTTTTGTTTCTTTTCTTCCGCCAGTTTACATTTCTGTGCTCCACTCAGTTGGTTACATTTCATCCTGTGCCTTATCTCAGTTATCTGAACTTAAAAAAAAAAATTACACAACGTACACTATTTTTATGTATATATATATAATATATATAAGAAAGAAAAAACAAATCAAGTACGTATAACTCAGAAGAATATATCAATAATAAAACAAATTTATTGCAGTACATGGCAGGATCTGATTTCCTCGCATTATTTCCATCTACGTTAGTAGTACGCCCCCCTGGTTTAGGTGGGGATTAGTAATAAAAAGAGAACAGAAAAAGAGGGGAAGAGTGTGGAGTGGAGTTACAAAGTTCTGATTTTTCCCCATGATGACTACTTCCATGCTTTTTTTGAAATATCAAATATCAAATTCTTTCAAAAACATCTCATTTTTTTTGGTGCCCCCTGCTTTGCTGGTGCCCTAAGCATGTGCTTAGTCTGCCTATTGGGTAATCCAGCCCTTCCACCAGCCCACACTCCCTGCTTGTACCAGCAAGCTGGTGGTGGTGGCTGCAGTCTGTGAACTACCTGAGAGCCTGCAAACCCAGTTTCAAGACCCACAATCCCTCACATCAGATACTGCTGCGAGGAGATGGTCAACAAACAGAAAAGGCACTAGAATATGACAGGTCAGCCAAGGACCTACTGGCCCCGGAGACAGGCGCTCCTACCAGGATCCAGCTATTAGCGACGTGCTAGAAAGAGTGGACTGAAGGAGTTGTGAGGGGTGTGGTGACACCCAGATTGTACAATGTGACTATGCAAGAGGGACAAATGATCCAAAGGAACAGGAGACACATATAACCTACAGGTTTCAGAGAAGCACCCGTGTTAGTCTGTAGCCTCAAAAAGAAAAGGAGTACTTGTGGCACCTTAGAGACTAACCAATTTATTTGAGCATTTCCACTGAATGCATCTGATGAAGTGAGCTGTAGCTCACGAAAGCTTATGCTCAAATAAATTGGTTAGTCTCTAAGGTGCCACAAGTACTCCTTTTCTTTTTATATATAAGCTAGCAGCTACACATCCAGAGAGAGCCTATGGAGACCCTCACAAAATGGAGAGACAGAGAACCATCCACAGGCCAACTCCACAGGGAGGGAGGAGATACCACAGAGAGAGAGAGAGTTTGCTAGACTAGGAGACAGGTGACAGGGAAACAGAGCTAGATCACTCTCTGAGTGGTCACCCATTGAGGAGACCAAACGACCTCACAGACTATGTAACCAATCAAGTCTGAGGTAAAGATGCGACTCCAACTCAACTATGGGCTAGTCACCTCTCGCCAGAGGGTAGAGGTCTGGGTGTCAATTATTTGTTTGTAATGATTATATTGAAATGTTTGTAAAACAGGGAAGAGGTATCATGATGAGGGGAACTGGAGTCAGAGAGCCCTTCTTCCCAGCAAGGACTGTTAGGGACACAAGTGGAACATGAAACACAGTGAGTTAGGCTAGAAGCAACTCAGCCTCATGGACAGAGCAGTCCATAGGGTTTAATAAAGTTCCACTTGTTCAACTTAACCTGTATTCACCATCACTCTTGACAAATGAAACACTGATTGCCTTAATCCAGTTTGCACACTTCGTAGACCTAGGCAGGACAGAGCTCTCACTGCAGCCCATGGTTCATTTTGCAGCCAAGGGCTTAGCCATTCTCCCCTGAGGGCAAACTTCAACGACAGTAGACCTAGGCAGGACAGAGCTCTCACTGCAGCCCATGGTTCATTTTGCAGCCAAGGGCTTAGCCATTCTCCCCTGAGGGCAAACTTCAACGACAGTAGACCTAGGCAGGACAGAGCTCTCACTGCAGCCCATGGTTCATTTTGCAGCCAAGGGCTTAGCCATTCTCCCCTGAGGGCAGTCCTGAAAAATTCTTGCCCAGCTTTCTGACTCCCTACCTGGTGGGCAACAGGGTAGGAGGATGTGCTTATTGTGTAATGTACATGTGAAAGCAGTATGGAAAGGGAAAGCCACAGACAGAATCCAGTGGAACAGAGGGAACCAAATGCGTGGTGCTTCGCTGTAGCAAAATGGCAGATTCCATAGTGCAAACAGGCAATTCTGTGGCAGCTTGGCAAAAATGCCAAATTCTGCTGAAAATTCAATGGCTGTGGAATGACGGAGTATATGGGACTTTGCATATGTGACAAGCCTCTTGAACTTTGACAGTTTTGAAATCCAGACCCAGATGCTGTCTCTTGGGTCTATGTATGCCGAAAACCTTCAAACCTAGGAAGATACACAAATAGTTTCAACTGCAAACAGGAGTGTGGAAAATGCTGTTCATCTCTTCTAAAGCACTGCTTTATGTCATCTTAGATGCTCAAATTTAGGGCAGGTGTAAGAGAATGCAACTATACTTACTTCACTTGGAACTGGCCTTGAACTATTAACTCAGAGGACATAAAACAACCATCAGATGTTAACAACCTTTGTTCGCTACCACACTGGAGGTAGATTCAAACTAGAGAGTTCAAGTGAAAAGACACTATGGCCTGTCACCAGGGGCTACTGCTATTTAGCCTCGTCTAATTCATTTTAATTTTGTCTTATTTAACTTGATTGTTGACTTGAAACTTCTGATCCATGGCTGGGGTGTAGATTTTTGAACGATACATTTTTTTTTTTAAACATCATGTGAAATGTTTTGGATCAGATCATTTTCAAAAGCCAAAAAACAACACAAACCTCCCTTCATCTTTAACCCCATTAATAGAAAAGAATGAACAGAAATGTAAATAAAAGTACAACCTAACCATCTGAGTACTTAAGCACATTCCCTTTGAAAATGGAAGGAGACAGTTTAATCAGTAGGCTCTACAGTAGTTGGTTACAGGCTTTAGGAACATACTGCTGTTGCATCATGCACAAGTGACTGTTTATATTGTTCTGACTGTAGGGAGAATTAACAACTGTGCTGAAGATGCTGGAATTGTGCTCAGGATGAGCTGACTCTGCAATACAACATCAGGCACAGTTATCCATTAAAAGTTAGCTAATTTTTTGTGCACAGGACCAAAAGAGTATAAGGCCAGAAGGGACCACTGTGATCATCAAGTCTGAGCTCCTGTATAACACAGGCCATAGGACTTCCCTGAATTAATGTCTGTTTGAACTAGAGCATATCTTTAAAAAAAAAATCTCATCTTAATTTTAAAATTGCAAGTGACGGAGCTTAGAGGAATTATTTAAGCTCAGTACCAATGTGGACACAAGAACAAATGGATATAAACTGGTCATCGGGAAGTTTAGACTTGAAATTAGACGAAGGTTTCTAACCATCAGAGAAGTGAAGTTTTGGAATAGCCTTCCAAGGGAAGCAGTGGGGGCAAAAGATCTATCTGACTTTCAGATTAAACTCGGTAAGTTTATGGAGGAGATTGTATGATGGGATAACATGATTTTGGCAATTAATTGATCTTTAAATATTCATGGTAAATAGGCCCAATGACCTGTGATGGGATGTTAGATGGGGTGGGATCTGAGTTACTAAAGAGAATTCTTTCCTGGGTATCTGGCTAGTGAATCTTCCCCCTATGCTCAGGGTTCAACTGATCACCATATTTGGGGTCGGAAAGGAATTTTCCTCCAGGGCAGATTGGAAGAGGCCCTGGAGGTTTTTCGCCTTCCTCTATAGCATGGGCCACGGGTCACTTGCTGGAGGATTCTCTGCTCCTTGAAGTGTTTAAACCATGATTTGAGGACTTCAATAGCTCAGACATAGGTGAGAGGTTTATCGCAGGAGTGGGTGGGTGAGATTCTGTGGCCTGCATTGTGCAGGAGGTCAGACTAGATGATCATAATGGTCCGTTCTTACCTTAATATCTATGAATCTATGAATCTAAGAATCTACGGCAGCCCGCAGTATGTGGTTCCAATGGTTCATTGTCCTCACTGTTAAAAAATGATGCCTGATTTACCGTCAGAATTTGCTTAGCTTCCCGCTTCCAGCCATTGGATCTTGTTATACTTATGTACAGTTCCACTGTAGCTGCCTTTCCTTGGCACATCCAGCTGCTCAGAGAAACAGGAGGCATGTTCCCGAGACCCAAAAGTTCCCAAGACTCAGGAGACCCAAACCTAACAGTGGAGTGTAGTCCTCAATCCAAAAGTTTCATAATGCAAAGACGCCATCCAGAAATTCTGGACGTCTGGGGATTCGTTATAGTTATCAGGACTCCTACTGAGAATTGCCTCCAATGAAGTTTTCCTAAAAAGAGAAGTGCCAGGATTTTAGACAAAGCATTGGGTACTGGCTCTTCAGAGGTGCTCTGTGTTACACCAGTTGTCAGTATAAAGGCTCAGTTGTGTGGCCACAGTATGGGGCAGTACAGAGCTGCCCTTTTCCATGGAGGGCTCCTGGCTGAGTTCAGCTCATGGCACTGAGTACTGTATGGAAAAACAATTCATCATGATGGGATGCTGCTTGCAAAAGTTACTCACATTCCATGCAATTCCAGTTTGCTATATTCCTAAAGGAAGAAGTGAACATAAGGGCGGTATGGTGCCTCTCCCTGTGCCTTGGGTTGACATCATCTTAATGCTTATGATCCATCTCAATATAGACAGGATGTGATTAAATCAGAATTGGCATAAATACCAAAATTTCATGAAATATAGCAGAAAACTGCATCTAAAAGCAACTATGTCTGGTAGGCAGTTCTTACCATTCCAGGGCCTGATTCTCCGCTGCTTCCAACCACCTGTCATTATCTGCACCTGTGCAAAGTGGCTGTAAATTATTATCATTCTGGTGTGGTAGCATTTTACAACCATTTTCCATTCACTTTGCCTGCAGGTAAACAACAAGACAAGGCAGTGGAAAATCAGAACCCGATATCTTACCCAGACTTTACTTTTCCCCATCTACCATACCTAGATCTCTTGCTTCCTTTTGCATGAATTAAATTACAGTCCTGCTAATCACCCTGCTCCACATACTCAGGGTATGTCTACACTACGAAATTAGGTCGAATTTATCGAAGTCTTTTTTTAGAAATCGGTTTTATATATTCGAGTGTGTGTGTCCCCACAGAAAATGCTCTAAGTGCATTAAGTGCATTAACTCGGCGGAGTGCTTCCACAGTACCGAGGCAAGCGTCGACTTCTGGAGCGTTACACTGTGGGTAGCTATCCCACAGTTCCCGCAGTCTCCGCTGCCCATTGGAATTCTGGATTGAGATCCCAATGCCTGATGGGACTAAAACATTGTTGCGGGTGGTTCTGGGTACATGTCGTCAGGCCCCCCTTCCCTCCCTCCCTCCCTCCCTCTGTGAAAGAAGGGGCAGACAATCGTTTTGCGCCTTTTTTCCTGGGCTACCCGTGCAGATGCCATACCATGGCAAGCATGGAGCCCGCTCAGCTCACCATCACCGTATGTCTCCTGGGTGCTGGCAGACGTGGTACTGCATTGCTACACAGCAGCAGCAACCCATTGCCTTATGGCAGTAGACGGTACACTAGGACTGGTAGCCATCATCGTCATGTCCGAGGTGCTCCTGGTCGCCTCTGTGAGGTCGATCAGGGAGCGCCTGGGCAGACATGGGCGCAGGGACTAAATTTGGAGTGACTTGATCAGGTCATTCTCTTTAGTCCTGCAGTGAGTCCTATTGAACCATCTTATGGTGAGCAGGCAGGCGATACAGATTGCTAGCAGTCCTCTTGTATCATCTTCTGCTGGGCAGGCAAGAGATGAGGATGGCATGCAGTCCTTCTGCATCGTCTGCTGCCAGCCAAAGATGTAAAAGATAGATGGAGTGTATCAAAACAAGAAATAGACCTGATTTGTTTTGTACTCATTTGCAACCACCCCGCCCCCCCGTCTAGGGGACTCATTCCTCTAGGTCACATGGCAGTCACTCACAGAGAAGGTGCAATGAGGTAAATCTAGCCATGTATCAATCAGAGGCCAGACCAACCTGCTTGTTCCAATAAGAACAATAACTTAGGTGCACCATTTCTTATTGGAACCCTCCGTGAAGTCCTGCCTGAAATACTCCTTGATGTAAAGCCACCCCCTTTGTTGATTTTAACTCCCTGCAAGCCAACCCTGTAGGCCATGTCATCAGTCACCCCTCCCTGCATCAGAGCAACGGCAGACAATCGTGCATCTGAGTTGAGAGTGCTGTCCAGAGCCGTCACAATGGAGCACTCTGGGATAGCTCCCGGAGGCCAATACCGTCGAATTGTGTCCACAGTACCCCAAATTCGACAGATTTTTGATTCACAGAAAGCTTTAGGCAGTTCAATTATACAGTTCCAAAGTTAAAATTAAAATAATTGCATAGGAAGGGAGAAATTAAAAAGCAAGGGTGGGGGAAATACATTTTCAGCTAAGGTTCATAATGAAATAGAAAACTGATGAGGCAGAGATATACAGGGAAATTATTTCATATGATATGAACTTCAGAGGAAACATTTCTTTCACTGGCATTGGCGAGTTCTTCTTCTTAGAGTATGCACAATGTGCCTCAGGTGGCACGTGACCAGGATTCATCACCGAATTTGGTCCGCTGGTTGGATCATTAGCTTATCCAGCCCGGGTACTATGAGGTGAACACTGATCCATGCTCCCCAGTGGTGAGTTTAAGTGAAGGGTCAGAAAGCTGGCTAACATTAGACGTACACAGAGAGTGTGCGTGTGTGTCTGTGTGATCCTGGGCAAGTGAGTAAGGACCAGCTTTTCAAAATCAGTGGGTGCTAGGCAGTTAGGCCCTTATGAAAATCCCATTAGGCATCTATCTGCATCCATAGCTGCTTAAACACCTTTAAAAAGTTGGCCCTTCCCCTCTCCCCTCTAAAAAGGTTAACATTTCCCTACCTCACAAGGGTGTTCAATAAATACATTGACACTCAGATACAGGAGCCGTAAGTACCTAGATAGAGCTACACGGCCATCACCCTTTCTACAACATGCTGTGCACATACAGGGCTATATCTCCAACTGTTGTAAATCAGCATAGCTCCACTGAAGTCAGTGGATGATCTGGCCCACATAGAACAATAATCCTGTGATGGTGGGAGGCCTTTTTTCCATAGCAATCCTGGTGGGTGGAACCAGCACCACACAGCGCTGTGCGCAGGTTGCATGCCTTTGGGATAAGAACGGTAGAACAATGCTTCTCTCTGTCATGCTGTTTAATCACCAAGCCTGTAGGTGAAGCTTATTTATCACATGACTCCTACATTTTATACACAGAGACAGCTCTGTAATTGTTATGGGAGGGAGAGAAAGGTACTGGTGAAAAATCAATTAATGCTTATTTCCTGTATCATTGACCTTAACAACAAAGTCCACTAAAGACCATCTCCTTCTGGTTTAGTTGTAGGGGGTGTGTGTGTGTGAAAATTATTTATTAAGAGATGGAAAGCCCTTTTATTGGAAAATAAAACAAGGCAATTTGCACAGGAGAACCCTGTTTCTTGGCGTCTGGAATGCAGGCTGCATATAGTTTCTGGTCACGGTCAGTTACGAGATATGGAGTAGATTCTTTCATGGGGCCAAATTCAGTCTGGACACAAGTGGTACAGCTCCCATTGACTTCAGGGGGACTTCTGCTGGCTTTTGCCAAGACTCAGCAAGTGCAGCAATCACACGTTACACAAAAGGTTATGGTTTGAATGAAGGTTTCAAGTGAACAGACTTTAACTGTGAACTGTTACCTGTTACATCTCCTCTCATGGTACCTTGCCAGCTAACCTATCCAAAGTGCTGCAAACTCTCACAATTTTATTGTGTCTTGTGACAGTTGGTATTCTGCTTAAAGCCCCACCTTCTGAATACTGGGATTGCATGATAATCTCAGTTTTCATATAAAAAAACAGTTTCTTGTCCTCATGGTTGCATGAGAAAAGCTTGAAAATGTGACCCACGTGCCCTCTTAGAGCTCAGAAACCAATAGGCAATTAAAGAGAACCTCAAATTTATTATTTAAAATCTCAAGATTTTTAAGCCAATATAATGATTTTTGAATCTTTTAGGTTGACAGTACTGTGGTACTCCATGTTTATCAGCTGGCCTGAAAAGACCTAACCAACATTAGGAACCACCCATAGCCTGAAACCCATCCCAACAAAGCCTCAAGAGCCAGTATCCCCTCACTGCCCCCAGCTCCCTTTCCTGGTGCAAAGACTTTGGGCACTGACAAGGAGCCCTCCTTCTGTGCTCAGTGTTGAAACTCAATGCTCTCCTCCTAATCCTCACCGCAGGACCTGGCTAAGCTCACTCCAGGCCCTGTGCTTGGGACTATGATATGTGAAAGGCTTTGGCTAATGCACCACACTCGCACTGAATTCCTGCCAAAAAAATTGCAACAATAGAATTACTACTATGAAAACATAACTAGCCTTTGAGACCTCCTCTGTCATGTCCTTACAGTTACCTGCTGCTTTTAGCCAGGCATGCCAAACGCTTTGAGGAAACCATGATCTCATAATTAACTAGCCAAACATCAGTGCTATTTATTAACAGAGCTTGGCAAAGGAATTTTGCATATGCAAAGTACTGCACAAATATTTAACAGGGTAAGTGTATGTCAGGGGTGATGGGCTTTTAAAAATGCTTTTATTATTGTCCCACACCTTTTGAATTCTATGTACAAACATGGGGCCAAATTTCAACCAACTAGAAAACTTCTAATAAAATGAAAGCTTTACATATTGTTAAACATAAGTCTGAACCAATTATTTATGGTACTTTTATAGTACTGTACCAGTAAGTGCAAAGGTGACACAAAAGTAAATGCTTACAGTTTTAATGGCAGTGAGTCATACCAAATATCACAGTTCAAGGAACTTTGGAACTAAGCCTTCTCATTGTCTCAACGGTCATTAGTTTCTAAGTAATTATTATATCTGTTTTTATATGTTATCCATTATGTCTAGAATGTGTGCAAGTTCAAGCGTGAACGGAAAGAATGCTATCTTTCACTGATTTTTTGATACCGATTCAGATGTCAAGAGATAAGAGCTGAAATATTTTTCTCTTTACAGAATACAGTTAAGTTTACAGCATTCTCAAAACAGCTTTTAATGATCTTTGGAAACATGCTCATTCAATACCTTTGCTGTTTTAGATCAGGCCAGTTTAATTAAACTAGGGACAGACCCCAATGTGGCCAAGTTTGGTTCTGGATTGAATATTCCACAAAGTTCAGTGATGCTTGGATCTGGAATTTTAGTTTAGCTTATTACAAAGAGAGGACTTGGATACATGCAGAGTTTGGATCATGGTTTTGATTCATAATTAAATTTAACATTGTTATTTAAAAATACATTTGGATGATTTAGAAAATGCCAGCTCCATGGCCATAGTCAATTTCCATGCACAGATTTTACTATGTACTCCATATGAACTTCGTATTATGATGCATCAAACTTGATACCATCTGTCCCTGAACAGGATACTACTTACACAGCCCCTGGAAAGAATTCATGTATGTTGGTATTTATTACTTCTGTTACAATTGCACCTATGAACCCCAAACAAGGTTCAGAGCCCCATTGTGCTAGGGATTGTACAAGTTAACAGCAAAGAAGATAGCCCACCCAAAGAGCTCCCAACCTAGGTGTCAGTCAGGATGCAACTGGTGGATGAAACACAGAAACAGGGCAGGGATTGGTTGGAAGGATGAGGTAAGAATAGAATAGAGTTTAATTGAAAAGTAGACATCTCAGCTCACCACTTCTCTAATCCATGTAAGGCTAGGGAGCCAAATCCATGAAAGGCTTGTAATATCTGCTCAGGGGTTCTTTTGCATTGCAATGCCTTTTGTTTTGTGTGCACTGTACCTTTATATTTCTAAGCACTCCATGTGCAGAGTTCAGCAGTTCTCAGATGAACAGAGAAGAGCCACACAATGCTCACTGTCTTGGAGACTCATTTTTTAAAAGACTAAAGGATTTTTTTTGCTTACATTACTTTTTAATTAAACTGTGTTTTTAAATCCTAGATAATGAATAATACATTACTTACATTACTTTTATTTTGCTTAGAACACATATAAAACGTATTGCTTCTCTAATCTCTGTGTGTGCCCACATGGTAGTGGGTTTTTCCACGTTTGCTTATTACTCATACAAGCTCAACCTCAGGCCTTAAATGTGCACAAGGAATAATTTTGCACACAAGACTTTGTATTTATAGAAGAAATCCCAAACAGAATGCTCATCTTAAAATACCCCCACAAAAGTTAAGGAACAGAATTTAATTCATCTGATTAGCTCTTTGTTTTGATGAACAGAATTTTTAATCTCTCTCATGCCGCACACACACAGAGTTTAAAGCAACGGTAGAGGGAAAAGGGGTATATTGGTCTTTTCTATATCACACTGGCCTCACAGACGTTGGCACTGCACAATAATTCATAATATTTGGCACTGTTTCTTTCAGATCTATTGATCAGATGACAAAACAAACAAACAAACAAACACAGATCTTGTTTGAATCTGATTCATTTAACCATTTTTGTAAAATTACCTATTATCAAGAGAGGTTGGTTTGAAGCAAGCATTTCAGTCTCCTTGAGTCAAGATACATCTGTACTGTTCACTCCTGTGACACAAATACCATTAAGCCCATGTCTCCAATAATTAAATAACTGCTGTATGACACCTAATATCATATTTGTTGTCAGGTATAGCACAGGATACAATGGTGATATATGATAGCACAAATTCTGCGTGAGAGGCACCGCACTGCAACAAAGAAATTTACCTTTGTTATATTATTCTAGTTGTATATTTTACTTTTATTTGGTTAACCATTAAAACATGCATGTCATGCAATATACCAAAGCCAACAATGTCTGGATTATTAAGGTACAGCTTTGCAGTAAAACTGTACAGTGCAGTTAAAATAAAATACGATTAATTGAAGACATGGTCAGCTTCCCTACTTCTCCCTTAACAGATTTAATACATTTACTAAACCCTTCCCCTAATTCTATTGTTCTGTAGAATGCAAAAATCCATTACTGTAATCACTTTAAAGTGCCACCATACCAAGAGTTTTTACAATAGCTTCAAATAGGAATATAAATAAAACAGAAGAAGCTTACCATGCTTTTCATAATTTTGTTTCATTCTGCTCTTCTGGGATTACCATATTTTCTGGAAAACCAAGACCCCATTCCTGCCATTGTTCTACATGCAGAACTCTTATGGAAGGCAGTAGGAGTTTGAATCATTTGCAATTTTGGACCCATAGGATGAAATCCACTTCCCATTTAAGCCAGTAGCAAAATTCCCATTGACTTCAGCGGGGCCAGGATTTTACCCATATGGCACAAAAATAATATAGACCTGATCCTTACTGTCTTGCCCATTTTGCAAACTGTGCAAAGCGGATGCAAAATGTTACCAAATAAGAATTCTCCAAGCACTTACACTGGTGGTAGCATTTTACATTGCTGTAAATGTCTGCATCCAACATGATTTTTTGATGGAAAATGCAGTTTGCGGAAAAGTTTGATTTTGTGGAAATATCAGAATTTCCAAAATTGGGACAGAAATTCCAATTTTCACTCAGTTCTCATAATTAAGCCATCTGGGCCTGAGTCTCATTTACACTGATCAATAGTTGTCTGAATCTAAGTCATTTACACTAAAGGGTATGTAAACAAAGGCTCCTTTTCACTGCCCTGGAGTCACCCACTTTAAGGCTCCTTTACGCTTCCAGAGCAATGCAAAGTGTAATTGAGAATCAGACCCTGTATATTTATTTTCTCGTCAGTGTCACCTCCTCTCTATCCTCATCTTCTCCCTTCTAACCTCTCATCTTCCCTCCTTAATCTAACCTTTTTCTTATTCTTGACTCTTCTGCTCTTAGTTTTCTCACCCACCTCCCTGCTCTTTTCCTCTGGCCTTCATACCAATTCTTTAAAACTCTATTCTCTCTTAAGTTCACCTGCTCTGAATTTAACTTCCACTCTCCAGGATGTCTGAGTTGCTGGTGGCTCAGAACTGACCTTACATTCCATCCATTTCCTTCTCGAAAGCATGAACTTAGGGGAAAGCATTTTATTTAGATACCCAGGACTTCTGCTCCAACCTCCTGCTTTCATTTTCTACCTTGCTCAACTGTCCGCCGCAGTCCCACATTTCCACATTATTATTGTTGCTTCACTACAAGAGCAAAAGAGGTATCTTGAAAATAACTTTGTATACCTTAGCCTGTGCAGCTGTCCCAAAAGGTCTCTCCACCATGAGTACTGTAGTTGCCAGGTTCACCTTCACTGTTGAACTCCCTTCCTTCTTGTTGCCACTGCTTCTAACCAATCTTAATGATTGGTGGGTGGGAAGAGCCCCTTCTTGGTGTACTGACCCACCCCGTCGGTCAAATGTCATTTGTGTTGATTAGGTCAATTTCTCCTACAAATATGAAAGCAATTATGGTTTTGAACTATGAGTACAAGAACATGGACACTACATACTGAAGTGCTTGTCACCTATCTCAATTACACGTGAGTGACTTCAGCATCAGCTGTCTGCTTCGCACTAAGGATGTGGTCACCTTGTCATTTGCCTTCTCATATGGATAGTGAATAGATCAAATATGTTTCTCCAGCAGTGAGAGGAATAGACAACAGTTTCTAACCATCAGAGGAGTGAACTTCTGGAACAGCCCTCGAAGGGGAATCAGGGGGGCAAAAAACGTAACTTGTTTCGAGACTGAGCTTAGTAAATTTATGGAGGGGATGGTATGGTATGATGAGATTGCCTACAATGACTTATGACGCATCTGTGACTACTACTGGCAAATATCTCCAATGGCTGGAGATGGGACACTAAATGGGGTGGGCTTTGAGTTATTACAGAGAATTCTTTCCCGGCTGTCTGACTAGTAAGCCTTGCCCATATGCTTTGGGTCTGATTGCTATATTTGGGGTTGGGAAGGGATTTTCCCCAGGTCAGACTGGCAGAGACCTTTGGAGTTTTTTGTCTGTCTCTGCAGCGTGGGACACAGATCACTAGCTGGTTTGAACTAGAGTAAATGATGGAGTCTCTGTAACTTGAAGTATTTAATTTAAGATTTTGAGGACTTCAGGAACTCAACCAGAATTTATGGGCCTAGTATAGAAGTGGGTGAGTGAGGTTTTGTGGGCTGCGATGTGCAGGATGTCAGACTAGATGATCATGATGGTCTCTTCTGGCCTTAAAGTCGATGAGTAGAATGACTTGGCTTATGCCAGGCTAGCATCAACATATCTTACCACCTTGGATGCATCCTCAAACAGCTGTACGTCTCTCCCCGTCAGAGTCCCCATTATAGATACCACCAGACTTATGTCCATCTTGGACCACATGTAAAACATTTGCAGCGCTACATGCTGCTGTTCTAGCACGTGCAGAATGGGATTCCTCTGCACCACAAACATTCTGCTTTTCTATTTTATGCTGATGAGATATTTCTATTCCAGTTGTGGTAGAGGTGAATTACTGAATCATAATAATAAATAATAATAATGATTATTATAATTGCAAAGGGCAATGCTCTGGACTAGGATGCAGTCAAGGATCAGTACATGGCTCAGCTTCAGATTTCGTTGGGCAAGTCACTTAATTGCTCTGTGCCTCAGATCCCCATCTGTAATAATACTCCCTTCCTCTGACTCTTTGTCTATCTTACCTACTTAAATTGGGTAGGGACCGTCTTTTACTATCAATACGCACAGCTCCTAGAACAATGGGGCCCTGATCTTGGTTAGAGCTTTCACACACTACCATAATACAAATAATAATTCCATTACATACTATTGCACAGCATAGTAATGAGCTTTTATATTTGACCTGAAAAGCTGTAGAGACAAATGCCTCGTGTATTATAACTGAAAAATGAAAATGAATAATCATAAACGGGCTAAATGTTGCTGTTAGTCACCCCGCTGCCAGCCTTTGAAGTAGCTCCAATGACATTACTGTGCTATTCCACGGTAACTGAGACCAGCATTCCTGAAGGTTTATACAGAAGGAAGGAAAAGACAAAAGAAATCTTTGGCCTATGTAATGTTAGGAGTTTTCAGCTCACATGAGGGGGGCTTTTCAATGGAGAAACTGCTTTTTTGTCTTGCAAAAAAATTTAAGTTGTGTGTTTGTTAGTCTGGAAGGGTGAGCTGAAGGTCAAAGAGTAAACTCTGCTTCCTGCACCATGATTTTGTGAGAGGAATCAATACGTCCATGACCATCAGCATTCACACACTCCTAACAGAAAAAGCACTCACATGAGAGTCAGAGAGAAATACTGAAAGAAATGTGCTAAGAGTGGTGAAAAGGCATTCTCTGCTTTTCAGTGGGTTCCTTTCCTCACCTTCTTTCGAAATTAGAAAGAAAATGATTGATTTTTGCTTTTTTCGGGGTGAGGGAAAATCACAGAAGGAAGACAAGTGTAAAGAATTAGGTGGCTGGGAACAACTGAAGCTCAGACTCTGGAGAGGGGAGAAGGCAAATACATAAAAAAAAAGAGAATATTCTTTCTATTCATCTACCAGTCCATATTCCTATATGGAGACCCATCACGAGAGCACCCAAGCACCATGGTTACTGTAGACTATGTTAACCTAGGCTACTGTGCATCTTTAATTCACTCCATAAATGGTCCATAATTTTAAAAAATCACCAGAATTCTCATGGGATTATGTAAAATGCCAAAAATATCACATCAGAACATTTTTTGCCCCACAGATCAGTGTGAATTTGATTCTCAGGCCTAGAGCTTCCCCAAAAGCTCTTATAGCTGAGAAAATCTCAGACAAAGTAGAAAAGACAAGTCTGGATGAGCTAAGGTTTTGTAAGGACTATCCCTCTTTTTATAAGGGACAGCAATTGTCAGAAAAATATGCTTCAATTTGATGCTGAAGAACATACAAGAATGCTACAAGAAATGTTATGCAAGGCCTATGCCACCATCACAATCATATCATATCAATCGCAGCACAACCAGGGGTGGCCAAACTGAGCCTGAGAAGGAGCCAGAATTTACCAGTGTACATTGACAAAGAGCCACAGTAATACATCAGCAGCTCCCCATCAGCTCCTCCCTGCTCCCAGCGCCTCCCGCCCAACAGCAGACCCACCAATCAGCGCCTCCCCATCCTTCCCTGTACCTCCTGATCAGCTGTTTTAAGGCATGCAGGAGGCTTGGAGGGGGAGGGGGAGGAGCGAGAGCAAAGCAGGCTCAGGGGAGAGGGCGGGAAGGGGTGGAGTGGGGGCAGAGCCAGGGGTTGAGCAGTGAGCACCCCACAGCCAGAGCCGTCCTTACCCATATGCAAAGTACGCAGCTGCGTAGGGCGCCAGGAAATTTGGAGCACCAAATTTCCTGGTGCCCTGCACAGCTGTGTCCTGCGCCAGCCCCTGCTCCAACTCTTCCCCAGGGCCCCCGCCCCTGCTCCGCCCCCACTCCCCTGAGCTCTACAGCAGGGCCCAGCCTGAACTGACCGGTGGCGGGAAGTGCAGGCCCGGCCCCAGCTGTGCCGCCGGTGAGTGCTGGGGTGCGGTACCCCCAAAGCCAGCCCCTCCGCTCCTTCCCCCCACGGAGGCCTGGCTCCCCCCCCACCGCGGGCGGGGCTGCGTAGGGCCCCAGAATCGCTAGGGACGGCCCTGCCCCCAGCACATTGGAAAGCTGGCGCCTGTAGCTCCAGCCCCGGAGTCAGTTCCTATACAAGGAGCCGCAGAGTAACTTCTGAAGAGCCACAGGTTGGCCACCCCTGCAGTAAACAATCCATCTAATTTCTTTATCGCCGGTCTTCTTTTAGTCTTAACCTCATATAAAAGGGAAGATGTGTAAACACAACAGTCATCAGTAGAAAGTTAACATATGCCGTCAGTTACTGCACAATTGTATCTGAGGTAACATGGTTATTTTATATTTTTGGTATAGTGCCATTACTGCAGCGTCTCCCATGGTATTATGTAGTAACGGTTGGCAAGTGCAGATTTTTTGTCATGGCAATCATTCTAAGATCCTGTTTAGAGCCTCTTTCTATAAAGGTAGCTGTGGGTAAATCTTGGTTGTGATTAGAAGACAGCTACAACTTCCAGGCTCCATAGAGAGCACCACAAAGCATCACATGTCCCTTTTCTGAATACAGATTCCATCCCCTTCAACTCAAATGAGATGGACTCAGACAACAATTGACCAGTGTGATGGATTAAAAAATAAGGGCAAAGAACTTCTCCTGAAACTTGCCATTCATAACACACATCCTTTCCTGGTTGGTTGTGAGGGTGCCATCACCAATTCACTTCCCTTTGGGTCCAATCCTTCAACTCAAGATCCAAGGATATAGTCCTAACCCATGCAATAGTCCTGTTAGAGCCACTAGGACTCATGGCTGTGATGTGAGGACATAAACAGAAAAAGCCATGCTTTAAGCAGCAAACAGAGAACTCCCTGATCAAGAAGTCCCACTGTTTATTAAGCTCCCTTTGCAATAGATCTTGGTCCTGTCCGGTAACTATGGAGGACCAGGAACTCGATAACCACTCCACGATGCCTCTCCCTAATTTCTGTGAAAGCCACTCATTGTCATTCCTACCTGGACTGTATTCCACACAGATCTGGTGCCCCTCCTTTTTATTGCTGAAAATTATTTACATCAGACATAAAGGAGCATGACATTGAGGTTATCGAACAAGTTATTGACACTGAAGGAATAAATCCCAGAGCGTGTTAAGTTTCCTACATAAATCATGTTTTTCTCTTTCTCATTTTGGATCTTTGATACACACTTCAGCCCACCTTTGGACTCTGGCAGGCTGACAGGTGTGATGGGAGTCCTGCGTGAGTAATGCTAGGCAGGGTGGGACCCTTTGATTTGGAGAGCAATAGAAGGGCTGTGAAGTTCAAGATCACCCTGTGTGTGGAAGGAAACTGATTATTCCCTTTCGTCATTAATCTTGCCTGTTTTGTCACTCTAGGGATCTTGTTTAGACTTGTTACCTCAGCTTAAATTACTAATTTGGTGGCTGTGTGTCATGGATGCTGGATCTTTGAATTTATGGAAAATACAGAACATTCCAGCTGTAGAATGAATGGATCTGAAGTTTCCTTACATTGACCCCCTACCCTCCATCCAAAAGGCTGCCCTCTCAAGGCCACACTTGTAATTCATTTCTACTCTTTCATGCCTTGATTTCAGTTCCTCCAGCTCTTGCTGACAGGACCTGAAACAAGAGACAACCTTCCCTTTGCAGAGCGGTTATAAATTCACAGCTTAGCAGATTTCAAGCTGATTGCCTTCTCTTGTGTTGTCCCTCTGTGAATGAGGCTTTTCACAGATGACAGATAGCATTGCTCCTCCAGCACATAAATTCTCAGCTAACTCCAAGCACCACCACGAACTATTTAACAATTTTGTTTCCCAGCAAGCCAAAAGTTCAATTCCTTTGGATGACATTATCCATCTGATGATAATTTTTAATCAATTAGAATTGTTGCTGGGCCTGAAGCCTTCCAATATTCTGCTTTGTTATAAAGTCTCTCTGCTTTGAGCTTCGTACTAACCTCAGCTCCTGAATAAACATGACTGCCAAGGGTTACTTTTCTCTTCATCTGGCCAGTCCTAAATTAAGCAAAATGAGGCAATAGATTTCCTTTATTCCCTGTAATCATAAATGTATTTTACCCTTGTATGTCAGATTTTTCAGGAGGGCTTTTCATCGTTCTTCCTGCCTTCGGTTTCAGGGTTGTCCAAAGTATAATTTATTCATATTTCTGACCTTTGGGGAAGACAATATCTTCAGGGTCAGAAAGTACGACTGGATGTCAGGTCTGACTCTCACAGCTGTGGATTCCTTTACAATGCTACATTTAATCAGGGCTATGTAATTGTGGTTGAGACACCTACTGCTGCAATTAATCCTGGAGAGGCCACCTATCCTACTAATAACTATTCAATATTTGTCCATCTCTTAAGTTCTCATAAGGGAAAGGCAACTTCACCATTGTTTAATTTCTCTGGACTAGCTGCAGGGACATTATATGACAGGCTGTAACTTGCACTCCCCCTGTGCTGGCCCAGCTCACCTATGATTCACCTATGGTGATCTCTCACAAGCTGAAAACTCCATGTAGGGGATGCACAGGGAACGCTGTCGGTGCAAATGCCCCTGGCTGTCACAGCAGCTGCAGAGCAGCATACAAAATGTCCTCCACATTGTCTCTGAGTCCTGGGGAGGATTCCATTGTACCAGCCCTGATGTAGGTTCCCCACCCAAGGGCCATTGTCTCAGGCTTGCATATAGAGACTACCATAACTCTACTGTCGTTATGGAGAATTGGTGGTGGAGTGAACTTCTAGTTGTTTCTCTGTTAGGTACTGTCTTTCCCTTCCATACTGCCACCAATCTCCTTGGTCCTTCAACCTTTTGATGACCCATCTGTAGGACCTGCAGGAGATGAAAACAGCCCCTGCTCACACACGCAGCATCAGGGATGTTCAGAGGAAGCACACACAAAAGTTCTTTCCTCAATCCCTGCCCTCCCCCCACCATAATTAGCTATAATGAGAAACTGAAATGCTGAGATTTCCTATTGGCTGCCCCTGGATCATTGTCTGGCCCACCTCCACAGTTACACTGTTTTCCCACCTGTAAAATGGGAATAATAATACTGGCCTCCTTTGGAAAGTACTTTGAAATCTGCTAATGAAAAGTGCTATATCAGAGCTAAGTATTTTATTTAATTTATTATTATTATTATTATCAATCATAATCATCATCACTTCTGATTGCTCTCTCACATTCAGAAAATACATTTTAATTTGCTTCATGTCCAATCAGGAAAATAATTGATCATTGACAGATTGATTTCAGTTTCACTATTCTCCTGGGCATGTTCTAGAGCTCAAATTCTGTATCACAAGCACCATCTGAAAATAAAGCTGAACTACAACCCAGTTACCTCATTGCATTGTTCTGGGCACACCTTATCAAGGTTTCCCATTTGACCGGTGTAATGTTCTTCACGCCTCCTTGGGCAAATGAGTAAGGATAACAGCAGGTGATCATGGGACCTCAAACTGGGCTTCAGATGAATCTTCCTTCTTCCTAATATATACCTTTATTTTATGGAGGGAATCTGGATGCCCTTTCGCCCCTTTCCACTGCTTCAGTTCAAGCCCCAACCCTTACCATCTCTTCTATTTTTAATTACATTCAGAAATATCTTGGCTTGGTGGAAGCCAGGCACTAATGACCATCAACTCTGCTCCTCAGAGTGCTAGCTTTTTTGTAGCCTAAGCAAGCCCATAAGCTCTATTGTGCTTCACATTATAATTTACTATGATAATTCATACTTTTATTTATTATTGGAGCACATTTTTCCCCCCTAAGGTTTCCAGGGTTGTTTTCATCTGAAGGCTTTTTTTCTTTTCCAGCAGGGTCTTCATATGTCATTGGCCTCATTTTTTTTCTTTATTTCCTGTATTGATGTACATATCTTTTCCCCTGGGGTTCCAAAATCAGTTGTTAGCTGAGAAATCACCATGATATGCACCAAGATTTTATTCATCTGGTGAATGTACAATATTCACAGGCAGATTAGCTCTATACATATAGGTACAATGGTTTTAATTTACCAATTCATATATTCAAGGTTAACTTTATCCACCACAAAGCTGAGGGCTACATCGGTGTAGTTAACAGGTGGACCAGTGGCCAAATCCCGACTGCCAGATGCTTTTTAATGGACCCCAAAACCTTTTTATTTACTTATTACTTAGTTATGATGAGCTAACTGGCTCTGTGGATGAGGGGAAAGCGGTGGACGTGTTGTTCCTTGACTTTAGCAAAGCTTTTGACACGGTCTCCCACAGTACTCTTGCCAGCAAGTTAAAGAAGTATGGGCTGGATGAATGGACTATAAGGTGGACAGAAAGTTGGCTAGATTGTCAGGCTCAATGGGTAGTGATCAATGGCTGCATGTCTAGTTGGCAGCCGGTATCAAGTGGAGTGCCCCAAGGGTCGGTCCTGGGGCCGGTTTTGTTCAATATCTTCATAAATGATCTGGAGGATGGTGTGGATTGCACCCTCAGCAAGTTTGCAGATGATACTAAACTGGGAGGAGAGGTAGATATGCTGGAGGGTAGGGATAGGATACAGAAGGACCTAGACAAATTAGAGGATTGGGCCAAAAGAAACCTGACGAGGTTCAACAAGGACAAGTGCAGAGTCCTGCACTTAGGACGAAAGAATCCAATGCACCGCTACAGACTAGGGACCAAACGGCTCGGCAGCAGTTCTGCAGAAAAGGACCTAGGGACGAGAAGTGGACGAGAAGCTCGATATGAGTCAACAGTGTGCCCTTGTTGCCAAGAAGGCCAATGGCATTTTGGGATGTATAAGTAGGGGTACTGCCAGCAGATCGAGAGACGTGATTGTTCCCCTCTATTCGACATACTCCAGGCCTCATCTGGAGTACTGCATCCAGTTTTGGGCCCCACACATTAAGAAGGATGTGGAAAAATTAGAAAGAGTCTAGCGGAGGGCAACAAAAATGATTCGGGGACTGGAACACATGACTTATGAGGAGAGGCTGAGGGAACTGGAGATGTTTAGTCTGCAGAAGAGAAGAATGAAGGGGGATTTGATAGCTGCTTTCAACTACCTGAAAGGGGGTTCCAAAGAGGATGTATCTAGACTGTCCTCAGTGGTAGCTGATGACAGAACAAGGAGTAATGGTCTCAAGTTGCAGTGGGGAAGATTTAGGTTGGATATTAGGAAAAACTTTTTCACTAGGAGGGTGGTGAAACACAGGAATGCGTTACCTAGGGAGATGGTGGAATCTCCTTCCTTAGAAGTTTTTAAGGTCACGCTTGACAAAGCCCTGGCTGGGATGGACTAGATGGGGGTGGACTAGATGACCTCCTGAGGTCCCTTCCAACCCTGATATTCTATGATTCTATGAAAAAAGAAAAGGAGGACTTGTGGCACCTTAGAGACTAACCAATTTATTAGAGCATAAGCTTTCGTGAGCTACAGCTCACTTCAGTGAGCTGTAGCTCACGAAAGCTTATGCTCTAATAAATTGGTTAGTCTCTAAGGTGCCACAAGTCCTCCTTTTCTTTTTGCGAATACAGACTAACACGGCTGTTACTCTGAAACCTATGATTCTATGATTATCATTATTTTTTAAATTATTTTCTCTGGGGTCTGGACCTTGACTATACCTTGACCTAGAAATCTGGGCCTTGACAAAAAATAATTGATTACCCCCAGGCTAGATTGTATCAGTCCTTCTTCCACTGCTTAGCCTTGTTCTGATTGAGACTGCTTAGGGTAAGGGGAAAGCTAGAATTTGAACCTAGGGCTCTGCCATCACTATCCTAATCACCCAACTGTTGAGGGAGTGTCTCTCTGGTCCCCATCCCTGGACCCAATACCCGCCCACCCTCCACAAGAAATGGGGTAGGGTGAGGGCAGAGAGCTGTAGCAAGAGGGAGCAATCCTGGCTTTGCATCTCTTCTCAGCAGTCAGAGTAGCTGGCCAGGGCCAGAGGGGGAGTAAGCTGCTCCATGCAAATGGGTGAGGTAACTCCCCATGAAGAGAAAAGGCAGAACAGGGAAGGAATTGAGTCCTCATTTGTTCCCAGCCATGCTCCTGAGCTTGCAAAGTTACCATCTTGTTCAGGAGAAGAAGCCATGGGCCCAATCCTGCAAGGTCCTGATTTCTGAGTCCTCACTGGGAGTTGAGAGTGATCACCACCTAGGAAGATCACAGCCTGGTACGCATGCGGTGAGAATCTTACCTCTGCCCCCTTCAGCATTCATGACAAGGACAGGGTTTAAGGTACTAAAAGGCAAAGCTCTAGCTACTTTAAGGATTAAATTGCCTTTATTTTGTTCTTATTTTAGCAAGACATATAAAGCCTGATAAGACCAGAGTGTAAAAGCGGTGTAATTGTTTTATAGCAGAAAAGTAAACTGATTTCACTTTGTCTTTGCAAATCAAGCCATTTTCATTAAATAAAGAAGCAAAGAAATACAGCAGCAATCCCATAGATACAGGGCTTCTGTGGACAGAAGTTTATACTTCTCCTGTGTATTTCAGTGGTTATTGGAGCGTCCCACTGTATTATTCAACTCCATGTGCTCTTCTCTGTATGCAGAGCTAGCTTTGTTCAATAGGTTTGGTTTTAGGAAGTGAACTTTTAAGACCAGCTCTTTACAGAGGGTCAAGATCTGCTCAGTGCAGGACTTGAAGGAGGGTGCAAAAGTGGCTGCACACTATTTTTGCTTCTCCTAGATCCCAGAGGCTGCTCGGGTCTGGTGGAACAAAACCACATTTCAAAACCCTTGAAAGTTGCCACAAAATGGACTTGCTGCCCTCCGATAGATGTATTCTACGGGACTTGCTGCATTTCATAGAATCATGGAAGATCAGGACTGGAAGAGACCTCGGGAGGTCCATCTAGTCCCATCCCTGCTCAAAGCAGGACCAACACCAACTAAATCATCCCAGCCAGGGCTTTGTCAAGCTGGGCCTTAAAAACCTCTAAGGATGGAGATTCCACCACCTCCCTAGGTAACCCATTCCAGTGCTTCACCATTTCATCAGGCAGCCCTGGGAGCAGGTTAAGAGAAGGCCGAAAGATCTACAATTACACACATCTGGTACCCTAAGCCACCACAAAAATGTGGGACAGACATCATTTCAGCACCATGTTCTAATCTCACCTTGGGAGGGAATGCTCATATTTCCCCAACCCCTACCACCACACTTCACCAGATTAAACACCAATTACTCAGGTCTCATGCAGGTGAAGTGAATTTCACCATGATGCTATCACAATATAAATTATATGATAAGACAATAATAATCATAGGAAAATCTTCCAGCAATAATGTACTTGTTTGCTTTAAATCAAAATACAGGCAAAGTTTACGACAACATGTCTGAAATGAAATTAAAGGCCATGGTCCCCAGCTGATTTAAATCAGCACAGCTGGTCTCACCCACTTTCTTTAACCCCAGTGTACTACATTTTGATCCAGTTTCCAAATAAATACACAACTGTACACATGAGAGCTTGACACAGGACTGATTCTCTTTTCACAATGGTGTAAATCAGAAATAACTCCATTGAAGTCAATGGAGTTACATGGGATAAAACTGGTGTAAATTAGAGGTGAATCAGTCTCTTAGTTCTTCTTAATTTTGCCAGTGATACAGCATGCTCATTTCTCAAGGCTCTTGTAGCAAATAAAGTTTGAAAAGGGAGAGAAACATTTTTTTAAAATATTATCCATTTTTTTTTACAGGGAGATGGTTATTAACCTATTTGAGAATAAGTTCACATTCGTGTTGAAGCAGAGAGACACGGCTTGATGTTCATTACTCTACTCCCAGATGAACAGTAAGTCTTTGGAACAGTACTTACAGCCTGTAATAATATTACTGCTCGGTCTGCTACATGGTCCCTCAGTCATTTTTTCAATTAAAAAAGGACCAATGCTCTATTAACCTTTTGCCTGCTACTCCATTCTTCATACAGCTGTTGTACTGAGATTGCAAGCCATGTATTAAAAAAGGCATATATTACTGTAAACCATCTCCAACTTTTCTGTCATTAGAAAGATGAAGTATCATTTTTTCATTTAAAAATATGAGACAGCTTATCAAATTCACAACCTCTGAACCCACAGTGAAATCTCTTTGTTACAACTGAAGTGCATTGTAACTCTTATAAACTCAGCTCTTAAAATGCTTTGGAAACTATGACGGGTTTCTTCATGCTTGTGTGAAATTGCAAAGAGCAGGCTTTGGTGTTGGCGTTTGGGGCTGTGGGTTATTGATATTTTTGACAGCCTTTCCGATATGGAATGACATATTCTGCTTACAAAATACTTTGGCGGGAAATGTTGACAACTCAAAGTAAATAAAAATAAATACATAAATGCATCTATTTTGATCAAAGAAAAACTGGCCCGATAGATGTTACTAATTGAGCACACTCCCGCATGCCTCTTCCTGTGCACTCATTGGCATTTTAAGGGTTAGTTGAGTATGAGGAAGATACACCGGGCTTATTTAAATCCACACTTCCACAGAATTCCACATCACATTCATGAATTTGCCAGACAACTCCTAATACGGGTTGGGTTATCGGGGAAGTGTGAAATTCTGGCTAATGGGGGGAAAGAAAGGGGTGCTATGGCTTTGGTGGTAAAGCTCTGGACTGGAACTCTGGAAATCAGGGGTCAGGCGCTAGCCCTGCCTCAGACCTCGTGTGACCTTGGGCAAATCACTTCATCTCTCTGCCCCTTGGTTCCGTATCTGTAAAATAGGAGTTATAATACTTCCTTTCTCTCACCCTTTGTCATTCTTGTCTATTTAGCTTATCGTCTCTTTAAGACAGGAACTGTCACTTGCTATGTGTTCGTACAGCACCTAGCACAATGGGGTTGGGGCATCACGGTGATACTGTAATACAAATAATAATAAAAGTGAGACAGGCCAATACCCAAACAGGCACGTATCCATGCTGCAGAAGCAGCATCAAAATGCACTCTCATTCTGCCTGAGACCAGCCCTAACCACAGCTCCTTTATACATTTTGTTTCTGCAAAGAATGGGAATGATTTGTTCATGCTCCGGAGTCACTGGCTGGTCTGGGTAGCAACCTACAACATGTAGTGCACACACCATACCTAGGGAACACACCTACTTCCTGTGTGACCACTTGATACCACTTGTGGGGGAGGGGACAATCTCTCAGCTTTGTTGAAAGAGGCAGAAACAGGAAACCTGGATTTGTGCAGGAAATAGCCCAACTTGATTGTCATGCACATTGTGTAAAGAGTTGTCACTTTGGATGGGCTATCACCAGCAGGAGAGTGAATTTGTGTGGGGGGGTGGAGGGTGAGAAAACCTGGATTTGTGCTGGAAATGGCCCACCTGATGATCACTTTAGATAAGCTATTACCAGCAGGACAGTGGGGTGGGAGGAGGTATTGTTTCATATTCTCTGTGTATATATAAAGCCTGCTGCAGTTTCCACGATATGCATCTGAGGAAGTGAGCTGTAGCTCACGAAAGCTTATGCTCTAATAAATTGGTTAGTCTCTAAGGTGCCACAAGTACTCTTTTTCTTTTTGCGAATACAGACTAACACGGCTGTTACTCAGAAACAGGATAGCCATCTTCTGCCATACTCACCCACTGCTGCCGGCATATGTGCAAGAGAGAGAGAGGCCAGACAGTTATTTGTCTAACTTAGCTGGAGGGAGCTGTGGACTGGGAGTGGGAAGCTTTGGGGAGGAAGTATGTGGAGGGATCAGAGTATGTGGTGGTGTGGGAGACTCTACGGACTGGCAGGACAATGTTTGGGAGAGATGATCACCACCCCTCCCCCATCACAGGACTTACAAATGAGAAATGTACAACAGAACCTATCCGTAACATTGATGCAGACTCTTCCCACCCATTGTTTAGTTCATACCTGGACCGCCATTTTTATCTTTGCAGTAATTAGACCTTGGATTTTTTCCCCCTTTTCTTTTTAGATGGCTTTAAACAGAAGCAAATGTTCTTGGACAATGGAAAGGCAGGACCTCAACATAATATAAATGCCAGTTAACCTTTATGTTCTCAAGAGATATTGTTAGACACTGACTGTGGCTCATGACATCTTAGTGGTAACTTTATTTCAAATTGGATTGGATGCCAAGACACCTGAAAATTGGCTGATGGACTAAAAAGCAAGTGAATAGGTGACAACTAGTAACGTGTCAACTTTGGGGAACTATCCAGTAGGCTATCTTGGGGATCTGGGCTAAATTTGGTGATTTGGAATTGGATGAAAACATTTGGATGAAAATGTAGATTGACTGGATGTTCTAACAAGTCTTTTCCATTTCTAACTTTTATGATTCAAGGTTTATTTGGCATGGGGACAGAATACCAGAGAGTAGCCTTATACCAGTGACAGTGTCATAACAGGGAAAGTGCTATAATTAGAGATGGCTCAAAACTGAAATCTTGAATGTGACCCCTTTGAGATTTTAGGAGGAAAGTCTGAATTTGAATTTTTGGATCTCAATTTATGGCTTTGCTTTTAGGTCAGACCCAAAACTGGAAAAAAGCCATATCTTTAGTTCTGGTTAGAATGTGGCTCAAATGTTGGCAGCATGTTGTGAGATTTCTACCATTTGGTTCTAAAATGTTGACAACATCGAATACAGACCCAAGCCTGAACCATAACCCTGGTTTGGCTTTGCAATCAAATCCTCAAATCATTGCCAAAGCCTGGATCTGGATCTGGATTCCGCTTCCTCAGGCAATCTCTGCTAATATAGACATGGGGGCGAGGTACAATTTTCCAGTGTTACTGAAAACAATTAAGCATGTTTATTTTTCAAAGATAAATGTTATGATTGATATAAATAAATGGGCTGCATTTTTAGGGGCTGTAATCTGTAGCTATACAGTCCTTGAAAGCCAACCACCAGATAATGCTCAGACCTGCAGACAAAGGGTGTGCTATCATAGTCTTTAATCATGAAGATTACATCAGTGAGGCCAACAGACTTCTCTTTGAGTTCTTAATAGTAGGTGGTGTCAGAGAAAACGCCACACTACAATTCTCATAGGAATGTAAAGATATCATCAAACCCTCCCCCCAGAAACTCCAGGAATAACTCTATAATCACATCCCCCGCAAACCCACCCCAGAACCTTCTATCTATTTCCCAAGATACACAAACAAGGGAACCCAGGCAGACCCATCATATCTGGCCACAGCACGCTTACTGGAGGACTCACAGAAACCATCCATAAACCACTCACCACACAAAGGGCTAGCTTCCTCCAAGACACTAATGACTTCCTCCAAAAATGCCACAATATTAACAACTTCTCCCAGAACATGATCCTCACCGCTATGGACGTCCTCCATATACACCAATATCTCTCACTATGATGGCATTGCTGCCTGCCTCAAATACATACAAGACAATGTACAACGCATGGAAATGGATCCCAAACACATAGCCAGATTCATACATTTAATCCTCACCCATAATAATTTTACATTTAACAACAAATACTTTGTCCATACATGGAAACAGCCATGAGTATTAGGATGGCTCCTCAACCTGTCATGGCTCACCATTAGCAGGCCATCTGGGGTTCCTCAAGACTCTCTGTTTGGCTGTCTGCTCCTTCTGGTGGCCCCGAATGTGCACCACAATCCACTCTATCTGGATTCCTCTGAGATGTGCCTGCACCAAGACACTGCGCTTGAAACCCCTTGGCATGCAACTGCTTTCTGAGACCCTGTCCAGACCCTGGGAAGCCATTACCCTAAACTTCATAGTCAAGCTCCCAGTGTCTAATGAGCACACTGTAGTCCTCACCATGATCGATCAACTGATAAAAATGGCTGACTTCGTCCCCCTTGTGTACTGGTCCTCTGAAAAAGAGATGGCCAGCTCCTGGTGACTCATGTCATACATCTCCATGGTCTCCCCGGTTGAGTCACAACTGATTGGCGTCCACAGTTTGTGTCATGGTTTTGGTGTGAAATGATGGACTTTCTAAGAGCTTGTATTGTCCAGGAGGGTGCTGGGCACTACAAGACTCGCATTTCTGGGGACAACTCTGGGACTGGGAATTTGCTGTTGTTGCTCTGCAGTATAATTCCAGGGTGGCAGGCTGGATGGCTTGAAGCACTCTTGCAGTATAGCTGGGGTTTTGCATTTGCAGATGTTTGTCTGCACATTGGCTTGTGCACATGTGACTTTAACGCTTGGAGACAGGTTCAAGGCTTCTTTGAAACTGATTTGAAACTGTGCCCCCCTACCTCCATATGTCAGCAACACTGTTCCCTCTAAGCTGTGTGTGTGCACACACAGAGCCTAAACCCCGCGCACACAACGAAACACCGGGCGCACAAAAATTTGCACAGAAGAAATTTTTTGCGCACATGGCCTGTCAAAAATTACAGGGAACATTGGTCAGCAATGTTAATTTGGATTCCATATAAATGTAAACATTGATTCAATTGGAGCAAGTGCTTGACTTAATTAAAAAAAAGGCCTATTTTGATGCCCCACAAAGTCCTGACAAACTGCAATGATACCAAATCACATGCCCTCAAACTTTGGGTAAATTCAGATCTAGATCTGCTTCCATATCCAAACTTTGCAACTCTGGCCTACCACTAGCTTCTGGTGAGCAACTGTTCTCCATACTTCAACCTTCTGAAAATGTGCTAAATTGAATAAAAGAGAATTTATGAGTGCAATAGCATGAACTGGATAACTTTGTGATCATTGCTATTATTTGCAGCCTTGCAAGATGAAGTCAGGATAAAAAGTGTATTCCAGGCTCATAATTCAGTGCATCAGATGATTACCTGCATGGATTGGGAAGGATATTTTACTCCTTATTTAGCAATGCACAAATCAGCTAGAGACAACATGTGTTTTTTAATTTTGTTTTGAGGTTGGTTTGTTGTTTTTACTGCCTTTCGTGAAGCATCAGTTACAAGCTATTGCTTCAAAGGTCTGTAAGACAACTCTTATTTCTTATATAACAATCACAAATATGATCACTACTGATATTTCACCTGTCAAAACCTCTTAATACATATGCATATGCAAACAGGAATCTTCTACTTCAAATGTATAGATAAACATTTGCACACAATGGTTCCAAAAAGACTATTCGTTTGGTTGTACTTCATATGGCCCCAAATTCAGCCAAGGACTCCTCCCATGCTGGATCCCATTGACTACCACAGAAGTCCTGTTTGTACCATAGAAGTCCTGTTAGATGTAGCTGGGATTTGAATGATGCTCCATATTTGCTTATTTCAATTATGAAACACTAAAGGAATTATAAGTTAATTGTTAAAGTCATGTATTAGTTTTTGCAGCAAAAGCATGCCTGGTTCGGAGAACACACAGCCCGCTGGGCTGGAATTTTGCTTAGTGTTAATAAACATCTCATATCAAGGCATTGTCATGGAGGCAGTGTTTGGTTACCTTACATTTTCCATGGTTGAGTATATCAATGAGTTGTTAAGCTATGTTTTTTCTCCAGTGTAACAAGGAATGTAACATCAGAATTGCTGCTCTGTGTTTTATCCTTTTGCTGATGCTGTTAAATGTAAGTTTTCACTCTGTGTCTTATTGCCACTCCTTCTCTTTGCTGTGCTGGCCTCATTCACGCTGATGTGCACGGTGAACCAATAAATACATTTTTAAAATAAACCCAGTTTTACCCTAGGATCATTTCAACTTTAACAAAATGCACTTAGCTTTTACATATATATATTTTTAAATGCTGTTATGAAAATTAGCAGGCATCAACTGGCATAGCTCCACTGACTTCTACGCAGATTTGTACCAGCTACGGAATCTGGCCCAGTGACTGTATTTTATTATCAATACATGTTCATGAAGATATTTGCTCTACATCACCTCGTGCAGCTATTTATCTCACAGTGCAGGAGCCAACGAAATACAAAACAAGGAGAAGAAAAGCGCTCCCTTCTGTAAAAACAAATCTCAAACATCTTCCCCAATTAGACTTGCCCTTTTATTTATTCATTGTTTGGGGGAAGGGAATGCCTCAGGCATGGAAGCGTGGACTTTCTTTTTCCACACCCTACCATGATCAAGACATATGCCACTGAGACCTTCACCTCCCTGAGGCAGCAGCTTAATAACAGTGGGCTGAAGCCACAGAGTTTTCAATCTTCCCTACCTCCTGGGCCACTTCTTTTGTCTCCTTATAACCCCACCCCTCCCTCGTATTCCAAACAGTTGTGCAGGGAACACAGATGCTGCTCTAACTCTGTGCCAGGCAAGAGAAAATTAAATTCCTCAAAGTTTCCAATCCTGCTACGTGATGCATGTGGGCAGGCTCCGCGTGGCCACAGGGCCTGCTCAGAAGTGTCAGATGGCAGGACTGGGGTCCAAGTCTGCAGAGCTGTACTTAACCAATTAAGGCCTGATCCCAATTTCAGGTGGTACAGCTACATTCAGACCATGTGCAAGTATCTCTCAGCTCCCAAAGGTGGAAGCTGCAGTGTGGACATGGCATGAGGATTTCCATTACTCCATCAGCTGACTGTGCTCAGAGTTTAAAAATAAAAGCAGAAAGCTGACTGACAGCATGGTTAGCGGCCCAGTGAGCTGTCATCAAAGAACCCAGTTAGACTGCAGCTCTGAGATGTCTGCTCTTCTAGCTCGGATGAGTACGGGGAAGGAAGCCTGTCTCAAAGCCTGTCAGATTCCTGGGGCCTGATTCTGATGTCAGGTGCGATGAGCCAGATCCCCAGCTGGGTGTCAATCAGCACAGTTCCACTGAAGTCAATGAAGCCACACTGATTGACACCAGCTGGAGATCTGGCCCACTGATGTAGCTCAAGAGTAATTTCAACTCAAGGTCAGGTGCCTGGTGGTAATAATGCCTCTGCCTGCTCTGCAGAGATCCTTCCAAATGTTCCGATTGAAGAGTGCCTCCATATTTACATAAGTATAACTGAGAGCAGATTCCAGCCCTGAGAATCCTCACCCCACATCCAAGCCAGAAGAGCAGGGGGCCTCATAGCCACTGTAACTGGGTTCTGTCATGACAGCTCACAGAGTTGCCACCCATGCTGTCATTTGATGAGAGTCAGAACAACCACCAGGTAAAGTTCACAGAGCTGCCACACACTGATTTTTATCACTCTCCTTGGGAATGAGGTGGGATCTGTCAATAGAAATGGAAAAATAGGTGTAAGCTATGAAGGTTCATGAAAAATAGGTATTGGTCACTCTGCATCTGTATGGGGTGGACTGGGAATGCGTCCAAAGAGTTAAAACTTCATCCCCAAACCAAACAAAGGGGTGGATTCTGTCCACCTTATTCACGAGAATGCAACCACCGAAGTTACTGGCATTGTTCACGTAAGTAAAAGGAGCAGGATTTGGCCCCATACCTTTCAGCTTCATCACCTGCTTTACTCTTGCTAAGCCACCTGGAATACCAGGCCAAGCTTCTCAAAAGTGGCTAATGTTTTGGGGGACTGGGTCTGATTTTCAGGGGCACTGAGCTGGTTTCAGTCAGATCAGCTCTTTTGAACATCAAGCCCAAGCTATGTGGTGTTGAAAACCCAAAGTCAGTGGCCACTTTTAAAATTTTGCCCTTAATTTCCAACCATTAATATTTAGAAAAACCAGCTCCACAATCAGTTCTGTAGTCAGTAAACTTTATTCCCCTGATCCCTTGCCTGCCCATTTCTCTTTTCCCCCACACCCCATGTACTAAATAAAGAAAGGAGGAAGTGACCCAATATTTACATGCAGCACTTCATCTACCCTTGAAATGCATCCACCTCTGGGGTAGAAGATGGAAACAAGGGGTGAATAATCAGTACACAACATGCTACACAACAGATGGGAAAGGGAAATATTGGCTAAAGAGATCAGGGCAAACCCCTATTTAAACAGAAAGTGCCACGAGAGCTTTAATGCCCACACAGATGAGACAGGTCCTCAAGTTTAAGATCTTTTCCAACAGACCAACAAAAAGTAAAACCGTAAAGGAAACAGTTTGTGTACCTCGGAAAGACAAGGTGAGTCGACCCGGTTGGGATTTGAACCTATGGCTCCATATTCCTCTATATTATGGAGACCGATCTAGTAGGGGTGTGATGGGTAAATGTTGAACCTCCCTCCTGTGTTTTTCCCAGATTAAAACTCACGACAGCAGAGCTCCATCAGGCAGCATTTGAGGAGAGTCAAACCAGAACAACCACCAGGTAAAGCACAAAAGGCTATTTCAGCTAAACATTGAGAATGTTCATCAACAGGCCTGTTTCCTGGTGACTCCTGCAAGCTAAGTCAGCCATCATTGACCCTGGGAATCTGAGGGCTGACTTTTATAGACAAATATTGCAAGGAATAAACAACATATAGAGAGAGCAGAATAAGTAAAAAGATTCAGCACCGTCAGTCCTTGGTCAATGCCTGACAGACCCCTTAACAACAGACTAAAACCAAAGCTATCCTACCTGAGGATCCTGATTTGGTTTCTGTCCTATGCAGCAGCCACCTGGTGGTGAGTTCCCCCCCCCCCCAACCCCCTTCTGATCCCTCTACAGACAAAGGAGATAAAGCCAGTCTGTTCTTTGCAAAGCCTGCACTGGATACAGGGACCCCAAACAGCAGATTACTTTACTGGTGCTGAAGGCTGGTTCCATTCCTGCATTGACTGAGCACAGAGCCACTGGAAAGTCAAGTGGTTAGTTATTACCCTGTCATCATAGGACACCTTCTGAATAAAAACCAGAACAACTCCATCACATGTTATTTATGACAGAGGCTCTGTATCAAGAGCAACCTCACTCATTGCAAAGTTCCTTTGTAGCCAATACTGGAGCCACTCCAATTAGCTAGGTAGCAGAGAGGCAGGGGACATCTAGACAATTTGGCAATTAGCCTGACCAAGGCAGGTCAAAATAATTTTGAACCCACAGGAAATTGGCAATACAACCCAAGGAGAAACCCCAAAGGATTCATTCTCGGATCCCCTCAGATGAACAGCAAAATCTATTGTGTATTGGTTAAAAAAAATTATGCAAACCACCAAAAAGAGTTTTAAAGGGGCTAAGATATGTTTCCCCTCTTTTATTAAAAACGGTAAAGCAGGGAGCAGTTGTTAACAAGCGAAGGATGTCATTTAGCTTATGATAATCAACAAAACCCTCATGCTGCATCAAGAAACACATTTAAGTGCAGATCCCTGATCCTGATTTGGTTTTCACCATTTCCTCTGTCTTCGATGGAGTTACACCACAATAAGCCAGATCAGAATCAGGCACAGAGAAGGCAAAATTCTGAAATACAACAAAGACACGTATCTCTCAGGAGGCAGCACTGAATCTTTCACACCATTTTCCCTGCTGTTCTATCAGGAGCGTTTTTTAAAAATTTTGTCTCCCACTCTTTTCACTGCCTGTCAGTGCAGTATAACCCTAATAAACCAGCAGGCCAATTGCTGCGTACACTCACCCTAGTTGTACTGTAATAAATGTTATGTGATCCACTTGACACTCACTGCATGTTCAGTAATGCCCTTGATTATTGGTGGGTGACGAAGACTCAGTGACTGTCCCTGCAAATTTCCTTCAAGCTTCGTTTCTTCATAGGTACTTGCTCCCTGGTTACTGGGAGAGCTCTGACCATAAGGTTCTGCAAGCTTTTCATAGCAAAGCACGGAATCTTAAACACAAGCTGGTTTATCATGATATGCATCTTTATTCAGGTTGCATGCCATTGATTCACGCCCTTCCTGACAGATAGGGAATGACTGAAACTCCAGTGTATGTCAGAGGCAGTGTGCAGTTACAGCCAGATGATTGTATTGACTGTATTTTTCATTTCAAGTGTTTCTAACTTTTTTTAAAATTCATATGAAAAGAAGAAGAAATATGAATGTCTCATCCAGGCTCTGACTTAAAGAAAAAATATCTAAGAAACTCAGAGGTACGATTTAAATCTCCTCTGTAGCTCACTCTGCTGTTCTTAGGGATTATAGCCTACCTACATGGTTTTTAAAAAAACACCTTGCTTTCTGTGTTCTAATGTAAAAAATCAGTTTATATGTTACAAAACAAGTGGTGTTACAGGAGTCTACTACATGCTGCTAAATCATGCTGGTTGCAGGAGGTTTCTGGAGCCACAGTAACTAAGACACAGCTCTCCTTTTCATAATCCAGATGCTGACGTGACAGATCCCACTGTGTTATTGTGCTGACTCCATCAGGATCACGTGATAGACCTTATGCGCAGGCCATTTGTGCTGGAATGCAGGGACTCCTCCTATACTGGCTTTGTGTGTATGTATGCAATGTTGCCCCCTAGTGGCTGGTTCACAGAGAGACTAAGGGGTGTGCAGCTACTATCAGGAAAGGACTAGAGTTTGACTGTCTCTAGAGCCCTCAGCAAGGGGGCTGCACAGCTGCACCACGCTAATAGGAGGTGATTGTGACTCAGAGATTCACCTTGGCTTCACTGGGAAAGCAATCAACTATTGGCTCACAGCAATGCCAGATCATCCTCTGCCCCTCCCACTGGCAAAGCTGTGCTGGCTGGCACATTGGGGGACTGAGCCAAGGCTCTGCCCTTTGCCCGACCTTTGCCCACCCACCTATTCAGGGGCCAAGGATAGCACCCCAGGGAACAGCTTGCCAGCCACCCACAGTCTGGTGATGCGGGAAGCTGGCATGGGGCACAAGAGGATCCTCACACGCAGCTGCATAGCTCTCCTTAGGTCACGCGGCACAGACACTTGTGCTTTCGGAGCAAAAGGACATGGGCTCTATTCTCAGCTCCCCCTGTGTGCGATTTATATAGTACTTGTTCTCTGTACAGATGGATTTGTTCATGATCAAAGGAGAGAGACTGTGTCTGCTGATAGGAGTTACCCACACAGTCACAGCTTCACAATCGGAGTGGCAAAGACGCTTTCCCCGCATCATCACAGGCCCAGCTGGGATGTCCGTGTCAGTGTCCTTGCTCATCTCACCCCAGCCCAATCAAAACATGATTAAAAATGAATCGGAATTAACATGAATGCTTCTCATTAAACAGGAACCAGCAGTCACCTTCCTCAGGAGAGAGGCAGAGGTGCCGAGGGCCCTAGCTAGGGGGAGATAGAAACCTGTAACCAGAGCAGTTCTAGGATCTGTCCAGTACCTGATGCAAATGAAGGGATTTACCCCACTGATGATGAGAAGCATCACAGGAGGGCACAGAGATACGACTGTGAGAATTCAGACCTTGATAAAATAGCATCTGATAAAGGAAAGATTTAGATATCTTTCACCCATTGATTCTATGGGCCCTGTTCTGTCTGATTTAGGATTTTATGCCCATTGCCATGGCATCTGAGTACCATGGACTTCAGTTTGAGCTCCACCAGGAATAAACCCAGGCCCATATGTATCTAGATTAGAAATGGTTTGGGAAGAGAAGTTTAACCAGATAGAACAGGGATCAGAATAGGGCAGTGATTCTCAAACTCTGGTCTGCAGACCACTAGCTGCCCACACAACTCTTCAGCATGGTCCCCAGAACAAAAAATATCTTGAGAATGAAACAGTGGGATGCTTGAAAGGAAGGTGGCTAGGGGAGGATCCTTCACTATCTTGTGAAAGGGTCCAGAGAATGAAAAGGCTGGCGAGCCTGAGTATACAGGGGGATACGGATGTGGGACTTGTTTCCCACTTTCAGTAGTAAAGCCACTAATGACTTGAGTGGAAATTGGATCAGGTCCTTAGAGAATCAGATAGAATGTTTACATTCACATGAACCTAAAACGAGCTCTCTGCTCTGCATTGGCCAACATGAGTTAGCCATGGATTTGGGAAATATCACACAAAATTGAAGGATGAAAACCACAAAATTCAGAACTGTAGCCAGATCCAGATTTCAAAATGGTCAACGTTTGGGGCTGTTCAGAACTGGGTTTTTGGTTGGACCCATTATAAAGCTAAGGTAAAACACCAGGAATAGGAAGGGAACCAGAGCAGCTGGGAATGCTGGGCAGACCAGGATTTGGACCTAGCTCGTACTTAGAAGTTTTATAATGCTTTGCAGTTTCAAAGCATTAGAGTAATTATTCTAATGTATCCATATGAAATGAGGGACCAACCACATTTTGAACAATGGGTATTTATTTTCCTCTCCTGGTGATCAGCCAGACCACTCAGGCTTTACTCCCATTTTTTCTGGTATCACCAGAACGCTTCACTGAGATTATAGCCGTGAAACGTGCAGCCCCTTTTACTTCGTGTTAATACACCATTCTCACCTCCTCAGAGCCAATATCCATTTGAAGACAAATAAAATAAGACGAAAAAACAGAATGATCTATATTGACAGTGACTTCTTACGAAAGTACTGTCCAAAATAGGCATGTACTAGAGAGACCTGGGTGCTTCAGTTCGATTTTCAGGATCCACAAATAATGGTTTATCATACACTGTTTGCTAGAAATTACCCAAAGCTCAGCTCTTCTGAGATCATTCTGCCATATAGAAAAGAGACCCTGTTGCAATCAATAGGTTTCCCATGGTCTCTGCCTGTTCACTGGCTATTATTTTGCTGGTTTTATTTTTCTTACAGTCCCAGCTGCATCAATACATGCATTCAAACTGCTCCTGGGTCTAACTGTAGTAACAGTAATCAGATTTTTTTTTTGAGGTCTAACACTCTCCCTGGCAAGGTTACAATCCCTTGATCCAGAGGGGGGCGGGGGGAAGAGAGAGAGAGATTCACTGTGAGTGTTACTGTGATCCACTTCAATTTCATGGCTTTAAGCAAACATAAGCCCCGTTACATTATTCTCTTAATGCAACTCCCACATATACAGTGTTCACACTCCCACTTGCGTTACTTTGCATTATTCCTAAATATAATTACAGAGGCATAAAAATGAGCAGGCTGAATTGATAGGATTACGTAATTATTGTGGCATTATGCTAATACACTTAGTAGTAGTTAAGGTATAACATAGACGAAAGACAGTCAGAGAGATGGAGAAAGGAAAAGAGCAGATAGTGGGTGTCATGATCTTAATTTCAGAGAGTTCAGACATATGGCTTTTTCCTAGGCATGTATGAAATGGTTCAGAACCAAGCTAGACTTCAACCTGAATCTTGAACCCCACAGTTCTGGGGGATACCTCAGTATGAATATTGATATTGGAATGTCAGCATCCTAACATAGCACTAAGGTGGGTTGAAAGATGTTACCAGTGATACAGTACTAATGCAGAGATATTGTGTTTCAGTGGAGTCTCCTTTTCTGTAAGAAATACAGATCAGCAACTCCTATAAGCAGCTTGAGTGATACAATGTTCATGAACAGTGCAAGGTGTAACTATAGGACTGATCGAAACCCATCAAAATCAATGGGAATCCTTTAATGGGCTTTGGATCAGGCCCATATTTAGGAACAAAAGCAGAAGCATAAGAAATATTAGAGACAACAAGAAGGGGTTCTTCAAATATGTTAGACAAAAAAGAAAGATCAAGGATGGTGTGGGTCCACTGCGCAATAAAGAAGGTGAACTGGTAACGGAAGATGATATACGTATATAGAGCACACTTATTAAGTTTGCAGATGGCACAAAGCTAGGGGGTTGCCAATACTTCTTCAGATGATGGAGCTAAAATTCAGAGTGATCTTGATAAATTGGAGAACTGAGCTATAGACAACAAAATGAAATTCAACAAAGACAAATGTGAGGTGCTATACTTAGGGAAGAAAAACCAAATGCACAAATACAGAATGCGGAGTTCACCCCTGCAGCGCCTCCTGCTGGTCATTGGGAATTAGCTCTTTTCCAGCCTGGGGCACCCTCTGCAGGCTGGTGATCCACCCAGCTCTGGTCCCCGTGTACCTCACGGACCCCGGTGCCCCTTTTTCTGGGGTTCTGCCCCCTGGCAGTACCCCCACACTCTGCCTCTGGGTCTCCGCTTCCTGGGGAACCCCTAACCCACTATCCCCACCTTGCCTCAGTCTGGGCTACTGCCAGTCATCACCAAGCCCCCGCTCCCTAGGGCAGACTGCAGCATAAAGGCCACTCATCATAGGCAATGGGGTTCGGACCTGCTGCCTTCCTCTGCCTCCCAGTACCTCTATGGGCCTTGGACCAGGCCCCACAGCCTGGGGAGTTGCCAGCCTGGAGCGCCCCCACTCAGCCTGCTCCTTCCCCAGCACTGCACCTCCCTCAGTACCCTGTCAGGCAGGCAGATAGGCCCTGCTCTCAGACTGGAGAGAGACTCCTTGGGCCTCTGGCTCACAGCCTTTTTATACAGGCCAGCTGGGGCCTGACTGGGGAGTGGCCCAGCTGCGGCTGCTTCCCCAAACAGCCATCTCTAGCCACAGCCCTCTCCAGGGCTGCTTTTAACCCCTTCTATTTTAGAAGTAGGGTAGCCACCCCGCTACATCAGGGATGCTGGAACAATTTGTATAGTGGGGGTGATGAGAGCTATTGAGCCCAACTATAAACCCTGTATATAATGGTAACCACTTCAAGCCAGGGGACGAGGCAGAACCCCCAGCACTGCTAGTTCCAGCACCTATGTGAATAGCCACCTGCCTTGGATAGTTTAGAAAACAAATCCTGCCTCTTGGCAGAGGATTAGACTAGATTAGGGGTTCCCAAACTTGGCTCGTGGCTTGTTCCGGATAAGCTCCTGGCGGGTCACGAGTCGCTTTGTTTACCTGAGCGTCTGTGGGTAAGGCAGCTCGCAGCTCCCAGTGGCTGCGGTTCACCGTTCCTGGCCAATGGAAGCTCCGGGAAGCGGTGGCCTGGCCCGCGCTTGTTCTCAAACAAGTGCTGGGCTCTATCACTGCTTGATGATGGAATTCCCTGAATTTTAACAAAAACGGAACAAAGACTGGTTCTTTTCCTGCTCTGCCACAGCTTTCCTTTGTAACCTCGGGCAAGTCCCTTAACCTCTCCATGTCTAAGTTTTGTCATCTGTAAAATGAGGATAATATCACCTACCCAATACTCCACAATAGGTAGGTGCTCAATTCTGTGGCAAGGTCCCTGGATTCTGCGGTAGTTCCCTGGACGGTCCATGACAGCTTTAGAGAAATTTTTAAAAAATAGAAGGCTTACTTTAAATTAAATAAAAAATAGCAACGCAGTCCGCATAGAAGCCCTCCTATTTATTCTGATATTCAGCTCCCACACTTTTAGTTTTTGATATGAGGTAGCATTTTGAATGGAAAAGGCATAACCACACCACAGAGGTTGTCAGAGAGGAAGGAGATGGAGAGAATATTTTAACCAGATAGTTACACTAAAACAAACAGAAGCAAAATAGTTAACAATATCAACACTTAAATTGCCATCATTTGATGGAAGCATCACAGATATCCCCATCCAGTGTGCTGCAGCCCTGAGCCGGAGGGGCCACCTCTAGGATGTGTAAGCAGTTCACTCTCCATGACCCATTCACTCTTTGGCCACTCTACCAAGACTATCAGCAAGAGAGCCAGACAGCACCAGTGATGATAGTGGCTTCTGGGCTCTGGACACCTTCTTACTAGGCAATGGATGGAAACCATGATGTCCTGTCACACAGGCTACCAAGCAGCCTTATGATGTTTCCCAGTTCTGATCAGTTTGAAGTAATGCTGGTTAGGGTTTATTTTGCTTTGTCTTGTGTTTGGCTTCCTGGCTATTAAGAGTGTGACATTGCACTCCATATGTTTTATGGAAATATGCTTATAAGTGTGAATATTATGTAACTGGAATCTGCTTTATGCAAAAGGTCTCTTGTAAGGTATCATTACAAAATGTATAATCTACAGAGTGTGTTCATTCTATTTGTATGTATGTATCATTCTTGTACCTGAAGCTAGAAATATGAAGTTCTATCGTAATTATGCAAAGTGTGGGCCATTAATGGTGGTTTGGAAGCTTGATGGCTCCCATTAACTAGAACAATTGGTTGTAAATAGCTCTGTTTACTTGCAAACCTCCCTGGGTATGTGCGGGCCAGCCCTGGAAGAATGAAGGAGGAGGTCTTACAGTGACATGTAATCATGTCACCTGAACTGGAATCCATCTTAAACCTGGTACTTTTCCATTTAGAAGGAGGGGTGAGGACCCAGAGAGACAAAAGATTCCCGCCTTGTGCCAAAGCTATAAAGGGAGGTGGAAGAGAACAAAGAGGGGTCCCAGTCATGAGAAATCCCCTGCTTTTCACCCAAGATGCCTACTGGAACTAACAAGGACTGTACCGGGGGAAAGGATTGGGCCCAGACTAGGAAGGAGTCTAGTCTGTGAAAGAAGCTTATTGGAACATCTCTGAAGGTGAGATTTACCCATAAATAGTTTCTTAATGTATTAGGCTTAGACTTGCCTGTTTTGTTTTATTTTGCTTGGGAACTTACTTTGTTCTGTCTGTTATTACTTGAAACCACTTAAATCCTACTTTTTATTCTTAATAAAATCACTTTTGTTTATTATTGAATCCAGAGTAAGTGATTAATACCCGGGGTAGCTAACGGCTGTGCATATTTCTCTATCAGTGTTATAGAGGGCGTACAATTTATGAGTTTACCCATATAAGCTTTATAGAGAGTAAAATGGATTTATTTAGGGTTTGGATCCCATTGGGAACTGGGTGTCTAGGTGCTGGAGATAGGTGACCTGCTGAGCAGTTTTTGGTTAAAGTCTACAGCTTTGGGGGCAAGGCCCAGACCCTGGGTCTGTGTTGCAGCAGGCTAGCGTGTCTGGCTCAACAAGGCAGGGTTCTGGAGTCCCAAGCTGGCAGGGAAAACGGGCTCAAAGGTAATTCTAGCACATCAGATGACAGTCCCAAGGGGGTCTCTGTGACCAAACCCATCACAAATAGGTCATTACACCAGCCAGTTTTTAGCAATGGCAGTGCTGTTAGGATGTCCATCGTGGTTAACTTTGAATAACTACTCCCACCCTAATTATTTGCATAAATACAGCCAACACGAAGGAACACAGAGACAGGAGGTAAAGAACCTGAACTTTGTCTCACTTTCACTGCTAGAAATCAGAAATTGTGCCACTGAAACCAACAGAGTTAGACCAATGTAAAACTTGTGTAAATTTGAAAATCAGGTCAATAGCATCTGAAGAGAGGGTTGAAGATTATATGACTGCCTCCCAGCTGGAAATGGGTTATCATCTTCATGATGAGGAGCAGTGACTTGCCCCCGTGTAGGAGGAAGACTGGATAAAACATTCCCTTGGCGCTTATTGGTCCTTGGTGGTAGATGACTCTCTGCTTATGTGGGGCTGGATTCTGCTTTCTGTTACACGTGTGTTAATCCAAATAACTCCACTGACGTCAATGGGTCTACTCCGGATTTCCACCAGCATACGAGAAAGCGGAGCCTGGCTTTTAAGTTCTGGCTTGGAGTGAAAGCAGTTGTGGGTAGCAGTTACACGCTACCAGTGTAACAGGTACAGTATCTCCTAATAAGGGTATCTCAGTCACATAATAAATATTTAATGGAGTTTAGCACTTCGTTTTTACCTTCAGGCTTTGCTGTCTCCGCCCCTACCCCACATTCTCCTTATTTTTCTTTTCCTTCATGTTCCTCTGACTGTCAACTGGAGATGGCAAGTGAGAAGCTGACTTCCATGGATTGGGCTGGCAAGGCAGGAAGCTGCTATACATTGTGGCTTTCCTTAGAGGTGTACCCCACTATCCAAAAGCAAGTTAAATAGTAGTAACTCTTTTACCTGCAGGTTTTTTCAGGTGTCTCTCTCTCTCTCTCTCTCAGTTGGCTCACAGCAAAGATCAATGTGCCCAAAGGAAATTTTATTTGCTTTGCCTCCTGCATAGGGAGACACTAGTCTGTAGACATCATCCCCAGCAATAAATTAAATTCAGGCACTTGCAAGGGCTGACAGCAAGTCCGAGAGGAGCAGCTCAAAGTGTGAGATCTGGAGGGTTTTCTTTTAACTTTGTCCAGGTTACAGAGGATTGTATCATGGTGTGTGGTTTTACATCACAGCATGCTGGAAATCAGTGTGACATGAGGCAACACAATTGAAGGGAGCACAGCACATGCAAAACCTTTAATAAAAGAAAAGCAATTTTCTGGAGCTGGCATCTGCTCAGTCCCTTTGGTTACTTCCACTTGCCTTCCCTTTAAAATGAAGTTCTGTTTCCCCGAACACACTCATGCTTCTTGCATCAGGAATGATTTTAATACCAGGTGGCCATGGCCTTTTGTTTAACACTTTTGGGGCCAGACCTTTGGGGCTGGGTTGTGGTTTTCCAATCCAGCGCTGCCGTACAGCTGCGCAGACACAGAAGCATGGGATCGTGTTCCTTGCTTCAGGTAGCAGATTACTACCCACCATGCCATCTCATCTTGGGGGAGGGAGGAAAGGCCAAGGCTCCCCCCTCTGCCCATCTCTCCCTGCAGTGGGGAAGGAGAAGTGGGTATGCAGCACATGTTTACACTGTTTGCCTGGATACAATGTCTGGGAAAGCCATGCAGGGACATTGGGGGCGTGAGGAGGGAGGGAGGGAGGGGAGGGAAGGGATCTCTTACTCCTCCACATGTCCCTTCTCAGCCATGCAACCCCGGCCACAATCTGGACTTTTCTGTTGGCAGTTGCCTTATTTTTGGATTATGTCCCCTTTCCTTCAGAATCCTTCCTGCTTCAAAGAGATAGTTTGGATGAATAGGACCCTCCATATTAGCTATAAACCCTTTTAATTAGTCTGATCCCTAAATTACTTCTCTAATGAGATTAGCCCACCTTTCACAGTGTGTCTTTGTACCTTTTATCTTTAAGACAAGCTGTTGCTCCAGTTGCTATATACACTACATCATCCCAAAGGGTAATTAGCATGCTGACTGCTGACCGGGACACATATGTAGGTATCCAGAAGGCGCTAACCAATGCTTCACATAAGTGTTATCGCCTCTCATTATTTAAATTGCATTCCAGATGCCAGCATCCTATTTCCTTCTTAAGTCAAACTGCATGAAGGCTTTACAGGTTCTCCTGTAATAACTTGTCTAACTTTCTTTCTAGCCATTGTTCTCTAGCCTCGTCGCTTTTAGCTGATATTCTCTCTTTTGGCTCCTTGCTCCTAGATTTATTATTCTACAGCGATTGTGTTGAATTGCATTTGAAATCAATTAGCACAGGTACTCAAAGATGAATGTTCATGCTCTGAACAAGGTGACGAAAACATACCATTTAAATAGAAATCAATTTCCGTTTCATGTATTTCTTCCTAGCTTTTGCCCCCAAATTAATAGTTTTTAGATTTTTCTGTGTAAAGAGGGGACTTGTCTCTCATAAAGCACTTCTTTCTCCTCCTGCCTACTTGGATTTATAAAGGCATAATCCACTGAGAGTGATATTACTGGATTTTCACTGTAACAGTGAAAATGTTACAAATAGAAAACTAGAACATTTTTGTTTGACTAAGGAAGACTAGCTAGCTCAGGAGTGGGTAGAATCTGCCCTCCTCTCCTCATAATTTAGTGACACCATGGGCTGTATCTCCACAGGAAACAATTTAATTCTAACAGTAATAAACATAAGGATTGCCGCAAATGAACCCCATGTGGCTACAGTAGCAGGCATTGCTCAGTAGGCGTCATCTTTTCCATAAACTTGAACGCACCAATTATGCTCACAATGCAAAGTGAGCCAAAAAGAACGAACAACAGAAGGATTCAACAATTTTGCCATTGGGCCCCAGGACAGCCCAAACATTTCAAAATACTGGAGGCAAATGAGTTGTGGAATCACATTGAGAACGCCCTCACAAAGTCATTGCAAAAGTCCAGAAAGGCTTTTAAAGGTCAGTGTGAAAGACACAGGGCCAGATTCTGAACAACAGAGTTATCTGATTCTAAACAGCATCACCCTGACTAGATTCTAGTCCATGGTTTAGAAAAATGCACCATATCCCTAAAAACATTCTGCTAGCAGAATGGATAGATAATTAGTATACAGGTGCCTCTCCATATGTGAAGACTGGCAAGAAAGTTATCTAGCCTGGCTGGTAGCCTATTGCTGACGAGGTGGGAGCATCCACTTAAATTAAAGGCCTTGATTCTCTCCCAGAGCCAAGTAGACAAAACTGGATTTACAGATACGGAACCTGCTTTTCTTGCCTTACCCAGGCAAGTAATCCCATTGGCTGCAGTGGAACTAGTCACCTCAATAAAACGGGCAGGACTGGAGCAGGCATGAATAATGCAAGCACAGAAGGAAAGTGAGCAGGGCCAAAAACTCAGCTGGGGATCAGCAGAGCATAGGGCATTGTAGCCACATCCCTTTTCTTACAGTCCCACCACATACACTGGCACCAAGTAGGGGGTGTGGTGTAGGGGGGCTCTACGCTGGCTCTGTGCCACCAGAGGAGCCTCTCTAAGGCTAGATATGCTAGCTTTAGGGCTATCCTGTACTGGCCATGTTCCACATGGAACCACGGGACTCCCAAGAATCTGGCCCTTCATCCCCAACTCCTTCATCATTCTTAAATATAATTGTCTTTTTAAATTGCTTGTCAACTTGAAGACCTACATTTTCATAATCATTTCATTTATTATCTTCTTTTGCCAAAGAAATCTAATCCCTGAATTTAAGCAAGCATCTGTCCTCTTCATGTGCTCCAGAGATGTCACATAATTGTTCAGTCTCCCTGTTATGTCTTGATTCTCTGGTTCTAGTTTTCCTCTGCTACTATTACTAAGCTCCTCCAATCAGTTTTCTTCACCATCCGTTTCAGAGCAGGAGACTTGTATTACAGTGGTTACAGCAAAGACTAGGAACCAGAAAAATCCTTGATTCTAATCCTGGCTAGGCCCAAGATTCATTCTGAACAAGCCAGCAACTTGACTGCCTTGATACTGGTCAAACCTAGATGAAGACAGCATAAAAGTAGGACATCACTAAAATCAAGATGTTGCATTTGTGGTGCGCTTGCACAGACAAGTGACAAAGGCAGAAAGCTTTTTTGAAGAGTATTTCTGGGACCTACTGCACCTATCTCTGTTTAGTCTTTTCATGATTTTTATGGACTTCTACATAACTTGTGTTAATTAAATGTAGAGACCAGCCAACATGGCAAGGTCCAGATCCAGCTCAGAATGTCCCTGAACTCTGGTGTTGTTTGTATTCAGACTTTTGGTTCTGGCTCCCCACCCCGTAATAGTTTATTCCTAACACAGTTCCCTTGTAAAGATAATGCGCCAGATCATGGCTGCTTCTGTGGTCTCTGTGCATTGCTCTATCAGTGCCAGGCACTCTAAATAGACAAGAGACACAAACAAAGTATTAGCATCTCCATTTTACTGACAAGATACAGAAAGATTATTAAGTGATTTGCCTAAGGTCACGGAAGTCTGTAGCAGAGCTGGAGCCTGAACTTTGACCTCCTGACTCCCAGACCAGTGTTTTAATCACAAAACCATGCATTCTCTCTAGTGAAAACATCCAGGCAATGCCATAGGCTCCAGTTAGATGTTGATCATAAATACTGCTCAGTGTACTACTTTCACAGCTCTAGATTTACATCCTCAGTAAGCTCTGTTATAAAAAATCCTTTTCTCATTGTCACCCCATTTACACTGCATTTAAATTTCATTGGCATGAATGTAGATTTTAAGGTAACTGCTTTCTGCATACTCTACTTTCCACTTAGGACAAAAGAAGTAGTAGTTCTAAGAACTAGCTACATCCCATTCCCTACTACTTCATGCTTTTTAACTGATAGCTTTCATGAGAAATTGCTAAAATAATTTCAGTTCTGCTGATAAAACCATCATTAGAAGCATCCACTAGCTATAATATTTGGGCCATTTCAGAAGCTACCAGACAAAATAACCTGAGCCTGTCTGTTACTGCAGCATAAGGGAACGTCTCTGAAGTCCCTGCAAGAATGTACATTTTTTAAAATAATGATTCTTCTATTGTTATCTGAGCCAGTGTCAAAGCCAAAGGTTAGGTTAAATCCTACATGATCAATGCTTTAGTCTTTTCACTAACCTCAGTCTCTATATAAAGCTTTTCTGATTTGTCTAACTGTCCTACTCTGAGAAACCACTTAGAGGATATTAGAGTGCTTTCCTATTATATATTTTCCACCATGTCCATCTTTCATCTCCACTCTTACTGTCTCTACTATGATGCCCATCTACATATCAAACACCTTATTCTGAATATTCATCTATCCCATACTTCAAAACTCCTCTCACAATTAGCCAGGAGGAAGCTTTCCCTAGCAAGTTTGGGAGGGTGCAAGAATGATAGGGAAGAAGAAGCAGGAGACAGTTGGGAGAGATGGCTGGCAAAGCCATCAATTTTACATTTTCATTAAAAAATAAGATAAAATCTTCCAGGTCTTACATCCATGAATCTGGCCTTCCAAATGTGAATCAGAGCAGTGCTGTATCCCTCAATCTGCAGACAGTCCAGTGCCTCCAGTGTGTTTCACAGCAGTAGCGTCAGAGTGAAATTAATAGGACTCCAGTGATTTTTCACTGCTTCTATTCAGAACCTTTTGGGCACCAGTAAAACTGAGAACAATTATGTCAGTTTCACTCTGCTGCTACTTGGAAAAGCAATGAGCAGCTGCAGAGACAGGCTGTTTCATGTACCGTGTGCTGGGTGATAACTTGAGAAGATTCCATGTTTCTAAAAGTAAACTGGCTCTTCATTAAGAGACCTATTTACAGAGATACTAGCACCTCTCTTAGCTTTTCCTAAAGTGCCTATCTTTAAATTGAGACTGGAGGTCTTTCTGACGCTGCTCTGGTTCAGCCACAAGTTACCGAGCTTGATATTGTGTTTGCTTACATAGTAGAAAAGAATAATTTTCTCCGCTACAGGAGTTACTGGGCGAAATTCTTTGGCTTGTGTTTGGCAGGAGATCAGACACAGTGGTCCTTTCTGGTATTCAAATCTATGGTCCAGATCATCAGCTCGTGCAAATCAGCATAACTCTATTAATTTCTGTTAGCTGTGGCTGAGATTTTCAGACGTCTAAGGGATTTAGATGCCCAACTTCCATTCAATTTAAATAGTCAGGCACCTAACACCATCAGTTTCTATTGAAAATCCGAGTCTAAGTTGATTTACACCAGCTGAGCCCCACAAATCTACAGCTGTGGTATCTAAGGGTAAGCAAGGAGTAATGAAAATTCTAACCAGACTCCTAGGCTTTTGCACCACCTTGACAGTCAGGGGACAAGTTCCTTCAGGAGAGAGTGAGATCCTATCTCCTGGAATTTCCTCAAAGTTTTTTCTCTCTTTCCTACCAGCATTACTTCTCTCCTACTTTGGAGCAAGAGAGACGACCAGTCCGAGGTCTGCAGGACTCTGTAGGTGGGAGATCTCAAACAGGAGTAGCAGAAGCACAAGTCCTTCATTAACTTGTGGGACTTATCCAAGAGGAATGAGCAAAACCTGCTAATGTAACTCTATTCGCATCTGCCAGGTCTTGTAAGTGCACAAGTAGCACTTGACGGTTAACTGTATCCAAGGGTGTTGGTAGACCTAAGAGCACGAACATCGATTTGTGTCCTCTGTCCAGAGCTGTTAAAGAGATTATCCACCAATGCTGCCAGCACTGTTTGCATGCATGCCATACTTTGGTTTGAAACTTAACTCAGGAAGGCCTTGATTATAGAATGAGACGGGGTGTTGAAGTTGACTTGCTACCAGCATCTCACTAACTTTGCCCAAACGGGGGAGGATAGAGACAGAGGGATAACTGGCAAGATCATTTACCCTGAGTGGTTTTTTTTTTTAAACAAACACTGCTCTATCGCATAATATGAATACCCTCATTGAGATGATCTCAGTTAAGAATGGGTCAAAGTGTTATCCATGGACTTTTATCTATCACAGAACGGGAGGGGTCCATTTTACATGTGGATGTTCAGACTCCCTAAGTATGTCCAGTTGCATTATTACCCAGCCTCTGTCAAGGAAGATGTCATGTTTGCAATCATCTGCAATGATTCCTTTTCTTTGGACCTGGAGAAGTTGTCATGAATTCTGGTGATCTTTCCTATTAAGTATGAGATCCTCTCTTCTTAAACAGGCTCAAGACACTAGCCCAGCTAACCAGAAAAATTCTGCTGATGGAGATTTTTCTGACATTACAGCATCTCGTAAGTGTACATACCCTGTTTTATTTACTATTCTACAATTATTCTGATTCCAGTCCAAGCAGATCAGGGACTGGAAGTCAGAGCCATCTGACAGTGGTTTGCTGGCTATGTTCCATGGATCATCTGCCATGTCAGTTGGAAGCATGGGATACTGTTGTCCGTGGGGTGCATCTATAGATGCATAGAATCTAGGGCCAGAAGGTACCATTGTGATCATCTCCAGGTGTTCTCAACCTTCTTCTTTCTGAGGCCCCCCCAACATGCTATAAAAACTCCATTGCCCACCTGTGCCACAACTGTTTTTCTGCAGATAAAAGCCAGGGCTGGTGTTATAGGTTAGCAAGCAGGGCAATTGCCAAGGGCCCCATGCCACAGGGGACCTGCAAAGCTAAGTTGCTCAGGTTTTGGCTTCAGCCCTGGGTGGCGAGACTCAGAGTCCAGGGCTTTGGCTTTCTGTCCTAGCCCCAGTGAGTCTAATACCAGTCCTGCTTGATAGACCCTCTAAAACTTGCTCACGACCCCACAAGGGGCCCCGGATCCCTGGTTGAGAACCGCTGATCTAGCAGGACCTACTGTCTAACACAGGCCATAGAACTTCCCCAAAATAATTCCTAGAGCAGATCTTTTATAAAAATCACCTACTCTTAATTTAAAAATGGTCAGTGATAGAGATTCTACCACGACCCTTGGTAAATTGTTCCAATGGTTAATTACTCTCACGGTTAAAAATGCATGCTTTATTTTCAGTCTGAATTTGTCTAACTTCAAGATCCAGCCATTGCATCATGTTATATCTTTCTCTGCCAAATTGAAGAGCACATAATTAAATACTTGTTCCCTACACAGGTACTTATAAATTGTAATCAAGTCACCCCCTTAACCTTCTGTTTGTTACACTAAACAGACTGAGCTCCTTGAGTCTATTACTATGAGGCATGTTTTGTAATCCTTTAATCATGCTCATGGCTCTTCTCTGAACCCTCTCCAATTTATCAGCATCCTTCTTGAATTGTAGCCACCAGAACTGGACACAGTATTCCAGCAGTGGTTGCACTGTGCCAAAATACAGAGGTAAAATAACCTCTCTATTCCTTCTCTACTCCAGAGATTTCCCCTGTCTGTGCATTCCAGGATCACATTAGGTCTTTTGGCCACAGCATCACAATGTGGGGGCTCAGGTTCAGTTGATTATCTGTCATGACCCCCAAATCATTTTCAGAGTCACTGCCTACATTTAGCTATATTAAAATGCATGTTGTTTGCTTGTGCCTTGTGCCAAGCGACCTATAGACTTCCATTTTCAAGACTTGTCATTGTGAGCTTTTCAGGAGTGCTAAATCCACATTAAAGATGTTTCAGTGAAAGCCCACATTTAAATACATCTTGTTTTATTTATTTATTTATTTTTTATTATCACTACTCTTTTGCTAGGAGAAAATAGATTGGTAGTTTAGTCTCCTTGCAGTACACATTTCATGGATCGGTAATAAAAATTGTTCACCAGTTCTCTTTTTGTTTCTTTTCTTTGAGTATTGATCATCTCTCCCATTTTTCCCATTCTCCTCTTTATTCCTGACACTGTTTATTTTGGTTTATGTTGCTTGCCAGAAGCTGCTTCTAAAGCTTTTCTCAGGTCCCTTTATTTGTCTTCCAGACTCACTACACATTATAATAACCCTATATAACGGCTCTGTTTGTATACTGCACAGCCCATAGCTCCAGCCAATTTGGTTTATTCCCAAAACTGTACCAATTATCCACTAACAATGCAATTTTATGTTGACTGACCTATTCACAATTCTGTTGGATATCTCATGTTCCTACTTAACGTATATCAGCAAAGTAGAAAACTCTTTTAGATCACATTTCTGCATTCACAGTTAATGTTTGAGCCACATACTTTAGCCTTAGATTGCTATTTAGTTCTTTTAAACCTTTCCTTGTTCGTCAGTCTCTCCAACTCTAATATGTTTATTGCTCAGACCTGGATTCCTTCGTTTGTTTTTATAGCTGTTTAATTTCCAAAATATAAGCAATTTTACCTCTGGTCATCATACAAGCACCAAAGATACCATGATCACACGCTTATAAAAATGACTGTTTCACTTTTTGGTTAGAGGATTTTAATAAAGAATAGTTTTTGAAACTTTGTATGTGGCTGGATATTACCAAGTTAAAGAATAAACTTGTTTCATAACCGAGAATATATTATTTCTGGGGATTTTCTTACAAAACTTAAAAACAATATGCTCTACACCTATATTAACAAACCAAAGCTAGTCTATTATATGAAATAATAAAAAAGAGTCAAATGTCATATTTTTGCAGGCAAGTCCCCTTTGTCTAAATAATAAATAAATGGTAACCAAATATCTAAATATCTATTTGTCGTCTGCCTATTTTGCTCAGTGATGCAGTTACTTTTCCATAACAATAACCACTCATATTTTTTGGATCCTCTAATTTTTCCTTCTGTATTCTGTTGACATCTTCCAGATATTGATGCGCTCAGAACTGAATGCAGTATTCGAATTACAGTCTCACAAGAGCTGCATGGGTAACGGCTGCCACTTTCCTGGTCTAATATGTGACAGCATATAAATTATTACAGATTTTTCACTGACATACAGTGTGTCAAGCAGATACTCAGTTTGTGGTCTACCACCATCCTTAGGTTTCCTTCAGCTATGCTGCTATCTCCTTTCCAACTGCATATGATTTATGTTCTTGGGAACTGACACCAATTGTACATTTCTAATCCTCTCTTGTATAATTTCTCTTTGCTGCATTTCCTTAATTACCCTCTTTCTGACCTTCTCTTTTACCTTCTCATTTCTCCCTCCACCCTACTCTTGCACTTCTGTGCCCTCCACTGACTCATTCTCTCAATTTACGGCCAAGTACATTTCTCCCATCCCAGGCTCTAATTCAGAAAAGCACTTAAGCCTATGTTTAAACCCCATTGAGAGTGAGTCTTAAGTACATGTTTAAGTACCTTGTTGAGTCAAGGCCTAAGTCTCTCTACTCCACTCTCCATTTTCCAAACAATGGCGAAGCAAAAAGAATCCACCATATATAGGAACTGACTGGGCAAACAAACAGAGCACACATGAGGCCTGAAAGGAAGGGCTATTCTCGCATAGACATGACTTTATTCCCATCCTACTAGTTCTCCCACCAAAACAAAAAAACTAACAAACCAAGAACAGACTGAGAGAAACCCTTAAAAAAAGGGAGAAAAAGAGCCTTCACTAGATTGTAGCAGTCTCATTTAGTCTTGAATGGATGTGTGACCTTTCTCTCTTCTTTCCTTCAGTGATTCCACTTTCAAGGGAATACACTCCTCACTTCTGGAGAGGCATTGCAAGTGAAATCAGTGAGGTAAATGTATGCCAAGCCCAGTCACTGAAGCAAGCACACTTTGAGAGCGGACATAGTGGTGGACACAGAGCATGTGGCCGAAATTCAAAGCAGCAAGAAGCTGAAAACAGAGGCAGCCAGTCTAATGTTTCATAGTGGGTGTCTAAAAATAAAATAAAAGCCCAAGTTTTAAAAATCTGCTCATACAAAAGTTGAGTTTTAGATACTACAGCTTTGCTAAATCTATTAGTTGCTTAGACTGATTCAGTAGTCCATCTCTATTCAGGAAAGCACTGAAGCATTCACTTCATTTCAAGCATATGCTTACATCCTATTGAATTCAATTGGGCTTAAGCATGTGCTTAAAGTTATACATCCTGTCTGATTTTGGCTCATCTTCTCTGAAACTGAAAACTCAGGTATTTAGTACAGAATTCAATATGCTTTGTCCACTAGATTCTTTAGCCCAAATGAGCTTTTCTAAGTAAAGCTGTCAGGACAGAGGTAAATTGACAGTATGAACTGGCATAAATCTCACCCTAGATAGACTTTCAAAAATAATCAGGCTTTTCTGATGCTTATAAGGAAAGACTACCAGAGCTAACTATATATAGATTGGCTGAGCAAGGATTAAGGGAGTGGAGAGGCATGATAATGGTCTGTAAATATTTCAGGAGTGTAAACATCAAGTCACTGCCAAAGCCTAAATGTGGGATGCAACGTACGATAGAAACCCAGAATGAAGGGCATCCAAATATCGTCAATCCAGGAAAGTTAAAATACTGTGAGATCCATTCCCTTCGGTGAATGACTCTCTAACCTCAATGTCAGGATTCTTTATTCTGATGTCAGTAATTTTTAACAACAAAAGTGATGGGGACATAAAGTTTGTTTGGTAACTTGGATTAAATGGAGGATCAATCCCCAGAATGAGGGACCCTTGAGAGGTAGACTCTTGAATCCACATTTAGGCTTTTAAATGTTTGTTTTAGGTGCTTAAATCAGCATGTAAGTGTCTGAAATGTGTATTTATTAAGAAGTTTTGGTCACCAAATAGGAAGTAGAAACAATCTTATGTCATCTGAATGACCAGCTGTTCATGGTGGATAGCTGAAGTAAACAACCCAAAAGCATGAAAGTTGTGCATCCAAACTATTTATCAAACAGTAGAGCTGGTCCAAAAATAAAGATTTTTTTATTCCCAAGATTTTTTCAATTTTTTGGCATAAAATAGAAAACTGCCAAAACCAAAACCTGGAAATGTTTCTACAGTGCCTCATGGGAATTGTGGGGGGCATGGATCAGCATTCAAATTGTGTTCCCTGTCAATAACTGGCCCAGACAGGGGAAGCTAATGATCCAACCACCGGACCAAACTTGGTGATGTATCCTGGTCACGGGCCACCTGTGGCATGCTGCGCATATGCTAAGAGGAAGATGGGAATTTGTAGGTCAGGTGCCTCATGCTCCCATTCTCCTCTGTGGGCTAGGTTAATGACCAGACAACATCTTCAAGATCTACCACAGCCTTCCCACTTGCTGAGTCACTCCAATTCATCATGGGTGCCCCATGGCTGCAGTGTATCACGGGTCATGTAGTCCATCTGGGAAGTCCAGTCCATAGAGGAGAACTGGAACAAAAGACATCCAAACTACGACTCCTATGAGGCACTGTGGTAACATTTCCAAATCAAAATTTTCAATCTAAAGCTTCTAGGTTTCGGACACAAACATTTCAGTTTTCAGATCAAGATTTCAATGAAAAGTGAAAATTTTCAGCAGAAATTGGTCGCTTTTCCCTGAAAACACACAACCCAACTTTCCACTCAAAAATAGTTTCAACAGAAAAATTTCAACCAGTCCCTAATAAATAGTCATAAAGAACTGACATGAACTACTCCCACTTGAATTTTTTCCAATGAATCCAGTAACATAAATCAAGATTGGTTCACAAAGAGCAAAAAGGGCAAAATTCACAATAAATATTTTTTCCTCAATGATTAATTCAACTAGCTCCAGTGTATATCATTTTAGGGCTTCCGCTACACAACAGGTTCAGATGGAAGATAAATCATTGGGCAATCATCATAAGTCTAGTTTGGATTGTACAGAGCTATCTCACATAGTCCAGAGAAAAAGAGTGAAATAAAAAAGAAAAGAAAAAAAGAATGAGATAAGGAAAAAAATTCAGAGAAACATCAATATAGTAAGGGGTCTTCCACTGAGATTAGATTGCCTTCAAATGGAATTGGCTACAAATAGACCAGGAGAGAACCTCAATACACTGTAATAAATTTTTGCGGAGATGGATGACTATAATGCACGTTATTGCGGAGAGAAAGGACTTGCTAATGGTCAGCTGAAATTGTTGCAGTGAATGCAATACTATTGGTTGGTGATGTCACCTCAATGAAAAGCAAAATGTTTTGTCTGGAAGAGAAATAAGAGGAAGAACAATAATGTTCACTGCATCTATATTTTTGTTCTCTTTTATTAGTGGCATATTAATTTATAATGAATAAAAGGTGTATTTTAATATGTGTTATAAATAGCATTATTAGTTAGGAGTTCTGAAATGTTTGAAAATTTGTGTATGCCCCCCCTCCCACCCATTTTTTTTTCTTTCAAACTTGGGTGCCTAAAATTAAGGCTGGTCAAAAAATTTCTGCCAAAATTCTCAGTGGAAAATTGAACTTTTGACAAAAAAAATTCAGAGAAAGTGTTCACTTTCCACAGAAAATTTCAAGTTTATACTGAAAAAATGATAACAAAAAAGTTATGGCTGAAAACTGAAAACTTTTTATTTGGGGATTTTTGATTAAAAATCAAAATTTTTAGCAGAAACAAAAACACATTTTTGAGCAGTTCTAATCCACATCCATATTTAGGCACCTAAATAAATGCCCTGATTTTCATTTACTTCAATAGGAGCTGTGGGTACTCAGGCCACATATTTAGTTGCCTTAATCAGTATTTAGGTACCTAAATTTAGGCAGCGCTATTTGAAACTATTGGCCACATTCAGTGGATGAACATTTTAACCGTTTGGCAATAATATTTTGATAAATCATTCCCTGTAAGACACAAACTATTCCTAGTGTTTGTTGTAAATATTTTAGGTGTATTGTTTTAGAAGTTATTTATTAATCTATTTGTTTTCATTGTAAATGGCTCCATTCAGTGATATTTCTGGGTTGCACAAGAGGAGCCAGTCTTGATCGTTAAAAATTACTTGTTTCTTAAATGAGTCAAACAAAATACTCACCACATCCTTTCTCCAAGAATTTGGGGAGCCTTAACTAGGGCCGGTTTGAAATGTTAGAACCGTTATTATTCTTCAAAAAATGACTTGTCCTATGCAGCCAATCATAAAGCAAGCCATTTTTTTCAGAATGGTAACTTTTCTGAATGCAGCCTTCTCACAGCATTCCCTAGAGCGAGTCTCTGCACTGAAGTGCGGCCTGACCTACTAAGTAGTTTTTTCAGGAGGGTACGATATTCCCTATTTAACTAACACACTAGCTTTCAGCTGAATAATCTACACACACGTGCTTGCTTTTAAGGTGCAACAGCACCTCTCCTCGGTCTTCTCCCAGCCCTTATAAACATTTTGCAGAAATGACCCAATACATTGCAGTATCACAGTTGCAAGCTATAAGGACAGCACAGTCTAGTGTCTACAGCACTGGACTAGGACTCAGGTGACCTTGGTTCTATTCCTGGCTCTAGTACTGAGCAGCTGCATGATCTTAGGCAAGTCACTTTACTTAGCCTCTTTTGCCCCTCCTACCCTTTGTCTCATGTATTTAGATTCCAAGCTCTTTGGGACAGTGACTGTATCTTACAATGTATCTATAGAAGGCGGCAGGAGAACTCATTTGCATGAGCTCATCAGGTCCGCAGTAGCTTTCCCAAGCAGAGCAGATTTCTGTTTTCTTGAGGAAAGGCTTCCTCAGCAGATAGACCTATTTGCTGCAGAGCCAAGATATTTCAGGGCTTACACAGATATTTGCTGTTTCATGTGGTAGAACGCACACTGCATTTCTAATTGGATGGTGTAGCAGATTGAGCACTCACTGGTGCGGCGCTTCCTGCTGGTCATCCGGGAATTAGCTCAATTCCAGCCTTGGAGCGCCCCCTGCTGTCCGGTGTCTTGCTTGTCTCAGGCCCCCCTGTCCCTCCTGGACCCTGGTGCCCTTTACCTTGGGGTTCGGCCCCTAGCAGTACCCCTACACTCTGGGTCTCTCCTTTCAGGGGAACAAGCAACCCTCTATACCCACCTTGCCTCAGTGGCTACTGCCAGTCATCGTCTAGCCCCCTTTCCCTGAGGCAGACTGCAGTCTGTAATGGCCACTCATCACTGGCGAGGGCGCAGGACCAGCTACCTCTGCAGCCCCAGCACCTCTTTAAGCCTTAAACGAGGCCTCAGGCTGGAGCTCCCCAGCACTGCTCTGCATCAGGTACCCTCTGTTCCCAGTCAGCTAGGCCCTTCTCCCTCCAAGGCTGGAGTGAGAGTGACCCAGCTCCTCCCTTCGCCCTTATATCAGGGCCAGCTGTGGCCTAATTGGGTGTGGCCATAGCTGTGGCTGCCTCTTCAAGCAGCCTACCTCAGCTGCCTTAAACCTTTTCTCCTAGGAGCAGGGTAACTGCCCCACTACAGCTGGCTAGTGTATTTTCTTATGTTTATCTGGAAAATAAATTTAAAATATACACTATTATTATTCTAATGAGATTGAATTGGCTCTGTTTTAGCATAAGCTTTAAGATACCTGGCTTTCACTGATAAATCACAGTATATATTTCCGGTGTCACCCAAAAGCATCCTGAATATGTCCTGATCTTGGATGGCAAACTAAAAACACTGACTTGCCCTCTAACTTCTGATAAACAACACCTCAGACAAAAAGAAGGTGATTTTCTAGGTTCACCAGGGGAAGGTTCATCGGGGGAAGGAGACCAAAGCCCTGAGGTAAGTGGGGAAGTGGGATACAGGGAGGAAGCACGAGCTGGAGCACATGAGCGGGGAGGGCTCTTGCCTTATACTGAGAAAGAGGGGCAATGAGCAGGTTATCTCAAGTGCCTACACACAAATGCACGAAGCCTGGGAAACAAGCAGGGAGGACTGGAAGTCCTGGCAAAGTCAAGGAATTATGATGTGATTGGAATAACAGAGACTTGGTGAGATAACTCACATGACTGGAGTACTGTCATGGATGGATATAAGCTGCTCAGGAAGGACAGGCAGGGCAGAAAAGGTGGGGGAGTTGCACTGTATGTAAGAGAGCAGTATGACTGCTTAGAGCTCAAGTATGAAACTGCAGAAAAACCTGAGAGTCTCTGGATTAAGTTTAGAAGTGTGAGCAACAAGGGTGATGTTGTGGTGGGAGTCTACTATAGACCGCCGGACCAGGGGGATGAGGTGGACGAGGCTTTCTTCTGGCATCTCGCAGAAGTTACTAGATTGCACGCCCTGGTTCTCATAGGAGACTTTAATCACCCTGATATCCCCTGGGAGAGCAATACAGTGGTGCACAGACAATCCAGGAAGTTTTTGGAAAATGTAGGGGACAATTTCCTGGTGCAAGTGCTGGAGGAACCAACTAGGGGCAGAGCTCTTCTTGACCTGCTGCTCACAAACTGGGAAGAATTAGTAGGAGAAGCTAAAGTGGATGGGAACCTGGGAGGCAGTGACCATGAGATGGTCAAGTTCAGGATCCTGACACAAGGAAGAAAGGAAAGCAGCAGAATACGGACCCTGGACTTCAGAAAAGCAGACTTTGACTCCCTCAGGGAACTGATGGGCAAGATCCCCTGGGAGAATAACATGAGGGGGAAAGGAGTCCAGGAGAGCTGGCTGTATTTTAAAGAATCCTTATTGAGGTTACAGGGTCAAACCATCCCGATGTGTAGAAAAAATAGTAAATATGGCAGGCGACCAGCTTGGCTTAACAGTGAAATCCTTGTTGATCTTAAATACAAAAAAGAAGCTTACAAGAAGTGGAAGATTGGACAAATGACCAGGGATGAATATAAAAATATTGCTCGGGGATGCAGGAGTGAAATCAGGAAGGCCAAATCACGCCTGGAGTTGCAGCTAGCAAGAGATGTTAAGAGTAACAAGAAGGGTTTCTTCAGGTATGTTAGCAACAAGAAGAAAGTCAAGGAAAGTGTGGGCCCCTTACTGAATGAGGGAGGCAACCTAGTGACAGAGGATGTGGGAAAAGCTAATGTACTCAATGCTTTTTTTGCCTCTGTCTTCACAAGCAAGGTCAGCTCCCAGACTACAAGGGCAGCACAGCATGTGGAGGAGGTGACCAGCCCTCTGTGGAGAAAGAAGTGGTTCGGGACTATTTAGAAAAGCTGGATGAGCACACATCCATGGGGCCGGATGCGTTGCATCCGAGAGTGCTAAAGGAGTTGGCGGATGTGATTGCAGAGCCATTGGCCATTATCTTTGAAAACTCATGGCGGTCAGGGGAAGTCCCAAACAACTGGAAAAAGGCTAATGTAGTGCCCATCTTTAAAAAAGAGAAGAAGGAGGATCCTGGGAACTACAGGCCAGTCAGCCTCACCTCAGTCCCTGGAAAAATCATGGAGCAGGTCCTCAAGGAATCAATTCTGAAGCACTTAGAGGAGAGGAAAGTAATCAGGAATAGTCAGCATGGATTCACCAAGGGCAAGTCCTGCCTGACTAATCTAATTGCCTTCTATGACGAGATAACTGGTTCTGTGGATGAAGGGAAAGCAGTGGACGTGTTGTTCCTTGACTTTAGCAAAGCTTTTGACACAGTCTCCCACAGTATTCTTGCCAGCAAGTTAAAGAAGTATGGGCTAGATGAATGGACTATAAGGTGGATAGAAGGCTGGCTAGATTGTCGGGCTCAACGGGTAGTGATCAATGGCTCCATGTCTAGTTGGCAGCCGGTATCAAGTGGAGTGCCCCAAGGGTCGGTCCTGGGGCCGGTTTTGTTCAATATCTTCATAAATGATCTGGAGGATGGTGTGGATTGCACCGTCAGCAAGTTTGCAGATGACACTAAACTGGGAGGAGAGATAGATACGCTGGAGGATAGGGATAGGATACAGAGGGACCTAGACAAATTGGAGGATTGGGCCAAAAGAAATCTGATGAGGTTCAGCAAAGACAAGTGCAGAGTTCTGCACTTAGGACGGAAGAATCCCATGCACTGCTACAGACTAGGGACCGAATGGCTCGGCAGCAGTTCTGCAGAAAAGGACCTAGGGTTACAGTGGACGAGAAGCTGGATATGAGTCAACAGTGTGCCCTTGTTGCCAAGAAAGCCAATGGCATTTTGGGATGTATAAGTAGGGGCATTGCCAGCAGATCAAGGGACATGATCATTCCCCTCTATTCAACACTGGTGAGGCCTCATCTGGAGTACTGTGTCCAGTTTTGGGCCCCACACTACAAGAAGGATGTGGAAAAATTGGAAAGAGTCCAGTGGAGGGCAACAAAAATGATTAGGGGACTGGAACACATGAGTTATGAGGAGAGGCTGAGGGAACTGGGGATGTTTAGTCTGCAGAAGAGAAGAATGAGGGGGGATTTGATAGCTTCTTTCAACTACCTGAAAGGGGGTTCCAAAGAGGATGGCTCTAGACTGTTCTCAGTGGTAGCAGATGACAGAACAAGGAGTAATGGTCTCAAGTTGCAGTGGGGGAGATTTAGGTTGGATATTAGGAAAAGCTTTTTCACTAGGAGGGCGGTGAAACACTGGAATGTGTTACCTAGGGAGGTGGTGCAATCTCCTTTCTTAGAAGTTTTTAAGGTCAGGCTTGACAAAGCCCTGGCTGGGATGATTTAATTGGGGATCGGTCCTGCTTTGAGCAGGGGGTTGGACTAGATGACCTCCTGAGGTCCCTTCCAACCCTGATATTCTATGATTCTGTTTCTTTTGAACACTAATTTTACTGCTTGTGAAAAGTGCCTGAGTGGCAACACTGGAAACTAAAGTCATCCACAGGACAGGTACAGCACACAGAGGAGTGCAAGTTCCACCGAACTGTCCCCTGCCCCTCAACATACAACACCAGAACAGACCATGAGCCCATTGAGTCTTATCTCTAGCAGTGGTATGTAACTGATACTTCAGATGAAGGTGCAGTCCCTTCTGCTACCTGACTCCTTCATTTCAATAATACACCCACCCAAATTATGCAGTGACTTTACAAAGAAAGAGCAATTCCCAACCCCCAGTCAACCACATGGTAATCAGGGTGAAGCTGAAAGCACAAGGTCTGATATTGTACTTCTACACTGATATGGTGGCACCCCCTCTGGGAGGAAAGGGTAGTTGAAATCTCCATGCCCATCAAAAGCTTAGACTTTCTACTGATTCTGCCAACAAACGTTTTAACTGGTGCAAGGTCTGAGGGTGTTTTTTGTTCTATACAGCGGTTGAGATATTTTTTTCTTCCATAAGGAGGATTATGCTCACTATTGATTAGTCCAAATTTTGGAAGTGACTGAAATACTTTCAGACAGGACTCTGAGGCATCCCACATCTGTATGTATACTCAACTCACATTACTGTTAATGTTGTATATGTGAGTAAACAAGAGACTAGATCCCAGCCATAAGGTTGAATAAAATGCAAAACTCTTATGTGCTTGAAAAAACAGATGTGCGCACCTCCTAGGAGAGAGAGAGAGAGTATGACTCAGTGAATGGGGTGGTTAAATGTTTAACATTCATGTGATGAGTTACAAATTAGGTAAATCACAGGATTATTCAATGACCTTTCAGAATATGGCTCATATCCAGCCATTATCAAAAAGAAGAAAAAATGGATGGATTAAATGACTGTAGAAGGTTCTAACTGTAATGTGATTTATGGTCTAAGCACATTCCCCGGCAAAAAACAAAAAAAAGGTTAAACTCAATTCTACACTGCTTTCCCCATTCAGTCGTATTCCTCTGTCTAAGGTATAATAGTTACTAAGGCCATATTGAACCATAAGGGGGAGATTTTTCCAAGGCACAATGGGCAATTCTTGATTTTTCAAAGGGATCTCTGGGATCTCTTCTTAAATGCATGAGACGTGATTTTAAGGAGCAGTGGTTTTGGGGAAGGCCATTTTGGAGAGTTGCCAAGAAAGCAAGAACAAGGGGAAAACTAGAAGTAGCTATTTTTCTGGGACATATTTATCTTCTGCTGCTGTGTTGATGGGCCTAAACAAGGAGCTGCAGGGGGCATGCCAGCCAACAAAGGTGAGAGTGAAGACACAGGTCTAAGGATTGGGGGAATAAAGAGGATGGGGCAGAGGGAAAAGCTCCAGAGACAGTGAAGACAAGCTGTTGCAGCATGGAAGTGATGCAACCATTTGCTCCATGAGCTGCTCCTGACTCAGCACTGAACCGGCACATCAAGGATAAAAAAATCTGGGGTTCACACAATTTTTGAGCCTGTTGCACTTAGTGATGCCTTGTAATAACCAGATAACAACTTTCAGAGTAACAGCCATGTTAGTCTGTATTCGCAAAAAAGAAAAGGAGTACTTGTGGCACCTTAGAGACTAACCAATTTATTTGAGCATAAGCTTTCGTGAGCTACAGCTCACTTCATCGGATGCATACTGTGGAAAGTGTAGAAGATCTTTTTATACACACAAAGCATGAAAAAATACCTCCCCCCACCCCACTCTCCTGCTGGTAATAGCTTATCTAAAGTGATCACTCTCCTTACAATGTGTATGATAATCAAGTTGGGCCATTTCCAGCACAAATCCAGGGTTTAACAAGAACGTCTTGGGACGGGGGGGGGGGTAGGAAAAAACAAGGGGAAATAGGTTACCTTGCATAATGACGTAGTCACTCCCAGTCTCTATTCAAGAAAAAGGACACTAAACTTTCTAAACTACTACATGCCACAAGGGGCCACAGCAATGGTTCCCTCAACCCACCCAGCAATATTGTTAACCTAGCCAACTATACTCTCAGCCCAGCAGAAGCAGCTGTCCTATCTCGGGGCCTCTCCTTCTGCCCCTCCACCCCCACGAACATGATACAGTTCTGTGGTGACCTAGAATCCTATTTTTGACGTCTCCGACTCAAGGAATATTTCCAACATACCTCTGAACAACATACTAGTCCACAGAGACCTCCCTACCAACACTACAAAAAGAAGGAATCTAGGTGGACTCCTCCTGAAGGTCGAAACAGCAGACTGGACTTCTACATAGAGTGCTTCCGCTGACGTGCACGGGCCGAAATTGTGGAAAAGCAGCATCACTTGCCCCATAACCTCAGCCGTGCAGAACACAATGCCATCCACAGCCTCAGAAACAACTCTGACATCATAATCAAAAAGGCTGACAAAGGAGGTGCTGTTATCATCATGAATAGGTCGGAATATGAACAAGAGGCTGCTCGGCAGCTCTCCAACACCACTTTCTACAAGCCATTACCCTCTGATCTCACTGAGAGTTACCAAAAGAAACTACAGCATTTGCTCAAGAAACTCCCTGAAAAAGCACAAGATCAAATCCGCACAGACACACCCCTGGAACCCCAACCTGGGATATCCTATCTACTACCCAAGATCCATAAACCTGGAAATCCTGGGCACCCCATCATCTCAGGCATTGGCATCCTGACAGCAGGATTGTCTAGCTATGTAGACTCCCTCCTCAGGCCCTACGCTACCAGCACTCCCAGCTACCTTCGAGACACCACTGACTTCCTGAGGAAACTACAGTCCATCGGTGATCTTCCTGATAACACCATCCTGGCCACTATGGATGTAGAAGTCCTCTACACCAACATTCCACACAAAGATGGACTACAAGCCATCAAGAACACTATCCCCGATAATGTCACGGCTAACCTGGTGGCTGAACTTTGTGACTTTGTCCTTACCTATAACTATTTTACATTTGGGGACAATGTATACCTTCAGATCAGTGGCACTGCTATGGGGACCCGCATGGCCCCACAGTATGCCAACATTTTTATGGCTGACTTAGAACAACGCTTCCTCAGCTCTCGTCCCCTAACGCCCCTACTCTACTTGCGCTATATTGATGACATCTTCATCATCTGGACCCATGGAAAAGAAGCCCTTGAGGAATTCCACCATGATTTCAACAATTTCCATCCCACCATCAACCTCAGCCTGGTCCAGTCCACACAAGAGATCCACTTCCTGGACACTACAGTGCTAATAAACGATGGTCACATAAACACCACCCTATACCGGAAACCTACTGACCGCTGTTCCTACCTACATGCCTCCAGCTTTCACCCTGACCACACCACACGATCTATCGTCTACAGCCAAGCTCTGTGATACAACCGCATTTGCTCCAACCCCTCAGACAGAGACAAACACCTATAAGATCTCTATCAAGCATTCTTACAACTACAATACCCACCTGCGGAAGTGAAGAAACAGATTGATAGAGCCAGAAGAGTTCCCAGAAGTCACCTACTACAGGACAGGCCTAACAAAGAAAATAACAGAATGCCACTAGCCGTCACCTTCAGCCCCCAACTAAAACCCCTCCAACGCATTATTAAGGATCTACAACCTATCCTGAAGGATGACCCAACACTCTCACAAATCTTGGGAGACAGGCCGGTACTTGCCTACAGACAGCCCCCCAACCTGAAGCAAATACTCACCAGCAACCACATATCACACAACAGAACCACTAACTCAGGAACCTACCCTTGCAACAAAGCCCATTGCCAACTGTGCCCACATATCTATTCAGGGGACACCATCACAGGGCCTAATAACATCAGCCACACTATCAGAGGCTTGTTCACCTGCACATCCACCAATGTGATATATGCCATCATGTGCCAGCAATGCCCCTCTGCCATGTACATTGGTCAAACTGGACAGTCTCTACGTAAAAGAATAAATGGACACAAATCAGATGTCAAGAATTATAACATTCATAAACCAGTCGGAGAACACTTCAATCTCTCTGGTCACTTGATTACAGACCTAAAGGTCACAATATTACAACAAAAAGATTTCAAAAACAGACTCCAACGAGAGAGTGCTGAATTGGAATTAATTTGCAAACTGGATACAATTAACTTGGGCTTGAATAGAGACTGGGAGTGGCTAAGTCATTATGCAGGGTAACCTATCTCCCGTTGTTTTTTCCTACCCCCCCCCCCAGATGTTCTTGTTAAACCCTGGATTTGTGCTGGAAATGGCCCACCTTGATTATTATACACATTGTAAGGAGAGTGGTCACTTTAGATAAGCTATTACCAGCAGGAGAGTGGGTTTGTTTGTGTGGGGCGGGGTGGTGAGAAAACCTGGATTTGTGCTGGAAATGGCCCAACTTGATTATCATACACATTGTAAGGAGAGTGATCACTTTAGATAAGCTATTACCAGCAGGAGAGTGGGGTGGGGGGAGGTATTTTTTCATGCTTTGTGTGTATAAAAAGATCTTCTACACTTTCCACAGTATGCATCCGATGAAGTGAGCTGTAGCTCACGAAAGCTTATGCTCAAATAAATTGGTTAGTCTCTAAGGTGCCACAAGTACTCCTTTTCTTTTTGCAGATAACAACTGTGAAAAAACGGGACGGGGGTGGGGGATAATAGGCGCCTATATAAGAAAAAGTCCCAAAAAATGGGACTGTCCCTATAAAAATGGGACATCTGGTCACCCTACTTGTAGAGAACAATGCAAAGGCCTTTTCAAATCTGGGAGCCCAGAGTAAGACATACCAATCCATATAAATATAAGTGGCCTTGATTTTCAGAGGTGTTGAGGGCCCAAGTCACAGAAATATTTCAAGTGTATTGAACAAAATTGCAGACAGAAGCCAATGGGAGATCAGGTGCTTGGCCCCTTTGGAAAACAGGCCACTTTTATTTGGATGCCTACAGTGGTCTTGGGACACTCACATTTGAAATTTTTGACTTGAATATCTATAACCCAAACACTTTCCAGTCATTTCACTCACTGCTAATGCTATGTCTGGGTAGGAGGGTACTAACTGGCCAGAACATCCTAATCAAAAGACCCTACACATAATCAATGGCATAAAACTCACTACCTTGGAAGAATGAAGAGTTAAGTCTGGCCTGCTGGGAATTAAACCTGTGGTTGCACAGGACACATAAAGCCTCAGTTCAGCAAAGCAGTTAAGCATGTGCTTAAATTCAAGCATTTGCTTAATTCTGTCCTTATTCAGCAAAGCGCTTATGCATGAGTTTAAAGTTAAACAATTATGCTTAAGTCTTTTGCTGAACCGGGGCCTACAGCAAGAAGGCCTGCGTAGTCTATTCTCCTGACAGTGTGTGTATAATGCATGTGCATATACATTAACAGTATTTTTTTAGATGCCCACCTTGAGAGAAAAATAAGCCAAATGAATACATTCAGCTTCCATTCCATTAGTTCAGAAAAGCAATAAAACCCACAACTGAGTTAAATATTACTAACAGTGTGAAAGACAAAAAGTCCTATCAGAGGTTTTGAACCACTGTGTCTCCCTCTTTTTTCTCTCTGCTGTTGTTCAATGTGCAAGCACGAGACAACCCACCGCAAGCATGAAATTAGAAATATTGAGGGCTATTCAACTCTGTGGATTTTCACAGTGGTTCAACATAAAGTTCTCCAGCCCAGGTGTTTCTGTAATTGTAATACACTTTGAAAATTAACAGTGTTCAGTGGCCCACAAACTCACACTGCTTTCTCCATGGTGTGCTGGTTTAGCATTAGCTGTGATATAGAACAGGTGAGGATTCTTGCTGGCTTCATATTGCCTGAATATTTTCAGTTCCCTTAATGCTGGCTGGGCTGCTTTGTTTATCGAGATGAGTTTCTTTCCTTCTGTGTTTATACAGTGAAATATCTTTATAGTAAAGGAGAAAAATGGGTTTATAAGGTTGAGGAAGAAAGGTCTTGTTTTTAAGGCACTGACTGGCTTGGAGAACTTGCTGGCTTTAATTTGCAGCTCTCCCACAGACTACCTATAGCCAATTCCATTACTCTCTCTGTGTTCCCACTATAAAATGGGGAATGATTTATAAAATGGGGGACGTCTGTCTCTCTTGTTCATTTAGATTTTAAGTTTTTCAGGACAAGGCCTGAGTTTTACTCTGTGTTTGTACAGAGCCTGGCAAAACGTGGCCCTGATATTGGCTGGAGCCTTCAGGCATGACCATACCACAAAAAAAGAAAAAAAGAAAAAAAAAAGGAATAGTAGTAATAATAAGACTAGCCCTGCAACTGGGAGTCTCCCATATGGTGTATTGGTGGTTTCCTAAAAGGACATGGTCGCAGGCTATGAGAACAAGAAGACAGGACTGGAAGGGACCACGATAAAGTTTCTGTAACCATAAACAGTCTGATCTTGTTATTGAAGTAAATGTGTGTCAGTGAGCAGGATGAGGTCCAGAACATTTTATCTCTAGGTGTATCTGTGTTTATCCCAGGGATGAGCAAATTAGCTCTGGTAAAACACAAACCAATGGGTTCCTTTGCACAAAATCTGGACTAGACCTTTTTTGAGGTTCTAAAACACTGTGATAACTTTGTTCCCTATTATTTTTAATTTTCACTCACCTCTTGGTTCCAACCAGGATTGGAAACGTCAGGCAGCAGAGACAATCCCTGGGCAACTGACGAGTGCAGCTGGCTTGTAGTAGGCTGCCTGATTGGTTGGAAAAGTCAGCAGACCAGCTCTTAAACCCAACAACAGTAGCAGTTCAATGGCTGCTCAAAGCATTCACCCAAGCTGGGATAGCTCCTCCTTATTCCAACCTCAGCTCACTCCAGGTAACCCAATACTGACTGTTGGCCCCAATTCCTGACCTCTGACTTTGGCGCAGCCCCCTGGCTCAGGCAGCTTGCCTCTGACTCCAGCTCTGAGCCTAGGCTCTGATTCCTGGCTTCCAATTCCTGCTCCAACCACTAGCCACAACTGCTGATGTCCCAGTCAGGTGACAGCAAGCACAAATGCCAGATTACCATGAGAGATGCTGATCTCCTGGTGCTATCCTCCCAGAAAAACTGACAGCAGAGATTGCTGAAGTCTCCTGGGAGCCTGTTCGCAATATTTGCAGCCCAGGTTTGGAAAGACAACAAATTTGATAATCCATGTGAGGCTGGGAGAAGGAACTGAAACTTTGGTTGTCTTTCTGATCTCAGTTGTTTGAGGCCCATCACTAAAGAGTTACATGGCCTTTTTCACTAGCAGCTTTGGAGACATTTAAGCAAACACAGATTCATATCTGAAGGACAGCAAGGGCTTAGGCGATTGCTGGATAAGGGGCTGGAGGGTGCAGAGCAAGGGCAGCGAGAAACACTAATATTAAATAAAAGTGCTGAACCATGTAGAAATATAAAAAGCAAAGGTAAAAATCTTTCAGTGAGAAAAAAGTCTCTCCTCTCCTCCATCTTTCCAAGGAAGGTCTGAAAACACTCCATCAACACGAGCTGGTTAGTACTGCATAGGACTGCAGGAAGGAATCATCATAGATCCATAAAGGTTAAGGTCAGATGGGACCAGTGATGGCTTGAGGTTTCTGAACCAATTTAGATTATTTTACTGCAGTGGATCCACTTTTGGCCCTAGTGCATGAGGTAGAAAACTCTGCAAGGCTGCGTGTGGCAGAGAAAAGGGGTTGATGAAGATTTATTGTCATGGTCTCCCCATCTCCAAGCAGCTCCCGTGTTGTGGGAAGCATCACGGAACCAGCTGGTGACAGTTACTTGGAAGGGGGAGGTGGAAGCCAGATCCGTGACCTTCAGTGGATTTCCACAGCACAGGAAGCCATGGGATCTTTTCTGCTGAGTAAGGCTCAGCTGCTAGAATTCAGAAAGGTCAGTGCCCTGTTCAGTAATAGCAAACAGCTTGTCCTTCAGCTCCCGTCGTAAAGTTTCCTTCAAGACATTACTTAAACTAATGTTAATGCATGCAAAATTGTGTTGGATTTCATATTGTTTTACTGGTGGCAATTAAAGAATTATTTGAATATCCACTACCTTAGACATAATAATGGGATGATAGTTTCACACTAGCATATTATTGAAAAGTGCAGACCGTATTTTTCAAACAATCAGTTCCTCAGACTAATTTTATGTGGCCCAAAATGAAGATTCTGACTACCGGATAAAACCAGAGAAATGTAAATAGACCTCCTCTAAATTACTAATAATACCTTCATTGAGAACTAACTGCAGCCATGTTACTACAAGGGGAGGGAAAATCACAATGGTTATCTTTAAGAAATCCCTGGAACATCTTCTTCATAATTAATAAATGAAAAATGTTACTGCAGCTAATCAATAAAATTGTTAGAGAGAATTGATCGGATGGGGAACTCTTTTTGTGGGTACAATTTTTCACCTATTCAGAACAAAAGACTCCCTAGGGTGCCATAAAACTGATAGACACTTAAGAGTCTGACCCAAAAGGGGAAAGGGAAAAAAAATTGAGAGACAATTAATTAAAACCTTGGAGAGTGACGTCTGCTTTGAGTTTTGCAGAAAGGATGCAGACTCCGGTGTGGAGATTGTTAATATGCTGCTCTTGCGGATCAGTGTGAAATGACAGTGGATAGCAAGCACTGGGAGGTACTGGACCACTACTTCCCTTTCTGTTTTGTCCTGTGCTTTCACTAGACCAAGAGGGGTGGGGAGTGGAGGAGAGAAGGGGAAAGCAAATCTAACCCTGGTGTAACTCCACTGAGTTCACTGATGATTTCAGTGCTCTACCTCAGGGATCAGTTTGGCTCAGTGTGGCCTCTGGTATTGCTATGAGAAAGAAATGGCTACATCTGATTTATTGTGATCTGGCACCTGGTTGCTTACACTGATGGTTAAGAGCTAGTTTATTCTATAATATTGGAAGCATGGACGCGATATTGCAAGCTGATCTGCAAAAGCAGACACCTGCACAAGTGGAATCTACCTGACTTCACTGGGGCTTAGCACAAATGAAAGCCCATGCACCGCTATGTGGCTGCAAAGGTCCATCTGCCTGGATCAGCTAGCAGGACTGAGATCTGCCACCAGGTTAGAAAACAATTTACCATTGTTATGTATACGCATCTAGAGGCTCCTTTAGAGATCCAAACCCCACTGTGCTAGGCCCTGTACATAGTAAGAGAGAGGCCCTGCCCAAATGGCTTACAGTCAAAATAGGCACAGCAGACCAAGGACAGAAAAACAGAAGTGGTAACATTAACTACAACTTAACTTTAACTATCACTTTGCTGTTGCCAGATTCCCCAACATGAATACATTTGGCATGTAGACAAAGCCTTACAAATGTTTTGCATACAACTTGCAAAAAGGATCGTGGGGTTGTATTGTTAAAATGTACCTGCTTTTAAATAAGCACAGATATCTGAGGCAGGACTAATGCCTTTTACCTCATTTCAAACCCACTTGAATATTGTGGGTTCAAAAGTTCAGCATGCTCTCACTCCTGTGCCACCGAGTGTGTGTTCTGCTTAGATAAGGGTGTGAAAGAAAGGCTCACAGAGAGGAGAGCCATTGAAATGGGAAGGGGGGGAGGGTTGAATGTTTGGAGGAGGGATTTGTAAAAACTTCTTAAAAAAACAATAGTTTTAATTTTGTTTGAAACTTTTCACATTTACTTCATTTTTTTAAACAAAACAGTTATAAAACATTTTTTAAACATGTGAAAATTTTATTCTCATTATGAAAGATTTCATTTTGAATTTTTGTGGGGGGTTTCCCCTCTCCTTTCACTTTTTTAGCCTTTCCTCCCTTTTTGGTGTGGGGGAGTAAAACAAGTAAGAAAAAGCTAGAAAAATCCCCCCCGCCCACACTCTCTTTCCACCATTTCAAAGACAAAAATTCAAAATAAACTTAAAAAAAAATCTTGTAAATTTCATTGAAAAGTATTGACAATGGGGCAATTTTTCTAGGGAAAAATGCATCAAACCCCTATTTTTTATTGAAAAAGCTTTTAATTCAAAATTTTGAGCAGCTCTAATGAGTGCTTAGTTCATGGCAAGCAGGGCATGAGTCTACTCTGCATTAGTCTGCTGCTCACTAAGTGTCTGTGTGGACTGGCTGCCATGCACTAACAGTTCCCTAGTGCGCTTTGACCTACTTCCCTTTCAAAGTGAGGGAAAGTAGATCAAAAAACACTAGGGAACTTTTAGTGTGCATTAGCAGGGTCCATATGGCCACAGCCCAGGACAGGCTAGTGGGGGGTAGATTTACACCCCAGCTTGCTGTGACCTAATTGTTCATGTAGACAAGCCCTGAGTGTGGCTTCCCAGGGTCTGGGACAGACAAGGGGAGCAGTGCGGTGCAGGGTGTGCTGTTCTTTGTATTAAAGCATGAGAGTTTGTATTTAACAGATATTATTTTTATTCCAACAGAACAGAAACTGGGGCTGCCATGGTTGGATTTGCCCTTTGCATTCCAGGCCCCCTGCCTTCGAAAATGGAGCCTTGCACAATGACAGCTAATCCACACACCAGGCAGAGGAAAGAAGCAGTGGGGAGTGGGTGTGACAGTTTTCATTATAGATACATAACTTCTTAAATATTACCCATGTGTACATTTCACAATCATTATAATGACTAGTGGGCTCTGGGCTCTTGGTAGAGACCTCACATGCCAGCCTTTGGTGAATTATTGGGCATATACTTCACCCAGGGGATCCCTGTAAAACTTTGCACCCTCTGCAAGCAGGCACAAAGAGGTTCCTGGGTCACAGTGGGGAAAGCTGCCTCTTGGATCTGCTCTGACTCCACCCCAGTTTCAAATGAGTTGCCTGTGGATAAAGTGCAGGCAGCTCCTTAAACCCCTTCAGCTCCAGAGAACCCACCTACTAGAACCTAAGTGGTTTCCCAGCTCCCTGCAATGCTGGCCCTCCCCCATCCACCATAACCCTAAACCTGGGGGGGGGAGGGGAGGAGTTCTTTCACTGGCCTCTAGGGGATTGAGTCATATTAGCAAAAAAGGAAACCTGAGATTAAAGTAGATTGAGGGTGGGCTAGGGCGTGTACCCATGAACCCTGAAGGTCCTGGGGGCATCCAAAGGCTTTACACAGTCAGGGGTTTGGATAACCAGAAGCTCCAACCCTGAAAAGTACAGAAGCAAAGATGTTGTGGAGATTCTAAGTGTCACAGGAGTGAAGCTTCTGCACTCAGGATAGGGCAGGATAGTAGAGAAGGATGGTGGGGGAACAGCAGCTGGGAAGGAAAGCGAGTCGGAAGATGTGCAGTGTTACCCTGCAGCTGGATGATGGATGTCCCTAGAGCAGGCATCCCCGGGGGCAGCAATGCACAACTCTACCTCTTCCTGTTCCCTCAACCTGCCCAGGTTCTAGCTTGCCCCCTCCAGCTCTCAAATGCTCCCTTACCATACTATTCACTCTCCCTCCTCCACAGCTCCACTGAGGTGCTCCTTCATATACACATAGCCCCAGGAGAAATAACCAACTTCTGATTGACTGGAATTTAGTTATTTGGGGTTTACCTGCACTTGAATGAGATCTGGCTATTGGGATTATGGATAAAAGCTCAAGGGTCTTTCAGAGCCACTGGATACCACAATAAGCAGGGAGGAGAAAGCAGGCAGTGCATCCTCCATATGCATACTGACCCTTCAGAGGAAAAGCATTCTGAATCCTACACGTAATGCTATCTACAACTTCTTAATCATGTTGGGTATTTACTGGATGGGACTTTGGGTGGACTAACCTGGTGTAGTTAGAGGCTGTTTCCTGATTCAAGAGCTGAGTGTATAAGGGTCCAAGCACAAACCTAGACTAGTTCCCTGTGAATTACTGCACTTAATTGTACTTTCTCCTGGGAAGGGCTGAAGGAAGGTGAAGTTCTGTGTTTCACACTGCACCAGTACAGTATGACTGTGGATTTAGTATTACATCACGGTCCATGGAAGGCAGGGAAAGGTTTAGGATCTTGAGAGGTTGTGTGCAAAAAAACCCTAGTGAGTTCAGCCTGTGATGTGTTACCTGTCTTTTAGGGACTTACATTGCTGATTAACTGTTAAATTAACAGATTATTTGTTTGCACCAGAAACCAGTGTGTGGATGTAAAAAGAAAAGGAGTACCTGTGGCACCTTAGGGACTAACCAATTTATCTGAGCATGAGCTTTCGTGAGCTACAGCTCACTTCATCGGATGCATACTGTGGAAAACACAGAAGATGTTTTTATACACACAAACCATGAAAAAATGGGTGTTTATCACTACGAAGGGTTTTCTCTCTCCCCACCCCACTCTCCTGCTGGTAATAGCTTATCTAAAATGATCACTCTCCTTACAATGTGTATGATAATCAAGGTGGGCCATTTCCAGCACAAATCCAGGTTTTCTAAGGTGTATGTATGCAACAGAAACTCCCCTGATGGCATTGTAGGGAAAAGGGCAGGCATTTACTCTGCTGCTGGTATAGACAAGCTACTTACACCCTTCTCCCTGTACTGTGTAAGTGGTGATACAATCTTTCAGTCTAAAGGATAAGGGGCTTGTCAGGGTTCCTTCCCCACTCTGAACTCTAGGGTACAGACGCCCCCCAAATCACAGATAAGGTGAAACACTGGCTGTGATTTCTTCCTGGAGCTCTAGGAGAAAACAGAGTTAATAAGACACGTGCATCTCTAAATATACTACTAACTGTATAAAGACTAACAATGTTTCCCACATCTTAAGAATGATTTGGACCAGTTGATTCTGGGAAACTTTCACGGGAGAGTGCATCAGCCACTTTGTTAGAAGCTCCTGAGATGTGTTGTATGTCAAAATCAAAATCTTGGAGAGCTAAACTCCACTGAATAAGTTTTTTGTTATTTCCCTTGGTGGTATGAAGCCACTGTAGTGCAGCATGGTCGGTTTGCAGGTGGAAACGCCGTCCCCAAACATGGACATAGCTTTTCCAGAGTGTAGACAATGGCATAAAACTCCTTTTCACTGATTGACCAGTGGCTTTCCTTCTCAGACAGCTTCTTACTGAGAAACAGAACAGGCTGGAACTCCTGATTTGGTCCTTCCTGCATTAAGACTGCTCCCACACCACGCTCGGACGCATCTGTGGTTACTAGGAATGGTTTGTCAAAGTCTGGGGCCCTTAGCACAGTGTCAGACATGAGTGTCGCTTTAAGCTGGTTAAAGGCCTTCTGACACTCTTCAGTCCACTGAACTGCATTTGGCTGTTTCTTTTTGGTTAGGTCTGTCAGTGGGGCGGCAATTTGGCTGTATTGTGGTACAAATCGCCTGTAATATCCGGCCAAGCCTAAGAAGGATTGGACCTGTTTCTTTGACTTTGGGACAGGCCACTTTTGGATAGCATTCACTTTGGCTGTAGGGGGTTGATAGTTCCTTGATCTACCTAGTGTCCAAGGTAAGTCACTCTGTTTAGGCCTATTTTACACTTCTTAGCCTTAACAGTTAGACCTGCCTCCCTTATGTGCTCAAAGACTTTTTGCAGACGCTCCAGGTGTTCTGCCCATGAATCTGAAAAAATGGCCACATCATCAAGGTAGGCAAGTGCATATTCTCCCAACCCTCCAGGAGACCATCTACAAGTTTTTGGACGGTGGCGGGTGCATTCCGCAGCCCGAAAGGGAGCACATTAAATTCATACAGCCCAACATGTGTGACTGTTCATATGTTCCTTAGGCATTTCAGCCGCCACCTCTGCTAAAGGTCCATTGAGCTGCGGCCTCAACTCTACCATGTACTGGTCTGTAGAGCTGCTGTACCCAAGGCAGGCCCTTTTGAAGTTTTCTAAGAAGGCCTTGGTATCATCGCCTGCCTTGAAGGTGGGGAACTTTCTGGGATGTGGAGCGGTACCTGGAGAAGAATTGCTAGGGTTGGTTGGTATATTCTGCTGAGCCCTTGCCTTCTCCATCTCTAGTGCATGTTTCCTCTCTTTTTCTTTCTCCTCCATAGCTCTCTTGTGGGCAGCTTCCTCTGCCTCCATCCTGGCTTTTTCTGCCTCCATAGCTCTCTTGTGGGCAGCTTCCTCTGCCTTCACCCTGGCTTTTTCTGCCTCCATCTCCAAGCGCCTTAAGGCCATCTATCTATTATGCGCTTTTTGTTTCTCTTCAGCTTCAAATTTGGCCAGCTCTAGTTTACTAGCTGCTTCACTGGTCGTCATTTTCCTGCTTCCTTGTGCTTAACTCTAGCTATACCCGAGAGTTAGGAAAAAAAAAAAACTTGTGAATTTCCCTGCAGGAGGTTAAATACCCTGCCTTTAGGTAGAGAAAACTCCAGCTCAAAAAAGAAAAATCCCTTTGTAAAAAAACTAAGACCTCTGTCTCCAGGCAAATAGACAGAAAACCCTCTAGCTGCTCTCAGCTTTAAAAAAAACCTCTTCAGGTCTGTGCTTTTGGTTCAAAATGATCTCTGGTTCAAAATGATCCCTGGTTCAAAATGATCCCACCGCTTTGCCACCATGTCAGGGTTCCTTCCCCACTCTGAACGCTCGGGTACAGATGTGGGGACCCGCATGAAAGACCCCCTAAGCTTATTCTTATCAGCTTAGGTTAAAAACTTCCCCAAGGTACAAACTTTGCCTTGTCCTTGAACAGTATGCTGCCACCACCAAGCGTTTTAAACAAACAGGGAAAGACACCATTTGGAGATGTCTTTCCCCAAAATATCCCCCCAAGCTCTACACACCCCCTTTCCTGGGGAGGCTTGAGAATAATATCCTAACCAATTTGTTACAAAATCATCAAAGACCCAAACCCCATGATCCTGGAACAATGGAAAAATCAGTCAGATTCTTAAAGGAAGGATTTTATTTTAAAAAAAGAAAGGTAAAAATCATCTCTGTAAAATCAGGATGGAAAATACTTTACAGGGTATTCAGATTCAAAACACAGAGGATCCCCATCTGGGAAAAACCTTAAAGTTACAGAAAACAGGAATAAACCTCTCTCTTAACACAGGTAAAATTCACATAAAACAAAAGATAAACTAATCCGCCTTGCCTTGCTTACCTATACTGGTTGCAATATTGGAGACTTGGAGTAGGATGGGTTGGAGAAGATGGATTTCTGTCTGGCCTCTCTCAGTCCCAAGAGAGAACAACCACGTAAACAAAGAGCACAAATAAAAGCAAGATTTGAAAGTATCTTGTCCCCGTATTGGTCCTCTGGGTCAGGTGCCAGCCAGGTTAGCTGAGCTTCTTAACTCTTTATAGGTAACAGGATGTTGCCTCTGGCCAGGAGGGATTTTATAGCACTTTATATTGAAAGGTGGTTACCCTTCCCTTTATATTTATGACTGGGCTAGATCTCTGCTGCTGTAAACTGGAGTCAATAGAACTGCACCAGTTTACACCAGATGAGAATTTGGCCTTAGATCATCTAAAGAATGTGAACCCTTCCCTTTTCACCCTCCCACCCCCACCCTGCAACAGCTTCTTTAGTGTCCGTTCAGTTTTTTTCATCAGGATGTGCTTGAGGCAATATCACATTTCACCAGATCAGCTGCAAAAGGGTGGGGGACACAATCAGACTCCCAATTTCATTTCTGTGTCACAGAAGAGAAACACATCTCTCTCTCTCACACCCACACTCACTTTTGCTCTCAGCATCATTGATTCTTATCTTCAAAATACCAATAGTGACATACTAGTGTAATTAAGGAAGGGTTAATGGGCAGCAAAAATAGAGATTTTTTTAAAATGTTATACCATTTCCTACAACATTAACTTTATATTATGCTTTTATGCATGTGCAATTAATTAAACTGGGGGCCATGTAAGTAATTTCAGACAGACTGCAGTGCCTGATGAAGAAGGTCTTATGTGAGTCACATTGCCATGGGAGTCACAGAAATGGTGGTGTTAAGCCATCTTCCATGATTGCTGCAGTTTCAGCACGTTTACTGCCAGTGCTGGGGTCAGCTTGGAGCACATTTTGGTTGGTTGTGGGCAGGTCCAATACCTGGAAGGACTGGAAGGGTCACATCAGGCTAAGCAGCTCGGTGGCGTATGGTCAGAGACAAGGAGGGGATCGCACTCAGTTTCTTGGGAGATCTGGGTTAGGGTTCTTGCCAATGGGTTTGGAGCAAGTAAAACACCTAGGAGCGGGAGTTTGGTTGGATGATCTGAGGGAGGAGGGATGCTGCAGGCAGCGTTAGCAGATGGTTGAGGAGCATGGTTTGGCTGTTTTCAAGTGGCTGTTGGCAGGAGTTACAGCTAGGTTCAGCAGGCAGGTAAGGTTACCAGAGGGGGATTCAGCAACACCTGGAAAACACCTGGTTTGGGGTAGTTAGCATGGAAGGACTGCAGATGGGTTCAGCAGCTAGTCAAAGTATTTGTTGTTGGGGTGTTTATTGTAGGTTCACACAACGTGTGGTTGTCTGTGTGCGTGTGTGTGCATGCATGCATGTCAAGGTTTCTGCTCCCTACTCCTTTGCATACATCTCTCCAGATTTGGGGGAGGGGATGGGCGGGGCAGGTTATGGGAGGAGTCATGCCTACATGTCTTTCAGTGCTCCCCAGTTTTCTGGCGTGTGGGTTTCAGGAGTGTTTCCTTGGCCATTAGCCTGCTTTGGGGAAATGTTCACACTGTAATGAATCCATGGCTAGAGAGAACAGAGAACAGAACAGCTAAGCTGGTACATGCAGCACTGAGGGCAGAACCCAGAGCTAATGAAGAATTCCTAGTAGCGGCCAGCTTGCTAGAAATTATATTGATCTGTAGGCTGCAGATCACAGATGGTGATATCATCTGTCATGCTTAGCAGCTAGAGGGCACTAAAGGGCACACTCCGAACACTAGCATTACAAAGAACCTCCTCACTTTTCTCAAACTGTTGAGGCAAAGCCCCAAGAACAAGAAATTTGGGTCTGCATTTCATGACTGCTTTCCTGGGTGGGGCTTTCCCACTGTGCCCCCTTTTGAGTCTCAGGAGAGTCTGAGTACACAGCCCTGGCTTGGCTCCTCTTTGGTGTAAATTATGCCATTTCTGAGTGGGGGGCTCTCACACAGTGACCACTCAGGATTCACTTTGGGGGCAGAGGAATGCTGGTGTTGTCCTAGAGCAGGGGTGGGCAAACTTTTTGGCCTGAGGGCCACATTGGGGTGCAAAAGTGTATGGAGGGCCGCGTAGGGAAAGCTGTGCCCCCCAAACAGCTTGGCCCCTGCCTCCTATCCGACCCACCCACTTCCTGCCCCCTGACTGGCCCCCTCAGAATCCCACACCCATCCAACCCTCCCTGCTCCTTGTCCCCTGACTGCCCCCTCCTGGGAACCCATCCCCTATCCAACCCCCCCTGCTCCCTGTCCCCTGACTGCCCTGCCCCCCTCCACACCCCTGCCCCCTGACAGGCCCCCCGGGACCCTACCCCTATACAATCCCCCCTGTTCCCCGTCCCCCACAAACCTCTGCCCCATCCAGCAGCTCCCTGCTCCCTGACTGCCCCCTGGGTCCCCTTGCCCCATATCCAAGCCCCCGGCCCCCTTACCATGCCACTCAGAGCATCATGTCTGGAGCCAGACATGCTGCCATGCTGCCCTGCAGGAGCAAGCAGCCCCGCCGCCCAGAGTGCTGCCCAGGCGGCAGCGTGGCTGCAGGGGAGGGGCACAGTGGGGGAGGGGCTGGGGGTAGCCTCCCCGGCCAGGAGCTCAGGGGCTGGGCAGGACGGTCCCATGGGCCGGAAGTGGCCCACGGGCCGTAGTTTGCCCACCTCAGTCCTAGAGTGTTTCACTCTCTTGAGGAGCATCTCTCTTGCTAGATTTCTGCTCCTATCTCACTCTTGTGGATGGGTACTGCTTGGGCACAGCTATTGGGGAAGACGTGGCAAGCGGCAATTTGGTCTCTGGGGAGACAGCTTACGTTGGCACTGGGCACTACAGGGTGGAGTTTGGAGTGACAGGACCTTAGTTGCTCTATTTCCTCTTACTAAACAAAAATCAACATTTCTCTTAAATCAGACTGGAGACAACACTGGGATTCTTATCAATATCCCCCAAAAGCTGGGAGGGTAGCCCTGGCTGTTCAGTGGCATAGCTGGTTTCCTCCAACAGCCCTGACACTGTCTTGTATGGAGACCTTGCAGAAGGGGGCAGTTTCCCAGGAACAGTGGGCAGAGCTACAGTGGCAGCTGTAGCAGAGGTGGTGCTCTTCTAATTCAGGTTTGCTTAATGAACAGGAACATCCGGAAGATCCTCAGCGAGCGGAGCCCATAGCAATGGCTCCAATCAAATTTTTTCCTCACCCGCTCCTTTCTTTCCCACTACTTCTGACATTTCTGAGGCTGAACTTTGTTACAGATGATTATTGAATGTCAGTGGACTGGGGGAATGAGAGCTGGACTAAGTTATGGTACCCAAAAAGATAGCATGACAAATGTGAACCATGACATATGGGTAAGAGCTCTGAAAAACTTGGCAGTTCCTCACAACAGAATTTCATGCAAACGTTTTCTTTCCCATCAGTCCACACAGTCCACAGACCAAAAGTTCCAGGGTTTCATAATACAGGTAAAACAAGAACTACAAAAAACAGCTGGCGTTCTGACAACATTGCCTATCATGCTGACAATACTGCCTCATTGGTTCCTTGTCCTCCCCCTGTGTCAGCCTGCATCCACCTGTCTCTTGTCTTACACTTATATTGTCGGCTCTTCGGTGAAGGGACTGTCCTTTTGGTCTGTGTTTTTACAGCCACAAGCACAGTGGAGTCCAGGTCCATAACTAGGGCTTCTAGGTGCTACCACAGTACAAGCAGTGAACAGTAATAATGGGATTTTGATGCAAAACCAACAATCATCCTAAACTTATGAATCTTCTGATGAATCTGGTCTGAGTTTTCAGCTTGTAACAAGACCCAGATCTACGGTCAATAAACCAAGCAAGGAAATAATAAAATAAGCAAGGAATTGCTGAAAGTTACATTGTCTGGCACTGCAAAGACAGATATTAACACATGTGAGCAGTTCAAAGCACTAATCACCCTTTGTAAAGTACTGGACCTGATTCACCGTGCATTATTCCAGTTTTATACCGGTCTAACTCCACTGTCATCCAAGGAGCTACACTGTCTTAAAACAGGAGCCATGCAGTGGTGAATCAGGTCCAGTGCATTTTAAAATGAAGCCAAATCTACTTTCAGTAAATGACTAACCATGGGCTTTCATGGGTAGGATGACCAGATATCCCAATTTTGGGGGCTTTTTCTTACATAAGCACTTATTACCCACCACCCCCATCCCGATTTTTTACACTTGCTATGGGGTCATCCTTTTCATGGGTGTGACTCACCAGGCCATCTAAGCACTCAAATGGAAAGGAAGTGCTGGCATTTGTGTACATAGTTACATGCTACAAAGTGCAGAATGGTGATTACATATATCAAATTACAACATGCAAGGTTTGAAATCCTAGAGGTTCTGATCACTGATAAGAGACCTTCAGTTCTCAAGTGAGGAATTTCAGGTGTTAGCTGAGACCTACCAAACTGAGCACATTCTCACTTCAACATACTGCCACAGAGCAACAGGACGGTTGAGAAATCATTGGGGTATACTTGAAACATCTCTCATATCTGTGGATACTGAAGAGCAAGGTGAAAAAATGACTGCTCCAGGAAGAGATAAGGGAATGGCAGAATCTGTATCAGAGGTAGCATAATCATCGCAGCCCCCCTCCCCCCCCCCCGCAGTTACAAACCTCAAAATCATTATACACACCAATATACCAAGGTGGTCAAGTTACATTAAAGCCATGACAGGTTTCAGAGTAGCAGCCGTGTTAGTCTGTATTTGCAAAAAGAAAAGGAGGACTTGTGGCACCTTAGAGACTAACTAAGGTGCCACAAGTACTCCTTTTCTTTTTATTAAAGCCACAATGTAAACCAGCCAAGAAAGAGTCATATGTGGGAAATCCAGAAAGATTCATGCCTACAAGATGGAAAGGCAGCACAAGGTTAACTAAGTGATTCTGAGAAGTATTTCACAATCTACTTACTAGCTATATGTACTGTTATTTCAAAATTAAGAAAGGAATTAAAGCAGCTAAAAACAGTATATGTAAGGGTAATATCTCACACTAGTCTGTCAGTGGCTATGCTAGTGTCTGTACTGAGCATGTCCAGTGGGAGCTAGAGGTCTGCAGAAGTCCGTGTGGAGGCAGACTGAGCGGAAGCATTGGCCTGCTAAACCCAGGGTTGTGAGTTCAATCCTTGAGGGGGCCATATAGGGATCTGGGGCAAAAATTGGGAATTGGTCCTGCTTTGAGCAGGGGATTGGACTAGATGACCTCCTGAGGTCCCTTCCAACCCTGATATTCTATGATTCTATGAATACTCATGGCAGCAAATAAATATGCTGGGTCTGATTCAATCTCACCCCACCCCATCTGACTGCTCTGGGAATACTAAGCAGTCATAAAATTGTCCTAGCTGCTTTCCCTTTTTGCAGGGGAATACTCATGTGACAGGCTGGCATAGCTGGTTCTACACCACCTACTCCTGCCCCCATCCCCCAGAAGCACACATGGAGTTCCAAGATGGGTTGGGAGTGCGTTTCCGGGATCCTGGAGGGCCATAAAGCCAATGCAACATAGAGCATCCCTGAGATCCCAGCAGCCCTAAGGATCAGGGGAGTGCAAATGTGGCAGAAATCCCACGTGGCCCCTGCCCAAGATGCATGGCTCAAAGCTCTTGTGCTCCTGAGAATCTAGCTCTCTTTCCTCCCACCTGCCCCCCCTTTCCCCAGTAAACCTGAGTTTGATCATAACAATAACTGCGCCATACAATAATTTTGACTGCTCTTCCCCTAGTCACTATGAATGAAAATACAAAAGGGTTGGTTTGTTCTACTGTATGTGACAGGAGAGCATGGAGGGAAAAATCTATTTTCTTACATGAACTGAGCTGTGCACATTTAATCCTGGGAAGGGGACTCAGTGGCCGATGGTGAACAGCTCCCCTTTACATTCAATGCATGGATTGCAGTCTGTAACAGTGACAGAATACAAATGATAAAGACCTATCCCTGAATTTTTTGAAGGCTGTCACAATCTATAAAAGTCCTTTTAGAAATGACAGCATTAACCCTTCTGTGCCTTTGCACAGACCTTCCCCGATCAATTACAGACCCATGTAAATTTGCTTGTGAAATAACACACAAGGTATTTTCCCATAACAGAATAATTTGCATTACAGAGGCATGTCTGTGCTGCTACTGTAAAGGCTGGATAAGCTTTTCCATAACAAACCAGTTATTCCTGGTGGGAAATAAGTCCTGTTTTAGGAAGTTTATAGGGTGATAAAACATCATAAAAGGGCACTTGAAACACATACTTGCCATGCAAGTATTTGCTCTGGGACACATTTTTTAAACCAATTTTATTTTATTTTTTAAAGTGGTTTGATTGTTGTACCCTGCTTGGGAAAAGTGTGTTTGGGTTATGCTGAGCTGCAAGTCCATTCTGAGTACCATGTTTCAGGGCCCATTTCTTCTCCAGTTTTAGCCAAAGACAAAATCTGCATTGACTTCAATAGGAGCAAGATTAAATCCTCCCTTTGTAAAATCTTTCTTCTATACTGTGCATGTTATACCAAACTCAGGTCCTGATCCAGCGAATACTTAAGTATGTGAGTAACTCTACGCAAGTGAGTAGTCACTTTAACTTCAGTGGTCACATATAAAGTTAAGCATGTGCCTACATTTTTGCTTGATCGGGGCTTTAATCATCCTTTGTACTAGGGCAGTTAATTTTGCACATGATCTAAATAAAAAAATAAATATTGAATTTGTATTGTTTTAATATATTTAAAGATTAAAAATAGTTAAAATAAATTCACTGTTTTAAGCATTGTGATAACAAGAAGGTTTTGAAGTGCATTATATGGCTCAGCTGTGGGTTTATTATTTTGCTATTATTATTTTCCAGGGGAAATTAAGTGGTGGAGAGATTTAACTTTCAAGAGTGATGGCTACTATGCACATACAGTGTAATCTTACTGTCTGTGTTACTATGGCTGGAATATCTGGAAGGACTCAGCACCCACAACTGAGGCCAGATATCTTTTTTAAAGAATTCAGGCTTGCATTTAGGCACCCAATAAGTGGCCGGATTTTCAAAAGAGCGCACTGGGTGCTGAGTTCTTTGAAATTCTGGCTGTAATTGTTGCAATGGGAGTTCCTAGGAGCTGAGCATTTTTTAAAATCTGGCACCAGTTGAGGGTGCTGACACTTGAAAAATCAGCCTCACGCTTTTTGGAACTCCGGATTATATATGCCTTCCTGGGTAGAGCTTAATTCCCATAAGGGCTGAGAATACACAGCTTCACATGGTAAAGACCCGCTCTTGAAAAGATTTACGCACATGCTTAACTTGGTGCCTGTGAGGAGTCTAAGTCTTTGTGGAATCAAGGCTTAACTATCCTTACCATTCCTAATACGTACTCATGACAGTGTCTACTTCAGTGTCTCCAACCCAAGAGGAGTCTCAAAGGGTCTCTGAAAATTGTCTGTTTGCTCCAACCTCTCATAATCTCTTCATCAAGCCTCACTCCAGGCTTTCCCCGCCTACCTTGTTCCCCTTCCTCTTTTCTTCTGCCCTGTCTCCTTCACTCTTTTTCCTTCCCTTGTCTTTCTATTTAGCTCATCCCCTGCTAATGACCTCCCCACCCCCAATAAAAAAATCATGTAACTAAGATGACGTTTGCTGCCATCACATTGGTTGCTCTGTCTATATGTTCTCCTCCTGTCCTCTATTCTTCATCTGCCTTCTCTATTTACAGAGTAGGCTCTTTGGGACAGGTTCTGCTGCTACTCTGTGTTTGTACAGTGCTGAGCAAAATGGGGTCCCGATTTTGGCTGGCCCCTAGGCTCTCCCCTAATAAACATTTATTTCTGTCTTTCTTTTCTTAAGTGAAAACACCACAGTTTTCACCACAGTACTGTTTGTACCCATGACACATTCTCTTACATGGCTACTGGAAGTTCCAGAATTAAACATCACAATGTTTCAAAAATATTAAAATACTTGTGCTGCAAAATGAAAACAGAAAATCAGAAAATGTGGAATAAAGATTCACATCCATCTTCAACATGCGGGATAGTTGTGTTATAACAGCATGAGTCAAAGCAGTGGGTGAGCTGATGTCAGTGTATTTACTCTTGATTGGCCGTGGTGGAGCAGAATGTGCCACGATGATTGTAAAATGTGCTGGGTTTTTTTTATGGTCCTACATTTACAGTAAAAACCAGTGCAGCATGTCACTTTCTCAAGAAGTTTGGAGACTTAGGAACACTCCCACCAGCTGCTCCAACCAACAACATTCACCTCAATCTGCAAGCATGAAAGGCACTGGTAACTGAGCAGACCTCAGGTCAACCTGTGGGAATCAATGAACAATTAATTACTATCATCAAGTGGTACTCTACTCAGGGAAGACAGCACACTTATATTTATCAATTACTAATTAGTAGCTCTTGCCTGGCTGACAGTTGTCTGTCAGCCAAGAGAAAAGCCTCAGTGTGTGGCTTTCAAAGAGGTCAGTTTCTTTGTGGTAATTAGGGATGGGCCAGCTTGTCTGGAAAAAGATATGAAGCCTGATCTACAGCTCAGGTTTTTTAAAGGCTATGATCTTTAAAGGAGCTTTTGGGTGCCCAAATCCCCTTGCAGGTCAATGAGTGTTGGATGCCTAACTCCCTTAAGATCCTGAAAATTCCAGCCCCAAATCAGTTTTACAGATTTGCCTTGGTTCAGAACTGAGATTTTTCTTTTATTGCTCTTTGGTGCTTGTAGCTGCCCTGCACAGGGAGTCTACTAATGGTGACAGCGGTGGTGTGCATATGAGAACCCTTCCTGCTGACACAAAAGCAACAGGCCCAACACTGTTCTCAGGTGTATCCCGCTCTTGTTTGGTTTTGTAAAACAAAACAAACCTGACCAATGAGGTTTAGCAAAATCAAATCCACTTGTATATTTTCCCCAATTCAATATATTACTATTTATTACATACCTAGTGCCATTCACATTTATGGCACTTTATGCTACAGAATAAGATAGAAAGCCTGTCGTGAAGAACTTACCATCTATGTTCAGACAAGAACAAGACAGGGGAAGGATATGGGACAGGGCAACTTTACAATGCAGTTACTTAGGAAGTTTAAAACAAATGCCTGAGGGTAACAGAGAATTTTTTCATGTCTTATTTTTATTGTTTAGATTTAAGAAGCTCTAGTTTGAGGCAGATTTTGAGAGGGCATTTGAAATAAAAGATGGGAAAGAGGAGGGCCAGAACAGGAAGTGTTCATCCAAATGCCACAATCTCCCACAGTTCAGCCTGAATAGGACTCCAATCAGGAACACACATAGTAATAGTTCTAGAACACCAAATCCACCCCCAGGTTTACCAGGATTGCCAATTCTCATAATTTCATCACATCTCATGATATTTGGTGTTTTCCTTAATGCTCCAACTCCTGGAGTCATGTGTTTATGTGCAAATCTCAGCTTTCAGGTAAAAGAATAAGTAAGTTTCTAGTCCTCATGGTAATGGTGAAAAGCTTGAAAAAGTGGATGCTAAAGGCTCACAAATGATCAGGGAAATAAAAAAAACCTCCCAAATTTATTATTTTTTAAATCATGATTTTAAGAAAATCTCATGATGTTTTGAGGGGGTGACTCACGATTTTTTTAATTCTTGGGGTTCACAACATTTCTGACTAGAGATCATTCCAAGAAGAAAAGTCCAGAATAAGTTCTGGATTTTGAATACCTCCCAAATATACACCCAAGAAACTATATAGATGTCAATGGAACTACTCATTTAGGTCCTAAATCCGCAAAGCGTTTAAACACTTGCTTAACTGTAATCAAGCATTTGAATCCATACATAATCAGTAAAACACTAAAAAAGATAATTAAGCCCCACTGACTTTGGGGTGTTAAACCTGGTGTATGTGAGATCAGCATTAGTCTCAATATTTCAAAGTACTCTTGAATGTGTCCTCTGACTTAACCATCTGATTAAGAAGCTCAAAAATGCAGAGAAGCCTTAACTAATGGTTTGTTTTAAATACATGTTGATGACATTTTTTATAAGGTGTGGAGAGGTGCTGTGTCCCTTCTAAGGGCTGCATTCTCATCATTAGATCTATCATTTACAATTGTTTTTTACTGGACAACGTTCTAAGGTTGTATTTGGCATTAACAAGCTCTTATTCACTTTGCAGGCAAAGCTACCCACCTTGCTTCCCATTTTTATTTTTATTTCCCAAAAATAAAGTTTGTGCTTATATAATGGACTATGCTTCTGTTCTGATAAAATGTCATTTTTTCTTAATTTAATATTTATGAAGGACTTTTTTTTTCTTGTGAAGTACAATAGCTTTTGAGTTTTATTTAATTTTTCTTGGTAGAATTATGAATAAGTTACCATTTAAACATCTTTTTTTTCAGAGTTTGAACATTAGTGAATTGATTTACCCTAGTCATAAGGAAATAACACTTTCAATTTGACTTTGCTAAAACTTCTGGCTCCGTGTCAAGTAGATTATTGATGGTGGTAACCATTTTATCTCCCAAAGGTAAGTGATCCAAAAGCACACTGTTGATCTAGACCCATGTCAACATGTTATCACTGCAACAGCATATCACTCTCAAGAACAATGGGGAAACATTCCCCTGACTGCCAGGCCTTCCAAAAAGCAAAGAGGTATCGTAAGTTATCCTTTGTAATTAACTTGATCAACCAAAACTTCCATAAATCAATCATGCCTTGGCTAATAAATAAATCTTTGAGCAATTACTATCTGGTAAATATGTAGACAAGGGTCAGTACCCCAACTTTACAACTTTTCTTGTGCTGAATTGTAAGATCAAAGATGAATAATGTCAAAAGTGAATGAGTGGCATTATTTAAAATTTCAGTGAAAATAAAGGGTTCAGAAGACTGCCCCATTAGTTCTGCATTCCTACTGACATTTCTTCCACTATATTAGGAGTTTCGTTAATGATTTTTATATTCCCTCTGTCTTCCTTTTTCATTTTTTTTTTAAACTGGTACCTTAGGATCTGTTCTCACAGTGTCACCCTTTAGAAGCCAGGAGACTCTGATGACTAAAAGCTTCTCCATCCAGCAGAGTACTCACAATTAATCTAACCAGTGTCATGCACTTGCTTAATGGCACACAGTTGCTAAGTCATTTCCTCCTTTTTGTTTTCTCTTGGTGCCGTGGAGAATAATTGCACTGATATGTGGTCCCACCTTGGCATCGTACAGACCTTTGCTAATTCCAGAGCTGTAGTTCTTAATCTAAGTCCTAATTCCAGGAATCTAACCATTCACTTTAATGGGCTACTGTCATTAGAGACTGTCTAAACACTCACATTTTTATTTTATCAGGCGCTGAGACACAGAACAGCAGGGTATACCTCCAGAGGAGGGTAATGCCTGGCTTTCAAATGCTGAAAGCAGCCACTCAGTTGCCTCATTATCCTACCACCTAATAACGTGTGTCTTGGGATGTCTGATCAGGCCCAGAAAATGTTCTGAAAGTACATTATTTTGGAAATAAAGGGAAAGATTCAATGTAGGGGTTTCTCTTCTTCCTACCACCCACCAAAGGAAAACTGTCTGAGGGGAGATTACTGGCTCCCAACTGTCTTAAACCCAAAAGTCATTTCTTCCTTGATACACTACATTATAACGAGTGATGGGCAAACCTCCAAAAGCTCAGAGCTTGGATCAGCATCCAAAAGCTAGGCTTCTCCATATCCAAAATGCATGGCTGTTCTCCAAACATTGCAGGCCACCCAGGGTCGCATTTCTGTTACAAAAGAGATCAGTGTCTGCCCCTATGTAAACAGTGAGCGGAGGGAGCTCCAGGATAAGGGGGCCCACATTTGTTGTTGCAGTGCATTGTAACTTGTTTCCTTTGTTCAGCTGTTTACATGAATCTTAATACTTTCCACTCAGGACAGTCCTCTCCCTGGAGGTCAATACCCCCCAACAGATTTATTCTCAGCCCAGAGTGTTCTGGGCTCTTTCTCAGCCCTTGAGCAGGGGCTCTTCTTGTGCTGTGGAATCCCATGTAAATGGGGGTCCCTAGGGCTGCTTCTCAGAAGGAAAGCCCTGTCAGCATGGCTCCTCTGAAACCGTGCTAATGGGGAGCTAGGGGAAAGGAGCAGGGTGGGTCTGCACAAAGCAGCTGTGAAGATCTTGGCCTTCAGCTCATCCCTGAGACCCATGCCTGGAGCAGAACTTCATGCTTATTCCAGGGTGAGGAAAGGGCAAACCTCACCCTGCCCCGGATGGTGGAATGTGCACGAATCTCTGCTAGGGGAGTTTTCCCTCTCCCCTGCTCCCTTCCCACAGCAGGGGAGTCAGTCTGGGCCTCCCTCAAGAACAGTGGTATACATATGTGCTGCATACCTGCCATTTGAATCCCATTCCCTGTGTCTCGAAGGCTGACTGAGTACACTACACTGACCAAATGTCCTGGAAAATGCAAACCACCTTCCTCCCTGCTAGAATGTGACACTGAATAAAACCAAGCTGAGGTTCCTGAGGTTTTGTTATTCTAAAGCAGGAATGAAATGGTAAGTGTTCTGAGGTTTCATTAATATGTTTATTAACTTTATCTGACTCATTCCCATGACTGCATTTTCTTTGCAAATAAAGCCCCATGGGATGGCAAACATATCCTTGGACTTTACCTTTTAACCTCCTAGTAACCTTTGTCTTTGTGCTCCTAGCAACTTTCAGGATCTAAAAGCATTAAGAGAAGGCAAAGTAATGATTAATGGTGTTGGTCGTAATCATTGTGAACTGGTCACAAAGCAGACTTAACTCCAGCATATCTGAGTAGTGGAGGACCCCTGGCACGGTGAAATTCCCCAGGTGGCACAGCGGGCGTTTCCCAGGGAAAAAGGAATGTGGGTGGAGAACCCTTGTTCTCTGAAGAAGAGCCTCCGCAGGCTGTGGGCAGACAGGAGTAATTTAGAGCCGCTCCATGGTTTAGCCTTGTTATGGACCTACAGCCACCTTTCACCCCTCCCTCACCAAGCTGCAGCAAGGACAGAGGATAAGGGTAAAAGAAAAAGATCATTCTGTGTAATACGGGCAAGCAGTCTCACCACGGCTCTGCCTCCCTCCCAGAGTATTCTTTTTTTTTAGACAGTTCATGACAATGGGCCAACTCAGGGTACTAAGGACTATCAGTGCCAATGACTCCCTATGAGACCTTGCTTGGCCAAGTCATTTAAGCCCACAGTGGCTCAGTTTACCGATCAGCAAAATGGGTTTGTACCTCACAAAAGAATTCATCCTTTAAGGCAGGCAAAGTACTTTGAGAGCCACAAATAAAAGGTGCTATCTAGGTGCAAACTATTGTAATGAACAATGAGAGAGAGAGAGAGCGAGCAAGCACATATATCATTGCCATCCACGGCTGGAATCAGAATTGCTTAACTGTGTGCCATTGGCCCTACACTACCAATGGTCATTCTTCTTTAGATCAAGTGCAAAGGCTGCACTTTTCAGAGGGGAGATCTCAGTTCTATCCCTGCTACTGCTGTCTTGAAACTCCAGGTGGTCAGGGACAGTAGCACAGTGACACGCAGAAAGCCCTAAGTGGCTGTGGATCTGTTCAAATACCACTGCTACTCAAACTAAAAGAATAAATCTTTGAGGTTTGAGTGTTACAAACAAAATAGTTCGGGCTTAATATAGATCTGAAGTTCTCCAGTGCTGATTGAGCTATCGACAACCTCATTGGTTGAAGAGCAAAAAAAGCTGAACAATCCCATCAGCATCAGTGATCTCTTTTTTCAAACAAAGCAGTCGTAGCTCATATATATATTTCATTCCAGCCGAAGGTACAGTGCCAGCTGATGACCTCTGTCACACCCCAGCGCTTTCTGGGATGTAAATTAAGGGCTTTTTCCCCCAGCTGGACAGATAATATGTACCGTACTTGTATATCCTGAAGTAGATATTTATTGTAAGCCCAGTGCTACACTCAGCAGGGAGGATGAAGATAATAGTGTCATTATATGCTCAGAAAATGCTTTGTAAAATTTGGTCAAGTATGCAGAAGACGCTGAATCAGATAACGTGCCTGAAAGGACGGTATAGCTGTAAACAAGGTTTAGAAAATAGCACCCACTACTTCTCCACAGGAGTATTGATTTTTGGTGTTGGAAGAGATCAAATTCAAATCTCTGGCACAAAGAGAGGCTGCATCTCCTCCACTGTAGGTCTTTTAACAAAGAACAAAGTCAGGAAATGTTAGGAAGACAGAAAGGAAGATGAAGGCAGAGACCGGTCAGACCCCTTCATACATATCCTATGGGAATGGCCAGCTGCTGCACTCTAGAAAGTGTCACCCAGTTTTTGTTCATACTTGAACATACTTTTGTCTGAGAGCAGACAAAAAGAAAAGGAACACTTGTGCCACCTTAGAGACTAACAAATTTATCTGAGCATAAGCTTTCGTGAGCTACAGCTCACTTCATCGGATACATGCAGTGGAAAATACAGCGCGGAGATTTTATATACACAGAGAACACAAAACAATGGGTGTTATCATACACACTGTAATGGGAGTGATCAGGTAAGGTGAGCTATTATCAGCAGGAGAGGGGAAATAAAAAACACAACCTTTTGTAGTGATAATCAAGGTGGGCCATTTCCAGCAGTTGACAAGAACATCTGAGGAACAATAGGGGGGGAAATAAACATGGGGAAATAGTTTTACTTTGTGTAATGACATGTCCACTCCCAGTCTTTATTCAAGTCTAATGTAATGGTGTCCAGTTTGCAAATTAATTCCAATTCAGCAGTCTCTCGTTGGAGTCTGTTTTGAATTTTTTTTGTTGAAGAATTGCCACTTTTAGGTCTATAATCGAGTGACCAGAGAGACCAAAATATTCTCAGACTGGTTTTTGAATGTTATAATTCTTGACGTCTGATTTGTGTCCATTTATTCTTTTACGTAGAGACTGTCCAATTTGACCAATGTACATGGCAGAGATGGCATATATCACATTGGTAGATGTGCAGGTGAACGAGCCTCTGATAGTGTGGTTGATGTGATTAGGCCCTTTGATGGTGTCCCTTGAATAGATATGTGGACACAGTTGGCAATGGCTTTGTTGCAAGGATAGGTTCCTTGGGTAGTGTTTTTGTTGTGTGGTGTGTGGTTGCTGGTGAGTATCTGCTTCAGGTTGGGGGGCTGTCTGTGAGCAAGGATTGGCCTGTCTCCCAAGATCTGTGAGAGTGATGGGTCATCCTTCAGGACAGGTTGTGGATCCTTGATGATGCGCTGGAGAGGTTTTAGTTGGGGGTTGAAGGTGACGGCTAGTGGCGTTCTGTTATTTTCTTTGTTGGGCCTGTCCCGTAGTAGGTAAATTCTGGGTACTCTTCTGGCTCTGTCAATCTGTTTCTTCACTTCAGCAGTGGGTACTGTAGCTGTAGGAATGCTTGATAGAGATCATGTAGGTGTTTGTCTCTGTCTGAGGGGTTGGAGCAAATGTGGTTGTATTGTAGAGCTTGGCTGTAGACAATGGATTGTGTGGTGTGGTCTGGATGAAAGCTGGAGGCATGCAGGTAAGCATAGCGGTCAGTAGGTTTCCGGTATAGGGTGATGTTTATATGACCATCGCTTATTAGCATCGTAGTGTCCAGGAAGTGGATCTCTTGTGTGGACTGGTCCAGGCTGAGGTTGATGGTGAGATAGAAATTGTTGAAATCATGGTGAAATTCCTCAAGGGCTTCTTTTCCATGGGTCCAGATGATGAATATGTTATCAATGTAGCGCAAGTAGAGTAGGGGCATTAGGGGACGAAAGCTGAGGAAGCGTTGTTCTAAGTCAGCCATAAAAATGTTGGCATACTGTGGGGCCATGCGGGTAACCATAGCAGTGCCGCTGATTTGAAGGTATACATTATCCCCAAATTTAAAATAGTTGTGGGTGAGGACGAAGTCACAAAGTTCAGCCACCAGGTTTGCCGTGACATTATCAGGGATACTGTTCCTGACAGCTTGTAGTCCATCTTTTTAGACGGCTTGTAGAGGGCTTCTACATCCATAGTGGCTAGGATGGTGTTTTCAGGAAGATCACCAATGGATTGTAGTTTCCTCCGGAAGTCAGTGGTTTACAGACACTGCTCTGTAAAAAATTACCAGAGCTTCCTATGGGTCCCAAGCTACAGCCCCTATTCACATTGAAGAGTCTCAGTGACATCACGAGGCAGTGTGTCCTAGTGACTAGACCATTGAGCTGGGATTCAGGAGATGTGAGTTCTGTTCCTAGCTCTGCTGCTGGGTGACCTTGCATAACCTTCCCCTCGATCCATAAAACAAGGATAATAATACTAACCTCCTTTGTAAAGCACTGTAAGATCTACAGATGAAAAGCCCTATATGGGGGCTAGGTATTATTATTACTACTCATTGGATTTGATACCTCACCTACAAGTGAGGGCAGCTGCATCGGACACTGTGATAGCATTCAGAGTAGCAGCCATGTTAGTCTGTATTTGCAAAAAGAAAAGGAGGACTTGTGGCACCTTAGAGACTATCCAATTTATTTGAGCATAAGCTTTTGTGAGCTACAGCTCACTTCATCAGATATAATTCATTCATTCTGTAGCTCACGAAAGATTATGCTCAAATAAATTGGTTAGTCTCTAAGGTGCCACAAGTCCTCCTTTTCTTTTTGTGATAGAATTGGTAAATATAGCCCTTTATTAGCTGCACCTGAGAAACAAGTTTTTTTAATGCACCTGGCAAATAAGTTCCCCCCACCCCACCATACCCTAGCCTATCTTTAAAGTGCACGTGGGAGCTGGGACCTGTCCACAACCTCTGTGGAGCCACTGGCCACAGCCGCTCAACACGCTGGGAATGAAGCACTCTTGGATGAAAACAATGAAGCAATAGTTTATCTTTCTCCTCCTTTCTATTTCCTTCTAACTCACAGCGTCCCCAATCCTGCTCCCACAGAAGCCCCTGGGAGCAGGTTGAGGATCTGGTACTTCTCTTCTCTAACTATCCCTCATTCTACACGTTTTGGGGGTCAGTCCTGCCTGCTTCCACTGAAATCTCCAGATTTAATTCAAATGAAGCAGGATCGTTGGGTACGCGATACCTAGGGTGACCATATTTCCCTACGCTGAATACGGGGCACCTGGTAAAATTACTCATATTCAAGCAAATTCAATGGCAATCAATCAGAACTATACAGTACAAACGTTCAAATTAACATCAAGTTGACTGAGCCCCCGTTAAAAAGAAATACTGCGTAATACCTTCTTATCTTTAAGGCTTTGGAGTTCACATGAAGAGGGGTGACACTCCCATGCACCTCTCTCACACAGGGAGGGTGACCGACCGACCCCAGCTTCCCTGCCTGGCACTCTCTGCCCTCCATGCCTGGCTGGACCCCTAGGACGGACCCACCTCTCCTGGTACCTGGCATCGCATCTTCCCGAGGCAATATGTGAGGGGAAGGGATATGCAGGATCATATGACCCTCCTCCCCAGATTTCTGCCAGAGTTCACACCAGAAGCTGGCCAGCCTTTCGGCACTGTGCAAGAGAGAAGGGACAGCAGCTGCTTCCAGCTGCAGGGGAGGAGGAGCGAGGGAAGGGACTTGGCCCGTGCCTTTGCAGAGCTCATCCCTTCCTGCCCACACAGTGTCAAAAGGCAGCTAACACCTCCAGGCTGCTTCTGGCCACTGACATAACCCAGCCGCCTCCTGTCCCGTCCCAGCTACAGCCAGGGCCGCCCAAAGGATTCAGAGGCCTGGGGTCTTCGGGGCACTTCGCCGAAGACATGGAGCGGAAGGACCCCCGCTGCCGAATTGCCACCGAAGACCCGGAGTGGAAGAAGCGGCAGCGGGTCCTTCACTCCAGGTGTGTTCGGTGGCACTGAAGGACCTGCTGCTGAAGTGCCACCGAAAACTCTCCTGGGGGGGCCTGAAAACTCTTGTGGGGGTCCCTGCGGGGCCCGGGACAAATTGCCCCACTTGCTCCCCCTCTCTAGGCAGCCCTGGCTATAGCACGGGCAGGAAGAGGTTAAGCCCTAAGGATGCATTGTGCACCAGGGCCCAGGGAACCTGGCTGCAGGAGCTTCAGCGAACCTGGCCAGAGAGGTGGCTCAGCAGAGGAGGGTGCCTAGGGGACAGAGCAGCCCCATGTTCCCTGGGGGCAGGACCCAGGGCGGCGGGGAGGGGGCAGGCAAAGAGGGTGCTGTGCAGCCTGCAGGTTTGGGTAGGAACAGGCTGGAAATCCCTTCTCCTCCCCCACACCCGCACTGCAGAGCCAGCATGCAGTGGTGGCTGCGCTGGTGGCCCAGCAGAGAGGGACGGCCCGGCCCTGCATGCTGCGCCTTTGCCCTGCCACTAGCCTTGCACACCCAACCCCATCGTCAGCCACTGGACCCCCTCCCCCACTCACTGCTGATGGGCAGGTCGTCTGGTGAGCAGGGATCTGGCCAGCGGCAGGACCCACCAGTACTGATGGGAGGGAGGCAGAAAATACTGGACAATTTGCCTAGTTTTAAGAAAAATTCAGGACACCTGGAGGAGGGCTTAAATATGGGACTGTCCCTTTAAAAATGGGACCTCTGGTCACCGTAGCAATACCCAAACCAACTTCGCAGTCCAATACAAACCAGGGCCCGCATCCCGTGCTGGAGCAATCCTCAGCTCACGTGGAGGCAGGGGCATACATGGCTTTACACCACTTCCCCCGCCCATCCTGGGGGCCAACTGACCCCCCACCACCAGAGCACGTCAGAGAGCCCTCAGAGGAATGATTAACAGCAGGGATTAAAGTAGATTGTGGCAGGAGGAGGAGCTCTTGCAGTGCTAGCCTAGGGAGAGTGAGGGTTGTGGGGGAACACTGCTTGCCTAAGGCAGGATGGGGCTGTGACATCCTATACCTTGGGGGAGCATCCTGTAATCCCCATAGTACTAATTTCCATATAACTGTGATCTTACATATAAAGCTTGCCTTGTAAGGTATCAGGAGAAAGGTCATGATCTGCTGAAAGTTATTTCTCTATCCATATTTGTATATCATTAATGCATATGAAGTTAAGAGAATTGTGTTGTATGGTTGTCATTAAATCATGCTGTAAATTGGGGAATCAGCCAGATATTAGCTCCCCAGAGGCAACTGCAAAGAAAGTATCCAATACTCGGGTAGGGTGTCAAACAGTCCATCAACAACCATTGTCCAGCAAGGGAGCTACAATGCAATGACTCACCCGCATGAGGCCACACCAGAGCAATTGCTCAACCTTGCCTGGAGACTCAGCAATGTTCCAAGACATGCCTGGACTTGTGCTCCCCAAGCACATGGGATTGAGGTTATAAAACAGACATAGGGGCCACATGCAGGGCCCTTCTCCTGCCCCCACCTACGCTGAAAGCAACTAAGACACTGAGAAGAAGACAAGACTCCAACAGAGGAGATTGGCCCAGGTTTAAGGAACAAACCTGTATATTAAGGACTTCAATATCCAGTGGGGTGAGAAAAACTGGTTAATCTAAATGTTGCCCAGTCTAGTAGGGTTGAGAGTTTAGACTGCATGCTTATATTTTGTTTTCTTTTGGTAACTAACTCTGACTTTTTGCCTATCACTTAAAATCTATCTTTTATAGTCAATAAATTTGTTTAACTGTTTATCTTTACCAGTGAGTTTGTATGAAGTGTGTGGCAAATCTGCTCAGGTTTTGCAACGGCTAGCGTACATCCTCTTTCCATTGCTGAAGTGGTGTACCAATTAATAAATCTGCCCTGCCCATCTTGAGCAGTGCAAGATGGTATATTCCTGAGGTACAGTGTTGGGAGCTGGGGGGATTTCGTTTTGGCGCCTTTCCTTGTGTGATTCTTGAGTGGCTCTGGGAACATTCATGAAATCTAGCTGGATGTGTAGGGCTCCACATGTGGTTGTGCTGAGTGATCACAGTGCCTGGAGGGGCTTGGTGCTGGTCACTAGCAAGGCATTGTGAGAGACAGCCCAACTGGAGAGAGTTAAGGGGACACAACAGTCACACAGTCCCAGGCTGCACCCAGGGGATCCCGTCACAGGGGCCACCCCCTCTCACTCTAACAGAGGAGTTGGAGCTGCGCTCCCATGCTCTAGCCCCTGGTTACGAAGGTGATCCCTTCAGGGTTGCAATCCTGGATTTGACTGTGTGGCTATTTGTTTAGGTTACACTCTTATTATGAACATGCTCTAGGCAGCGACTTGGACGATACGCCCTGCAAGGCAGTAGGAACCCTCCCCCATGCAAACCTGGCCCTTCCATTGTGCACATAAGGTGCTGCCTGCCTGTTTGCTCCCCCACCCCAGCAGAGGTGGGTGGGGAGAGGCAGACTTAGCCCCACTGCCTGAGAAGAGTACCTGCGCTAGCCTGGCGGTAGGGGAAGGCTGGTGTTGCCAGCACAGGCCAGCAGCAATTTACTGCCCTTCCCTTCCAAGAGCCAAGCTGAAGCCACGGAGGAATTGTAACTCACCATGAGTCATGATACCTGATGGAGGCTTGCTCCAAGTGACAATCTAGCCCTATAGCACTTGGCAGCCACAATGACAAGTGAACATACCACCCTCCCTGACTGAAACGGAGCCCCAAGTGCTGTGTGGCTGCACACGCTGCCTATCAACCTCAGGCCCGTCTTTTTTTTTTTTTTAAGGTTGCAGTTTTATTTTCTTGCACACACAAGAAAACAACCATATAGGAACAGACCATTTATCGCAGCAGCGGCCATTGCACTAAGTACCAGCATCCTCACTGGCATGTAAAATGAGACTCAGCCCCTACCTAACATTTTCAGGTGAGGTCCCCATCACGCCAAGCAGTCCGCTATCCAGCCCTGCTGAGATGCTAAGGCTATTGTCAGAATCTCTAGTATCCTCTACTGTTTGTGGAAATAGGTAAGAAAACTTTCACTCTCCCACAAGTTGCTGCCGTATTGCTAGAAAACTACATCCAGTCCCTGAGCACCATGCCCTGACAGATGCACCCTCTTCCCTCACGTCCACTGGGGCAGGTAGTCACAGCTCCACCAGCCATATCCTTGGTCTGTCTCCACACTTACCATTCCGTGCTTCTGCAACCGGAGCTCTGGGGAGGACAGCTTTGCTGTAGGCAGGGGTGCTGATTCTACCCGGTAGCCTCCTAAAATGCCATTCCCACCTACTCCATGCACCAGCTCCCACATGCATGGGGGCAGGGAGAGCAACAGACCAAGGGAATGACTTGCCCCATAACAGCAAAATCTTTGACGCTCAAGAACACCCTTACAGTGCGCACGCCCCTAATAAAATGGTTTCATCTACAGTCACAATATCCTGCTTTAATTAGTCCCCATAATCCAGTATGTGAGCGGAGAGAGGGTGAAGGATGAAGAGTGAAGCACACAAAATTGAGCTAAATTGCATTAAAGGCCTCAGTGATCAGATGAAAGCCCAGGTTAAAGAAGATAACACAGGTGACTGTTAAGGCTTAGACAGCAAACAAAGTGGTGATCATTCTATGGTACTAATTGTTTCGATATGTCCGTTTCCAGCCATGGATGTCATGCTGGGAAAACCCAACTTCTGGCTTGAAGGGTCTGGAATCTGATAAATAAATATATAAATGTGCACGCACACACACCATCTCCAGCACACCTAGGCAGTTGCAATAATCATTAGGTATTCAGCAATGAGATAAAATCTCAAGTAGCAGGACTGCCACTTACTCCTTCTCATTGTTCTTGTGACAAGTCTGAGATTAACCTGTATTTCCATTGCACTTCCAAGTCCTCTTTCTTATTCACCCTTTATCTATTCTCCAGAGAAGGCAACAGCACCACAAAAAGTAAACCAAAGTTTGTAGCACATGGGAAGACTTTGCACACTTTTCTTAGGGGCTGTTGCAGGTCACTATCAGAGCTGTCTTGTCGAGCTATCCGTATATTGCTGGAATGCTGCCAAAAGCCATATTCAGCGACACATCTGGTAGTGTGGTGTGGTGTATTAATGGTTTGTTTTTGCACAGAAGGTATAAACTATGGGGCAAATTCTGCCCTTGGAGATATTCCGCCAACCCTTATTCTAGATTTGAGCTCTAAGCGCCTAATCCTGACAGGTGCTCAGTCTTTGTTGTCAGTGGAAGTTACCTCTGCTGAACACCAGTCAGGATCAGGCCCCAAGACTCAAGAAAGAGTTCATAGACATAGGCAAACAATGTTTCCCTTTGCAACTGACCTAGCTGTGCGCACACAGCACAATGGAGTTGAAAGCCACTCTGGTTTCTTGTGCGGTATATGCATTCTCATCTCAGCTGCAAAGCAAAACTTACCAGCGAGTCTGTTCTCCATTCACTGCACAGACAGCAGAATAGCTGTGGCTGGCTGGCTGGAGACACCGAGGTGTATTATAGAGAATCTAATTGTCCTGGCCTTTTCTGGTTATAAAAAGTGCCTTCCCATTTGGAACTAATACACTCCTGCTGTACTTGCTCTGTGGCAAGAAAGGGTGAAGTAATGCAGCACTCTACAGAAGTGGGAACTTCCCCCATTCATTTAAACAGTGCATGAACATCAGAGTCTGGTTTTGCCCTTTATAATTTTTACAGTTTTCATGACGTTTGGAAGCTGGGCCTATGCCACAAATTTTGACCCAAACCTAGATCTGCAGTTTCCCAGGCTGCAAGGGTGTTTGGATCTGGCCTGGTATAGAGCCAGAATCCAGCAAAGACATTTGGATCCTGACCTGAATTTCTTCATAATTTTCAGGGGTTAATATCTCAGGTTTTGGGTCAGGTCTTTATCTAAAGAGTGAGGCCAAGAGAATATGAAAGCAGCAAGAGAAGAAAAACAAATCAAAAACAAAAAAGACCAATCCTGCCCACACTCTACAGAGAAAACCCCTGCAGTTCAGTGGGGGAAATCTTGTTCCTTTAGGATCTTGGACATGGATACACCCATGTCTGGTGAACTGGTTCAGTCTTTATTTTTACTAAAAATAAATAATCCCTGAGCATTTGTCAATTCTTACATCCAACTTTTTTCTGAAGGTTAGACATGGTCCATTTAAGCAAAAAACCAGAGGATCCCAACCTCATCCCTCCACCATTTTCCTTGTCCTCCTCCACCCCTTCATATGTGTGTTAACGAGTTTTGAAGGCAGCCTTGTGTACTGCCACTCATTTCTATCACAGTCTCCTCTCCAGTAGTAGACGAACCATCCCATCTCCCCTCCAATCTCTCATCTGCTAATAGGGCGGGCTGGGACCGTGTAAATCTTCCAGTGAGCTTCAATGAATATGCCCTTCTCAAATTTAGAAAGCTTTCTTCATCTCTTACCTCAAAGTACACCTCCAGTCATGCATGGCAACACAGCTTCACTTGAAACATTGAGAGGGTTAATACAAACATTCAGGGCCTGATTTAAAAAAGTAGAAACCAGCACATAACCACATGCCTAATTTGTGCACACTTACCACAACTGCTTATACAAGTTACGTTGTTGCCCAGGCAGATGACCAGTGACACACACAGCTGGCCATTTGTATGATCAGTCATGATAACTGTGCCTAAATTAGCCTCACAGATACAAACATATGCTTTCAGTGTTTTAAAAATTAGTCCCTTAGTAATGAAAGGTTACCAAGCGGATGGCTATATATCATCAGTTACACGTGACCATATTTTAGAATGCATGGTGTACGTGATACTCTTCCTGTAGTATTTTATATATATAACTTTTTAAGCAATACCACATTGGCGCTATTAGTTTCTGTACTGAATAAAACTCCACGTAAGCAGACAGATATCTGTAGCCGTGGTTACAGTAAAGCAAATGAAGATCAGCCTGCAGGTCCTGGAGCACTTATTTCATAATGTCAGTTGTGGAAATTCACCATCCAAGTTATTGTCCCACAGGAATGCCTTGAAAATGTTTCCGCACAGTCTAACGGGAAACAATATTCTCAGCAGCAGAAAATAAAATGCAAAAGTGGCACACACAAAGGCTAATGTTTAAAATAAAAAATGTTATCCAAACAGCACGCTGCAGATCCAAATCCTGTCCATCAACAATTCATTATTTATTCATATTCACATTGTACATACTGTTGATTTTAAGAGAGAGACAATCAATAACCTGTGCAGTGCTACCTCTCATAAGCACAAAAAAGGCAAATTGCGACCAACACCTAGGTTTAAAGCTAAGAAGAAATGAGCCCAGAATGCCAAAATCTAGTTGCAAATAATATCCAAAATTTAAAAAAATATTTAAAAAGAATTGTTCCCCAAAAGAAAGATTTTTAACTAGCCCTACTGTCTTATAATCCTAAATAAAATACAAATCATAAAGGATAATTGTTATTATTATTATTCTAGCATTGCACTTATTTAGCACCTTTCATTCTATATACTTTACAAACTTAATGATGTAGAGATCACTTGTCCTATCAGTGAAGCACTCCTTCTGGGGAAGAACACATTAACTGTTTAACAGCCTGTGCTAACATTACACAAAAATTGAGGACTGGAAGTGAAAACAAATACCACATCCAGTTAAATGTCCAGGGGAAATGTAGGTAGACAGAATGCAATTACCTAAATTGTAATTTAGCCAAGTTATAGTGTTGAATATCCTCATTCTAGCAGAAAGTGCCCTGTGATCTTGAGTGACCACAATTTTTTTGTATTAAGTCTCCTGGCTCCTTACTGTGGTATTGGCACATCACAGAGGCAGGTAACTTCCTCCCACTGCCCAGTAAGTGCCACCTATCAAATTACCAACACCACTGCAAGTAACATTTTAATCATCTAAAAAGTGCATTTGCCAAGAACTGACCCATCCTGACTGTTCTTTGACTGCATCCCAGCAGAAGACATGGTTGTAGGCACCAGCGCTATTTGCTGCAGTACAGAAAACCTAATTTGGGCAATAACTTAAGGACCCTCATTCTCTAGATGGGGAAACCTCAGGTGTATTGCAGATGTGACACACTTGAGTCCAAGAGATGGGATGAAAGCCATCTGAGGTGGGCTTCCCCAAAGTGATCAGCATTGGCCTAACTCTGCTTCTATGGAAGTAAGTGGTGGCCAGATCCTCAGCTGGTAGAAATAAGAGTATCTCCATTGACCAGCTGACAGGTGCTGGGAGTTTTACCATGGACTTCAATGGAAGCAGAGTTCAGTCAACATGGAGTGCTTTAGAAAATCCTTCTGTATCAGCATCTCCTTCCCAATGGCTTTTGGTGGAATGGGGATCAGCAGCAGAACAGCCCCTCATATTCCTCCCTGAAGAATGAGCATGACATTTACAGGTCTTTGGAAGGGAGAGTGTTGATGGTTACAAAAGAAAAATGATCACGCTGTGATGATGATCAAGTGGTAGAGCTATGATAAATGCCTTTATTAAAAAAATACAACAGTATTCTTCCCTAATGGTCCAAAACATAACTGTGAGCTGAGAGGTTAATGCAGAATAATCTTGTATTTGTTTTAACAGAGATAAGCAGTTCAAATGACAACATTCAGGTAACATCCACTTGAAGGTTATTTAAACTACCTAGCAAAGGAGAGCTCTTCTGGCTCCACACTGTGTAACTGCCCCCTGGGTCCCAGTGGCTCTCAGGGCTTCCTCTCCATACAAGAAATAAAATGTACTGAGATTTTTCTAAGCAGCAGCAAGAGAGGCACATTTAATAATGGATGCAGCAAATTTATGATTTGGTGGCATTGTGCTCATCTATCCACATCAATTGGGACCCCGTGCGTCGTAAAAGTAAAATGGAAGTCGGACGCAGTATAAATGTGAGCAAGGAAATATTATTAGATCATTTCAAACTAAATACTATGTTGTGGTCTTCTCCTTGACAGATACATCTGCTGGACGAGGGGGAGGAGGGCAGGGTATGTCCCTGCTGGCTCACCTGCCTCTGCAGCACACTAGCAAGAAGGATAGCTGTGAAATATGCTGAAAGAGCAAGAGTCAGCCAAAGAATGGAGGCCCCGTCTTGCACAAAAAGACACAGAGATGATGCTTTTTTTGTGGTTATGCACAGAAGGGATTTGGCATCTTTTGAGGGGGAAAAATAAATGTCTTTTCCCACTCAATTAAATATAACTGAAGGCACTGGAAAAGAAAATGGGCTTCCATTTATGGATTCAGGATGGCAGGAGGGCAACCATTTGATAACAAAATTGTGACAGGAGCCCATTTGAACAGAGAGAGATTTGTTTGTTTAGCTTATTGATCGACTTTTATCATGCAAGTAATTAACGCACATTCTTCAAACGGCGCATTTTTCTAAAATGAGCCTTTTAAATGATACTTCCAAACAAAGCACGTCGGGTACATTTAACAACTGACAGCACAAATACAACCTCAGGAGGAAAACAAAAAAATTAGGAAAATGCAGGCAAATCTTAAACAGAATGAGCAACAGCATGGCATAAAGGAATGCTGAGCAGAGAGAATGACAGCGATGGGATTTTCAAAGGGGCTTAAGGGAGGTAGGCACCCAACTTCCATTCACTTTCCACTCTCTTAGGACAAATCCCAGCCTTGCGATGAATCTCAGCCAGAAGTCTTAGCGCTAGGGAGGGATGATCCACCTATTTACAGGAGTCACTGATATGTGCTACAAGGCTTGCCATGGATGCAACTTTGTACAGAGCAACGAACAATGCCATACTAGAGATGATTAATAACAGCAACATAAGGAAGGTACAGTTTTAAGTACAGTGGTAAGTTCACTCTAAGCAAAAGAAATGATGATCCAGTGGCTAGGGTATTAGCCTGGGACCTGGGAAAGGCAGATTCAAATCCCTCCTCTGCCAGAGACTTCCTGTGTGAGCTTGGCCAAGTCACTTAGCCTCTGAGTCTCACTACCCCATCTGTAAAATGAGGATAACAGTATCTCCCCTCTACAGAGGAGTGTTGTGATGAAAGTGTTGTAAGTACCAAGTATCGATAGTCTGATTGTCCACTTCCCTGAGCACAGTGAGGAGAAAACGCTACTGGTCTGAGTTGGCCATATTTTGCACTCGCAGGTGTAAATGGCTTCACTAAAGGTAGTATTGGATCAGAGCCATAATGCTACAGCTTGAAGACTCCCTAAATACTGTCTGACAGTGCTCATTTAATCAAAGGTCTGTTTAATACTTTATCCTTGTAGCAAACCAGAGTAGACATTTCAACAGTTCAGGTGTGTCTCTCTCTACTGGGAGGAATGTCAGACCTGCTCAAGTCTCTGTGACTATGTTGCCCTCTATTACCCAGGATATGAGCTCTAATATTACTACAGCTAACAGAGATTCTCCTTTAGCTCTGCAGTGGGTTGTGTTTTCAGAGTGGAAAACACTGAATTTTAGCCCCAACTCAGAACAGCATAAGGTCACCCCTTGGACTCCATCATCCAGGACACCAAGCCCCCTTCTCTCCATCAGATGGGCTGGAGCAGAAAAATGGACTACCTGGGTGGAGCTTGCCCAGGCAAATGGAAGCCCATCCCCTGGCAGGAGCTGGGAGCCAAGGCAACAGTGGCAGGGCAGGAGTGAAGCCGTTTAGACACAATGACTCCATGAATTATGATCGGGAAGTCCTGTATGGCCATAGAATCATTACAACACAGAGACTAATTTACAGAGTTCTCACTGTATCGGTGTAGTCAGAGTAATCAGGAAGCTTTCAGCAGGGAGTACTGCAATAACAACATGGGAGTGAATAGAAAAGCTGTGGACCATCTTGACTTTCACATCTATGGCAACAAAGGAACCTTTATGCTTTGCAAGGAACAGTCATCCTTCCGAGATGTGAAAGCAGGAGTCAAACCAACAGGATACCAACTTTGAAAGAGACTGCAGGGTGAAACCCTATTGTTACAATGGAAAACCAGGATACGTACTCTGGTGGGAGTGGGCTGTGGGATAAGAGGGTTCACTGTTCACAAATGTTGACCTTTTAATGCTAAACATGGGAAGTCTGTTGTTGCAGGCTCGCCAACCTGTGGTTTTTCAGATATAACCTTTCTTCCTCTTGCCAGGTAATTAGACCCACACCATCAAAATGGCAGCACTTTTTACTCCGGTGCATCATACATCCAGGAATCAGTGGGGTGGAATCTGGTGTCTGTAGAACATCACACACAACACAGGCAGTGACAAATACCATCTTCAGTTGAAACCGCAGGGGGAATTTAGGTATTTAGAATGCCTGACCTCTCTTGCAGATATTGCTATAGTACAGTAGCTAAGCACAAAGAAAGGAGTTAAAACAGGGCAGCAGCCTTAAGTGAATCTTCCTGCTGTGGTGGTTTTACATTAGCCCCCTTGCTGTCATTGTAACACTCCTTTCCTATTTGTTATTTCTTTTTTTTTTCCCTTTTCCTTTTTTAAGTTTCACAGACATACAAAGATTAGGTTTCATTCTGATCATTGCATTACCTCATACCTGTATCATATGCCATATAATCTATTGCTGCTGAATTAATGTAATCCTTCCTATGACATCCCAGATCATATCTCATTACCGTGACTGGGTGGCAGACTTCATCCTGTTTGCTGAATATGAACTGTATTTGATTGAATCTAAAAAGTATAATATGCAGTATGGCCTATTGTTCATGAGGAATTTCACAGTACAGTACTTGGCTCTATCACTCCTAGGCGATAGCTCAAAGCTAAGCCTAAATTTGCATGTATCTCACTAACCTGCTATTTCTTACTGTCATTTTGGATAAGAAACACAGTGGGAGAAAACAAAACGTGCTGACAATCACCTGGAGAAGAAAGAGTGATAGTCTGCCTTTATAAACCAAATCCCAGCAAGAAGATTGCCTTAAATTCCACACAGTATAGCAATATCGGTGAAGAGCAGTTTTAAGCCTTTTAAAAATTTATCTCCGGACTGATTATTATGCAGACCAATTTTTCATCCATCTTGAATCTACAGCAGCATTTTAATATAAGAAGCTCCCTACTCTGTTTCTCTTCCCCTGAAGAAAAATAGCTTAATTTCTTCAGCTTGATAGATTTTCCTGATCCTTCAAACAGTAGAAAAAGACTCTTGAAAATCGGTCGTTGAACTATCCACAGGCATTTTATAATAGCCGTAAATAGGTCTATACTGAATAGCTCTCCAGGCATCAGCTTGAATGGTGTCCTTGACACTATTATTATTATCCTACTGCAAAAAAAAAAAAAAATAAAAAAGGATCCGAGCTGCAAGCAGGTTAGAACTAAATTCCCCCCAGCATATATATAATGCCTCAGAGCAATGCAAACTATCCATTTTTCAATTCACAGCATTGTAATAAATGTCATGGAATTTCATGCATAAATAAAAATCAATGTACATGAGAAATTTTCAAATATTTGAGTAAATTAATTGTAGGGAAGAGTAGTTGGGGTTCATTTTTCCCCCTCACTTTTGTCCCTTTGTCCTCTTTTTCTTGTCTAAATTCCCCTTCTAGTTTCCATTAGAAAAAATGTATTCTTCACTTCTTGCCCTGTTAAAGTGTTGCATATTGCTGTTTGCTGCTAAACAGCTACTGTATTTCCGCTCAGAGGTGGCTGTACTTCAGTGGTGGACTAAGTAATTACATTTTACAGAATTATAGTAACAACTCCAAAGTTAAAGGATTTAAGATGTCTTTAGTTCTAAACTAGTCTCTTGCATAACATTAAGACATATTGTACAATGTTTTCAGCTCTTGGAGACTAACTTTTCTTTGTCTCCTGTACCACGCCTGGTATGCCTCTTGACTGTCGCCTGTATAGTAGCTCGAATAGTGAAAAGGCTGTCAAAAATTTTGCGGTACTTCCCTACTGGTAAAGAGCAGTGCCAGGATTAGTAGGTCCCAGTATCAAAGGTCCTGGGTTAAGAATTTCTTGGGCATTCTCTTTAGCATCTGATTGAATTTTTCCACTAGGCCATCCATCTGTGGATGGTACACAGATGCATAACGCTTTGACTTTCAGTAGGCCACAGACCTCTCTCATCAGCTGGGATGTGAAATTTGTTCCCAGGTCAATCAGGATCTCTTTGAGAATCCCTGCCTACATGATGACCTTCAGCAGCTCATTTGCGATAGTCTTCGCATTCGTTGACTGGAGCGGTATAGTTTCCACGATAGCACATATATGCTGGTGTTCAGAGGCGCTCTTCTCTAAAAGGCCTAGAAGGTCAATTCCTAGTAATTCAAAGGTGATCTCTACCAAGAGAAGGAGTACTTGTGGCACTTTAGAGACTAACCAATTTATTTGAGCATGAGCTTTCGTGAGCTACAGCTCACTTCATCGGATGCACACCGTGGAAACTGCAGCAGACTTTATATACACACAGAGAATATGAAACAATACCTCCTCCCACCCCACTGTCCTGCTGGTAATAGCTTATCTAAAGTGATCAAGTTGGGCCATTTCCAGCACAAATCCAGGTTTTCTCACCCTCCACCCCACCACACAAACTCACTATCCTGCTGGTGATAGCCCATCCAAAGTGACCACTCTCCCTACAAAGGCCTAACAAAAGAAAATAACAGAATGCCACTAGCCGTCACCTTCAGCCCCCAACTAAAACTAAAACCCCTCCAACGCATTATTAAGGATCTACAACCTATCTTGAAGGATGACCCAACACTCTCACAAATCTTGGGAGACAGGCCAGTCCTTGCCTACAGACAGCCCCGCAACCTGAAGCAAATACTCACCAACAACCACATACTACACAACAGAACCACTAACCCAGGAACTTATCCTTGCAACAAAGCCCGTTGCCAACTGTGCCCACATATCTATTCAGGGGACACCATCACAGGGCCTAATAACATCAGCCACACTATCAGAGGCTCGTTCACCTGCACATCCACCAATGTGATATATGCCATCATGTGCCAGCAATGCCCCTCTGCCATGTACATTGGTCAAACTGGACAGTCTCTACGTAAAAGAATAAATGGACACAAATCAGATGTCAAGAATTATAACATTCATAAACCAGTCGGAGAACACTTCAATCTCTCTGGTCACGCAATCACAGACATGAAGGTCGCTATCTTAAAACAAAAAAACTTCAAATCCAGACTCCAGCGAGAAACTGCTGAATTGGAATTCATTTGCAAATTGGATACTATTAATTTAGGCTTAAATAGAGACTGGGAGTGGCTAAGTCATTATGCAAGGTAGCCTATTTCCCCTTGTTTTTTCCTACCCCCCCCCCCCAGATGTTCTGGTTTAACTTGGATTTAAACTTGGAGAGTGGTCACTTTGGATGAGCTATTACCAGCAGGATAGTGAGTTTGTGTGTGTGGTTTTTGGGAGGAGGGTGAGGGGGTGAGAGAACCTGGATTTGTGCAGGAAATGGCCCAACTTGATTATCATGCACATTGTGTAGAGAGTTGTCACTTTGGATGGGCTATCACCAGCAGGAGAGTGAATTTGTGTGGTGGGGTGGAGGGTGAGAAAACCTGGATTTGTGCTGGAAATGGCCCAACTTGATCACTTTAGATAAGCTATTACCAGCAGGACAGTGGGGTGGGAGGAGGTATTGTTTCATATTCTCTGTGTGTATATAAAGTCTGCTGCAGTTTCCACGGTATGCATCCGATGAAGTGAGCTGTAGCTCACGAAAGCTCATGCTCAAATAAATTGGTTAGTCTCTAAGGTGCCACAAGTACTCCTTTTCTTTTTGCGAATACAGACTAACACGGCTGTTACTCTGAAATCTACCAAGAGAAGTGGTGCTAATGGAGTCCATAGGACTCTTGTGGAGGCCAGTAATTGGCATTCGAGACATAATGCACAGATATTCTTAACTTCTTTATGGACACCTGGCCAAAAGTATTGGGCCAGGATCTTAGACTGTGTCTTATCATTTCCAAGGTGTCCTGCACATGGCACTGTGCATGCTAGATGCATGTGTTCGCTCTAATACACCTGGGGAACTAGTAATTGCACCCGCATCTCCTGCATCTGTTTGTCCTGGTTTACACGGTATAACAAGTCCATCTTATGGACAAAATGAAGATATTGCTCCCTCTCTGGTCTCCTTCCTTTATAGCTGGGCCTGATTTTGTTGCTGGTGCATGATTGGAAGTTGTGGCAGCTGTGCAGGGGTGTGGTAAGCCTGACTGCCTGAAAGACTCTCCTCTCCCTCCTGCCTATAGTTTGTAAGGCTCCATTCAGGCAGACTACCTTCTATTGTCAACATATAAATATATAACCATCTATTTAGGTGCTTCACAGCAGACATCCACATGTCTCACCTATTGATCAGTGTCTACTAAGAAGCTCCTTTCCTGGGAGCTTCACCTTGATGGGATGGGGTAGCTTGTGAGTTCCAGTGACCCACAGAGCTGTGCCAGCAGAAATTTAACTCCTGGTAAGGGCACCCCAGCCAGAAATGTCAAAGGGTAGGGACCAGACATAAAACAGTTCATTGTTGGGGTAAGACTAGACTCCTTAGCCTCTCTAGAAGAAGGCTCTGCATTCAAACCAGGCCTGTCCGACCCACTAGCCACTCACAGACTTTGTTGGAGCAGCCACTTTCTGCTTCACTCTGCATTTGCATTAGTGAGTAAACTTCAGCACTGCTGCACAGCCCAGGCACTGGGCTATGGTCACCTTGGCTTTCAATGGGTTCTGCTTGCGGTTGTCTCGATTGTCTCTCCTGCACCTCACAAAGTGCTGCATCTTTGTTTGTCAGCCCCCTCACTGCAAGCTTCTGAAATCAGTGGACAAAATGGCCAACAAGGAGAAGAGAGTGTGACTAGTCACGCACAACCTAGTACCGCTTAAAACAACACTCTGTGCAGGTCTACAGTTCTTATTCCTCACGATGGGAGATTCCATCATCACCATTAAGAAGCCATATTCTTTGGAGGCAATGCTAGATTGTTGTTATCCTCTGTTTGAGCCAGAGGCATCATCCAAAGAAAGTGGGAGGTGCAGGCAAAGAAAATGGCTTGGTTTAAAAAGATCTATACCCATGAAAATGAGAGCTTAGAATATAAATGCCATTAGATCCTTAACTATAGCAGTCCGGCCACAAGCCTACAACATAGTATAATTAATTCTTTGACATGGTCTCCAATCCTCTTTCTCTTGCTTCTAAATAATAACAATACTTAATTCTTCATTAACCTATTTCACAGGAGAGAAGGACTAAATTGGGGTTTGTCTACACTACCACTTAAGTTGATGTAACTTATGTCGCTCAGGGGTGTGAAAAAGGCACAGCCCTGACCGATGTAAGTTACCTTGACTTAAAGCGGTGTCCAAACTGCACTAGGTCAGCAGAAGACACTCTCCTGCTGACATAGCTTCTGCCTCTTGTTGAGGTGCAGTAATTATACTGATGGGAGAGTGATCTCCCATTGGCATAGCACGTCTTCACTGGATGTGCTACAATGGCACAGCTGCGCCGATGTAATGCAGTAATTAGACTGGCCCTAAGTATTATCCCCATATAACAGATGGAGAAACAGCAAGAAAATAGTTCTCCAAGACCGCACATAGTATGTCTCTGGCAGAGCCAGGATTAGAACAGAGAAATTCCTGTCTTCTGCTCTGCCAATTCACACACAAACACACACAAATTTAAAATCATTTTTTGGAAAACACAGACAAACATACACACGCCTACCTTGTTTTAATCATGGAAGAGATTTCTAATTGTATAGGCTTTTTCCCAAACCTCATTCAGCCCCTTCCAAAGTGAGGCCTCTAGGAAAACATTCTAGAGCTAGGCATCAAGGTACAACAACGTGAATCTGAGCGGTCCCCCAAAATTCTACTCTCACACTTCTGCTTTTGACTTTGGGCCTGATTCAAAGACCTATTAACTCTTTCTATTCACTTCAGTAGTTTTTGGATCTGTTCCTTTCAGATCAATATGTAAAACTACATCAAACCAAGAGCTTCCTTTGCCTCTTCATGGAAGTAACACAAAGGCAAATTTTGCTGGATTCGTTTTGTGTGTTGATTTTCTCCTCTCCCAATCACTCTTTAGCATTGGCTGTATTCTCTTCTATGCAATTCACTCAAAGACCAAGACCAGCATTTGCATCTCTGTGCTCGGTAGTTTTTCTCCCCAAGCAGAATATTGTATTACTTTTAAACTGCTGAAAATATTTCCCCCGCCCCACAGTAAACTGGCACATGTACTGACATGTCTGTCCCACTTTCCGCAGGAGTGACAGACCTTACTGCAGAGATGAGGCTGTGAAAGCCAGCATTCACGGCAGAATTCTGGAGCCACTGTGTCTTCATATTTTCCAGGTGAACCATTTAGAAACAAAACCAAAAAGCAAACACAAATCAATTCAATTGGCCTAGTATATGACAGGTTGACTTGCGACCTGTCTCATCTGGTACATGACAATGTTGTTTGCATCCTATTAAAGCAGGTGACTGGTGCAATATTTATACAGAGCAGAGGTTCCTTTTGATGACAGCTTTTGAATCATAGCTCTTTCTTCATCATACAATTCACTACAAAACACCTCAACCAATTGACATTGTAACATGAGCGTCACTATACAAAGCAGTTTATCCTTCAACACCAACAATGCCATTGTAATTTTTTTCTATACCCTTTTACACTTGCTAGTCTGCTCAGCTCCTTGTAAGAGCAACATTTCACAGTTATAGACAATTCATTATTTTCTGTCACAAGCTGTATATTTCTGGTTCCCTTTCTTAGCAATGGCAACTATAACAAGCACCTTTGCAAAAGTTTTTATGAGCTCTTCATAGGATTTTGTGTTTCATCTGACATCATTGTGAACATGTTATAATTCCACTATATAAATCCATGATATGCACACACCTTGCATACTCCATGCAGTTCTGATAGCCCATTCTCAAAAATGATATATTAGAACTGGGAAAAGTACAGACAGACAAAGGAAGGCAACAAAAATGATTAGGGGTATAGAACATCTTCCATCTGAGGAGAGATTAAAAAGAGTGGGACTGTTCATCTTAGAAAAGAGATGACTAAGGGGGTTATGATAGAAGTCTATAAAATCATGAATGGTGTGGAGAAAGTAAAGAGGAATAAAGAAGTTTTATTTACCCCTTTAAATACCACAAGAACCCAGGGTCACCTGATGAAATTAATAGGTTTAAAACAGCAGGTTTAAAACAAACATAAGGAAGTATTTCTTCACACAACGCACAGTCAACCTGTGGAACTTGTTGCCAGGGGATGTCGTGAAGGCCAAAAGTGTAACTGGGTTAAAAAAAGAATTAGATAAGTTCCTGGAGGATACGTCCATCAATGGCTATCAGCCAAGGTGGCCAGGGATGCAACCCCATGCTCTGGGTATCCCTAAAATCCCAATTGCCAGAAGGTCGGACTGGACGACAGGGGTGGATCACTCGATAACTGCCCTGTTCTGTTCATTCCCTATGAAGCATCTGACACTGGCCACTGTTGGAAGACAGGACACTGGACTACATGAACTATTGGTCTGACTCAGTAGAGTAGTTTAAGTGTGTTAGGTCTTGTCAACTTAATAGCCCAGTGACAGTGCTCTACTGGGCCACACTGGCAGTTTTCAGTCTTGGACACTGATGACAGAAGGTGAGACTGCTGTGGAGATAACACACCCAGCCTCTTGACAAAGGGGGAAAGGCCCATGTAACTTAATAGTGGCCCCTTTTGGGCGACAGGAGAAAGATCTTATGAGAGTCTTGTCTTCCTCTCCTTGGATGGAGAACAATGACTGTGACATGGGGCCTTTAAAGTGTGGGATCTTAAGAAAGGAACACGCAAGCAGATTCTCAGAGTTCTGACTGGGGGTTTTGTATGGCTGAGCTCTAAAACGCCAACCTTACAGGTTACTATGTTTAGGCAGACCCACTGCAAGGAGCCCCATTAAAGTCTGACACTCCTCATGGGTGCAAGGGCCTATGGAGCAGCTTGCAGAGTTAGGGCCAAATAACATTTGTCTAGAGAGAAAACTCCTTAAAAGCCTTATATTCCTACTCATAGAGAAAACATGAGAAAAATATATAACTATTGTATGTAACTGGCTCTATGCATACTGACTCTTCCTGTACCATGGACAAAGCATGTGCACCTTGATGCATTCCCTTGTTTTAATCTCTTTTTATTTACTGCGGGTTGTTTTGTTATTTTTAAATTTCAAACTGTTTTTTCCCTTAAGTCCATTAGTTGGGCATGAGCTGTTCTGAAAAGGGCTGGTATTTTCTTTGCCTTCTGGCTGTAATTTTCTCATCCAGTCACAGTCCACAACCCTAGGGTTCACCAGCATGCTTAACAAAGCAAAGTGAATAATTCATAATTGCCGATTTATCTGATGAATTTGGAGTTCTCCTCTGTTAACAGAGTGTCCGTGAACTCACCATGATTTTTGCTATTGGAGATTATTCAGCTACAGTTTTTGAACGTCATGTGGTGTTTGAAATTTGAGTGTGTTGCTGAAATAAGCATCTAAATCAATGGGAGCAAAACATGTGAGAGATTCTGACCCCTCACTCAGATATTCCCACTGCTTCAGAATCTGCTCCTAAGTGAGGACTTCTGGATTTAATTCAGACTGACCTGCCATCTTTTGCAGCAGGATGCCGCTCTTTAAAAATAACAGTCAGCATATTTCCACACTTGTATCATAACATCTTAAAACTCATTGGGGGACAGGTGATTTTCCTATTAGACTATTATTATTCAGTGAGGCTTAGATTGTGCCATTAGGCTCAACCCTGTGTAATGACCCTCTGTGTGAGCAGGATTCTCTAATCCACCATTCCTTCCCTGCTCCACACTGCCCCAGGAGGAAATAGTCTGTTACTGCCCATTACATTAGTAATTTGCCCATTAGTAACAAATTACCCCCCCCACACACACACACACAAAGGCCCAGCTGTGTTGGCTTGTACATATTAGGGTGGGGAGAAAGACCAGTGTGAGAGCTTTGCCCACTCCCAGTCCATTCCCACTCACTTCCCTCTTACCTGCTTGGATGAGTAATCTCAGAGTCTAAGGAGTGGTGGTCCCATGGGACCTGCTTTCACATCCCCATACTTGGTCTCATGATCTAGACTGATTCCTCCATATGTCCCGATGCATCTGCATACAGCCAGGCTGTATTTTGGCTCTGAATAGCTCTGTTCATCTGCTGATACACAAATCTCAACTTTGTAGATTGAGACTGTTTCTAATTAGGCCTGAGCAGGTGTGCCAATCTTTCAACCCATCCCCACATAAAGCCAAAACACACTTTGTTTCCAGCTAACAAACCAGCACCCAGAGAGTGTACGCTGCTCATTTAATGCCTGGTACTTGCTCTCACATTAATTGTTCAAAAAATGAAGAATCAGGTGATATTAACTGGGGCATTAAAGAATTATATTAAAGTTGTAATAGATCACAAATCAAGAGTCTATCTTGTAGAACAACTCAAGCATAAAATGAAATGAATATAGACACTAGGGGGTTCTCCTACTGAAATTTTCTCCCCTCCATTATTTTAATGTATGTATTGACTGAAACAGATGAGGTGCAAGGTATGCAAAAGAAGATTTGAACACACATGGTAAAAGCTCCCCTAATAACAGCTTTCTAATGGTCACTGCTGTGCCGTCCACATGCCTCAACAGAGCAAAAATTAATCTAAAAAGAACCAAATTAAGAGTTTGGCCTGCCAGCTCTTACTCACCTGAGTAGACATGATAGAAAAATTAAATATTTCCAAAACAAACTATCCACCAACCAAATACTAAACCAAAATCAAGCCTTACTCCAAACCTAGGCTCAGGAGGAACACCAAGGGGAGTGGATTTCAAAAGTGTCCGTGGGGCTGGAGGGGGGAAACGGACTCAACAGAGGAAGCCCTGCTGCCAGCATTAGAAAAATTCACCCTACGAACAGATCTAAATAGAATTTCAGCCAATGCAAACCCAATCCTCCCAGGCAATAGCCGGTCTCTCTGATAACAAGGTCTCACATTGGTGAGGGCTTTGAAAGACCCTTGCTTAAATTGCACGCTCTTCGGGGGGTGGGGGGGAGAGACTGTCTTTTCAATAGCATGTGTGTGTTCAGTATTAAGCAAATGGAGCCCTGATTGTTGATGGGACCTCTATGTGCGACCATCGTACAAATAAATGATAATAATTGCCGACACCTTGACTCGCACCCACAAGTGAGTGGGAAACCAGGGCAGAGCTCTGAGCAATGATGTTTGTTGAGGGGTGAATGAGGGAGTTTCAAGCACTTCACCTTCTTTAGTATCCTTTGTCACATGGCTGGAGATGTGCCAGACTGCTCAGTGTACGGTGCACACTAGCTGCCTCTTTGTTTGGACTTGAGAAAAATGGGTAGTTCAATAGCAGAAGCTCTAACTGAGCCAAACCCTTCCCTCTCTTTCACTGAAGTAAACAGGGCTGCACCATGTAATGCAGAGATGAATCTGGCCTGTTAGTTGTAAAACATTGGATTAGCTGATCCCAGACTCAGGGGAGATCGCAGTAATCAAAAATGCTTTTCTTAACTTTGGGATTTATTTCCTCATGTCCTTCCCTCCCCCTCAGCTTGCTGTGCCATCGCTCTGCATTATTACTTCCCACATGTGGGATTTTCATGTGCCGTATCAGTGTACAATTACATGCTACATCATAATGAAACAAATACATACAAACAAACCTGAGCAAGTTATACCGGGCTTTCCAGCTCCAAAGGTCTCTACAAACATTAACCACTTAATCACCAATTGGTTAATTCATTGATGGGGGGGAAGGGAACAGGGTCTTCTTAATATAGTCCTTTAAAAGTAAACAGATTAATTTATACATCATTACTCACAAATGGTTTGGGGTTGGAGTTCTTCAAACCCTGCTGGTTACATCTGAGCTGCACTGGCCATAAAGGAGGCACGTTTCCAGATGTTTGCAATCCTGGGAAAGGAATGTGCATCTCCACTCTTGGGTTGCATTATCCAACCAAATCCCCTTCTTCTGCTGCTTTATAAACACTTTGTCTTTATCCTGCTCTTTATCTGTGCTCACTTGCCTCTGCCTTTTTACTGTTTGACTCCTTAGCCTCAATATTTTTTTCTTTTGCCTTTTACTCTCGGCAGGATATCTGGATCTCATATTTCGTCTCTCACTGAAGTCTGACATCTCTTCAGTGCTTAATAACACAAGAGAATTCTCTGGACTCCAGTTTCCATCCTGTTGTCCTCCAACACAGTATGTCTGTAAACAGAGAAGTTGAAGGGCAACCCAGCCTAGTGATCTCCACTACAGACCGTTTTAAATTATAGATGTATTGTGTCCCTGAACCAAACTGACCCTTCCGAGGTTAAACCAACACTAAGTACAGATTTTCTATGTGCAACTCAAGATTAAAATAATAACTAACTAACAACAAAGTACCTAGCTTTTGGGAAAGAACAGGAAATTGTCAGAAATGGTGCCTATGTTGGGCTAGATTCTGGGATGCATTTCCTCAGAGGTGCAGCCCCCGGAAGTAGAGTGTAAGCTCCTTGGCACACGGAGCATTTATTTGTTCTGTGCCTAGCATAGTGGGGTCCTGGCCCATGACTGGGACTTACAGGCACTATGGTAATACAAACAAATAATAATAGGAGCAAACTACTCTTGCGGTAATGTGAGGAGTACCTTCCTCTCTAAACAGCCATTGATTTTAGTGGGACTGCTCAGAGAACAAGGTACTGTACAACATGAGTAAGGGTGTCAAAATTGGGTCATATTTCCTCTTTCTCTCATACACACATGCACTATTTCCAGCAGTGGCTTGCACAACCAAGGTATTAGTGATGGGCTGTGCAATTCTGTGTGGCCGTCCCTGCTGGTCTGTCTCTGAGGGAGGCCACACCTCCTCGCTGTTGGGCCCTTAGCACTGCAATTAATTAGTGGGGAATTAGCAGTCTTTAGAGCTCAGTCCACTTGATCCAAGCTGGGCAACAGTGAGTCTATGAACCCCAGCCCTTAGTCAGGGTGCAGCAGCAGTTACTGCAATCAGGACACAGTAACGTTGTCAGTCAGGGTAGGGCAGCAAGCAGTTAGGGGCTCAGGCCGGGCTGAGCACTCAGCAGGCTAGGGCTCAGGCAGGGATGAGCATCAAACACAGGCCTTCTGGCCTAATCCAGGGAGGCTGACACCCCAAGAATGGGGTGACGGGGGTGGAGGGACCTGGGCACACCCTACTCCACCGGGTCCCAGCCCCAGGCCCTAACAGTGGTGGAATGGTCTGCCACTGGGTCAGCAGGGATCCACCTGCAATATGCTGACCTAGTATCAGACTAAGGCCCAACCAAACTGTTGTCTAATTTGCCCTGAGCTACTTCCTACCTCCCCAGGGTTTGGTACCTCCATGCAGTAGTGGTCCTCCGTCTCCCCAGGATCAGTGGTCACCAGTAGCCCCAGCCACTCGTCAGTGTCTCGGTCAGGTGGCAGCCCTGGAAGCTCTGTCCAGTCCTCAGGCAGCAGCCCCAAAAGCTTCCTCGACATCCTGCTCCAGCAGTTGCAGAGAAACGTCTGTCTCCCTCAGTAGCTCCAGCCCAGCTGAGCTACAAGACCTGCCTTTTGTACTTCTGCTTCCTGTCCCACCCCTTGGCTTCCAGCATGGTGGGTGTGGCTTTCCTGACTCTGCAACCCAAAGGGTGGGTTGTGGTCCCTCCTGGTCTGTCTCTGAGGAAGGCCATGCCTCCTCACTACAGGCCTGAATGAAAACCTCCAGATCCAAACACCATGAACTTTGTAGAAGTTTGGAATCACATCTTTGTGTCTCAGGCCACAGGTGCCGACTTTCCAAACTGCTGGGGTGTGCTCGACCCCTGGCTCTGATCCATGAGGCATTTTCCAAATACTCAGGAAGGCACAGCCACTGTCCCAAAAAGCACACAATCTATTGTACACAGACAAAGGCGATGCCTATAAAGGCTGTGTCTAGTCTGTGCTGCGTCTCACTGTCAAAATAATAATAAATCATTTGAATTGTGGAGAGAGGGTGGAGAAAGGGAATTTAGCTTTTAATGCTAAATACAGTAACAAACATACCTAATAAACTATGTGCCTACCATTGCCCTGATCACTCATCCTGTATGTGACCTCCCTTTCCGTGAGCCTTTGGCTACATCTACACCATGAGCTCGGGGTGTGATTCTCCTTCTCATGTGAACATACTGGTGCTAGCTCTCACTGAGCTAGCAGGAGCATAAAAGCAGCGTAGCTGGTGTAGGCTGGGTAGCAGCATCAAAGGCATGGCTGAGCCAGGCAGAGAACCTATCCAATGGTTTCAGGTGAGTTCGTACTCTGCCTGGCTCAGCCGTGCGACTGACACCACTGCCCAGGCTACCTGACCTACAGTGCTCTCTAAAAAACCCAAACCACCACATCCCCTTTCTCCACCCTCCCTCACAGTTCAAGTGATTTATTCTTATTTTGATACCAAATGCACAAAATAGGTTTTTAATTAGAAATGGATAACCTCAAACTCAGGGTTCCATTGGGCCTGGGTTGGGTACTTTTTGGGTACTCCATCAGAAACGTGGTTAGAGTTGCCCTTTGGACAGAATCCTGGAGGAATTCAGAGACTGCAAAGAGCTAACAGGCTTTGTCTCTGACCACTGTGGTCCTCTGTAGGCTCCAGTATGGGCTCCAAAGGTGCCTGCCTTAGGACCTCTAAACCCATCTCATGACAGCAGCCAAGGAGGCAAATCATACCCTCAGGGCCTTCTCCAAGACCAGAGGTAGCCAGGCTCTGATCCTATCTAACTGCCAAACCCCTCCCACTCCCAAGGAGTCCATGTATTTACTTATGGCACTTGGAAACCTCTGGGATGAGATCCCAATAACGCAAGGGCTGAGTTACTTTCCAGGTGACTGGCAGCTAGGAAGACTGAATGGGTTGTGAGTCCTGATGTGACATTGGCCAAGGCCAACAGCTCCAAAATGCACCTGCTATCCAGAGACGGCCATCTGACTAAAGCTACTACTCTCCAAACCCCATGACAATTCAGATGTAGAAGATGGGACCTGACTCACCCAGGCAGTTGATGGCTAGGACTCCTCAGCACTGATGGTGAAGGGTAACTGCAGGCCTAGAACCCTAACCTTCATGCAAAGGGAAGGTCAGACTCTACAGATCTGTCCAGGGCGCAGAGCAAAGAACTCAATTGTGTGAGCTGTTCTGGAACACCCAATTGTATAGCCTCTCTGTTTTTTAACACACAAGAACCAATCGTCCTGAAGATCTGTTGGCTCATTGCAAAAGGTAATTTATGCAGCCATTTTATGTTCCCCTTAAAACTGGGTTAGGATGTGTCCCTCAGCTTCCAATACCCAGAATTAAAATGGTACCCTGGCAGTTGATTTGTTTTTTAAACATTTTCTCAAGGGGATTTCTTCTTTCCATAAAACAGTAAATCCTATTACTGGGGAGTCTGTTATAGGCCACATGAAAGAACCAAACAGTGCAACCCAGATTTCTCATTTTCACTGAAATGCCTGAGCACATCTTTGGAGTGGGATGGACATTCTGTCTTGTACTGTATCCCATAATGCAGTCTGCTTTTTCATCTGCAGTGAGCCTGATTCTCTTCACGTACAGTGCTGTGAATCCAGAGTAGCTTTATTGAAGTCAGTGGAGTACAGCTGGCATAAAAGACTGGAGAATCAGGCCACAAAACAGCCTGTTACCAGGGTATATAAGTGGTGCAAACAGAGGTGAATTTCCTAGAGGAGTCCTTTGAAGATAATACTTGGGCCCAAGGGAAGGCTCTGATGTTTGTGGTAAGAAAAGCGTTGCCATAATTGCAAAATGCTGCATTAAATATTGTGTAAGACCATGTGTTATAATTACAATGTTCCATAACACTTTGTCTGGGATTTTCAATACATCCTTTAATGAGTGGAAATGGCATAACAGCAAAGCACAACAAAAAACATAAAAACATTACTAGCTGGCACCTACAGCTTTATATCAATGATAAATCTTGAATTCCACCTTTCCAAGAGCCCCTCACTTCCGATCACTCAAGAATCCACTGAAAGTTTTCCCAAGGGTAGGGATATCTCCCTCAGTGTCCTCGCCAAATTCTAATTGGAATAACTACATCCTGCCTAATTAAAATTCTCCTGTTACTTTAAATGGATACAAAAATCCTTCACTTCCTGTGTTATGTGGCTGCTGAGCTTACAGTGTCTACGCGTTTTACTACCAGAGAGATGGCTGCATTTCAGGGATGGGAAAAGTCAAGCTATTCCTTTGTGCGGTGTAAAGAGCTTATACGCACTTGAAAACGACACTGAAAACTCAACAAATGATAATAACAGGGTAGAGGGAGAACAAACATTAAGCTATGAGGGCCAATAGCATTTTCTGCCCCTTGGGTATTATAGCTGGGAAAGGATGACCCTATTTTTTTCCTCTGCTGAACAGTTCTGGATTATATGCATATATGCACACAGCTGATTGCAACTATAGCAGCTGTGTTTTATTTTGTCAGTTCCAGTTTCCACATTGTCAACAGTTAGCTTCATTTTTCTGCACACGCAAGATGTTACTTTTAATGTTCTCTTTCTCTCTCTCTCAAACAGATGTTAAAATGTTAAGAGACGTCCTTCTGAAACTGCGACAGTAATTGCAGTGTATTCCATTAGTCATACAGATGAGTCAAACCCACCACAGTAGTAATTTGTGCTTTGTGCAAGTTGTTTTTCCTCCATACAGTATTCTTCTAATGTAGCACCCCTGGTATATAGCATCAAAGAGAAAGCCTGTCACAAACTGAAAAGGAGAGATGTAGGGCGAGGAATGAAGCTAAAGATGGCTTGCCCATCCCTGGGGATCTTCTGTTTGTATTAGTCTTAATATTTGGGCTTATTTGTATTCGTGTTTATGTTTTTATGGGTTTTTTAATGCTGTAGGGATCTGGTTTCCTCATGAAATTTCAATTCCTGGTTCACAGAATTACAATGAGGATCTCAGACTTCATGGGGTTTTAGGAAGCTTGCTCAGGTTTCAGATGGAATTTCTGGTCAAAAACAGAGAGAGATCCATCCCACAATAACCAATGGCTCAGTGGTTAGGGCCCTCAGATCCCAGGTGAGGGCCCTAATCATGGGCTGTTGGCTATTCTGGTGTGGTTCTCTCACACTTCCTTGACCTCATTTTTCATGAAATTTTTGAGAGGTCTTAGTTGCATTCCAATGCAGAATGGGAAACATTTTTGAAATTTCAGAAACCATTTCCCATCCCACTCTGATAGTGAGATCAGAAACTGGGAGGGACAAAAGGTCCACTCAACACTAATTCCTGTTTTATCTCCCTCAAAACATGGTAGGATCCTCCATGGAGAAAGGAGGAAAAGCAGGGCAAAGAATTCCAGGGAGTTGGAGCAGCGCAACAAAACAACAAACCCCCAACTGCAAAGAATTGCAGAGAAAGTTTAGACAGGAGGCAGAGAGTGAAAGAGGAGGAGGATATGAACTCAGGACAGTGGTCTGAGCCTCTAAGATGTTACCTTGTTACTTAGTGGGAAAAGGTCCTGGATCCAACTCTATGCAGTACGGAAGCTCTGTGGCAATCTGGGACAGTGTCTCTTGAGCCCCTTTAGATACCTGTGAGAAAATAACATAAATGAAGGTGCTCTGAAGTCACGACCTCTACTTGCAGTTATGTGAGGAGGTCTCCTTTGCCTCAGTCCTTCCCGTGCTCCACACTCTGTAGAATGCATATGGCAAGAGTGGGCAACCAAGCAATTCAAAAGAGGACCTGATGACGTATGTGCAACAAGTGGATGAGAAATGTGGCCTTTTCTTTTTACGCAGTCCTTTCATTGTTGAGATACTCCCCATGAGTTAAGAGAGGACAAGGGAGAAGGCAAAGCAGAAACATGTATGTGAGAAGTAGTTTGTTCCCTGCAGCGTACACAGATAATTACTAGACTTCCCTGGAAGTGGAGAGGAGATGAGGAAAGGGATGTTTTCCAGCACAATTCCCTTCCTTCTATTAAAAAAAAAAAAGCAGCTAGAATCAGAGAGAAAGTCTGTAGCACCCCTTTGATCACTGGATTAGGTCTGATGTATGGATCTCCTAAGAACTGCAACATGTACTGGGTAAAGAATCTCACAATGACTATTGATTTGTCAGCTCTGACAGTGGGTTCTGCCTCAGTGTGGCTAAGGAGATATTGCAATTATCACTTCAAGGAAAAAGAGCAGAATTTCTAACAGAACGGAAACAGGTAAGCAGAATTTGAAGAAGGGGGTGAGGATGTTACAGCAGCAGGAAGCATGAGCTTCAGCTGTGATTACAACAGGGAAACACAGGAAGCTTTGGGATGTGAATTCAGACACTTTTCACAAGGTAAGAGGCCTTGAGTCTGGCCAGCGCTTGGGTGACAGACTGCCAAGGAAAATCCAAGGCTGCTGTCCTAGTGATTCATCAGGTCACTCGTTGGTTCAGTACTTAGTCAGAGCAAAGCCCCTGTTGCTGGGAGAACTAAGCTTCTGGAAGTGCCAGGTTTTAGATTAGACAACAAATAAAGGGCATTGACTTTTGTGCGTTCCTGTGCTAGGAGAAAAAACATGCTTCCAGTATACTTTTGAAGTTAGAGAAAACAACAAGAAGAATAAGAGAAAAAGCCCATAGAGAGAATACAGTGTGTGTTTCTCCTGTGTTACAGACTGCAGCCACTCTGAGAACAAAATGGCTGCCGGACTCTGCACACAGGGAGAAACGTCAAGGTGTGTGCAGCACACACAAAAAAGACATTGCAATTTTATAGCTACATATACCAGCTGGTTACTTATCCCTATCTAAAGATCCTATGCTACTTTTTGCACAAGTAGGAGTGGTAGCCCTAATGCCCAGGCTAAAATCCAGGTTGGGTAATCACATTCCACCTACAGGTGTGGTGTTCTCCTTCATCTCTTCTCCTAAACCTGTTGCATGATGTCACTGCATGTTTTTAGAGGTATTTAGGTATGCCTGTGCTTAGAATTGCAATGCCTAAATACCTTTAAAAGTCTGGGCCTATATTAGCCCCTTTCCACTAATAGGTTGCTGATGTTACTCCTGTGTGTATATAGAGATAACTCTTGCAGACTTTACACATTACTCAATAAGGGCTGCAGTTTTGATTGAACAAGTACTGCCCTGTCATGCCATGAACATGCTGGGGGTTGAAGGCACCCACCACACCCCAGGGGATGCTCAGTACCTCAGACAATAGAGTCCATAGCTTCCAAAGTGCCCTGGGATCTTTCATGACAACAACCGTTACACACTGTCAATGCAAAAACATTCAGCCACTGCCACTCCAGCCATCCTGCACTCTCAGGGCCGTTCCTGAGGAGACTTTTTACCGCCACTACAGAAAGGTACGCATTCAAACTGATTCCTCTTCAGCGGCTCTGAGTGCTGAACCGTCCTTTGCATCCCTTGTATCTGATGTTGGCTCTACACGGCTCAAAGAGCTTTCAACTTTGGCTGTCAGCTTAACAAAAAACACGAGTGCAAACATCCTGGCAGCAGCGGCGCACTCCTGAGCCCTCTAGAGGAATTGTCTTCAAAGGGGTTCTCACCCCAAAAGCTCTGAATTTCCTGAACGAAGGACTCCTTCATGTAAAACAATGACACCCTCTCTTTTGCTTTTAAGAGGAGCTGTAAGTTCTACATCTACAACTTACCAGGGAGCTGGGGTTAATGGATAATTTAAAATGATTCACAGTGAGATTTTTTTTCTGTATTTGAAGCTCAGGAGTAAAATGTTCAAGAGGAACCCCCCCCCCCCGACGGTTTGGACATGCAGGGAAAACGAACCCTATGTTTATTTTTAATGTATTATCCTAACAATAAACCACCCCAAACTCTGCGAGTGAAATTGTAGCCCCATTGAAGTCAATGGCTAACGTCTCACTGAGTGAAAAAGCCCAGGATTTTGCCCTCAGCCTACCCCCTTCTTGAGCAACACTGTCAATAACCCTGAAACAGTTTATTTTCCACAGGGAATTTGTGCTCATCAGAGTCATCAGTCACAGAACTTCCAGAAAGCAAAAGAAGCCGTTGTGCCCTAAAGGCTGTTTGAGGCTTTGATTTTAAAGCTAAGACTGGAGTGAGCACAGTGGTAGCGGTTACACGCCATCACTGCCCTCAAAGTTACACTTCAGGGGGATTTTGTCTTGCTCTTTAGTTATGCAACAGACACCGTAAAACATGATCATTTCCAGAAAACCAAGAGGTTCCTTTCATTAAAGTGGGTGAATCAGCTCATCTGCCTCAGGATTCAAGTAAGATGCAGGATCCAAAAATCTCTGCTGTGTACCAGGGAACAGCCCTATGCTTTGCAGAGCTTTCGGGAAAGGGACTCACTGGTGCACCCCTTTACCCCCCAACCTTCGTCCCAAACACTCATAATAGTTCCTCCTCCCCTTAATTCACTTGCTGTTCACTTGCACCACCTCCCACAGCCAAGCTGAGAAAATCCTTTCATCCTCCAGCCTCTTATTATCTATTCTCAGCCCCATTTTCTCTCTTTTTTAAATATATCTATTAATAAAGGATTTTTTAAAATCCCTCTTTTTCCTGGATTGCTCTATGCAAACCTTCATGCACATGATCACTCCCACTCCCATCACATGGGGGCAATCCCATAAGGAGTCAGTTTGGCTGAGCTTTTGGGATTACTCACCTGAGTAACCACTGAGCCCCTACTGGGTGAATTTTGCAGTGCAAAATGTCAGGCATTAGAATCCAGGCCTGCACTGAAGTCAGTATCCTCCAAATCCCCACCTGACCCTTCTTAATTAGACCTGAAAGGATTCATTTTCACATACCATGTTATTTTTACCCATTGGTTCCCATCACTTGGCCAACAAGAGGGAGACAGGTGCAAACATCTGTCATCTTGGCTCCTTTCCAGGACTCCAGGTGACATCCCTTGCTACACAGCTGCCAGTGATTCAAGCCTGGTCAAGAAAAGCTTCAACAGCTCCCTGAAGTTCTCACCTTCCAGACCGCGGGGCAAGGCTGGACACTCCTATGGTTGACTTTCCACTGGCTGCACTTTGCAGCATCCTGCTACCTCTCCATTGTTTTATGAAGTCAATATGTGGGACTCATGTATGGGCCTGATTGAGTGGAGACGTGTAAGGGAGTTATCTCCCCCCATTTGGCCCCAATGTAGTTCAACCAGTGCAATTGCCCTGTGTGGGCTCTCTGATTTCGGTTTCGGAGTGGTTTATTTTGGTTTAGCTTAAACCTGTTCCTTATTTACTTAAGCAGAACCAAAAAAGTGTTTAAACCAAAATAAGAGTTTAAAATTGCCCCTTTATTTAAACCAGTGCAAGTTTGGTGTGTACACCTTGATTATAAGTTGATGAGGGCATCTCAGTGTAAGGGAGCCTGACTGGTGTAATTTACATGCTGAGGTGCTGGAAGGAGGTGAGAGTTAAAGCTGGGGGTGGATGAGGAGATGCTACTTTAATAGGTACCTGCTTGTACCCTCCTTCCAGCTGCCTGGCTTGCTACATCCCTCTCCTGTGTCCCTTTGGCATGTTACTCCAGCTTAGACTCCATTACACCCACATGCTGACATGTAACTTACACCACCTGGCTCCTCACCTCGGAATCTGGCCTGGAGAAGCGAGTTCTTCTCTCAGTTATATAACTGCAGACTCTAATGAAGTCAACGGGGGCTGCAGCCATGCAGCATTTGGCCCTTAGAGTATAATAATACCTAGTTCTCACCATAGATCTCAAAGTGCCCTGCAAGCCATTTAGAACCTAGATAAACCCAGGACAAGGAGCAGAAGAATTAAGAACTGGACACTGGGATATTAGTTGTCAGTTCCAGTCTCTCAGACTGAACATTGTGACATTGGACCAAAGGAAAAAGCTGTGTCATGCTTGGCAGACTAGTTCTTCTCCATCCCCCTCTGTTCTGCATCATAATAATTTGATCCAGAAGGGACTGTGACTTTATCATGAATTATTATTATTAACATTTCCAGAGCTGACAGGACTCAGATTCTGCACCCATGAAAATTCAGATGCTGAGTTTCTGATCTAGCAATATCCTCAGCGTGCTAATGCAGGCATGGAATCATGTGGAACAACATGGCTGCCAGCTTCAGCTGCAGCTTGCTGACGGTCCGGCCCTCCCCCTCCAAAAAGGGCAAACATTGTTTAGAGACAAAAAGAAAAGGAGGACTTGTGGCACCTTAGAGACTAACCAATTTATCTGAGCATAAGCTTTCGTGAGCTACAGCTCACTTCATCAGATGCATCAGGTGAAGTGAGCTGTAGCTCACGAAAGCTTATGCTCAAATAAATTGGTTAGTCTCTAAGGTGCCACAAGTCCTCCTTTTCTTTTTGCGAATACAGACTAACACGGCTGCTACTCTGAAACCTGTTTAGAGACAGTTATCCCCAGCCAGTATTTTAACTCTGGTAGAGAATACTTGCCTGAGCCTGACTGATTGCACCTATGAATGCATTTCCCAGCTTTACTAAATTAGAATAATTATCTTGTATAATTATCTCTGGCACCTTTCATTCCCAAGGATCTTAAAGCACCAGGCAAACTGTGTATGTAAAGGGATCACTCCATTTACCAATGAGATACAGCAGCCACTTGGGTGGGAAACGAATAGCTTTACTTTTAGTAAACAATAGACATGAGCACTACAAACATTTAGGACAGCAAGTGAAGAACATGGTGTGCAATAGAAAGTGTAAGTGTAATTAATAGTAAGCAGCCAGATATTAATCACCCAAACTGGAAATTACTCAGGGGGACACTGGAGTGAATATCCCTACTTTTGCCAAAAGTCCCATGGGAAGTCTTTGATAACAAGAGGGGCAGTGTTTGTACAGTCTCTGGCACAGTGGGGCACGTAGGTGCTTCTGGAATTCAAATAATAAGAATGAAAGGCAGGATGAGGACCTCCGTTTACATAGCCTCCAGCAGAACAACACTCCCTTATACCATACAGGGCCCTTGGTTCAGCATTAACTCAGAGGAAACAGTGCCTCCAACTGAATCACAAATACCATAAGTACTTGTGGCACCTTAGAGACTAACAGATTTATTTGGGCATAAGCTTTCATGGGCTAAAGCCCACTTCATCAGATGCATGCAGTGGAAAATAGATCTATATCTATCTATCTATATATACAGAGAACATGTGCCATACCAACTCTAACAAGACTAATCAATTATGGTGGGCTATTATCAGCAGGAGAAAAAAAAACTTTGGTAGTGATAATCAGGATGGCCCATTTTAAACAGTTATCAAGAAGGTGAGTAACAGTAGGGGAAAAATTAGCATGGGGAAATAGTTTTTACTTTGTGTAATGACCCATCCACTCCCAGTCTTTATTCAAGCCTAATTTAATGGTGTCCAGTTTCCAAATTAATTCCAGTTCTGCAGTTTCTCGTTGGAGTCTGTTTTTGAAGTTTTTTTTGTTGAAGAATTGCGACTTTTAGGTCTGTAATTGAGTGTCCAGGGAGGTTGAAGTGTTCTCCGACTGGTTTTTGAATGTTATAATTCTTGACGTCTGATTTGTGTCCATTTATTCTTTTGCATAGAGACTGTCCGGTTTGGCCAATGTACATGGCAGAGGGGCAGTGCTGGGCGCATGATGGCATATATCACACTGTTTGAAATGGGCCATCCTGATTATCACTACAAAAGTTTTTTTTCTCCTGCTGATAACAGCCCACCTTAATTGATTAGTCTTGTTAGAGTTGGTATGGCAACACCCATTTTTTTCATGTTCTCTGTGTACATATATATCTATATCTTCCTACTGTATTTTTCACTCCATGCATCTGATGAAGTGGGCTTTAGTGGGCTTTATTTATGCCCAAATAAATTTGTTAGTCTCTAAGGTGCCACAAGTACTCCTCGTTCTTTTTGCTAATACAGCTACCACTCTGAAACAAATACCAGAGATTTTCCTTGATGGTCTCCCATCCAAGTTCTAATCAGATCCCCTACTGCTTCAGGTTGTAAGATCTGGCTACCTTCCGGGCACATAGCTGTATGGCTGCCATCCCTGAAAAAGCTGCTGGGGCATTTTGATGCCTGCTTTGCTGGGGGGTGGTTTCTTGCTTTTTGTTGTGGTTTGGATTGGTTTGGGTTTTGGGGGTTTTACTAGTTATTGGTTTTATGAGTTACAGAGAGCAAAACTTTCAGTTGGGTCAATCATTACCTGGGCTGAGAGGATGTAACACCCAGAAATCTAAACCTAGATTAGCAGGCAATATTTTTTTAACCTTGTCACCTTGTGTCAAAGGATAATGTGTTTCCCTTCACAAGTGCAGCCTCTTCTACTGCTGTAGGCTGGGATGGAAACTGCTAGGATATAAAATCTTCCATTGCTAGAAGCCTGGAATGATTCGCAAAAGACTGGTTAAGGATCAGGGATATTTCTCAACAAGTGAGGTTGATTTCTTAGCAGATCCAAAGCATGGTACTCAGGGTACAGGAGATAACGAGTTGTACTGAGTGCCCCACATTTTAAAATGCTGGTAAATTGTCTCTCTCTCTCACACACACACAAGCACACATCTCCCTCCAACTATTGGAACATAAGAATGAACAAAGATAAGGCACAAAATTAATCCCACCAATCACATATGATGTGTTTAAAATCTATTTTCCCACAAGGTAATGTGAGAAGGATGGGAAATTAGTGAATATAAATAAAAGATTTTATCCAGCAGGTTAATATTTAAAATGTGTTTAATATTCTTCCTAATTAGTCGAGGTGGGCAAATATTACAAAAGCATTTTAACAAATAGTTGCTTAAATTTTAAAAAAACTATACACTTTGGCTGCATTTGTGCCCCCTTTGTATTTGCCTTCCATGAGTTTGCAGAAAGTGGCTTCTGGGCTTGCAGAAAAATTGTCAAACTTAGCAATAGAGCAAAGTGTGATGACAAAGTTATTCTGATATTGACATTAGGCTAGAATTCTAAAACACACAGATTAAGATGATAATATGATAGGGACTCATCAATATAGATTCTCCAAGGAAAAATCATGCATCTTCAAACTATGACATCTCTTTGAGAGAGATCAGCAAGAGTATGAATAAGTGAGATCTAGATGATATAATCTGTTTATCTCAAAGCTCTTGTTAGAATCCCAGAACCAGCATTCCCTATAAGTGTACTCTGCTATCTGTGCAGCAGGATACATATTTAGAACTCTTCCTGTTCACAGAACATTCAGATTTTCATTATGCACCCTATCCGCCAGTGTCATAAATATAAAGGGAAGGGTAAACCCCTTTGAAATCCCTCCTGGCCAGGGGAAAGCTCCTCTCACCTGTAAAGGGTTAAGAAGCTAAAGGTAACCTCGCTGGCACCTGACCAAAATGACCAATGAGGAGACAAGATACTTTCAAAAGCTGGGAGGAGGGAGAGAAACAAAGGGTCTGTGTCTAGTCGTCTTGGCCGGGGATAGACCAGGAATGGAGTCTTAGAACTTTAGTAAGTAATCTAGCTAGGTATGTGTTAGATTATGCTTTCTTTAAATGGCTGAGAAAAGAATTGTGCTGAATAGAATAACTATTTCTGTCTGTGTATCTTTTTTGTAACTTAAGGTTTTGCCTAGAGGGGTTCTCTATGTTTTTGAATCTAATTACCCTGTAAGATATCTACCATCCTGATTTTACAGGGGGGATTTCTTTATTTCTATTTACTTCTATTTTTTATTAAAAGTCTTCTTGTAAAACACTGAATGCTTTTTCATTGTTCTCAGATCCAAGGGTTTGGGTCTGTGGTCACCTATGCAAATTGGTGAGGCTTTTTATCCAACATTTCCCAGGAAAGGGGGGGTGCAAGTGTTGGGAGGATTGTTCATTGTTCTTAAGATCCAAGGGTCTGGATCTGTAGTCACCCTAAGCAAATTGGTGAGGCTTTTTACCAAACCTTGTCCAGGAAGTGGGGTGCAAGGTTTTGGGAAGTATTTTGGGGGGAAGGACGCGTCCAAACAGCTCTTCCCCAGTAACCAGTATTAGTTTGGTGGTGGTAGCGGCCAGTCCAAGCATAACGGGTGTAATATTTTGTACCTTGGGGAAGTTTTGACCTAAGCTGGTAAAGATAAGCTTAGGAGGTTTTTCATGCAGGTCCCCACATCTGTACCCTAGAGTTCAGAGTGGGGGAGGAACCTTGACAGCCAGCATATTCAGTTTTACAAAAGGGACTTGAATTGTATTCAGAGACTTATCTCAGAACGATCACAAATGTTGCAAAGTGTCATCTAATGGCTACAGCACATCAGGAGTGGGCAGATGCGATGCCCCCCAGATTTTTTGGCTGCACCCCCCCCCAACTCAGACAGGCTGGAGGCCCACTGAGGTGAGTCAGGGGGTAGATGTGGTGCTCCCTCCCAAAACCCCGCTACGCGGGGCCAGCCTGAGCTGCCTGACATCGCTGCTTACTCCCCTCAAATTTTCCTCCAAACCCCTCCTGGGTGGCACACCCCACAGCTTGAAAACCTCTGTGAGGCGGTCACATGCCCCATCCAAACCTTTAAATTGGGCCCCCACACTTTGAACAGTTACATGTCACCTGCAACCACGGGGGCTAGAAACCTACCTTAAAATCAATTTTAAAAATGCTGAGATTCTATTGTAATTACATGACAGCAAGAGACAGGACCCTAACATGGGCTTATGGTGTCTATGCATTAATTCAGCCCTGTCTATGAGCACTATACGTTTGCTGCAGAATCCACACACTTCTAAGGCTCTCAATTCACTTTTTTAAAGAGTTGATTTAGGATAAAAGAGTTGAACCAACCTATGACCCGAGTGGTCTTTACCCACATCGTAACCCCTAGCACGAAATACCTGACAACTCTCACACATCTAAACTTCTGTATATCAATAGTTAAAGAGAGCTAAGTCTTACATTGTGTTGGAGTAACACAACAGGGAAAGCAATTATTGGTGGATAATTCCAACCCCACGTGCAGTCAAGTGTGACTAATCTCTAAAGATGTGATTATCTCCTGGGCAGTTCACCCCAGAGGATCTTGTTTCTGTTATGGAAAATTTGTGCTGTGGAGGGGAAAAAAGGTACATTGGGGTGAGAGACTGGAGAGGGGAGGAAAATAAGTTCAAACACTTGAAAAACACCCCTAGTTTCCTCTTTTCTTCAGTGGTGGCTTCTTGCCCATGACTTTTGCTAATTTAGCATATTCCCAACAATAACTTCTCCTAACTCCTATAATTGGGGTTTCTTTAATTCTGCCTCCAAAGGCTGCAAAAGCCACAAAAGAAAAGGAGCCCACTTCAGGATACTCATGTACATTACATAGGCTAAAAACACATACCATTTGCTGCGTCTGAATCATGGGTTCCTTTAAATGTCCATTTTAAAATCCCAGGTCAAACCATACACCCCACTGAACATTTGCCCTCACCCCATACCCTGTCAAAAGTGACTCTGGCCTTGCCACTATTGTTTTTATATTTTATTTTTGTTTGTTTGTTTCTCACCCTCGGTATAGACTATCCCAAACTGCCCTTCTGCCTCAGATTGTATGGGGTAGCTTCAACAAGCTACCCTTGTGATATTTAATTATCATGCCACGGTCAAGCATATTTGCCTATTGGACTCGTCTCTGCAACAAAGTAATAATGTAGCTGAAAAAAATTACCTCATGCAAGTTTCAAATTTGGGAGCCAAGGAGCGTAATTTCCTGTGTGCCTCAGCTGTGACCACATGACAAAAGATTAGTATTAGATCCCCTCATTACAGCAGCGTTAACTTCTACTCTGAAAGGAGGTGGACAAGTGCCTTCCATTGAAAAGCTTGTCCCATTTAGCATGCAATATTCTTAACCTTTTCAGCCCTTCAGAGGGGGGAAAATAAACATTTTGACATTCAGGCAGATGCATGTGACAGGCCACAATGTATCATCTCTCCATGTCAACATGCTTCCACTGCCATGGATGTCTCACCAGTCTAGCTCGCTCCTGAAACCTGATCCTCTTTCTTCTGTTCCATGCATCCTACTACAATGAAATGTGGGCTTCTAGGCTTCTGCTGCCAGCATCAGCGTTGGTTGCCATTCGACAGACATCTGTACACAACCTCTGCCACAGAAATGATTAAAAACCTGCCAAAGAAGCATTGCCATCAATTAAAAAAAGGAGACATGCCAAACAGTTCTGCTGGAGATAAGGGCTATACCACTGTGTGCCAGATTCATCCCTGGAATAAGTCCATTATATTCAGCTAAGTCACACCCGGAGAAGAATTTGACCAAATAAGACCATTTTTCCTCTCAGACACACAGCTGCAACTCCACTGACAAAGTACCGAGTGAGGGCCTGACACAGGGGGACAGTACTTGAGGATCCAGGATTCCATTGCTGGAGTGGAGAAACCTCTAGTAAGAGCATCTAAAAGTACAGCAGGGGTTCTCCGTCTTGTAAGTGAGGATGCAGGCATCTAGTTAAGCATGCTCCCTCCAGAGAGCATTAGAAATAGCAGATTGTTTCCAGAGATATTGCCCTGCAACTCTCGTAATTATTTACAGACTGATCCACCTCTCATTGAAGTCAATGAAAGTCTTTCCATTAACGTCAATGAGTATTGCATCAGCCACTGAAGTAGGATTAAATATACTTACACAGTCCGAACCAAAGTGGGTGTGATTTTGATGTGCTTTGGATCTGGCCCTTAGTTACCAAAGTGACTCCGGTTTGGATATAGACTGGGGATATATGTATTTGGTCTAATTGTCTTGGCATTGTTCAGCAATACACCTTAGGACTAATGCCTTAAGACACGGAGAGGCAGCTTGCATTCTCCTTTTAGTGACAAATGAGATTTGAAGTTCTCCCGTCTTGGATCTATTGGCCTTCACACTGCTGTGCCACATACTCCCGAACACTGTGTCAACTATTGAGGCCACAGTTCAGAAGACTATTGAAGCACATCCTTAAATCCCACTGAATTAGTGAAAGTTAAGGATGTGCTTAAGTGCTGCCCTGAATGGGGATGCATTCCTGAATCAGGGTCTAGATTCTCAGGTATTGCTCTGCAATTTATTTTTTCTGGAAGCACAGAACTACTGCATGTTTTTTCGATCTCTACTCTTCTTAGTACCTCTGGATACATTTCTTTCTAATCTTTCCCAGTGATTCTTGCTCCTCTTTAAAAGTCTCTCTTTAAAAGCCTTCTCCCCATCTCTCTCTCCCCCCCCTCCCCATCATTGGAAGAGGAGAACAGGATAAATTCCTTTAATCTGACAAAGATATCTGACTCAGCTGCTTTTCACACAGAAAATTAATAATAAATGATCATATTACTGTGAAATGTTTTAATATTGAGAGTGTGAAATAGCTTCTCTAGCGGTGGATGGTTTGCAGTGAAATACAAGTTGAAATGTTTGATTTTTCATTTTATTTGTGAGGTTTATTTGCCATGCAAGTCGAGTACATATAATTAGCAAAATGAACTCTTTCGGAGTAGATTTCTGTTCTGAAATATACTAGTAGCGTTCTACATGAGATCAAATATTTTAACATCCACTTGTGTTTATTTGTGAAGGAATATACTGCAAAGGAAGGAAGGAAAGGGATGTGGAATATATAGAGAGCAATAATTTAAAGGGTTCATGTTTAGGGACCAATTAATTATCAAAACCTCCAGATTTGGGAAGGAAGATATTTAATCTCCTCTAATCCCTTGTGACTCAGACCTTTGACCTCAAAGTCATGACCTTTGGCTTCACACCTTGCCTCCCTTAGGACCTGACTAAATATAAGACTATTGTTTTGTCAACAATACTTTCATAAATCTTTTTAAGTGTTATACAGAAATACAGGAGAGCTTTGTTGTCATTCTCACAAGGTTGCTTCTTTCTAAAATAGACAGTTGAAGGAAGTGGATTTTAGCATTCTGGTTTGCGCAAAACCCATCAACACACTGTAAATGCTACCATGGTAACTGAAAAAGAATGGCCTAAAAATTTGCATTACACAGACAAGAACCTATCCAAACATGGAACATTCCTATATTTTTTTCTTCAGTTTTTATAGTTGCTTCTCAATGTAATTCAGCAACAGTTGAATTTGGAAGGTGATTACATGGTGCTGCATATACCTTGCTTGCTGCATGCTACCAACTATATTATTGACATTTATATTAATTATTAGTATTATTTCTCACCTACATAATTCAAAGTTGACACTACCTTGTGCAAAATGGAAACTGGTTACAGTTCAGCAGGAGTTGCTGAATATTCTACAGCCAGCCCTCTGTCTGCTTTCTGCATATTGTACCAAATAGCTGGTGTCATTTTTTCATATGAAAAGAGTCTTTGATAGACGACCATACATAATGGAAGCTCTGAAAAAAATACAGCATGAATCTTCAGAAGGCATTTGTATCTTCATTTTATCATTTCTAAAATAATGAAAGGTAGCTTGATGTGTTTCATTTCCCACATATGACTTTCTTTGGATGTTTTTGACACTGGAACAGTTATTTCCAGCCACTGAAAAGAAGATTTCATCTCAGAGGCAATGAAAGAAACTTGATCACATTTAACTCTTGACACTGAATGTTTGCAAGGTGTATGAAAGGCAGGTGCCATAAACTGAATGATTTTTCCATCCAAACAGAATAATTACTAGTCGTTGTGAATCAGATAAATAAGTTATCCCCAATATGTGGTTTATGATTCCCATTTATGCTCCTTCCAAATGTCTTATATCATCAGTAAGACAGCAGACCATGAGGGAGCTGATATTAGCCTTACCTGCAGGCTTATATTTGAAGATGAATTACTGCATGTAGTCAAAGTATCTCTTCAGCAGGAAATACAATACCAAGTTACAAGTAACAAAAATGAGAATATTGAACGAAGCCTTAATTTAATTTATCCATGTATATTGCTATGTGCTTATATTAACCATGGGATGGAATACTTTGTATGGGTAAGATTGTGCTGGCATTAATAATTAATGTTTAGTTCATGAAAAATCCACTTCCCCTCTGCTATGGGTCTACACTGAGCAGGGGATATTTTCAGTAAACTGAAAAGTACAGAAAATTGACACTGAAATAAGTAATCATAGTGGTGATGTCTGAAGCTCTCTTTTGCTTCCAATTTTCCATAGTAAACATCCCCCTGAGAACACATATGCCTGACCCTAAACTTCCCCCATTTTTCAAGTCACTGCACTTGATGGGAACTCATCTTGCTGCTCTCTCTTTGATTACATACCCTGTAGATCTTTAGTTGTGGAACTGTTGCCAATTTAGAGTTGGTTGAATTCATCTCACTTATGGAGCTTTCCAAATATTTTTTTTTCTTGCTGCCAATCAGACTGTGTAGCAAGGCTTATGATTTTATATGTGATTCTTTAGTCTCACCAAACATAAAAATATACTATGGTTTTTTTAGACCAAGTGGGGGCTATGGAATTGTCATTTATGGACCTAAACTTAAATGCAAGTTTTTTAAGGTCCCCCCCGCACTTTCAATTTTTTCATGCTCATAAAAATCAATAGATTTATGTTCCCATCTGTAAGCCACCTGACATTCTCTGAATGATCAATGGAATTTATGTAGCAACTCTCAAGTCCAATCAAAACCACGTTTAATTTTGTGTTCTGTTGATTTGAATAATCTTTCCAGATTATTATTATTATCAAATAATCTTTACAGATTATTATTTACATGTATGAAAGCAGCCCTAATTGCCTTTGGTTTGAACTCACAGCAAAAACAGTCCTGATAAATAAATGCTAGCAAATGCAACATACTAGCATATGCTAATATATGGAGATCAGAAAGATGATTTTCTTGATTTCTTAAAATTGAGAGACTTGAACTAAATAATACCTTGATATAATTAAACACACACATGCAATTTGCTGCAGCTTAAAGCCAAATACATGGTTTCAGAAAGATTTCATATCCAAATTAATTACTGAGTGTGTTCTTCGGCATAACAAATAGCAAAATATTAAGTGATCTAATAATGGAAAAACAAAGTTCCACTGTACACTCTAACTTCCTGATGTTGTGACCGCTCTCAGGGTGCCGATATCTTCTGCATATAGATGTGCAAATTTGTACCTGGTGGACAGGATCTCTGACAGCTTGGGCTCATTTCATTTTTAGCTATAATCAGTACCTGTATGAATTACTGCATGTAGTCAAAGTATCTCTTCAGCAGGAAATACAACCAAGATACAAGTAAAAAAAATGAGAATATTGAATGCAGGTTTAATTTACTTTATCCATGGATGTTGCCATGAGCTTACGTTAACCATGAGATGGAATACTTTGTGTGACTAAGAGACAACTAAGACAACACAATACTTTGTGTTGGCATTAAGTCTTGTGCCTGTTTTAAGTTTTGTCAAGAAAGTAATTTTCTTTTATTCTCAATGAAAAAAACAGAAAAGAAGGAGGAAACATAAAACTGAGATTTTCTTTTCTTTTCAAAATCACAGGCTGAACCTTATAGTCACTCCCAAGCCAAGTTTAACTTCCAAAAAAATCTTTTCAAGATGTACAAAGCATCAGAGCACAGTTTGGCTATAAGCACTACCATCTGCCACACTAGTCCTCAAACCATAATCCCTTGGTCTGGCAAAGCCTTTTATAGTGGATCATGCTGTGCCCAGTGGAGAATGAGCATTAGGTAATGAAATATGAAGAGTTTAGTGTCAAAGAAGAGCACAACAACTTAACAACTTCCATGCATGGTACTTATCCAAATGATGACTACAATATTCACACAAGATATGAGTGATATCTCTACCCTATAACCATGTGTAGGCACATTGCATTCAAGAAATACAAGAACTATGCGTGAGTGTAAACATTCAGAATGTCACATCATGCAACAAATCTGTGGCCACCTAGGAACTTGACAGTTATTACCATGCTGCACATAATAGCTCAGAACAGCACAGCAATTTTAGGGTTAGAATTTGGATATCCGGGCCGCAAAGGTAAAACATTTGAGCTGAGGGAGAATCTCCATGAGCTGCTGGCAGTACAGAGCCCCTGAAGCCCCCGAAGCCTTATGCCCAGATAAATTTGTTAGTCTCTAAGGTGCCACAAGGACTCCTCTTTGTTTTCGCTGATACAGACTAACACAGCTACCACTCTGAAACAGGACAAAATAGCGTATTGAAGTAAATAGGGAAACCCAGCATTTAGAACCCTATGTTAGGAATTTTTTTTTTTAAAAAAAGAAGTTATATAGTTGTGTTTTAACTTGTATTTTATTTAGGATGTCTAGGTATTTCAGATGATATCAATCCGTCTCTCTCTTTCTCAGGGTTCTATACTACGGCCCAGCACCAGAGTATCAAAGGACCTTCCATGGAACATTGATAGCAATAGCCAGGCCCTTAGTGGACTTCATGGAGACTCTGATGCTTCTCCCATTTCAGGGTCTAAACTTTACTAGATGAATCCCTGAGAAATGGAGCACCTCCAACTTCTGTACTAATTCTCTGTTCCCTCAACTCAGTACCCTCAGAATGAACCATTTCCCCAAAAGGTGGGTGTCATCTAGTGCAGAGGTCAGGCTGCAGGGCTGGAAACTGGATATTTGGAAGGAGTGAGAGAAATCTCAGAGTCCTGGGTTGCAGAAGTAGGGCTGGGGCCCAGGGCACAGTAGTTCAACATTCCTCAGATGTTATCGGCAGCTGAAATTGCTGGGTGTCATCTGCAATAATAAAGAAATTCAAGTTACAAAAATAAAATCAGTCACCTCAAATATTTGTGACAATTGCTCTTGTATTTCTTACCAAATGCTATTGTTCAATCCACAGTGCTTTCCTCACTGATTCCAATACAAAGCAAGCGTCTTCTCGTTCTTATTTCTCTTACTCAATTTATTTAGCAGGAAAAATGGCAAACTCCATTAATAAGTAATCTTTACCTTTTGGCTCATTATAAAGACTTTAAAAAAATACAATCTAGTTAATTGTTGGATTTTGAGAATAAACCTATTCGATAAAAACTTTGATGGCCTTAACCAAAATAACTGGGCTCCTCAGTCTCAGCACCTGCATAACCATTAGGTGGTCATCTGGGAGTATGTGTTTTTGGTTTTGTTTTTCACAACTGTAAGCTAAAGCAGAGATCCAAATGCAAATTGCAGCACTTGGAAACTTCATGTGAATTTGTGACCGTTCACGAAGGGCTTTGGGTCCAGAAAGTACTGAATGAACTGCAAGGAGTCATAAATATAATATTGTCATCAGCAATGGATATAGCTTTGCTTCAGTGATGTTCATGTCATGAAGCAGGTCAATCTCCAACAGGAGTAATTACATTCACTTTACCAAAAAAATTGCGCTGCAGTTTCTATGGGAGACAATATTATTAATTATTATTATTCACTTAATTTCTGAAATATTGTACAGAAAAGAACTGCTGCTATGCTCCATCCGAACAACTGATTTCGGTGGTTAATGGAATACACTGAGGCTCTTTAAGCAGAAACGTGTCAGAAAAAGGTGTTCCCAGTTATTATGAAGAGGCCAGGTTGTCCCCATCTTGGGGGGCAAACCCCCAAACCAAACAGTACAGGAGGACAGCAAGTGCTGTGAGCTCCCACTCACAGGATTTCATCAAAATTGTCCAGTGGAAGAGGTGGAATTTGCCCTTATCTTCTATGGAACTGGCCACAGTTTGGCTCCATAAACTCATATCTGTGTGGGCATCCTGTGTCTCCACACTGCCTCCAAGCCACAACGGCAGCATGGCTCCTGCAGAAGTGAGGGTTGTAGCTAGAGAACAGTGCTCTTGCAGGTGGCTAGGGAATCCTGAGGAAGGCTAACTACTGTAATGCAGACTATGGGAAGAGGGTGGGGATACTGTGCTGTTGGCTTAGCATAGCTGGCAGCCAGAGCATCCATCCACTTCCCTTTTGGGGAGAGCTGGCTAATTTTGCCTCCCAAAGTGGATTCTTCATAGAAAGAGTCGCACCGCATCCATCGGACCTCTGGATCTAAGCACAAGAGTCTCTCCTACCTGGGCTAAAAGACTATTAATTAAAACTGCAGCAGTTTCTGTACCTCTGTTCCATACTTGGCCCAGTCACCCCCAGAGAGACAGAACCACACACTGAGTGCATGTGGATCAGTTCATATGAAGTGCCTTCATTTCTTTCCTCCCCTTCCCCCACCCTGAGAGCCTGTTGTGTGGGAGAGGCCGCTAGATATCTCCATTAAAGCCATGAGAGATAGAGAGGTCTGTTATTCCTCGGAGAATGTTGGTCCTGGGCCCCAAAGAGACCTCTAAGGGATAGGGTGGGAGGAGCGGAAGGGTATGATGTCTAGGGGTCTAAGCTGGACTGAGAGTTTCTTGGGGGTTTGGATTTATGTATAACCTGAATCTCTAAGTGAATCTGAATTGGTGCCAGGCCAAACATTTGCAAGCTACGTTAACTGGAACCTTCAGAGTTCGTCTTTCCCAGTCTTGACCCAACCCATCTCTCTTTCCTTGGCCTGTGAATGGTCTGGTTTCCTAAGGACTAACACTCAGATTTTTAAAGATACTTGAGCATTGCTGCACTCAGCATGGCAACACCTAACTGATTTAGGAGCCTAATCTCATTTCCAAAAGAGATTTAGGCACTTAGGAGCCAAAATTTAGGCACTTGAATCAGTTAGGCATTGCAACACTGAGCATAGCAATGCCTAAATACTTTTAAAAATCTGGGCCTAAATCTAGCCTTAGCTACGCTAACTGAAAAATGATACAGCGGGAGGTTGGCCCTGGACAATTTGCAGAGCTGGATATGGGCTTGTGACGATCAAAATTTGTTAGTCCTCGTGGACCTGAGGGAGCTGTCAAAAACATTCAGCGTAATGATTTCTCTCTTGCCAGAGCAAGAGAGGGCATGGGAGACTTAAGTATTACTTGTTAAACACAGTTTTAAAAATACCATGCTTGCATGCCTCAGAAACAAAAGCAAAAAAATAAATCATCACCTTAAACAACGTGGCACTCTGCTGAGGAACATCTCCACAGTGTGTAAAGTATTTACCTTCACAACACCCCTGTGAGGTAAGGTAGAGGTATTTCCCCCATTATACAGAGACGGGAACTGAAGCACAGTAACTAAGTGACTTATCCAAGGTCACCGAGGAAATTTGTGCTGGAGAAGGTACTTAACCCCAGGTCTCTCAAGTCCCTGGCCAACACCCTAACCACTGGGCTATCTTCCTCTGCTTTTAATATATAGTGTCTCTCTACAAAGGCACAAATAATTGTTCATACTTCTTTGCATGCACAAAGAACTCTCCATCCTTAGATCTCAAAGCACTTTTTAAGGTAAGTATCATTGTCTCCATTTCACAGATGGGGTGACAGAGGTACAGTGATGTGAATTAAGTGGCTTGCGTAAAGCCATCCAGCAAGGTCAGAATCAGCAATGGAGTCTACATCTGCAGACCAGTCGTATGTCCTATGCACTGGGCTTGGCTGCCCCTTCAACTGCAAGACATAGCTCCAGAAGGAAAAATAACAGTGCATGAATCTTCACATGATGCCAGATAGTGTGAGCTCCCCTGCTGGAAATCACTCTGTCACTGCTGCCAGTCCTGAAGACTTCAGACCCATGGAACAAGGCTCCCTGCTGAAGGCTGCCCTGTTGTTCAGACTTCAGGGACTTCTGGGGAAGAGGAGAAGCAGCCATATTCTGTTTTCTTTTCTCTTTCTCTCTTATTACTAGGCTTCTAAACTGAGTTTTGGTTTTGGAAGCAGTTTGCTGACAACTTCTTTGTCAGTCTAGCTTTTAAGCTGAGTTCTGGTCTGCTTTGCTTTTTAAATAACTTTATTTGATTAAATGATCCCTTACCAGGAACAGCTTTGCTGGCTTTTTGTCATTATACATACACAGCTTGATGGTTTTGCACTTGCTGAGCCTTTTTACCCTCATTATTTAATTATAAATTTGTGGGTAAGACTCTGGCCATTTTTCTCCCACTTGCCCAAACACTGCCTTCCTCTTCTTCCTCCTCCCCTTCTCAAGAAGGGTGGGGCAAAGAATATCCCCTAAGAAATAAGAGCATATTTGGCCGCAACAGTGGCAATAATGATGTACACTCTGGTGTACGTGGACTTGGGCAGGATGTCTCCATCTCTGCCCCCAGCTAGATCTTACCCTCCTGTCTTCTCCCCATCCTCATTCATGCACTAATTCACCCACACTGAATTCTGCTAACCCAAAGTGTCCATGTCCCCTGAGCTTCCTTCCTTCCTCCCACCCAAACCCACTCCACCAGCCTCAGAGCTCCTTATTATCTCAAACTCACCCCACTCAAGCTCAGGCACCCTTGGACTATAAACCCCACTTTCTATTGCTCAGATCTATGCCCTCTTCTGAGACTTCTTTCATTCCTGCCTGACCCTCCCCACGTCCACCTCACCCCTTCTTCCCAAAGCCAGAAAATGCTTCCCCAGGTGCGTACCCACCTAAGACCCAAGCTCAGAAATTCCCTCCAGCTCAGAACCCCCACAACAATCCCAGCAGACCTGCAGTCTTGAGCCACACCCCCTTCTCTCACATCCATCGTCCGACTTGATAGAGGCCTGGAGAAGGAGGGAAGGGGAAGAAAAGAGAGATCCTGTGGCTGCAAACAACAGATACCCTGCCTCTGAGGACTAATACGAGCTCCAAAAGTTTTGCTGGATCTGGATTTTACTTTATCTTCAATGGACTTTGGGATCAGTCTTAGTTCACATCTGCAAATGACAACTGCTAACAAGTTCACATTTCCAAGCCACTAGTCATATTGCAAGTGCATGTTCTTCTCACTGATAAAAGCTGCTAAATCTTTGGTGCTGCTATCTTTGCTTACAAAGCCATGACCTGTTAAAGTGTACAGTATTTAGACCTTGCAAGATGCACAATATGTTGCTTATTTTGGATAAGACACTGCACTGGAGAATCCACTACATCCCTAGTTATATTGTTCTATTGTTAATCACCTTGGCTATTAAAAATTGCATTTTTCTTCGAGTCTGAATTTGCCTCGCTTCAGCTTCCAGCCATTGGATACTGTTATGCCTTTACTGCTAAATAAAAGAGCGCTCTCTATTAGCAGAATTCTCTCCCCATGTTGGTACTTATAGAACATGATCAAGTGAACTCTTAACCTTCTCTTGGATAAACTAAATAGATTGAAGTTCTTTAATTCTCCCTGTAAGACTGCTTTTCCAGACCTGAGCTTTGTATCTCTTTTCTGAACTCTTTCCAGTTTATCAGCTGACGGGAGACAGGCTTAACAGAAGTGAAACTAGCATCTTTTCACTGTCTAAGAAATTAAAAAATAAACTTACCGCATAAACAGAGAAAAGTAAGTTTCTGTTTCAGTTACCTATAGTCATCTGCTAAAGAAAGTTAAGGATTTTTTCTCCTTTTATATCTACTTCTTTTAACCTAACAGTATCCCCTACAGCAGAAAATTAGACTACGAGAAAATAAATATTCACAATAAAGAAATAGGTCACATAAGGACAAATCCTTGCCACCACTCCTATGAGTTATTGGTATAAATTAGCAATGTTCCAGAGCACTTTCCTGCCACACATAGTAGTTGTATTAGTTTGATCAAGCTTGTACAAATCTTTGACCATTCAATGTGCGTATCATTGCCATGTATAGTTATTAAGTATTCATTCACTCTACAACTTGTCTACCTAAGCTGCTAAGGACGGACATCAATGGAGATGGTGGGTTTTGTGATATCAACATCTGTCCACTAGGAACTGGACTGAAACCAGATGCTCATTTCACACAAGGTGGCAAAGAGAGTTGACAACTTGTTATATGGGCTGGATCTGGGAAAAATTGTATCCCAGTGCAAGACCCTTGCCCCCCATCCAGTTGCTAATATGAACACAGAGGGCTCATGGATGCTTATAGGCTTTCTTCAATTCCTATACATATAGATACAGGAATCTAGCTGAGTGTTCAAGTTTCTGAAAATGGAACCGAAGGATATTTATACTAGAAAGCGTTATTTTAGTTGCTTTCTCATTCAGCTAGAAGCTCGTTTAATGTCCCAAAGGGATGGCTTCCTTTTACTGAACAAGTATCACAGCTGACTCTTTCCCATGCAAGGTTTTTACAGAGCCTCCTAGTATTGGAATTTTTAAATGTCAACAGGCAAAAATCTTGAGCGTATGTAGAAAAACAATACACATGATAAAACAATGTTGGCATTTCAGAAAACATGTTTTCTTCGAAAGATTCCAGGTTCCATTGTACCCAAGCTGCGTGGCCGGTTTCTGCGAGTTGTTGCAATCTGAATTAAAAGCACAGAATGTAGGTCATTTCTGCTGTTACCAGCTTGTTAAGGAAATATGAGGAGAGAGAGAAATGCCCATGGAGTTTTATTTTCCAAATATTAGATAAAATGTTCAGGAGTTTTAGGACTATATGCAGGGTGCTACACATTCTATTTAAGATGCCCTGACAGTTGCTTGATTCCATCTTGTACATTTCCATAAGGAAAGAGACATCTCTAGGTAAGTATATGGCTTCAATTGTTGTGTCGATCTCTTCTCGTATCATGAACTATGAGAGCCCAGCTTGAGTGGTTTACAGCTGGCAGCTGCCACTGAGAATGTATTTAGCCAAGCATTCACTCAAAAGGCATTTATTGTTAAAATACAGGACACACAGGTGCACCTATTGTAGCCTGATTCTGGCTTAGCCCTGGTCTACACTAGGACTTTAGGTCGAATTTAGCAGCGTTAAATTGATGTAAACCTGCACCCGTCCACACGATGAAGCTCTTTTTTTCAACTTATAGGGCTCTTCAAATCGATTTCCTTACTCCTCCCCTGACAAGTGGATCAGTGCTTAAATCGGCCTTGCTGGGTCAAATTTGGGGTACTGTGGACACAATTCGACGGTATTGGCCTCTGGGAGCTATCCCAGAGTGCTCCATTGTGACCGCTCTGGACAGCAGTCTCAACTCAGTTGCACTGGCCAGGTAGACAGGAAAAGAACTGTGAACTTTTGAATCTCATTTCCGGAGACTGCGGGAACTGTGGGATAGCTACCCACAGTGCAACACTCCGGAAGTCGACGTTTGCCTCGGTACTGTGGAAGCACTCTGCCGAGTTAATGCACTTAGAGCATTTTCTGTGGGGACACACACACTCGAATATATAAAACCGATTTCTAAAAAACCGACTTCTATAAATGCGACCTGATTTCGTAGTGTAGACATACCCTTAGTGGGGTTGCTATTTCTACCCTTCTGTGGGTAAAGCAGGTGTAAATGATGGAGGGTAGGTCTACATCTACCACAGCATGTAGACTCCAGACATTGCACGCCCAGCGAGCATGGGTATGAAGAGTAGTGTAGATAGTGAGGCCTTGCTTAGGCGAGGAAAGACATTCCAGAACACTTGGGTATATATCCTTCATGGCTTTCTACATGCCCAAGCAGTGCCTTCTGCATCTACACAGCTATTTCTAGCCCTGTAGTGTCCTCATGCCTCCCCATTGCCAGAGTCTTTCCTTGCTGCATGTAACTACAAACTCCAGTGTGGACACAGCCTACTTTTCACCGTAGTGTGCAGCTACACGTATTCTACACATGCCACCACATGTGTAGACAAGGCCTAAGCTTCACCTTTTTGATTCTACATCCTAACTGTAGCTGGGCAGGGCAGGGACCATGACACAGGGGCTTGAAGCTATCCCACCAACTTTCCCTGTCCGTTCCTTTGCCCCAGAGGGGATGCAGAGCCACAGACCTGGCCACCAATTCAGCAATGCTAGGAAAGTGGGCTGATCACACGCTGCGTTGCACAGTGGTTGGTGTACAGACTAGAAATATTCTGCAGCGTTGCACACTATAAAGCACTGACTGAGACTAGTGAAACAGTGCCACAGTTTTTCCTGGTGCAGGGTGCATGGTAGCCAGACCTAAGGCTTCTCAAATCTTTGGATGTGAGATTCTAGACTGATCCCATTACAGACGTGGGCTGGAGCCATGAAATTCAGATCCACACTTCCTCTTTCTCTACATGCGAGGGGATTCTCTGATTCAAGTGTGTGTGTTAATTTATACCTATCTCCTTTCACTAAATCCCTCTGAATTTATCACATCTTTGCAATATCCAGATGAATTCCTTTTAGAATCACATTCTGAGAAGACAATGAGTATGTACCTGATAATATGCTGGGGCGGGGGAGGAGAGGGAGAAGAGGAATCCAAGCAGCAATGATAGTTTCCTTTACTTCAGGCAGATGCAGATTTTAATCAATTAAATCAATGGCTAATGTTTGCTGGCTGTAAAAATGGTTAAAAGGTTGCTGGTGAGTGGCCATAAGATGGATGGCCAGTGGCACAGGACTTCAGAAAGGTCAAAGGTGACTATCACCTTGAAATCTAATCTACAGCTGGTTCTCTCTACACTGGACACTGGCTGCGGTCATAAAAGCAGCTTAAGTCAACCTGCTGGTATAACCTTAGGGAATCCTGATCAGCTCTTTCCTGCTAATGAAATTACTTTATAAATGGTCACATACGCAGATTCATAATTATATTAGACATTCATTAAGCCTTTCCATGACTTGGGATTCTTCATAGCTAAGACACCAGAATGTAATCAGAATCAGAGCAATGTATATTCTCGCTCGGGGTTAGCCTTCTTTTCTTTTCTGTGGATTGTCTTCCAGCTATCTTTCCTGTCCTACAGCACCCACATTACTGACTCACAGCTGCCTTCCCAAGTTCCTGATCATCTCTTACCAGATCCAGTTTGTGGTACCCCGTTGTGCTCAATTTGTAACCTTCTCCCTCAGAGCCATCAGTGTAAGGACTGTGATGGTGCTTCTGTTCCAAAAATCCAGAGGTTTTGATCCAGGCTAGAGATGCTGGGTCCTCTCTGTCTACTCCTAATGTCATGGACGAAGTGGGGAGTCATATATTCTCCACCCCATCCCCTGAGAAGGAACTAACCAGGTCTTTTTCTTTCTTTCCCCATAAGCAATGCATGAGAGAGGGCCCAGGATACCAGTGCTCCTGGGTCTTTCAGCAGAGCACTGTCCAGGCACAGCTAACAGGAGGCCTAGCAGTGCACTCTGTAGTTGTCCCCCCGGGCAACTATGTGCCTGAAGACTACAGGAAATATATTCCAAGGGCTTAGAACCACTGCCCAGCGAGCACATGAGAACACGGTTCTGATGGCACATCACATGTATCCTGCTGGGATTTGGTTTCAGCCCCAAAGTGTCCAGCACTCATATCCGAGAACCATGCACACTCGTCACAATACTTCTTGTTCTCAGCTCTCCTCTTATGTCCATGACATTGTTTTCCACACCGGCCTTCCACTGTGCCCTTCACTCATTCTGCTATTGACCCACCTTGATTCCTCCCCCTTCCCCAGCTTCTCTTCCCAATCTGATTGCCAGGGAGATACGTTTATGCAGCTCTTGCTACTAAATTAATCACCTTACAGCCAAGTTGCTGGCATTGGGTTAATGTCTCCTTTAAGTCTCATTTATACCGGTCTGATATATTAGACCAGTATAAATAAGAGTGCAGCTCTGTCCTTTCACCGCCTCCAAAACTTTACTTGTGCACACCACTGCCTTGACCCCACCTCTGCTAAAATCCTCATCCATGCCGTCAACATCTCCAACCTTTACTATTGCAGCTCGCTCCTTCGAGGCTTTCCCCAGCTCTTCAGATCTGCACTTGCTGAATCACGGAAATCAAAGATGGCAAAGACATACTAGCTCATTTGCTTTATCTCCTGTCTGTTGCAGCTCCTGATCTCACACCAGCCAAATCTAGTGTAACACAGAGACACAGAGGAACAGATCTAACTTAACCATCCCTTGTTGATCTTAAACCAGTAGCAGATTGCGCACAGCAGAGCTCTGCTTTGCCTCTCAGCATGGCCCCCTCTCCCACTCGACCTGGAGTGGGCGGGGGGGGGGGGGGAACTAGTGCAGGTGACAGCCACGTCACTTCTGTCAGCGAAGCGTTCCCTTGCACAGGGAGTATTCTCTGCTGGTCAGTTCTGGTCAGTTTATCTCCACTTTGAATCACTAAAGCGGTTCAGTGTGGCCGCAGCAGACTGGAGAATCCGTCCCTTTATCTTTCTACAGTACCTCTTCCTTACATGTGCATAGGCATTTATTTACTGATATGTTTCATTCTCTCCCTACAAGCATGAGGAAGGGAGAGAGAGATTTCAATAAACCATATGAGGTTCAGGTGACAAATGTGGTGGTCTTCAGCAGTAAACCCCTTTCAGCCCTGACAGTAATAGGGAAAATGGGAGCTTCTTCTCCCCAGCATGGACTCTTGCTTGCGTTATTCTACAGCCAATATTCTGAGAATCAGAAATCTTCATGCTGTCTGCAGTTTAAGTGGGCAAGTTCAGGCTTTCAACATATTTGCAGGCTGAGCAAAACTAGTGTGAAGTAACAAGCCATAGTTTCTCCATAATTTACAGCCTTTGTCTCTTTTTAAAAATAGACTCCCTTTCGGGTGACTTTTTCCTCTGCTAAGCCTCCATTGACCTGAGAGGCTATTCAGACATAGCTGGGTGACCTACATTGTTATATATCATTTCATTTCATTTTTTTCACCCCTTTTTTTTTATTACACCCGCTCTACATTTGCTTTTCATTTGGCTCACTCTCTGTTCCATTTTACATTATTTTCCCACCAGCTGCTTCTCCCTCTCCCCTCTGCTCCTTTTTAACACATATTTCTCCTAAGCAAATTCACAACAGCAGCATTCAAAACTGAAATTCCAAACCCACTGAGTGCAAGTGAGTTCAAAATTAGCCAACACTAGGCCATGCCAAGTCTTGAAACCAGCCCACAGTCAGGCAGCCTACAAGAACACAAACTGCACAAGACACTTACTTTGGGCAGGGACAATTTTTTTGGTTGTGTGTTTGTATAGCACCTAGCACAATGGGAGTCCTGATCCATGACTGGGCTCATGGGTGCTCTGCACTACAAGTCATGATAATACACAACCACTGAGAACTAACTTCCTTTTAATTCCATGTTGATGTCATCTTTGCATGAGGAACACGAGAAGTGTAAAATCTCAAAGCCAGTTTCTCTACAAAAGATTATTCCTATGCTCAGCATGTGTGACTTATTTGCCTCTAATAAATGCAGTTGCTCTGGGTGTGCAGTTTTCACTAATCATCATCTTATTTGCATTTTAATGACAATTACGGGCACATCAAGGAAATAAGTTACATCTCAAAGTTGGTAGGTGCTCCCTTCCACTAAGAATATATATTTTACATCTAAAAAACATACTCCTAGAAGAAGCCTGTTGTGATTTCTTTATCCAAATTATTGAAAATCCATATAAATGTTGTCCTGCAAGCGTACTTTGATAACCTTCTTGTTGTGACCTCCTCAAAACAGCAAAGGCTCTTACTGAAAGCTCTTTCTCTGCTAAAATGACACTGTAACAATGATGTCAATTGTCACAATTATCAGGGGGTAGCCCTTCATGCATCTGAAGAAGCGGGTGTCTTACCCACGAAAGCTTATGCCCAAATAAATCTGTTAATCTTTCAGATGCCACCAGACTCTTAATTGTTACAATGGAGATTTTAATCCCCTTTCTTGCTAAATGCCAGATGATATTCCACCTACCTTAATACCCCCTTGTAATTCCAGTTGAAAGAGTTTTTTTTTCCTTTCAAACCAAGTGCATAGTGGTGCTGCACACTGTTAAGCAGCTGGTTCACCCCACAGCTCACTGCATTTCATTGGTGGGTAAATTCATTCCCACAGCTTGTACCACTAGAAATCAGCCTTCAAAGTGCTTAGAGATCCTTCTGGATGAAAGGGGTTATTAAAAATGTAGCATCATTATCATTATCACTTACCCTTCAAGTGAGGAAAATGGAAAGCAGCCTCTTCTGAGGCTATCCACATTGACAGATGACCTGCAGGGCGCAAGGTAGCCCACCCAACAATGAAGTTGTCCCCTCCTTCAAAGGTCACCTTATTGACATGCATTTTCTTTCTTACCCTATGCAGCAGGATGTCTCAAGGTGACTTGAATTCAAGTCTAACTGGCAGTGCTGATGTGTCAATGGGCTGACTAGTTAGATGTATTTATGAACTGAGATTACCATGAAATTGGACCTAATGGCTGACTATTAATTTCAATCCTCATTGGGATCATGTGGGATGCCAGGGAACACTTTATCTTTTAATGAAAACTAAATGAAAAAAATGTATCACTCATACTGTTACCCAGGCTCAATATATCAATGGTGTCAACTCCTTTGCCTTCAGTGGAATGACACCAGAGCTGGATTTGGTCCTATATGTTTAAATGATTTTAAAAGTGCCACTATTAAACAGGAAATATAATATTTCAGCGTGCACAGGATAAGAGCAGTCAGGCAGAAGGAGAACTGCAGTATGGTACCCTTTGATCCTTTTTTCAGAGTAACAGCTGTGTTAGTCTGTATTCGCAAAAAGAAAAGGAGTACTTGTGGCACTTTAGAGACTAACCAATTTATTTGAGCATAAGCTTTCATGAGCTACAGCTCACTTCATCGGATGCATACTGTGGAAAATACAGATGATGTTTTTATACACACAAACCATGAAAAAATGGGGGTTTATCACTACAAAAGGTTTTCTCTCCCCCCACCCTACTCTCCTGCTGGTAATAGCTTATCTAAAGTGATCACTCTCCTTACAATGTGGATGATAATCAAGGTGGGCCATTTCCAGCACAAAGCCAGGGTTTAACAAGAATGTCTGAGGGACAGTTGGGGGCGGGAGGGGGGAGAATAATAAACAAGGGGAAATAGGTTACTTTTTATAACGACTCAACCATTCCCAGTCTCTATTCAAGCCTAAGTTAATTGTATCCAATTTGCAAATTAATTCCAATTCAGCAGTCTCTCGTTGGAGTCTGTTTTCGAAATTTTGTTGTTGAAGGATAGTCACTTTGAGATCAGAAATCGAGTGACCAGAGACATTGAAGTGTTCTCTGACTGGTTTATGAATGTTATAATTCTTGACATCTGATTTGTGTCCATTTATTCTTTTATGTAGAGACGGTCCAGTTTGCCCAATGGACATGGCAGAGGGGCATTGCTGTACATGATGGCATATATCACATTGGTGGATGTGCAGGTGAACGAGCTCTGATAGTGTGGCTGATGTTATTAGACCCTGTGATGGTGTCCCCTGAATAGATATGTGGGCACAGTTGGCAATGGGCTTTGTTGGAAGGATAGGTTCCTAGGATAGTGGTTCTGTTGTGTGGTATGTGGTTGCTGCTGAGTATTCGCTTCAGGTTGGGGGGCTGTCTGTAGGCAAGGACTGGCCTGTCTCCCAAGATTCGTGAGAGTGCTGGGTCATCCTTCTGGATAGGTTGTAGATCCTTGATAATGCGTTGGAGGGGGTTTAGTTGGGGGCTGAAGGTGACAGCTAGTGGCGTTCTGTTATTTTCTTTGTTGGGCCTGTCCTGTAGTAGGTGACTTCTGGGTACTCTTCTGGTTCTCTCAATCTGTTTCTTCACTTCCGCAGGTGGGTATTGTAGTTGTAAGAATGCTTGATAGAGATCTTGTAGGTGTTTGTCTTTGTCTGAGGGGTTGGAGCAGATGGGGTTGTATCGCAGAGCTTGGCTCTTTACAATGGATCGTGTGGTGTGGTCAGGGTGAAAGCTGGAGGCTTGTAGGTAGGAATAGCGGTCAGTAGGTTTCCGGTATAGGGTGGTGTTTATGTGACCATCGTTTATTTGCACTGTAGTGTCCAGGAAGTGGATTTCTTGTGTGGACTGGACCAGGCTGAGGTTGATGGTGGGATGGAAATTGTTGAAATCATGGTGGAATTCCTCAAGAGCTTCTTTTCCATGGGTCCAGATGATGATGATGTCATCAACATAGCGCAACAGGACAGGACCAACAAAGAAAATAACAGAACGCCACGAGCGGTCACCTTCAGCCCCCAAATAAAACCCCTCCAACTATTCCACTTTCATTAAACTCTCCGGTCCTTAAGCCTTTTATTTCTCTGAACACTTTTTGTTGTCCTTTTCTGGACAATTTCTGTTTTGGGTGGGTTCTTCATGAGATGGGGTGTTCAAAACCAAATGCAATATTTGAATTGAGGAAGTACCATTTTGTTAAGATACAGATCTAGACAGATTAGATACAGATCTAATTTAACACATTCAACTTGCATGTGAGTCACGGAATACTGTTCAAATAAGATCAGTCCTGGCAAGCTGTGCAATGCAGTATGTTGGCTTTAACTGAGTTCCTTTACAAGGTGACAGTGACATAGGTAGGACTACTCTTGGTGACAGAGCAACTCTCCTGGGTTAGCTCAAGATCTCATGGCTACCCATGACAATTACAGGGAACCAGAGCTTTCTGGGGTCATTCATAGCTGGCCACACTCAAGGTCTCATGTGTGGACTGCATCTAGAGGTCTGCAATGTTGTCATGGATCAACCACTGCTATCTTCATTTTGGTATCAGGATGTAACCTTTCCTACCAGGATCTGTTTAATAGTCTGTCCTTAGAAGCTGATATACTTTAAAAGTGTCTCTGTCAGAACACTCTTGATACTCTCAGTACAATGGCCTCTGGACACCACCTCCTCATAGGTCACCCTGCCATACAGATGATCTGTGATAGGTGGAGCCACGATAGAGTCAGCTAGAGTGCCAACAGCATAAGTCTAGTGCTAATCCAACTAATGGCATCTTTGAAGTCTTATGCCATTCAGGAGATGAAGAGAAGGCTCTTGCCTCCCCTAACAGTGTCCATAAAGCCCTGAATGGTGAAAATGTTGCAGGGGGTGAATGGCCTGGTTAATTCTACTTGGCTGTCACTGTTTTGTTATGTTGTTGAATTCCTTTTATTATAAGGAATTTTCATGCTACTTATAAAATCACTCAGATCTGGACTGAGCTGTTTGTTCTTGTCAGGGTGGCAGAGCAGTATCTAGGTGGGACAAATGCCACTCCTCAAGACATGCCACACTGTAACCTCACCCACAATCAAAAAAGAGTCTGCTCTCTAATTGTTGAGATGGTAGAATCTCAGGGTCCTTCTAGGCTCTTTAGTGCTACTAGTCACCCAGCTAGCAACAGCTACTCAAAATATCTTCCTACAGCTGGCTTCTTATTGGATTCAAACCTGGTTACAGTGATCGATTTTTTTTTTTTTAACTCCAGCCTTGTGTTTTGCAGTGTATTGAGCCTGGAAATGATTACAGATGTCTAATTTCATTATTCCTGCCTGTTAAACAATGAGGTTAATGTAAGCACCTCACCCTGGTGCTCTGGATACTACATTAGCTCCCCCCAACTTCTAGATTAAATTCAAAATCTTTTGGTCTTGATTTTCAAAGCTCTGAATAGCTGGCCCTGGCTACCAGGGGTGTGCCCCTCTGCTCACAGTTAGGGATTACTGCAGCACAACCATGCAGTCACAAACAACAACAGAACCGGTCAACAACAAAAGTCAGACTCATAAGAGCCAGGGACAGCTTCTCAGTGGCTGGCCTGTAGCTGTGGAACTCCTGTCCACAGGGGCTTAGAATAACCATGAATCTTACCACCTACAGCAGCGGGGGTTCTCCACCTTTCCAGACTACTGTACCCCTGGCAGGAGTCTGATATGTCTTGTGTACCCCCAAGTTTCACGTCACTTAAAAACTACTGGCTTACAAAATCAGACATAAAAATACAAAAACGTGTCACAGCACACTCTTGCTGAAAAAATTCTGACTCATTTTTACCATATAATTATAAAATAAATCAACTGGAATATAAATATTGTACCTACATTTCAGTGTACGGTATATAGAGCAGTACAAACAAGTCATTGTCTGTATGAAATTTTGGTTTGTACCTGACTTCGCTAGGGCTTTTTATGTAGCTTGTTGTAAAACTAGGCAAATATCTAGATGAGTTGATGTACCCCCGGAAGACCTTAGTACCTCCAGGGGTACCTGTACTCCTGGTTGAGAACCACTCACCTACAGGATGGACCTATCTCTTTGCAATGCCTTTCCCACAGTACAGCCACCTCACAATAGAGTAATGAGGTCAACAAATGATAGTGAGAAATGGGGAGGAAAGGAATTTACCTGCATAGCAAAGAGGAGAAAGAACCAATCATTTATGTTTAGGCTTTTCATAGACTTTATATCATTTTGTAAGATGTGTAAGATTCCACAGCATGAGTGCACGACAGATAAAGTGTCTGTCTAAGGTATATGGGCCAAATGCTTCTTTCACTTATCCCAGTATAAATCAGGAATAACTTCACTGATGACAACAGAGCTAATAACAACGTAAAACTGATGGGAGAAAAATCAAAGCTTATTGGGTTTTTATTTTAAGGTGGACATTTTCCACTCTGCAAAATGTGTTCAAATTAAAAAGTTTTGCAAATGTAACAAATATCTCCTCAGAGATGCCACTCAGCCTTCATTTAAAAAATAAAATCAACAAAAAATGCTCCACAGGAAGGGTTCATCTTTTAATTTTTCATACAAGATAAATTTTTAATTTCCAGACATCAGAAATCAGGGGAATTTCCCCATGAGGCTTGCAGTTCAAAGAACACTCTTTGGGCAAATGTTGCCATAAAGTGTTAATTCCTTATACTGAAGACTCAGACTGTACAATACTTATTTTTACTGCTGCTTTTCTTCAGACAAATTTATTACTGTTATTTTTTGAGTCTTAGCTCTTTGCTAAAAGGCTGGGCACTGCCAGAACAGCTTACTTGAACACACAGGAAAATCTCCCTAGCAAGCAGTTCTTTTATATAGTTTTGTCTGCTGAGCACAGATTTCACTGTGGTCCCATCAATTTATCCTAATGCTGCCCAATTTTGTCTTATTTTAGTTTAACTCAGCATTATTAAAAATATTAAATTTTGAAGTTGGGCAATACGAATAGGACAAGCTTGTGTACTCTTTGAAGCTACCTGCTAATGTCGGAAATTCAAACATAGGAAAGACCTGCATGGCTGCTGAAAGATTTCATTTGTAAAGTAAGATCAACTTAAATTTTTTTATATAGTTGATGTGCAGGCCCCAGCTGTGTCTGATGTTCACATTGGCTGCTGACTGGTTTGCAAACCTTTGAACTGAAACTCTACTGAAATTAATTGCTATAACTTTGAAGGTACACTTTTGAAACTTGTCATTTGTTCTTGTTGTTGTTATAGATTTCTGCCTACACTGTTCTTCTGCTCTGGACGTATATATACACTCACTAAGCTCCAGTGTGCTGTTCCTATGTTCCAAAGGGAACAGGTTGAAATGACAGTCATGTTTTCTATTCCAACGTAGGAAGGAAAGAAGGAAGACGGAGGTATCACAAAGTTGTATTGTTTGTGGTTTCCTAGGCAAGAGGGGTTTGATTTGAGTCGGGTAGGAGGGTGGAGAAGATGGAGCTGTGCAGGAATCTTCATAATTTCTATCCTCTAAACAGGAAGGAAATATGTGCTATAAACTTTGATAATTGTAAGAATCCTAGGTTTCAGAGTAGCAGACATGTTAGTCTGTATTTGCAAAAAGAAAAGGAGTACTTGTGGCACCTTAGAGACTAACCAATTTATTTGAGCATAAGCTTTCGTGAGCTACAGCTCACTTCATCGCTGTAGCTCATGAAAGCTTATGCTCAAATAAATTGGTTAGTCTCTAAGGTGCCACAAGTACTCCCTTTTCTTTTTGTAAGAATCCTAGATGCTCTTCAGTGAAACCAAGACCTTGCTCTCAACTGAAAATGTTTAAAACCAGCCTTGCAGCATTGTGAGGAGTTTTTTTTTTATTTCTGGAAAGCACTTGAAATCTAACCCGAGGTCACAAGTTAAATTAATTAGATGTTCACAAGCTCATCATTTACTAGACTGTGGTCTAAATCAGAGAATTGCCTCACACAGATACACTACAAGACATCAACAAGAAAACAATCTAACCTTGGAGGAGCCAGTATAGCTGGGTTGGTAGTTACATTTGGGACAGAAGGTCAAGTTGCCCGCAGGATTTGGGCTTATAGCAATGCTCTTGCTGCAATGCAGTACTTGGGGAATGCTATGCTGTCAAAGATGCTGTCCATCAGATGATATATTCAACTTGGGGCTCTTCTGTTGGTCTCTGTTGATAATTAAAGCTCCTGTAGCATTTACCACAGAGGAGAGGGAATAACTTTGGTTCCTCTCCAATATTCCCTGATAACAAAATAGGTTCTAAATGTGAGAGATATTGCTAAGCATATAAAGGTTCCTCCATTTACTTGCAGACATTAGCCTGCTTGTACAAGGTTTATTTTTTTTAAAACAGGCACTATATAAGGTCAAACCCTACACATTTCTAAAGTGTTCTTTTTCAGGCTTTGGGTTTACCCTGTAAGCTTGCACTGCAGTTTTCTGTATTATCTGGTTAACATGCCTTGTGAAGCCCTTTCAAATGGCTTTAAAAGCCCTTTATTTCACACTTTTGTGAAGTATACACTATAACTCTGGTGATATTTGCTTTACAGTTCTGATTGTGCCCTAATAGGTATATTCTTATCTTAAGGTTTTGGGAATTAAGCCACCATCCAAATGAGAACATAGCTCTTTAATGTTTTAACTAAAATAAAGCAAGATGTGTTTAAATGCATCTCTGAGTCAGCTGCGAGGGATGTCCATTGTCTTCAAGAAATATATATAATGTAAAACTGTAGCATCATGCTATTTGGCAAAATCTTTGATCAATACATTTAATGCAATTTAGCTTGTGCCAACCTCTGTAATTTGCATTTTGAAATAGCCCTGTTTTCAAGTGTGATTGACAGATTTTGAAGAGGACATTTAACACCAATTATGAGGGAAATCCTGCCCCTACTGAAGTCAATGCGAGTTTTGTCACCGACAAACCTTCAATGGGCCAGGATTTCACCCTATGGATTTATACGATTTAGAAGCAAGAGTTCCATACACTGCACTTGAAATGAGACTCCTTCTACCTGCACAGGGATGCCACAGAAGCAGCAGCCCAGTGGCATATAAAAGCAGGAAAGGCATACCTTCCTTTCTGTTTGAGTGCAACAAGCCTGAAAAGTTTAGTGCAATTTTTTATACAATTTTCTCCCTATAAATTTCAAGTGGCCTCTCATCACAGGTGTCGGACTCCAAGGGGATGGACCATCTGTGGATGGACCATCTGTGATGCTTTTAGTATTACCTGTCATTAGGGCATAGCCATTAAGTCATTTGCACCAATTCACACCGAGTATCATGTGGGAGTTTGGAGATAACCTGCTTATGTAATTAACAAAGCACAAATACACCATCCCTTATCTTAATCTCTCTCTCATTTGTTTTTTTTCCCCCTCTCAGTCTTCATTCACACTCTTGTATTCTGATTGCCACAGAAATCCCTCCCTTGATCCCCGCTGCCTCTGCCCTTTTACCTCCAAGCTTCTTGAGTGTGCCCCTCATATCGCTGCCTTGAAGGTCCCCCGCTCACCCCCAAAACCTTCTAATCAAGCTTGTCACTCGGAGTAACTACCCTTACTAGCCTCTTCCTGACCAACTTCCAGCACTACACTCTGTTAGTCTCTAAGGTGCCACAAGTACTCCTCGTGCTTTCTGCTGACACAGACTAACACGGCTACCACTCTGAAATCTGTCACCATGCAAGGCACTGCATTTAGCCATATGAAGTGGAAATCCATCAACTTCATCAAAGAACTCAGACAGACACAGACAGACATCATCTTCCTTTCCAAATGCAAACAGATGGACATCATACCAAAAGGACTGAAGGTAAAAAATCCATTGCGATCTACATACCTCACAGACTATGCTGACAGATTGTGCCACACGGTCTCAAAGAAACTGCGGAACCACCTCATCAACATCCTCTACAGCAAACGAAAAGATTAAGAATAAGCTCTCAAAACTAGATACTCTCATAAAAAAACAACCTTCCATACAAACTTCCTTGTGGCTGGACTTTACAAAAACTAGACAGGCCATTTACAACACACACTTTGCTTCTCTACAAAGGAAAAAGGACATGAAACTATCTAAACTACTACATGCCACAAGGGGCCGCAACAGTGGTTCCCTTACCCCACCCACCAATATTTTAATCTATCCAGCTATACTCTGAGCCCAGCAGAAGAATCTGTCCTATCTCGGGGCCTCTCCTTCTACCCCTCCACCCCCACGAACATGATACAGTTCTGTGGTGACCTAGAACCCTACTTTTGACATCTCCAACACAAGGAATATTTCCAAGACGCCTCTGAACAGCATACTAACCCACAGAAACCTTCCTACCAACACTAACAAAAAGAAAGACTCTGCGTGGACTCCTCCTGAAGGTCGAAACAGCAGACTGGACTTCTACATAGAGTGCTTCCGCTGACGTGCACGGGCTGAAATTGTGGAAAAGCAGCATCACTTGCCCCATAACCTCAGCCGTGCAGAACGCAATGCCATCCACAGCCTCAGGAACAACTCTGACATCATAATCAAAAAGGCTTACAAAGAAGGTGCTGTCGTCATCATGAATAGGTCAGAATATGAACGAGAGGCTGCTAGGCAGCTCTCTAACACCACATTCTACAGGCCATTACCCTGATCCCACTGAGGGTTACCAAAAGAAATGACACCATCTGCTCAAGAAACTCCCTGAAAAAGCACAAGAACAAATCTGCACAGACACACCCCTAGAACCCCAACCAGGGGTATTCTATCTGCTACCCAAGATCCATAAACCTGGAAATCATGGATACCCCATCATCTCAGGCATTGGCATCCTGACAGCAGGATTGTCTGGCTATGTAGACTCCCTCCTCAGGCCCTACGCTACCAGCACTCCTAGCTATCTTCGAGACACCACTGACTTCCTGAGGAAACTACAATCCATTGGTGATCTTCAGGAAAACACCATCCTGGTCACTATGGATGTAGAAGCCCTCTACACCAACATTCCACACAAAGATGGACTACAAGCCATCAGGAACAGCATCCCTGACAATGTCACAAAAAGCCTGGTGGCTGAGCTTTGTGACTTTGTCCTCACCCACAAATATTTCACATTTGGGGACAATGTACACCTTCAAATCAGCGGCACTGCTATGGGTACCCGCATGGCCCCATAGTATGCCAACATTTTTATGGCTGACTTAGAACAACGCTTCCTCAGCTCTCGTCCCCTAACGCCCCTACTCTACTTGTGCTACATTGATGACATCTTCATCATCTGGACCCATGGAAAAGAAGCCCTTGAGGAATTACACCATGATTTCAACAATTTCCATCCCACCATCAACCTCAGCCTGGACCAGTCCACACGAGAGATCCACTTCCTGGACACTACAGTGCTAATAAGCGATGGTCACATAAACACCACCCTATACTGGAAACCTACTGACCGCTATACTTACCTACATGCCTCCAGCTTTCATCCAGACCACACCACACGATCCATTGTCTACAACCAAGCTCTACGATACAACCGCATTTGCTCCAACCCCTCAGACAAAGACAAACACCTACTAGATCTCTATCAAGTGTTCTTACAACTACAGTACCCACCTGCTGAAGTGAAGAAACAGATTGACAGAGCCAGAAGAGTACCCAGAAGTTACCTACTACAGGACAGGCCCAAGAAAGAAAATAACAGAATGCCACTAACCATCACCTTCAGCCCCCAACTAAAACCTCACCAGTGCATCATCAAGGATCTACAACCTATCCTGAAGGGCAACCCATCACTCTCACATGTCTTGGGAGACAGGCCAGTCCTTGCCTACAGACAGCCCGCCAACCTGAAGCAAATACTCACCAGCATCCACACACCACACAACAAAAACACTACCCCAGGAACCTATCCTTGCAACAAAGCCCGTTGCCAATTCTGTCCCCTTTCTATTCAAGGGATACCATCATAGGACCTAATCACATCAGCCATGCCATCACAGGCTCGTTCACCTGCACATCTACCAATGTGATATATGCCATCATGTATCAGCAATGCCCCTCTGCCATGTACATTGACCAAACTGGACAGTCTCTACTCAAAAGAATAAATGGACACAAATCAGACGTCAAGAATTATAACATTCAAAAACCAGTCAGAGAACACTTCAACCTCCCTGGACACCCAATTACAGACCTAAAAGTAGCAATTCTTCAAAAAAAACCTTCAAAAACAGACTCCAATGAGAAACAGCAGAACTGGAATTAATCTGCAAAATGGACACCATTAATTTAGGCTTGAATAAAGACTGGGAGTGGATGAGTCATTATACTAACTAAAAACTATTTCCCCATGCTAATTTTCCCCCTCTGTTACTCACACCTTCTTGTCAACTGTTTGAAATGGGCCATCCTGATTATCACTATAAAAGTTTTTTTTCTCCTGCTGATAATGGCCCACCTTAATCAATTGGTCTCATTAAGAGTTGGTATGGCAACCCCTATTTTTTCATGTTCTCTGAATATATATATCTTCCTACTGTATTTTCCACTGCATGCAGCTGATGAAATGGGCTTTAGCCCATGAAAGCTTATGCTCAAATAAATTTGTTAGTCTCTAAGGTGCCACAAGTCCTCCTCGTTCTCTCATCTGTGGCTTGTGACAGTCATTCACTCCCTCCTGAATTTGCTTTGCACTTGGAAGTCATAATCCTGTTTCCTTCCCTCGATATGTTTATTTCCTTTACATATTCATGAGCCAGTTCTTACCTTTCTATCCCCCTACCATAAAAATTCTTATCTATGGCTTGCCTCACTTCAACTTACATTCAGATCACGGTATATCATACATTCCCTCCTCTCTAGGCTGTTCAAAACTCTGCTGTGCTCTAGATAACATTTCATGACAGTACTATTAGGCTTTGTATTAAATGCCTCCAGGCACACATTTGTTCATTTACATTATTCAGAACTGCAATTTTTTTCATGTAAAACTAGTCTTCATATGCTATCTCACCTCTGAGTTAAAGGTGTGGATTCAGGTCTAATTCTAGGATTTGGATTTATATTCCAAATCAGTACCAACACTGCAATACAGGTATAAGCCTTCGGATCCTATTATATTCTACCCTTTTCTGGTGGCTGTCCATGCTAAGAATTCTATAATACTTTACCAAGGTGTAGGGGAAATTCCATTCTCGCTCTCAATACCATTGATTATAAAGATAAAAGCTATTGCTAAAGACAAAATGGTTGCTCCATTTGCCTAATTTGTCTCCGCACCACCAGCAAGTAATTCATTGATTTGTAAAGTAGTTTTGGTGTAAAACATGTGCAAAAGAAATTTTAACCATTCTATATGGTGCACATGATATATAAAACCAGATTAAATTACCCAAGAAAGAAAATATTACATTGCCACATAAATGACAAATATTGATCATTTTGCATCAAAATGAAATCATGCCAAATCATAAATAATAAAAGTGCTTGAATATAGGTATATAGCAGGCAGTAAGCAGATTTACCACATAATTAAAGTGCTTAAGGCAAAACATAGACTTCTGGTATTTTCTAATTTCTAGTAAATCAGGGTGAGCCGGTAAATTCTGAGATCACTTAATTTAAAAGTATATTTACAAGTTAAATCTAACTGTAGTCTCTATTCTATAAAGTAAACAGCAAGGAAACAGTGAGCATCTAATTTTTGAAATTCTTCTGGCTTTTCTTTTTGACCTTTGGTATTTGTATGTATCGACGCTTTCTCTAAACCATTGTACAAAAACACCTTGAAGTGTCAAGCTTTAAAAATGAGTCTTCGTTTCTCTTTCTCCTGTGCAGCTTGGATTATCTTGGCCTTGTCAAAATACATTCTCTAGTTAGAGGTTGAAAATATTTCCCTCCTGGCTCCTAAGTATTGATTTTTCAACACTCAACTCTGTCTGTCAGCTGAAGAGGTGAAAGGTGAAAGTTCATCCAGAACTGCCTGGCTTTACCTTCCTATTAATGTCATGCCCTTTCCACATTTGATCAGTTTATGTGATCACCAACAAACTGTTATTAAGCATATTTTACCTATGAGAAAATATTTAAGTCATGAATGATTTTAACACATACACACACCTTGAAAATTCAGGACTCAAATATGTTGCAACCAACTCCTTTTGTTTTTATCTATTTTTTTAAAGTCTTGTTATGTAAATGATTGACTCAATTCAAACTGTACTATCTTATCTGAACACTAAGAGAAAGATTACATTTACTGCTTATGCTGTAAACCTTTTTAAGCAATAATGATCAATTTTGTTATTCTTGCTCAAACGCAATCATGCTTTTTCTTACTAGGGGGGATGCAAATTCAAATCCAAACAAAGTATTACATTAAACAAATTTAATAATCTCAGCTCAGTTTCCAGTGAACAGTAGTCCATGTCAGAAAATCTCGATGCATAATTTGGTTCCATTACTCTCCCTCTTAAGAGAGATCTAGGGCTTGAATAACCAGAAGAGAGCATAGCTTTACCCACGCTACAGAGGATGTTGCTGAGGTTCTGGAAGATCATCACCATCTTTAACTGGTTGACTCACACTGTTCTCATAGACAGAAAAGATAATAGCTTTCCCTCAGCACTTTCCGACTTCTTTTTTTGTTAAGGAGGCCTTGAGTCTCTTGAACATGAATCTTCATCCAACTTAGTGAAATGTAACCTTATTCAAATAAATGTAAGAATTTATTTCTGTGCATAAGAAAAATAAAAATGAATGTCAAGTAAGTAATGGAACTAAGGATGCATTTGTGTGTGATCACATCACAGTTAGGATGATAATATAGGAACAATATCCTTCAATACTGTTCAGTTTTATTTCACAAACATATGTACATAGCATTAATACATACAGTAGCATTTAAGTGGAATCAAGAAATTTCTTGAGAGGCAAACATTTTCATCATTTAACATTCACAGTGACTTCAATCATTACAACATTTTCATACAGTTATCTCATCATGTCATCTTTAGCTTGTAAACCGCCAATAAAGCCACATACATCTCTACATTTACAAGGACAAGTCCAAATACAGTACCAACAAATCAATAAAATACTAAAAGCTTACACTGGAATGACAACACAAATTTTACTGCAGTGCTGAGAAATCTAATCTGTGATGAAATTTGGGAGTAGGGTTAACAAAGTCACTGAAATGAAGATTTGTGTTTAACTAATGTGCAAATATTAGTTAAGCAGTTAGATAATCTATTTCCACCCACTAAGCATTACTGCATTTTCTAGCCAAGTAACACTAACTCCACATTAGATTGCAATCCTGACTGTTGCTTTAGATGTGTTGTATAAAACATTTGCAGAAGTTGTCATAATCTTCTGAAAATTTTGCTAATTTAGCTTTTGCTACATTTAACTATTTTTCAGTACTGGAAGTAGATTGCCCTCTTTCTTTTACAATTTTTTTGTAATCCATTAAATTTTTAGTTTAAAGCAAACTTTTAATTACACATGCAATGCAAGATCTTTTACTGTATACTAAAGAAAATCTTCTTTAGCATACCCATTGCTACTGTGTTTCCATTTAGATTTTAAAAATAAACATATATGTACTTGAAAAATATTATAACAAGTAAATATGACTTTGGAATGCCTATAGAAGAATGAATAAAATGTACCTTTTAATTTTCCTCATATGCCTATACTTAAATGTAGCACTATAGCATTTGATTCTACAGACAAATATTGTATATGCTGTGTAATTCTTTGCTTCTTGTCATAGAGACCTACATATATCTCTTTATAAATACAATGTACATGCATGTTGTATAAGTTTACTTTAAGGAAAAGCATCAAAAATTCTACTACAGAATTTTACCACCACTATATACTACAGCCTTGCCATAGTTAGAAAGAATAAGATTTACAGCAATATGAGATAAACATTCCTAATGGTCTTAATTTCTTACTTTGTTTGTAAAAACTATAGTAAACAACAGATATGTTGATTCTGGACTGTAGATCCTACTTTCATGTATAGTGTACTATACAGAGTGCCTCTAGAAAACAATGCATTTGAAATTTAGAAGCCATTATTTTCTTTGTTCATTTTTTCTCATTCTATTGGATTTTATGGCAAGTACCACCTTTAACTTTATGTCATCATTTAATGTGAGCCTTGTCTCTACTGTGAGTTTTCTAGACAAAAATGGCAAAGAAAATAAAAGCTATACAAACACTTATATCAATATGTTTAAATAAAATAGTATTTTATGGATTTTTTTTTTACTTTGAGCATAAACCAGCATATTTTTCACATTATTCGATATTTCACAAAATGAGATATGTAAGAAAGAGGGAAAATGTGAACAATTACAGCTTACATTACAGAAGAATTCTCTTACTGCGGAAAATGTTTAAATATATTGGATTCAAATAACAACTAACTCACCTTTTACATATTTTCCATAATTTTTGAGTTGTTAAATATCAGTGATATCTGTGTTTCCATCAAGCGCACTTGCATTCTTACTCAGTCCTTCAATGAAGCCAAACTGAGTTTGTGACACTGCAATAGTTTATACAGCAACAGGATGTGATGGCATAAATGCAGGATTCTCATTTTCCTGCAAGTTCCAGCACAAGTGGGAAAGAGAAAGGTCTTTTTAAAATATAAATATCTGCAGTAGAAGCAAAGGGAATACAGAAAAAACACAGCTTTGTGCATAAGTATTCTTTTTTTCAAGTTTCATTTCCCCTCTTTAAGAGATTCTTGGTATTTACATGTGGACGGCTCATTCTTTCTTCCAGGTCACAAAAACAATGACCTAGTATGCCACAACTTCCAATTCAAGCAAGAACTTAAACTTTATGAGAGGAAATAGACTTCTTCAAAATGAGAACAATGGCTACTCTTTTCCTGAAAACCTAATTCCTCATATACTTTCTCATGAATCCCATTACAGTTATCCCCAAGAAGCTAACTGCTAAACCCTATGAAACCTCACCCAATGATCACCCCATAGTCACTAGAAGAAAGTACATGTAAACATAGAACCTTTTTGGTAAACAGTAAGCTTCTTTAAGAACCTCAAAAGGAAAATAATATTTATAATTAGGACTGCTCTGCATTACTTCCATTTAAAATGTAAAAGTGACTTGATTCAGCCCAACTTCAGAGGTTGGGGTATGATTCCTGAAAATACTGATCTAGTCAAGGAGTACAACCTCAGTGATGTTGATTTTTTTCAGCTTCTGTTGCACCAAGCAACAAGAGCTTTCCCAATAGCCATCTTCGTCCCTCTTATCAACGGCAAGAAAAAACTACATGGTGATAGAATAACCACACTTGGTTGAGCTGGTGGACATACCTCTGAATCAATAGCTGGCAGAAGCAAGATTCTGCTCTAGGGAACCATGCAGAAATGTTGCAGTCTGGCTGGTCCCATTGGATGATTTATATAGGCACTGGTGTGGGTAATCCAGTGTTACAAAAGAACAGAGAAAGAGAGAATTACAGGGAATTTTACAACAAAAAATATATTTCTAGCAACAGAGAGCCTGACTCTAGACCATAAATCGATGTTCTTTGCCATCATGTGCCATAAGAATAACATTGCGATTGGAAGTCCAGATCAGCCGTGCCAATTTGAGTGCATTGTGTGAACCTGGTGAGGCAGGCTGGACAGGAGGCACCTGGTATGTTTTAATACAACGGAGCTGAGGTGCAGAATTCAGCATTCCAATACTTCCCAAAAGAGAGGTGTTCATCTGCAGTAATAGAAAAAGAAAGAGTCAACACTGAAACCAAAGGGTTTCTTGTGAAGAATAATTTAATGTGAAACAAAGCCTTTTCTCTTTGATATTTGCAGAAAACTTTTAATAAGACCTCCCAGTACCAGCTAAATGGCTGCCCTCTCTAATGATCTTCAATTAAAATTTTATTTAGTTCACCAAAAAACACTGTTTTAAACTAAAGAGATGCTGAGAATCTAAGCAGTATGTTTGCAAATGCTTAATTAACTCTATACACAACTCTGCAAAATGAAACTAGTTGTGCTAAATTTAGTAGTGCATATATTACTGCTTTCCTTTTTTCTACCCATCTGTAGACTTTACATTGGTATAAACATAAGAACATAAGAATGGCCATACTGGGTCAGACCAAAGGTCCATCCAGCCCAGTATCCTGTCTACCGACAGTGGCCAATGCCAGGTACCCCAGAGGGAGTGAACCTAACAGGTAATGATCTAGTGATCTCTCTCCTGCCATCCATCTCCACCCTCTGACAAACAGAGAATAGGGACATCCTGGCTACATTATCTTAAACGACACTTTTACAGCCAGATTTTAAAATGTTCTCCTCCCTTTTTTCCCTGCAAGACATGATGAAAATGATTTTTTTTAAATTGGACTAAATGGAGAAATAAAGTACAGCCAAGTTTCTGGCTTTTGTAAGTTACACTCTTTTGCAAGGCATGGAAACTCAGCGAAGTTTAGAAACAGAATTAGTGGTAAAGAAATTAATTCCAGTCTCATCATTTGCCTTTTTAAAATTCCATTTTCCTTTGATTCTATCTACTTCAAATTAAATAGTGAGATCTGAACCAACATATTAGCTTAAACCTATAATGAAGTCTATCACTTTAATATATTAAAAAGTATCACCTACAATTTCTTTATATTCATTTAAACAATAGCATTTCAGAACTGAAGTAAGTAATCAAAAATTATAAATTATAATTGTTATATTTCTTCTGGAATATATATTGAAACGTTAGAATTACAAAAATTAGAGATGGAAAAGACTTTTTGGATGCTGGAGTATATCTGCACGACAGAACAAGAGTGGTCCCAATGGCATAACAGAGAACTCATGGCGGACAGGTGAATTTCCAGACGACTGGAGAAGGGCAAACATAATACACCCATCTTTAAAAAGGGGAACGAAGAGGGCCCAGGGAATTACAGACCAGTAAACCTAACTTAGTTACTTGGAAAAATACTGGAACAATTGATAAACAATCAATTTGTAAGCATCTGTAGGATAATATGGTTATAGGAAATAGTAAACATGGATTTGTCAAGAACAAATCATGCTGAGCCAATCTAATTTTCTTCTTTGACAGAGTTACTGGCCTAGTGGATGCGGGGAATTAGTAGATGTGATATATTTTGACTTTAGTAAGGCTTTTGACACAGTCCCACATGACATTCTCATAAGCAAACTAGGGAAATGTGGTCTAGATGAAATTACTAATACGGTGGGTGCACAGGTGGTTGAAAGACTATACTCAAAGAGTAGTTATCAAACAGGGAGAGCCTGTCTCTAATGGGGTCCCAGAGGGGTCAGTCCTGTGTCCAATATTAGTCAATATTTTCATTAATGATTTGGATAATGGAGTGGAGAATGTGCTTATAAAATTTGTGGATGACACCAAGCCAGGAGGGATCACAAGCACTTGGAGGCCAGGTTTAGAATTCAAAACAACCTTGACAAATCAGAGACTGAGAGAGTTGTCTGAAATCAACAAGATGACATTCAGTAAAGACAAGTGCAAAATACTTCACTTAGGAAGGAAAAATCAAATGCACAGCTACAAAATGGGGACAAGCTGGCTGGAAGGTAGTACTGCTGAAAAGGATCTCAGAGTTATAGTGGATCACAATCTGAACATGAGTCAATAATGTGATGCAGTTGCCAAAAAGGCTAATATTATTCTGGTATGTATTATCAGGAGTGTCATCTGTAAGACATGGGATGTAACTGTCCTGCTCTAATTGGCACTGGTGAGGCCTGAACTGGAATACTGTATCCAATTCTGGGTATCACACTTTAGGAAAGAGATGAATAAATTGGAGGAGAACAACAAAAATGATGAAAGGTTTAGAAAACCTGACGTATGAGAAAAGCTTTTTAAAAAAGCCTGGGTTTGTTAGGCTTGAGAAAAGAAGATTATGGTGGGAGAGGGATCTGATAGTCTTCAGATATGTTAATAGCTATTATAAAGAGGACGGTGATCAACTGTTCCCCATGTCCATTCAAGGTAGGACAAGACTTAATCTGGGCTTAATCTGCAGCAAGGGAGATATTAGGAAAAACCTTCTAACTCTAAAAGTAGTTGAGCTCTGGAACAGGTTTCCAGGGAGGTTGTGGAATTCCCACAGTTAGAGGTTTTTAAAAACAGATTGGACACACACCTGTTAGGGATGGTCTAGGTTTACTTGGTCCTGCCTCAGTGCAGGCAGGCTGGACTTGATGACCTCTCAAGGTGTCCTCCAGCCCTACATTTCTATGATTCTGTGATAATCTTTTAAAAAACAACAACAAAAACTTCACCCTCTTTCTGCTATTTATATCAACAAAATATTAAGAGACGAAACCTTTAAACATATTTGTTGATCTATATTCTTTGAAAAATTGTCCAATATTTTTGAATTATATTTTGTTATATGTTTTAAAAACAAGAAAAACTCCCTCAAAAACTTCCATTCTATTAAATGCTCCAATACTCTTGAAAGACTCCCCATATAAAAATGTATTAGGATGCTAGGATTTCTATACAATAGGTAGATGATGGTCCAGCTGTATACCTAAGACTGGGCACATGAAACCTGGGCAAATCTTCGGACATTTAAGATGTGTTATTGCTGACACCATGTTCTGAATTCTGATCAGTACAAAATATAAGCCATTACTTTTTCTAGCCCTTCTCAGCAGCAGAATGGTGTCAGAGAGTGTAAATCATGGCATCTCTAGCAGGGAGCATGCAAGCACCACTGACATTTTCACAATTTAAATCATCTTGAGTAATAACCCTTTTAAGATGACTAATGTTACTGATTTTCCTGCATTAATAATAGTACCGAATAGAACACAGAGGGGAAAAAAATCACTAGTGCACCAGGTCACATTTTAAAACTAAATGCATAGGTACATTTAACTCTTTATGTAAAAGCCAGCTTAACATGAATAGATTTAGACACAGTAAAATCTGGCAATTCACATTTTTAAACCTGTGCCTGAATATGAAGTTTTTTTAAGTGAGGTCCCTTTTCTATGATTCTATGTAAAAGATCAAAATCAATAAGCCTGATTGCTTTCCCAGGTAGTTAAACTAAGTATATGTACTGATGGTTGAACATTTTTACTGTTCTTATTCACTATTTCAGAAAGCACAATATATGATGGATAATAATTCAGTACTTTTTATGGCATGTACAGTATTACTGAATGGCATACAGAAAATTGTGGAAGATTAAAAAAAAACATTAACTAATATCTGCAGGCATACTGGGTCTAGTCTTGCAGTCTTACTGCTGGCAAAACTCCCACTGTCTTTGATGGGTATTGTGCCTGCATGAACTGCAGGATCAAGACCACTTGTTTTTCAGATAACCATTATTTAAGTATATAATTTAAAAACACTTTTACATCCTTCGGCCATTTGAGTTGGTTTTCCTATTTAAATGCATACGTTTTAAAACTCTTAATGACATGTAAGGTAAAGGTGAATGTTAATTGCTTAAAAATATGAATGGAAACTAAACGTAAAGCAATAAATACCTCAATACATTAATGCCCATATCTTTTTCTTTTAGAATTCAATATGAATTGATTACACATGAAAGCGAGGGACAGGTTATGCATAAATGAGGGTAGTGCTGTACACACTTCCCCATCCAGCTTTGCCAACAAACCTTCACCCTAACTTGCTATTTCCTTTCTGTTGTCTCTTGGGTTCTGCCAGTCATGCTACACTGAGTGCTGATGTTTTGCTATGATCAAAGGGGAACTAAATGGCAACTACTAAAATCCTTTATACTGGTGACCTGATATAGAATTGGAACTCTGAGCTCCAGAGGAAAAAAGGGACAGAGCTACCCAAATGTACCCTATCACATAGCCCAATTGCAAAGTCTTCTAGGGAAAAAAAAAAAGTCTAAAGATCCAACTCTGCATATGGATCTGTTCTTGTTCCTTTTGCAGGATAAAAAAAAACATAAGAATGAAAAATATTGTTCAAACTATTAATTTAAACTCAAAAGGATAGGAATGCTGTTATCCTGCTTTTTATAAAGTGCACAGTTCACTTTTGGTACTATATAATATAAATATATATTAACAACAACAAGAATTTTGATTAAAATACTTAGATCAAATTCTCAAGCCTTAGCATAAAAATTCATTTAAAGGAAATAAAAAGAAACAAACGAAAAACCACAAACACCTGCTTAGAGGGTCTACTTGCTAAGTGCAGGGCAGGCTCTTATTTGGTCAACCATCAATGTACCCTTACATCTACAAGGCATCAATACAAGTTATAGAAGTATGGGTATTTGATTAAGAATATAGTGTTATTCCATGAAGTTCCAAACTTATGAATGTTCTGGAGTTACCTAGAGGTTACACATTTTTAGTGTGCACATGAACAACAAAAAACACAGTGCAGTAACTCCTCGCTTAACATTGTAGTTATGTTCCTGAAAAATGCTACTTTAAGCAAAACGATGTTATGTGAACCCAATTTCCCCATAAATAGGGGGTTAATGGGTTAATGCATTGTTGTTAATGTAACCTCACATTCTACAAGGCAGCATGAATGGAGGGAGGGGAGACTGCATGGCAGAGAGAGAAGAAACACACACTCTGTGTGTGTGTGTGTGTGTGAGAAAGAGAGAGAGAGACGCACATTGCCCCCTTAAGTACGTTAACCCCACTCTAAGTACACTGTCTTTTTAAGTAGATCAGCAAGTTGAGACAGCAGCTGCTGCCAGCAAGCTCCCCCCATCCTGAGTTGTGTTGTGCCCCCCCCAACTCTGTGGAGATGGGGTAAAGGAGCAGGGGGCAGGAGCAGCAGGAGGGGGGCACCCTAACTTTAGCACCTCTCCCCCTCCACCCCGCACAGCAAGCAGGAGGCTCCCGGGAGCAGCTCCAAGGCAGAGGGCAGGAGCAACACAGGGCGGTGGGGGGAGGGACAGCTGAACTTCCGGCAATTGATAGCCTGCTGGGCGGCTGTCACACAGGGAACTTAGAGGAGCTAATACGGGGGCTGCTGGTCCACCCTGGTTCCAAGCCCCCACCAGCTAGCTCCAACGGGCTGCTCTTTCTGCAAGCAGTGGACAAAGCAGGCGGCTGCCAAACAATGTTATAAGGGAGCACTGAGCAACTTTAAACGAGCATGTTCCCTAATTGATCAGCAACGTAACAATGAAACAACATTAACTGGGACAACTTTAAGTGAGGAGTTACTGTAAAATTCACCTTACATTTAAAAATAGTAATACAAAGGTATATTATTATTTATGTAGGAGCATTGGTAATCAGAGATATCATCACAGATATAAAATGCAAACAGAGGAGGGTGGTCTAATGGGTAGGGTGCTAGCTTCCTGGAACTCAGGGATCCAGGTTCAATTCAATGCCATGCCACACCCTTCCTGTTTCCTTGGTAAAGTTGTGTGGTCTCTCTGTGCCTCAGTTCTCCATTTGTAAAGTAAATGGAAATAATAGTACTTCCCTCTTTCACAAGTATGTTGTGGGGAGATATACATATTAAAAAACTGTGAGATACTCAGATAATACTGCAGTAATGGGCAATATATCAGCACCTAAGATAGACAGAGGTCTATATTGCAAGGACCTTATCTGTTTATACATATATATTTATTCAACAGATACATTTATACAATTTATAATCTATTTATACAGATAACATGAGTGAATATATTTGTCAAAATGTTACCCTAAGTAACTAAGGAGTCTAAGTCTAATGTTTAAGTGATTTAGGCACTCAGGAACCTAAATCCCATTGATTTTCAATTGTACTTAAATTGCTAAGGGCCTATGTCACTTTTGAAAATGTTACCCTTTATCAACATGCCTGTGTGAGCGCATCACAGACAGCATGTGAAAAAGAACTAGTGGGGCAATAAAATAGGGGGAAGCAAGAGAAAAATCAGTGGGGAGATATAGTTCTGTATATGGATTGTCCAAAATGAGAGTATTTATGTTCTGGTTTCAGCTTTAAGTTTTGGAATTTCCTGATTTTTGGCATGGTTGTTATTTCAGCCATAATGATACATTATTTTTTCCTTTGTCAGAGGTTACACTAGTACTGAATAACATTTTTTAAAAAGACCCAAAAAGTTGACTGTACAAATGCCAAAAACTCAGCCCCATTTACAATACGAGCATCGCGTATATATCTTCGCCTTTTGTGTATATTCTTACCTGCCAAAAGGAGATGTGACTGTCTGTGTTGGAATAAGTGGCAAGGTACCGTCCATCAGGAGCGAAAGCCACAGCAGTTATTGGCCCTTTATGGCCATGGATAGTCTAACAAAGAGGAAAACACGTAGTTTAGAAGATTAATTACTCAGCACTATTATGGTGCCACACAGACACAAATTGAACACAAAGCTAACAGAGTGTGTATCTATAGAAATGACTTATAGATATAGGTCATAACTGTCAGTTAAAACTAAGTATAGTGAAGAGATCATAGTCTGGCAAACTGAAAACCAAATATAATTTCATTATTTCATAAATGAGAGGGAATTTAGTGATAGTGTAAGGCCGCACCAGGACAGCCTTGGAGGCAGAAGGCCTCTCTCTCTCTCTGTGTTCTCAGAACAGCTGCAGCATGTACAGCAGCGGCTGAAGCTTCCCCATGCCCCATTGTTATACATCAGTCCTAAACTAGGTACAACTTGTAATACAGTCTCTATGCCATCCTTGCCTTCTCTACGGACACTGTTAATTATGCCAATCGTGGTGGTTTTGCATATAAGTAAGTGAACATTTGTCCATTTTCAGGGATTCTGAAGAAATGTTCTGATCGAATAGTAGAAAAAGGTTCAGACTTTCAAAATTACGACCTTAACTAGAAGAAAAGGGAATTATTCTTCTCTTGGCTATTTGTAGTAATAGTGCTTAATCTTGGTTTAAAATGTCAAGCATGAGATTCAGAAGCTGACTGTCCAGAAACCTTTGGTGGAACAATTTCAAGCATTTACTTGCCAACCTTCATCTGCTGCGAAGGAGATTAGACCTATACCTGTTACCTATATCCCGTCTACAGCTTTATAGTCACATGATCAGTGGTTCTTTCTTGTTACTCAGCTTCCAAATCTCATGCCTTATGTTTGAAATCTTGGAGAATTTTTCACCTATATCTTGTATATCTTTGGAGAATGCTGAATTCCAATGAATCTGCAGATAATATTTTTGCATAGCTCCCCAACATTCTCTTCCCCTCTGTATAAATATGTAGTATGAAGGATACAGCATCTTTTTGTGACAGCTGGTGTGGAGAAATAATGTGGATTCCCACAGCTATTCAGTAACGATGTCTCCTGCCTATTGCCAGGGGTTCCAGTTGCTGTGTAATGTCAAATTAGGAATTAGATGATAGCAAATTAGGACCACCATTTCCAGTACTACAATCACAGACCCCATCCTGCTTGATTATTATATGTGGACATTAGACTCAGGGCTATGACCTTTGGAGAGGCCCAGAGCATATTGAATACATTTTCTGTTGTCCTAACAATGATTATTTACAAGTTGACTGACATTCTGCCAGCTGGTATACACCTTCAAAGGCGGTGTGGGGGAGGGAAGTCTCTCTCACTGGGTTTCATTTCTGTTAGCCGCAGAAAAAAGAACCACCATATGCAGTTTTCTCTCACTTAAAGAAACGGCAAATGGGACATTGGGGAGAGAAGAGGCAATCAAGAAGCTTTCTCAAATAGGGTGAGGGTTGTTGAATGATTCTCATGTAATCCCAATAGGAACCCCCCTCTCCCCATCCCCCATCACCCCCCTCCGTCTTTCATGATTAGAAGTTAACCTCTTTCTCCCTGATCCTTAACGACATGTACTCTTTAAAAGCCAAACCAAACCATGCCTTTGACCATGACTGGTGCTTATATTTTTTTTCCTATCTTGGGCTGCTGGAGGTAGTTATCACTGCTCTTCAGAGGACCAGAGAACATCAGGAGTGGAGAGGCCCATAGTAAGATGTTGGTAGGTTATTTGCATGAGATCTCCTCTTGGTGCAGTTTTTTTTCTTTGACTTCTGTGTAGCAGAACTGACCTTTCCTCCACCTGCTCTGGAGTCAGTATCCATGAATGGCTTTTGACAATTTATATGGCTCAAAAAGCTTCTTAGATAAGATAAGATAGAATAGGAGTCTATGTTTATCTACCATAATTAAACAAATGTAAATCAGAGGATGCAGAAAGAAAAAAATAATTTAAAATAAAATGAAATAATTAAATTACTGGACCAGATAGAGTCTTTGCACAACATTAACATGACACATTTTTACAGTAGGAGTTTATCATCCCATGGTAGCAGTAATTCAAGGAAAGAACATATGACATGATATATTTAAATCTGAAATGTCACCATAAAATTCACTATAACCATTACCATGACAGCAATCAATATTTTTGAAGCTTACAGACAGTAAGCACACTCCATTCTCTGTTATATGAAACAAGAAAGGTGCTATTTGGAGGAACACGTGATCACATTACAATAACAAATGAGAAAAATGCTCAAGACTAAATTTTCAAACAAGCCCCAGAAACTACACCGACAAAGTTTGACAGTGTGCCACTTTGTATACAGAAAAACCTTCACTTGCACTCAGAATGGGTATTCCTGCTACTACAATACATGTTTTGCCTTGGCACCTATGTGCTTGCTTGAATACCCAAAAGGCACAGGTACGTTTTTAGAAATCACTCCTTCTCAGTAGGTCTCCCATCAGCAAATGAAAATGTATTTGCAGGTCACTGCAAAGGAAAATCTCCATCCTAACAAGTATACAAAAGAGGTTGATTTCAGAGCCAACAAATCACAGAATCACAGATATATAGGGCTGGAAGGATCCTCAAGAGGTCATCTGATCCAGCCTCCTATGCTGAGGCAGGACCAAGTACTCCTAGACGATTCTTGGCAGGTGTTACGAATCATCCACATTCTCTACAAGCAAGTCTTGTCCCCTAACTACTTTCCCTCACAATAAGCCTAGATCCTCTGCAGGAGGAGGAAGGTACTGGGGCCAGTGCAATTTAGTAAAGTCTGAAATTCTCGAAACCTACCTCTCCACTTTATTCACATACCAAGAGGAGAGGAAAATAATCAGGAAAACAGAGTCAGAATTGGGGACGGGAGGAGAGTGTGTGTGTGGGAGCAAATGAAACACATTCTCAATTTGTAACAACTTAAATGTTCTTAACGCAATTGTTTTCGGGGGCCAGAATTTAGAGCCTCAAGGGCCACAGGGTGCACACCGCTGCATTAGACCTGATCTGAGCCTATTTTCCTTGCACAATTAAAACTCCCAGTGACATCACTGAGCATTTTGGATGCTCAAGGGGTGCAGGATCAAGCACAGGACAAAAGGTGCTATAAGAATGAAAAGAACTACATAAGAGCAAGGTATTAATTATTAATTATTATTATTAAGCACTGTGTCTCCAAGTGTTAAATCTCCTAAACTTTGGCCAGAAAAAGACACCCCTGCCCTCTCTCTGTCTCAAATTCAGCAAAGCAATACCAGAGTCCCAACAAGGAATCTATTTTTGTGTAAATTTGTATTTAGGCCATTTTCATATCTAATTGTCCCAAAGACCAGGAGAGATCATTTGAAGCCTCTACGGTCTGTTATGTACATTCTTATTTACAAAAATGATGTAAACCCATCAAATATCCAGAGAGAGCACCAAAACCATTCGAGTCAATGTAAACTTAGGTGTGTGCTTTTCAGTCAACATTTCTGTTTTAAATATTTTGACAATTTCTTTTCAATGTGCTTCAATCTCTCAGCCTATAAAATTGAATTAAATCATTTCAGAAACAAATCCCTCGCCAACTTGCAGTTTTTAAATCAAATCAAAGCCATTTGTCAGGTATCTTAACAAAATATGGCTTTAATTGAATTGCTTTTTAAAGTATAATACTTAGGTTAAAAAAATCAGCTTTAAACTGAATGTCTAAAATATTTACTTGGGAGTTTATTGTTAAGTGGGAGTAATAATTCTTTTATGGGCAAACTAACCTGTCAAACTAAGTTATTTTTATTACGTAAATAGTTGCACGGCCTAAACTTTGTTCTACTTTGCTACCTTCCAATAATACAATTTGATATTTTTAATATCTTTTATATTTTTAGTAAAAAATTCTTTTTGCGAATACAGACTAACATGGCTGTTACTCTGAAACCTATATTTTTAGTGAATTTAGTGCTCATACTAAAAAAAATCTACAAATAATGGAAAATGCATATTTAAGTAAGTCTTAAAATACATAGGATTTTATATTAGAATTTCAAGTTTCTAATATTTAAAAAGGTATTTAGGCTTAAAAAGTAAAAAAGACTTATGACTGCCAAAAACTACAGTACACATCTCCCAACAAAGCACGTACTTGGCATGTTTTATCACCACTTGCCCTTCTGAAAATGGGAAAGCTCTTGGGACACACAGGCTTGCAGCACTGTTCCTTTCCCACTGATCGACATAATCATTTATGTCCAAACTTGATTAAATTAGCAGCATGCAATTAAAATCTTTTGGACCACTGCCATAAAAAATGTTAATTAAAAGTTCAAACCTTTTGTAGTAGATGAAATGTAAAGGAATTATTTAAAAGGCATAATACTCAACCACTAGTGGTACATAACATTTTTTCACATATACTTTAAACCCGCGGTTCTCAAACTTTAGCAACCCGAGGACCCCCATTTTGATTTAAATTTTTTTGCAGACCCCAAAGCTCCCCACTCAGTACAAGGCCCTGCCTCCACTCCACCCCTTCCCCCAAAGGTCCACCCCTCCCCTGTCTCTTTTTGCCCCCTCCCCTGAGCACGCTCCATTCCCGCTCCTCCCCCTCCCTCTCAGTGCCTCCTGCACACTGGGGAACAGTTGTTCAGTGGCATGCAGAAGGTACTGGGAGGGAGGGGGTGGAGTTGAGAGAGGGAGGGGGATGAGTTGATCAGTTGGGCCGGCAGATGCCCTGGAGTACCCTCAGGTCCACGGACCACAGTTTGAGAAATGCTGCTTTAAACTATAATCTGTAATCCGCACAGCAGTAGATATACAATTCACAAACAGTTGTAATGAAATATATTTCCTGTAAACCCATACAACCAAAGATCTTTCCAAGGCCTAGTCTGGACTCCTAACTTGGGCAAAACTCAAATGGACTTCAACATTACAATCACATCCATCATCATCTTCTAGCTAAAGTAAAAACCTATATGCAATTTTTATGTGCATAAGACCCAGAGTCAGGAGCCTTGGATTCTACTCCTGTCCCTGCCACTGACTTGCTGTGTGATCTTCAGCAAGACACAACTCTCCATATCTCAGTTAAATACTTTTTATGTAGCTTTACTTGGGCCAAATTCACAGTGGGGTATTACTTAATATTTACATTAAGGCAGTGCCTGGAGTTCAAAGCAGAACTGGGGCTCCTTTGTGCTCGATGTTGCACTCTACCTAAAGATCTCACAATCTGAGAAGGCAAGTGACATCAAAAATACTTGGCAAGGCGGATACAGTTTTTAAATATATCTATACACAACTGCAATTTTTTTTTATAATTATGAATACTTAAATAATTATAAATTGACTGATTTCTTATAGGCATCACTGCAAAGTTATTCTTAAGGCGAGATCTGCAGTACAGAATAGTAGCATATGCATCAGTTAGGGGAGGACATTGGACACTCAAGAGCAGGATGGAAGCAGTCATGAAAACGTTTGCCTGAGAAGCTGACAAAGGGTCAGACAAGACAGGCACTGCTGGTAGACAGTAGGAGATTAAACTGGCACAGTAGGAGACAAGAGTAGTCAAATAAAGAGGGGCAGAATTGTGAAGGGTCTTGAAAGGTAGGACAAGAAGTTTGAACTTGGTTCGGTGAAACAAGGGCATCCAGTGAGAGAAAAAGTTAATACAGTAGATAGAACCTCAAAGATATGAAAACCAGAATTACGGACTGACCGGTTAACCGGACATCATGTGAAACCGGGAGTAACCAATCAGGCAGCAGTGGAGACAAAAAAAAAAGAAAAAGCAAACACTGTACAGTACTGTGCCTGTATTGCATCTTAAAGGCAGGCACATCTGGGCTGCTTCCGCCCCCCCCCCACCCCCCAGCACCCACTTACGTCTAGGAGTGAAGACGCTTGAACTGCCAGCCCAAGGCAGCTGGCAGAGCAGGAGCAGCACTGGGGGCTTTCACCCCGCCTCCCTCCCCCGTCCCGGGGGTGGGGGGAAGCACTATTTTCACCCACCTCCCCCGGCTGGGAGGGGGACAAGGTTGCAGTCTGACCCAGGGAAAGAAGCTGCCTGCAATTAAGCTGTTGGCACTGAGGAGGGAGTTCAGCAGCTGCTGGAACCTGGCTTGGAGCATCAGCTGCTGGGACTGGAGCCTGAACTGCACGTTGTTCACCGTTATGAACATTTCAGAGTCAGGGACAACCTCCATTTCTGAGGTGTCCGTAACTCTGAGGTTCTACCGTTTGATCAAAGCAACCTGTAAGGAAGATGATCTTAGCAGTTGCTTTTGTATGGGCAGAATGGAGTGATGGTTCAGGGATCCTGGAGAAGAGGTTACAATGTGTCAGGTGAGAGATTCTGGATTAAAGTTTGCCCATCTAGACAGAAAAAAAGGACATATTTTAGAAGTATTAGGGAAGATTTAGATACAGCCTGAGTATACAGGGCAAGAGAGGATGGTGCTGATGATGGCTCCCAAGTTGCAGCCCTAAGAAACTTCTTCACGTTTGGATGCCTAAATTGATGCAACTAAACCAATATTCAAAAGTGCTGTGCCCAAGTACCTACAGATCTTAATGACTTCAGTGGGAGCGGTAAATGATCAGCGCTTCTGAAAGTTAGGCCACTAAAGGCCTGACCCTGCACCATGTAAGTAAATGGGAGTTTGCTACTGATTTCAATAAACTCAGGCTCAAGCCATTAGGTGGTTAAAAACAGATTTATTTCCTGAGTTTAGGAAAACCTGTTTGAAAAATTTGGCTTAAGTGCCAAAACAACTTAATTTTGAAAATATCTTTTTGCTATTATCGTGCAATAAAAAATACTAGAATTAGAAACGCATAACCGTTTAAACTATTTTCTGAAAAATATGCACAGTATAATTATTGTTTCTGCACTGAAAGTCTCTGTGCGTATCAGGCTAAAACTTGGCATTAAATGGCTACATTATAATCTCCCTATTGAGAACTGGGTTTGTAACATTATAACTTGAATTACAATAGGAAGATGCACCCTATAATTGATGGTGGGAAAGTACAGTAGCTTACATGACAACAGAAAGTAAGATATACTGCACTTACAAGAGGTCGTGTATTAGGAATCTATAGTAATATTTTCTTACTGTACATCACATACAAGATATGTCGACTTAAGCAAACCCTTGTGCCTTTAATGTAATCACTATTGCTTAATGATAAGGAAAACTAAAAGGCCAATTAATTATAGGATTCAATATTTAGACCATCAAACTCTTTAGCACTTAACAAGCAATTAATATGTGTCAATGAAAAATGTTTTGGTAATACAAAGGTGAAAATCAATAGCACTAGCATACTTGTTGCACTCTTTACCACTGACAATTTATCCAAATAACTACAGTCCTTAAGGGAGCCACATCACTCTGATGTTTTAATTTATGTACTTTCCTAGCTGACATTAATCCTTTAAAACACAGATTTACCTTTTCTGTGGCTTATTCAATGTGCATTTGGCAATGCTCACCCTTTTATTTACTTGTCAGGTAAATAAGCATATCACAAAATCTATGCAGCTCAATCAGAAATATTTTATTTGAACCAATGTTCTTGCTTTTTAGGCTTGGCTGGCCGGCCGAGGCAATTTTATTGCTATGCTAAAGGCTACCTGGAAGGATGTGTGCCTCTGTTGCTTCCATAAGGAAGTGCATGATAAAATATTTGTTTAGTTTTTTTGCCTTTTGGATTACACTCAAAATGGGTATGTTTTCTGCTTGGAATTAGTTACAGAATGTTATGGAAAAATCTAATATCTGTGCATTTAACAGTGGCACTGGTTCACGGATACCGTTTATTTTGAACAAAAAATACAGTGGGACAAAGTGCAGCTGTGTGTCGTATCCCTCTGCCCAATGAATTGATTTGTTCTTTTTCTAAATGGGGGATGCTCCTGGGAGACTATTTGACTTCTGCACCTGCCTGTGTTGCTGTACTAAAGCACATCATATATGGAAGCTATGAACACCCATTTCAAGGTCTGATATTTCCCAAACTCTACAATAAAGTAAATTGTTCTGTCAAAGGTAAATACCTGTGCTAAGTGTTGAATTCCACTGCAGCAATATTCTAAAGTATTTTATTTTAACCAGCAGTTGAAAAAAGTATTTTAAATACAGAACTGGATATTAATGTAACTACTGCGTTACTGCAGAAACATACATCACATTATGGATATCTATTCCCAAAACCCTGTGGGTGTATGAACAGAAAGGAAATGATATTGCGTTATCAAGGAAAGCAACGTACCCAAATGCATCACACAGAAGTATTATAATCCAAACACATACATAAGAAAAGTCTGGAAACCTAGCCTGAACTGTGCCACCTATGTGCTTTGACCAAATATTAAGCAGGAAGAGATCAGACAGTCCCCCCGTCCCGCAAGAACACATTGTCTACTGCTTGTAGCTTGGGAAGTTAGGCAGTTCCAGGTCTCCACTTCCACCAAAGGAGATAGAGCAAATCAATCCTTGTATAGACTGGTTATTTGCACATTAAAAATGAGAAGACTGTGAAGCTCTCTCATTAACAACCAGCCAGTGACACTGATTTTGGGGGCAAATCCCCTTGAGCAGTCATGTTGATGTGCTCTGCAAGAGCAGCAATATACATCTGGTTTTCAGTGGTACACTAAATAAAACACATTACAATAGCAATGCAGTCTAGGTCACAATGGCATGGCTCATTATACCAAAGTCCATGTCTGGAAGAGTGAGACACAATCTCTTGACATTTTGGTGACGATAAAGGACACTTGACCTCCCTGAGAACCTCAGCTTGCATAAAAACTTAGTTCACTTTGCAGTAAAAAATACCCCCAAATCTAGAGCACACCTAATCAAGAAAGACAGGTTTCCGAGTAGCAGCCATGTTAGTTTGTATTCGCAAAAAGAAAGTACTAGTGGCACCTTAGAGACTAACCAATTTATAACCAATTCAGTGGATCCACTGAATGCATCCGATGAAGTGAGCTGTAGCTCATGAAAGAACGCATCCGATGAAGTGAGCTGTAGCTCACGAAAGCTTATGCTCAAATAAATTGGTTAGTCTCTAAGGTGCCACTAGTACTCCTTTTCTTTTTGCTAATCAATAAAGAAGTCTGAATCAAACAAGCAAGATCCTCTAGATTAGAGGTTCTCAACCTTTGCTACATCATGACCCCATATTATAAAAGAAAAGTTTGGGGAGTTCCCTCTCCCATCTAGCCATAAAGAAAGAAAGGGTGGTGGCGATCCACCTACAGTTGTTTGTAAACCCCTCCGGAGGTCTTGCCATTCTGGTGCACAGCCCATGCATGAGATTTTCCCATACCACACAAGCAAACCAAATAATCTTATTTGACATTTCAACCAGCAGTCTCCATTATGTCCCAGCTGAATTTTAATGTGAATGTAAAGCACTGAGAACAGAAACCAAACCATAAAGAGCTTTGAAAGTCAAAACCAATCCTTGGAATTGCACTAAAAATGCATTGGAAAACCAGAGAACCTATGGAGCATAAATACAATATGCTCTTTGTGTGAAACACTGTTAAATAAGCAAACGGATGCGTTTTGTACAAGCTGAAGTTGCTGAGTTATCATCAGGTATAGCCTTATTCAGAGTGCATTGCATTACGGCAATCTGGAGGTGATGAAAGAATGGGCAATGATGGTGATGTCTGTATATGATAGGAAAGGTCACAACTTGTAGCCCCAATTGACTATGAAAACAAATGTTTTGGCTGAAACTGCTATCTGGCCATTCTGAAACAATCCAGGAGCCAACAAGATTCCTAGATGACAGAAAACAAAGATGTATAGGTAAGTGTCAACAGCATACTACAGCCTAAATAAATGATTTCACTATCCCCTCAGAAGCCTCACCCACACATTGCCATTTACATATATCATCAGAAGTGGGTCTAATAATTCCCTTTATTGTTAACTGATGATATGTATTAGAATCAGTATGACAAACAGATCCCCTAATTTAAGATTATCGTCAATGTCATTTACATTGATATGGTGTAAGAGAAAAGAAAGTCACCCAAGATACATTAACTCCTATTCCAGATCACTGTCTTGTAGTCCCCAACTAGAGTTGCTATGGCCAAGAACAGTGCAAATTGCTAGGCCCAGTGCATATTTTTCATCTCTCAGTGGATCATCTGTAGAAGTAGTACACATCTGGGTAATAGAGCTCTTGTAGTGGTCTCTAGCATGCTGAACCTGTTTTATTACCCAATTCCGTGTATTTCTACAGATTTCTGCCAAATTTTCTATAATTTCAGAACACATAATTTAATTTACTGGTAACTTATACCCTTACATTTACGTATGATACATACCTACAACTGACTGGTATATCTGGATCTACAAAACATGGTTTAGGAAGTAATCAATATTCCATTATGGAATTGACCTTTGATTTCAAATAGTAGCTTGCTGTAGCTGTGTCTGATTAAGATTAGCCCATAGTCTAAAGATTCCTGTGATCCAGAAGATCTTTACAGATCACTAGTATAGTGTTATAGCACACCCCCACACTAACTTTGCACAGCTTTCTAATTGCAACAACGCTACACTACTAACTTGTAGTGGGTATGATATAGTTATTTTCAATAAATATTTTTACATGTAAAATACTAAAAATAATCACAAAAACAAAAACAACCACCCCATAAGTATGGTGGATTTTGAGTAATGCAAAACTTAAGAATTCTGTGTTCCAGCTTCCACCAACCTACAGTAGATCTGTTCATCTTTTTTTTCATGCAACTGAAAAGCAATTTACAACTAAGGGCCCTATCTTCCGCTGTATCTACAGCCATCAGCCCTAATTTAAAAATTCACTCTCTGTCTTCAAATCCTTCCTCAAAATTCATTTATTTTGGGTAGTATTCCACTAACACCACAGGTGTCCATCACCACTGCCATTTCTGCACATGATCATGACTGTATTGTAAGCAAAACAAAAAACCCCACAAGACAATGCAACAAAATAACTTGAATGTTCAATACATTAAGTTCCCATGGAAGAAACTTGAGAGGTTCTCTTTTCCCCTTATACCAGCTATAGTTTTGTCTCTCCACAACCATCCCCAGCCCTGGCTCCCCATATTCCCTGTACTGTATTTCCTAAAAAAGGGATTTTGGGGTTTAGGTTTTTAAAATATCTCATCTGGAAAACACTCTTTATCCGTGTGCCATTGCAGTATATAAATAATAATAATAATCTGATATAATTAAGTTTGATGTCTTTGTTTTAAGAAAGCTCACTTTCTACAGATATTCTGTTTCTGTCTTCTTTGCTTGTGTCTAGTAAATTCTACCTTTCTGGTTCTCTCACTTGCCTTTCAAAACACATACCAAAGTGTCAAATTTTCTTACAGTGTGTTATGTGCTTAGATACACATTTTATAGTGTGAAATAATTGAAAGTACATATTAAAGTTAAATAGTTTTATGTGTAAAGACAGATGTTAAAACAATTTCTTCAATTTTTGTTGCCATACCAAAAAACAAATTTTTTTCTCAGAAATGTCTAAATGTGAATTCCAAAAATAATTCAAACTCCTTATTCTACAAACATTTATGTTCAGCTATTTTAACATATTTTCACTAAAAAAAGTCTAAATCTAAAGATCTCGTAATTAAACTGGTATGTTCGTTCAAATAATGCTGGCACTTGCAATAAAAATTCAGTACTATACTAGCAAAGAAAAAAGCATATTTGCCTTTTATTTTTTAATTCATTTTCTGCCTGTCCTTCAAATAGCTTTTCAATAATAGCAAGATAAAGTCAAAGCACATGTACTAAAAAAATTAACTTAATAAAACATAACAACTTTTAATCTTCTGGTAATATAATTTTGCATCAACCATTCTGCATCAACAATTACTTATGCGAATCGTATGATTTGACAGCCAGCATACGAGAGCACAAAGTGACCTTGAACAGCAGTGTACAAAAATACATTTATCACTGAAATGGCATGCTGGCTGTCAGTCAATATATGCCTCTCATTTGTTAGGAGGTTCTCCTGCTGTGATTCCCTCATTACAATTTGCTTTTACTTCCTGGGCAAATGACAACCAGAAAATGGGGCCGCTTCTATCTTGACCAAACTTAATCCAGAAAAAAAAATAGATGACAGCTGCAACCAACCAAGTGTTACAGGGTGTTTTACAAAATGTTTCTAAATTGCACTGCTAGATATCCTTAATGCTACAAACTATTAAATAAGATAGCCAAGGAACTAGCCTCATTGTCTCTAAAACCATCACATTTTATTAAGTTATGCATGGTGATCTGCAAAAATCAATCCCGCTTATTTTTCAAACAAACCAGAGGTTTACAAATATTTGATTTACATTCTACTTTAAGAAACATGCCAGGGTTTTGTCAGTTTAAGATACTTTAGACGACATCATCAAAATTCATATAGCAATTAACTCCCCCTATACATATAGAATGGTTATGCCCAGATGACAATATTAATATTTTCATGCATGCAGTTATCTAGATGTTTTTAATACTGCACCCATCATCATATAATCTGAGCACTAGTATGTAATGGATTCTTGCTACTGATGTTTAATCTTCCCACAGCAATTATTGTTTTAAAAGAACTCCAAACAGCTGATTGGTTAAATGGTACGCTATAGTTTATATTTTAAATTATTTTCTTAAAGGTGCAGTATATGCCATACAGGTATGGTCCAGAAAAACAGAAGAAGAAATAAAGCACTTATATGATTTTAAATTTTTTAAAAATATTCTTCTTTTGTAATATGCAAAGTAAAATATAATGAAGTTACATACATATTGTAATAAAGTAATAAAAGGGATATAGAAAATATGCATACAAACAATGAAGATTAATTCAGAAAATGCATAAAATCCACATCATAGGGCAAATTATAACTCTTGAATTTACATGTGCTAACTGCTATAAATCATTGTAAAGTACTGGTTCTTGAACCACAAATCCCATAAAATTGATGTTCAATAGGTGGGATGATGATTGGGTTGATATCCTAGCTCTAGAGAGCACTTTACACAAAGAAAAAACTTTGAACATTTTCCAAAAACATAATGTGGAACAGAATCACCATTTATTAGAAAGACTTTTATCTAACCAACTTTTAACATGCAAATCATATTCTTAATGGGAATAGCTGCATAAGTGCTAGAAATAAATAAAATTAGGAAGCATTAAATAATATTAATTCACTCGAATAATGTGATTCAGATTCATTAAGAGATTACATTACAAAGGAGCATAGAAAACAAATAAAAGGCAAGAGTATGCTATCAAACTAGAGTAGTAACCACTTTTTTGGAAATAGATCTAATTTGATTCTAATTTGAATGGCAATATACCTAGTTAATTAAATAATTTACAGGAAGTTTGGGGGTAAAAATTCTCCCAACCCTATTCTATTTCTCTTTGTTTAAAATAGCTTTGGTAAAGATCAAGAAAGCAATGCACATTTTTTGCCTTGGGAGGCTATTGAATTTTACTATAATTTTGGTACAAATTCGGGGTAGCACTGTATCCGCATTGTGACATAGTATCACATTAGTAATGTCCTAATGTAAGAGGATAACCTCTTTCAGTAACAACAACAACAACAAAAAGATATAATCATATACACTCATAGTATACACATTTTGACAATAACAGCACCACAAGCAAACTCCTCCGCTCCAAAGGAAAAAAAAAATCCAACAAAAACAGCAAAAGAAACTCATAACTCACTCATATGAAAAAGTTATAATCCTTTGATCTAATCTGACTGGAACAATGTACTGTTATTAAAAGATTCAATAAAATACTTAAAATAAGAATGGAGAACATAGGAAGAAAACTTTTGTTATTAAACTGACTTCTGATGGAGACAACATGGAAGAATTATATAATTTTATCCAAGAATTCTGTAAAAAATTTCCAGTTTTCAAGATATGAACTTTTAAAATGAGCAGCAGTGATACAAGGAAACAGTTCTTTGTTTAAATAACATTATATGGCTTACGATGTCAAAGACAGACATCACAGAATTACTGTAGAATCTCCTTAATTGGAACACTCTTGCGGAGAGTTTAGCATCCCAAAGGAGCAGCTGTGCTGATTAAGAGAAAAAGCTATTACAAAATAAAGTCTGATTAGATTTAATATGAAAAATTACTGTACTGAAAAGCACATGCTATAAATATAGCCTTATTGTGTATAAATACACACACTCTTACCCTTTTTTCCTCTTTATAAAATAAAAATTATTTTAAAATAATTATAAACATTTAAAAGAATTTCCTGCATTTCACTTGCCTTATTTCTTTTAATATCTGGTTAACCTCTGTAACAAAAGACTGGCGTTTACAATTTCACACCTATTTAACAACAGGACTACTCACTGGCGTAAAACAAGAAGAATTTGGCCCTAAACATTAAAGAACACTTTGCCCTTTGGCACTGACAAAGTGTTCTTATGAAGCCAAATTTTGGCTAATGCTCTCCTATTTAAGCAGCAGTCATCGCAATGTGCAATCAGTTCTGAAGGGTAAATCAGTTTCCCAAGAAATGTTCCAATGAATTAACTATTTCTTTTAAACAATGTGTATTTGCTTATGACACCATTTGGACTCAGGGAGCAGTCTGATTGGCTAAAGTTTGTTCTTAAGATCCCACCACAAGGTTAAGGTAACTAGTCACTTGAATGAGGCAGGCAGAAATTGGTCCTGAATATTACTTTATTGTTGTTGAAATGAAATTTCCCCCCAACTTTAATCATAAAAACCTTTTAAGAAAAAATGTAGGGTACATAACTAAAATAGCATCATTTATGTACTTTGAACACTGTAGGGTATTTAACCTTTGACTTCATGAATACCAGTGCACAGGGAACATGCACAAATCAACAGCACTAGCTTTAAACAAAAGCTTTCACTAATGCACACAAAGTAGGGAAAAGCCATCAAAATCACCCTTCCCTACCAGCATCTCGGGGTTCTGGGGCTTAATTATCTGCTCAGAGGCTTTTTGTGCCCTGAGCATTCTGCCCATGGCCCCAGAGAAAACACGCTATGTCATAGTTTGTTTCAGAGTAGCAGCCATGTTAGTCTGTATCCGCAAAACGATTCACACTTTGCTCCCTGCTCCCACTCTAAGAACCTTTGGCTTGATTCCCAGGCCTTTACCAAGCTTGTACTCAAATTCTAATCCTTTACCATTCTTCCTTCCTTGACCATGCTCTTCTTTCCACTTTCACCATTCTCTTCCAAGAGGTACAGCATTAGACATGAGGGGGCTGAAACTTTCAAAGCCACTACAAAGAATTGGAAGCCCATTTCCCATTAACTTTAAGCAACCTTGAAAATCTCAACCTAGGAGCTCAATCTTGAATTCATACTTTTGTATACTCCCATTTATAATCTCACTGGTGTTTTATGTGGAAGATTGTAAACCAGGCTTTTAGACCTTTTTGCAGGTATTCGTGTTGCTTTATAAATTCTAAGCTTTAAGTCCAACACAGACATGTGTAACTGAATGGAAACAGCAATAGTAGGGGACTATGTACAGTAATAAGCATATGTAAATACCTAATTCTTTGCAGGATTCCGGCCTGGAATTGCTGCTAGAATGCTTGATTAGGAGCGATACGAGCAAAAATTCTCAAAAGGTGTTTTGATAGGGTGTTTAGGGTCTAATGGAAGAAGTGCTACCCAGAATCTAATGACCCCTACTGGGACAGTAGGCCACCATTTTGTCGCAGGAAGTGGTAGTAAACCATGGCACTGGAATTGTAGCCTACCTATAATGACCCTCCATTTTTTTTTAATCCCACTGTTCCTTTTCAGGTGATATATTCCTTTATTTCTCTTTTGTCTGAGGTCTGTCTTCAGTGTTTGTCACGATTGAACGATGGCAGAAAGAATAAATGAAGCAGGCAAGTGTATGCCCACTTGCTATAATGTTGTGCTTCTGTGGTTAAAGGGGGTACGCATGTGAACATACTTACAGCAGTACAGTGCTCGGCCATGTTAGAAACATGAAATGCTCTACACAGATTGCTCTGAAAAGGACAACTCCTTCTGGCAACTTTTTCCAAACCTTAAATATACTATTTAAAATATGAAAGCAAATTGGATGCAGATTTTATTTTTGCATTTTTTACAGGCGTTTGGTTGCTCCTACTTTTCAAAATCAATGAAAACTCTCTACCACTTTGATGTGACCACACATCACAACTGCAGCTTATTTATAGAGATAGATCCACTAACAGCGGTGTTTTAAGAAGCACACACGTTCTTGCATTCACTGTCAATACCATACAATCTGCTCTTGCATTGCACAGTTCACATACAGTAACATGTCCCAAAGCATTTTACGATCTATAAAAGAATAACGCAAAATGCAAAACCTCAAATAAACTAGATAAGCCCGGGGGGGTGGGGGGTGGGAAGTGTGTGTGTGTGTGAAAGGATTTTGAGACTAGCCTTAAAAATGCATCTGAGTGTTCCAAAACTTATTCTCCCCTAGCAAAAACAGTACTAATTATTCATACAACTGTTGTGCAATACATAAGGAAATCTAATTAATAATGATAAATAATAATATTTGGCACGTTATATATAGGGCTTAACATTTTACATTTTCAGAGCAATAAACAAATATTAACTGATCAATAATTATTCAATCATTAAAAAATAAGTAGCAAGAAACAATAGGTAAACCCTTTTTTCTGATTTTAAGCCTTTTTATTAAAAATGCTCTGGACACAGATTTCCGTTGCTCATTGTTAATTATTTTTTCAATTACCTTTGAATTGTACTTTGATATCCAGACTAAAAGCTTTAGTTTCATTGTAGCTTCTCTAAGTACTTCTATATCCTCTGCTGAAATGCCATTTTCTAACTTCTCACAGCAATATGCTCAGGGAATCACAAACAGATGTACCAAGGCCACCTGGGGAATATACAGAGGGAAGTTTTCCTTTTCTATATTAGCGGAAGCACAGCAGTGTCATAAAAGACTATACTTCATCAAGATTCTAGCCTGATGAGTTCTTCCCAAGCTGTAAAACATCATTAATAACAAGATATTCCAGAGACAAGGAAATAACTATGCACATTAGAGCAAGGAAAAATGGTCCTAGGGTAATGATTCCACTTAATACTGACCCTTGCCTCATGAGCCATCTAGTGTGGCTAGAATTGTGGAAGATGCTGCTATCAGAAAAAAAATATTGATAAGAAATTCTCTGTTTTGCAGAAAAGCAACATCACTTCTTGAGGAAGGAGGAATTCACCTTAGGAAGAAAGGATTCTGGGTATCCAGGGCACCAGACTGTCCTCATGGAGCATGTTGTAAGGCTCTTGTGTAGATAAGGCTGCCAGCTCCAACATTTGCCTGACAGATGTGGCAACTACTAAGAAACAAGTCTTACTGGATAAATAAAAAGCCGACACTGAAGTCAAAGGCTTGAAGGGATGGCTTGTCAAGGCCCACAAAACTAATGGAAGGTCCCATTTTGTAAGAAGTGGCCTGACCAATGGTCTGGCTAGTTGGATGGCCTGAAGGAATCTGGCTACCCATAGACTGTCTGCAGGAGAGCCTGAGGATCCTGTGAATAGCTTGCTACTAAGAGCCGACACCTAATGCACGATACTAGGCAGAAGGGCTCTGACTGTGCCTTCTTGGAGAAAAAACGGAATAGCTGGAATTCCAGGATCTCTGGGATTTGCATCAGTTGTAGAATCTGGAGCAGACAGAGGAGTATGCTTTGAGTGTCAATAACCTCCTAGATGAAAGCAATGTCTTGAGTCTGGAGGACAGAGCGATTCTAGCATTTCAGTCTCACTAGATAGGCTATTAGTTGAAGCTGTTTTGTGTCTGGATGTAGAAGGGAACTTTGCAAGAGGATGTCTGGCCTCTACGGAAGCTGGAGTGGGGATTCTGGTTTCAGCACTATCCGGTCTGAGAATTAAGGTCTCTATGGCCAATGAAGCGTTATAAGAATTACTGTCGCCTCAACTCATCTATAGTAGAAGAAAGGATGGAAATGTATAAAGTAGGTCCTGAGGCCAAGTGTATGATAAGGCATCTGTCTCCAGGGCTCTGGAGTCTGTGAAGTATTTTAGCCTTTTTGTAGTTGTATGATTCACAAATGGGTCAACTGAAGGGAGCCCAAATGTCTAAACAATCTGATTGAAAATCTCTTGATTCAGGCACCACTCAGAGTTGTTGATCCTGCACCTGCTGAGCCAGTCTGGCTTGTTCAGATCACCTTTGATGTGGATCATTCTGAAAGGAGGAACTGTTCTATGATCACCTCATTATTTCCAATGCTTCAGGCTTTTTGTTCCCCTTGGCTGTTTAAATAGGTGACTGCTGTCATATTGTCTGACTGAACCAGGACGTGGTTCCCCATTATGGTGGGCTGGAACCTTCACAGAGTTAACTTGACTGCTCTCAGTCCTAGGAGTTTTATGCTGTGAGCCTTTTCCTTCTGGCTCCAGAAAGCCTAGGTGGTTTGGGTCTCCAAGTGAGCTTTCGAGACCTCCAAACTCACATTGGTTGTGAGGACTAAAAGATCTGGAAGGTGGTTGACTGGATGAAGAATGAATTGGGTGGACCCCACAGCTCGATGGAGTAACCTAGCTAATTATTGCCCTGACCCATTTTCTGTGGTCAGTGAAAATCATTCCTCTGCATTGTGGTGGGGCTGAGGCACCTCTAGATTTCCCCCCTAGGACTTCGATTCCACTGTTTTCCCTTGGAGAATCTGTTGTCCCTTCAGTGGTACCTCTGTGAGGACAAGAAGTAAAAGAAGTGACTGTCTGAAAACTGGTCTGTACTCTCCCCTGGGGCACTTAATGGGACAAGGAGAGACTGTTTGAATTTTGCTGCATTGTCAACCACCACTTTCTCCAGCTCTTCTCTCAGAAGGAGGGAGCCTGTAAACTTGGCCAAACACATGGCCTGAGTGCGAGTTCATCTTCCAGAGATGGAGCCATGGATGGCACCTGGCTACTGAGCTGGAAGCCATGGCTTGGACTGAAAACGTCATTGCATCTCATTGAGGTGTCAGCTACAAACGCTATTGCTAGGGAGACTTTCTTTAAAGATAGAACCAGAGTCAGGGTGATATCTGTCCTTAAGGGCTCTGAGATCTTTTAGCCCACAGAGGGATGCTCTTACAAAGCAGGTAGCTGACAGGGACACTCAGAGGGTGCTAGAGGCTTCAAAGTCCTTTCTGAGAGTGGCCTTCATATTTCTATTTGTGAGGTTCTCAGGCTAGAACTCCTTCTCTGAGGAAATAACCATATCCCTGGGCAAAGGATGCTATAGTGGCATCAACCTTCAGTAATTGAGTCCTTGAGTCCTTGAGTCCCTGAATATGATTGACCCTGAGGTCACTCTTGTTAATATGCTTGCCTGTCTCAGGCTTGTTCCATTCATCCCTAATCACTTCCTCAAAGGAGAAGCAAAGGGGTATTGCAGCCTCAGGGGAGGATTTTGAGGACAGAAATTTACTCTGAGGCTTACTCTCAGAAGCCTGCTCAGGTTGGATTTGAATCGTGGCAACAAAGCTGTTGCACATAGCTTGAAATTTTCTCAAGGTGAAAAAAACCCAAACACCTTTGCTCCATTTTTCCAGCATTCTGTTTGGATTCGGAGACAGACAGGTCACCTTCCTCAGTGGAGGAGGGGAAGGATGAAGAGGAATCAGAGAACTCATACCTCCTGGATTTTTTGGTGATTTTTCTTTTCCGTTTTTGGTTTTTTAAAACCTTTTTTGCATGCTTTGGAGACACAGAAGCTCTGCTGCAGCTCTGAGGAGGCCTTTCGCGGCTTGGTGCCCTCTCGAGAGGTCTGTTTCACAATCCTCTCCGCTGGGCTCCCCCCAGGAAGGAAGAACTCATTGTCACAGCCCTCCTGGTAGGCTTGAGAGGCAGGGGAGCAGATTAAAAACCCTGCTTCTTTTCCCATTGTGCTCAGGACCCACCTTAAGATTTGTGGGGTGGGGTAAAATTTGTGGTCCCATAAGCATCTTTGTTCTGCAGGGGTCCTCTGAGACTTACCACCTGAGTTGAGTGGCCAGGGTCCGCCTCACTTTTAGAGCCTCTTCTTGTTCTGCACTGAGGTTCCTGGTTCACTTTTCCCCTCTTGGAGTCTTGGCTGCCTCGGTGGGAAGGGGACCCCACCTGTCCGTCTGAATTGTAGCCTCAGGGCCGAACAGAGTTAGTGTCAGAAGGCTAGATGCAGGCTGGGCACAACTCACCACCTGTCAAACCTGGAAAGGCTGCCTCAGAACTAGAGAAAAGTAAGGGATGGACCAACAGAAACCACTACTGTCTGCTGCCAGAGAGGCAGAGAATCCGGCGGCAAGTGGGAGCAGAGGGGACATGGCAGCACAGGCAAAGCCAAAATGCTGATCTGCCTCCATGAAGCTGCAGAGAAAAAGGAAACCAGGCCAGATGTCCAGCACTGTGGGAGATGCTGGGCTCCAGAAAAGCAAAGTAGTGACCTGAATTCATGACACCCTTCTTCCTAACAGAGACCAAAAACCTGCAAGCAAAAATGCATTCACAAAGGCCACACCTAAATTAGGGGAAAAGGTAAGGTTTTAAAAAATGTCTTAGTAACATGATTTTACCAAGGTCTTTGCACTTACAATAAACAGAGCAAGTCATGTTTAAATGTGCATTGGCTAGTGATAGTTAGCCTGTGAGGAGTTAGACTATGACCAGCTAATACATTTTTAAACATGACTTGCCTTGTCTACACTAACTGCAAAGTCCTGTTTAAAATGGAGTTTGTTAAAATGTGTTAACACATTTGAAACAATACTACTAGGGCTGTCGATTAATCGCAGTTAACTCACAAGATTAACTCAAAAAATTAATTGCGATTAAAAAATTAATTGCAATTAATCACAGTTTTAATCGCACTGTTAAACAATAGAATACCAACTGAAATTTATTAAATTTTTCGGATGCTTTTCTACATTTTCAAATATATTGATTTCACCTCATACAAGTAATGTAGTGCAATCTCTTTATCATGAAAGTGCAACTAACAAATGTAGATTTTTTTTTGTTACATAACTGCACTCGAAGTCAAAACTATGTAAAACTTTAGAGCCTACAAGTCCACCCAGTCCTACTTCTTGTTCAGCTAAGACAAACAAGTTTACATTTACAGGAGCTAATGCTATTTACAAATGTCACCTGAAAGTGAGAACAGATGTTTGCATGGCACTTTTGTAGCTGGCATTGCAAGGTATTTATGTGCCAGATATGGTAAACATTTGTGTGCGTCTTCATGCTTCAGCCACCATGCTAGAGGACATGCTTCCATGCTGATGGCGCTCGTTAATAAAATAGTACATTAACTACATTTGTGACTGAACTTGTTGGGGAGAATGATATGTCTCCTGCTCTATTTTACCCACATTCTACCATATATTTCAAGTTATATCAGTCTCAGATGATAACCCAGCACATGTTCGTTTTAAGAACACTTTCACTGCAGATTTCACAAAACCTAAGAAGGTACCAATGAGATTTCCAAAGATAGCTACAGCACTTGAGCCAAGATTAAGAATCTGAAGTGCCTTCCAAAATCTGAGAAGGATGAGATGTGGAGCATGTTTTTAGAAGTCTTAAAAGAGCAACACTCCAATGTGGAAACTACAGAACCCAACCCCCCACCTACCGCCCCCGCCCCCCCCCCAAAAAAAAAGAAAAAAAAAAAGAAAAGAAAATCAACCATCTGCTGGTGGCATCTGACTCAGATGATGAAAATGAACATGCTTCGGTATGCACTGCTTTGGATCGTTATCGAGCAGAACCCGTCATCAGCATGGATGCACGTCCTCTGGAATGGTGGTTGAAGCATGAAGGGACATATGAATCTTCAGCACATCTGGCATGTAAATATCTTGTGATGCCAGCTACGACAGTGCCATGCAAATGCCTGTTCTCACTTTCAGGAGACATTGTAAACAAGAAGAGGGCAGCTTTAGCTCCTGCAAATGTAAATAAACTTGTTTGTCTGAACGATTGGCTGAACAAAAAGTAGGACTGAGTGGACTTGTAGGCTCTAAAGTTTTACATAGTTTTATTTTTGAATGCAGTTTTTTTCCACATAACTCTACATTTGTCAGTTCAATTTTCATGATAAAGAGATTGCACTACAGTACTTGTATTAGGTGAATTGAAAAATACTATTTCTTTTGTTTTTACAGTGCAAATATTTGTAATAAAAATATAAAGTGAGCACTGGACACTTTGTATTATGTGCTGTAATTGAAATCAATGTTTGAAAATGTAGAAAACAGCCAAAATATTTAAATAAATAGCATTATTTTATTGTTTAAGAGTGCGATTAATCATGATTAATTTTGTAATTGCTTGATAGCCCTAAATACGACCTCTATTTCTAGCTTGGATGTGGCTTGAGAAAGAAAATGGTTTAAGGATATATACATATAGAACTGCACTTAAGTATGCTGAAACCAATATGGAAGACAGAGTCTAACCCAGTGTTGCAGGGTTGGGTGAATGATACTACTCTAGGAAATAGGCAGGTAAGTGTTGTGCACAGAAACATTAACACCAGCCAAGACTGGTGACGAAACACATTGTCTCCTGGCTTCCGGCCAAGTGCGCCTTTCCCAAGGCCAAAGGGAAATCAGTTCCTTGCTTATTCTCTCATTTGCTCTTTCCCCTAACATTTTACATTTATGTGAGCAGGTGTGACAGAGCTGCCAAATATATGACTGTCACATCACATGCATGACACTTGGCAGGTCTGAATCGTGTATGTGTATTTTGTTACTGTGGATGCACCTTTTGAATAGTCTGCAAAGTCTTTGCATTCAAACTAACCTTCCAAAACTCCTCTCTGCCCCTCCCCCAAAATAAACTTTTCCCAGAGAAAGAAACATATGAAACCACATACTGAAAACTTGCTCACTGTGACTGTGTCTTGATTGCACAGAATCATCCTAGTTAGTAAGATTAAGTTTATTTTGTATCCTGCACACTGTGGAAGATTGAGGGAAAAGTGGGCAGTCAATGCTGACATCTTTTGTGGGACACAGTGAAGGACTTGGTAACAAACAAGAACAGGTAAATAGGGAGGGGAAGGTTGTGAAAAGCTTTAAAATTGACTGAAGATGTGGTGGAAAAGAGGGATCAAGTGGAGGAATTCAAAGAGTGGGGTGACACAGGGAGGACAATAGGCAATGGAGACCATATTATTAATGGCATTTTAAACTGATGCAGTGGCAGGGATAGCCAACGTGGGAAGGCCAGAGAGGAGGTGGTTACAATATTCCAGAGAGAAGATGAGGAGGGCCTGGCTGAGTTTTAGCTGTACACACTGACAGAAAAAGCCATATCCCAGAGATGTCATTCAGATAGAAGCAAAAAGATTTGGATATGTCCTGATGTGTGAGGCAAGAAAGAGGGAGGAATTCATGACATTTAGGTTGCTGGCCTGGGTGACAGGAAGAAGATTGAGAAAGTGGGAAGTGAGGAGACTTTCAGAGAAGAGGTTGGGAGTTCAGTTTAGCATGTTAAATTTAAATGGTTGGTGAGAAATCCAGGTGGAGATGTTAGAGAGATGCAGGATTGGTGGGAGGGAGACAGATCAGGAATAAAAAGGTAGATGTGAGAGTCATCAGCATAAAGATGGCAAATGAAGTCATGTGAACAAATAAAATAATCTAAAGAAAGGGTATACCTGGAGGATTCAGACAAGACTGGAGTCCTATGGGACCCGCACAGAAAGTTGGGAAAAGGAGCAAGAGGACCGCCAACTTTCTGAAAACCTTCTGTTTTGGAATAGGGCCACTCAGTGTACTAGGATCAAAGTTTACAAAATACAAAGACTTTCATCCTTTCCACTAAAAATACCCACAAAACCCACAGCATTCCAAAAAAAGAGCAAATTAAGCCAAATAATTCAAAACTGTGAGGCTGGCACATTAAAACCATACTCTAATATAATAAAAGTAATACGTTAACAATTTAAAAAAGTCCCATGCAGGCCCAGGAAGAGCAGATTTATAAACATATCTAATTTTAAGCTTGTGAAAGCTCACTGCTGCTCCAACCCTATTTTGAAAATAAAACATAATCAAAGTGCTATTTTAAGAGTAACAATTCTACAAACATTCTCCACAAAAGCTTGCTTTAAAAATATATATGTATATTTTTCAAACTTTTTCTTTAGCTTCTTTGAAGAAAAAGTTAAAATTATAGAAAACTACAGCTCGTATACACATAAGGGACTGACAAGAATTATCTGTCTGATCCCAGTTAAATCTGTATATAATAATCTGTAGATTATGCTGGAAGCTATATGATCTCTTTACTGGAAAATACCTTTCCTGAGAAATTGCTTCCTATAAATGCAGGATGAAGAAGAAAAAATGTCTCTCTCCCTCTCCCTCCGGATACCTTCTTTTGACAGCTCTAACAAAAGTACTTTAGCAACACTTAAAAAATGGAAGCATTTAAAAAAGAAAAAGCTGGAAAGATCTGTCCTGGAAAAGAGCAGGTAAATTAGATGTTTTGTGGTGCAAATTCAGCTTTCTAACCAAACCTCACTACAAAATCTCTACACCCAGCTTTCTGACTCCCTTTTCTCGTGCTGCGTCTATAGCCACTACATGTAACTCAATGCTATAATAAAATTGTAAGGTCCCAGTGGTGCATGATGTGGCCTCAGAGTTTAGTCAGCAAATCTAATATTTTTCCAGGCACCCTTAACCTTAGTATACTGAATTGTACTGTTCCACAAATGAAAAATCTTTTAGTAAAATTGAATGTAGTGTAACCTTCCCACCTAGATATCCAACAGTTAAAGCATATAAGTTAAACTTATGTGGAAGCATGGATGAATGTATTTTCCTTCTTTAAATTTTATTTTTACTAACTTGGATTGTTTCAGAGCGTTTCTGATCACTCAGTCAATTACTCTCTATATCCATTCCTGATCACTTCCCCTTTTCCTCACAGGGAGATATCACCACATCCTCACTGGCTGTGAAAGCAGAATATGCAGTCTTCTTAAGCAAAGCCACCAAAAACCAGCTGGTAAAAAACGTGCTTATATAAAGGTCCAGCACCAATCCATTAGAGAACCACCACTGCTGATCTCCATCGTCTGAAACAAGTGCTATAATGTTGTGCCTGAAGTCTAATCTTTTACAGCACTCTTTATGGTAGCACACTTCACTGCTGAAGTACCCCCAGCCAAGTGGGTATTACTAAATCCATTGTTTTCCAAAGGGTGTTTGGGGAGGGCTGAGAAAGTGGGGATGGTTTGTTCTGCAACATTTTCTTGCTGACTTGTATTACATGGCTGGGGTCTGCTGCTGATGGGCGAGGCATGTTATATGTTTAAATAAAAATGAGCAGACCTCCCTTAGTTATAGCATCATAAAATGTTTAGAAAGATTAGTTCAGGTGTAATGCTACTGCATCCTATGGGGAAAATAGTGTCTGTGGGTGTGCTAGCTGGTGCAGAGCCTTGTTTCCCCCACACAGCACACCCTAGCATCAGAGGAGCAATCTCACCTAGGAAAAGCTAAGGAACGGGACCCTGGAATGAAAATGTATAAGCTGTTTTGTGGGGGACTTGAAAAGAATAAAAAGTTGTGGGAGGAGGTACATATGTCCCCTTAACACCCATTTCCACCCCACTCTTCCCTTCAGTAACTACACTTACACCTAGTGTTTGAGTTGCCCCTTGAGGGCTTGGCCACTGCTTACGTGAGCTAAAGTACAGGATCCAGGTGGTCCCAGTCTTCCATGCATATTTGTATGGCTGGAAGTACATGCCACAGGGGATACACACTGGCATATTTTAAAGTGAAAGTGTAATGCACGAAGAATTCTCCTGCATCTACCCTGCGCTCAGACAATAGCATAAGAGAATCCACTGCATGGCTTACAGCTTTCACTCCCTCCCCAGCATGTCTCAGGTGAGACAAGGCAAGGCTTTTGACCTATACGTTAAAGAGCTAGGCTCAATGATGATCTTTTATCCACAATATGTGATTGTGTGTTTCTGCTAACAAGTTTCCCTGCCTCATTTGAACTTGTCGTTATAACAGTGTCTGTAAACATATTGGTAGCTACAGGTTGCAGTGTATTCATCTCTCTTTCTTTCTGTCTAGAAAACATTGCATTTCTTAACAGTGATTTTTCACCCCATTTAGTGATCATGCTTCATAATATAAAAAGCCATTCGATATGGCAAGTTTAATACCTTTTTATCCATTTTTGATCTTACCTAAGAATAATTTTTAAGAACTAAAGCTATTGTCTAGGCATTGAAATTAGCGCACACACTATTCAATGAGTTCCTTGACCACTGAAACACTGAGTTTATTTCTATAGTGAGCAAGAAAATTTCTCAGACACACACTGAATTTATTACAGCATATGCTCAACAATATTGTTACTCTGAAATATGCAGAACCAAACTCAGACTTCTTTTTAGTCTCCTGTCTTTGTATGACACAGTAAAATTTTTATGTACAAAGACTCATATTTGCAGAGTCTTCTAATTCACAAGGAATGTGCACTGCAGCTATTCCCATAAAATTGCCCACCCTAATCTCCTAGCTATACATCATTCACTAGGATGCTCTTCACTATTGACACATGTCTGGCTAGGAACAACTGGTAGGTTAAAGAAGTGATTACAGAGGACTGATTGGCTTAACAGAGATAGGTAAGAAACTAAGAATGAGCTGTTATTCAGTGAGATAAATGATTTGTTTCCTTATGAGCTCTTTTTAGATTTAGATTCTACAGTTTTAAGGTTGTTTTACATAGACCAGATCTCATTTTGACTTCAATTTTAATTGACTAAACTGATTAATGAATATGAATGTTCTAAATAGAAAGGAAGAAAATTAAGCTGTTAGATTTAATCAGAGAAATATAACATTTTGGAAAAAATAATTTTAATATTCAGGCCTAGTTACATTTACTCATATGAATATACAGTATTCAGTTCCTCCTATATCTCTTGCAATCAACTCTGCATAGGAAGTGAACAGAGTGTACATTATACATCAAAGCCAGGTAATCTTTTAATAACCTGTCATCAAATGGTTTAATTATATTCACACTTTGTGGCAAGAAACATTTCTTTTCCTTCAGTGTAAATGTAGTAATTCCCCACTCAAACCAATTTTCAAGTTAAAGTTACAGGGAGACTTAAAAACAGTGTTTTATAATAGAAGCTTGTTGCAGTCTTAAATATTGAGAAATCTCCAAAATAACAAGCAGCAAATTTCAAGTGCTCAAGAAGGGGACTCCTTTAATAAACAGAAGCTGTTTTTAAGTATTTTAATCTATGATTCAAATTTTTGTCTTGGTTGCTTTTTATAGTTCCTGTTCTAAAAGTAACCTCCATAGGTCTCTGAATTATTTCAAAATGAAAAAAAACAAAAAACCCTACATATTTTTTAAAAAAGTCAAGATTGTGGTACCAAATCAGTAAAAGAAAATGTAGAATTTTGCTGTGAAGTATCAAGTATCTTCAAATTTTCACTAGCACAACAGGGCAATAGGGTTTACCAACATATGAAAATGGCATAACAGAGCAATTTGCCCTCCAGGTGGATGAACCATGACACAACCACTACCTTTATGATCACTTTTGTGGCTATTTAATGGTAATTGTTTGGTACATTTCACCATTCCTCTGGAAAAAAAGTTATAAGGCTATTTCCACTGAAGTCAGTGGAAGCCATATGCACATTATCAATGGCAGAATATGCCCAAATTATTTTTGTGTGTCACAACCTTAACAGTATTGTCGTTTTTCTTTTGTGCTATAAAAAATTACAATGAAGTAATACAATAGCTGTGGCACAATGGAAGACTAGGAGACTTAAGAGGACACAGAGCCCCTCACTTGAGACCACTAGCCTGAATTTAGTCTGTCATGACCAAATACACTCCAGGAAACTATGCAAGGAAAAAATCAAAATGATGCAAAATTAAATACTTTAAAAAACAAATTAAATGAACAATAACACTATTTGAACCTTCTTTAGAAATATATACAGGTATTTTGAATTACTATAAAGCAGATATAGCACATTTTATCACAGAATCTACTGTAGTGCTTTATCATTCCTTGAACAAACAACAAGTGACCCAGCAGGTGTGATTTTTAAAACTAAATAATGTTAAATAAGGACTTGTTAAACTGAGATTAGTTTTTATAATTTTTAGCAAAACACCCCTTTTTTGCAGTAAATTAGATGCTCACATCTTTTCAAAGTTGAAGTGCAAAACAAAAAACAAAAGAATGCTTTGAGTCCTTGCAGTATCTCAAGTACTGTGCACCAATAAGACTAAACCAATGGATATTCTGTTAACAGAGAGTCTTTTTAAATTCCAAGATTGAAATAAAAATAAAAATAAAAAGGAACACGAGCTCTTTCAGTTGTCTTCTGAAAGAGAGTGCCTCAGACCAGAGAGGACAAGATTATACACCAAGTTGCTACGCTCAGCATCAGTTGTTTGTTACAGTATTTATGTATCTGAAAGCTAATATTTTCAAATTCAGAAGATGGTCAGATGTTGATGACCAAAACATGACGATGTCAATTTCCCCTGACCGCAGAGCTCTCTTGATCACATCAGGTGTCACCTCCCCGGTACACAAAGCAAACTCCTCTGCTGAAATGTCACTGAAGCCAGGAATTGAAGCGTAATCCTCTTTGACATGAGACATTACAGGAACTCTTCTGTGGTTGAAAATCCTTATGAATTTCAGGAACTTCACTGTGGGCTGCTCACTCTCAGTATCACTGATGTACTTCTTCAGCTTTTCAGCTGAATTGTCAACAGCCAAATGGAATAGGTGTACCAACTTGCTACTTTGATCAGTTGTTACCTTGTTGACATCTTCAGCCCTGAGAAACCTTTGAGTGGTTTTGTCATAACCATACAGCTAAGGGTAGCCTAGAATTCCTCCTTACCTGTAAGGGGTTAAGAAGCTCAGGTAAAGTGGCTGGCATCTGACCGAAAGGACCAATGGCAAAAGAAGATACTTTCAAACCTTGGGGGGGAGAAGGGGAAGGCTTTCTTTTGTGTGTTCTCTTGGGAAGCAGAGAAGCATCAGGTCAGAAAACTCCTTCTCCTGTAAACCATCCTAAAAGTCTCTCATATTCCAAAAATTGTAAGTAAAAGCCAGGCAAGCCGTGTTCAATTATCTTTTGTTCTGCTTGTGAATTTTTCCTTTGCTGAAGGGAGGTTTATTTGTGTTTTTTTGTAACTTTGAAACTAAGCCTAGAGGAAGCTCTGCTGTGTTTTTGAATCTTTTGTTATCCTGTAAAGCTATTTTCCATCCTCATTTTACAGAGGTGATTTTTACCTTTTTTTAAAAATAAAATCCTTCTTTTAAGAACCTGACTGATTTCTCTATTGTTCTAACACCCAGGGGTTTGGGTCTGTGATCACTTCGTAAAAGCCCCCTGGGTAATTATGGAATAAACACGGGGTTACCTGCATTGTACACGTTTATCGGTCAGGTAGTCCCAGACATCTAATAATAAAGGTGCGTCTGATTAAACCCATGTCAAACGTCTCCCTGTCCTTCTTTCTATATAGCCAGACTATGAGTCAGCATTAACTCTGAATTGGGTTTATCATAATCCCAACTCTGTACATAGATCTGGGAGAATTCAGTTTCCTTAAAAAAAAATTGATATACTATTATATATTATTTAACTGCATGAAACATCTCCAATTTCTGCATTCCAAGTTTTCAGAAAATTATATAATTTAGAGCCAGAAGAGTACCCAGAAGTCACCTACTACAGGACAGGCCCAACAAAGATAATAACAGAACGCCACTAGCCATCACCTTCAGCTCCCAACTAAAACCTCTCCCACACATCATCAAGGATCTACAACGTATCCTGAAGGACAACCCATCACTCTCACAAATCTTGGGAGACAGGCCAGTCCTTGCCTACAGACAGCCCCGCAACCTGAAGCAAATACTCACCAGCAACCACACACCACACAACAGAACCACTAACCCAGGAACCTATCCTTGCAACAAAGCCCGTTGCCAACTGTGCCCACATATCTATTCAGGGGACACCATCATAGGGCCTAATCACATCAACCACACTATCAGGGGCTTGTTCACCTGCATGTCTACCAATGTGATATATGCCATCATGTGCCAGCAATGCCCCTCTGCCATGTACATTGGTCAAACTGGACAGTCTCTACGTAAAAGCATAAATGGACACAAATCAGATGTCAAGAATTATAACGTTCATAATCCAGTCGGAGAACACTTCAATCTCTCTGGTCACTCGATTACAGACCTAAAGGTCGTAATATTAGAACAAAAAGACTTCAAAAACAGACTCCAAGGAGAGACTGCTGAATTGGAATTAATTTGCAAACTGGATACAATTAACTTAGGCTTGAATAGAGACTGGGAGTGGATGGGTCATTACACAAAGTAAAACTATTTCCCCATGTTTATTACTCCCACCCCCCACTGTTCCTCAGACATTCCTGTTAACTGCTGGAAATGGCCCACCTTGATCATCACTACAAAAGGTTTTCTCCGCTCCCGCCCCAACCCCTCCCCCGCTCTCCTGCTGGTAATAGCTCATCTTAAGTGATCACTCTCCTTACAATGTGTATGATAACACCCATTTTTTCATGTTGTGTGTATATAAATCTCCTCACTGTATTTTCCACTGAATGCATCCGATGAAGTGAGCTGTAGCTCACAAAAGCTTATGCTCAAATAAATTGGTTAGTCTCTAAGGTGCCACTAGTACTCCTTTTCTTTTAACAATAACTGGGTATGTTTTAGATCAGTCCCAGGCTATATAATAGATGTGGGTTTAAGGCACACACTAAGTGTATTAGAAATACACAAGAAAGAACCTAATGAACAATAAATACATTAACCACTTATCAGGCTTTAAAATTTCAGTCCTTTGAACAGTATTTATTTCAAATTCTGAAAGCAATAACGATCACATATGTTGTGGGCTAATTGTTTGCAATACCTCTATCCCTCTCATAACACTAATTTATCGATAATTACAGAAAAAATCTCAGAAAAGATTAACTTTTAAATTTGCTTTGAGAGAACTTAAGATCAAGTTGAAAACAAAGAGTCAGGAACAATGCTGTTTCCAATATGAAACCTTTTAGGATTTTTTTTTTTAAATAAAGTGTGCCTATGAAGGAAAGAAAAGCTACATTTTCTATGGCAGATTATGGCCTGAAGCCAACTCTGTGGTAAGAAACACTGTTGCTAACTTTAGTTTCCATTTTCATTGTGAATTTAAAATTCCCCTTTTGTTCAGTTGCATCCAACTTGCTGAAACAGCTTCTACTTGTCATAAAATACTACTTTTTTTTCTCATTTATATCTTTTAATAAGAAAATGAATTAAGAAATTAATACATAAATGTTCTACCGAGCTGAAACTTTGCACAGAGTCCAGAGTACATCAAACTGTCATTTTATAAAATCAATGAAAAACGATATTCGGAATGGAAATTGCAGTTCAACCACAACTACAGCAGCATGAAAACACTGCAATAATATCAATGAGCTGCAATGTGGTATGTTTCTCATTAGATAATCACACCCCTAGAGGATTAGAGGCACTCAGCTGAACCTTGTGCCTCAGAACACACTTGGGGTGTCATTATCTCATGATAACCCTACTCCCTGTCAAGTCTTATTGCTTAATTAGGGGGTTACGAAGGTGATAACAAGACTTAAAGAAATTGGATGAACAGCACATAAGATGAATGATACCTTAATCAACTTAAATCTAGCTGCTGAAAGACACATGGTCAACAAATGCATATAATCAGTTACAGTGACCATGCTCTATATTTTAGAGGAATGGGGTAAAAGCTGAGAGAGAGATCTGAGAAATCTTGACACATTTAATGTCTGACTTTCATTTGCCAGGTTTCATAATATTTTATGATTGGTAATTCAAATGGGGCTTTTAGACTAAATCACAGCACATGTAAAATGTTAAAAAATTGAAAGTCAATATGAAATTTAGCTTTGACCTTAAGATACCAGGCTCACAGGAGAATGAACCATCATAATCCCAATACAGAATTTAAGTATATAGTATGCAAGTTATCTAATCAATAGCACCCAAGATTTTAACAAACTTCTCTTTGCCCTCAAAGGTAGCAACAGTGTGCTGCTTTACTTAATTTTCAATTATGGTTTAGAAATGGGCAAATGTTTTTAAAAAGAGCTCTTTAAAAATAAAGACCTCTAAGCTCTACAAAAGCTATCACGGAATGTTTGACTATAGTTCTTTTGTTCTGTTTTGTAAACAGCTACCATATTTGCAGATGGAACACAGTCACAGATCTGGTACACTCAGAACTGCTTTCCAATTCACCGTGAAACATCAATTATCTTTATCAAATAACAGTATCTCATCTCAGTCCATTATCAAGATGGAGTCTTATTTTAGCTGGACTGCTGCTCTATCTGTATATCAAGGCTGGCCGCAGTGGCAAAGAGTGAGTGAAAGGCTGTGAAATAATCAATAATAATCATCAAATTGTGGTCGACAGGTTGTGAGGATGGAAGTTTTTGATGAAACCTCAACCTTTTTTGTGCAGATGATAAGGCTTAACCTTTGCAATACCTGATAACTCAGTCAGAGGAAGCCCTGCATACACTTCAGAGGTTTCACAGTTCCAAAACAACAACAATAACAACAAAACCTACTGAAATACTCTGGTTTAAGTGGAATACCAATTTCATATCATCAAACACCATCTTTTCTTCACTGAACAACTGGGAGGACAAAAAACTGCACTGAACATATTTTACGGTATATTGTAAACATACTACTGTACTCCAAGAATTCAAAGCCTCACACTAGTGAAAGCTACATCTACACTATCGCCTAGGGGTGAGAGTCCCCTGCTCAGGTAAACATACTTGTGCTTGCACTAGCAGTGTAGGTGGGATAGCACAAGTAGTGGTAGCGGAGGCATAGCTTGGCCATGCCGAGTACGTACACAGGCTTTGAAGTAAGCTTGTATTCAGCTAAACTGTGGATCTGCTGCCACTGGTTGTGCTATGCTGCTATGTATAGTCATGCTAGCTCGATGAGAGCTAGCGCGAGTACGTGTACACAACCCGGGGATTCACACTCACAGCACAGACATAGCCTAAAGGTCAACTCAGAAGGGAAACTGCATGTGTAACAATGAGTAGGACTGGGGAAATAATGCAAAAACATTTTCAGCAAATATTACTTGAATATTTACATGAATAAATTTCAGCCACGTTTTTGCCCCTTTTAGGTTTACTTTCACTGGAAAAAGTGTTTGGGACAAGTGAATATCAAAGTCACATGCACAAATACTAGCAAAATCTGAATTCCAAATTCTCACGTGCAGATGATCCAGAAGTGCTTGTGTGCGCTCATGTAGTTAGGAAATGGAAGCAAAACAGGTGATTTATCGGAGCAATCTCACCTAAGAGAACTCACATTTTAAATATTTACAATCAATACATTCAAAAAGACATGAGAAAAATAATTGCAACTTATGAGTGCATTCAAGGAAATTGTTAAAATCAAAAATTTGCTGTTGTGAGTTATTTGCTCAGATCATACAATCTGTTAATTGCTTTTAAGTATTTGCTATGTAAATAAACTAGAAAGCCATTGTAAATCACAAAATTCTAGAAGAGTTGTTAATAACTATCTTACTAAAACCGTAACAAATTAATGGCAAACACTATTTAACTACTGTTTTTGTGAAATTTTATTAAGAACAAAATTTAATCATAACATTCCTAGAATTTAAAAAATGTGCTTATGAATTTAAGATCTTTCCTTGTTGATTTATGTGGGAGTGACACATATATGACTAAAAAGAAGCTTTTCAAAGTTAACGGGAATAACACACTTGATCTTGCCCACTTGTATGTCTTAATCCTGCAGTATGTTGGGGCTAATTAAAAATGCAACCTTAACACCAGAGAATTCTGCCCCATAAGAATTACCTCTGATTAAAGGAATCTTCTGGTGGCTTAGAGCTATGGGGGTGGACAAACTGTGGCTCATGAGCCAAATGCGGCTCTTTTACAGTTAAAGTGTGGCTCCAAGAGCTCCTCCTCCGTTCTCCAGACTCGGGGGGGAGCTTGGGGCTTCTGCCAGAGATGACTGGCACCTGCTGAGAGTGGGGGATGGGGCTAAATTTAAAGGTTCGCCCTCCCCCCAGTAGCTTGAGTCACACACTTCCTCTTTCCCTCAGCAGTCCCTCCATCGGCTCCCAGGTGTTAGCTCCATGTGGAGAGGCAACGGCAGACAGATGGGAGCCCCAGGGAGGAGCCATTGCTTTAGCTCCTTTGGGAGAAGCAGCAGCAAAAGTGGTGGCTCTCCCTGCAGCTCCCAGCTGTTTGCCATTGCCTCTCCCCAAGGTGCAGCTCCCAGCTTGCTGACTCCAGCAGGGAGGGGGCCTGGCAGCACAATGTGACCGAGCGGGGCCAGCAAACTCTGGCAAAAATCTAGAGGGGGTAGACGTGACCGCAGACCCCACATCGTCTCTGGCTTCTGCCCACCAGGGAGGAGGGTCTTGGGGCTTCAGCCCTGCAGTGCCGCACGGGGCCCAGCTGAAGCCCCGAGACCAGGCAGGCGCACCCCAGCTCTTGAACTTCTGAAGATTAGAATCATAAAATCATAGAAACTCAGGGTTGGAAGGGACCTCAGGAGGTCATCTAGTCCAACCCCCTGCTCAAAGCAGGACCGATCCCCAATTAAATCATCCCAGCCAGGGCTTTGTTAAGCCTGACCTTAAAAACTTCTAAGGAAGGAGATTCCACCACCTCCCTAGGTAACGCATTCCAGTGTTTCACCACCCTCCTAGTGAAAAAGTTTTTCCTAATATCCAACCTAAAAGATTGTTGTATGCACCTTGGAGGATCAGTAACTTTGGCCACCCCGAGCTCCTACACCACTACTTTCCAAATCTTCTGGCATTGGGCCATGGTCAGAACATCCCTATACTGCTGGAATGACTCCTGGGAACTGTTGGTAAACAACACAAATTAAGTAAACCTTTAGGCTACCCAAATATGTCCTGGGGGAACAATCACCCAAATTGCCCTAGCAGCAGCTCAGGATTGGGTTCTTTGGCATGTTGGCAGATCTTACTCAATGTACAGGGTATGCTCAGGATCTGGGCCACAGAGGGGCATGTGTGTGTGTTCAGCTGTTTTCAATTTGCAAATCCTCAATCCTCATCTCTAAAGTTCTGACTAATTTGGGCTCAGAATATGTAAACAGATTACTTGATAGACTGGCATTTAAAACTGTAATTAACTCCCCTCTTTTGGCACAAGGGAAGAGTTACTGCAAGGGTGAAGACTGTTTATGAAGGAGACCAAACTTTTTCAGGGGCTCGCTCTGAACTTTCGAATGTACTCTAGAAATAAGAACAATCTCAAATGTCAACGCTTGCCATTCCAAATGCAAAAAGTCACAATTAAAAAAATGCATAGTGCTTCACAACGGAAACAAAATCCAAGAATTTTAAAAGAGCTGGCCAAGGAGCTCTGTAAATTGTTAATGTTGATTTTTAATAAGTCTTGGAAACTAGGGAAATTCAAAAGGACGAGAACAAATCGGTGGTTGGGCCAGTATTTAAAAGGATAAACGGGGTGACCTGAATAATTATAGACTTGACATAAAGCTCAGGCAACATAATGGATCAAATGATACAGAATTTGATTAATAAAGAATTAAATAATGGCAATCAACCAGGGTATATGGAAAATAGATCTTGTGAAACAAATATGATTTAATTTTTTGATGAGATTACGAGTTTGGTAGATAAAAATAATAGCGGTGGTGTAATACAATTAGACTTCTGTAAAGCATTTGACTTAGTTCCAAATGACATTTTGATTAAGTAATTAGAAAAATACAAAATTAACATGGCAGACATTAACATAATTAAAAATTGGATAACTGATACATCTCAAAACACAACTATAACCAGGGAAATCACCACTGAGTGGATGTGTTTCTAGTGGGATTAGTTCTTGGCTTTATTCTAATATTTTTATCATTGGCCTAGAAGAAAATATAAAATCATTACTGATAAAGTTTTCAGATACCACAAAGGTTGGGGGAGTGGTAAACAATGAGGAGAACAGGTCACTGCTACAGAGCGATCTGGTTTGTTTGGTAAGCAGAATGCAAGCCAAAAATATGAATTAGCCAAATGCAAGGTTATATATGTAGGAACAAAGAAGGTAGCTATACTTACAAGATGAAGCACTTCATACTGGGAAATAGCAACTCTGGAAGAGACTTGGGGGGTCATGCTGAATAATCAGGGGAGCATGAGCTCCTAAATTGACGCTGTGGCTAAAAGGGCTACTGAAATTTTTGGATGCATAAACAGAGGAATATCAAGTGGCACTACGAATGTTTATACTACCTCTGGATTTAGCAGTGACTGATACTAGACTACTGTGCCCAATTCTGGTGTCCACACTTCAAGAAGGATGTTGATAAATTGGATAGGGTTCAGAGAAGAGTGTCGAGAATGACAAAAGATTGGAAAACATGCTTTATAGGGAAAGCCTCCAGGAGCTCAATCTGTTTAGTTTATCAAAGAGAAGGTTAAGGGATGATTTGATCACAGTCTGTAACTACTTACATAAGCAACAGAAATTTGATTCTAGAACATTCTTCAATCTAGCAGTCAAAGGTACAATAAGGTCCAATGGCTGGAAGTTGAAGCTAGACAAGTTCAGACTAGAAGTAAGACACACATTTTTAACTGTGAGGGTAATTAATCATTGGAACAATTTACTAAAGGTATTGGTGGATTTTCCATCACTGAAAATTGTAAAATGAAGATTGGATGTATTTCTAAAAGCTATGTTTTAGTTCAACACAGCTATTGGACTTCACATAGGAATTAATTCAAGGAAGTCTTACAGTCTGTGTTATGCAGGAGGTCAGACTAAATGCTCATAATGGTCCCATTGCCTTCAAATCTATGAAAATAATCCATACACAATTTTCCCCCTTGGGAGAAGCACCATACATAACCAATGCCAGTTAAATTTCTTAATGCACCTCTGGATGGTGCACAGATCCCACGTTAACATATGGTGCAAGAGCACAAATAGAATAGAAAACCTAATCTTACATAGTACTATGGTCCTTCCTCGGAGCTAGTGCTCTGCACTTCACTTGCTAATCACCTGGTGAGACTGGGCAGCCCCTTACTAACTAAAAGAGAAGCCATCTTTTAAAATTTCCTCATGACAGTTTGAGCATAATATTTCTTTTAAAATATTTTTTTTGTTATTTTTTTCTGACTCACACAAAACACTATTTTTGTACCAAAGCAAAAAATTTTAAGTCAAGACAATAGCAACTTGAATAAATGCAATCATTTTTCAAAATGTCTTTCAAAAAGGTACCTAATTTAACGAATATAGATTTACTCCAATTTAAACAGCATAGGTTCAGAATGTGTAGTCTTAAACACTGTACAAATTCCAAACACAACAGAATTGACTACAGGTAAACAATAAATAATCCCTTTTATGGAAAAATATACTATTGTATTCTACAGAAATGGCCCAAAGTACAGCTTATAATAATGTTAATACCACTGGTGGACTATTATAAATTACTATAAAATCAAGTTACAGAGAATGTATTGGTAGATTTTTTTTAAAAGCTGACAGCTAATTAAGTGAAAGGCAAAGTGTATGTATGAGATTTCTATCTATCCTAGTTATTTTAGTATCCATCACTCAAGTTTCTACAATTTTGAAAATTGTCTCAGATTAACATCTTCACCAGATCTCTTTATCTTTTACTCTTTTGAAGTGCCCTTCATTAGGGAAATGTTTCAAAAGTTGTTCTGGTACAACCACATGTACGATTTCATTCTCATTTTCAAAAATACAATGTAAGACTTGTAAGCCCCTTTTTCCTTTCAACAAAATAAAATTTTATAGTGTGGGTTGAACCTTGGTATATAGGATCTGCTAAAACAGAGCACAAGACACAATCTTAAAATTGCTACAACATTTTACTCCACATACAATAAATGTTCTCCAGAAATGTAGCAGTTGTTCTAAGGCTAGATCAGTTGGCTTCCAGAGCTGAGCAGCAATAAGATAGTATGTTTTATTATGAGTGTCATGGAGACGGTGTGAAAAATCAAGAGCCACAGGCAGTAAGCGGCAGTGGGTCAATAATGTTCACAGAGACATTGTGTAGATAATCAACAACAAGGCCCTAGGTTCTCTATGCATTGCAAACAGCTGAAGGGCAAATCAATAGAGCCATGGGAAGGACACTACCCTGTTCCACTTCCCACAATACACTATTACCACTTCAGGAAAGCACCCTAAAAAGGGAAGTAATTCAGAATTTATATGCAGCTAACATTAAGCAAAAGGACTGTAAAAATAATAGTTAGTAAAAAAGATACTATACTTTTTGTCTAAAATATGCTTAAAAATCTATGTAGCTAAAGAGAAACATGATTAAACAGATCCTGAATCTGTTTAATCTACACTGAATTATAAACAATGACTAGCAGAGAGAAAGTGGTGTGTATTTGGAATACTTATGATGTAATACAATAGGGATGCTGACTGCTTTCTAAAAGCAATAAGTGTTTTATAGATAGACACTTGAAATGCATAACACTTCTAAATTCTAGGTATATGGCTGAAATGCATCAGGTTTTATAAATTTAGGATCTACCATTTAATATTTTAAATGTTGTAACCAAATGTTTTTAAAAGTAATGCACAGGAATTTTTTTAATTAAATTAATACATTTATGTATGATACAAAATAACTAATTATTAGAAAGAAAAAGGATAATATTTTAATGCAGATTATTGGTACTATGAGGCAATATTTTACAGGTAGTTTTTATAAATGACACTTAGTTAAATGTGTGACACTAATATTGCAAAATTTTAAGTAAAAAACCCATCACAAATAAATGTTCTTTTATTATTTCTTAAGAAAAAGGTGGTTCTCCACATCCATCATTGTATTAATCACTAGATGTAATTTCTCTGTGTACAACCATCTTTCTCAAACCCTAACTAAAAATATGCTGGAAGGAAAATGAATACATACAAAATAATTGTTTCTGATCATTCAAAGTTGAAGTGCCTCCCTGTTTCCTTAACCAGACAATAAAATCCTGACCATTAACAACACCCTATTTCACAGAAATCTAATAACTGCATCTAGCAGAATATACACAAAGAACAGCATCTTGTTCTTTTGCTGAGCACAATTACCAACTATATTACAAAGCGTATGAAAAAATACCACACTTTTGTGCTAAATCTTAAATGCAATTTCAGTAAATTAAAAAGCCACAATATACATATGTTACTACAAACAGGGCATTAGAAGAGTGCTTGCTCTGGTATAACTGCATATGAAGGGATGACAGCATTTACAGTTTTATTTTAAAGTGCACAGTAAAGTGCTACTGTTTTCTTTATGCCTCATTCATTACCAACACCACAAAGATAAAAAAAAGAAAATGCACACAAAGATTTTTATGAGGGCTTCTGATATTTTTCTCTCTTATAAAGATCCAGAATTCCAAAATCAATTCTGCTCTGACATACTGTATCCTAGGATGCTGCTGCTGAGAGAGAAAAAGAGGAACTGTAATAGCTAATGTCTCCACTCTAAGGTTCTTTTAACTAACTACAGGAAACCAACAGTAAATACACCAAATGAAACTTGTACTTGGAGCTCTGCTATAACAGAGTCTGAAACTTTGAACAGTATTCTTTGGAACACAGCTTGTTACAACATCATTAAAGGCTTTTTTCCATGTTTGTAAATTATACTGCCTAATAAAATCACCCAGATGGAATTGCTCTCACTGCTAACAAAGGAGGAGTGGATCTAATCTGAGTGGAATTCCCTGTGACAATCTGGAAAGGGAGGACTCCAGCTCTTCTGGGACCCCGTGGACCCCATGGTGAGTCTTCCTCCACAGGACTTTAGGGGTAGGAATGGATGAATCAAGAGATCAGCATCTACTCTTCAGCCATCAGGTATCTATGTGGAAATCTGGGAGTGAGAAGCAACATTAACATCCAGAGTCCCCTCCATAGCCATTCCTACACAAGAGAATTATGAAATGAGCTCCTTCAGTAGCCAGACTGTCAAGGCAACAGAAGCCAGTGAAAGCCTCATGAAGCATGTGCAAGATGACTACTGCCTCAGCAGATCAAGGATTACCCTCTTTCACTCCTCCAGTGGGATTAGGGAATCTTTCCTTTTATCCTCTGCACAGCTACCTTATCCCCCACTACAGAGGATGTTGTGAGCCTCACAGAGTTTTTTGGCCTCCCTCTGCCAACATCTCCACAGAAGGGGTGGTCCCCACTTAGTGTCTGTAGATGTACTTCAACACCTGTTGTGCAAGCAGCTCCCAGCAGCTATCACAGTTTAACTGAGCTTCATTTTAGTCACTTGATCTCCCCAAAATATTTAATCACTTGATCTCCCCAAAATATTCTTTGAGTTTGGACCTACAAAGTTTACCAAAGCCAGATTTATATTTGTATCCTGTCAGAAAGGGAATTTATTCTGTGAAAAAGATGGAAATCTGATGTAGAATAGATTAATGTTTGCAAAACCAGCAAAAATGTGAATTTTTCAATGGCTTTTTGGGTAATGAGAATATTTTCACGTAAGTGTAATAGGCATTCACAGCAAGCACTGTAATGCGGCATTTGGAAGTTTTACAGCGTGCGCTGTGATTTGTAAATATTCGTATTATGGACCTATTATTCACATTTGTATCTTATTCCTTTTGAACTGACATGTGATACCGAATATTAACCAAAGCACGGAATTACACAAAGTTGACGAGATTTTCAAAGGCACAGATGGCAGTTAGATGAGATTCAATGGAAGTTGGGAGCCTTATTGCCATTTGAGACTTTGAAAATCCACCCCAGTGCTGTTAGCAGAAATATACTGTGGTCTGCTGGAAAATGTAGCATACAATCGGATTAATCAACCACAGGAACTGCACTCCAAATGATATTAGTACAGAAACACATATGTGTATTTTAGTCAACACATAAACATGGTCTGTTTATAAATACATTCTGGGTTGTAATAAAGAGGATGTTTTTCAAACAACAATTTTGAAAAACATTCAATTTCGTCTTTCCTGCATATGTGAATTCTGTATATATGCTTATCCAGACAGTCCGCTAATCCATCTCCCACCAACAAGAGGTTGAGATTTTCCATGCGGACCTTAAGAACAGGTGGAGCGCCATATCATCTGTTTGTGTGTTTTCCTCAAGAACATCAGCTAGCAAGCTACCCGGCATACTAAGTTATTAAATAATGATTAGAAAAACATTGTTTGTTAAACTGAACAATCTAGAACTCTTTCTTGAAACGCAGCACTATTTATAAAAAGGGCCTGTATTAGCATATATATAATCAAATGAACTGACATTTGCAGTAAGAACATAGCTTCCTCTCGGTGCAGTTTCACATATGGCAATCCAGGAAGCTCTATAACAATAACACCACCAACATTTTCAAACTGAGTGCTTATAGTTACATGGCCTAATTAACAGGTACTAAGCACCCAGAGCTGCTACTAAATTCAATGGGAAAACTAAGTTACTTATTTAAATGTGTAGACATGGAGTTAAGTGCCAGATTTTGAGCACCCACATTTGAAAAAACTGTCGTTTGTACCCAGCTAGCCAAAGAGAGGTGTCAGGACGGCTAAAGTATTATCACTAGCTCTAACTTCAGCTCTGTGTGAAACTCAACAAAAGAGAAGGTGGGGGAGGGAATATCTTTTATTGGACCAACTTCTGTTGGTGAGAGAGACACGCTTTTAAGCCACACGGAGCTCTCTCTTGTCTCTCTCATCAACAGAAGTTCGTCCAATAAAAGATAGTACCTCGCTCAACTTGTCTTTCTAATATCCTGGGACCGACATGGCTACAAATACATTGCATGTAAAAGAGACGCGTCTCTTTAGAGATACAAATCTATTCTGCAATTTCTCAAACACTGAAGTTCAGAAAGTGTACTGAACTTTCTACATAGCTCATCAATACTGGCCTTCTGATGTTTTGTCAATGATATTGTAGCTGCTCTTTAGTAACCTATTCTGAAGCCCGCTGAAGTTGCCTTAGCTATTTACATGGGCCTCTTTCTTTTGCTTTCTATACTTATATTACAAAAGCAGATACAAATATCTGATTATTCTACCTTGGCTTCTATAGAACAAGATGGAGATGGATGAAATCCCAAATGCATAAATCAATAGCAAAATATCCATTGACTTCAGTGGGACCAGGATTTCACCCAGTGTCTAAGTTGACAGAAAGGAAGTTGACAATGGCCTTGTCTATATAATGAAGTTTTTTTTTTGTATAATCGAGTTGTGAATTTAAACTAATCTAGATATACTGGTATAACCTACTCCCATGTAGACATTCTTAATCTGCTATAAAAGAGTGCCTTCTCAAATTAGTCTATGTTGCTTGGGAAGCGGCTTAAGCTAAATGGAAAAAAGACACTTTAATATCAGAATTAGAGTGTCCATATTGAAGGGAGGGTGCTATACTGATACAACTACATTGGTGTAACTGGTAAAGCTTTCCTGTGTTGACAAGGCCTTATCCTTTCAACAACACTGACACACATAGCAAAGGCAAATTTTCCCTTGCAGACTCTAGCTTTAGAGAAAATGTAGCTATGAAGGTTTTCACCTTTAAATGGTACATGGTTAATAAAAAATTTTCAACACAATAACAGCTGGCCCTTTTAATACCAAATTTCTGATGACTGTTCATGGAATCAGAGTAACAGCCGTGTTAGTCTGTGTTCGCAAAAAGAAAAGGAGTACTTGTGGTACCTTAGAGACTAACCAATTTATTTGAGCATAAGCTTTCGTGAGCTACAGCTCACTTCATCGGATGCATACTGTGGAAACTGCAGAAGACATTATATACACAGAGACCATGAAACAATACCTCCTCCCACCCAACACCACCCTATACCAGAAACCTACTGACCGCTATTCCTACCTACATGCCTCCAGCTTTCACCCTGACCACACCACACGATCCATCGTCTACAGCCAAGCTCTGCGATACAACCGCATTTGCTCCAACCCCTCAGACAGAAACAAACACCTACAAGATCTTTATCAAGCATTCTTACAACTACAATACCCACCTGCGGAAGTGAAGAAACAGATTGATAGAGCCAGAAGAGTTCCCAGAAGTCACCTACTACAGGACAGGCCTAACAAAGAAAATAACAGAACGCCACTAGCCGTCACCTTCAGCCCCCAACTAAAACCCCTCCAACGCATTATTAAGGATCTACAACCTATCCTGAAGGATGACCCAACACTCTCACAAATCTTGGGAGACAGGCCAGTCCTTGCCTACAGACAGCCTCCCAACCTGAAGCAAATACTCACCAACAACCACATACCACACAACAGAAGCACTAACCCAGGAACCTATCCTTGCAACAAAGCCCGTTGCCAACTGTGTCCACATATCTATTCAGGGGACACCATCACAGGGCCTAATAACATCAGCCACACTATCAGAGGCTCGTTCACCTGCACATCCACCAATGTGATATATGCCATCATGTGCCAGCAATGCCCCTCTGCCATGTACATTGGTCAAACTGGATAGTCTCTACATAAAAGAATAAATGGACACAAATCAGATGTCAAGAATTATAACATTCATAAACCAGTCGGAGAACACTTCAATCTCTCTGGTCATGCAATTACAGACATGAAGGTCGCTATCTTACAACAAAAAAACTTCAGATCCAGACTCCAGCGAGAAACTGCTGAATTGGAATTCATTTGCAAATTGGATACTATTAATTTAGGCTTAAATAGAGACTGGGAGTGGCTAAGTCATTATGCAAGGTAGCCTATTTCCCCTTGTTTTTTCCTACCCACCCTCCCCAGACGTTCTGGTTAAACTTGGATTTATGCTAGAAATGGCCCACCTTGATTATCATACACATTGTAAGGAGAGTGGTCAGTTTGGATGAGCTATTACCAGCAGGAGAGTGAGTTTGTGTGTGTGTGGGGGAGGGGTGAGAAGACCTGGATTTGTGCTGGAAATGGCCCAACTTGATTATCATACACATTGTAAGGAGAGTGGTCAGTTTGGATGAGCTATTACCAGCAGAAGAGTGAGTGTGTGTGTGTATTGGGGTGGTGGGGTGAGAAAACCTGTATTTGTGTTGGAAATGGCCCAACTTGATTATCATACACATTGTAAGGAGAGTGATCACTTTAGATAAGCTATTACCAGCAGGGGAGTGGGGTGGGAGGAGGCATTGTTTCATGGTCTCTGTGTATATAATGTCTTCTGCAGTTTCCATAGTATGCATCCGATGAAGTGAGCTGTAGCTCACGAAAGCTTATGCTCAAATAAATTGGTTAGTCTCTAAGGTGCCACAAGTACTCCTTTTCTTTTTGTTGATGGAATGTAATAAGCAGTGTCTGCACTGAGATCTAACGCTGCAAAGAGTACTGGAAAAGCTCATGAAATGTTACTTTTCAGAGTAGCAGCTGTGTTAGTCTGTATCTGCAAAAAGAAAAGGAGGACTTGTGGCACCTTAGAGACTAACAAATTTATTTGAGCATAAGCTACCGTGAGCTACAGCATCCGATGAAGTGAGCTGCAGCTCACGAAAGCTTATGCTCAAATAAATTTGTTAGTCTCTAAGGTGCCACAAGTCCTCCTTTTCTTTTTGAAATGTTACTATCCACTTAAGTAGTCAGCTCTCACTGCAACTATTGCAGTAATCAGACAAGTTGCCTGGACCTAGAAGTACTTTTAAGCCTTCTGTTCTCAAAACTGTTTCTGACGTTTTAAAACTCTTTCTTAAAAAACATGTTTTTGGTCTGCTGGATTCTTGAAGCATCCTTCAAGTAAGTGTTCAAACAAACACCTTCTGTGTGTACTTTATAATTCCATATAGAGACAGGCAGAAGAGCCCTTATAAATATGTAACTGTTAAATCTTTAAATTGGATAATATAAGATTGTCATCCGACTGCTCCCTATTTTCATCCCTGGGAAGACTATTCTGTCCATCCTCAATCTGTAAATCAGACACCATTTTAATATCTATCTCAGGATCAAAATACCCTTGAGGTCACTAAAATATGTTAAATAGGCAAAGTGAAAGAGGAGATTGGGGGGGACTATTTTTTACTGTCTTTCTTAATATTTCCCATCCTCCCTGTCTCCCATACTGATGGTAGATATTTTCCTCTTTTAAAAAATGTTACAGGATTCAGCTGTAGAGCCAGTCAAAGCCTATAAAAATCCCCTCTGCTCTTCGGTAAGCTAACCTATCTCCTGTTGCCCCACTTCTTTTCTCCTCTTCTGCCCCATCACAGAAGGCTCTTTCTAGCTGTAATAAAATTATCTATATTAAGAAATGGAGGGTTTTGATTCCATTAATGTTAAGCACCTTCCCATAGGGGTCATGGGGTGAGGAGCACCTCAAAAGATCAGATTCTGAACATGAAGCCTAAAGTCAACTGATGGCTTTTGTTTTTTCCCCTAATCATTTGTCATATTTGTGACAAAAAATTTTCTGATATTATGACATGGAATTTTTTAAAAAAAATCAAAACTGCAAATGGTAATATTTAATTACTCTGAATGCCCTTCCCTGGCAACCAAAATTATCTGCCCCTTCACATGATTTGTTTAGAGTCTGAAGGACAGTAAGGAAACAGGTGGTCTTAAATATTCCACTAAAACGTCCAATTAACTACAATATTCTTCAAACCATTTATTGAAACAAATCAGGATTAGGTTCCAGTAATCTAATACAATAAAATCTCAATTAAAAATGAAAACAGGGCGTTTCTGGATAAATGACTTGCAAACATTAGCCAGAGACAATCTCTTTCAACATACCCAATAGTTATTATATAGAATGCATTTTAAAAGAATGCCGGGGGGGGGGGATATCGGCAAGATAAGATACTTTTGCATGTCTGCCAAACCAAGGGCAAACCAATCCAGAGGGAAGATTTTAACTGCAGATGCAACCACACGCATACATGTAGCTGTAAGCACTTAATTAGCTTGTCTATCAACAGCTCTGATGCTTTTTAACTATTTTAGACCAGTAGATAAGACATTTGATAGCATATTTTGGAAATCCTATTGTGGGGACATACTTGCCAAAATTAGAGTTACTTCAGAAATAAAGATACCCATGTGTTTATCCAAGAGTCATTTTAGTAAATGAATATAAAGTTGAAAATTTAAGAATTCAAAGTGTAGGACAAATGTAATAGCTAAATTAAAGAATTGGGTACGTTGTCATTCTCCTTAAATGGGAATATACAGGCACAACAGAGTTAGAGTGAAGTGGATGGTTAAATACTTAAAAATTAGCATAAAAAATATATGGACTAGCCCACAGGCAAGAGAGACCCAGACTAAGAGGTTATTTTGGGTTTTTCACTCCCAGCTTCCAGTGAGATCAAGAATACAGCAAAGATGTCATGACGAGTTTCGGAACGGACAGAGATGCTCAATACAAAGCCTTACTATGACCTTGATTGCTGAATGATTGGAGCGGAAAGTGATGCAATGTTCATAGCACGCTTGGCAAAGAGGGTCAAGAAAACATATTTTGAGAAAAAAGAAAGTAACTGACTATGCCTTTGCAGTGAGAAGGTAGGCCATAGCTAGGGTCTGAAAACTGCAGAATGGGATAGCTTCTATAGGCAAGAAATAATATTATCCGGATCAAACAGCCCCCCATGGTTTGATGTGTCAAGGCTGTTCATGTGATAACAGGGTTGAAAATAACTCACAGTTCGTAGTGATGGAACACAATCAATGATTAAAATCCAGGCTAGCCTTCCATAAAGGCCAGGAGATTTACATAATCAGAGCTAGTGATTTCTTTAGCTTTCAGGTGATATTACAAACAAATCACTTTAAAAATGTCAACTGTCGGTCTGATTTGTATGTTACTAAAGCTTTGCAAGTCTTATGGAACTGATTCAATATTTAAGCCAAACAGGATATGTAAAGGGGCTGATGGCTTCTGGGATCAGAAATAGGAAATGGAGGCTTTCACCTCTAGGTTGCCAGCTGATAAAGTCTGTTACCATCATACGGCTGTTTTTAAAAGAAATTTGGTGATCTCAAACCAATTCCCAATGGACAGATGTTCACATAATAAATACTACCACAAATGACAGCCTTGCTAGTAATCTCAGCTGCGAAGTCAAGGATCAGATGCTGGGATTGGACACTGAACTACCCTCTTACTCCTAGTCCTTCCAGGTAAGAGGTGAGGAAGCATGAGGATATGTACCATTGTCTTTGCTGTTTTCCTGTTCTATAAATAAACAGAGGATTTCAGTCTCCGCGGCTGTCTATCTGGAAACTACAAGCAGCATTATATTTATACACAGAATTAGAAGAGCAAATAAAAACCACAAAACAAAAGGTAGTTAAAATTAGGGCTGTCAAATGATTTAAAAAAGTAATCATAATTAATTGCGAGATTAAAAAAATAGTTGTGATTAATCGCAGTTTTAATTGAACTGTTAAACAATACAGAATACCATTTATTTAAATATTTTTGGTGTTGGGGGAAGCGTGTGTGCGTGCGCGCATGTGTGTTGGGGCACCGCTGTCTCTTTAAGCACCGCACTCAGGAGCCTGAATGCTTTTTCAGCCAGCAGCAGCTGCTGTCGGCAGCATTCACTCCTAAGCCAACAGATGATAGGCTCCCCCTGTTCCCCAACACCAGCTCAGCAGCGACCGGGTACATGGGCGAGGGGAGGGAAAACACCACCACATCAGCCCCCCCACCCCCGTTCTGCACAGCAGACAGGAGGCAGGCTCCCAGTCTGGAGCAGCTTGGCCAGGGGGTGGCTCCATGGGTAGGAGGGAGAGGAGGTGGAAGAAGCAGTGGGGCAGGGCAGCAGGAGGAAGGGCACCCCTGCCACAGAGACAAGCAGTGGTGCCTCCCCTGAGCACGGCAAACTGATTAACACTCATTAAAAAACAATGTGTTAATTTGTTTTGAGTTAATTGCATGTATTAACTGTGATTGACAGCCCTAATAATTATTTTTGATTACAAATATTGGCACTATAAAAAAGATAAAAAAAATCTACAAGTCAAAGCATGAAGGGGCATATGAATGTTTAGCATATCTGGCACACAAATACTTTGCAATGCCGGCTACACCAGTTCCATGCAAATGCCTGTTCTCACTTGCAGGTGACATTGTAAATAAGAAGCAGGAAGCATTTTCTCCCATAAATGTAAACAAACTTCTTTGTCTGAGTGATTGGCTGACCAAGAAATAGGACTGAGTGGACTTTAGGCACTCAAATGAAATGAAAATGAAATTTTACATTGTTTTGTTTTTGAGAGCACTTATGTAAAAAAAAATCTACATTTGTAAACTGTACTTTCATGATAGAGATTGCACTACAGTACTTGTATGAGGTGAATTGACAAATACTATTTCTTTTGTCTTTTTTATAGTGCAAATATTTGTAATAAAAATAATAGCATAAAGTGAGCACTGTACACTTTGTATCCTATGTAGTAATTGAAATCAATATATCTGAAAATGTAGAAAAGCATCCATAATATTTATAATAAATTTAACTTGATATTATATTATTGTTTAACAGTAGGATTAAAACTGTGATTAATCATGACTAATTTTTTTAATCTAGCTAATTTATTTTCCGTTAATCGCTTGTGTTAACTGTGATTAATTGACAGCCCTAGTTAAAATAATTAGTTTACATTTAATCTAAAAGCTTTTGGAATTCTACCAGGGTTTTATCATATTATCAATAATAAGAGAGAAAATTAACACTTAAATTTTATGAAAAAATTATCAACTACAAAATAATATTCAACTAAGTCCTCATCATTCCAATATAAAGACTGAAAAATTTACCCTGAACCATAATCTGACTGTGCAACCTATTGTTTTGGGTTGACATTATCTTGCTCATCTAACTACACATTTTGTTTAATACCAGAAAAGTTAATATATTTGAAATATAGGCACATTTTGTAAAGGAGAACGGTAGAAAAAAATAACCAGTACATTTTCTTCATACTGAAAATCAGACAAATATAAAATCATAATTCAAATACAAGAGATTTATTTCAGAGGAGTTTGTCACAAGTAACACCTTATTTGGGGTTTCTGTTATTAACCCATCTATGGCAGCCATTCAGTCACAGTGAATGAAGACAATAGGGCTCTATATACTTTGAGTCCTTCATTAAACTATTGATCCCCTTAGCATTCTCCATAATGTTCCAGCAGCTCAGCATGTCAACTGACGCAGAGCTAGTCTCTCTTTCCTTTCAATAACTTCCACATGCTGTGGGGAGAAAGTCACAATGATTTATTTACCTGACATTTTCCAGTCCGGATGTCGTAGAGGGCCACTGAACCATGGCGAGCTCCAACTGCTATTCTGTGACTCCGCTCATAATAGCTGACCATGTAGAACCTGCATTGAACATTATAACAAGGAACAGGTGAGATCTGACCTGGTTTCACGATGTGAAAGTTAACTGGTCATTAATATTAGTGCTTAATATTAGTGAGGAGATTTTATTAAGCTATCTTTTGGTTACTAGTCTCCAACATACTTTTCATTTAGAAAAAACCCCCCAACTGACTCCTAATAAAATAATGCAGCACTCTAGCCAGACGTTTTATATCTCAGGACTTATGAGACTTGTTTATCAAGTTAGGTAACAGCATGCACAGGCGTTATAATATATTTGAATAAATGTGAATTTTGTTATAATAAAATAACAGACTGACAACTCTTAAATACAGAATGGTTAAATAAGAACCTTTCTGCACTGAACAGTACCAAAACATGTCTGCTTGAACATCAGAAAGGAAAGACAGGATGTAATGGGGGGGCGGGGGTGCTGCCCATTAAATGAAACTGGGCGCAGCTCTCTGGTTTCAGTCCACATGTTCTGAGATGGCCCAATTAAGAGGCAGGGTAGCACCTAAGGGGCTATAGGAAACCAGATGAGATCCAGTGTGTCAGAGCAGACTGAGTGAGTTAGGAGATAGAGCAGGAGATGTGAGTTGCCTGGGAAAGGGCTGAAGGCAGGTGTGCAAGGGGTTTTCTTGTTGGTGTTCTCCTCTCCCCTCCCCCCGAAAGCTGGAGAGCGCTGATGGCAGGAAGAGCAGCAGAGGGAGATGCCTGCTGGCTTTAAGCTGGAGAGCTGGAGCCAAGGGTCAGAGTGGTCTGAAAGAAGGGGGAGCAGCAGAGGTGTTTACTCACTGGTGTTTCTTTGCTGCATAGCTGAGGCCTAAGTGAGGGTCTGAGTTGAGAGGCTGAGGGAGATCCTGCTGGGAAGAGTGGGGTTGACCCAGGAAGGAGGGCTAGGGTGGCTGTTCTGGTAGAGGGATGAAAGAGGATTTGCAGGGAGTCTGGGTATGGCAGAAGACATTGGAACCAAGTATGTGTTATGTAAATGGAGAAGAGGATGTGTGATTTTAAGGACTCCTTGCACTGGGGTAATATGGACTATGCTCTGGGACTTTTGCACTATGTTTGGTTAATAAGTTATATTAATGGACTTGATAACATGCTTCCATAGAGTTTCTGGAAACTCAAAAGGGAAACTGAGGCAAGGGATGCCTGGGAAGAGGCCACTCAGTTACACAGGATCATTAAAAAAAGATAAGGAAAAAAACGCCGAAGTAATGAGAGTATCTTTACATAAGAAGCTATGAACAACAATAGGTATTAAGGGCAATAATATTCTTCCAGCTGAGGAAGAATTGAGAAGTATGTTGTATTTCTTAATGTCACATGATACTTTATGCAGTGCATGAGCATAGCATTACTTTAAAACACACAGTCACTTTCAAAGTCAGGCCATTATTACATCTCCAACATGACACACAATGCCAATCTCCTTATTCCAAAGTCAAGCCCTTTGGAACTTCAGAATACCTTTCTGATAAAACACAAATCAGATCTTAAAAAAGTAAAAGTGCCCACTATTATATTCTTGAGAGTTAAATCTCACTCAAGCAGGTTCTATGTGAGACTGCTACAGTCATGCTGTAAAAATATGGTGCTGACCATATATATGGCTTTAAACACCACCGCTAACAAAATCTTACACTGATACATCACCTTTCTTCTTGAAGGACTTAGAGTGCTGCATCATCTATACAAATACAACAATCATGCACTCATTCCTACGGTGCAAAATGGTAGTCAGGAAGAAAAAGAGCACATAATGGGCTGTAAAAAAGTGGATGGTTAATTTTGATACAGGATAATAGGTTAAAGGGCTTGAAGGGAATGAAGAGTATGGATTATACTTTTGGGTCTCTGTTTTAAAGGAGTAAGTGCATAAAGTTAGGGCCAGATTCACAAGATTGGCCCCAGCATCTGCTGCGACTCAGGAAAGAGAAGGTCACAATCTGGCCTTGTCTGCCTGCACCATCCACATGGTTGTCCATCCTCTTGGGACACTATGCCGAGGTCAATAATTTAGTATAAAATTCTGAGGCCCTATCTTCCCACAACTTCTGCCCACCACTGCTCCTCCATCCATGCACTAGTGCTATTAAAAGGATGTGCACAGTCAAGGACATATCACATGAGAGCATAAAAAGCTGCTAAGACTGTTATCCCATGCCTTAACTTATGTCCTGTGCTCTGTCAGTACAGAACACTCCATCCCCAAGATCCATCAGCATGTTTCCAGCCTCAATACTAAGCCTCTTATTCCCCTTCCCTGGCACCAGCCTGGTCAATCTCTTTGATTTCTGGGCTTTCAGATCCATCAGTTAAGGCCAGCATTGAAATTATTCTGTCTTCTTATCACTCCTCATTAAGGGTAAAAAAAGGTGTTGGAAACATGGGCTTAGCCACGTGTAAAGACTGCAATCCAGGAGCCATGCAGAGGGAAGAATGAGTATTTTGGGTGAGGTAACTGATAATGCTATGGGCAAATAGATGCCCTCAAGGTCTAAAGAATATGAACTTGATATAAGATATGTACGTTGAATGAAATTCAGTGAATAAGGCAGGGGACCACTTAACTAAACTCATACCCACATTTCACATCAGCCATGTCAAATTTTACTTGCCAGGCTTAATAAAGTAGTTGCCTCAGGAATTTTGTAAAACTGTTTCATACAATCAGTAAACTCAAGACTTTATATTTATTCTCGCAGAAAAATATGTACTAAAACCAACCAAACAAAAAAGTGGTATCTGATAACTCCAGGTGAACATTTGTGGGGGGAAAGGAAGGGATTTTAATACAAATTCCTTTATCCCTCATTAGTTCTGATGCTCCACTGCCTGGGTACAATCCACATGTTGGCAGCAGATTTTTTTAAGAAATGAGAACATCACAAACTGCTGGACCAAAGCAGACAGCATTCATTTGCTTACTGGATTTTTTAAGTGCCCATTTAGACAGAGACAGCTGAGTCAGCTTTCTTCCTTGACAAGGAGAAACAGTCTGCATAATAAAATTTTGGTTTTGTTATTTTTTTTTAAATGCAAAAACCTCCTTGGAAAATAGACATTTTTGTTTTCACCTTTAAATAAAAAATAAAAAAAACAAAGCCTCCAAAACCAATTCTAGTCCATTTGCATTCAGTTCTTGACTATTTTACTTTTTCTTTACTTTTAATTTGTTTTTTACTACCACATTAGCCTTCTCAATTTTTTTCTTAACAGTATCATGTTTTCATCTGTTGGCTGTAATATCTATTTAACATGTTTCCAACCCCTTTTAGAGAGTTTGCAAGAGATGAATATTTCCTTTCTGCAAAAATATATACACAGTTAAATATTTTTAATCCTATGAATCACACTTTCTAAGCTTCCAAACAGCAGAATTCAGCTAACAGATAATGATTTCAAAGCAGCCAATCTACATCTAAATTTAGATCCGACAGCAATTCCACTCCTGCAAATCCAGTTGATGTATCCATACACACACTTGGCAGCTTAGTGGAATCTATGCTCTTAGTACCGGGCTTTTATTGTACATGAAAAAGCTGTGGTGGGCAAAAGGACAACTTCCATCTCAGCATCCACTTCATTTTATTACCTGAGGAGTTTTGGTCAAACTGAATAAATAATGCTTTTATAGCAGCAGTGGCAGACATGCCCCAACTTAGAGGTGGGGCTGCACGTAGCAATCTGCACACACACTCCCTCCCCCACAACTCTCTCTCCTTTTCAGAATGAAAAATTCAGATGTTCATGGGCAATGTGGCCCCTTTACTGTTCTCTGTTAGGCCCAACTTCTCTCCCTCCAACCTACTTTTCAACTCCAATTCCTATCCATGCACACTGTCAGTTCACCTACAACCTCATTCACCATCTGACTCCATTTAATCCTGCCAGCCCAAACTCTTCCCCTCCCAACTCAGAACAAGCTCAAGCCACCTCAGCTCCCTCCAAGTCAACCAGAGTATTGCCAAACTGAAGCATGCAAAAATCATGAGTCAAGGCCCCAACTCTCCCTGCCCAAACCCATGAGATTGGCTTAAAAACCATGAGATTTTAAAAATAATAAAGTTGGGATTTTTTATTTGCCCTCTGGTTGTGGAGCCTCTCCACAACCAGGAAGCTCAGAAACTTGCTTTAAATTTTTTAAAAAATGAAATCTTAGATTTTTACACAAGTCAAGTGATTCCTGAAGCTGGAGTTTTATGAAAATCACCAGATATCATAGGACTTGCTATAAAATCATGAGGGCTTGTGACACTGCAACCTCACCTATTCCAGAACACCCCCTCACACAAGCAACGCTCTATCCTCCAGGCTAATAACCCTTCTTCTTTCTAGCTACTTACTTTCTCCATGACACAGAACCCTCTCTCACCACACACTTCCAGGATCACAATACAATCCAGCACACCCCTGAGATTTACAACCTGCCAGAGCTTAGAAGAAACCTCCTCAGGCTCAGAACACTTCCTCCTCCTAACCAAACACCCCATCTCCGTGAAGTGGAAAAGAAGGAGCAGAAGCAGCAAAGGAATATGTGCAGAGTCTGCCTCTGTTGGCCTGCTCCTGTAGAAGCCTGCATTCCCTGCTCAGTGCCACCTTCCTCTGCTGCCTGCAGTCTGTGTGTCACTGACACAGAATTCCACCATGGGGAGCCAGGGGCTGCCACTAGAACCAGGCTCCAGCCCTACCAAGAGTGCCCCAGGGACAGCAGGTGGTACTGCACCCTGCCCCACATCAGTCACATTACACAGCTGTAATGTTATTGGTGGAGTTTAGCCTTAATATGCTATAATGACCAGCAACTCCACAGAATGGAAGAGTGTAGTGTATGTTGCCTTTAATATGCAGTATCTTTCACAATGTACTTGCTAGGGGTCATATTAAGCCCTGGCATAAATAGGCTTCAGGTATCCATTTACAACAGGACTGAATATGGCCTGTAGTTTTATAACAGTGGAATAAACACCATCCTTTCTCTAACAATAAACATTTCCTGGCAAGTGAAAAAATCCTAAATATTTTTCTTCCTTATTTCTCAGAAAATGTTTAATATACATGTATTTACATGTCAGATGTTTTCAATTGCTGTAAAAAGATGTTATGTACTAGTGTACATTACTGTAAACCACCATCAAATTACTGGTGTGGTCAGTATGTTATTTACTAAATATGTTGTGGCATCTAAACCAAATATTATAGTGAGTGCAGGCTGAATATTGAAAATATATGATACATTTTATTAGATTGTAACAATTTAGACTAAGAATTAGAGCCCATTTCTTATCTTTGTGTATTTGTCATTCCATTCCATATCTCTCTATAGCTCTGTGTAAGTAATAACAGTAAAATACAGTCCAAGTATTTGACAATTATTTTTGTTATTATTTATAATTTGTAATGTGGTAGTGCTCTAAGGCCCCCATTGGGATGAAGAAACCTATTGTCCTAGGTACTACACAGTCACACAGGCAAACATCTCACTCTGAAAGCCAATTTAAGGCAAGGTGCAACAAGTGAGTTACAGATAAACAAAACAAAACAAAAGAACAGGAGAGAAGTGAGGTAGAAGGTAAGAGAAATAAGTATATAAGTTTACACAGGTGAATTATACATATAGCTTGATGGTCTGAATCATTTCAGAGTTAATATAAATAAATAAGAATCAGCAATCCCCACTGACTTTTTACCTATCCTACTATTAGCTGATAAGTTCTTGTAGGCAGCATGGTAGAAAGGGATCTTGAGGAGCAATATGAAGGAGGGAAGAATTAGCAATAACTCCTATATAAATCTAATGTACCTATTCACTATGGAGGGAAGGGAGGTCTATTATAACCACGAATTGGATTCTAAATTACTTTCCTATATACCGAAGCCACTGAAGAGTGATGTAAGAAATAAGTCTGGCTGTGGGACTAACAGCTCACCACATTCTTCAGAACACATTTAGAATAAGATATTGTCTGCATATGATGGAGCTGAAGACACTATTTTGCTAATGCAATGCTTTTACTTTCAGATATTTCTTTGGACTCAGCGGGTAACAAAATGTAGAAGCTTAAATATTCATAAAAATATTAATTGTGTAGGTAATACATTTCCCTTTATTATCATACATTCACTGGACATCTCAGAGACCTTAATTTAGAATTTTAATGTCTTGCAATTAGCTGCAAGGGGGTCTGGCTTTACTTCAGATAGTCTTCAGTCATATTTTAAAGTTTTGTTCCTTTCCTTTTACAGAATCAGGCCTCCTCTGAGATCTGATAACCAAGAATTAACATGGGTGACAGCACCTTTACCTATTAAGTTGTAATTCCTTGGCATTCTACAAGAAACTCAGAAAGTATCTGTTTTTAAAATTTTGTTTCAAGTCCTTGTTTTGTTTAGTCTATGAAATAAAGTTCTAGCTCTAATACATTTGCTTCCTGTGAGATTCTTCCACTGTAAAAAGCAAAATAAGAAACATTTGTTGTTTCAAATTCAGACTAACTGTTTTCAAATACACAGCAACATTTGAACATCAGTTAATTCCATCCTAAGGTCTCGATTCAGCAAGGTATCTAAACACATGCCCAATCCCACTGACCTCAATAGGACTATTCACATGCATCAGGCTGCTGAATCAGGGCTACGTGATTCTTAGGAAATCTTCTGAGCCATACACATTTCTGACTTCAACTTTATCTTGAGCATTTTCAAAATTTCACGCATACTTTACCGTCAACCCACTGCACTTCTGTATTTTATTTTATTTGGACTTTTATGATTTGTCTGGTATTCTACTGAGCATTGGTAAAAATCAGTCTATATACAACATGACAGAAGCAAAGGGAAAACTAGATATCAACTCTAATCAAATATTGTAAAATATGTTGTTTAGTGAGAGATTCATCTCATCACAGCCAGATTGGATGGATTCAGGATCACAGTCATTAATAAGATGACTGCTAAATCTGTACGCCACTAAGAAGAAAAACTGAAGGAAACATAATAATCCAGTATTTGAACAAGCATACTGTTGTTTAAAGCCATGGGTTTTACAAGACTACTCAAGCTAGGACTTTGCTTGAAAACAGCAACACACACATCAGACAGAGATTGGTTGTTATAGCCATGATATGGTATTTAAAGACTACTGTATGAGAAGGGAAAGCCAAAAATGCCTAATAATATTGTTTTGTCTGCTGAAGTGACAGACTCAGTCACAACAGGTGTGCACATTTAATACAGTATAGCAGGGAGATCATTAGGAGATTAAAAGAATTAGTAATAGGATTAAGCCAAAGTGCTGCCACTTGGCTTCTCTCCAGAGATTCAATGATTTGCTAAAATCATATGAAAATTTCCACTGGTCTGAAAGATGACTTCAGTAGAGTACTGTATCATTTTTACAATAGCCATAACTATGTACAGTAGGAGATATTGCTAGCAATTTAGCCAAATGTAAAGACAATGTGCCACTATAAAAATGCAAAAAGGATGGGGAGATTTCTTGCATTAATTCCTACTTGTCCTTGCATTTACATTTCAAGCTAAAGTTTTTAAAACATCTGAAGGAAGGAAGATTATCTTTATTCATGACATACCTGTCAAGGGTATAATAGCTCCTTTCTTGCAACTGTTGGTTTTTTTATAACTTGTTACATTAAAATACAACCCCCTGACATATTAAATATTGTAATTTACATGGTTAATATGTTATAATATGAATATTTAAATAGCCTAAGAATATTATAAATACTCACATATTATAAATCACATTTTATTATCTGTGAGTATTAAATTTTAAGAACAAAAGGGGAGATTTTCAAAAACACAAATGACAGGCATTTATCTTCAACTGAATGTCAGTGGGAGTTAGAAGCCTACCTACACTTTGTGCCTTTCTGTACTCCCCAAATGTCAAACCACCACCATTCGAACATGAACAGAAAAAGAAAACCACCACGTTCCTGACTAGCTAAAATAATATGATAATTCTATAAAAACCAAAGGAACAAAAAAACAATCTCTGATGGCAGAAAAATATTAACACTCTCTCAGCAGCTTACATACAACAGACCGCGAGAGAGCTTTAAAACCTGCAACAGGGTTCTACTGACATTTGTGAATTTAATTTCAATTGAATCCTATACACCTAGTGTGAGAGAGAGTCTTAAAAATATTTTTAAAAAACCAATCAGATGAGAGCATTTATGTTCCATTACTTGACAGATGAATTAGCAACAAGTGCAGGTCTGTCACATAGTAAGTATCCTCTGAAGTCAGTTTTTGTTCTGTGTTTCCAAATTCTGTTCTTCTTCCAAAGATGCGAGTGGGGGAGCAGTAAAACCTTTTCAAATGGATCAGAAAGCTATCAGGGACCCTGACTGCATCTTTACAGTTGTTAAAAACAACTGAGGAAAAGGATAAAACTGGCACTTTGCAGCACAATTTACTGGCATCTGGGGGAAACTGGTCAGATGGGCAGACACAGGAGAGGACAGGCATTTGGGAGCCAGGTGATCAAGGTCTCCTTGTCCAGCAATAACACAATCATGAGGATGGTAGTGATTTGGCAGGTCAAAAGAGAGGTACAGATCCTGCTTATCTGGCAGAAGTGTGTAAAGTAGCTACATGGCAGGAAGAGATCCCTTTTCACTCATTCATCTGTCCTCAAAGGTATGAAGAGTGAGTGGTAATTACCACAAACTCAGATTTTATTAAACCCAGTTGTTTTTTTGTGACTGTTTCTTCTTATCTCAGTTATATTGCTTGTTCCAATTGGACAGCCATATTATGCCCCTAGAGCAGAGGTGGGCAAACTACGGCCCACGGGCTGCGAGCTCCTGCCGCTCTGAGCAGCATGGTAAGGGGGCAGTGGTGGCGGGGTTGGGTAGCGGGTCTCAGGGGGCAATAAGGGGACAGGGAGCAGGGGGCGGTTGGATGGGGTGGAGGTTCTGGGGTAGTCAGGAATCGGGGAACGGGGGGGTTGGATAGGGTATGGGAGTCCTGGGGGCCTGTCAGGGGGCGGGTGTATGGATAGGCCAGGGCAGTCATGGGACAGAGAGCAGTGGGAGTTGGATAGGGGGTGGGATCCAGGGGGGGTGGTTTGGACAGGGGGTCCCAGGAGGGGGTGGTCAGGGGACAAGGAGCAGGAGGGGCTGGATGGGTTGGAGGTTCTGAGGGGGACAGTCAGGGGGTGGGAAGTGGGAGGGGGCGAGGGCCAGGCTGTTTGGGGGGGCACAGTCTTCCATACCCGGCCCTCCATACAGTTTCATACCCCCCATGTGGCGCTCGGGCCAAAAAGTTTGCCCACCCCTGCCCTAGAGACTAGGATGGAAGGTCTTGAAAGTGCATATTCTGTAGAACATTACTCTGCTCAATGCTCTCTTCAGGCTGGTCTACCGATACCATATGTATTTATAAAAGTGATGCACTTCCACGTTGGGTTCTTTGTAATTCCACCTTATTTTCAGCTATTAGATTTATCAAAGCTGATTCTTTCCAAGAAAAGAACAGTCATTTGCTTTCAAAATCATATACTTGGTGAGGGTGGCTTTATGGTCCAACAGCACTCAAAGAGCAAAGCTCAAATGCCTTATAAAGGAGGAGTACACCTGTGATATGGCCAAATTCTGTTATGAGAATACACATCGCTGCGCTGCTGCACATGGTTATATCACAAAAGGGAAGTAGGTAAGCAGGTGTCTTGAGTGCTGGTTCCTCAGCACCCATGGAAGACTTATTCTGTTATAGGGTCAAAGACCTCAATTATGACAGCGCAGCCTGCAGTCTGGCCTCAGCATTCCTACAGACTGTGATTAAATAGCCTCAAGTTGGACCAAGATAGACCACTGCGTTATTTTTTAACTGCTTATTTTGAAATAGTTGCAGCCTTCATTTTACACCAAAAATACATCTCTCTTCCTTGTGTGCCTGAGGCAACGTGCTTTATTTTTAATTGTATAAGCATCTATGAAGTTTGTGCAGAAACACTATTAAATTAAAATATGTCCTTTGTTTTTAAATGTGGGTATACAATTATCCACCAATACTTTGAGGGAAAAGTATTACAGATATTTTCCCCCTTCTGGAGAGGATAAATAGACATGCTGATAAATCACCTCTTTTATGGAGTATTGTACAGTGTTAGACTGGAAAGGAAGCATGTAAAACTCTCCTTTGTCATGATGCCCACAAAAATCTTGACCACAGTTAGGCTGCTGGTGCTCTGAGACTGCCTATCATGCTGACCAATATTTCCTCACTGCTTCCTTGCACCCCTCTGTTGGTCTGTCTGTATCCATCGGTTGTTTCTCCTGTCTTATACTTAGATTGAAAACACTTTGGGGCAGGAACTGTTTTTCTTCTGGGTTTGTACAGCACCTAGCACAATGGGATCCTGGGTCTATGACTGGGTTCTTAGGTGTTATGATAATACAAACAACAACAGATTAAACCACAGGGCTTGGATTAAACCTCAGAAGATCTGTGTTCTATTCCCATCATTGCCAGAATTCCCTTCACAAATCACTTCACTTTGCCTCAGTTTACCCATGTGTACAATGAGGTTAATAACTAATTAACTGAGGTACACAAAGCACTTTAAAATCCAGGGGTGTAAGATGCTATAGAATTACAGACTTATTATTACCAAACAAAAGAAATAAACTGTGGTGGTTTCAACTACAGTGAAAGAACCATGACCATTTTTTGTGGTTTATGATAGAGAAAATAATACAACGTTGGGGTTGTAGGGCAAAGTTTTAAGTGATACTGCCAACATAAAAATGAACAGGATTGTACCATGTGTGGACTTTTATACAGAAGCATTTTCAATAGTTGGCAATAACACTGCTATTTTCTGACCTACTTCCTCTTTTTCAGATGTAATATGGATTAGAAAAACTGTACACCACAGTAGAACCTAAGAGTTACAAACACATCAGGAACGGAGGTTGTTCGTAACTCTGAACAAAATATTAAGGTTCTTTCAAAAGTTTACAGCTGAACATTGACTTAATTCAGCTCTGAAACTTTACTATGCAGAAGAAAAATGCTGCTTTCTCTTTTGTTTTAGTAGTTTACGTTTAACGTTTACGTTTAGTAGTTTACTATGTGTACGTGTAGTTTATCCCTCAGAGGGAGGGATCGCTCAGTGGTTTGAGCATGGGCCTGCTAAACTCAGGGTTGTGAGTTCAATCCCTGAGGGGGCCATTTAGGGATCTGGGGCAAAAATTGGGAATTGGTCCAGCTTTGAGCAGGGGGTTGGACTAGATGACCTCCTAAGGTCCCTTCCAATTCTATGAACACAGTATTGTACTGTATTTGCCTTTTTTTTTGGTCTCTGCTGCTACTTGATTGTGTACTTCCAGTTCCAAATGAGGTGTGTGGTTAACAGGTCAGTTCATAACGCCTGTATTCATAACTTTGAGGTTCTACGGTACTTAAAATACTCTGTAAATCTGAAGTTTTAAGGTGTAAATGTTATGGCTATAAGTAAGCTATAGCAAGATAATATATTTATCACAAATCATTTCCTTCAATGCTTTTACCTGCAGATGGCTGGAAAGCATTCCTGAAGTCCCTTTTTTTTGACCAAGGATCCTTCAAGGCAGTACATGAGGATGTCCATAACCTTGGAAACAAAAGTTACAATTGTATAACAATATTTGATTTTATTGTTCATAACAAAAGTTAAATTCTGAACAATTATAGAGTTTTCTAGATCTTGTGTTTAATTATATTTTTGGTACCTTAGTATAACGTGTTATTTGCACAAACAAATCTGACTGCACTGCAACATATTGGAATTTGCAAAGACAATGGTACTGGGAATTGCTGCAAATTCTCATTCACAGTAACAGTACACATTTTACAAAGCTATAAACACAGGCAAGTCTCTGCTAGTGAAGGCCTGAGAAGGAACACCACATTTTATGCTAGTTATATTAAGAGGGAATTTGAACAGGAACACCAAAGTTAAGCAAATCACACGGTATGGTGGATTCTTTAACAATCTCCTTCAACCTTAATGAATATGCATCTGAAAGAGAAAACTTTCAACATCCCTCTTCAGTTCATTCAAAATGCTGCTGTTACAACCACATCCAAATTGCCAACAAATTATTTTGCTAGCTTGTCCTTACCAATTAAGTCCTACCCAACTCTCTGCTCTGGTCTTTTCAACCCTGGGCCCCTTCATTTTGCCCAAGCTACAGGATTAAACTATTCCATTTTGTCCATCTCCATATATCCTTTTATGTAGCCCTCATGTCAGAAACCCTCTCTGCAACCCTGTCTTCAATGGAACCACTTAACCATTTTCAAAGGCCTCCTGAAAATACATTACTTCTCAGCCCAAGTCATCCCCTTAAAAAATAGTTTACCTAAAAACAGATAAAGGAAAAAAATTAGAACAAGGTGTGCTAAACATCACTGCTCACTGATCTCGCTTTTGTTGCACCTTACCTAGCCATTTGTATATCTGCTTTCTGCTCAGTTTTTAAGCCCTTTGAGACAGGGACAGAGTCTTATGGCCTCAGATGTGTTATTTTAAAAAATAACGTATGTTCCATGGTGCTGTAAAGGTAGATGGCCACTTTACAATTTCCAATTGAGTTTACGTGCAATGTATTATTCATTGATTTATTAAAAACTATGATATACAGATATTACAGCATATTCTTACCTCTACAAGAAGATCCACAACATCTGTGGGCATTTTATCTATTAGTATTTCGATGACTCTTAGGATCTCTCCTTTAGCCCGAGCAAGAGCTGTAGTGTGAATATTCTGTTGAGACTGAGTGTTTGCTGCCAGCGCAGTGTGTCTATGCACCTACAAAAGGAATAGGATTATATATTTAACTACTGCTGTCCACATATGTTTCAACTATACTTAGCATGAGCTTTCCATGATAGTTTCTTAATACCAGATCAGGATTCACCATGTCTACGGTCTCTAGCAGCAGTCAGAGGACTCCAAGTGTTCATATGGGCTACTGCAGTTCTACCTTGTCACACCTCTTCTTCAATGTGTACATAAAGCCAATAAGGAGGTTAAGTAAAGAGGCAGGGGTGGTGATTATTTCTGTTTGCTAATTACACCTAACTCTGTGACTGCACCTTTGATTTGGCTGGCAAAGTGGAATAATTAGCCCACCGTCTAAGACTGAGGCATGGATGAAGACTGAGGTACTGTCACTAGGCTGAGGGAAGAAACCAGAGGAATTACAATTACATATTAATTACAATTACATACAAATTACATATTAATTATGCAAAATGACATTTTTCCACATCATTCACTAGGAATAAAAACATCTGATGACCAATCCAGAAATATCATTTGTGAAATATACAGAAAAGAAACAGTTTTTGTTTGAGATTTAAGGACAAATGTTCAACATTTGGACTAAAATATTACATTAAGAACATCTGTATTTTGCAGAACTCATTTGAATCATAGAATTGCAAGGGACCTCGAGAGGTCATCTAGTCCAGTCCCCTGCACTCATGGCAGGACTAAGTATTATCTAGACCATCCCTGACAGGTGTTTGTCTAACCTGCTCTTAAAAATCTCCAATGACGGAGATGTCACAACCTCCCTAGGCAATTAATTCCAGTGCTTAACCACCAGCTTTTTGTCTTAACTTCAGAGTTAAGAAAAACTCATTATTTTCTTCCTCCTTGTAACAACCTTTTACATACTTGAAAACCATTATGTCCCCTCTCAGTCTTCTCTTTTCCAGACTAAACAAACCCATTTTTTTCAATCTTCCCTCATAGGTCACGTTTTCTAGACTTTTAGTCATTTTTGTCGCTCTTCTCTGGACTCTTTCCAGTTTGTTCACACCTTTCCTGAAATGTGGTGCCCAAAACTGGACACAATACTCTAGTTGAGGCCTAATCAGAGTGGAGTAGAGCGGAAGAATTACTTCTCTTGTCTTCAGAGTAGCAGCCATGTTAGTCTGTATTCGCAAAAAGAAAAGGAGTACTTGTGGCACCTTAGAGACTAACCAATTTATTTGAGCATAAGCTTTCATGAGCTACAGCTCACTTCATCGGATGCTTATAACACTCCTGCTAATACATCCCAGAATGATGTTTGCTTTTTTTGCAACAGTATTACACTGTTGACTCATATTTAGCTTGTGATCTACTAGGACCCTCATATCCCTTTCTGCAGTACTCCTTCCTACACAGGTATTTACCATTTTGTATGTGTGCAACTGATTGTTCCTTCCAAAGTGGCATACTTTGCATTGTCCTTCTTGAATTTCATCCTATTTACTTCAGACCATTTCTCCAGTTTGTCCAGCTCATTTTGAGTTTTAATTCTATCCTCCAAAGCACTTGCAACCCCTCCCACCTTGGTATTGTCTACAAACATTATAAGTGTACTCTCTATGTCATTATCTAAATCATTGATGAAGATACTGAACCGAACTGGACCCAAAACTGATCCCTGTGGAACCCCACCTGCTATGCCCTTCCAGCCTGACCGTGGCTTTTGAATGTAGCCTTTGAATGTGTTTTAATTATTATTCCACATACAGTCTTTAAAATGTTGGTCCCACTTTCTTTACTGATCCTCACTTTCACAAAATGGGAGGGTCAGGGTGAATAAATGGCCAATCTTGGACTTAAAAATGATATACAATACCAAATGTTATTCTGGACATTTAGAGGCCCTTCAATGACTACCTCCTTGCTGGCCTTCTTTTACCAACCCCATGTCTAGGTACACTCACACATAATCAGCATGGTGCAGGACCTGCAAAGGCTGCAGCTGCTTCTAAAATCAGATGCACTAAGGAGATGGGAGGATGACTGGGGTAGAAAGGGGATCCTAGCTTCTATGCTACACCCAAAGAACCTAGGACTGGATTGGGGAGGACCCAGAAGAAACACCCATCACCAAAGATGGGTTGGATGATGGGCTGGGAAGGAGACCTGTGATGTCCCTCCCAAGAACACCTTCCTATTTCCCCCAAAGGAACACTTGTTAGACTCCCTTCCCCAACAGTGAAATGAGAAAAGGAAAAATCCCTGAACCTGAGTAGCCTGAGTGACAGAAGAAGAAAAATGAGAGCAGAATTTGGTCCCTAAAACACCGAATTCTTTCATCCAACAACGTATGTCTGCTGGACCAAATCCCAAAAGCAATGCTCAATTTCCATTGAGTCCCGAATCATGCAGTATTTGCATTGCTAAGGTAAAGGCTAAGAAAAAAACCTAGTAAATCCTTTGGGATATTGCCCACTGCTCTATATGTGAATTGGAAGGTTATACACCCAGTACATCAGGACACAACAGGTTAAGCCATTTTCAACTCATCAAGTGACCTGGTGTATCAGTTATCAAGATACTGTTGCATAATGCTGCATACCGCCAAATATTTAAAAATGATAACCCATTTTGTTTCCCCAAAACAGCTAAATTTTGGGGCAGTTGTAAAGGAGATTTGACTATTTTTTATTTCTGTCTGCTAATACTGGAGCCGAAAAGAATTAATATAAAAACCAACCAAAAACTTTGTTGCATGCTGAGATCATTATTCTTTTGAAAGTGCAGCTCAGTGAACACTGAGGTTTTTCTCACCTCCTTGGCTATAGTTGTTATGAAGGCGGGTGGTCTGGCTGTGGCAATGAGTGAGAGAGCATGTCGTGCAGAGCGGGCGGAGTCAGCTGCTGGACTCAGAGGCAGCCCCATTGTGATGCTAAACAGGAATCAGACAAAGAGGGGAAAAAGAAAAGAGGCATTAGAAATATAGAGTGAAAAGATTAGGCACAGCTTATAATGTCAGTTCAAGGTCAACGGGAGCACTCAAACAGTTAGAATATAATGGACTTCCAACAATGAGCAGTGATTAGGAGTCAGGGTGTTCTGGCATCAAATACAAAATCGAATAATTAACCATGAAGATTGAAAACAGTATGTGCATCTGTCCAAAGTGTTAAAAAGGCCTTGTTAACAAATTATCTAGCTGTAGTATTGAATACATATCACAAAACCTGGGACAAAGCAAATAAAGAATGTCATACAAAGTATTTTTATATTTTATTGTTTAGCAAAAGTTTAGAAGCAGCTTGAAAATACAGCTTTTGTAGCATTACTATTCAATTCAGCTAAGTACTTTTAACTAGTTGGAGGGAGGAGAAGGAAGAGCTTCTAGAGGCACTGGAAATACTGAATTCATTCGATTTGGTTTCCTGTGTTGAATGAATCACTTTGTTTTAAATTACTGCAAGCGCTACTAAGACACAGCTAGACTCACCTGTCAGCAATCCCTATTTATGAACATTACAGGCATGGCAGAAGTTCAACACACATTAAGGCAAGATTGCTTTTTCAGAGCATATGCAAATGAGCACCACTGACTGGCTGGTGAAGAGGCACTGATTTTTAGAACAACTCCTCCGCCTTAAAAATCTACATCTTAGCTGTTGTTCTTAATTTACATTATACATATATATGAATGCTAAGTGTTAATAAAACTATGATTTTTCATTAAAGTAACTGTCATTTAAGTGCACATGGAGAAGAACAGATGATTTTTGTTACATAAGAAGAGGTGAAATCTACAGCTTTCTCCTCTAGCAATGTGATTTCAGATGCATTAGTACTTTAAGAGATGCACAGGAGATAAAAATATATTAATTGAAGTCTGTCCCGGCCCAATTAAGTAATTTTATCAAGCTTCATCTGTAATTTAAATTACAGACGATTTAACTCTAAATACTTATCGCTGAGGACACCCCCAATATGTTAAGTCATGGCAAATACAAAAGCAATACAAAATTATGAGTGTCTCTTTGGAAAGCCTGCAGTCCTTACTAATGTGAGCAGTCACACTGCTTTCAGTCAGATTACTCACATTAGTAAAGTCTGCAATTGAGTTGTGATTGCAATCATTTTACACAACTAATGTCATTATAACTGATCAACAAAAAAACTCCTTTCTAAATCCTTAACATAACATACACACATTTAGATACTCTGGGTCGGACTGTAACCGTGCCAGAACTCCACTCAGCGCAGCTGATTGGTGAGGTGGTAAAGGTAGCTGTCATCCACCGTTGTGCTTTTCTGATCTCTGGGGTTGCTGGGGGCCAGTTCAGCCTTCAGTGCAAGTTAGAGTGGCCTCAAGATTACTCTAAACTATATAAAGCCACAACTGTCCTCTGTGGAGCTGTTTCATAGCAGAGAATCTCTCGGTACAGTAACATCCCAGCCATGTCCCTTTCATCCCCTACATACTGTTGGAGTGACAAGAAGATGCCTTATTAGAGGGCAGGATATGGCTCATTATTGCTGTTCGCTCTGACTGCAAATGAGAGAATGCCGAAGACCACCCCAAACAATTCCATTAACTTTCACATCATCTTATATTTTATTCACGTCACATCTTACAAAAGGCACACATTTAGAAATGTTAAGAATTTTAAGACTTGTTTTTTAAAAAACAGTAGTATAACATGTTTTGTATTGCTCTACTGCAAAGCCTATGTAGAGTCCAATGCCACAAGCCTCAAAACGACAGGAAAGAAAGCATCAATACCTTTGTTCAAGCTCCAAAAATATGTAACTTAGTCTATCAACTTGTTTGGCCCCATCCCAATAATGTCTGAGTCATGATGTTAATGTTCGATATCTTCTGATATGCCAGGCTAAAAGAGGGAACGGTTTCTAATTCTCCAAAGGGGTATTTATAGCACAGTTAAAAATGTTCCGGGACCAGATAAGATGTTTCTCAATTCTGGTCTTTAAATAAGTATAACCGGCAAGGGGGCTTGGAGCAAATGTACATTTTTGGAGACAGGGAAGGAAGGGATGAAGTGTACCTCTCAACAGCCTAACAAGAGAATGTGTGCGCAAAGGGCAAAAAAAGGATACAATGTGAAATGTTATTTTCTCAATGAAGAGAAGATATCTCTTTTTGAACTATGCTTAGGTCAAATATTTCCTATAAAAATAAGACTTAAAAAAAATCTATACTGTTTAATTCTCTCCTCTGCTCATGTTTTATATGGAATATATGCTAATGAAGTGTGGTATAAAAGCTGTTGGCATGAGTTTGGGATGGCCAATTACTTATAAGTGACAAAGCCACAAATACACGTGAGTGCCATTTAAACCTTTATTCCACACCACTAAGTGAATGCCCTAGCTTCAGGAATATTTTAGTGGGTTTAAAAAAATTATTGGAACTATTTTTTCATCTGTAAAAGTAGGTGCTTTAGCTATTGAGAGTTCTCTCTCATGTTTTGTGCAGGAAGTGGGTGCCAAGACTGGTGTCAAAATTGTTTCATATTCTTAGTATTTCCATTATTTTTTATTTTCGAGAAAAAATGTGTGTTCAGTGGTACAAAGCTCCTCTTGAACTGCACTTAGCAACTTTGATTGTAACGTAATGAAGTTTTTCTTATTTTAGATTTTTGTGTGTGGTAAATCTATGATATAACAGGATTGCACACTCTTGTAGTTTACATATGAAAAAGTATGCAAAGACCAGCCAAGCATGGATTAAAGCTTTCTCTGACAAGTGAGCTATTTGAGCCACTTTCAAACTATGTAGCAGCAATACATGGATAAGGGATAAGCATTAGATTCAATAAAAATACATAAAATCTTGCTTATAATTTTTATTTACCTCATCTTCTTTTACTTCATCAATATATGCAATAAAATAATGAATATAACAATTAATGTACTTCTCAGGATAGCACTATAGAAGATGTCCCTGTTTCCTTTTATTTGTTATAGCTCTTTGAATAAAACTAAAAATCATTCAGGCATTTTTGCAGACTACTGAGTGATGAAAGCATATCAAAAACTAGTTTCAGAGCAGCAGCCATGTTAGTCTGTATCCGCAAAAAGAACAGGAGTACTTGTGGCACCTTAGAGACTAACAAATTTATTAGAGCATAAGCTTTCGTGGGCTACAGCCCACTTCATTGGATGCATAGAATGGAACATATAGTAAGATATATCTCTATATATCTATATAGATATACAGATATATAGATACAGATAAGTTGGAAGTTGCCATACAAACTGTGAGAAGATAATTAGTTAAGATGAACTATTATCAGCAGAAGAAAAAAAACAAAAAACTTTTGTAGTGATAATCAAGATGGCCCATTTAGACAGTTGACAAGAAGGTGTGAGGATACTTAACTTAGGGAAATAGATTCAATATGTGTAATGACCCAGCCACTCCCAGTCTCTATTCAAACCCAAGTTAATGGATCTAGTTTGCATATTAATTCAAGCTCAGCAGTTTCTCACTGGAGTCTGTTTTTGAAGCTTTTCTGTTGCAAAATTGCCACCCTTAAATCTTTTACTGAGTGGCCAGAGAGGTTGAAGTGTTCTCCTACCGGTTTTTGAATGTTTTGATTCCTGATGTTAGATTTGTGTCCATCTATTCTTTTCCGTAGAGACTGTCCAGTTTGGCAATGTACATGGCAGAGGGGCATTGCTGGCACATGATGGCATATATCACACTGGTAGATGTGCAGGTGAACGAGCCCCTGATGGCGTGGCTAATGTGATTAGGTCCTATGATGGTGTCACTTGAATAAATATGTATCCTCACACCTTCTTGTCAACTGTCTAAATGGTCCATCTTGATTATCACTACAAAAGTTTTTTTTTCTCCTGCTGATAATAGCCCACCTTAACTAATTAGCCTCTCACAGTTTATATGACAGGTTTCAGAGTAGGAGCCATGTTAGTCTGTATTTGCAAAAAGAAAAGGAGTACTTGTGGCACCTTAGAGACTAACCAATTTATTTGAGCATAAGCTTTGAATAAATTTGTTAGTCTCTAAGGTGCCACAAGTACTCCTTTTCTTTTTACAGTTTGCATGGTAACTTCCAATGTATCTGTATGTGTGTATATATCTTACTATATGTTCCATTCTATGCATCCGATGAAGTGGGCTGTAGCCCACGAAAGCTTATGCTCTAATAAATTTGTTAGTCTCTAAGGTGCCACAAGTACTCCTGTTCTTTTATCAAAAACTTGATTAACAATATAATCCTAATGTTGTTATCTAGTAAACCTGGTCTCATCCCTATGTGCATTCACTAAAAATTTCAGAAGCATAGTTCAGACAGTATTTCTGCCCATAAGCAAGGATTCACATGTTTCTGTCAGGAGTATTTTTCCTCCCAGTGTTTGGTAAGGCATGCATTTTCCTGAAAAGCAACAGGTTTCATGTTAATTCATTTACAACACTCAGCAGCGGTAGTATGTGGCCAGAGATTAACCCCCTCCCGCAGCTGGTCTGTATGTCTTCCCTGAGAGCTAAAGCTGTGCGTGATGGAACGGGCACATTGCACCAAGACCACAGACCAAAACAAAGGCAGGTGCAAACCTAGCATTCACAGGGAAGCACCAGGTCTCTTATATCCAGATATATTCTTTTATAGGGGAATTTCATTCTTTCCACATCCTTAAGATTAGTACAACCTGTGTACTGCCCCAGCCAGATACAGATTCTGATCACACCTGAAACAGTCATTTGTGTAAACCACAGTGCAGAAAAGCTACTGATGGACTTTTACAAAACTGATACTGACCCATCCTAACACAACACATACCTATCCATTGCCAGTGGCACTAAGGGAGCTCAAACTGTTCTATTTTTACCATGTCAAGGTTCCTCCCCCACTCTGAACTCTAGGGTACAGATGTGGGGACCTGCATGAAAAAACCTCCTAAGCTTATCTTTACCAGCTTAGGTCAAAACTTCCCCAAGGTACAAAATATTCCCCCCGTTGTCCTTGGACTGGCCGCTACCACCACCAAACTAATACTGGTTACTGGGGAAGAGCTGTTTGGACGCGTCTTTCCCCCCAAAATACTTCCCAAAACCCTGCACCCCACTTCCTGGACAAGGTTTGGTAAAAAGCCTCACCAATTTGCCTAGGTGACTACAGACCCAGACCCTTGGATCTTAAGAACAATCCTCCCAACACTTGCACCCCCCCTTTCTTGGGAAATGTTGGATAAAAAGCCTCACCAATTTGCATAGGTGACCACAGACCCAAACCCTTGGATCTGAGAACAATGAAAAAGCATTCAGTGTTTTACAAGAAGACTTTTAATAAAAAAATAGAAGTAAATAGAAATAAAGAAATCCCCCCCTGTAAAATCAGGATGGTAGATATCTTACAGGGTAATTAGATTCAAAAACATAGAGAACCCCTCTAGGCAAAACCTTAAGTTACAAAAAAGATACATAGACAGAAATAGTTATTCTATTCAGCACAATTCTTTTCTCAGCCATTTAAAGAAATCAGAATCTAACACATACCTAGCTAGATTACTTACTAAAAGTTCTAAGGCTCCATTCCTGGTCTATCCCTGGTCTATCTATTTTTACCCTTCCTCCTCCCCGCTCAGGAAATCTGATTCAGAGTACAAATATATTTTTATTTTATTTATTTAAGTTTATACAATGCATAAAAAAGCCAGCTATTCAGGGCTGCCGGCATGCTTGGCATATGTTAAAAATTCAGTCAAACTGGTACAAACAGGAATAAATCCAAGCACCTCCCCCAAACTGGGAAACATCCAGCCAAATAGAAAATACCTATACATTAATATAGTGGGTCAAGATTTATTGCCTGGGTCCCACTGGCAGAAAGCCTGCCTGGAGTTAAGGTTTAGCTGCAGACTTTAGCTGCTAAGCCAGTGGCCAGATGATGGCTGACACAGCCCACAAGTGGGTGGAAAGCGCATCTCCCTCACAGCCTCCACTGATGGGACTTGTGAAGCTCTGGTTGGAGTTTAAAGCTGCTTTCCCATAGGGGAGGCTTCCCAACCTGGGAAAAACTGCCTCTATGGACACAGCTGGTGAATACAGTGGGAACTAATCAAACCCAAGCTTGTAAAAAAAAATTACACTGTACCCCAAAATAAACATAACAACAGTATGTGGGACTGAAGTTCAGATTGCTCACTGTGGGTACCCTAGAGGGAAGGGGAGAGATGAGATTCCCTTGGCCTCATGTTCCCATGCAGGAGACCGCTATAAATTTGCTGCAAGCTTTAGAGAAATGTAAGGGACCAGCACTCTGCCCCTGAATAACCACAGCTACAGCAAGTCCCAGCAGGACAGCACTGTGGGAGCGCAGACTACGTTTTAAAGGTGTATCAATAAGTATTTTTTACTGAACTTACTCCAATACCATAGTGCCATACAAAAGATCTGTTCTGAACAAAGGTATGAAGAATGGCAGAGCAGTTTTGCCTGGGATGCTCTTGGGCCTACACTGACACGTTGTTGGTGGTAGTGGAAACTAGGCAGAGCTGAGACTAGCTGATACTGCTTCAGCTAATCTCCGGCCTTCATGCTGCTGGGAGAAGGGAGGCTTGGCGATGACAGAGCCAGTGCCCTGAGATGTCATATCTGTCACTGAAGAATGGGCAGGAGCATTATGGGAGAACTAATTGCATGACTGTAGCTGCAATACTTGTTTTTCCTGTTCATCCTGGCAATGCAATCATGTAGAGTGACTGGATGCAAATATATAAGTGCCTCTGTATGACAGTTGCATTTTCCAGGGTCTTTACAGACATTCCATGTTTTTCACACACTCCAGTAACTGACGGACTTCATTATTATTCTTATTTTATAGATGGGGAAACAGAGGCAGAGCAGTTAAGTAATTCTGTGAAGGCAACAGAGGAAGCCTATGTCAGAGCTCTATCAGAGTCCATGGGTTATAATCCTGCATTCAGACTAAGGCTACTCATTCCTCATACACAGATGCATACTAATAAAAATGCATATTTTCAAAAAATCAGGCCAAGATTTATTTCAGTAGGGATTTAGGACACAAATGCAAGCTCTTAACAAGCAACAGTCTGTTCCAGTACTGTACTTGTAAGTGCACACTTATCCTAGTCCGACAATCCTGTTTTGGTATGGAAGCAAAGGAGTCTAATGGTCAGAGCACAGGCTCTGGAAGCAGAACTCATTTCTATGCACAGCTGTGGCATATGCTTGGTGTGGCATTGAAAAAGGTCACTAACCTCTACTGTACCTCAATTTCTCTATCTGTAAAATGGGTATAATGATATCTATATTTGTAAGAGCTTGGTGATTGTCAGATGTAAAGAACTATACAAGTAGTATCCCATGTCTACCTCCAGGACTAGTCACCACACAAAATATTCATATTCTCATGGTTAGATACATAAAACCATTTAGTCTTATCTTAGATGCCTGATTATTGTGGCTAATTGTTACCATACCGTAACTATTCCATCCCCTATGTAAGAGATCAATGTGCAAATGCTGTTCTTACCTGACCAAATCCCCACCTAACAGTTAAAAAAGCACCATGCATTTCCCCCTACCAGAATACCATACTGGTTGCATAATCTTCACAATGAGAATAAAGGTTCTCTTTCAGCTCCCTTCTCCTAAAAGGGGCTTCCATCTAATATTATTTCAACTGATAAAACCCTCGTATCTTCTCATCAAAGAAAACATTTCCTTTCCTGTTTCTACAGAATTTTTCTCTTAATACAAATAGTATGTAATTAGAAGGATCTCAGATACAAATATTTGGGTTTTAAGTTAATAAATGTTGCTCTGTTGGGATTATTTTTCTAGGAAGCACATTTCTGAGAGAGACACTGCAAGAACACAAGTCCTTAGCTAGTTGCAATAATTAAGTAGCACTGCTGGGAACATAACAAAGGCTCTGTTGGGTTACTGGAGAACAGTGGATCTTAACCTGTGGGTTGCAATCCTGAAGGTTGTTGCTGGCAGGTTTCTGTAGGGATGTAAGGCTGGTCCCTTTTTCCTGCTGGTCAGATGCCATAGGTCAGCACTTTGCCTTGTCTTATGCATGAGCGAGTGGAATGCTGAATCATAGAATATCAGGGTTGGAAGGGACCCCTGAAGGTCATCTAGTCCAACCCCCTGCTCGAAGCAGGACCAATTCCCAGTTAAATCATCCCAGCCAGGGCTTTGTCAAGCCTGACCTTAAAAACTTCTAAGGAAGGAGATTCTACCACCTCCCTAGGTAACGCATTCCAGTGTTTCACCACCCTCTTAGTGAAAAAGTTTCTCCTAATATCCAATCTAAACCTCCCCCACTGCAACTTGAGACCATTACTCCTCGTTCTGTCATCTGCTACCATTGAGAACAGTCTAGAGCCATCCTCTTTGGAACCCCCTTTCAGGTAGTTGAAAGCAGCTATCAAATCCCCCCTCATTCTTCTCTTCTGCAGGCTAAACAATCCTAGCTCCCTCAGCCTCTCCTCATAAGTCATAGAAGTGTGCTGGTATCAGCCAGGAAGACCTGCACTTGAGAGGAACTCAAGAATACAACATTCCCACTCCCAAGTGTGAGAAAGAACACTGAAGGGCTCCCTCCAGTTCCTGGGAAGGAAGGTGAAAAGGCTGTGTATAAAGGAAGGTACTATGATGGAGGATAGAGTTTTATCGGCTCAACACACATTAGTAGCTAAGAGGGGGGGCAAAGAGAAAGTGGAGGCCTCACCTCACAGGAGGGAGAAGAAAATCACCTACTCAGAGCAAAAAGATAGGATTTTTAGGATGTGAAATCCTGGGGCAGGAGGTGAGGAGGAAGCATCTCAATTTTGGGTCAGGGGAGGAAGAGGCTTTTTAAAACTAAAAATAAAGATGCTTCAGTGTTTTCCCATGGGAACATGGAGCCTTCTTGAACACACACAGATTTTACATGGGCATTTCCTCCATCTGAGAGGATGAGATCTACATTAAAAAAATGAACAAGTATCCAGTTATTGGGAGCTTTAATTTACTTTAATTTCCAGTTAACTTTTTGCAGCTTTGGGGAGCTCAGCTTTGCAAAAGAAAAAGAAGCAAAGAATGATCTGCTGTGTTATAATATGGATGTTCAGGACTACAGTGCACTTGGAGGTAACAGGAAGGAGGACAGAATGAGAGGGAGAGAGAGACTTTAGGGTAACACAGAAGAGGCAGATGGGTTAGGGGAAAGGGGATTAGCAGAAGAGAATCATAACTCAATTTTTTGGCTTTTGTAAGGTGAAGTCAGATGCAAAGTTTGATTACTGTGTTTTTACATCAGCATGAATAATTGGTTTGGTCGCTATGTAACTCTGGTAGTCCATCACTGATGATGATGACGATATTGCTGCAATTCTCATCTATGGCTATGCATATGATTCTGAAGTCCGAACCCTGATGCACAGTCAGCTGCACTGAGGGCATGGGAAGCCTGTATCTATGATGTTTGATGAAGCAGCTCTGTGGCGCCTTTCGTGCAGACTGGAGATGATTTCGTTGATCCCTCTCAAACCTGTCACACGCTGATCTTGTCAGAGACCACCAGCGAGTCCTACTCTGAGCCATTTGCTCGAGTTCTTTGAGACTGATGCATGCCCCCAGAAGACTACTCTAGGCCCCTATCTAATAGCCAGCTATCAAACGTCAACAGTGCAGTTGTTTACCATTATTATTTCTAAAGCAGCCTAGTCAACTGCACAGGATTAAAACCATGAAATTTTAGTATAAAAAATGTGTTTATTTTGTTCCATATTTCCGTATAAAAAGAGTGACCAAGGGGGAAAGCAAATCCCGAAACCCCTGGATTCCACTCAGACAGTAACACAGAGGAACCATGTTCTCCTCCAACCCTTTATTAGTGATGAAACCATGACCAGTCTAGTAACCTTCTGCGAGAGAAATTCCAGGGATGTGATTTTGCTCTGGATCTTTCTCTGTTCTAAGGATGACGCATGTGGCTTCTTTTGTGCCCCTTTCCTTCTGTGGCTGTTAGGTCAGATAGTTACTTTGCAGAGGATGAAATGCTGCTGTACAAACGGGATTGAGGGAAAAGCCAACACACAGCCATTTTCTGTCACTGTGGCTTACGCTGCCAGACTGACACCATGAAGCAAAAGAGTGGGAGGAAACCGGTGTGTGTGTGTGGGGGGGGGGGGGGGCTATATTTCTGCAACACTGTAAAAAAAAGTATTTTTAAAAGCAGTCTCTTGCTTACATGAACAGGACTGATCTGATGGCAAAATAAAGAGCCAGGAATGAACATTCCAACATGGCATAACAGCATGGACATTGGGACTGTTTTGCCTTCCTCAGGGCTGTTGAGAATCTGAGCATATCCCAATGATCAACTGCCCATGAATGCAGAATTGCATGAGTACTGATGGAGCTGACTACTGATGGAGCACAGTACTTCCTATTTTATAATGCTATGCCTCTATCTTTAGTCTGAATTTCAGCTTAATGAGAATTTAAAGATTTAAAAAAAATAAGCTTATAATTGAAATGGTGACAGATCCCTTGCGACTTCCAGGTTTAAAAGGTATTTTTGTAGCCCAAATATACAGAAAGTCATCCAATCATCTTTAGAAGCTTTCTCTATTCACTAGCTCATGTTCTTCCTTTTTTAAAATCCCCAACTATAAACTACAAAGGTTACATTCTAAAACTATTGCCCTATATTTGCAAACTATTCAAGCCCTTTAATTTATGCTGCATTTTCACCATAGAACAAAAAAATTCCTCTAATCATGTTAAACTAACACTAAAAAGGTACTACTTAATTATTTGTACCGTTTATACATACACACGTTGGAGAAAATACAATTTGTTCTTAAATGTTGATAAAACATTACAAAGTAATCCAAATTAAACTGCGTTTTTTAATTCAAAGAAGAAAAATTATGGACAGCAATGATCCCTACAGTCCTCTATGCCTGTAGGAAATCAAAGCCTAATTTAATGCTAGAAAAATACTCTTAAATCCTCATGAGTGAGCAGTTCCACTCAGCATGGCTAAAATAGTGTATTCTTTAGTGTGTGTATGTATGTTTGTGGGTGGGGTAGGGGAGGGGCTGGACTAGAAGGGTGGAGGAGTTATCCAAAACTCTGCAGCACATCTCAGCTCAGAAATGTATTTTTATGCAGCGCAACAAAGAAGACAAACACTGCATGTGTTTTTTTTCTTTGTCAATAAATGTGAAGTGAATTTTTTTTAACAGCACAAGCTTGACATAAAAGCTCCTTCAAAAAGTGTGCTTAACATCACAGACAGAAGCAAGGCAGCTGTGCACTGTTATTGTGTACACGGTAAATCAGGCACAAAAAGGGGCAGCTCAGCAGGGCATCAGGAGGGTAAGATGCGTACTTAACCCCCTGTACACATTGTTACTACATTTCTTTCCATCTTAGTCCTTCTGAAGTCAGTACTGTACCTGTCATAGATGTAACAGGCCGTTTTCAATCTAAATCTTGTTATGGATTAATAAGCAAACACTTTCTCGCTTATTATGCAATTTATCATGATGAAAATTGCATTGGGCTCCTCAAGGCTACATGCTGATACATTCATTTATTCTGTGCTCTGTGTATAGAGAGCCATACTAATCTTTATGACAGCTAAGGATGGAACAGCAAGACTAAAATTACTTTCTGAATAACTGTACTTGCTCAGTTTATATAAAGTCTACATTTAAATACAGTATACCTTACCTGAATATTTTTAAAACCATGCCAAAGGGCATAAAATATTTTACACTTTTATCTTCTAAAAATCCAACTAAGTTCAGACAACAATTATTCATCTTATTCACATATTTTTCCACGTTAAACGTTACAAACCCACTCATTCTTTACATTTTGTTTGGCCGATGTCTAAAAATATGCAATATAATAAACTATCAATATTTATCTGTAAACAATGCAGAAAGAAGTTAGTCATCTGAAGACAGACACAGAATGATGACTGGATGCATTTTAGAAGCAAGGCAACCTGCAGAGTTTATTATTGTCCACGTTTTCTTAAATAGTTCACAATTACAAGCCCCTGATACTGCAGCAATCTTCAAGTGAAATATAAAATGTAACACAAGAATGAATTCAATTTTGATACTAAAGAACATGGCTTGTGAAAGTATACAGTGGTGTTTAATATTCTAGGAATTATTTAACAAAAACAGATTAAGAGCACCTTTAAAATATCTAACTGAAATACTGTGCATTTTTTATTTTGTAGGGTTTATATTATCATCATAATTTTTTTTAAAAAAAATCTTTTTTCTCTTTTGGTAAACTACTAAGATATAGTGCACTATACAGCTAGATGAACAACTGTCATTAGATTTTTGCAAATAATGCACTTATTAGAATTAAATGTTAAACCAACTAATCACTTTAAAATATTGTGGCAAATTTGTTTATCATTTTAATTTTTTGTTAACATTTAGACAAGTGATCTGAAGATATATATACGGTATTATTTATGATGATCAAAAATTTATAATCTCACAATGTATATAAATACCAACTCATCAGTTAAACAGTATACTGCAATTTCAAGGCACTGCGCAGACGACGCATGCATTAAATCATTTATTAATGTTTTTTCAGTACTCATCTCTCACATGCTTTAAAATATATCCAGAAACCTTTATGGTATCAGCAATATGATAGAAAAAACCAATTACTGAAGAGAAGACCTGCACTTGTATTTCCTATGAGCAACAGTATGGTAAGATTAATTCTTAACTTAGGATGGTAACACAATGCTGACTCATCTATGACATTTGTATGTTCAATTTCAGAATGTTCCTTTCAGTTTAAATCCTTAGCTAGCCAAAGTGCAAAGTTCAAAATACTGTACATTCTTTTTGTAGTAGTGAATTTTTTCCCAATTGTTAGTCTAGTTTACCATTTAGCACTTAAGGCTGAATGTTAAAGTACTGTATTCGCAAGGATAAAGGCCTATATGTTTGTGTGAAATTGTTCCATTCAATATAAAATGTATATTAAAAAATACAAGTTAGTATTTACATGCATCCGATGAAGTGAGCTGTAGCTCACAAAAGCTTATGCTCAAATAAATTGGTTAGTCTCTAAGGTGCCACAAGTCCTCCTTTTCTTTTTGTGGATACAGACTAACATAGCTGCTACTCTGAAACTTATTTACAACTTGTAACCTAAAAACTGGTAATTCTGGGAATGCTGATCAAAGGTCCAAAGAACCAGATCCTCATTTGGTGCAAATCAGCAAAGCTCCATTGAAGTACATGGAGCTATGCCTGTGTATGCCAGCTGTAGATCTGATCCACACACTTTACTGAAACACACCTTATAAGCAGAAATTTAAAATACTGAACAGTTGTAGTTTAAACTTTCAATACATTAAAAATATAAAATAATTTTTTAATTGTTTTTATTCCAAGTGGTGAAAAAGCATATAATTAGATCTGCTATTTGCAGTTATATTTCTTTTAACATTGATTTTTTTGTATCAAATAAATACTAAAAACCTTAATTTGTAGTTGCAAAAGAACTACAATACAGACACTTCTGAAAATATTCTAGATACCATTTAGAGGATAAATTGAATATTTACATAATTCTCCCAGAGTAGGAAGCTGATATTTTGTGTGTCGCAGTTAGGGGTTTATTTATTTATTTCACAGGACTCATGTAGCTATGAATGGAAACTAATCTTATCTCAATATACACCTGACATATAGCCACTAATATTATACAGTATTATTAATTTTTTTATACAGGAAAGAGCACAGACAATATGAAATATAACAATTTAGTTATATCTAATACACAAACAGACCACTCTGGCTGCTTGTTGTATCAACTGTAATTTAATTCATTAATTATAAATATACTATAGTGTTTCTCTTTTTCCATGTTCATTTTGTATAACACAGTTTGCATTATCTGATAAAACTTAACTAAATAAAGAAAAAATATAGGAGATACAGAAACATTTTAATATAAAATCTATTGTGAAAAATATTTAGGATAAATCTCAGACAAAATAATTAATTTTACAACAACAAACACTAACAAGAAAAAAAAGAAAAAAAAAAGGCCCATTTCTGCAAAATCCTTAATTGTGCAAGTAGTCACACTGATATCAGATTACTAGAAAGAATAAAGATTATTCATATGAGAATTGATATTTATGATAGAAAGGCCTCTGGGTAACAAAATATTACTGAAATCATGCCTTAACAATCAATCAATCAATCCATCAATCAATCCACGCACGCACACACATATACATACACACAGATTAAAAAAGGCACATCAAATTTTACAAGCACCTAATTTCCCATCGCATAAGCACAGAGGTCCAGATTCGGCCACCCTTATTTCATGAGTCATTTCATAGTTATATATTTTATCATAATTATTTCAAATGGGATGATTCAAATAGTAAGGGACTACTCAGTGCAAGTAAAAATAGTAGAATCTGGCCTGTGATCATTGAAACAACCCTGCACAAACTACACATATTAAAAAAAGAAACTGAGCAACTCAGAATCTCAAATGAAAGGATGTTGTATATGTACACTACAATGGTGTGTAGACTAAGGGGGAGGAGAGAGCAGACAGAGGAGAGACATTATACGTGAGCAGATGCCACAAGCTTTTTTCCCTGTCCTCTATCTAGGTTTATATATTGCACTCATCAACACAGAATCCAAGCATTTTGTCTAAGCCAGGGAATCCTGCAAATACAGATGAAGGCTCCTACTCATGTGAGTTATGTTACTTAAATGCATTTAGCAGGATTGGATCCTAAGTGTTAACCTGAAGTAGTCAGGAATTCCGATTCTACTTAATCGCAGTTGCTCCAAGAGGACATAAGGCAAAAGGTGTCACATCAAATCGACAAATTCTGTAGTATTTAAATCTCTACATGCTAATAGTAAGACCTGGAGATGCACTTACTAGATAATAAGTCGGAGATGCAGAAGACAGATAAATTCTATAAACTATAGTTTAAGCTGTGAAATATTAGAATATATTTTACCATAATAGTATATTGATGTCTTATGTCTATTTCAAGGAATTGAGATTTTAGTTGTACTGGAGAAGACATATGATTATATGAACCAGAACCCAACCTGCCCATAAAATGATGTCATCAAACTCGTCTTTCTTGCCAGTCAATAAGACCAAGGCCCCACTTCCACTCTGAATGCCTCCACCGTCTTCACTTCTTCCACTGCATCAAGATTTTTATCCTTGACTTCAAGGCCCTGAATATTTCTTTCCCTCTCCAATTTTTGCCCTTTTCTCTTTTCATAGCAATTCTGTCCCTTCTGCTCTGCTAATTACTCTAGCCTTGTTATACATTATGCTCACTTCTCCCACAAACATCTCCATGATCTCCACTGTAGCATCCCTGTATTTAGTTCATCTCCATGAGCTGACCCTCTCCTCCTTTAAATCCCTTTGGATGACCCACTTCTAACGTGATTGCTACAGAAGATTAGCTGGGGGTAATTCGGGATAATCTTTGTATTTTTCATAACTCACACACACACTGTGTTATTAAAACTTTACAGTATCAGTGTTTGAGCAATCACTATCTATTTTCTTTGTTGGTTGTAACTCTTTCCTCTACCCATTCTCACTGCTTTGTCTTTTCAGTATGCATTATTTTATCTTTTTTATAGCATCCAACACATTGTGAGTACTACTGCAAACAAATAAATAATAGCTCCATCTCCAAATGCCTTCCTTGATTCAGACCTTCGATTTGTCTTCACCTTCCATAATTTTGTCTTTATCTTGGATTCAGAATCTCTCACCTCCTCATGCATTTCCCACATTGCTATACTCATCTTATACCACTGTGACACATAGGCCCCTTAGCAAACAATGCTTTGCAAACAACTCACTACATCAAATACATTGCTTAGAGTATTTGTCAATTAAGGTTAACATGTAAGGTCTCTATTGGAAGCTTGCAACGTATAAGTGCTTATAATCATGGCATGTTATGTCTATGGGTAATAGTTAAAGAATAATGTAACTATGTTGAAGTTTATGCTCATATGGTTTTTAAGTTAAAAGGAATCACCAGGGAGTGATCTTACTCAGTGACTGCCTAGTTCTACAGGAGGGAGTAGCCACGTATCCCTGGTTAGTCAGTGATGTAATGCAAGGTTCAACTGCCTATCATTGCCCCATCACAGAAGAGTCAATGGAAAACTATCAAAGACAACTGCAAACAATCGAACCACTTGGAGGTAAAAAAGGAGCATAATAACAGAAAGGGATTGCTTTGGATATGAATAAAGGCAAAAGACTGTTTCAGTATAATTAGAGTGCGGAGCAGCACTCTGGATCTTACTGAGCAGAGGTGTTTTTCATTAAAGATTAGATCTTGGTTTCCGTGAAGCCAGCCAGCTCTCCAACAGACTGAACTTTGGGGGGGGGAACCTACTTTATAAGATAAGAAGGTCACGTAATAAAGTGTAGGCCCTAGTTCACATTTTATTATTTTATTTTGTATTGTAACCATTTGTTTCCTTCACTCTCTCTTGCTTCTTGTGTAATCTCTATTCTTTCTTAAATAAACCTTGTTTTGTTTCATTACAAGTGCTGTGTATTATACAGGGGCAGCAGTTTAAGTAAAACTGGTAAGAGGACCTGGGACTTCTGTGAGTAGCCAGTGTCCGTGGTTGGATATCACAGGGGAATGCTTCAAGAGGACTCAGGGACTGAGGTGCGCCTCTTACTAACCTGCAAGGCAAACACAGGGCTGGCATAGTCTGGAGGAGAGTGGCTTGAGTGGCTGAAAGGCTGGTGGTGTTAGGGAGCTAGCACCCAGCTACCACAAGCAAGACTCCCTCACAACTGGAGGCAGAGGCACAGTCCTGCGTACCCAGAGAACCATCACAACCACCTCCACTGACATCCTGATTCCTTCCTTCAACTACGGTACTTTTTATAAGGCTTCCCTAAGCCCCAGTACCCTAGATCTAACAAAATGCTGCTGTTTGCATTCTCACACGTACAAACATGCCCAACCACATACCTCCATCCTCAAACAGCTCAACTGGCTTATCATTCATTCAGGATTCATTTCAAAATTGCCTCCTTGTTGATAAACACGCTCCCAGGGCTTGTCCTAGCTTACCACATAGACCTTGTCTCCTCACACTCTCTTCTACTAACCTTTCATTCACCTAGCATACGCACCCTGGAAGTAAGTAGGCTGTATCTGCATGGGCTGGTCGAAATATTGGGACCATTGAGCAGAATCTGCTGCTGCAGAGTCTAAGCAATGACACAATCCTGCCCCTTATCCTTTGATTAGACAATGTTAGGCAGTACATTGTGTCATTTAAATGTAGTGGCAGCTGCCACAGATCCTGCCCAATGATTTTAGGCTCCCCTTCCCCCATAATCTGGCAAGGCCAAAACCTCCTCTGTGTAGGCTTCAGGCATGGATGAGGCAGAACAGCAGCTGGGATCTCAAATACAAAGGATTAGTCTGCATCCCACACCATTCCCATGCCTTTACTGTGAGAGGTCCATCTCCTTGGCTTCTGGTCATAGTGGTCTTTTAGTTCTTCACTGGGGGACCTGTCATGACAATTGGGCCTACAAATTTACCTGAACCATGAGCTCAACTGTAAAAAGTAGGTAAAAGTTAACCAGATGTTACAGTAACCTACAATAACAAAAGTTGGTTGGAAAAGGTACAAAAGGGATACAGAATAACTGAATTAGGCTAGACAAAAAAGCCAAGTTGATATGATTCAAGGACTGCATTGAAATTATGCTGGTTAAGAACCAGGAGGTGAGAAGCCGGAAGTTAATAAGCCAAAATTGGTATGTTGGATACTAGGCCTAATTGTTGGACAAAATAACGAGGGGATGGCTATTCCATCCACCACTCCATTTTTGGGTCCTTACAAGAAAGAGATTTTCTGGGAAAGTATAAAAGAACAACAACAACAAAGAACAGAATGAAAGGACCGATGGAGGCTACTAGAGCAAGCTTTACCATCATGGCTGTCAGCCTCCACTGTTTCCTGGGACCCCAAGCCTCAATCAGCCTGATCCTGAGAGGTGTCCTCACCAGAACAAACCAGAAACAGAGGGACCTCGATAACAAATTTCCACCACTATACCAGTTCCAGCTGAATCCCTATGAAATCTTAAAAAAAAAATCTATCCGATATCAACACAATCACAGGATTTCAAGCTATGGAAACAACGCTTAGTTATTTAATTCACCATACATCACAGTACCTGCAATAAACAAACACCAGAGGATTAGAGAAGGACAGAGGAACTGGGCTCCATTTCATTGGTTTTGTGAGTTTAAAATAAAGTTACAGGATTGGACTGAACTAAAATATTTTCAGTAGAAATTACTTATTTTAAAGAAAACTAATACAAGTTTTTAAAAGAAATTCTTGCAGTATTTTACAAACCAGTTTTGAAGACATATTTTGAGAAAGTTTTAAACGTGGGTTGTTGTGTAGATGTAAATTTAGTGTTTTTTTACAATGGACATACACACACACCATACATTATTATTTTAAAAAATGTTATTGTGATAATATTTATTTTGAATTTTACCTCAGATTGGCAGTTTTACAAGAGAAATCTCTTTTTGATCTGATGGACTGCAAATATCAATTTAGAAAGTGGACTATGTGCCACACAGACCAAAAGATGTATACTATAAGACAGTCTATAGTATAAATCCCTATCTAGGTCAGTTTAACAAGCTGGGTATTGACCCAGGAGACAGTTTGTGGTCTATTGAGTTCATGATTTCTTAGGGATGTTTAAATCCACAATTTACCTAGATGCTACCCGTTCAAACTAAGTTTAGATGAGGAAAGTATAAAAATCTAGATGATCACCGTCATAAATGTAAAGGGAAGGGTAAACCCCTTTAAAATCCCTCCTGGCCAGAGGAAAAATCCTCTCACCTGTAAAGGGTTAAGAAACTAAAGGTAACCTCGCTGGCACCTGACCAAAATGACCAATGAGCAGACAAGATACTTTCAAAAGCTGGGAGGAGGGAGAGAAACAAAGGGTCTGTGTCTGTTGGTATGCTATTTTGCCGGGGATAGAACAGGAATGGAGTCTTAGAACTTTTAGTAAGTAATCTAGCTAGGTATTTGTTAGATTATGATTTCTTTAAATGGCTGAGAAAAGAATTGTGCTGAATAGAATGACTATTTCTGTCTGTGTGTCTTTTTTGTAACTTAAGGTTTTCCCTAGAGGGATTCTCTATGTTTTGAATCTAATTACCCTGTAAGGTACCTACCATCCTGATTTTACAGGGGTGATTCCTTTACTCCTATTTACTTCTATTTCTATTAAAAGTCTTCTTGTAAGAAAACTGAATGCTTTTTCATTGTTCTCAGATCCAAGGGTTTGGGTCTGGGTCACCTATGCAAATTGGTGAGGATTTTTACCAAACCTTTCCCAGGAAGTGGGGTGCAAGAGTTGGGAGGATTTTGGGGGGAAAGACGTGTCCAAACTATGTTTCCCAGTAAACCCAGTTAGAGTTTGGTGGTGGCAGTGGTTATTCCAAGGACAAAAGATAAAATTAATTTGTACCTTGGGGAAGTTTTAACCTAAGCTGGTAAAAGTAAGCTTAGGAGGTTTTCATGCAGGTCCCCACATTTGTACCCTAGAGTTCAAAGTGGGGGAGGAACCTTGACAGTCACAGAAAATAATTGTGCCTACATGTAATAAGCAGTATTTCTAAACAAAATAAATAGCTTTTTCCAAAATATATTTTACAAAATACCCAAAAGTTATTAGTTCATGGTATAAATTTAATGCTGCACAACAAAAATATGCTTTTTGAAAAAAAGGAGAAAAAAAAAGCTGCTGACGAATACTAGCTTTTCGAGTTTAGAAAAATCTGTTTTCCTAACAGATAACGTGTAACTGATTTTTTTCCTCAAATTTGATGAGAATGTCTTATAGGTTAAAAACTTTGTACCCCAAAGCACATCCTGAAAAATGTTTGCCAACTACAGACTCCAGGAAAGGGTTCATGCCCAAGATGGTAACAGACTACATAAGTGTAAATAGTGTCACTAAAGAGATCCTTCTAGTCTATGGGTCTAACACTGCAATTAAACACCTGTGGCTGGCCTGTGCAAGCTGAGTCCAGCTCAATGGGCTCAGGCTAAGGAGCTGTTTAATTGTGGAGTAGTCTTCTGAGCTCCGGCTGCAGCCAGGGCAATGGGCCGTTCCCATCTTGCAGGATCCTAGAGCCCGGGCTCCAGCCCTAGCCAGGAAGTCTACACAGCAGTTAAACAACCCCGCAGCCTCAGCCCTGTGAACCCAAGTCAGCAGGTGTTTAATTGCAGTATAGACATACCCTATGTGACTAGGCCTTTCCCCTGCTGAGGCTATAGCTACACTACAGGCATGACAGCACCACAGCTATGGCACTGTAGCTCTCCTCCAATAAACCCATAGCGTACAGCAGATTACAGCGATGGAAAGGGATTATCCTGTGCGGTAGGAACTCCCTCGAGTGATGGTAGCTAGATCAATAGAAGCATTTTTCTGTTGACTTAGCTGCATCTACAGCAGGTGTTCGGCTGGCCTAGCAATGGGGCTCAGGGATGTTTTTTTTTCACACCCACGAGTGTTGTAAGTACGTCAACCTAAATTTTGAGGCCTGAGATTACAACCAGAGCCAAGAGAGACTACAAAACCAAGTCAACTCTTGTATACCGGTAATTATAATTTTGGTGGTGTTGGTACAAATGCCAGATTTCAAATTGCTCAAACACAAGGGGGCTTCCTCCCCTAGTTAAATACAGTGGTCATATCTATATTTTCATGTGTGTTAACAGGTGCAACAAAGCAGAACATAACATACACATACACACCCCCCAAAAAATTATTGGATTAAATACATACTTTGCAAGTTGCTTCTCAGCATCAGCACAGAGCTCCAAAAGGCCCATTAATACAGCGGAGACATCCATGTAAGGCTCCCATACTGTAAAACCTCGCCCAATCAGATCAATGGCAGTTCTGCGGATGGTGCTGTGTGGAGGAAGTTTGGGGCTTGGTGGTTGCAGCAGAAGGAATGTCAAAGCTTTACCTACCATACAAAACAGAATAAAAACTAGTACAATAAAAAGAAAACTAGTGAATTGATTCTGCTTCGTTATTTTTAAAAAGTTACCATGAATAAGAGTACAGTAGGGAAATCTACTCATAGAGTACAATACAACATTATTATGCTGTAAAAGTTTCCAGTGGCCAAGTCCCTACACCTGCACAGGTCTCAGTGAAGTCAGTGAAAGGAGAGATGCACCCTGCTGTCTATATCAATTACAATAATTGACCGTAACCTCTATGGTGCAAGGACCATTTTTCTGTTATGTGTTTGTACAGAGCCTAGCACAATCAGACCCTGACCATGATAGCTAAGTGTTACTGCAATAAAAAGAATTATTATAAATACTAAATATCAAATCTTTTGCGGGATCAGGGCCCTATTTAATATAGGATCTTTCCAGTAAATGGTATGTCAACCCTCTAGCGAATTAAATAGTACAATCACAGATTTAAATAAATAGCAGGTGAGAGAATGAGAGGAAAAAGCGTACCAAGGAAAAATATGCTCTAAAATGAGACAGAAAGATACAGGAAAGTTTTTCTAGCTAAAAGGAATGGCAGTGGGGAAGGCTTTTCCACCAACACTTGTGAGACTAGAAGCCCAGACAAAGTGCTTACCAAAAAGTCCTACAGAATTCAACAAAAAAAGTGATAACCCTTCTATAGGATTTTTGCACCATCCTGTAAAATTTAATGAAGAATTATGTGCCTAATATAAAACTCTTTAGGATGGATAAACTATAGGAAGGCAATAATTCTCTATTAGAGTCTATACTAATATTTATAGACTATTGATTCCATCCATATTGTATTCTTTCTGTAGGACTATTTGTAGCAGGGCCAGCTGCTTCCTGCATGCCCTCTTGTGGCCTGGGGTCATGCTGCAGCACCCGGCCTCAGTTTCCCATCTTTGATAACCAAATAACTTCATGAAAGCTCTCTTCTCTCAATAATACCTCTCCTCGGGGCTGGTTTATTATTATAACCTAGTGCAAAATAGTGCATAACAAAAGTCCAACCTAAAATTGGACTAAAACAGTGTGTTAATTTGCATTAATTTGATTTCATGCAAATCTGACAGCAAAACCACTGATAAGTTTAACCACGTTAAGGGAGTTAGTGTCTTTGTAGTTGCTTATTATCCTTCCTGAACTTGGGGAAACATGTACCTATGTCAGCAACTGCAGCCATTTTATGGCAAGAAGTTGAACATCTACTTACATTTATCTACCGATTTTATTTTCCAACTAGAAGTCTGCATGCACTATAACTGCACTGAAACCAAATAAAATAACGTATTATGAGTAGAGATAGGTGGCATTCAGCCAAAAATATGTTGTAAATAAGTTTCAGATGTATAGCCTGGACTGCATGTATATTCTTCCTTTAAATCTCATATAGTATAAGGATTTGGGTTTATGTAATGTAGAAGGTTAGCAGTAATGAGGTGACTCAGGCTGCGACATGAGATTGAATCCCATCTCATCAAAAGCTACTATTCTTTCTCACTGATGGTCAGTAAGTTAAATCATCACAACATCATGGCACTGTTGGCTTGAGTAAATTTATAGGGATAATCTGTTGGCTTTGATAAATTTATAGGGATAATCTAGTTATCAGTTAAAAATATTTGTCTTTCTTTATACCTGAAATGTGCTGAACTGACCCTAAAATATCCAAATGACTTTTTAACAGGGACATCACTAAGTTTATTGGGCCTAAAGAGTGACATGTTACAACATTTGTCCCAACAGTATTGTGGCTCAATTTTAAAAAAAACCAGATGTATAACTTAAAGCAAGCATATCAATATATATTTTATCTCACCTACTCTTTAGTGAGAGCATGTGAGTATCCGCACGTAACCCCTCTCTCCCCCCATTCTGTTTAAGAATGTTTGGATAAATTTAATACTCATGAATGGTGCTGGAGTAGTTCTCGGTCCACATAGCAAATACAGCATCATTGAAGGCAGCACTAGTTTTCCCACATCACCTTACTAATGTCCCTCTATCTTTTGCTGGGATAAAATGCTGTTCTGTTTCCATTCATACTTGAAACTGAGTCTACTAAAAAGGATGTCAACTGTGAATGTATTTTTGTGATGTGGATATCTGTCCACTAAGAACTGGACTGAGACCAGTATTGCACGTTAAAACAGACTCTGAACAGCCATCAGATGGTAATGGCCTTAAGGTACCACAACCTGGAACAAATGTGAACCAATGTGACTAGAGCTTAAAAGGTTTTATATTCCATTAACAATGCCATAATCCATAATCCGTCCCATCTCTACCTCTTGATTGTTGAAATAGCATGAGTGGCAGTAATGTTTGTGTGAAGAATATACGTATTCTGAACTAGGTGATCCATTGATCTGAATCATCGGGCAATTTCTATACTCATATTGCATCTTAAATATACATTTTTCAGTGGAGAATACCCCACTGTTAATTTTCAAACCAAATAGTCCTGAAAATATGATTTTACTGGGCCACAAGATCACCAATTAAAAATTGCATTTCTGTGTGACAAATTTCTAACTACTGTTTTTAAAAAGCCCTTAAAATTACTAGGACTAAAAGAGACTACAGGGTATTTTTAACAGGCTGGATTTCACAGCACTTTGTGCATAGTCAATTATTTCATTTCCCCATGTAGTCAGTAAGCAAGGGAGAGAGAACTGAAAAGCTCTAATAGACATTAATAGGAAGGAGAAAAAGATTTATAAAACCTGTAAATAATTTTGGAGGGTGTTTTATTAGAAGCAAGACTTTTAATTAAATAATTAAAAAAATTAAAATAGACATCTTTTTAAATGATCACAACACTATGTAAAGCACATTGTGCTCTAGCCACGTAGATGTTGTAGCTTTCAACATTCCAGTCAAACACTTTTGCAGCCTAACCACAACCTACTGTAAGTCAAATTGTATATTGATTTTTGGTCAGAATTGTGGCTAGAGTTGGTAGAATTTTTTATGATTTTTTCAGACTTATTTTTAAGGTTTTTCAACCAGCTGACAGAGGTGGCTGAAGCATTTTTTTGGGGGAAAACGTAACCATTTTCCAAACAGCTTTAATTGTGTCCATCTCATCAGTATATACGTTCTATCCTTTACTTAAAAGATCCCTTATGACATCATATGAAGAATCAGTAGAGGGAGGCTTTCAATCTAAGTGAACAGTGCTGTCTGGGGATGTAACTTTACTGAATAATGTTGCAAAAATGGAGTAGTTTCCTATGTGTAATGGTGTATTCCACCAGCATTTCCCTTAAACTTAATCCCATCATGACTATTACTCACAGGCAGCACTTGATTTACTTTGATTAAAAGCTGCTGCTGTCTGCTCCTCAGGTGATGTCAGAAAGCCGCACTGGCCTTCTCTCCACCCTGAGACTTCTATAGGCAGCTTCCTCACATGAAGCAAAAAAGAGAAACATGCAAGTGGGAAATTTCTTGAGAGTCCGATAAACGGAGGCCGTGAGCTCAGGAAACATGCTCACTTGTCCTAGGCATCTCACAGCAGTGCGTTAGAAAGTGAAATGACAGAAAAGGAAGAATCAGCAATAGTAAAATGAAAATTCTTTGCCTGCCCTGAGCTGCACAGATGGTGGCTGCTGCTATAAGTGAGTGATTTAGGAACCGTATACACAATGAATAGCTCTACAGCAAAAGTAGATCTGGGCATCAGAGTAGCCTCTTCTCTCCCTTTCAGGAATGGACAGAAGCCCCGTGAAAACGTCTCATACTGAAACTTCCCCAGTGCAATAAGCATGACAATAAACAACATGCTGAATAGCCGACAAAGGAAAATTACTTATGATCCATCCATAACATTCTTTTTCTGCACGTGCCATCTGGTAGTGCATAATACTCACTTCCAAAATACTGCTAACTGCACCAGTCTACTGTACTAAATGAAAGAACCAAATAGAGACTGAGGAACACTTGGATATATTGCTAAAGTTGGTTTATCTTAAAGTATTACAAATATTTCACAAAACAGGAATGTCTTGAATACACATGAAGAAACAGCTACCAATTACCTACCAATGTCAGAGGCTGAACAGTAGACTGAGGAAAAGAGGGTCACATTAAAATAATGCTACATTAATTAATAGCTCAATTACAATGACAACCCTTTGAGATTACATATTATATGCACTTTAAAACTAAATGAATTTCTGATGATTTATGTTATTACAATGAATGCCAAATGAATTAATAATGTGTTACCAAGTGAATGAAGTCCTTCCCCCAGTCATGCAGGTCACAGAACACAAGTGGCATGGTGCCATATTGTATTCTTCTCTCTCTGTTTCAAATGACTGACTTTAATAAAAAGGAATTAAAGTATAACAAAATATCTTACTTGTAACACAGGGAAAATAACTATTTACAATGGCTGTCACTCGATGTTTATACAAATCTATACATGTAGTTTTGGGGGCTTTTTGTTTTTAAATTTCTACCTGGTGTCACATTTTATTAAAAAGAGTGAAGAAGCAGAAAAAGTTTCATTAAGGGCCAAATTCTGGCTGCCAAATGAACACAGGAGCCTGTCAGAAAAGTCTAAGGTAAAGGAGAGCTGGGTAAAAGTTTTCCACCCCAATTCTGGGTCACCATAAAACCCACCAAAACTGACCATTTGCAGGGCCGTAAATGATAGCAGCTGTGCAGAAGGCAGCTCAAGGCCTAGGTATTAGAAGGTGTGTTCTACCCATTTGAGTGCATCAGTCACCCGACTCAGCCACAGTAACTATGCTGGGGAGTTTGCCCAAAGGGTGTAAATATCCTGCATGGTTGAACTCCACAACCTGCAGGGCTCTAGTGTGCGATTGCACAGGGAAAATTTGGAGTGGAACAGGAGCAGAAAAGGGGAGAAGAAAGGGCAGAGCCGTGGGGCAGAGGTCACTGCCCCTATAAAACATGGATGTTAGAGCTATTGGAGACACTATAGCCACAGGGATTTAGCAGCAAATACAGAGAGCTTGCATTTACATCTGCATTTAAACATCCACAGCTGGCCCGTGCCAGCTGACTCGGACTCGTGAGACTCAGGCTAGGAGCTGTTGAATTGCGGTATTGTAGAAGTTCAGGTTCAGTCTTTGGGACACTGCAACTGGGGAGGGACCCAGAGCTCAGGCACCTGCCCAAGCCCAAATATCTACCTGTTAGCCCAAACCCTGCAAGCCCAAGTCAACTGACTGGGGCCAGCCGCAAGTTTCTCTATAGCCTAGGAGCAGCATTCTTGGTCCCAAGATACTCTTCAGTGCACAGCCCAAATGCAAGCTGTGCGCTTAAAGAAGGCATTGCCTGAAATTTACAAGAAGAGACTTCACTATAAAATTTCACACCCCCACTGGTGTCTCTCAGTAACTTAATATTTGATTACGGCACATAAATGAAAGACATTTTAAACTGAGAATCCATGTACAAAAAGAATATTGTGCAGTTTTACTTAGCCCCACTTTTGTGAACTCATCCTACATTGATCTCTTCACTGGCAATCTCACACATTCACACACTTCATTCAGACCCCAATGTATTGCATTTATCTGATTTTGACTGTTGGCTATTTGGAGCAGGATCCCTGCAATTTTATGTTTTGTGAAACACCAAGTACACTTAAGACACTACAGATAATACAACAACTTCAGATTTTCTTTGAGATTTGCTGCATTGCAGTTAATAGCTAAATGCAACTACTAATAGTGACTGCCTGACTACTACTTCAAAGAATACTGCTACACCATCATCAGTTTCTACTCTGTTTAATGGAAAGTAACTTTTTCACCTTTCTTTTCTGCCTTTTAAAAATGACAATAACTAGAAAAAAGATAATGATCCAGTCAAGAGCCCAGCCTATTAAAAGCCAAGTCCAGATTCTGCACGCTCAATCATTATAATTATGAATTTTATTTTAAATAGTCTCTATTAAAATAATTAACTAGTAACTGTTTATAAAATGTGAATGACAGCTAAAAAGAGTAAAATTCCAAGGTAAATGTAATTTATCATTATTGCTGTGCAATTATACATTACCTCTTCTAATAACATTACTTTAGATAGTTATAGTGGTAGAGATAAAATATTGATTTTTATTGGTTTTTCTCTAGGCAGTTCTTAAAACTAGACTTCTCCAAGTTGCTTATTTTTATTTATTGAACAAACTGCTAGCCATATTTAGCAGCTTAGAGCACCTAACAACTGACATGCCTTCTTATGTTAATCTGTGAATATGCAATCAAAGAAGAGTAGTAACTGTTGCTTCCTGATATACACATTAAGCTCTGAAGTATGTGCTTTAGTTTACTTTAATTTTATTTCCTAAACATGGAGTTTTATAAAAAAAAGTGCCATATGCAAGAAACATTAGCACATTGATGATTGCATGCTTCCTTTAGAAAAATACTCTAAATATTTCTCTTGTCAACATTTATTTTGTTTAAATTGAGCTACAGGAAAAAAAGATGAACTAAACTAAAGTCACTCTGCTGCCAGTTTCTCAGTCTGGACATCTTTGTTTAAGGTTTGACTTGGCTTAAATGAACGAATTAATATTGACAAAAACATCAACTAAGCTAATGAGTTGTTAGTTAAGGCAATAAACATGTCACATTAGAGTCAGCGCAGTAAAGAGGTAATTAGCCCTGGAAAAGCTCCGCTGATTGGATCTGTTGAGATCCTTTGCTCTTAACCTTTGAGTCCATTATCTAGTGCAGGACAAGTAGTGGCTATGCTAATGTGAATTTGCCAATACACATCAGCATTGCTACAGTAGCCAAAGACTGCATTAGCAAGTCTGTGCTGATGCTGGTGTCTTGCTATTTATTAAATGTCTATTAACAAATATGCTAACTCCAAAAATGATACAAACCTAGCTGTACGGAAAACTGCAATATGAAAAGTATTAGAACATATTTAAATGCAAGTCTAAGATGACCTAGTGGCATGGTAACATTATACAGATTGCAGTAAGTTTTGGAGTTGACTAGAGTTTTTGCTCCACATTCCAGAAAAGATAATATACTCAACTGTAAATTGATGCTGCAGTGTATCATGCAGTTCCCCCTCTTTTGCTAGTAATTAGCACACTCTTTAAAAAAAAAATCTGTCTTGGCAAGATGGGAATAATAATGACCAACATATGTCAGTGATTACAAAAAGTAATTAAGAAATAAACTTCATGAACAAAGCCTTCAGTAAAAATACTCAAGCTACTTTTATTGAACAATATTATTTCAGGCAGTAATTTAGAATGTGATTTAGTAAAGGACTCTCCTATATCTTTTACATAAAAACGTGATTTTGTCCCTGATATTTTATTTAAAAGCTGCAAATAGACAGGGATATAGAAACCAGTACATTAAGTTGGTATCAGTAATTTTGTGACTGGAAGTAGCTGACCATCCTTTTTAGTTTAGAAGAAAGTTTTTCATTGATCATGTTTCTCCATCTTCAATTTGGATTTGCTTTCCCCTTCATGGAAATGTCTAGTGGGGCAGAGGGGAGACTGGGCGGGGGAGGGGAGATGAGCAGACAGGACGTTGAACTTAACATAGGATAGACACAGCAAAGTTGTAAGCAAAAAGTTCCAGTCTTGATGATTTTGTACCCTTTTTCAGATCTTGCACAATTATTTCTCTGCATGCACACTGGGAATGTCACAGGGAGTGATGGGTAATGAAGGAAAAGAGAAGCTTAAAAACCAGAAAGAAATCAGAACAGTTTGCTCCAAGCCAAACAGAGAGGGACCATGAGTAAGTAAACAAATTTTAACAGTAAATTAAAATGTTACCTCTTTAAAGCTTAAGTTGAATTTGTGACTGGGCAACTGTAACTTGCATCACTAGAATATGCACAAATATTTCCATGGTGTTGTTAATAATTGTGACGAAGCAGGACTGTTCTTAATGTTTCCTCTGAATATTGCGGGGGTGCCTCAGTTTCCCCTATGCAGTTCTTAAGTATCTAGGTGGTGGGTTAAGGGTGTTTGATCATTGCAGAGCCCTAGAGGGCAGGTATGTGCAGGGGTCTGGACACAGAGAATGGCCAACATTCTGTTTCCTGACAACTGGTGGCCTGGGCCCTTCCCCCTTGCAAGATGAGAGCTAAAGGGCTGGAGAACAAAGGAATCAGGTGACCTCCTGGCCCAGGAAAGGAGTGGCAGGAGAGAGTTTCAGTTTGGGGCTGGCTGGGGATGTGGAGTGAAGTGCAGACGTGGTTGTCTGGCTCACTGCCCCCCAAAATGGACCCAGCTGAGAGGTCCTGTTCTCTGCACCTACAAGCTCTGTTTTAGACCATGTTCCTGTTGTCTAATAAACCTTCTGTTTTACTGGCTGGCTGAGAGTCACGTCTGGCTGCGAAGTTGGGGTTCAGGACCCTTTGGCTTCCCCAGGAGCCCGCCGGGGCGGACTCGCTGTGGGAAGCACACAGAAGGGCAGAGGATGCTGAATGCTCCAAGGTCAGACCCAGGAAGGTGGAAGCCGTGTGAGCTGTGTGTCCTGAAGACAGTCTGTTCACAGAAAGGAGACTTCCCCAGAGTCCTGACTGGCTTCGTAGGGAGCAGTTCCAGAGCATCGCCCGGGGACTCCTTGACAATAATACTTTGCACTTCACTAGTGCCTTTCATTTTTAGGACCTCTGTGTGCTTTACAAACAACTTTGGACGATAAGTATTGTTATTCCCATATTGCAGATGGGGAAACAGGTTAAATGACATGCCCAGCGTCATGCAGAAAATCAATGGCAAAGACATGAAATAAACACTGATCTTTGTTTCTTAAGGCTGGTCTACACTAAAGCTCTAAGTTGACCTAAGTTACAGTACTTCAATTACGTAAGTTATGTATCTGAAGTCGACATAACCTAGGTAGACTTACAATGGTGTCTACACTCTGCTGTATCGAGGGGAGATGCTCTCCCATCGACTTACCTTCCGCCTTTCGGGGCGGTGGAGTATAGACGTTGATGGAGAAGCGCTCTGCCATCCACTTAGCTTGTCTTCACCAGACCTACTAAATCAACATCGCTGCATTGATCGCAGCAGTGCCAATTTAGCCAAGTACAGACAAGCCTTCAGTCTTATGCTTTAGCCACTAGACCAAGCTCTCACTAAACAAATATGAAAGACATCAGCCATGCATGTTAACTTGTTTCACCTCTTTTTTTACAGTATTAATAGTGACGACTCCCCTCCTCTCTATATTTTGTATAGCTTTCTGGGAGAATGATGAACTGCGGTTAGAGCAAATCACAATCTCTCTGGGTGAAATACATTCCCCACATGCTACAAAACCAAATGGATGTTGAAATGTTATGATGATGAGGGAATCAAATTTGTAGACAACTAGCTAGATGCAAGACCTATCCCAAGAAGAAGAGGGGTGCAAGGCCATCATTTATATAATCTCAATGCAGAGAATTTCAGCTATGTGCATCAGTCTACTCATCTATTAAGTGGGTAGAAGATGACTTTCCTCTCTCGTGCGGCGGAATTGTTAGGCCTAAATTAATGGTTTGTCAAGTGCTCCAGGGCTTGAAGATCCTCCAGCGAAATAATTATTCTACGTATAATCTTTGTAACTTTGTTTACTGAGAACTTATCTCTGTTTTTCTGGAACTTCCTTCAAGTCTAGTCGTAATTTCTTTCAGACATTGACGCTGATTTTCCACAACTAAGTTTGTGATGACCTAGACTCTTCTCTTTTGACCTATGCCGATGAGTGTTATGCACCATTCTCACGAAAAGATGGGAAGGCAGCAACTTTTAGGGAATCACAATTAGCAGTGACAAGATTTCAAAATTGTGTGTGTGTGATTTTCTTTTCTTTTTTACAAACATGCTTGTACTTTACACTAAGTGTATGTCAGCACAGCAAAAGCTGCGCATAGGCTCGTCTATATGAGCTAGCTCAAATCCAGCTGGTAGCAGCAGCAGCAGAGAATACAGCATAGCGCTGGCCTCAGTGGGGGTAGTACAGGTCTGGCACAGACCCTGGGACCATCCTCGGCTCACTAGCCCACTCTGAAGCTTATGCTGTGCTGTCTTCCCTGCTACTGTTACCCACACTCGACGGTTTCAAGCTAACTCGGGTAGGCTAGCCTAGGCACAACTTTGGCTGTGCAGACATACCTTTAGAAGCTAGTGTGGCTGTCATGTGTGGTCAACAAACTCCTGTGACCGACAGAACGATTAAGGGTACTTTATGTTCAGTCTGGAATTAAGATAGGAGTTGCTCCTAAATAGGAATAGAAAAACAAAATATCTTAAAATGATCCACAATGTCTATACTCGAACTCCATATCAAATGACAAATCATCAACAATGCTTGTCTGTAGACACATTGTATATTTTGGATGCTTTTATTAAATGCTGTCTCATTAACTTGGAAGATCCTCAGGTAGAAAAACAGATGAATAAATAACTTCAAAAAGCTTGAATTACTGTGTACTGTACTATTATCTGTATCTGCTGTGTTTATATGAGCACTGCACAGTGTGCAAAGAATTATACTGCATTCTCATATCTCTGCTTAATCATTTTGTGCCATGTTTCATTCATTATACAGTGATTCAAAATTAATTCCTCTTAATCTTTTAGATAAACTAAATTTGGTTTCAGTCAGGGCCAGATTCGCACCTACCTGCCACACTGACGTGTGGGGAACAATAGGACATTTACTGTACAGTAAATCAATAAGTACTATCTAGCTCAGTCTGAGTAATTTCAAAAGGGACAGGAAGCAATTAGCAGTCTCCTGGCTTATTGGTCAGACCACAGTTGTAATATTTTTGACTCCTGCTCTTCTTTCACTTATGAATATATATAGCCCATTCTATCAGAGATGGCACAGAAGGTTTAATGCATCTCTAGAAAACAATCTTTGCTTATTTTGTCATTATCACCTAATATTTTAAATGTAAATATAACAGAATTGAGAAAAATGTAGAATATTATTTTCTTCGTGAAATTAATAACAAAGCAATTTTTTTTACTTTTTATTATTTGATTTATGACTGATTAAAAAGTATTTTAAATTAATTAAGTTAGTAGTTGTTGCTGTTTCTAGTCTAGATGCATAAGAGTACAATTTAAAATGGTCGGAAGTGTGTATTTTAAAGAAGGCCTTCACAATTCACTTTTTTCTATTTCCGTGCAATTTTAAGGACTACGGTTGTTTTTAAAACTGTTAAAATCTTAATACTCTAATGGTTTTGGAGCAATGAAGGTTAACTATTATGAAAAATATATTGATAGCATCCTATTAAACCTATTCTGCCTTCATATCCTATACAATACTACTGGTTTCAGCTGGCTTTCCTGGGGTACAAGTGAACACAAAATTTGTGATGCAGTTTATAGCAACCTCTTATGAGCTTGAAAATTAAATGTTTCTTTATTAAATACTTTCCCCCTATGAAATATACAATTTGGTCTTTTATTGTAGGACTGCTAGAAGTTGTTACTATTTGAACATGGAAAGCCCAACATTTACTCTTTAGTTTACCCGTTGTCAAAATGCACATCTATGTTTTAAACATGTGTCTTAGCAGAACATATATATTTGAGTACAAAATGTGACAATCCATTTTGAAGAGTTAAGACAGCAGAGAAATATTATTTGATCTCAGCAAAGCAAGAACTTCCCTCCTATTAATTGTTATATCAAACCCTTCAGGTTAAACAAAAGTGTCTCAGTGCAAAACAGCTAATCCTAGGGGTAACAAATTGACAGTATTTTCTATGAAGTAATAAACTGATGTACTGCTTTGTAAATTAGATCCATGAATGTTGAGGGTCTATATGAATGACTTCACAAATTATATTAAAATCAGCTAAGATGTTATTTTAAAAAATCCACAGAGAGAAAGACAAAGAGAGAAAGAAGAAAAAATATTTAAAACAGTTGGTTTGCGAGTCTTTTCTGTCTAACTCTGGCCTAGTTAAACTGACCTAACAACGCTATTTTTCTTCCTCTCAAAATCCGCAGTGGGTGAATCAAATGTGAAAGCAAGATCAATTCTATTCCAAGACGGTAAATGAGCTTTAGATCAGACTTGTTTCAATTTATGGAGAGAACCCAAATATAGCAGCTTAAGTGCATTCTTACTCTGACTATGAAAATATATTATACTGCTATGGAAACAGTAAACAATCTTTTTTTCTCAAATTTGTTTATAATCTAGCAAGGAGAAGAAAAATCAATGTGTTTATTCTTAACTGTGGTTCAAATTTTACACTTTCCTTTACAATTGTTAAAATTAATTTTAGAACACTATTAACCTATGTTATTTACTTTAACTTTTAAAGTAGTACTTAAATGTCATTAATGTAAAACTTGATAGTTTTTGTAAGAATAAACATCATATATACAGTTTATTTTATGGAAGCTGACTGTTCTTTATATTAAATATTTGGTCATGCTGTTTTAATGGGTTAATCTCACAAACCTTTTATATTACAAATGATATCTGCTAATAAGGTTTTAAATCTCTTTGAACCAGAGTGAGAAAACCCCTATTCATATTAGTGGGGGTTGCTCACTTGAGTAGCCCCATTAAAACTAACGAGAATAACTAGTTTACAACTTGGAACTCTCTAAAGTGTGTGTATGTCTGACATTTAAAAGCAGCAATATTGAACAGGGAACTCTTAAGTTATTCTGGATCAACAGCAGTTGCTTTAGCTGCATAAAACCCAAGTAAGAAATGGTTACTTACTGTAACTGGTTTTTTGAGATGTGATGGAAATGTGTATTCCACTTAGATGTGAGCTGGAGAATTTTGCTTAGCAGTACCTTTGGAAGGGCAGCACTTGTGCCTTGTGGCCACAGCCCCTACCATGGCTATATAAGGCAACTCCACCCCAACCCCCCTCAGTTCCTTTACACCGAATAGGGATGGAGGATGGGTTGTGGAATACATGTCTGCATCACATCTCAAAGAACCACAGTTACCGTTCGTAACCATTTCTTCTTTGTTGAGTTGATGCAGCCCTGTATTTCATTTGGTGACTCATAAGCAGTACCCTCTAGGAGGTGGGACTCAGACTTCCTAAAGAAGGATTGCAGGATGGCCATACCAAAGCTTGCATCCACCCTGGAAGATGCAGTAATGGCATAATGGTTCGAAAATGTACGTATGGACACCATGTAGCAGTCCTGTAAATATCCAATATTGAGACATCACCGAGGAACGGTATTGACATTGCTTGCGTTCTCGTAGAATGAGCTCACATCCACTGAGGCGGCATAGTCGAAGCTATTTCACATGCAGTCTCGATACAGGATGTTATTTGTACAGAGATCATCTGTAAAGAGACCATTTGCCCCTTCATACAATCTGCACATGACACAAACAGGTGAGGTGAAGCATAGAATGGTTTAGTCCTGTCCAGATAGAAGGCTAGACATCGCCTGACATCTAATGATGCTGCTCCTCAGGAGATGAATGCAACTTCTAAAAGAATACAGGTAAATATACCACCTGCTTCAAATGAAACTGAGAAACTTGTTTAGGAAAAAAAATTGTCGTAAAGTTATTTTGTCCTTAGAGAATTGTGTATAAGGAGGCTCTGCCATCAGAGCTTGCAACAAACCCACGCTCCTGGTGGATGTTAATGCTACCAGAAACACAGTCTTCTGACATAAAATCAGAAAGGAACAAGATGCTAGGAGCTCAAATGGAGGTCCCATTAAAACTGCTAGGACTATGTTAAGGTCCTACAGTGGAACTGGCTCTTGGAACAGAGGCTGGAGCATGGGCAGCGGGTATCTTAGGCTGGGGGAAGCTGTGCCCCCCCCAAACAGCCAGGCATGGTCCCACCCAAGCTCCGTCCCCAGGTTCCCCCGTCCCGCTTCCGCTTGGTGTAGCTCCAGTCTCCCTGTGGGGTGGCCCCAGCTCGGGCCATGCCACATGCCCTCCTGGTGCTCCGGGGCTGGGGCCGCACCGTCCGCCCTCCCAGCGCTGGGGAGGTGCCACCCACCTTCTAGTGCTCTATGGCTGGGGGCGCTGTGACTGTGCAGCCTGCTCTCCTGTCGCTCTGGGGTTAGGGGTGCTGGGGGACGCACTGCCGCCCTCCTGGTGCTCTGGGGCTGGGGGTGCTGTGGACGCGCCGCCCACTCTCCCGTTGCTCTGGGGCTGGGGGAAGGCGGGTAGAGGCTGAGGACGCTCCGGGGCTGGGGGTACTAGCCTGGGACAGGTGCTGGCAGCTGCGGTGGCGGGGGAACTCTTGGCTCCAGAGGGTGTGTGGAAGGGGCAGGGCTGTGGGCTAGCCTTTCCCAGCCGGCAGCTCACCTGCTGCCCATGGGATGGAGACAAAGAAGCCCTTTAAAGAATCTTGGTACTGTGGCCGTGGAGAACCCTGATTTTCCCTGAATAGGGGGATGAAACACCAGTATCGCCACCAGATGTACTCTTCATGAGCTAAGTGCATGGCCCAACAAGTGAAGATGCAGAAAGTACTCCAGATGTCCTGAACAGAAGTCAGCACTAACTGAATTCTGTGGGCCAACCACGACAGTGAAAACTGCTTCTATTTCACTCAATAGGCCATTCTGATAGAGAGCTTTCTAATTTGAGTGGGACCTATTGAACAGCTGCCGAACACTGCTCTTCCTCCCCGTTCAACCATGAAGCAGCCACCTGTGAGATGCAGGGAGCTGAGTTTGGGATGTAAGATGCAACTGTGATTCTGTGTGAGTAGGTCAGGATGGAGATGAAGAGGTATGAAAGGCTCAATTGACAGCGTGAGTAGGTTTGAGAACCAGCACTACCTCGGCCTCACCAGGGCAATGAGAATGAGTTTGGCCCAATCTGCCTTCACGTTTAAAGATGACCTGTGGGATGATCAGGATTGGGGGAAAGCATACAGGAGAGCCAACTGCCACCTGAGATGGAAAGCACTGGAAAGATAGCCTGGACTGAAGCCCCCTCAAGAGCAGAACAGATGACATTTCTTGTCCTTCATAGCAAACAGGTTTTATCATCAGAATGTCCCGAGCTGCGAAGAAGAACCCGAGGACACTCATCTTCAGAGACCACTTGTGACTCAAGGAAAAATTCCTGATTTGAAACCCCAGGCAAGTGGTCGGTTATTGGGTGGTAGTCTCCTGGATGCAGAACTTCCACAACTTGATTGCCTCTTGGCAGAACATCCTGGAGTGTGCTCCCCATTGCCTGTTCACATAATAAATTGTGGTGGTATTGTTGGTAAGCATATGAACCACTGAGCCCTGATATGGTCCAGAAAAGCATGACATGCATAGTAGATGATCTGAAGCTCCAGTACGTTCATATGCTGTGAGGACTCCAGTTCTGACTCAACAGATGCCACAAGACCAAAACAGGAGTCAGTGGTATGTGTTCTCTGACCTCCCTGAGCAGTACTGGGGAGAAACTGATGGGACCTGCTCCATCCCGCATGCTGGCATTCACACTGTGCCAATCCACAAGCCTTCTGGAGGATGCAGATGAGCCCCCACATAACCTAGAGCAACCTCGATTGGTCTTACGCGACCTTTTCCTTGGCACACTTGACCAGAATCTCTGTCTTTTCAGAGAGGCACCAGTTCCAGACTGTAAAGAGGCAGCAATCTTGGAACCTGAGGGCAACCTCCGATCCAACACAGGCCTCAGTGCTGAAGCAGGCCTCATCTCTTGTTTGAGCAGGTGCTGTTCTAGATGAAGATCCCTGAGTCTGTTTCGTGAATGATTTGCAAATTGAACACTGCTCCTTGACGAGGACTTCTACTAAGGACAGCAAGTACCATGTGTGGTGATCATTGTTGGGAATTTCTCCCACACATGACAGTGTTTAAACCCTGGTGAGGGCATCACCAGGGATGTTCTTGAACTAAAGCGAACACTAAATCTAACACTAAGTACTAACTGACTATATAGAACTAGAAAAAATCACTAAGAAACAGAGAGGTTGTGAGGCTAGGAACCACACAGAACACCAACTCTAGCCACTGACAGTAAGCAGGAATGGGGGGGCAGGTCAGGGTGGCACTGCCTCATATAGCCAGGGAAGAGGCTATGAGCATGAGACAGGAGAGTCACCCCCCTACGGTTTCTGCTAAGCAAAATTCTCCAGTTCTGGCATTCTGGGTGTGCATTCATCTAAGTGGAATAGATGGCTGCATCTATTCAAGAAAGAACATGGCATTACTGGGATTCAGAGGCGTGTATGTATATATACAAAAAGATCTGGGAAGTGAAATAAAGCCCTAAGCTAGGATTAGGAAGCAAGGCTGTAGAACAGTTTCCCCCACTCGTTGCCTCCTGCTGCTACTCCACTTGAAGGGCTGAAGTGGATCCATGTCATTTAGACAATGTGTCAGTGCCACAGGACCTTGTGATCCCTTCCCTGGCTCACCTCCCTCACAACTGCCCTCCTGCACCAGCTTATTTTGCATGGCAATCTCGTCACATGGATGAAGGGGCCCCCTTCTCAGGTCTCATAGCACAGCCCCAGCACAGTACTTGAGTCATGCAGAGGGTGTCTGTTGATCTTACACACTTGGGCAAAATATACTCCTAGGTTCCAATCTAGGAAAGAGGTGAATGGGATGTTCAAAGTATATAAAGTTAAATGTACGCAAGGAGGCTGTGGGTTTAACAGAATTTTTTACAGTTCAAGGTGATAGGAATGAATGATGCCTGTGTAGTTGAGCTGTGGGTTTCATTAGTGGGCCACGTTCAAAGAGAGCATAATAAAGAGAATACAGGACTAGAACTGGAACAACATATATAAAATTCAGTACTACATATACATATATAGTAACATAGAAATGGATATTCTGGATCAGACTGATAGCCCATCTGTCAAGGTTCCTCCCCCACTCTGAACTCTAGGGTACAGATGTGGGGACCTGCATGAAAAACCTCCTAAGCTTCTCTTTACCAGCTTAGGTCAAAACTTCCCCAAGGTACAAAATATTCCACCCTTTGTCCTTGGATTGGCCGCTACCACCACCAAACAAATACTGGTTACTGGGGAAGAGCTGTTTGGACACGTCTTTCCCCCCAAAATACTTCCCAAAACCTTGCACCCCACTTCCTGGACAAGGTTTGGTAAAAAGCCTCACCAATTTGCCTAGGTGACTACAGACCCAAACCCTTGGATCTGAGAACAATGAAAAAGCATTCAGTTTTGAAACAAGAAGACTTTTAATAGAAATAGAAGTAAATAGAAATCACCTCTGTAAAATCAGGATGGTAGATACCTTACAGGGTAATTAGATTCAAAAACATAGAGAACCCCTCTAGGCAAAACCTTAAGTTACAAAAAAGATACACAGACAGAAATAGTTATTCTATTCAGCACAATTCTTTTCTCAGCCATTTAAAGAAATCATAATCTAACACATACCTAGCTAGATTACTTACTAAAAGTTCTAAGACTCCATTCCTGGTCTATCCCCGGCAGAAACCCAGCATATAGACAGACACACAGACCCTGTGTTTCTCTCCCTCCTCCCAGCTTTTGAAAGTATCTTGTCTCCTCATTGGTCATTTTGGTCAGGTGCCAGAGAGGTTACCTTTAGCTTCTTAACCCTTTACAGGTGAGAGGAGTTTTTCCTCTGGCCAGGAAGGATTTCAAAGGGGTTTACCCTTCCTTTATTTATGACACCATCTATTCCAGTATCTTCTCATTGACAGCAAACAGTACCAGATGCTTCAAAGGAAGTTGCAAGAATCTTTGCTGTAGGCCAGGGGTCGGCAACCTATGGCACGCGTGCCAAAGACGGCACGTGAGCTGATTTTTAATGGCACGCTGCTGCCTGCCGGGTCCCAGCCGCCAGCCTTGCTGAGCCCGCTGCCGAACCCAGGCCGGGACCCCGGCAGGAAGCAGAGAGCCATTAAAAATCCTGCCCGCCCCAGCCCGCTCTTCTCCACCCCGCCCCCCGTGGGGGCAGGGTAAAGGAGCTTGGTCCTTCTGGCAACTGCTGCAGGGAAGGCTAGCTCCCCCCGCCCCCACCTCTTCCCCCAGCGTGCTGGGTTCCTGCCCCTACTCCTCTCCCTCCCTGCCGCCCATCAGCTGATGGCCCTTGCGAGGGAGGGGGAGAAGCGGAGCCGCAGCGTGCTTGCTGCTCTGGAGAGGAGGCGGAGAAGAGGTGGGGATGGGGCGTGGAATCAGGGCATATCCCCTCCAGCCCCCTGCCGTGAGCCACTCTGGGCAGAGGGCTGGGAGCACCCCCATGACCCTAGCCCACACACTCCCAGCCCTCTGCCCTGACTCCTGCACCCCCCCACCACACACCCAGCCCTCTGGCCTGACTCCTGCACCCCCCCACACCCCTAGCCTCCTGCACCCTCCTCACATACACCCAGCCCCCTGCCCTGTCTCCTGCACCCTCCTCACACCCCCCCAGTTCCCCAACACCCCATGCCCTGACTCTTGCACCCCCCCACACATTCCCACCCCCACTCTAAGCACCAAACAGGAGCTCCTGCACCCCACCTCTCACATTTCCACCTGCAGCTCTCGCACCAAATGGGAGCTGCCCAGGTAAGCACTCCACACCCAAACCTCCTGCCCCAACCCTGAGCCCCCTCCCTCATTCTAGCTCCTGGCCAGACCCTACACCCCAACCCCCAGCCTGCTCCTTCACCCCCAGCCCTGTGCTCAGCGCACTCCCACCCTCAGCTCAGTGCAGAAAGAAAGGAAGAGAATGGGCTAGAACCAGGGAGAAGGTATGTGGGCAGGGCAGGGATCCCAGACCTGCAGCGGGCTGAGCGGGGCCGGCAGCGGGGACCCTGGCTGGCAGGAGCTGGTGGACGAAACCCCAAACTGGCAGTGGGCTGAGTGGCAGCGGACTGAACCGCTCAGCCCAATGCTGGTCTGGAGTCCCAGCCACCGGCCCTGCTCAGCCCGCTGCCGGTCTGGGGTTCTGGCTTCCAGCCCCTTGCCAGCCAGGGTCCCGGCCTCAGGCCCCGCTCAGCCTGCTGCCGGCCTAGGTGAACGGAACCCCAGGCTGGCAGCCGGCTGAGCTGGCCGGTGGCGAAAGATCAGCATTTTAATTTAATTTTAAATGAAGCCTCTTAAACATTTTGAAAACCTTGTTTACTTTACATATGACAATAGTTTAGTTATATAATATATAGACTTATAGAGAGGAACCTTCTAAAAAAATGTATTACTGGCACGCGAAACCTTAAATTAAAGTGAATAAATGAAGACTCGGCACACCCCTTCTGAAAGGTTGCCGATCCCTGCTGTAGGCAGTAGTGGGATAATCTGCCGCCAAGAAATGTGTCCTTCAAACCCTCACTATTTAGATGCTGTCTCACGTCATGAAGAATGAAGGTTTCTCACTCTTCCAAATCTTTTGTTTGGTATTTACTATTGGAACTCTTGATATTTTTGTTATTCATATATATGTCTAATCCCTTTTGAATCCTGCTTTTCTCTTTGCCTGAAATTGCAACAATGAGTTCCACAGGCTAATAAACTTCTGGGGCCATGTGCTGAGTTTGGGGAAAAGAGTTGGTCAGGGTAATCCTGGCCCAACCCAGCTCTCTCCCACCATGCAGAGGCTGTCTGCTCCCAGGATTCCCAACGCAGTGTGCTTTTGCTCACTGATGGATTTTAAAGGCATGCTGCAAAGGATGGAGATGCTGGAGCTTCTAAAAAAAGTCAAAAAAATCTTTTATAATGGAAAATGTTAATCTAAATAGAGGGATCACTACTAGCTCTCTCTCTAAAATACTATTAATTTTTAAATACTTTTATCATGCCTTCTCTTATTTGTGTCCTCTCTAAGAGATCAGAATCTTTGAATCTCTTTTCATTTGAATGTTTTCTCATGCACCTAATCATTCTTATCATTCAGCTCTCTATGGACTAGAGTTCTGAATTTTCTCCAATTCCTTTCTGAGATAGAGTGGCCAGTGCTGAACACCACATTCTTGGTGAAAGTGTAACACTGATTGATATAAATGGCACTTTAATAGTTCCAGTATTTTCTTTCATTTAATTCTTTATGCAACCTAACATTATTTGTTGGTTTTTTTTAACTTTTGCTTCATATTAAGCAGCGGCCTTCATTAAAGAATTAAAATTCTTTAAAAAACTTTATTTTAAAAACACACAAGCTATTGGTTGCCTAAATGTGCACAACTAATTAGATGTACAAACCTATTCCTTAGACATAGACACTGAGCAATATTAAAAAGAAATTTTTAGCCCCTAAATTCTAAATTTCTTATATGAATAGACGTACATAAATAATGTAAATAAAACCCCAAATTACTTTTTGTTTATTGGTCTTCTTAGCTTTATAAAACATTCAAATATTACTTTTTTTGTTGAAATGTGATTATAATCTAGAAGTACAAATCAGTACTGGAAAATCTTCTCTTATTTTAAAAATGCATGTACATTACCATTTTCCCCACAACTTTTTGTTCCTACACATGGTCTGCCTTAATAACAATGGTGACAGTTGATTATGGCAGCAAAACTTACAATTCATTTAATCAACTTCACAATTGGTTAAAATTTCCACTCCATACAACTAAATAATTAGATTCCAACAGAGAACACCTTTCACTGTGCTCATCAGAAAACATGCAATGAATCCAAGAAAATCCTTGATACCTAGATAACCATTTGTGCACAAGACACATCTATAGCAATTATGATACATCAGTTGTAAAGTAAAACAACAGTTATATAGCTTAACAAGCCTTTAAGCATTGCTGTTTTTTGTTGAACATACTAATGGTTAAAAAAATCCATGAATTAATTTTTATATTATTTTGGAGGCTGGGGTTACCTTTCCCATATATGTATATATAGTGCTAGCATAATGGTGTCTGATTATGGTCTCTAAGCACTATTGAAATATCCAAATAAGTTTCATATTATTATTTGAGTAAGAGGAGGTAATAAGTAAAGAACTGTATGAACCACAGATATCTGTTTCTGAATCACCCAAACAAAATAAAGGGAAAAAATATTATGAAATCTACTTTTAAATTTCAACTCCCAGAATATAAATATCAGTTGACCATTCAATGAGAATGATATGTTCCTGTTGTTCCATAATGACGGTATTTAAAAATACCAAGAGGATATCTTCAAGCATACTGATTTCATAACTTCCATTTTCTAAAATAATAATACATATCCAGCAGCATTCCAAAAGAGGTACATATGTAAATAAAATCAGTTTTTTAATTGGAAGAAAATCCAGATAATAAAACATATAAAACACACAACTGTGTTACGGCACCAAACAAAATTTTTTTTAATATACAACTGGCTCCCTAACATATGGGCTACCATGCCCCATGGCCAATATTGAGCAAACCTTAGGACTGGACTAAGATTTGCTCAATATTGCTCAATATTAGTAATGGCACCCTAATACATTTTGTGTCTAAGAAACCTAAATACGTATACACATGTAGGTCCAAGTAATGAACACTGGGAGCCCTATACTAACACATATTCAACAACAACAAAAACAACCCTGGTAGCTGCTACTTGTCAAAAGTTCCCTTTACTCACTGAGGTAGTCTTTCCACTGAATCACAGGTGCTTCCTGTATGTGTATCTTTTTAAGATATGGAAGTACATATCCTGAAGAGTAAGTGTCCTGACCAACCATGACAATTTAAACTAGGGATTATATCTCCCAGAGAAGCAGTAAGGCTTTGAGACCAATTTTATACCTTCCATTTCCACAAGACAATGGACCTCACCCCTTAGCCGCGTAATGAAGAATTGTGAAGAGGAATGGAAAGTGGAGTTCAGTCTTGGTATGACTTCAGATTGAAGGGCATATTATCCCCCTTTAATTAACACCAGATACGCTGCTTTGCCTGAAAATATTTAGACAATTGGGAAATGAAATTAAAATTATATCTAGGCCATCAAGGTAAACTGCAGTTTTGCTAGGCCAATGAACCCAAGATGGATAAAAACAAGACAATCTACATTTTATTTTTTATCAGAAATTTTTCTGATTGATAAAATCAAGACCTGTGCTGAATCTGAAAGCCTCTTAAAGAAGAGTGGAAGGGACTGGCTTCTATGACACCAGTGTTTTGTTTCCCTATACAAAAGACTGTCTCCCACTTCAGTGGCCCAATTGTTAATCTGACCGCAAAACACCACAGTCAGCGGTACAAGTGGACAACAATGGATATAGTCAGAGAAGTATCAACAAAATCAGATGCATTGTTACACCATCTCCTCCAGGAATTGCAGCATCCTGACTTTTTCTGCTCATTTGAAGAAACTCCAACTTCTTACCATCTGCAATATGTTCCAATCTGATAGATATTTTATTCTAGAGAGAACAGCAATATCATACTGCCTGTGATAAAGATTCCTTAAAATAAGGAACATAAAGAGCGTATCTTCCTTCTAAATGGGCCCTTTAAGAAGCTGTTGACACCATCAAAGAGCCGAAGGCCACTCTACACTAGATACTTTTCCTGGTATATTAATGTTGCTTGATGTGATTTTTAAAATCATATTCTTATAACAGCAAAAGCATTCCCTTACTGGTATAAGATACATCTATATACATCTGTGTGTATATAATGTCTGCTGCAGTTTCCACGGTATGCATCCGATGAAGTGAACTGTAGCTCATGAAAGCTCATGCTCAAATAAATTGGTTAGTCGCTAAGGTGCCACAAGTACTCCTTTTCTATCTACACTAAGAGGGTTTAGCTATACCGGCAAACATTTTCTAGTCTACACAAGGCTGAGGTAGGATGCTGACTGTTAAAAGGAGTCAGGCTTCCTGTTTCTCTGAATAATAAGAGGCTGGGTGGCAATAAGCCAAACGCCATAGACAGTGTTATTCAAAGGAAAGAGCCTGGCGTGGAAAACTAAATCCCCAGGTCGGGCAGTCATGCTAGAAAACGATCCCCAGAGAAGTAACTGCTGGGATTCAGTCATTCCTTTCTGGGTCCCACAGTGAACCACGACGCTGATGGATCCAAAATGAAAGGCAATGCTGGGAAAAGCAGTGTCCCCAGAGACCCCTTGAATCTAAAACGAGTTCAGACAAAGAACCTGCAGATGATTACCCCATTCATTATTTACTGTGCACTATTCAAACCCTGCTCTGAAGACAGAATTACTAATTTCCTCATGAGCTCTTCTATGGTGCTCCTCACTATAATATTCAAGTGCTTCATAAACAATTTATTTTCACAACAACTCTAATATAAGGGGGTGGTGTTATTCCCATTTTACAGATGTGGAATTGAAGCTTAAGTACCCACTAATTCTAGGTTTCAGAGGAACAGCCGTGTTAGTCTGTATTCGCAAAAAGAAAAGGAGTACTTGTGGCACCTTAGAGACTAACCAATTTATTTGAGCATGAGCTTTCGTGAGCTACAGCTCACTTCATCAGATGTTTACCGTGGAAACTGCAGCAGACTTTATATACACACAGAAATCATGAAACAATACCTCCTCCCACCCCACTGTCCTGCTGGTAATAGCTTATCTAAAGTGATCAACAGGTGGGCCATTTCCAGCACAAATCCAGGTTTTCTCACCCTCCACCCCCCCACACAAATTCACTCTCCTGCACCAGCAGGAGACCAGCAGGAGAGTGAATTTGTGTGGGGGGGTGGAGGGTGAGAAAACCTGGATTTGTGCTGGAAATGGCCCACCTGTTGATCACTTTAGATAAGCTATTACCAGCAGGACAGTGGGGTGGGAGGAGGTATTGTTTCATGATTTCTGTGTGTATATAAAGTCTGCTGCAGTTTCCACGGTAAACATCTGATGAAGTGAGCTGTAGCTCACGAAAGCTCATGCTCAAATAAATTGGTTAGTCTCTAAGGTGCCACAAGTACTCCTTTTCTTCTTTCCACTAATTCTAGTTGTCTATTTCAGACACCTGGGGCATCAGTAATTAACATTATATTTTAGATACCACTTTATACATTAAAAATACAGCTTCTTTTGGCTTAGGATGCAGCTGTGTGTGTCCAGCACTTTGTCAGACCCCAAAGTCTCAACTCAGGCACCCAGAAAATGAGGAATACACAACTTGTGACCACCTGTGAAAAATATGTGAGAACTCTGTGGCAGAGGCAGGAGTAGAATCCAGTGCTCCAGGACAACATTTGACTGCCTTAACCAGGAGATCATCCCTTCTCTTCCTGCAATCCCCTGCCTCATTCATTACACACCCTCCAACTTCTGCAGAAAATGAGGCAATGGCACATCTTGGACACTGATGAGGCAGAGGTCCTATGGAAAAAACAGTATTTCGATCATGTAATTAAAAACTGTATCATAACATATGCACAAGGAGGCTGAATTAAGGTTGCACAGGCAACTTTTGACTTCCTGCATAGTGGTATGCCTGACTGAGGATCACTGGCACAAAGAGACGCCACAATAGGTAAGCCTGACTGTCCACCATGTGGAAAGGAGAGGCTGGGCCTGAAGTTTTTTGGGTTTAAATACATTTGGGTCTGGGAAAGTTTACACTAAAGAACTGTGCCTTGAAATTTTATTATCCCCAAAAGTGAGGTGCCATTGGCAATATGAGGTTGTAGGGTTCTTTATTTTAAGCAGCTTACAGAAAAGTAATAAACTTGATGTAGCAATCTAAATCACTTATTGAGTTGTTTCATATTCAGAATGCAATACTTTTAGTTCACTATTTTTAACAACTCACTACAATAATCGGATATAGAGGTTGCTAAAAAGAAATCCCTGAGGACTAAAAATATATATCACATACAGTACTTGTGTTCCTCATACTTTTGGGGGAGAAGGTGGAATTTATTCTTAGATTTTGCTGCTGACGTCACTAAGCAGATACAGAGAAATCAGGGTGCATATCTGCTGTAAAGATTGACTGATTTCTGCCATACAGATTGACTTTTTTCTAAATATTATCTCTAAGGCCAAGATATAGAGTTTTAGAAAGCACCTTGGGTTTTTTCCTTCAGGGACAAAAATTCTGCTTTGAGACACTGATCTAATCATAGCAGCTAGGATAAAAAAAGAATGCTGCTGATCTACTGGTATGCTGAATTTCAGAGCAACCTGGAGATTAAAATCCACCGATCCAAAAGAACCAGTACAATTGCAGCCAGGAAGAGAATCCATGAGGTTCTGCAAACCTTCTTGCATACCTGGTATCCAATAAGCCAATAAAACAAAGTATAAATAATGGCACTATTAGCAATCTCTTAACTATGCCCAAATAATAAAATCAATTTATTTGTGATAAATATGCCCAGTTTTTTTATTATGTTATTCAGCCAGTTTGCTAAATTTGCTCTGAAAGGCTGCTATTCAGGTGCTCAACAACTGATTTATTGCCTTTGTAACTCGTGATCTTGAGCTGCCTCCTTTGTATTAATTGCTTTGGTGTAGTTCAAAATATTGGCTAGCAGATATCTTTATTTGTAATAGCTGTATACTGTTAGTGGGGACAGACATTCTTCTTAGAAAGATTATTTTTCTATATATTGTTTTTAATGGTGATTAAAATACTGGCACTGCACAGCAGAGCTAATGAATCCAAAACACATTAGGAAAGGCTTCCGCTACCTGACAAATGTAGCGAATAGTCTTTCTTATGCTCACTATGGAGCTCAAGTTTAGCCTTATGTTAGGCTATTTCGTTAAAAAAAATAAAAAATTGGATATACTCCGTGTAAAAGTTTATAATGCTTTATAAGTTTATAATGTTTATAATGCTCCAGTTCAACAAAACACTTAAGTATGTGCGAGACATTTTAAAGCACGAGTAATCACATGCCTATTTACTTCATTTGGACTATTCACATGTTTAAAGTTAAGAGTTTGTCTAAGTGCTTTGCTGGATAGAAATGGGATCAAATTAAGCACACACTTAAGACCACTGCTGAATCAGGACTACAGTGCACACCAGTAAAATGATTATTTTTATTTTATATATAAACACATATACATATATTACCAATAATAATACAAGCTCACAGAGATGATGCAAAAATAAATTCAAGAACATTTGTGAAGCACTCAGCTCCTCATTCTAGTGAGAAGCACCATAAAAAAGCCCATGAGGAAATGAATATTTCTGCATTCAGAGCAGGGTTTGAAGAGTGTGCAGTAAATAAGGCCTGGGGCCACACACTGAAAATGAGGAAAAAACTAAATACTGAACAGCTGCTCATTCAGTGAGTACGGCCCATCCTGTGCACTGAATAAGGCAGGAATCCCATGATCATGTAATTAAGGACTATTATAATACACATTCATAGTTTCATAGAGTCTAAGGCCAGAAGGGACCATTGTGATCATCTAGTCTGACCTCCTGTATAGCACAGGCCATAAAACTCCCCCAAAATAATTCCTGGAGCAGATCTTTTAGAAAACAAAAATCCAGTCTTGATATAAAAATAGTCAGTGATGGAGAATCCACGATGACCCTTGATAAATTGTTCCAGTGGTTAATTATGCTCATCGTTAAAAATTTATGCCTTATTTACAATCTGAATTTGTCTAGTTTCAACTTCCAGCCACTGAATCATGCTATAACTTTCTCTGTTAGACTGAAGAGCCCATTATTAAATATTTGTTCCCCAAGTAGGTACCTATAGATTGTAATTAAGTCACTTCTTAAAACTTTCCTTTGTTAAACTAAACAGATTGAGTCTATCACTGGAATGCATGTTTTCTAATCCTTTAATCATTCTCATTGATCTTCTCTGAACCCTCTCCAATTTATCACCATTCTCTGCGAATTGTGGGCACCAGAATGAGACACAGTCTTCTTGCAGCAGTTGCACCAGTGCCAAACACAGAAGTAAAATATCATTTCTACTCCAACTCAAAATTCCCCTGTTTATGCATCCCAAGATCGCATTAGCGCTTTTGGACACAGAATCACAGAGTGAGCTCATGTTCGGCCAATTATCCACCATGACCTCCAAATCTTTTTCAGAATTACTGCTTCCCAAGAGAAAGTTCTCCATCCTGTAAGTATGGCCTACATTGTTTGTTTACAGATGTACACTCTGACATTTACCCACACAAGGGGGCCAAATTAAGGTTGTAGAGGCAACTTTAATTCTGCCATTTTGAGTGCTTGACTTCACAACCTTAAAGTTCTTTTAATGTAGGGTGTGTGTATACAATTTCCTAGGATTTTAATAAAGCAAACTGAAAAAACTCCAAATTCCACCATGTAGAATCGTACTGATGCCCATGTGGATCACCAGCAGTTGGACCCTTTAAGTCCACAGGATAGACCTCTGCCATCTGAGTTAACACAGTAACTGACAGCAGTAGTAGATTGTCATCCTTCACATGCACAAGCCATATATTGGCATTGGCCCTTCATGTTGCCAGTGGATTTCACAGATATTTTCAGACAGCAGAAAAATGACACTCAGGAATCTTCTGTTCCATTCCACCATCTGGAGAGGAGTGTGCGCTACTGGCCACAGACTTTTCAGTCCCTGTTCCCCACAAGCCCTATCCCTTCTGCCCACCTTGTACCCTCCCATTTGTTCCTGTGTCAGCTCTCTCTCTTCCCCCACCCAAAGCTCCTCATCTAAGTTTTCCCCATACTACCCTAGCTCCTTATCCCAGTCCCCTCACTAAACTAGAACCAGTTTCTCTCGTGAGGCTCTTTATCTCAGACCCAGACCCAGGCCCAATCTCTTCCCTCCAAATTCCCCACGTTGACTCTCAATTCACCCTGCTGTCCCAGTCTCCCTTCCACCTCTTTTCCCCACCACCCAGTACCAGTCTTCCCTCCCAAGTCTTGTCCATCAGGTGCCTTTTTCCTCCTCCTCCTCCTCCTCCTCCATGTTGTCTGGGGTGCCAGCAGAGGGAGCATTGGGAGCAATCTTCCTTCTCTCAGTTCCTTTATCTGGTGCCACAGTGGCCTCCAGCAGTCAGGAAGAGCAGCTGAAGGTACAGTCTTGTTCAGCCCCTGGGTCCTTGGACTGGAGCAGGCCCAGTGCAGATGGAATTTTTGGAGAATTTAGCTACCAAACTCTAACAAGTCTCTACTGAGCATGAGCAAACTATGATTATTTCAAAGGGACAGCAAAAGGTTCATCTCGGCTATCCCTGCCAATATCAACTCCCTACTTCAAAGCACGAGTGCTAGAACTCTCAAGTAAACTATTGTAAGATTTTGGGTTTTTTTTAAACATGGACAAAACAATGTATTTTTCCCCTCATCAGGGTCTTATAATGGAAAATGTTAGGCAATCTTAAGTACAGTTCTCACTAACAGAACCACCTCTAATCATTCCTGTTATTGTCTTAAACAAATGCAGTGGCTAAGACTGCAATTACAATGCCACTAAAAGGTTCACTGGGATTGCACATGTGACCAGAACAGAATAAAATTTCAACCTCTATCCCTTTTTAAGTCTGCTAGTTTATGTTTATTATAGGCAAAGCTGATAGCAATGCCCACAGTTCAGGCTGCCTAACACTTCCCATTTTAAAACCCTATTTTCAGTTGCTTATAACTTTACCAAACAAACTAACTGTTTGCTTGACAATTGGGTGTCTGCCTCAGAATGTATTCTTTTGGAATGTTTCAGCCAAAATTGGTTAACTGTTTCCAAGAACGAGGTTAGTATAACCCGTTATTTTTCCCCATGTTAAAAAATTCTTAGAATTGTTTCACTGAAAAGCTCTAACACCTCCATGCTTTGAAGCAGCAACTGGAAATTTGGCAGAAGTTGGGATGTTTTTGTTTTTGGGATGTTCCTTTTAACCCTGCCCCCCCTGAAATCTGCCCAAATCTAGACAGGTCATAAGCCTCTGCAAAATTGCAGTTTGCACATTCTCAGTAACGTTTACTAAACATTTTGTAGAATTTAGCTCCCAAACTGTTTGCACTGAGAAGACTCCACCCACACAACATTCCTATTCTCCACAGTCAGACCATGCATGTGCCTGTCACACAGAAGGGCTGAGCATGCTCCCTCACACAGCTTCAGGTTTCCCAGAAATCTGTCCTCTTAGCTGCTGTAGCACCAAGCACTGGAACTGAGAGCAGGAAGACCCTCTCTCCTGTGCTCTCAATGTCCCTACTTCTGGTGCCCAGGCAACTTGGAGGAGAAGCAAGTGGCCTTACTGGAATGCAGAGAGATGAGGTGAAGGTGTGGGAGGCAAGAGACATGGACAGGATGGAGGGGACATGTATAGAAGGGGTCAGGCTGAGGGAGGTGTGGTAAGGGTAGAAGTGTCTGTAGCGACTAGACCACATTTCTCTCCAAAACCTGGAACGCTGGATTCCCAGTCTTAATATTTTTTGTTGTTAGCAAGTATCTGCGAAACCCACAAGTAGCAAATGTGAAACTGGCAAAATGTGTGTCTTTGCGATCTTAATTTAGCCTCTGTGCAGATTTACATTATGACGCAGTCTAATTACAAAGTCATGTACTATCTTTTCCACAGGATTGGCAGCGCATAGGGAAACAATTAGGGTTGTATAGTGTTTCAGGCTGCTGTCTGTAGGACCCCCCCCACCTCATTTGTTGCAGTAGTTGAAGTGTGTGCAGTGAATGAGACAGGGGACTGCAGGAAGAGGAAGAATGGCCTTATGGTTAAAGCTGCTGAATGCTGTCCTGGAGAACTGGATTCTATTCTTGCCTCTACCATAGAGTTCCCATGTGATGCTGGGCAAGTCACTTAAACCAAACTTTTCTCATGTCACCACTTACCTCATAGCCCCAGCTGGACAGGTGAGTTCAGGTTCAAATTACACATACATTTAATGGTTTTGTGTGTTGATGGCAAGGGGGAGATTGGGCAACAGCACGCATACCAACACACAGCAAGCCTTCAGTGTAGACGTACCTTAAGTGGGTAATCCTTATTTTCATCCCTACTTAACACTTGGGGTCTGATTTGCAGAAGTGCTGTAAGTGAGCTGTGCTTTGAAGGTATGAGGTGCTAAATACTATGAAACATCAGGCCCTAAGTATCTCACACTGGGCATCCAAAAATTAGTGGATACTTTGTACCTTAATATGTCTGTACCTCCCTTCCTCATCTGTAAAATGAGGATGATAATACCACCTGACCTGAGAGGATGTTATAAAGATCAATTCATTAATGTTGTGAAGCACTCAGATACTGTACTACTGTGGTGTGCATTGATGAGAAAATTCCTAGCAGGGTCAGAAGGGTGTGCAGTACATGAGAGATGGGGCAACATGCTGAATGATGAAAATAAAATAAAATATTACATAACTATCCAGTTGCTGAGCACAATATATACCGTGCACTGAATGAGGAAACAGTACTACGGAAAAAAATAGTTTATGATTTTGTAATTAAAGACTGTACCATTATGTAAATGCAGAAGGGAACCAAATTAAAGTTTCATGGGCAACCTCAAACACTGGCCTTTCCTAAGGTTTGGAGTGTTTGATTTTGTATGCTTAACATTCTTTTAATGTGTTTTGTTTTTTTATTGCACATGTATGCACATGCGCGCACACACACACACAGTGTCCTGCCGAAATTTTCACTTGCTCAGTTTCCTGGCCAGAAAACAGAGTCAGCTGCTGTTAGAGGTTGAGAAGTGTAAAAAGGAAAATGGTAGCCCCAAGATGTTTATAAACTAGGACCTCCATTCAGGAGTAGCTTAGAAGTGTTGAGGGCCAGCATAAAATAATAGCTGGAATGACTGTCAGGTAGCAAGGGAAACCCGAAGTTATTCTTTGAAAGATAGTAGATAATCTGCAAAAAAGAAACAAAAAAATCTCAAAAACCTCAAATATGTTGTCATTCATGACACTGACTGAGTTAAAGTGCAAAACACTTATCATTAATAACTATATTTCTAGCAGTGCTTTGAAAAATATACTACATTAACAATGGAGCAGAGTATTTTCATATTCAGGACAGTCATCCAGATTTATCAGCCCATTAACTTTATAAACATAGCATTAGCTGCAGTTTAGGTGTGATGTGGTGAATCTGTAATGAGAAATTCTTTGGGCGGCATTTTATAATTAAATATCTCATGAACCATTTGTAAGGTCAACACAGATTAATGTGAGATGTCAGGCAAGGTCACTGTGTGAATTTCTAAAGAATTCCATCCTCACAGACTGGAAATATCACAATTAATAGATATTTTCTAAAATACAATATAGCATGATATATATGAATTTTATATAATTTTAAAAGAACCTACAACATTAAGTTAACAGTTTGCCAAAATAAATTAATTACTTTTTAATGTGCTATTCTGAATATAAGGGGTGTATGTTAAATTGTATATTTTGGCTACAAATTGTTTTTCTCATTCCTTTATCTTTGAAAAATTCACAATATATAACTTCTCTAGAAATACACCATGATATACAAAATATATAGATTAGCCATGCTGTGATAGGGTTGGCCTCTGCTGCTCCCCCTTCTGCCCCTCTGTGGCACTATTCACCCTGCCTCAGTTCCTGCTTCCCTCCCCCACTCATGGGGAAAATCTCCAAGGTAGTAATCTCTAAAGAGGGAGCACGTGTTTAGTGCTGGGAACAAACTTAGAAAACAGTCCCAAGTGTAATCCAAACAAAAGGGTCTTCCATCCCTCCTGGGCTCAGTTCTTTCCCGCTCTCCTACAGATCACTGATTGTCAAAGCTTTTTCTCTCTAGGAATCTTAATTCTTCCAGGACTAGTCACAGGAACCAGCCTTGCTCCTGCAACCCTCCTCAATTATCCTCCAGGCTATCTGTTTGGAAGTTACGCTTCTCCAGGGCCTGCCAGAGGAGCCAACTGACTTCTTCCAACTCCCCCTCTCCCAATTAAGTTCTCACAGCTCTTTGTAGGCATCCCAGGACCCCTTCCCAGCTGACTTCCCAGCTGAGCTGGCTGTATTTCAAGGAATCCCTGTTGAGGTTACAGGGACAAACCATCCCGATGTGTCGAAAGAATAGTAAATATGGCAGGCGACCAGCTTGGCTTAACGGTGAAATCCTAGCGGATCTTAAACATAAAAAAGAAGCTTACAAGAAGTGGAAGGTTGGACATATGACCAGGCAAGAGTATAAAAATATTGCTCGGGCATGTAGGAATGAAATCAGGAGGGACAAATCGCACCTGGAGCTGCAGCTAGCGAGAGATGTTAAGAGTAACAAGAAGGGTTTCTTCAGGTATGTTGGCAACAAGAAGAAAGCCAAGGAAAGTGTGGGCCCCTTACTGAATGAGGGAGGCAACCTAGTGACAGAGGATGTGGAAAAAGCTAATGTACTCAATGCTTTTTTTGCCTCTGTCCTCACTAACAAGGTCAGCTCCCAGACTGCTGCGCTGGGCATCACAACATGGGGAATAGATGGCCAGCCCTCTGTGGAGAAAGAGGTGGTTAGGGACTATTTAGAAAAGCTGGACGTGCATAAGTCCAGAGAGCCGGACGAGTTGCATCTGAGAGCGCTAAAGGAATTGGCAGCTGTGATTGCAGAGCCATTGGCCATTATCTTTGAAAACTCGTGGCGAACGGGGAAAGTCCCGGATGACTGGAAAAAGGCTAATGTAGTGCCAATCTTTAAAAAAGGGAAGAAGGAGGATCCTGGGAACTACAGGCCAGTCAGCCTCACCTCAGTCCCTGGAAAAATCATGGAGCAGGTCCTCAAAGAATCAATCCTGAAGCACTTACATGAGAGGAAAGTGATCAGGAACAGTCAGCATGGATTCACCAAGGGAAGGTCATGCCTGACTAATCTAATCGCCTTCTATGATGAGATTACTGGGTCTGTGGATGAAGGGAAAGCAGTGGATGTATTGTTTCTTGACTTTAGCAAAGCTTTTGACACGGTCTCCCACAGTGTTCTTGTCAGCAAGTTAAAGAAGTATGGGCTGGATGAATGGACTATAAGGTGGGTAGAAAGTTGGCTAGATTGTCGGGCTCAACGGGTAGTGATCAATGGCTCCATGTCTAGTTGGCAGCCGGTGTCAAGTGGAGTGCCCCAGGGGTCGGTCCTGGGGCCGGTTTTGTTCAATATATTCATAAATGATCTGGAGGATGGTGTGGATTGCACCCTCAGAAAGTTTGCAGATGACACTAAACTGGGAGGAGAGATAGATACGCTGGATGGTAGGGATAGGATACAGAGGGACCTAGACAAATTGGAGGATTGGGCCAAAAGAAATCTGATGAGGTTCAATAAGGATAAGTGCAGGGTCCTGCACTTAGGACGGAAGAACCCAATGCACAGCTACAGACTAGGGACCGAATGGCTAGGCAGCAGTTCTGTGGAAAAGGACCTAGGGGTGACAGTGGATGAGAAGCTGGATATGAGTCAGTAGTGTGCCCTTGTTGCCAAGAAGGCCAATGGCATTTTGGGATGTATAAGTAGGGGCATAGCGAGCAGATCGAGGGACGTGATCGTCCCCCTCTATTCGACATTGGTGAGGCCTCATCTGGAGTACTGTGTCCAGTTTTGGGCCCCACACTACAAGAAGGATGTGGATAAATTGGAAAGAGTCCAGCGAAGGGCAACAAAAATGATTAGGGGTCTAGAACACATGACTTATGAGGAGAGTCTGAGGGAGCTGGGATTGTTTAGTCTGCAGAAGAGAAGAATGAGGGGGGATTTGATAGCTGCTTTCAACTACCTGAGAGGTGGTTCTAGAGAGGATGGTTCTAGACTATTCTCAGTGGTAGAAGAGGACAGGACAAGGAGTAATGGTCTCAAGTTGCAGTGGGGGAGATTTAGGTTGGATATTAGGAAAAACTTTTTCACTAGGAGAGTGGTGAAACACTGGAATGCGTTACCTAGGGAGGTGGTGGAATCTCCTTCCTTTGACGTTTTTAAGGTCAGGCTTGACAAAGCCCTGGCTGGGATGATTTAATTGGGGATTGGTCCTGCTTTTGAGCAGGGGGTTGGACTAAATGACCTCCTGAGGTCCCTTCCAACCCTGATATTCTATGATTCTATGACTCTAATAATTAAACAGGGCCATCTTACCCCTCCAAACTGAGGTCCTATGCAAAATCCAGCTCAACCAGACCCTAGGATCAAGGACCTATCATTTCATCTTCTCCTAAGCTTTCATTCTGCTGCTAATAAACCCTTGATATAAAAAAATATCAGAAGAGGTTGTGGACATAAACCAATACCAGCTGCCTAGAATGATGCCAAATACCACAACGCTTGCAAACTTCTCTGATGAATCATGTGGAGCACAGAGGACATACCTAGAAACCCTCAATGGCAATATTTTTGGCATCTTCTTCTGCTTCTCAAGAAAATGATTAAAAAAAGGAAGTCACAGGTCCACAAACTGGAATTGATATTAGGCTATGATAACATGAATTGTTTACACAGATTCCCAATGTACCCAAGATCACCTTTCTGACCTAGAACAAAGTCAGTCTTTCCAGCTTCTTTGTTGCATAGAACACAGAAAACAACCCTGGAGCCCTTAGGTGTGTCACTGGTCACAAATACAACCACCAAAATGGGAGTTAAGTGTGAAGAAATATTGAAAACTGTGTCAGAACAGGTACTAACAATCTGCCCTTTTAAGGACAGCAAGTGTAGTGGATGGCATCAGCCAAATACTTTATTGGCGGGTCACCTTCCCCCTTCTCCTTGTTCTCCAATGTATCCTTTAGATTATGACTCTTTTCTTAGTGATATTCTCCAAGAACTCTGCCATCTCAATTCCTGAAACTGCCTATGTTCACCACAAGGGGAGATGCAGACATGATGTATCAACAGGAAAAGCAAAAGACTCTGTAGCTTAGAAAATCACCTGATGTCCTCTATCACTAGTGTCTTGGCTACAATCTGCACACTCACACCAACCAAGAAGATCACCATGATTCACAGATAAAGAGTGCTCAGAGTACTTTGCTGATAGTTTTATACATACAAGGTTGATCTTAAAGAAAGAAAATGCCATTTCTGACCAGGCCATCTTGTCAAACCCAACATCCCTTCCAGGGTTTGACTCTATCAAACTGGATGAAGTTAAAGAAGCCCTGGAAAATATTAGAGCTACAATCTGTGAAATGGAACCATGGTGCTCCTGGCTTGTGAAACCCAGCAAAGACCAATTATGCCTCCTGCTAATACTTAATGTCTTCTTCAGGAAAACTAGTATTACAGAAGACAGAGTGTTCTACCTACTTAGAGCCTGATAAATGGCGCCAGCCTCGTGTCTGAAAGATTCTTTTCCCACTTTAGGGGTTTCTGAAATCAATTAAGGCCTACTTTGTCCCTGCACACAAATGAAACAAGGGATGAACCTAAGGGTAACAGTCTCAGTCTTATCATGAGGAAAGTCTAGAGCTGGAGGTGAGCATGACTTTTGGGATCAATGTGTAACAGTTCAGCATGCTGAACAATTATCATGGGATCATTTCCAGGAAGGCTCATGTCATGTTATTGACTTGAATTGGGACCATATAGAACATGGTTGCAAACAAGGTCCTGTAGTGGCACCAAATCTTGTCTAAAGTGGGTCAAATAAGGTGTCTCAGACAAGGTTATGGTTTGCTGGTTATGATTATGCTGTCTATACTTGTGAATCATTGTTGCGGTTAAGTTATGAATATTGGCTCTGTACTGTCTGTATTTCAAACTTATGCTATGCTTCTGGGTGACACCCCAAACAAGTTGGTGTCAGCTCTGCCTAGCCTGCTTGGTGGCCCATTAAGGACCATCAGCTACACAACTGACCCACTGAGAGAAGGCAGACACGCCTTGTGACTTAGCAAGGTATGCAGGGACATGCCAATGGACAGAAATGTGAGGTTTTTCCATGCCATGTGATGGACAGCTTGTCTTTGGAATAAAGAAAGCAGAGACCACATGGCAAAAGAATATAAAAAGATGCTGCAGCTCCTCCATCTTGTCTTCAGTCCTGCTTCTTACCTCTGGAGGGACTTTGCTATGCTGAAGCCTTGAACCAAGGACTGAAAGACCCACCCCAGCTGTGGATGTACTCCAGAGACTTGATTTGAACCTGCAGTTTATTCTATCACTGCAGCAAGCCTGAACCAAGAACTTTGCCATTACTGTATGTAATTGATTCCATTTAACCAATTCTAGCTCTCATCTATATCTTTTTCCTTTTATGAATAAACCTTTAGATTTTAGATTCTAAAGGATTGGCAACAGCGTGATTTGTGGGTAAGATCTGATTTGTAAATTGACCTGGGTCTGGGGCTCGGTCCTTTGGGATCAAGAGAACCTTTTTTCTTTTACTAGGGCATTGGTTTTCATAACCATTTGTCCCCATGAGTGGCACTGGTGGTGATACTGGGAAACTGGAGTATCTAAGGGAATGGCTTGTGTGACTTGTGGTTAACCAGTGGGATAAAACCAAAGTCCTCTCTGTCTGGCTGGTTTAGTTTGCCTTAGAGGTGGAAAAACCCCAGCCTTGGGCTGTAACTGTCCTGCTTGAAGCAATTTGTCCTGAACTGATACTCTCAGTTGGGTCCCACCAGACCCAGCATCATTACAGTTCAGTACTATTAACCACTCCATTTAAATCTTTTTCCCAGGTCTGTTCAAGTAGACCTAATGTCTCAGAACCAAGATGGAGATGGCCCGGGAATCTAAACTATGCAGCAATTGCAGAAAGTATCATAAATTACCTATCTAAACCAAAAGTTAAATTGGAGGGGTTTTTTGTTTGTTTGTTGTTATTTTTTGTGATAAAATCTGTTTTTATTAATGCAGCAAGCAGGTAGCCATGAAAATGAAAGAAATGAGACAGCTGGGGCATACATGACTTTATAATCTCAGCTTTGAACACTGGGGGCTGTGAGAGGGCACTTACATATTGCTTTTCTAAAAGGTTCCTGAAACTTAAAAGTGCTGGAGAGGCTGCATTCCACAAGTGAGAATGTGTAGACGTCATTTCAAGGAATCATAGAATCAGAGAATATCAGGGTTGGAAGGGACCTCGGGAGGTCATCTAGGCCAACCCTCTGCTCAAAGCAGGACCAATCTCCAACTAAATCATCCCAGCCAGGGCTTCGTCAAGACTGATCTTAAAAACTTCAAAGGAAGGAGATTCCACCACCTCCCTAGGTAACCCATTCCAGTGCTTCACCACCCTTCTAGTGAAAAAGTTTTTCCTAATATCCAACCTAAACTTTCCCCACAGCAACTTGAGACCATTACTCCTCGTTCTGTCATCTGCCACCACTGAGAACAGTTTAGATCCATCCTCTTTGGAACCCCCTTTCAAATAGCTGAAAGCAGCTATCAAATCCCCCCTCATTCTTCTTTTCCACAGACTAAACAATCCCAGTTCCCTCAGCCTCCACTCATAAGTCATGTGTTCCAGTCCCCTAATAATTTTTGTTCAAGAACGAGGGAGTTCTTAAAAATAGGGTTTGATTTATAACTGCAGCATGACCAACAGAAAATCTTCCAAGTTTTTCATGTTTCTATACTTTGCTATGAGCTCAGTTTTGAAGTCAAAACAGGAGTATGTTAGGGGTGTGTTATGTCTGCAACTCTCTTCAACATTTCCATCGACTGGGTAATGCAGCGTACAAAAGAAGACATGCCAAGGGGCATCAGATGGACACCCTTCTCATCTCTTGAAGACCTGGACTTCGCAGATGATCTCGCTCTCCTTTTGTATACCCATAAGAACGTACAAACGGCCATACTGGGTCAGACCAACACTCCATCTAGCCCAGTATCCTGTCTTCCAACAGTGGCCAATGCCAGGTGCCCCAGAGGAAATGAACAGAGCAGGTAATCATCAAGTGATCCATCCCCTGTCGCTCATTCCCAGCTTCTGGCAAACAGAGGCTAGGGATACCATCCCTGCCCTTCCTGGCTAACAGTCATTGATGGACCTTTCCTCCATGAGTATATCTAGTTCTTTTTTGAATCCTGTTATAGTCTTGGCCTTCACAACATCCTCTAGCAAGTTGACTGTGCGTTGTGTGAAAAAATACTTCCTTTTGTTTGTTTTAAATCTGCTCCCTATTAATTTCATTGGGTGACCCCTAGTTCTTGTGTTATGAGAAGGAGTAAACAACACTTCCTTATTTACTTTCTCCACACCAATCATGATTTTATAGACCTCTACCATATCCCCCCTTAGCTGTCTCTTTTCCAAGCTGAAAAGTCTGAGTCTTATTAATCTCTCCTCTTATGGAAGCTGTTCCATACCCCTAATTATTTTTGTTACCCTTTTCTGAATCTTTTCCAATTCCAATATATCTTTTTGGAGATGGGACGATCACACCTCCACACAGTATTCAAGATGTGTGCATACCATGAATTTATGTAGAGGCAATATGATATTTTCTGTCCTATTATCTATCCCTTTCCTAATGGTTCCCAACATTCTGTTCACTTTTTTGAATATCGCTGCATATTGAGTGGATGTTTTCAGAGAACTATCCACAATGACTCCAAGATATCTTTCTTGACTGGTAATAGCTAATTTAGAATCCATCATTTTATATGTATAGTTGGAATTATGTTTTCCAATGTGCATTACTTTGTATTTATCAACACTGAATTTCATCTGCCATTTTGTCACCCAGTCACCCAGTTTTGTGAAATCCTTTTGTAGCTCTTCGCAGTCTGCTTGGGACTTAGCTATCTTGAGTAGTTTTGTGTCATCTGCAAATTTTGCCACCTCACTGTTTACCCCTTTTTCTAGATCATTTATGAATATATTGAATAGAACTGGGCCAAGTATAGACCCCTGAGGGACACCACTATTTACCTCTCTCCATTCTGAAAACTGACCATTTATTCCTACCCTTTGTTTCCTGTCTTTTAACCAGTTACCAATTCATGAGAGGACCTTCCCTCTTACCCCATGACAGCTTACTTTGCTTAAGAGCCTTTTAGTGAGGGACCTTGTCACAGGCTTTCTGAAAACTTAAGTATACTATATGCACTGGATCACCCTTGTCCACATGCCTGTTGACCGCCTCAAACAATTCTAGTAGATTGTAAAGGGAAATCATGCCTCACCAAAAAGCATGTTGACTCTTCTCCAACAAAATATATTCATCTATGTGTCTGACAATTTTGTTCTTTACTATACTTTCAACCAGTTTGCCTGGTACTGAAGTTAGCCTGTAATTGCCAGGATCAACTCTAGAGCCCTTTTTAAAAATTGGCATCACATTAGCTATCCTCCAGTCATTTGGTACAGAAGCTGATTTAAACGATAGGTTAGAAACTACAGTTAGTAGTTCTGCAATTTCACATTTGAGTTCCTCCAGAACTCTTGGGTGAATACCATCTGGTCCTGGTGATTTATTACTGTTTAGTTTATCCGTTTGTTCCAAAATCTCCGCTAATGACAGCTCAATATGGGACAGTTCCTCAGATTTGTCACCTAAAAAGAATGGCTCAGGTTTGGGATTCTCCTTCAAATCCTCAGCCGTGAAGACTGATGCAAAGAATTCATTTAGTTTCTCTGCAATGGCCTTATCGTCCTTGAGTGCTCCTTTAGCAGCTCGATCGTCCAGTGGCACCACTGGATGTTTAGCAGGCTTCCTGCTTCTGATGTACTTAAAAAAATTGCTATTATTTTTTGAGTCTCTGGCTAGTTCTTCTTCAAACTCTTTTTTGGCCTTCTGAATTATATTTTTACACTTAATTTACCAGATTTTATGCTCCTTTCTATTTTCCTCACTAGGATTTAACTTCCACTTTTTAAAGGATGCCTTTTTGTTTCTCACTGCTTCTTTTACTTTGTTGTTTAGCCACAGTGGCACTTTTTTGGTTCTCTTACTATATTTTTTAATTTGGGGTATACATTTAAGTTGAGCCTCTATTATGGTGTCTTTAAAAAGTTTCCATGCTGCTTGGAAGGATTTCACTTTTGGTGCTGTACCCTTTAATTTCTGCTTAACTACTTTCCTCATTTTTGCGTAGTCCCCCTTTCTGAAATTAAATGCTACAATGTTGGGTTGCTATGGTGTTTTCCCCATCACAGGGATGTTAAATTTAATTATATTATGGTCACTATTACCAAGCGGTCCAACTATATTCACCACTTAGGACTACATCAAGAATTGCCTGTCCTTTTGTGAGTTCCAGGACTAGCTGCTCCAAGAAACAATCATTTAGTGTGTCAAGAAACTATTTCTGCAACGCAACACCATATACAAGAAAAAACAAACCAACTCAACACACATAGCCAGCAAATCACACTGAAAATCACCTGCAAAAAGATGATATCATGACCCTTAATATTGCCTCACCATCACCAGTACGTTCATTACTGTTTCTACATTCGTGAGAACTTCACATACTTGGGCAGCACCATCAGCCAGAATGGTGGAAGAGCCAGGATATCCAGAACAGAATAAAAAAGCCCGGATCCAAGAAGCCAGAACACCTTCAGGATCTTAAATACAGTCTGGAAATCAAAATATAACACCAAAACCAAACTTAAGTTTAGAGCTGCGTACTTTCAACACTATTTTATAGTGCCAAATGCTGGGGAATGAAAAAACAGGACATGTCTAAACCATCTTCACTCCATAGAACCTGCCTCAGAAAAAACCTCTGTATCTTTTGGCCCAGAACAATCTCAAACCAAGACCTATTCATACAGTGCAGCTAAGAAGATATGAGCACCATCATTACCAGGAGGCATTGGAGATGGATTGGCCATGTGTTTCGGATAGAAACTGATTCCATTATCAGAATAGCATTAAGATGGACACCAGAAGGCAAGTGAAAACGAGGTCACCCAAAAACAACATGGCGAAGAGCTGTGGAAGCTGAGCTGAAAACCACAGCTGGGGAACCACTGAAAGACTTGCCAAAACCAGACAGGAATAGAGCAGCTTCGTCAATGCCCTAAACACCAGAGGTGTAATGGGTACTAACTAACTATACTTTGCTGAGTGCATGTGTTCTCTCAACAGGCATTCCCCTTTTCAATAGCCAGCTAGGTGGCTTTTCCTTGTGTACGTTTGACTTGTAGAGCACCTACAACAATGGACTTTTGGATACTAAAATAAGATGATAATTTTCATGGCTCTTAGGAGAATTCACAGTGCTCAATAAAGTGACTCATTTACAACCCTGATGCAAAACTACCTACGCAGAAATTAGAATTAAATTTTAGAGGAGAAAAAAAGCATTTTTTTCTTAACAAACAGGATTTCTCTGTTTAACCTCATGTATGCACCTGATACTTTACCCTGTAAATGAGAACAACTAGGAGGTTAAGAAATGAAGAGAAAACAGCATATCTTCAGACATGCTACAGTAAACAAAGCCTTGGTGACCTCTGCTCTTAAGTAGGCAGGACACTGCATTATGCATTGACTGGAGCTTTTCCAGGGTCAGCATTTTCATTTTTAGGTGCAAAGCATTGCAGTAATACAGCCTGAAAGTCACAAATGCATGGATCATTGCAACTAGAATCCCACTGTGAGGACAATTTCCTAGATAGCTAAAAACCAAAAAAAAGCATTACTCACCAAAAAAATCATTACTGTAATTGTACCATACATCCAGGAGCAATGGAGAATCTAGCATGAGTTTGAGGCTGTGTGCCATGTTGATTGACTGTACTTTGACATCCTGAACCAATGGCAGGTTAGAGCACTGGCAAGCTCAGTATAATGTTTTCACCTTTCCCTACCATCACCATTTATCTCTCTCCTGGACTGTGTTTAAGTCAAAGCACTAGAATGCTTTTAATCCATTTGCTTATTTTTTCCAGGTATTGGGTCATCATCGTGTAGATGTTGCACTTGTGCAGTGGACAGATATATTTTCATGCTCTATTAATTATAATTAATATAAATTATTCTTATTATCCACATGCTGGTGGTACCATGGTGCTTCATGATCTATAGGAGCAGTCCAATATAGATGTTGAAGAGGGTTGAGAATATTAAGCCATTCTGGACTCCAGATAAGGTTTCTGTCAGAGGTACCACAGCCTCAAAACCTTTCCAAGATAAGTGAATGCACCCAATGTAGTGCTGCTACATTTGCTCCTATGAGGGTCTCACGAGTGTTAGCATCAAAACATCATTTACTGGCACTGACTGCTGAAGACAGCAATATAAACATAGAAGCTTGTTTCCTGTCCACAATCAGGATAGGTCCATCAGTACTAACAGGGCCATATCCTGTTCAGAAGGGTTCAATATACTGTAACAGCACAGATCTTATTGGACCTTCGAAGCCATCACATTTTCAGTAACCTTGTCAAACTCTTTGTTCTATCGTATTAGAGACTTAAGTCCTATTTTCAGCTCTGCCAGATAGGATCCTGGGTGACTTAACTGATTCTCATTCATAAAGTATTGGGGAAGGAAGTAAATTATACTTGCCAGCCCTTGCTCAAAAAGAGTTGTGAAGTACTGTGAATTAAGGCCATCCAGTGGAAGAGATGGGACCAGAACTCATGGTCTCCTGGTTCCTAATTTAGTACTTTTTCCTAGGCCATAAAGATATTTTTGAGGGGAAAGCAGAAGCAGTGGTATGCACACATGTACTCTTGGGTGCTTATAAATCTACACTATCTAGTTGATAGGTGGAATTTTTAAAAGCACATAAGGGAGTTAGGCAACCAATTCCCATTACAAGTCCAACCTTGAAAGAATTCAATTGACTTTAATGGGAGGGGAACCTAACTCCCTCAGGTGCTTTTGAAAATCCCACCATATATTCATAAAGTTCATATATTGCTCAGCTACATATTTCAGAAATAATTTCCTGATAGTCAACATACTAATTTGAAGCTAAGTGCTCAAAATTGGTTCCTTTTCCTTACTCTTTGAAAATGAGATTATTAGTGAACAAGGAGTATTGAAATAAAAACTACTGCATAGTTATGATGTGGTTAAAAGAGCAAAGGAGGACACAACATAGAATACTTACATGTATGTCTTGCCAAGGAATAGTTTGATCCACCACTAGTTAAACCAAATCCCTCAGGAATTTGACTGGAACTGCGTGGCCTCGTCAACAGTTTTGGAGGTTCAATTTCAGCTCCAAATTCTGCTCCAATCACGCCGAGCAAGACAATAGCAGTGGCTTGTTTCCGTCTCTCTTCATAAGATGTAGATATTTTTTTCATTTGTGGGAGACCAGATAGACAACCTGCAATGTAAAATAAAGGGCATTAGGATGATTGGTCAGCAATATTAGCAGTGGAAGGCCACGCCAACCAAATTTTATATATTTAGGAGAATTTTTCATATTTATAACAAAACTGTTCTTTTCAGCTACTTGAACATATACTTCTGGGAAAATGCTATTTAGAGTTGTCAGAAAACATCAAATATATATATATATCAAAGGTCAAATGGGAAAACAAAACCGGTCTCTTTTCAATCTCAAGGCACTTGTTTGCTATGCTTACTTCCCCCTATAGGAAAATGTGGAGCCAGACAATTTTTAGGTGATTGGTCCTGGTTCCATTTTGTCTCTCAAAGTCCCCAGTCCAGGCTAAAAGTTTACGTACGACTTGCCCCTTCCTCAGTCTTCAGTGCCACCTACAGAAAAGTAGCATGTTCTTATAGGAAAAACTGTTTTAATTTCATTGTTTCTCCAGGTTTGTTTGTTGAAAAAGAATGAAAGACTTCTAAGATTCTGCAGTTATGAAATCAGTATTTTCTGGACGGTGAGTTGTGATCTTGATTCTTATTTACATCAGTATTAATCTGCTTTAAGACAAACAGGTTATCTTCACAGAAACAGTCTACGAAATAGACTTTTTAAAATACATATATTTTTCATGTTATAAAAAGCTGTTATTTAAGTGACCATCCTCTTCTTTTTTGAGGATTACTTTTAACCCACTGCAACAGTACATGGCACTGTGCAAATAATTTTCGATCTCATGATGCTAATTACAGAATATTAACTAATGTGCTTGCTAAAACGAGGGGAAAAGTCTCATTGCAAAATTTCAAATATAGTTATTAATAATCCAATATATCGCACACAACCTTTTTATTTCCCTCAAGTACTGCAGATTACCACATTTTGTGATTTAGGGAGTAACCGCACAACCATAATTAACGCCCCCCAAAAGAATGTACCTTCTTCATATATTTTGACAACTATAGTTCAGATACACTTATAATAATAACTCAAATTACACCAGCAAATTCACTGGCATATATCTTGCAAAAGTAATGAAGTCTTAGCTCTCGCAGCACTCTGGGATTAAATCTTTGTTGAGAAGTTGGAAGAGACCACCTGGTATACTGTGAGAAAATACTAGGTTTGAATAATGAAGTGTGAATTAGTGAGGGTCTACTGTATGTCTAGCTTTTTGAGTGAATTTCATACTACTGTACTAATAGAAAAGTAAATATTACTTAAAAAATAAAACAAGTATAAGAATCTCTATTAGAATATAGCCCCAATTCAGGTAATGATGCTGTAGCTATGACTGTGATATGCCAACCAATTGGGAGGGGGGGGGGGAGAGAATCTAAAATCTTAACAATGCTAAGGGGGAAAAAAATCAATAGTCACTGCCTTCCCAGAAAGAAGGATGAAAATGGACTATAAACAAACAAAGTGATACTTAAACATTTTAATTTTTTATAACTTATTTCACATATACATAATTAAGATATACAACACACAAATGGTACCTGAGATTTTGATATATAAATATATTATCCTTTATGTGTTTTATATAGCATACTTGGAACACGAAGCAAACCATGCTCCCCTCCCCCAGCCCAGCAAGAAGCATGCTCCATAACAATAGTTCAAAGGGAAGCTCTATTCTGCAGTTGCACTGATTGTTCTGTCAGCTGACCTCTGCAGAAGGGAATTGCTAACCGCTGCCGAGCTCCTTAGCTGACAAATGAATGATCGCGGCTCCATCTATTTTCACTATGGCCGCCTCTAGCCCAGGTGCTCAGACAGAGAGCCCGGTGTGACATCTTAGATCAAGATGAATTGGCACAAACTCCTGATCCAAGATTGTTTTATACCATTTAATTTAGTTTCTTCCCCTGCTTGGATGAGCACAGCTCTGGTTATGGATTTCTATTCTAATGTACTGAAGCAGGCACTGAAAGAAGCCAATGAAGCAGATGCTGGAGCAGGGGACTGCAGGGATACTGATCAATAGGCAAGGCATTGACCCCAGCCGCTCAGCCTCTGCAATGGCCACTGCTTAAAGAAAAAGAAAAAAGAAAAGAAAAGAAAGAAAAAACACATGTGCTGCTTCCAGTAGGAAATTAAACAACAGAGGCACTTGGTGAATTCCTGCCCCCACTTTGTTGTTCTTCCTTCTGTTTGATTACAATAATATTGCATTAACCCTTTATTGTACCGTGAAGGATGTCTTTTAAAACAATATCTTTAAAAACATAAGCCAAGGCCAATAAACCTGTCAAGTTTCACCCCTAAACTAACAAGTAATCCATTAACAGGTGCCTGGCCCATAATGCCAGAATTCTGAAGCTAAAGGTAAACTATCAATTGCCCTATTGCCAGATATTTTAATTATATTCTAAAAAGTAGGCTATTATGCATTTATCTCACGATTTATAGACTCACTAGCTGCCACTGCCACTCATGGCCTGTATATGAAGCATATAGGATTTTAAATCTCAGCAAGTCTTACAACTGTACTTCTCAAGAGTCTCTAGATTGCAAGATTCTGACTCTTTGTTAACAAAGCAGTAAATGCTGTGACCAAAACAGGGTGGAGGTAATGTAGTTCTGACAGTCTCATTAGCAACTCATTGTACCAACATAAATTGCTCCTTCTCTCTCACCACTGTATTTTTTTTCCTCCTTCAAAGGGAAAAAAAATCTCAGTGAGCACTTGTTTTTGCCCTTACTTTCTTTGAATTATTAGTAGGAACACACAATTAATTGTAATGATTTCCTACAAATAAACTGACAGCCAAATGGGAGATTTTAAAATGAAATGTCTATAAAAAAAGTCCTTTCTACAGTTGCATTTGTCTCATGAAAATTTGGTATTTTCTCACAGCAACGTGCCTCCATTTAATCATGCTAAAGGGTGACACAGAGATCCATTTTCTTGACAGGACGGTTGATCACCCTATCACAGAGAGAAAATTAATAACCTCAAATAGCTTTATGTGGAAAAAAGAAGCTACACTGGTGAAAGGAGAAAACGTTCTACATTTTAAGCCATACAGATAACAAACTTACTGTATTACACACAAATAGAAGTGACAGATTTCTTCATTTGCTCAGATTTAGCAAAATGAACACATATTAAAATATATTTCAAAGCATAAAATCTCTAATACTAAAACAAAGCCAGTAGTTAACCATTGTCTCTACAGATACCTTAATATGAGTAAATATGTTTCTAAACTGTTCAAATAAAAATATGAGTAAAATATTTGAGAAGTTAAACTGTTTAAAGGGCTGTGAGATATTGATTACTTCATTTAAAAAGCAGTCAGAGTGCAACCACGAGGTCAGGATAAATTTAACAGTTTGAAGCACTTTACTAAATAACTCTAAAGATCATGTTAATTGGCTTTGCAGAGTTCTAGGGTAAAATTAATTTTATCTTAGCTTCCAATAAAAGGATTAAAAGACATATTAAGTTCTTCAGGTTTAACTGGAATAGGAATCAATGAATTTGAATTAAGGCTAAAGGCAGTTTTATGAGAGATGGACTACTACCAGATACTTTATATCTGCTATTAGGAACATCTTGATGGTACTCTGTTATTGTATTAGGTATTAAACTCTCAGACAAGTAGATGCCAGGACAATGTATTACTGTAAGGATAACCCATAAGAACATGTGTTGCTAACGTAGTTTTCCCAGAGTGGATGATGCCTCTTTTGGTTTGAGTCCATCCAGGATGTTTTCCAGCTGTGCCCCAATCAAGTGCTATGAGATGACACAAAGCTGTTACATAAAAATACGGTGGACTATAAACTTGAATATTTTAGCCATTTATGTAGAATGCTACACATGTGAATGTAATCAGTAAGATTTAATCATTACCCATAAACATCTATATCATAATATTCCTCATTGGAGAAAACTAACAAACATCGAGCTTCCAGCCTCTGCTTTCCATGGCATACCTTGTCATTTTTGAGACACATTTCAAGCGTGATTATGTATAATGCACATATACAAGACTTTCTATCAAACAAAACAAGAAATAAACAGATTTAATGAGTTTGTTCAACGCAGCAAATTAATTAAACAAATGGGGCACTGTGTGGGTGCAGGGGGTGCGCCAGTGGAGAACCCATTACATGATCAATGTTTAAATAGACAGGAAAGACAAAGGGTGGGAGAAAAGGACTCTAATACTCATGCTTTGGCAGCACATATACTAGAACTGGAATGATACAGAGAAGATTATAATGGTCCCTGCGCAAGGATGACATGCAAATTCGTTGCAGATGGAGATTTGAGGCACAGCATGATTAAGTGACTTGCCCAAGATCATAGTAGTAAGGGGAGAACCAGGACTAGAACTCTAATCTCAATCCAGTACCTTAACCAAAAAACAAACCCTACTTTCAATTCTTGTATCTATCTCAGCAACTTCTATAGCACCTACCATTAAACACCGAACATGGTAATTTAGATTTGGAAAGCACTGCCCATAGAGAACAACTTTCAGTGAGAATATTCTCAGGGCATGTATCTTTCATTCAAGAGTATTTCACTCAAAACAAATAAAAATATCCTCCCTTGTTTGCCATTATCACACTCTCCCCATCTTTCACCCTCTTTTCTGTTAAGAAAAGCATATGCAACACAATGTGGCAAAAGCAGAGATTAATAGCAACAACCAATGACATTATCTTTGAAAACTCGTGGCGAACCGGGGAAGTCCCGGATGACTGGAAAAAGGCTAATGTAGTGCCAATCTTTAAAAAAGGGAAGAAGAAGGATCCTGGGAACTACAGGCCAGTCAGCCTCACCTCAGTCCCTGGAAAAATCATGGAGCAGGTCCTCAAAGAATCAATCCTGATGCACTTGCATGAGAGGAAAGTGATCAGGAACAGCCAGCATGGATTCACCAAGGGAAGGTCATGCCTGACTAATCTAATCGCCTTTTATGATGAGATTACTGGGTCTGTGGATGAAGGGAAAGCAGTGGATGTATTGTTTCTTGACTTTAGTAAAGCTTTTGACACGGTCTCCCACAGTATTCTTGTCAGCAAGTTAAGGAAGTATGGGCTGGATGAATGGACTATAAGGTGGGTAGAAAGCTGGCTAGATTGTCGGGCTCAACGGGTAGTGATCAATGGCTCCATGTCTAGTTGGCAGCCGGTATCAAGTGGAGTGCCCCAAGGGTCGGTCCTGGGGCCGGTTTTGTTCAATATCTTCATAAATGATCTGGAGGATGGTGTGGATTGCACCCTCAGCAAGTTTGCAGATGACACTAAACTGGGAGGAGTGGTAGATACGCTGGAGGGTAGGGATAGGGTACAGAGGGACCTAGACAAATTGGAGGATTGGGCCAAAAGAAATCTGATGAGGTTCAATAAGGATAAGTGCAGGGTCCTGCACTTAGGATGGAAGAATCCAATGCACAGCTACAGACTAGGGACCGAATGGCTAGGCAGCAGTTCTGCGGAAAAGGACCTAGGGGTGACAGTGGACGAGAAGCTGGATATGAGTCAGCAGTGTGCCCTTGTTGCCAAGAAGGCCAATGGCATTTTGGGATGTATAAGTAGGGGCATAGCGAGCAGATCGAGGGACGTGATCGTTCCCCTCTATTCGACATTGGTGAGGCCTCATCTGGAGTACTGTGTCCAGTTTTGGGCCCCACACTACAAGAAGGATGTGGATAAATTGGAGAGAGTCCAGCGAAGGGCAACAAAAATGATTAGGGGTCTAGAACACATGACTTATGAGGAGAGTCTGAGGGAGCTGGGATTGTTTAGTCTGCAGAAGAGAAGAATGAGGGGGGATTTGATAGCTGCTTTCAACTACCTGAAAGGGGGTTCCAAAGAGGATGGCTCTAGACTGTTCTCAATGGTAGCAGATGACAGAACGAGGAGTAATGGTCTCAAGTTGCAGTGGGGGAGGTTTAGATTGGATATTAGGAAAAACTTTTTCACTAAGAGGGTGGTGAAACAGTGGAATGCGTTACCTAGGGAGGTGGTAGAATCTCCTTCCTTAGAGGTTTTTAAGGTCAGGCTTGACAAAGCCCTGGCTGGGATGATTTAACTGGGAATTGGTCCTGCTTCAAGCAGGGGGTTGGACTAGATGACCTTCAGGGGTCCCTTCCAACCCTGAGATTCTATGATTCTATGACAGTTTGTGGAATTGAAATTTTGGAGACAGTTTTCAAAAGATAGGAAGTTTTATAAACCAAATACGTAATAACTACAATGAGGATATGGGATTTGTTTACATTCATGTGAGATGAAAATAAATTCTATAATTGCAGTTTAATGTTGACAACAACTGGAAAATCTGAACATACAAAAAGGTTATTTTCAAGCCCCTCACAGAAAACATTTACACAACAATTAAAGTTGAGTAATTTAAATAATTCTTCCTCAGACAAAGCAAAACAATTTTCTCACAACTTATACATTAACCCAATACATTTGTAATAAGCTCTTAAAAGTGTAACTCACAGCAGATTAATTTATTTGCAATATAAATAGGACACTAAAGGTTAAGTTAGATGCATGTAAAAAATCTGCACATCATATGCACACAACTAGCACTTGAAATTGATCAGAACATTTAACAGAAAGCCAAATGCCACTTTACAACTTTCCCCAGGTAATTAGCTCCTAAGACAATACACAATAGAAGAAAATAATAATGTGTACAATATTTCAGGGCTTCTCAAACCTTATGAAGAGTTAATAATGTTTCAAATAAACCAAAACTGAAAAATAATAGTATAAAGCAATACTCAGAATGGGAGGTAGCAGAATATTTGCCACAAGTGGGAAGAGACACAATATAATTCACTTGATATAGCCTCCAGAGAGTTATGGTTCCTTCTTTCATTGATGAAATGAATAAAGTAGCCCTTGTTATGATGTACAAATATTCTGAGGGCCTGAAAATTTAGCTATTCATTATGTTGGTAGTTTTCTTCCACTGATTAAACAGACAGAATTCCTCCACAAACCCACCCTGTGATATTTTGGAGTGTTGTTTATTTTTGAACCGGAGAAGATTATGTGTATCATGACCCCTGCTGGACTATAAATGTCCTGCCCATGTATAGTAATTTTATATAATAAAGGTGAGCTGCCCTAGCTAACCAGATCAAGTTCTCTAATGCTGGCCTGAATATCCTGTGTATTTCTTTTCTAAACTAATCATGTCCAGATTGCCTAATTAGAAATCTAGTCTAGCTCAAACTTTAAAAGAATCAACACCATTGCTGTCATAAGATTTTACATCATTCTCTCCATACTTACGTAAGTCGTAAATAATATGGGTCACGTATATATGGATGTCAGAATAAATATGCTGTCACATTTTCTTAGATGTTACTTTCTCCTAAGAGCTGTTACGGATTCTACACCACCACTATCCTAATTATGGAGATAAACTTCTACTTTTTAAAGTCCTTTACATTTATATTACAATTGTCTATTGATCTTAGTTGTAGAGCCTCAATGGAGTTTCACCAGGGATAAATTTGGTCCCATAAAATCTGATTAAGGCTCCTATTTCAATGAATCTTTCCTGTTTTTCACCAACCTCTTGATGGAATCATAACTAATAACTCAGTGCAATGTGAATGTAAAGTATGGCATAGCTTAAAAAAACAGATTAATTTACAGTACAACTTTACTGTGAGACAGAATTCTGACACCAAAGAACTGCTACAGTTGAGAAATGAGGTTCTATGCATATTAATTCAGATTCTGGATCTTTAAATGCTTGAAAAGTGTCACCTCACATATTTTGTCAAAGGTCATTCTAACGAAATGGGGCAAGGATATTCAGTGACTTCTTCCCACTTACAACATTTACCCCCAAACAAACACATATGGAACAAGTTCTCAAAATTCCCTTACCACATTTATATACTACTTGCAGTGTCATTAGAGAACAGAACAAGGTTTTTAAAAGAAAGAATAAATGCAAACAGAAGATGTACATGCTTAATGCTAAACAAAAAGCTCTCAGCAAGAAACCTCAAATACTGAACACTGGAAAAATTGTAAAAGAACATTCAGTCATGTGAAAATATCATCCGTGTAACGCTGCCAAGGTCTGTGAAACCCAGTGTGTTGATCTGCTGAGTAAGTGCTGGATATGAAAGTTAAGCTGCCTTTGTGCAACTTTAACTTATGCATCCAACTTTTTTTTTGGGGGGGGGGCATAGAAGAGGGGAGTGGGGAAGTATAGTTTGCTCCTTTCAACCAATTCCTCTCTTCTTTCAGCTTTCTATTTGGCTGAGCACACAACAAATATCAGTTAAATAGGGCAAAAACCTCTATGGAGGTGGAAATTCCAACACATACTGATGAGCTAGGAATCTTCTTTTACCTACAACTATTTTACCTTGGGATAATTATGTGGACTTCCATGGATTTACTGATATTTAAACCAATGCAAGTGAGAGAAGAATGAGACCATTACTGCACCCACAGAGATATCTCCAGAACTGGTTTTCTATACAACTTATTACGACGATTTCTTTTTTGATTTCTAATTTTGTTTTAAATTAAATTAGTTTGTAGCTTGATTGCCACCATGACCTTTAGAATGCAAACCAATACAGTGCTATCTTGAATCTGGAAGCCTGACAACAAACAACAAAAGAGGGAGGAACTTCTCAGTGATTGTTAACTCTAAAGCCCAACAACGTTACTATATTTTAAGTTTTTAATGGCTATCTGTAATAAACATACATCTAATGTGGGTGCACCTATCTGTCATGTCCTGACAGCACATTCAAAAGCTTATGCTGCAGAAAAAAAGGTTAAAGGTTTAAATGGATAAACTCCTATATTTTTCCTTGATCCTTAATGGAGAACTCTCCTCCTCTACTGCCAATGAATGGACATTATTCTTTCCTTCCCCAACATTAAGAGACTGGACTGGATTCTCACTGGAGAAAATCAATGCCAGTCCTTGTAAAATTGGGGTCAATATGAGGTGCTCCCTCCTCAGAAACATCTTAATCTGATACTTTCATAGCCCTCCCATATTAGGCTGGCCTGGGGATCAAGACTGTGAATTAAACGTGGGTCTCATGCAGTAGTTTAATGCACTAACTATAGGGCTACCAGTCTAGCTATTAAACAGTCTTTTAATTATTCATAGAATTGAGATACTACCTACTGACCTTAATTATTAAGAGTGAAAAAGTAGTTTACCATGTAGTCATTTATAAAGTGTTGGACTCCTGTGGCACACCTTCTAGAATTTTGTACGTTTCATATAGAACTTGCCCAGGAGAAGTACAGGCACTTCAATTTAAAAATCTAATTAGTGTCTTTAATGATCTCTTTGTTTTAGATACAGATAGATGCTACTAAAATATTACACATTGGGCCAAGTAGAAATAAGAAAGCAAGTAAAATTTCATGTTTTTAAAGAAAAATATCTCACTGCAGATTTTGCCAAAATTTTCTGCAGTTTGTAACGTACAATTTCTAGACAGAAGATATGCATATTTGGATAGCTTGAGAGCACTCAAAACACCATTTAAAAATCCAGTTTATGAAACATTAGTTATGAGATCAAGGCAGGGGCATATTTTTCCCCAAAAGGAAAGGTAATGGAGTGGCAATATTATAATATATTACAAGTATACTATAATATTGTAAAAGACAAGATTTTTTCTATTTAATTTTCATTTAAAATCATGTACAGTTATTTTATATTTAAACATTTAAAATTTTTAAAAAATTGCAATATCTTGCTTTTGCAGGAAACATTCTGTGGTTAACAAGAATAGCCATTTATATTAATAATACACAGAATATTTTTGTAACATTTACAACAGAATTTTTTAAACAGCGTGACTTGCCTTTTTGAGGTTCCCATGATTTGGACACCAGTAATATAGTGACTACATAATGAAGTGCCTCAAACATAGCACAGAATGTTAACCTCCTCTGGTAAATGTGTAAAACCTCCTCTGGTAAATGAAATACTGACCAGAACACTAGAGTGTATTCTTTCCAAAACCAATCATGCAATCATTTACATACAGAAATGAGCAGAAGGTACCTTAGTTTAAAGTTCTAATTTGAAGGGCTTTGTCTCTAACAGCATGGACATCCACTAATAAAAAGTATGATCGGAAATCTTAGTATGGGATTAGAACCCATCTGTAAATCCTTATCATTCTAGTAAGCTTATTTCATTTTATTCATTACGGACTCCTTGAAATATGTGATTGCGAAATTCAATTTCTTTAATAATGAGTTAATATTGAAATATTCAAGTTTAAATTTGTTAGTAATTTCAATGAGTCTGTAATGAAAACATTTAAGAGTAGCTAACAGCAACCACAAGGATTAATACACTGATTTTCTGCAGCGTAGCTGCTGCTATTCTAAGCTGATAATGTGTTTAAATCCACACCAATGAAACCAATACAATGGTGTTTTATTCAAGGTGAGACCAAATAAACCTGTCTGAAGCTTTGAGAAATAGGATTTGCAGTACACTTTGAGTCCTAAGTGCCTTTCAGTCCAGGGACCTGTCATTAAATAATCATTAGCCATCATTCATTCTTCCTAAAAAGCTTAACATCTAAACTTGTTCAGCATTCACTAAAGTATTAGTATAGACTACCAAGTACTCATTAGCACTTAGTGATGTTTATACCGTTCTCTTTAACAACGTATGGCCTTGTTACAACATACTTGGAATAGCATGGCTTCACTGAATACACAATGTATTCATAGCTTCCAGGTATCCACAAAGCTGAAATGATTTGTATATTGTCTTGTTAAAATATAAAACTATTTGTAATCTTATATTTACTCATACATTTATGGTTTGCTGAAACTGTTTCGTATCTTATTGCACATTGTCAGTGATTCTCAGCATTTCCTAACCTCAGTTTGCCTCAATCTTCAGATTTAGACCAGTGACAGATGAAATTTTAATAACTGTATTAATCTATCCATGGATTTCTATTAGATTCATTCTGTTGCCTGTTTTGTTACAGGTAACACAGACCTGGGCTTTAATTGTTGAATTGTAATGAAGATGCATAATACTAATCACAACAAACTGATTTCACCTTTAACTGCGAAATACTGAGGTTGTTACTGTCGAGCACTTGTTATCCCTAACAAGCTACAGCAAACAAGGATCAAAAATTAAATATTTATTTAATTCAGAATAGCAAGTTAAGCAGTAATGTTTCCTTTTTGGTATGTACAAATATACAGCTGATTGTTTTCTTTCCAGTTAAATGAAACCTTTCTTTGCTCACCAACGATTTATTCGGAAAGTATGTGGGTTGGAAATTCCCTATTCACTTTTAAAATCCAAGACCACAAATTAATTATTATGCTTTGCAGTGTGTGTGTGTCTCTCTCATTGGTAAGTTCAACTAAGTGATCATTGCATTAGTTTAATATAATTCTGTTAAAAGCCATATAATATAATATTTATTTAATGAGTTAAGAATTAATTTAAGTGTGCCTGTATATTGTATTTATTATGCTGCCATTTGTTTATTTTACCATACAATTATAAATTATAAAAATTCATAAATTATACAAATATTTACTGTACAATGATCTTGTAATTTCACTTACTAGATAAAATCATGCATCTGTATGCAGCATTTAAAATTCCATAGATTTCTCAGTATTGTGCTGTACTATGTTAGAAATCTATAGCTTATTTAATCAATATCATCTGCATAAATGTACAAATAACATACATAAAATCTTAAGCCTGATACAATTGCATAACAATAAAAATAATGTTATGCATAGAATAACATACATAAAATATATGCCTCATAGAATTAGGATATTCTGAGTATGAGGTTCTACTGTAAATAAAACAAAATTCAATTTTGTTTCTATTAAAGTAAAAAAAAAAAATCTGGCCTACTTTCCCAATGTAAACTGTAAAGAATCCATTTTGTCTAGGACAATTTTTCACTGGTCTATGCTCTGTGAGAAAGAGAATCATCTTCATCCATTTTATGCTCCTTGAAATTCAATAGAGTGAAATATTCAGTCATAAAAAGAATGCTACAGTACAGAACAACAGTCTAGTGAATAGCAATATACTATGGAAAATACAGTAAATAAAAATATCTACCTATATATATATAAATGCATTTTCTATACGGCATAAGATTAACAAATAGCAATAATTAAACAATATCTTGTGTCTTAGAGTTAATAATATATTTAAGCATACATTAAACAACAAATGGCAGAGTTAAATATTTGAGTAACCAAACCTAGAATACCTTGTCCTGTTTTCTTTTCGAATTAGAAGATTAATAAAATTATATTCTTACAATGTCACAGTATTTAAATTGATATTAATATTGAAAAATGAATCATGAGGTATAGTACATTGATACTAGAATTTCACAACAACATTTTTTTCTTGCCAAGGCATCAGTTCTGGCTACATTAAAAACACAGCTAGAAATATCAATATTCACAACTCTAACAAGGAAACAAAATATTAAAAAATAATAAAGGTCACTGTCAGCAAGTTGTGTGTCTGAAAAGAGAGTAGTTAGTTTGCATGTAGTTAATAGCTAAACAATAAAGAATACAAATGTTTTCCCAAATGCTTTTAAAGATATGTTAGATTAACAGTTGTTAAAAATAATTTAAAACAAAACAAAACAAAAACAAAACCCCCCAAACTCCATCACCTGATCAATAAAGCAATTCATTATTGAATATCAAATCTCTCTGGACATAGGTAAAACATCCAAATGTAAAATTCAGATCCATAGTGGTTTTACTGAAACATGATTACTACTTTCTTAAAAAGGAATGTAAGAGTAAAACTATTTTAAATTATAGTCATTTTGAATGTGAGTTGCAACCTATCTTGATTCTTTATGAATACTGCAGGTTCTTACTAGAAATCAATGAGAAGGCAGGTAAAATTAGATAGCCATGTTTTGCCCGGAAAGCAATAAGAGATACAGCAATATCGGACTCTAAGTTCTATGTTTTTAAGAAACTAATATTCATTTTTCTGTAAGGAAAATTGTTAAAAGTTAACAGCAGAATGTATACTTTCAAATGTCATCATACAATTTTAGAGACAAGGTGGGTGTCTCTCTATATCTTGGGCCCAACACAGCTACAACAACATTGCAAATGTTATATAATTTTGACACATCCAGCTTCATAAAAATGCTTTTAAAAATATTTAATTTTTTTTAAAATCCCAGTTTTAGTATGATTAAAATACATTTCTCCATGGCTTGTTTTACTATATTTCCATTAAATAACTTAAAATGCTTAATGAAATCCATTTGACAGTGAAACGGTCCAACTATCACTACACACAAATAATAGGATATATTTATTTTTATGGTAGGTCTCATCATAGTATCTGTAAATTAATTTTAAGAAAATTTTAACCTCTATACAAATGAAAACTTAAAAGGTAAAATTATAAAGTAAAAATTTGGTGCCAAAGGTGTGACATAAAAAGGGAAAGGTGAATACCACCACGGGAAAGCGTAGCAGAAATATATTAAAAATCTTCTAACAGTATGGATTGGCAAATTAATAAAAGAAAGGGAAATTCAGAGTTACATGTGTACCTACAGTTCAACCCACCTAGTTTCTCAAAAGTAATAAACAGCAGTTATATTTAGTGATAGATTCTCAGCCTTTTCTTAAAGCTGATTCTATATTCCTTGAACACCCAAAATTCCCAGTGATATCAATGGGAGTAATCTATATATGTAACAAATAGAGGGAAGTGCCTCAAATTTATTTTCCCTCTGCAAACATGTAAATACCCAAGCAAACTGTGTGATCTATTAAGCATACATATTTTTATTAATATAAATATGTGACTATTACATGCGACTATACATTTCTGTATTATTTAACCTGTTATATTAAAGCATGCTATCTTTTACGGGGAAATAATGACTGACCCAGAAAAAACAAAGAAGAGCTTTACATGTAAAGTTAAATATTACTGGCTAGTATGTCAGCACAAATATTTTAAGATTCACAAGTAGAAATAGGTACATTTTTAGCAATTTCTTGATTCTTTAACCCAACATTCTTTAACATGCATGTATATTTTATTCTGATTACAACACATTGAATCTCCAATTAAGTTTCACTTTCAAACAGTATAATCAATAGGATATGCTTCTCACTTTCTGATTTAAATCTGTGTATTCATATTAATTATGAGAAACTAGTATATACAGCCTTACTCCGAAAAATGCAGAAGAATGTATCATTTTAGATGTTATCAATACATTTATTTAGAAGTAAAAGCAAAAGAAAGTCACAAAGGAAAGCACAAATCAGCATCAAAATTATATCAGGCCATACTGTATTGCAGAAGCTCAATACTAGACTGCAGCTGCTGGAGGAACTCCAGAGAGAGTTAACCTGATGTGATAAAAGGCTTGACAAAGCAATTCTGACTGTGCAGCAATGCTAAGTTGTGGGCTAATACGAGAACAGGGGGCCCAATCGGTGTCTTTCAACACGCGCAATTTACACATGGCTTTATCAATAGTCCTAGTGCTGAATACAGAACACACTCTATTTGGCTTTCAGTCAATTAAGCTTTAAGCTGTCAGCAAACAAGACTTTTAAGTTAATTTTGAATCACCGCGAATCAAGTTGAAGGTTGTGAAAGGGCGCGCTCACATGCCGGCATGAAAAAAGCAGTTTAATTGCCTCTGAATAGCTATTATTATGCTGCAATTGGCCTACTGAATCTTAGATGATCTATTTATTTATCAAAGTGCAACCAAAGACTAGTAAAAGAATTAAATTTATGAGCTAAGCTTTTAAAATTTTGCATAAGTAGGTAAAATTACATGCTTCTGTGTACAATATAACAGATCAAAATATTAGATTCTTTTATGTTCAACATGTTTTATTAAACTTACATTAAGTGACATTGCCTATTTAAAAGAAAGACAAAGTATTGTAAACTTAAACTACAGATATCTGAAATGTAGAAACAAATAATTTTCAGTATAATAATTCCAATTACAGTTAATATCTTTTTCTCAACTTGAGCCAAATGGCCTTTGTATAAGTAGGTGATTGCTTTAAATGACCATAGCTTTGAAAGCAGAATGCATTTAACTTTGTAAAATTAGAAAACAGCAAAAAAGTATAACCATGAAAAATCTAAGATTAGACTTCTGAAGTTATAGGTATAAACTTTGTGTCAGAACTTTATTTTTCTTGATGTCAAACAGAGTAAGAAGATTGATTAGTTTAAATTTATGTCATAGGATCACCATTATGAATAATTTTTTGTCACTTTATAAGTTCTTTTCACTCTGTAATAGTAGCTTCTTGGGAGTTTGCTAGATTATAGACTTCATAAGGAAACAGGTTTTTATTTCAAAGCACTTCAGAATGTGCAGAACTTTAAGCACTAAAGTACTCCCATTGACTTCACTAGTTTCAGAGTAACAGCCGTGTTAGTCTGTATTCGCAAAAAGAAAAGGAGTACTTGTGGCACCGCAGAGACTAACCAATTTATTTGAGCATAAGCTTTCGTGAGCTTCAGCAGATGCATACTGTGGAAACTGCAGAAGACATTATATACACAGAGACCATGAAACAATACCTCCTCCCACCCCACTCTCCTGCTGGTAATAGCTTATCTAAAGTGATCACTCTCCTTACAATGAGTATGATAATCAAGTTGGGCCATTTCCAGCACAAATCCAGGTTTTCTCACCCTCCCCCCCCCCCCACTCTCCTGCTGGTAATAGCCCATCCAAAGTGACCACTCTCAAGTTATGTATACACCTAACTGCTTTGCTGGATCAGGGCCTAAATGTCTCCTTTTGCATTATACATACATAATACTCTATTATTTGACGGTTACATGAATACCAGGCTGTATATGCAATTTTTTTTTTTTTTTTTTTTGTAGGAAGAAAGGTCATTGAAGTATTTGGACTGGAAAATTCAAGCACAATTAAACTATTTTGTAAAGAGAAAAATGAACGTTTTATCTATAAACATTAGGCGTGTTTTTTAAAAGATGCAATGGGTACAACAGATTCTTCTATTGCAGGATGGTACAAGAAGTTGACTAGGTACTATATTATTGGGAAGCTCAGTGTTGCATGAACACCTGCTATATTCTCACAGAGTCGGAACCTATATGGGTTTTTGAGTTTGCTCATTTGGAGTCTGGGCATCAGAGAACCCCAAATAATGTCTCAAGACCTAAAACACTAATTTTAAATCTCTATTTAAACAAGCAGAGTTCCACAGCATACATCTTTGGCAAGGATTGAGGACTTCGACTGTAAACTCCGTGGGGCAAAGAATCAAATTCTATCTGTATTACACAGCATCATGCTATCCCTGTTGCTATAGAAAATATTAATAACCAAAATCTGATTGCAGAATTTTAAAAATTGGTGATATGTGACCTAAAAAGAACATGGCTCAATTTCATATTCCACAATGAGTTTATAGCATTGCAACGTGAAGGAAAAAAAACCACCTTACTTGTAAACTGTGTAACTCTGACCTGACATTCCTTGGCACACAAATACAAAATCCCAGAATGCTTAAAATACGTAAATAAAATAAATAAATAAATAAATAAAATCTTAGTCACTTTTCAGAGTAGAATCACACTTCAACAAATTGCATATTTCACTCAACAAAATGGTGTATCATAAAGTATGTTGGGCATGAGGTCCATGTAAATGATTTGATATGAGATAAAACAATTGATGATCCAAAAGTTCCTTCAGAACTTTCAGAAGCACTCAGGACAGGAGGCGTTTCCAAATGCAAATTTGTAGATTTTAAAGATTTAGTGACAGTGTTTGTCTCAGACACATAGGCAATTTATGTAAGTTAATACCATTAATATTAATGTGTATTATGCATAATGATGGGAAAACAGATTCTCAAAGTCTTTGGCCTACCCTTACATTTACTTGTCCCAAGAGATTCAGCCCTAGTGCTCTAATTCTAGCTAGCACAGGTGATCTAGGGTTGCCAGGTGTCTTGTTTTCAACCGGAACGCCCAGCCGAAAAGGGACCCTGATGGCAAAAGTCTGGTCAGCGGCACAGCGGGGCTAAGGCAAGGCTCCCTACCCGCCCGGCTCCATGTGGCTCCCAGAAGCAGCGGCATGTCTCCCCTCTGGCTCCTACTTGTAGGGGCAGCCAAGGTGCTCCGTGTGCTGCTCCCGCCCCAAGTGCCAGCTCCACAGCTCCCACTGGTCAAGAACCATGGCCAATGGGAGCTGCGGAGGCAGCACCTGCGGACGAGGCAGTGCACACTGTGCAGAGCTACCTGCCTGTGCCTCTGCATAGGAGCAGGAGGTGGGACATGCTGCTGCTTCTGGGAGCTGCCTGAGGTAAGCACCGCCAGGAGCCTGCACCGCTCCCCCATGCCCCAACCTCCTTCCTTCCCTACAAACTCCTCAATCCCAGCCTGGAGCTCCCTTCTGCACCCCAAACCCTTCATCTCCAGCCCCACCCCAGAGCCCACACTGCCAGCCAGAGTCCTCACCCCCACCCCATGCCCCAACCCCCTGCCCCAGCCCTGATTCCCCTCCCGCCCTCCATATCCCCTCCTGCACCCTAGATCTTATACCCAGCCCCACCCCAGAGCCCGCACCCTCAGCCACAGCCCTCACCTCCTCCCACACCCCAACCCCCTGAGCCAGACCGGTGAAAATGAGCAAGTGAGTGAGGGTGGGGAGAGCAAGCGATAGAGGGAGGGACGGATGGAGTGGGTGGGGGCAGAGCCTCAGAGGAGGGGCGGGGCAGGGGGTGAAGCAAGGGGGTTCTGTTTTGTGCAAGTATAAAGTTGGCAAACCTAAGGTGATCTGACTGATTCAGATTTAACCTGTGATATCCTACTCATACAATCCATTTACACTTGGTGTGAAATTGCAGAAAATCCTGAATGATTAACTCACTCTTGTTGTGACCCAAAAATGTGAATTTCCATAGACGAAAAATCTGGCAGAAGATCACACCTGCTTCACCGCAACTCCTGCATATAACAATTCCACAGTTGAACTAGCAGGAATAGAAGCAAAATGGTTATGAAAATTATATAATCTATATTTCAAATCAGTAATTTTCTTCACTTGTCATCTGTTTATATGGGCTCTGATCCAACCTCCACTGAAGTCAATGTGAATCTTTCAACTGTCTTTAATGGGATTTGGTCCAGGTAGCTCATAGCTATAAAGAAGGCTGCTGTACATCAGAGTGTATCTTAATGCCACATCTACTGCACCTGTATCTAATTTTAACCTTGTGTTATAAGAACTGACTCTGGAATTCTTCTGCACTTCACTGCCAATTTATGTAGTACATGTTAATAGATTCTACGGCACCTACCTACTGGGACTGCCACAGGGAAAAGAAAAAGCAGAATTCCCATTGCCAAATAGTGAAACTCTAATTTCATGGCTGTGTTGCACGAGTGCTATATTTCACAGCAGTGAAATATGGCCTTTCTTTAAAATATGAGAAAAAGCTCAGACAATTTGTACCAGATTTTAACCAACGGTATTTCAGTATGTAAATTAACTTACCTAATATACTGTGATTAGAGGCATTATCACATCACAAACCCACCTCCCAACAATGATTTGTTCATTATGATCTTGAAATCAAATTAAGCTTTAAAAATGTCCTTTCCAAAAAAAGAAAAATAACCTTGCCTTTCCTCCCATGCTAAAAATGTAGAAGTCAGAGCTTGTCTGATAGCTGTTTATTGACCTTTTTAAGTGAGGTGAAAGTCCAATTCTAGTTCTTATGGACAGGATTTCCTATTACAAAAATCATCAATCACAACTGGCCTTTGGCAGTCTCAGCAGAGAGGCTAAGGAGGCAGTGAGCATAGACACTTTACTAGCCTATCACCTCTTGAAGTGGGTCTCTCCAAATCAGCCTTAAAGACTATTTTGGAAGTAAAATTGTACTACTACTGTTGCCTGCGAGGTAAGTATTAATTGAGTAAACAAGCCTTCAGCTTTCAAGCACAAAACTCACTTTAAAAATACTAACTCACTAAGAAGGACAGAAACATTTTGTTTAGAATATTTGTTGAAATTTTTTTTCTTAAAAAGATGTGATATTTTACAAATACACCGGGAAACTGATACGATACATATATGTCTGCATTCTAATGGTATAGGAAACCCCTGATATTATTTGATTTTGAAACTATGTCATCAAGATATCTTGCTGCGTGAATTACCTGACATTTCACAACTATGCGTTCTCTGCGTGTAGGCCTATACATTAAATAGGCATTAGAAAGATTAATCTAATTAGCTGACAAAGGCTTAATTGTGCACGCATCTAATATACAGTGAAGACTTGTCAGGTCATATTACCCTCCCTAAATCCACAACACCTATGAAAAGGGAGAAATATTGGAGAAAAGGATCTTTAAAAATCACCATTTTGGGAGATGGTCATTTAAAAACCTCTCTTTTCCGCCCCTCCCCTTTTTGTGCTGCTCTGACATCCATTTCCATGGAAACAGCACTGTTCAGTAGAGGAGTTGGAACTTTTGCAGATTCAGCTGTGGCTGCAGTCAGAGGGACACACAGTTCCCTTTTCTTAATTTTACAATTAGGCCTTTTTAAAAGTAATCAAAAAGACATTTTATGTTAGACATGAAAAGGTTGTAAAACTTCAACTCGTCTTGCCCTCATCCCATTCCCCCTCAACCCCTTTGCTTATATTGTGCCTTGGACATTAGTTACCACCGGTTAACAGAAATTAACCACAATCACAACAAAAAATGGCAGAAAGGAGAGAAGAGAAGTAGCTGAGCAATCCTGTTAAATTTTAAACTTAGTTTTGCTCTTAGCCCTGAATTCCATGGGGTTTATTGTAGTAAATGAGGGGGATCTGATTCTATTTAATCAATCATCATGGAGTTAAGGTGCTACCATGATTATAAATATGCTTATTTAAAAATAGACAGACTAAGTTACACAATTTTGGGGAGACAGAATTCCTCTAAACATTTATGAAAATTATGTAAATGGCTTTAAGATCTGACTGCACATTTTTAAAAGAAAGTCAGCTCCGGTACCTCTCTTCAAGTCTTCTCTGCACCCACAAAATGGATTTTAAAATCGATTAGGTCAGGACTGCCACTAAACCTATTATAATATTAAATGCTTATCTATTTAAAATACTATTTCCCTACACTGAAACAAAAAGGGGTTTACCGCCTAAATAGAATAAAATATAAATTCCACATTTAGAATAAGCAACATTTCTAAACTAAACAAAAAAGACAGGGTTAATAGATGCTGGGTTTAACATTTGATTTCTTAAAAGCTAGCTCAAATATACACATATTTCTACTTCAGAGTACAAAATGCATAAGGTGTTTAAATCAGTATTAATTAAGGGAACCACAGCCAATGGGAGCTGCGAGGGCGATGCCTGCAGGCAGAGACTGCCCGCAGAGCTGCCTAGCCACGCCTCCGCCTAGCAGCTCAGCGAGGAGGATGTTACCACTTCCAGGGAGCCCCCCAGGTAAGCGCCACTCAGAGCCCGCCTCATGCCATCCCGTGCCCCAACACTCTGCCCCTCCCACACCCAAACTCTGCTGTTGCTGGGGGTGGGAAGCACGGAGACAGGCAGGGAAACAACCACCCAGCACCAGCGGGAGTCTCGGGCCGTGCACTGCCGCCCGCCCCTCCCCAAGCAGCCGGGCTGCCCTCCCCCAGTACCTGTGGGGCCCCCGGTCAGCCCCCCGCCACTCAACTTTTATTCACTGGTATCTGTTGTGAAATTCATGGACAGGTCACGGGCCATGAATTTTTGTTTACTGCCTGTGACCTGTCCATGACTTTTACTAAAAATACCCATGACTTAAACACAGCCTTAATCATCCCCTTGTATGCTATAAAAAATTTTAAAGTATCAAGAGAACAACTTTAGTGTCTTGAAAATCCTGTTCCCTAGGGACTACCTAGTAAGCCAATCCTAAAAATCAGTAATTGCTGATTTTTCTCAAAAAATTGACTTAAAAAATAAAAACGTTATTACTAAGATTAAAATAAATAAAACCTTTAGTTTTTTGCCCTTTATAACTCATAGCATTTTTTAAGATTTCACAACAGTTGCTGAAGCAGGAATCAATGAGAACAGGCAAACAAATTTATTTAAAATGTGGCCAAAAGGCCAGAACTTTATTATATAAAAATTTAACATGATAACCCCTAATGGCAACAGGGTCCTGGTACTGGCTGAAAAAGGTGAGGAGGCAACAGCAGCCACTTAACTCACTTCACTGATACCGCCCTGTCACCATCTCCCTTCAACACACATACTGAGTTCGGAGTGTCCTGTCTAATCAGGGATTAATATATTCCATCTAATAGCAAAGCCTAAACCAAGCTACAGTTCTGAACAACTGACTGTTCATGGAGAGTTTGAAACCTTTAAAACCTGCACCTGGTTTTCTAGCAACAACCCATATGCACCAGCAACAGCATCAATTATTGGTAGTATAGAACACACTCAAGTGTGTCATGAAAATCTGCTCTGGTCAGTCTACTGCAGTGTATCATACCAGAGAATGGAAGCAGCCCTGAAAGAGCTCCAGCTGTTGCAAAATGCATTTAGGGTGACCAGATAGCAAATGTGAAAAATCTGGACGGGGATAGGGGGTAATAGGAGCCTATATAAGAAAAAGACCCAAAAATCGGTACTGTCCCTATAAAATCAGGATAGCTGGTCACCCTAAATGCATCAGTCTGCCCACCAAACAACACAGGACTACATGAGCACATCACACCCATGTTCTGGACACTACACTGGCTTTCCAATGAACACCAGATCAAATTTTAAGTTCAGATCCTGATTTTCAGGGCTTTTAACAGGCTGGGGATGAGGCTACCTCAGGGACTATTTCCCTCGGCAGCCATGACCTTCCATGGCAGATGCACTCCTCAGTAACAATGGATTTATCAACAACAATGATGAGACTTGCAAGAGGAGACAGCTTTTCCTGCAGCTGTCTCCCAGCTTTGGAACTCTCTGCCTTCTGGACAAAACACAAGAATCAGCTCTTTAAGCTCTCTCACAATAGTAATGTTAAAAACAAGTCTTTTTTAAAATTTCTGTACAACCTTCCCTCTGCCATCTGACAGGAAAAAAGGAGATGAGTCCCAAAGTATCAACACTAATTAAACTAAACTACAGAGTCAATCAAATATGTAAGATACTCTGATATTATAGTGGTAAAAAATAGATAGGCATGTTTTTCCATTAGTAAGGGCACTTAGCCCTTGTCTCCTTGCCAAATTCCAATTTAGATCATTAAATTTTGCATATTTAAATTTCCAACATAGTTTCAGTTGAACACTGTGAACACGGTTGAACTACTCGATATAGTCTTAAATGGCTTCCTCACACTAGTTCACTGAAGGTAGATCTGTATACACACCCATATATATTTAGTTTGTTTTTAAAAAGTGTTACTAAAATATTGGATAGTTTCAGTATGTGAAAGTACTGAGAAACTCAATCTGTTGTGCAAAACTTCACATTCCAAAGAACCAAATCAGCTTTGAACTGAACCAACTCAGTTTAAGAGACAGCAGAAAGCAATGCTCATCAAATACCAAAAGCCTTACCTTGGCAAAATCCATTCAATCTACTAAACAACTTTTTTTTTCTTTTTCAAACTGAGCAGTAGCTGCACAAAACAGAGGCATGGTCTTTTAGAACATTGTGATTAACCTGCCAGTGTCCTACATCAAAGATCACAACTGTGGATGTTAGGACACAGTGAGCAAATCATGTTATAACCACAACTGCTAAGAAATATTGTACACAGACACAATTTTTGTAAAAAATAAAGTATGCAAGCTGTGCAGGTATTTCACTGCAGATGACAATATAACCTCAATCCAACCTGAAGTTTTACCCAAACACTAACATAAAAACAGTTTTGGGGAATACAAATTAAACATTGTTTGCTTCTCACTGTGGGACAAGCAATTATTTTAAAAATGGTGTTGGAAAACCATTTCCCAGATCCAGTTTCCTAACATTGTTTTAGAAGAGTTGTCAGATGCAAAATGACCAGGCAAAATGAGGTTAATGTACAAACCAATTTTTCATCATTGTTATTTCTAAGGAGCAATAAAATTACATGCCATAAACAAAGAATTTTTGTTGTGGTGGAAAAAGACTTTGTCACCTCCTGTCTGGACTACCCCACTACAATATAGCTAGGCATGAATCCATCAACCCTTAGGAAATGAACTAGTATAGAATACTACCATACATCTCCTCAGCAACATGGGTTACTGTGAGCACATCAAACCTGTCTTCTGCTCTTTACACAAGCTTCCCGCAGAATATCAAGTCAAGTTCTCTGCCCTTATTTTCAAAGTGCTCAATGGCCTGAGCCCAGCATCTCTAAAAAAATTGCCTAAACTAAGATCTGGAATGAAGACCGAATAGCAATTCTGCTCCAAAAGGATAAAGCTTATTTGTTAAAGAGACAGAGAATTCTGAGAGACCAGACCAAGTCCATGGAATGAACTCCAAAAGGAAGGAAAGAAACATCACAAACCTCACCACCTTCCGCTAAGGTGCAAGGTGTGTTCCTTAGACTTTGCCTTTTCCAATACAAACACACAGCGGTATGTACCTTTACAAACAAAACCAAAACCTTACCAAAACTAAACTCTACACTTAACAGCCTTTTCTCCCCCAGGCGAGAGGATGAAAGAACAAACCACATGTGACAGACATTAGTCACATTGCTTAATTCACTGCAGGAGGTTCTCAACTATTAGTAGTAGTAAGGGTGGTATAAGAATATATAGAATAGAACAGAACACATCTTACTGAGAATCAATTTATTATTTTTAATCAAACATTTTCCTTTTCAATTTAAAGTTACTAATTCTACAGCTTATTTACCAAGCATTAAACTGATTAAGATATACTAAATAATACTGTTTCACCGATGAAGCCTCGCTCAGTGATTGCTATTTTCACATACAAGGGTGACTGTGTTTGGACCCAGTGTTACTGATGATGTCTTAACACTAGCAAATTTTGCACTCTACTTCTAGAATAGCAGAGGCAAATCCTAGTATATGTCAAAAAAGATTTACTATATAGCCTTTTTGAGAATACAAACTACATGTTTTATCTTTCTACCTGAGGTGATAAAGCATCTTTGGACAATCTGGATTTTAAATAAAAATGTAATGTTTGCAGTATAGTTATAGCCATATTGGTACCAGGATATTAGAGAGACGAGGTGGGTGAGGTAACGTTTTTTTATTAGATTAACTTCTGTTGGTCAAAGAGACAAGTTTGAGGTACACCAAGGTCTTCTTCAGCTCTGGAAAAAGTTCCACTTTACTACCTTTCCCAGACCTGAAAAAGAGCTCTGTATAGCTCAAAAGCTTGACTCTCCCACCAACAGAAGTTGGTCCAATAAAAGATATTATCTCATGCACCTTGTCTCTAAAAATGTAATGGCTGTTTACTAAGCCAAATTTTGTAATCCCAACTCTGTTCTTTATGGACCTGATCCAAAACCCACCGAAGTCAACAGGACTCTTTCCATGGAATTCAGTAAGCACTGGATCAGACTAAGACAATGTAATTTACAGTGTTCCAGTGCTTTTAGAAATGAACCATCAAGACAAAGGAAAAAAGTTTTTGTGCTTTTTACTGCTTCTTTATAATGAATATAGATGACTCAGTCAATTTCATGTAATTTAGATGCAATATTTAGGATCTGTTAAACATCTAAACAAACAGAAAGCGTTTCATGATTTTTTATGTAAGCTCAAATAAAAGTCTGCATAGATTTAAACATCTTCCTGCAGCATTTGCAACCCAAACATACAACACTGAACTGTTGAAAGAGAACCAGACAGTGAAATTACTAGAAACAAATTTGAAAATTAAGTCAGCTTTCATTTTCCTCCTGGAGCACAACCCAAAAAGAAATTTTAAACAGCATAAATGAAGAAAAATAAATTACTTCAATGTCAATGAGCTCCAGTGTTCTCAGTAACACAAACAGGAAAAGTTTGATTTTTAAAATACATGATTTTTATACAGCAGGGATAATGATACTGATATCCTTTGCAAAGTACTTGAGATCTACTCATGAAAAAGTGCTATATAAGAGCTAAGTATTTATTATTATTAACCTGACAATGTCCCTTTAAAAAGAAAAATGTAAAAACCCCAAAGACTTCTACAGTTAACAAAGTTATTCGAAATATCAGTTTAGAGAGATAAATTAATCAAGAGAGAAACCTTTAACTGAATTAATGAAAGAGACATTCTGAAAAACGTCTACCTGATGTCAATGAGGAAAGATGGGGAACCATCAGAAAACAAAGCCATAAATGCTTTTCTAAAGGAAAGAGGACAACCTTTTGCCAAGTTAATAAAATTATTCAGAGTAACCATGGAACAAAGGAAGATTGCACAAAGTTGGAACAATGCACCTGTCACCAAAAAGACAAAGAATTAAAGACCAATCACCTTACTAATTCTAAAAGCTTTCCACAAACACCAACATTCTTGTAATAACAGCAGAATAAGTAGAACTGACATATTACTTAAACACACAAAATAAAAAGGCTTTAAGTATGAGTACTCATCAGCTACAGATTACACTGAGTGCCATCATGAAAATACGGGAAAGAAAAATTTAAAACATGCACAGATTTAGCATTATTTTAAAAACAAAAGAAGTAGAAACAGTTAAATATGTATACATATTAAAGAAGAGGATCTAAACTATCAAAATCAAAGTAATTCAGATTTAATTCTGCATTCTTTCTTAGATACTGCATGGGAGTAAAAAAAGACACTTTGAGAGAGAGAGTGTGTGTGTGTGTGCGTAATATTATTGAGATATATAATAAAGCAAGGAGCAATAGTTTTAAACTTTAATTTCCTTGCTTTTGTACCCTTAGTCAGCACCTTGAGATTAATATACACACTGTACAGAAGTTTGTGATTGATAAATTACATATTTACAATGCCTTGCTAAAGTTGGATTATAATATTTTCTACATTCTAGAATCTAGAAAATACAATAATGCAACTTAATGTAGATGTTTTAGTTGGATACCTACATGGATTTTATCCTTGGCATGTGACAGCATGATTTACAGCTCTGGAGGGCTAATGTTGCTTCTGTTCTGATCCAGACATAAAAAAGGGCCAATATCTAATCGCCAATCTTGTAAACACTTAAACATAGGTATAATTTTAGTTGTTTGAGTGAAGTTGTATACATGCTCAAGGGTTTGCTGCACCAGTGCCAGGGGAACAAATTCTGCTCTCAGTTAGGCAGCTGCTGAATACAATACGATTGGTATATGCAGGTCTGAGGGCATACCTCATCTTTAGTTAATCTCTTTTCAGTTTTGTAGCTTACACGCTGAAGCGCTGCAAGCACTGCTTTCCACTGATAATGTAACAGAGATTTTAAAAAGCCTTTTTAAAGGCTCTAATCATGATTGGTGTATCATACGAAAGGTACATCACCAATTGCTAAATAGATCCTGTTCTGACATTTTAACAAAAATTTGCTAGCAATTCCAAACTGGCAAAAAAACAAACATCATTTTTCTATGCAGCCATTTTGAAATGTCAGCCATTGCTAATCAATATGAATATGTTATGACTAGACACAGTGGCTCACAAACTGGTCACAGCAGCAATTTTACAGTCCTCTAATCTGGTCACATTGCCAAGATGGCCAAAATGTTTCTTCATTAGCCTAATTTATTACAATTGGGAATTTTAAAAACTTGGAATTCTTCCAAAGCGTTCTATGCTATATACTTTTAAGAAGTAATTTTGAAAAAATTAGCATTTTCTTATATTAGCACTTCAGAAATAAATATACGTAGCACCATTCCTGCACTGACATCTGTCATTCAAACAGATGTCGGCCTATAAACCTCAAAACTGTTATTGCAAGTTTATTGGGTGACATCTGTTTGAGTTACAGATGCCCATATCTTTTCAGATATGTGCATTTATATATTGTTTAATTAAGCAACTGACCCTAACCGTCTTTTTGGGACACTTTTCTTACCAAAAAAAAAAAATCCTAGACTTCTTATCCTTAACATATCATTGTTCTTTTCAAACTACTGCAAATTGTGAAATACTGGATTTTAGATCAAATGGATAATTAGACTAAATAAATTTTAGAAAAATATTTGTCAAAACTCCTTTTAAGCCCATGCTACTGCAAATGAAATCAACATGAGAAAAAAACAAATTTCTAAATAACCTGAAATCTTAGTTATCACTCTATTCTTAATTGTAATACTTAAAAGATAAAAATGACATACAAGAAACAATATACATTTTCTTATTTAGCATCTGAAAGAGTTGAAATTTGCTTCAGATGAGAAAACCTCGCTTATCTGGTATTCTATACAATAGCCAGTGCAGGATATGGTGGATGGTTTTTCAAGGAGTGATTAAACACAAATTAAAAGCTTCTTTGATCTCTGTATGACAGGCTTGTGAGAGACTACATACCAAAATGTGTGTTGACAGCGTCTGTGGAAGGTTCTCAGGTTTGGTCTAACCTACTTAAATGAAACCCAGCAGGAACTTTGTCAAGAGCCTGACTCTTTTGGCACCCTTATTGTCCTGAACAGTGGGTCATTGGCTTGTTTGTTGGGGATGGCAGATGGTTTCATTTGTTGTGTACTTCCACTCACCACCAAATTTTAGGTAGTAGCCTGGCCAGTGATGGGAGAGAAGTAATGCGTGGTTGCACCTGTCGCTTTCACTTCAAAAAAAAGTCCAGCTCCAATAGTAAAAGACAGTAGGGAAAAACGGTTAAGACTGGCTTCAGAAGCTCAATAAACCAAACAAGTAGGTGGCCTTAACACTATATACAGCTTTTAATTAGTAGTTCTTTCTGATTCTTTTTAATGTTTTCTTTTATGATAAGGTTTAAATGCTTGTCATACTTTAGGGGGAGCTATTGCGTCATAAGAAACTTTAAATGTTAATTATTAACAGTAGATAGAGGTGAAGGGGAAATTATACAAAGAAATAAAGAAAATAGCCACAAAAATATGATTAACCTGAATTGAATCTGAAGTCTGATTTCTACCTCATGAAAAGTGTTAACACTCTATTGATAATATTCATTCAGATTCAGTGCCTGAAACCCTTAATCACGATTGCAACCCTACTGTGTAAGGTATGGTACTGAACATATAAGATACAGTCCCTACCTTTACACACTTACAATCTAAGTAGCACTGAAGGTAATGTAGGCACACTACATTTTCCACTGTATCGAAAGGAAAAATATCTGCAATATGGATCAAGTGTGAGGTCTTTATTCATGCCACAGAATTCTTCTGAATAAAGGCTTAGTAACGAGTTACCCACGATTGAGACACTGAATTGTCAGTGTACTGTAAGTCAAAACTGAAACATACTGACAAAGCTATGTGGGAAAAGTTACCCACTACAATGCATTTATGCATGGCTCTTGCATTAATTTTATGGGAACCAATTCACACATCGAATCATCACCCGATTAGTCTTCACATGTCCCCATGCCATATAAAATTAAACTAAAATGCTTACTAATCTTTTGTAACCATTGTTCTTTGAGATGTGTTCTTCATGTCCATTCCACGTTAGGTGTGTGCGTGCCACGAATACTGTTGCAGGAGATTTTTCCCTGAGTGGTATCCCTCAGGCCGGCTCTAGCGCTTTCTGGAGCCCTGTGCGCATGCACTGGTATAAGGGGTGCGGCTGGCCAAGCACCCTCTCAGAATGGTGCCAGGGGAGCACTTTCCACTGATACTGAAGTACTCGGTGCTGAACTGGAGCAGCTCGGCTCTGGGACTGATCTGAGGGTGGCTCCCGTGAGGATAGCCTTCAGCGTCATGTCTCTGTTCTTTTTAGTGCAGGGTCTAAAGTCCCGACAGATCTTGCACTTGTCTCTCTCATGAGTTTCTCCCCTCTTCCCCCACAACCAATTTTGAGCAGTTGGAGTGCGGGTCACTCACTGGCATAGGTTTGCCACAGGAGGCACAAGGCTTGAAGCCCAGCCCCTGGGGCAAAGGAGTCCCTCGTCAATAGGAACTATCTGTTTACACTTACTATATACACCAACACTAATTACAAAAACCACTATATACACTAGACTAAGATAACTACGAACCTCTGGGAAGAAAGCCTTGCCGGAGCAAGAAGGGTCATTCCAACAATGGTGATGGGTGGTAAGAAGGAACTGAGAGGGTGCATGTCCAGTTGTGCCTCTTCTACCAGTGCATAAGTGCGCAGCTCCAGAGGGCGCTAAAACCGGCCTGACGGATACGACTGAGGGAAGAATCTCTGGCAACAGTGCACATGGAATGGACATGAGCAAGCACACAAAGAACTATATTATCCTCTGTACTGTGCCTACTTTTGAGTTTTGCCAGTAGTATTTATCCTGGTGATTCAGTTCTTCAGCTTACCCAATTCCTCAAACCCGATTTCCAAGACTCTAATCTACCCCATCAAATGCCATTATTTCCAACATGATGGTCCCCTCAGCTCCTGACAAGGGTTTCCAACTTGTCTTTTCATATCAGATACTAAACTACATGGACCAATGGTCTTATCCAGTATGCAATTCCTATGTTTCTGTCTCTAACCCTAGTTAATACCAGCTACTTCAAAAGAAAGTTCAAGAAATCCTGCAGAAAGCAGTTATGCAATAACCTTCCTGCCAGGAAAGTTTCTTCCTAATGTGCATTAGAGTCTGGCTTATGCCCTGAAACATGAGGGTCTATATTGTTTCCAAAACTCTTGGTTGCTTTTACTAATCCTCACTTATCATTGAATATTCTTATTGTCCACAGAAGTGTTCAATCTATTTAAAGCCTGCTACGTTGTTGGCCTCGATGGTATTTTGTTGCAATTAGTTCCACAGATTAATTGCATTATGCGACAAAGCATTTTCTTTAACAGTTTTGAATTTGCCACCTTTCAAATCCATTTAATGTCACCTGTTCTTGTAATAAGAGATATGGTGAACAGAAATTCCTAATCTAACTTCTCTGCATCATTTATTATTTTGTGAACCTTTTCAGGTCTCCTCTTATTCTCTTTCTAAAGGCAAACAATACCAGTCTTTTCAATCTCCCTGCCTATGGGAGTTTTTCCATTCTAGTCATTCTCATGGCCCATCTCTGAAAGCAACTCTATATTTGCTATATCATTTCTGAGATAGACAGACAAGTACTTTTTAGTACTTGTCAAGGTTCCTCCCCAACTCTGAACTCTAGGGTACAGATGTGGGGACCTACATGAAAAACCTCCTAAGCTTATCTTTACCAGCTTAGGTCAAAACTTCCCCAAGGTACAAAATATTCCACCTGTTGTCCTTGGATTGGCCGCTACCACCACCAAACTAATACTGGTTACTCGGGAAGAGCTGTTTGGACGCGTCCTTCCCCCCAAAATACTTCCCAAAACCTTGCACCCCACTTCCTGGACAAGGTTTGGTAAAAAGCCTCACCAATTTGCCTAGGGTACTACAGACCCAGACCCTTGGATCTTAAGAACAATGAACAATCCTCCCAACACTTGCACCCCCCCTTTCCTGGGAAATGTTGGATAAAAAGCCTCACCAATTTGCATAGATGACCACAGACCCAAACCCTTGGATCTGAGAACAATGAAAAAGCATTCAGTTTCTTACAAGAAGACTTTTAATAAAAATAGAAGTAAATAGAAATAAAGAAATTCCCCCTGTAAAATCAGGATGGTAGATATCTTACAGGGTAATTAGATTCAAAAACATAGAGAACCCCTCTAGGCAAAACCTTAAGTTACAAAAAAGATACACAGACAGAAATAATTATTCTATTCAGCACAATTCTTTTCTCAGCCATTTAAAGAAATCATAATCTAACACATACCTAGCTAGATTACTTACTAAAAGTTCTAAGACTCCGTTCCTGGTCTATCCCCAGCAGAAACCAGCATATAGACAGACACACAGATCCTTTGTTTCTCTCCCTCCTCCCAGCTTTTGAAAGCATCTTGTCTCCTCATTGGTCATTTTGGTCAGATGCCAGCGAGGTTACCTTTAGCTTCTTAACCCTTTACAAATGAGAGGAGCTTTCCCCTGGCCAGGAGGGATTTCAAAGGGGTTTACCCTTCCCTTTATATTTATGACAGTACTAATACCAGGAATTTTATTAATTAGTTCTTTATTCACTACTTTATTAAGACATTCAAAGAATTCTGATATATCTGTGAAGCACAATATTCCTTTGGAGAAACTATGTTGGTCAGATCTTATCTAATGATCAAGATGTTTTATAAATGTATTTTAAAAATTATTGTTTAAGCCAATTTACCAGGTCTGGAAGCAAGACTTACTGGTTTGTAATTACCCAGATCTCCTTGACTAAAAAGTAGCACAAAATTTTCTACCTTCAAATCCCTTGGTATGGCAGCTGATTATACTGAGTAATTATATAGGATTGATAGCAGTTCAGCCACATCATTTTTAAGTTACTCACAACAATGATGTGTACCACATGGTACTAGTGACTTGCTGAATTTTAAGCTTATCCATTTGTTCCAATATGAACAATGTCACCTCATTCCAGGAGTACCTCATCTTTATTGAAAAATAACAGAGATAAAATATTTAGCTTTTTTGAAATGCCTTTTTATCCTCCTTAATTGCTCCCTTTATCCCATGGTAATCCAGAAAACTCATCAATATTCTACAGGCTTCTTACTTCTGATGTATTTCAAAATTTCTTACTTGTTTTTACGTGTCTGGATATTTGCTCTTCAAATTCTAACTTCCACTTCTATTTTCTTTTTACACTCTGTCTGCTGTAGTTTATGCTCTTTTTAAAATGGCTTTATTAAGCTTGGTTTCCATTCTCTGAAGGATATCTGTTTGACTCAAATAACCTCTTGAACCTTGCCATTTAGCCATACTGTTTTACTTCTTGTTTCCCCGCTTCCTTTTTGTTGTTGTTGTTGTTTAAAGGTATATATGCCCTTTGAGACTGTTTTTGTATCCTGGGCCTCCAAATAAATCTAAGGATTATTAATTTCTTTATTTTTGACTTGAGTGCTTTTTGATTAGCTCTCTACATTTAAGAAAGGAAGATTTTAAATAGATGAGTGCTACCATGTTAGTTTTTGGTATCTTTCTTGCCCAAATGCATATATTATGTGATTTAGGTATGAAAGTTTTTAATATGGTCAATGTTTTCTTGCCTCTACAAACAAATGTATATTATCTCAGGATCAATCACTTTTCCAAAAAAACAGTTTCGACTTTGATTATCCTTCCTGGAAGACCACATGTTTCTTTTCCAACTTCTCAGCTTCCACTTCCTACTGCAATTTATTATGCACAATGTATTCCAGATATACATTCAGATCTTGAATATCTGGGTAAAGGCCAAATTTCTAGCTGGCCCCAAACCAGCCTCTAAAAATTGCACATAAAACCTGCATTTAACAGGTAATTTGGTGCCAGATTCTTGATTTTTCAAGAACAAATGCCTGTTTGCAAAAAGATCACCGCAAACCCAGAACCGGCAAAAGCAGACATCTTAGAAGATGTAGCTGAAACCTGTCCCCATATGTCACTGGTGTTACTGCCCGATGCCCTACTGTTCCTTAACTGAATAAAAAGAGAATGGGAAGGTAGGAAGAGTGTTACACCTATAGTTTAAAAAGGCAACTTTTTTTTTAACCTCTTCTATAGAAGTTCCACTTCCAAATTTTGTGCTGTCTGGGTTCCAGTTTCCTCTCGCAGATAGAAACATTCACATTTTAACATTCTTTACTGACCTTGAGGGGTGAAAAGCAATCTTGAAAAATTATTTCGAATGGTCTGAAATTATGTTTCTTTTGTTTTAAAAGAAAGAGAAGCATTTTCACAATTGAAATTTAAGCCTGTTTAGTTTAAAGCAGCTGAAATGATACTGTGAATTAGTACAACAGTCTGATTGTACCCTATGATGCAATTTTACTTGACAGTTTAAAACGTATGGTACACAATTACTAGATGAACAATAGCTAATTTCTTAAATTATGTTTAAATTGGTCTTGATTACCAACTAAAGACAAAACTTGATGTCGCAAATGCAGTGCACATGATTAAAGGGGTGTCAAGTGTTAATGGGCGAGTCTAATATTTCTTGAGTCACAGGTTCTACCTTCTACCAGTAGAGCGGCTCTCAACCTTTCCAGACTACTGTACCCCTTTCAGGAGTCTGATTTGTCTTGTGTACTCACAAGTTTCACCTCACTTAAAAACTACTTGCTTACAAAATCAGACATAAAAATAGAAGTGTGTCACAGCACACTATTATTGAAAAATTACTTACTTTCCTCATTTTTACTATATCATTATAAAATAAATCAACTCAAATATAAATATTGTACTTACATTGCAGTGTATAATATACAGAGCACTATAAACAAGTCATTGTATGTATGAAATTTGTGTTTGTACTGACTTGGCTAGTGCTTTTTATGTAGCCTGTTGTAAAACTAGGCAAATATCTAGATGAGTTCATGTACCCCCTGGAAGATATCTGTGTACCCCCAGGAATAGGTATACCCCTGGTTGAGAACACATATCACAAGCAAAATGATTTTCGTGGGTCTTAACATATTAATCTGCAGAACCAGTTAAACTACTGCTCAGTTTTATAAAGTTGGAAGTGTGATCAGAAGAAACCTATGAATGGAACAGAGATGTTGCCATCAAGAACTTGGCAACCTGACAGACCTTTATGAATGCTAATTACATTCCTATAATGTGTCTGGCAGAGATAAGAGGAGCTCAGAGACCACAGTGATGGGTACAGTATAAGGACCTCAATGAGAGCATCTTCCCTCCGTGAACAAAGAAATCCCAAAGACATGATTCTTTTCTAGGCATGTTTTATCCCAATCTGAGAATCCAGAGTCTGTAATAGTGGAAAGCTGCAATGCAACAGAACTTCATTTATTAGAATACAGAAACTTAACACATGAGATCCAAAAACAGAGACACAAAGCAGGCTGATGTTGGAGGCACAGAAGCACAACTCATTCCACTTTGTTCTAGACCGGCTTTTTGTAGACGAACCCGGAAAACCCACACTACACTTCCCCACAGAGGCCTCTATAGCCCGCATGCAGAAGAGGAAACCCCTTTCAAGTTGAAAGTGATAGCTTCTAATTCTAACAGATTTCAATACACCAAAAGATTAACACCCGCAGAAAAGTTGAAATCTCTCAAAACCACATGTAAATGGGTTGGCTAAAATTTCTAAATCAACCACAATTCTTAAATATCAGTTCTGGTCCTCCTACTCTCCACACAACCACTGTTAACAAATAGTGGCAAACAGAGATACAAGATGCAAATTATGTCAGATGAGATGTACAATAAACAGACCTTTCCTATAAAAGTATTCTAAAAGCTATGTTGATTTTAAGTTCATTATAGGATGTAGTCCTGAAAACTTAGGCCAATATGAAATGCTGGGTTCTCAGCCCTTTTGAAAAACAGATTAGTTGTTAATGTCTAAATATAAATTTGGAAAACTAAATGTAGGCACCTAGTTCTGAAAACCTTGGCCTCAGCGTTTGTGTTCCCAGTTCTTTTGCTAGTGGACAGTCTATTGTTTCTACAGCCTTTGCTGCTGATTTGACTGCACATCCTCCGGAGAGATCATGAATAGGCTCTTCTGAAATTAAAATACTAACAGGTGAATTAAGAGGCTTTTTTCAACCTAGATCCAGTACAGGGTTTTGTGTTTTCAAATAACACTATTAACTGTTTGTAAATTACATTACAAACATGTAGTACAATTGTTCCCAGTATCTACTTGTACATCATCCCTTCTGTTAGCCAATACATATATGTTAGGTGTAATGCACACCACGTTATGCTATCCAGCATGTGGGAGGTTAGGTTAATTTAATCTATTATGCTCTTCCCACAATGCTCTGTTCATTCATATCAAGGTATATATCTAAGGCCCTATCAAATTCACAGCCATGAAAAACGCGTCACAGACCGTGAAATCTGGTCTTTTGTGTGTTTTGACCCTATACTACACTGATTTCATGGGGGAGACCAGAGTTTCTCAAATTGGGGGTTGTGGTGGGGCGGTGCCCCAGCCCCAGGCAAGATTGGGTTACGGCAAGCCAGAGTGGCTATGCCAGATAGCAGCCAATCAGGGAGGGCATGTTAGAGAGCCAATCAGGGCCAGGCTAGGCCCTATATAAAGGCTGCCCAGGCCAGAGGCAGTCAGTCTCTCCCAGGCCTTCAGAGGGTGAAGGTCTATCTCCTGTGTGAGGAGACTAGCATCAGGGACAGTGCAGTGCTTGGCAGGCAAGGGGAGCAGAAGGGAACTCCCACCCAGTACCTACCAGGCTGCGGGCCCTGAGAAAAGGGCCTTGCCGGTGCAAAGGGGCCGAAGGGGAAACTGCCCAGGGAGAGAGAGATGGACAAGGGGAGAGAAGGAGGGCAAGCAGGAAGGCTGCCACCAAAGGGTTCCTGGGTCGGGACCCAGAGTAGAGGGCGGGCCTGGGTCCCCCCCCTTGCACTTACCCCTGGCAGTTAGGAATAGCCATCATGGACTGCATCAGACCCCTGCCAAAAGGGGTTATACTTTGGGGTGCGGCTGGCAATTGTGGAAGGGGGTGTGTGTGGACTAGGGGGCACTGCTGGAGGGCAGTGTCCTGAAGAGGATGCCGCCGAATAAGGAGCAATGCGTGTCCAGACACCAACAGAGGGCAAGAGACAGATGGGACACCACCAGCGGAGGGTGCTCCACGTGGACTGAGCTAATTCCCAGAGATACCAATGGGAGGTGCCGTGGTGGTGAGTCCTGACTCCATCACAGGGGGGTCACAGGGTTGTTTTAGGGGGGATTATGGTATTGCCACCCTTGCTTCTGCACTGCCTTCAGAGCTGGGTGGCTACAGAGCAGCGGCTGTTGGCCGGGAGCCCAGCTCTGAAGGCAGCACCCCTCCAGCAACAGCGCAGAAGTAAGGATGGCAATACCATACCATGCCACCCTTACTCCTGCCTTCAGAGCTGGACGGCTGGAGTGTGGCAGCTGCTGACTGAAGGCCCAGCTCTGTAGGCAGCAGTGCAGATGTAAGGATGACGATACCACACCAGGCCATCCTTACTTCTGTGCTGCTGCTGGTGGCGGCTCTGCCTTCAGAGCTGGCCTCCCAGCCAGCAGCCGCCACTTTCCAGCTGCCCAGCTCTGAAGGCAGCATCACCGCCTGCAGCAGCGCAGAAGTAAGGATGGCAGTACCACAACCCCCCCTACAATAACCAACCTTATGACACCCCCCCCACAACTCCTGTATGGGTCAGGACCCCTAAAATTACAACACCTTGAAATTTCAGATTTAAATAGCTGAAATCATGAATTTACTATTTTTAAAATCTTATGACCATGAAATTGACCAAAATGGGCCATGAATTTGGTAGGGCCCTGTATATATCCCACAATTCCCTGCACAGCTTAGCACTTGGCATATGGAACTTGTCAGAAAGAAGACACCTGAATGTTCTGCCACGTTACAAGCTTGCAGGGTATCTTTATGGTCCCTAGCACTGGGAATGTGGTATCCAAAACAAGAGATAAGGAAAAGTACAGAACAAGTTAAGGAAGTGGAATGAACTGGTGGGTTTGATTTTTAACTGACATATAAAGTGCTTTTGGCTTGTATACAACCAAACTATAAATATGGCTACTTTGAATGCATATTTCAGAGCACACCTTCAGTAGAAGATGAACTGAATGTTGCAAGAAACAGTTTCCCAAAGAAAATGATATGTGTAGCTCCTTTTCATATTGTACCATGTTGTCTTTGGACAATAAATTGGCTAAGTTTGGTTATTTGGGCTCTTCAACATTTTTAATATTGAACCACATGTATAGCCAAAATCAATTGGCTATACTGTTGGCAATACTTCCTCAGTTTCTATTACTTACTTTTTCTTCTAAGGGCCTTTACTTCTCCCCACCTCACCTTTAGATATCAGCTGCTGTTTCTCTTTACAATCTTATAAAAACAAAACAAAAAAACCCCTAAGAATAGTCAACTCTCTCTCCAAAAGCACTTAGCTATGGTGGTGGTGATTACGGAGTCCTTATAGAAAAGACTTCATGAGGAGTACTAAAGAATTAGCTTTCTTTTATATTTATACATATGTCTACACACAGGCATGCATGCATGCACAGTATTTCAGAACACATATGTGTATTCTGAATGCTGATGCACATTGCGCAAGGCCTAAAAGCCACAGCTGGCCAGACAGCGTGTTTTTTTAAAATCCCTTTTTTTCCCCTTTAACAGGGTGTGCACACTAAAAGCCATAATTCACAAGTGTGATGTAAAAACCTCTGAAATATGAGACATTGCTGTCATTACTCTTGTGAATTACAACTTTTTTTCATACAGGTTTGTGATCAATTATAAGGGCAATCCATGTAATATATAGAATATATATAATAGTATGCCACAGTATAATGTAATTTATTTCCATCACTGAAGTAATATCACACAGCTCACCAGAGGCCAAATTTGAAAGTTCACTCTGAAGGTTATTCCTTCATGTAGGTCTATTTTGTACCATTGCTCAATTTTCCCTTCAACTATTTGCTTAGTTTTCATCTTTGAACACGTTTTACTGAGATTCAGTTTAACTGAAACAATGTGGAAAAAGTGTCATTATTTAGCAATCAGGAGACTATGCCTCTAAGGCCTAACACTGAACATGATTCAAAAGCCAAGTGTGGTTTGGAAAACAAATTCGAATCTGTATGTGAATTTTTAATCTAGCATATTCTATGTGTGCATTTTTTTAAGTGTCTTCAGGCTTTTGATGTTGCGTTAACATTATATTTTTTTCTTGTCTCTTTAGTAAAATCTTTATCCATCTGGTGCCATGTCAAGTATAAGAACTCAGAATCTGTAGATATCATACATTTCTGTTTTTCCAGCTGGTCATCCTGCCGGGAGTTGGCTGGATGCCCTGGGCCAGCAGTATTGTCTAAGGGCGATACACTGGAGCATAATGCCTACTTGCAAGAGTTCAAAGGGGTTGCTTTGCCTAGCGGCAATATCAGGGGAAGGGTCACCTAGTGGCAAGAGAGGGGAGGGTTGGGGACCCGGGCCCGCCTGACTCCACGGGGGTTCTGACCCAGGACCCTTCAAAACAAGGTACCTGGACACAGACATGTTCAAGTCCCAATACCCATAAGCACATTCCCTGGGTCACTTCCTACCCTTGTCCCAGTCACTCTGGTGATGTCTCCAGGATTGGATGTAGGCTGTCTCTTGAGTCCTTTCAGTTTAATCTCTAGGGGCTCCTCTGCTGGCTTTCCTAAGTCATCCATCTTGGCTCCAGTGGTTGGCTGGCTTCCCAGGGTGCTGTTGGCTCAATCCAGGCAGTTTGAGTCCCAGCAGCTTCCTGGCAGGAGGCTGTCACACACAACTGCTCTCCTCCTCAGTCAGCCCAGACTGAGCTGAGCTGCTCCCTTTTTGAATGCTCCCTTCACCAGGACCACACCCAGCAGGGGTGAAGGGGCATGGCCTCTTTGGCCAGAACTGTTCTTTAACCCCTATTTTGCCCTGGGAGACTGGTATACCCCGTCATGCACACAGCCAGATCATTACTGGGAAGAGAACTTGTTTACCTGGTACTACTCACTTGAGGATGAGCTTCCTTCACAAAACCACATAGGGTACACAAGTAGTGTTCAGCAATTGAAGTTTTCCCATTAATTGCCTCATTCCATTTGGTAGAAACAGATGGAATTTATTTCCCACACATCATATGCCAAGGTCTTTTAAAACATGTTGGCATAAAATTCCACCACCCAAACAGAAACGTATTACAGGAAGAATAGGTTGCTATATTTAGGTGGCCTAACTATTCCATTATACAGTATTATTTCAACTTTTTCTTTGAGAAGGTCTCACATCTCCATTGTTTGAAGTAGGCTTTTGATATTCAGCAGGGAAAATACTTTCAGGCTACAGAAGTGCCTTTTCTTTGTCCCATGAAATTCCATTCAGCTTTGCTGAGGTATAAATTGTTAAAATTCACCATTTCCTTTCTCCTGTTTGCATTCCTCAGGAAATTTTTGGGAACATGGCAATTAACAGACATTCTTTGGCTGGGCTCATGCTGGCTGCCATCACTGCACCAAGCTGTACTCACTTCTGGAAGCTGCCAGAGCAGCTATAATGGGAGAGGGGTGCATGAAGGTGAAGGGAGCTGATTCCCCCCACTCCAGACCCAGCACAAAATCCCAGTAGCCCAGGACCTGCTCTGGGGGAGCCACTCAAAGCAGGAACTGGGCCAGAATACCTTCCACCCCTGTAAATATCTCCTGGACCCAGTGCCAGGCCTCAGCAGCCCAATTCCCCTTCCCCTAGGGCACCACATGGGGCTGGAGCTCATTCAACTCTCAAATAGTGGGGTAGGAAGGGGAGAGAGAGGAGCCAGACTCCCTCTAACTAAGCATGGACTTAGCAGCCCACCCACACCTTCAGGGATTTAGTAGGGGGCAAGGAAACCCCACTCCTGAATCCTATGGCGGAGAAGATGAGAGAAAACCATGCTGGGCCAGGTTGAGCTGCTTCCCAGTCACTGGACCCATTAGTCCATCCTTTCTGGGATAGTCAACTCCAGCTGTTGACTGACAGTCCTCAAATACTAGTGGTCTGTGCTGCAGTGAATAAGAATCAGCTTCAAAGTTGACCGATTATGAATCAAATATTAAAATGACATATTACAATTTTTAGTTATTTTGCAAAGTCAAACATGCAAAAATTAGAAAATTCCAGATTTAATTGCTTGTGCAACCTTAATTTTGCCCCTTGTGCAAACGTGTTAGGACACATTCTTTAATTACATGATCTCATAATATTTTTTTGCCACAAAATCCTGACCTAGTTCAGTGCACAGGACGGATGTATAAGGATACAGAATTAATTAAGGATACAGACGGATGTATAAGGACAGATGTATAAGGATACAGGATACAGAATTAATACTGTGCAAGTAATTGTAAATCTGGAATCTCCTATTTTTTGAGTGCTTGAATTTGCAAAAAATTTTTAAATGCAATTATGTACATAATACCAACAGTAAGTTCCATTTATATACAACTGAGGATCATTTATAGACCAATAAGCAGACAAGACTGCTGTCCCAGGGCCAAACTATGTCCAGAGACTTAAACAGGAACCAAGTATTAAGATATTCTGTGGGAAGAATATGTCCCATGATGCAATACACAATGCTAGCTAACACAGTGAATCCAAGACTACACTTATGATATACAGAGGAATCCCCCAAAATAGGGCACAGAAGATTCTTCCATTATTTATCTCAAGTGTACTGTCATTTGTAATTGTACAGTGAAAAATTTCATCAATATTCACTTAGTATGTAAAATTGTAGTTTGTAGTGCCATTTCCCTTAAGTTATTTTCTTTCATTCTGTATCATTAATTGCATACAGTGCTATCATCTAAAAATATTATGATAATAAAATGTTAACTAAATATGAGAATACTGCAGTGATAATCTGGGTCCAGAACCTCTAAAGCACATTAGTAGTCAGCTGCGGGACACATTATGTAAGAACAGGATTAAATATTTATCTTTACACTTTACAGCTCTCTTATTCACTCCTCTTTTTAAAATTTTGTTCTAACACACAATTTGTAGCCAATTTTTTTAAATCAACAATCTCATCCTCTAAAACACACTCACTTTCTGCTGGGGTTTGGCTTAATAGAGTATCACCAAAAGTTAACATTTAGCAAGAGTTGTCATTCAGTTATAATACATTTACTTTCTATTCTACAGAATTTGTAGTCAATGCTCTTCTTATTTTAAATGTAGTGACTATAGCATCTTCTGACATGGTATGATTCTGATGCCATCTCCCAATACTAGCACCATTGTCCTACCTCTTGTCTAGGACTCAGCTCTCAAGAACAGAGAAATAATCACTTCTGAGAGTCCTCTCTCGCCTCTAAAAGCAGTCTGGGCTTTTGGAAAAGGGAAACCCGCCTGCCTGCTCTAACATGCCTTCATCCCACTAACACTGCACACCTCCACCTCCCTTTTTTTCCCTCTCCTATGACTGCAGAGGTGTTAATGGGCTACTCTATCTTGAATGGTCCCTTCTTACAATATATGCTAACTACTTATTCTAAACAGTCTGTTCCATCTTGCATTTAGCTGTGATGCTTAGAGTAACTTTCCTAGAACTGAAGTGCTCTGTGTGGTTTGAAAGCTTGTCTCTCTCACCAACAGAAGTTCCTCCAATAAAAGACAGAGAAGGTGGGTGAGATAATATAAGGCCTTATATACACTAGTCAGCTTACAGCGGCACAGCTGTACCCATGCAGCTGTAAGATCGCTCGTGTAGCTGCTCTAGGCTGACGGGAGAGACCTGGGACTGACACAGCCACAACTACACTGAATACATAAAAAGAAAGGCATTCTTTACTACTTGGCTCTTCCTCCTGATCAACACGGATCTTCTCGAATGGAGGAGAACACCAATACCTGGCTCTCATCAACCACCAACAGGAAAAAAAAATCTACCACTAACAGAAGTTGGTGCAATAAAAGATATTACCTCACCCGCTCAGAATGTTTCAGCTATTTCCATAACTAAATGATTCTAAGATACCACAACCTCAGCCATTTTACTACTACTACTTGTCTTGCCAGAAGGAAGTCTACTGAGATTGGGGCCAATACTGAAAGCCTTCTCCACTTCAATATAGCTACTTCTCTGAGCAAGGATCACTTACATGAGTAATGCTTGAAGTTACAGGACCATAATTGTTACTAAGCATTTGAGTGCATGGGAGAGGCTAAAGATTTTCACTATTTTACAGTATGTTCTACCATAAGCCAGTAATATGGTAGAAAATATATTTTATTAATTTAGCATTGCTTTAATGCCAACACAGCATTAGAAAAATGTGTTGAAAACATAATAAAATTTACCTGCAACCAACTCAAAGTCTCCAGCCTCTTTCATGCATTAAAATGTTGTCAGCTACATCAGCACAGAGGGAAGATGGCAGATTCTGGTTTCTTTAATTTTTAATATTTATAGTTATTTTAAAAGAATAAACTGCAATTTCCCTTTAATACTGTAAATATCTTGAATTATTTAATATCTCGTTTAGTTTTCCATCTTTACAATTCCCTTTATGCAGCAATACAAGCTGTCACACACAATGGAAATGCTGATGAAAGGAAAAGCCTGTGGTTTCTGACAGCAGCAGTGAACTCTGACCTTCAAGGACTATAAAATAGCCAACTTGGGTCCATTTTACATGAATGAGTTGAGTGATATATGTGCCCTAGCTTAAGTTTACAGAGATAGAAAACATCCTATGAAAACTATAGAAATTATATAAAAAGCTTTCCAGGCTCAATAAAAAAGTGAAGCTTCATAGTACATAGGTTTCCCTTGATTTTGTGAAGGATGTTTACATGATAGTAGACAGACAGATTTCTATGTGGGATTCAAACAATTTTTAAAAGAACAGTTGCACATGAAAATGAACTGTGGGTATGGAGACAGCCACTGCACGCTGTAGGAGAATTGGTCATATATTCACAAATGGGATTACAACAACTACTAATCCATCACAGCAGGCACAGGCATATTACCTATCATACAGGCCTCAAAGGAATAATAGGGGGGGAAAACCGCTCACCTGATAAAAGTACAGTAAAAGCTTTGTTATCCAGCAGTTTAGAGGAATGGGGAGTGCTGGTAAGTGAAAAATGCCAGTTAACTAAGAGTTTGGGTGCAGGAGGGGGTGTGGGGCATGGACTTTGGGAGGGAGATTGGGTGCAGGAGGGGGCTTGGGGCAGCAGGCTGGGGTGCAGGAAAGGTTTGGAGTGCTGGATCCAAAGGGTGCTCACCTTGGACAGCTCCCTGCAAGCAGCAACCTGTCCCAGCTGCTTCTAGGTGGAGGTGTGGCAGGTGGCTCTGTGTGCTGCCCCTGCCCCACCCCAAGCACTGGCTTTGCAGCTCCCATTGGCCAGGAACTGCGGCCAATAAGAGTTCTGTGGGCAGAGCCTGTGGGCGGAGGCAACGCACAGAGCTGCCTGCTGCACCTCCCCCAAGGAGCAGCCAGGACAGGTCACTGCTTTTGGAGAGCTGAATGAGGTGAGCACCCCCCGAATCCAGCACCCTCAAACCTCTCCCACAGCCCAACCCCCTGCCCTGAGCCTCCTCCCACCCCCGAACTCCCACTCAGAGCTGAGCCCGCTTTCCACACTCCCTCCCATGCCCCAACCCCCAGCCCCACATCCCCTCACGCACTCCAAACCCTCATGTCCGTTCTTACACCTAGGAGCAGTAGGGACATGTTGCTGCTTCCAGGGAGCCACATGGAGCCAGATAGGGAGCCTGCCAGCCTTGCACCAACTGGACTGTAAGAACAGCCATACTGTGTCAGACCAAAGGTTCATCAAGCCCAGTATCCTGTCCTCTGACAGTGGCCAATGGCAGGTGCCCCAAAGTGAATGAATAGACAAGTTATCATCAAGTGATCCATGCCCTGTCACCTAATCCCAGCTTCTGGCAAACAGAGGCTAGGGACACCATTCCTGCCCATCCTGGCTAATAGCCATTGACGGACCTTTCCTCCATAAATCTATCTAGATCCCTTTTGAACGCCGTTATAGTACTGGCCTTCACAATACCCTCTGGCAAGGAGTTCCAGAGGTTGAAAGTGCGTTGCATGAAAAAATACTTTCTTGTTTGTTTTAAACCTATTAAGGTTTCATTTGGTGGCCCCTTGTTCTTGTATTATGAGAAGGAGTAAACAACACTTCCTTATTTACTTTCTCCACACCAGTCATGATTTTATAGACCTCTATCATATCCCCCCTTAGTCGCCTCTTTTCCAAGCTGAAAAGTCCCAGTCTTATTAATCTCTCCTCATACGGAAGCTGTTCCATACCCCTAATAATTTTTGTTGCCCTTTTCTGAACCTTTTCCAATTCTAATACATCTTTTTTGAGATGGGACATCCACATCTGCACACAGTATTCAAGGAGTGGGTGTACCATGGATTTATATATAGGCAATATGATATTTTCTGTCTTCTTATCTGTCCCTTTCTTGATGATTCCCAACATTCTGTTCGCTTTTTTGACTGCCACAGCACATTGAGTGGATGTTTTCAGAGAACTATCCACGATTCCAAGATCTTTCTTGAGTGGTAACAGCTAATTTAGACCCCATCATTTTATATGTATAGTTAGGATTATGTTTTCCAATATGCATTACTTTGCATTTATCAACATTAAATTTTTGCAAGTTTTGCGAGATCCTTGTGTAGCTCTTCACAGTCTGCCTGGGACTTAACTATCTTGAGTAGTTTTGTATCATCTGCAAATTTTGCCACCTCACTGTTTACCCCTTTTTCCAGATCGTTTATGAATATGTTAAATACGACTGGGCCCAGTACAGATCCCTGGGGAACACCACTATTTACCTCTCTCCATTCTGAAAACTGACCATTTATTCCTACCCTTTGTTTCCTGCCTTTTAACCAGTTACCAATCCATGAGAGGACCTTCCCTCTTATCCCATGACTGCTTATTTTGCTTAAGAGCCTTTTAGCAAGGGACCTTGTCAAAGGCTTTCTGAAAATCTAAATACACTATATCCACTGGATCTCCTTTGTCTGCATGCTTGTTGACCCCCTCAAAGAATTCTAGTAGATTGGTGAGGCATGATTTCCCTTTACAAAAACCATGTTGACTATTTCCCAACAAATTATGTTCATCTAGGTGTCTGACAATTTTGTTCTTTACGACAGTTTCAACCAATTTGCCCGGTACTGAAGTGAGGCTTACTAGCCTGTAGTTGCCAGGGTCACCTCTGGAGCCCTTTTTAAAAATTGGTGTCGCATTAGCTATCCTCCAGTCATTTGGTACAGAAGCGAATATAAATGATAGGTTACAGATGACAGTTAGTAGTCCTGCAATTTCACATTTGTGTTCCTTCAGAACTCTTGGGTGACTATAAACCGGACTTTCTATGAAGATTAGAAAAGCCACTTTATAGAGCTTTCCAGTTGGTATAGGGCCAGATAACATAGCTTTTACTGTATTAATTCTTCCTTCAACCAGTCTTTTTTCCTCTCATTCCAACAAAGAAAATCAGTCTAAATCAACTCACAACGTAACACACACAAAATAATTCTGAAGGCATTATTATAAGACAAGGGTTGGTGATCCTGCTTCATGAATTTCCCTTTGCATCCATTGGCATCACCTCTCCATCTTGCAGAAACTACTGCTAATATACAATGAAATCCAAGGAGGTCTAAATTGCAGACTCTGCCAACCTATGCAAGACAGTGACCTCAGAATGAAATGCACATCAGAACACACAGAACTAAACTGAGGTGCTGTGGTTAAGCTTAGATTAGAGGTATTTTTGAAAGCCCTTCCAGTTGCTCTTGCAGTAATCATCACCAGCCAATCCCAGAGAAATTCATCCCTACCATAAAGTGCATAGGCAGGCATCCTTGCCTCTGGCAGCATGACCTTTCCCGGCCAGTGCCAAAAACTTACCAGAATCTGAATGACCCTTCCACGTTCACCTCCCATGATACCACCTGAAGCCCTGACTCAGTTTCCTCAAAAGGTAATCTTACATTAGCTATCTTATTAAATGGATTCAAACTACCTTACTTATGTTGCTGTAAACTCTAAATCTTTAATTTTCTACTACTCTTTAAAATGAAAGAGACTTCAAGGCAACGGAAATAAATATTCACTGTTATGGTTCCAAATACCACTTTTGTTCAGCTAAATCAAATATTTGAAAATTAATATGGAAAAGAAGAAAAGAGAAGATCAAATTAAAATTCCTGCACATCAGCAGGAATAGGTCACTTTTAAAATTTGTTTGTAGGCTGCTCAATTTATAAGCCTTTGTATATCAATATTTGAAGACACAACCTTTTCTGTGGATTAATATGGAAAAGGGAAATATTTATAAAACCCAGACTCCAAGTTACCTAGAAAAATCTAAAAATTATTATAAATTCCCAGACAAAACACTACAATTAAATGAAATTAAAGTTGAGAGTAAGTACCAGTAACAGAGATTAAAAATGTTACATGGATGTTGCAATTATAACCAAACCAAACATTATAAAATCCAGGAAATTCAGAGATAAGTTTATGTTAAGGAAACCAAACAACTTTCATTTAACCATAAGTGATATAATGGAATAACTATATTATGGTGATTCAGGCATTTTAGTATTTGTGACCCCATATTAAGTTTTTACAGATTTTTTTTTAAAGATATGTCACATTTTTTCTCCTTATGGCACCTATAGGGCAGAGTTAAGGTTGTTTGTGTGCTTTAACTATCCATGTCTTACCTTAAGAATCTAGCTCTTAATTTGCAATTGCTTATTTATTTTAAAAATTGAGTTAGTGAGACCACCACTATGTGAAGCAGGAGCAAGAAGAGCTCAGTTTCCAAGTCCCAATGTCTCTGGGTATGTCTATACTGCAATGTAAGCCCAGGGCTTGAATTCAGGCTCAAGTCTACCCCAACCCCTTCCATCTATACACCTCCATAATACACACACCTCCATAATATGATAATTATATATTTATATCTCAATATACACATAGGCCACAAATGCAGTACGGTAAAGGATAGTGACATATGTTAAATGGCATGTTTGGCTACCTGACCTAAATTCTGCCAATTCAGGGCCTGATTCAAAGCCCAGTGAAGTCAATGTAAAGATTCCTATTTCTTTAATAAGCTTTAGATCATGCTTCTAGTCATCATGTCTTGTAGTTATATCAACATTCCAAACATCTGTTCTATTTTATGTATTTATTTGGGCAGAAAAACATCCTTCAAGAGAAACAGACTCTTTTCTTCCTAAATTTGGAATCCCCTCCTCATCCGTAATTACACTTGTTTATTGTACAAGACAGGCAATATTCAGCTTTGGCCCAGTGACAAGCCTAAGGTTCTATAGTTAGATTTTTTTACAATACAAGATGTATAGAAATTTATAGTAACAGTAAAGATGAGTCACAGATTTCTAGAGTTTTGGAAACAACAGACCTTTAAGACACACAGTTATGTGTTGAAATGGCATTTTATTATGTTGAATTGATTTTTTCCGTCTGAGGTCTGTCCAATTGGATTCATAGGAACTAAGCACAGGAGGAGGAATAACAAAAAAAAAAAGGGGGTGGGGGGTGGGGAGGCGCGTCCAGATAGAATGTAAAAAGCAGCATGTACTGAATACATCATGAATATGTGGTGAACCTGCCCACCACTAATAAATAGTTTTTGGAACTAATGAATAATATGGTTATCCAAATTCATGTTAACAAATTTTTGTCAATGAAGCATTTGTTATACGCTCTTATTATACATACGTAAATTTAAAAGTAACTTAATATACTCTGCTGTGCTATCACTGATCACAGTCTGTAGTATGCTGTGAAGAGCATCTTTTTTTAATCTAAAGGTTATGCATATTTTTTTTCTTACGACTTGTCTACACAGGGAAATTTACCTATAGAATTACGCTGGTCTAATTATAACGTTATAGCCATGCTGGTATAAGTCTCCAGGTGGACGCTATTATTCCAGAAATCAACAGCAGCATAAGCTATACTAGAAAATGACATTATTATTCTGGACTATGAGTATTTCCACATGGAGTTATACCAGCACAACTACAACAATATAATTACGTTGGTACAATTCTGTTGGTAAATTTCCAAGTGCACACAAGCCCTTAGTATTGACTACAGGTAAAATTCTCTCTTTTTTACTACTGTGTGTGAATTTTGAGTTCTTTTACCTTCATATTCTGGATGGTGAGATATTAGGAAATCTCATGGCGGACTATGATCAATTCCTATAGGGTAACTTAGGTTTTTGAGTGTCAGAGAACAAAGGTGCTTTTTGTGATGCCTCATGCATATTGGTTCGCTCAAACTAGAAAAGGTTTATTTTTATGTTGTATTTATTGCCACTAAATTGCAGAAAGAAGATGACTAAATTAAGTTTAATCCAGTTTATCACTGTACTGCACTTCTGAGTTCAAATAAAAAGAGGGACAAATTTGTAGGGCAAACCCGAAATGTTACTATAGCATTTGAATGTATTTAGTTTTCACCTACACATCTACCAATGTGACATATGCCATCATGTGCCAGCAATGCCCCTCTGCCATGTACATTGGCCAAACTGGACAGTCTCTACGTAAAAGAATAAATGGACACAAATCAGACGTCAAGAATTATAACATTCAAAAACCCAGTGGGAGAACACTTCAATCTCTCTGGTCACTCGATTACAGACCTAAAAGTGGAAATTCTTCAATAAAAGAACTTCAAATACAGATTCCAATGAGAGACTGCTGAATTGGAATTAATTTGCAAACTGGACACCATTACATTAGGCTTGAATAAAGACTGGGAGTGGATGTGTCATGACACAAAGTAAAACTATTTCCCCATGTTTATTCCCCGCCCCCTACTGTTTCTCACACGTTCTTGTCAACTGCTGGAAATGGCCCACCTTGATTATCACTATAAAAGGGTTTTTTCTCTCCTGCTGTTAATAGCTCACCTTACCTGATCACTCCCATTACAGTGTGTATGTGTATTGTTTCATGTTCTCCGGGTATATAAAATCTCCCCACTGTATTTTCCACTGCATGCATTCGATGAAGTGAGCTGTAGCTCACGAAAGCTTATGCTCAAATAAATTTGTTAGTCTCTAAGGTGCCACAAGTATTCCTTTTCTTTTTACAGAATATCTACTAGATTGGAAGGCTGTAAACATGCTGACCATAAAGTGATTGGAAAGTTACTGCAGAAGAGTCCCTAAGGCCATCACACCAATGTGCAGCTGCAGCATGCTGCGTTGCACAGCTGAGGGAATACAGAAGAAACCAAGGGAGGTGGCATTTTGATATTACAGTTATCAGCATTGCAATAAAAATGGCACTTACCATATTTCACCTTGGTATAGTGACAGTATTGGTATTCTAAAAATAGCATTACACTTTTCTAATACTAAACAGAATTCATTCTCTGTCATACTTTGAGGTATTCATGATATTATTAGTAGCAAACCTTGACTTGTAAATTAAATCAGGATGCTAGGTTTATACGGTAGGGGGAAAAGTTAAAGATCACATTTTCAAGTCTAGTTGCCTACAATTCCACTCCTAAAGCCATATTTAAGTAACTACTAAAAGAAGCCTCATTTTCAGAAGCACTGAGAACTCACAAATCCCACTCAAGTGAATGGGAGCTGTAGGTGCTCAGAACTTCTGAAAATTAGATCACTTATTTAAATGCCTAAATTTGGTTTCAGGTGCCTAACTATAGGCTCGTCAGTTAGATAACACTGCCCCAATTACCTATCTGCAATCCTTTACTAAAGATATAAGCTGTAATTGTCACATTCTTGGACTCATGCCACCAGCACATTACTCAGAGTTTTGTTTGCTGATAACCCTGGCTAAGAAAGACGGTACTTTGTATTCCAACCTGAAAGGGAATAACTGAGAATCCCTAGTTCCTTTTTAACTACTGTTGCATAGGAGCTCCCAATGATAGGGCTATTCCATGCTGCTGATGCAATTAGCCCCCCCCCCCCGCTTTTTTTTTTAAATGACTCTCTGAGGACAGTTATTTCCTGTAAGACATTGAGTCAAAATTATGGTAATAGTGAAGGAAGGACCCAAAGGAGATATTATCTAGTCCCTTGATTTCGGAAGTTTGTCATTGGCCACTTGTGTTTGCAACTTAGAAGTAATGTTTCGACGCCCAGTTGCTTTTACAATAAAGATAATGGATTTCAAGTAGGCAGACTTCAGCAAACTCAGGGAGTTGGTAGGTAAGATCCCATGGGAAGCAATCTAAGGGGAAAACAGTTCAAGAATGTTGGCAGTTTTTCAAAGACACATTATTAAGGGCACAAGAGCAAACTAGCCCACTGGGTAGGAAAAATAGTAAGTATGGCAAGAGACCAGCCTGGCTTAACCAAGAGATTTTCAATTATCTGAATCTCAAAAGGGAGTCCTACAAAAAGTGGAAAGTAGGTCAAATTACAAAGGATGAAGATAAACAAATAACACAAGGATGTAGGGACAAAGTTAGAAAGGCCAAGGCACAAATCAAGATTAAACTAGCTAGAGACATAAAGGGTAAGAAGAAAATATTCTAAAAATCTATTAGAAGCAAGAGGAAGACAAAGGACAGGTAGGCCAGCTACTCAATGAAGGGTAAAAAAAAACAAGAACAGAAAATGTGGAAATGTCAGAAATGCTAAATGACTTTTTTGTTTCAGTTTTCACCAAGAAGGTTAGTAGCGAACGATTGGACATCTAACATAGTAAATGCCAGTGAAAATGAGATGGGAAAGAACAAGTTAAAAATTACTTAGACAAGTTAGATGTCTTCAAGTTACCATGGCCTGATGAAATACATACTAGAATACTCAAGGAGCTGACTGAGGAGATATCTGAGTCATTAGCGATTATCCTCGAAAAGTCATGGAAGACAGGACAGATTCCAGAGGACTGGAAAAGGACAAATATAGTGCCCATCAGTAAAAAGGCAAATAAGGACAAAGCAGGGAATTACAAACCAGTCAGCTTAATAACTTCAGTACCTGGAAAGATAATGGAACAAATAATTAAGCAATCAATTTGCAATCACCTAGAAGATAATAAATTGATAAGTAACAGACAACATGGATTTCTCAAGAACAAATCGTATCAAATCAACCTAACAGCTTTCTTTGACAGGGTAACAAGCCTTGTGGGTGGAGGGAACTGGTAGATGTGGTATATCTTGATTTTAGTAAGGCTTTTGATACTATCTCACATGACCGTCTCATAAACAAACTAGGGAAATACAACCTAGATGGAGTTACTATAAGGTGGGTGCATAACAGGTTGGAAAATCATTCCCAGAGAGTAGTTTTCAGTGGTCACAGTCAAAGCTGGAAGCTCATATCGAGTGGGGTCCCGCAGGGATTGGTTCTGGGTGTTCAATGTCTTCATCAGCAATTTAGATAATGACATAGAGAGTATACTTATAAAGTTTGTGGATGATACCAAGCTGGGAGGTTTTACAAGTGTTTGGAAGATAGGCTTAAAATTCAAAACGAGCTGGACAGACTGAAGAAATGGTTTGAAGTAAATACGATGAAATTCAATAAGAACAAAGGCAAAGTACTCCACTTAGGAAGGAACAATCAGTTGCACACATACCAAATGGAAAATGACCACCTAGGAAGGAGTACTATGGAAAGGCATCTGGGGGCCATAGTGGATCACAAGTTACACTGTTGACTCATATTTAACACTGTTGCAAAAAAAAAAAAAGCAAACATCATTCTGGGATGTACTAGGAATGTTGTAAGCAAGACATGAGAAGTAATTCTTCCGCTCTGCTCTGAGCTGATTGGGCCTCAACTGGAGTACCGTGTCCAGTTCTAGGCGCCACATTTCAGGAAAGATGTGGACAAATTGGAGAAAGTCCAGAGAACTGCAACAATAATTATTAAAGGTCTAGAAAGCATGATGGACAAGGGAAGACTGAAAAAACTGTGTGTGTTTAGTTTGGAGAAGAAGATTGAGAGGGGATATGATAACCGTTTCCAAGTATATAAAGGTTGTTACAAGGAGGAGGGAGAAAAGTTGTTCTCCTTAACCTCTGAGGACAGGAGAAGAAGCAAGGGGCTTAAATTGCAGCAAGAGTGGTTTAGGTTGGACATTAGGAAAAACTTCCTAACTGTCAGGGTGGTTAATCACTGGAATAAATTGTCCAGGGAGATTGTGGAATCTCCATCATTGGAAATTTTTAAGGTCAGGGATGGTCTAGATCAGTGGTTCCAAACTTGTTCCGCCGCTTGTGCAGGGAAAGTCCCTGGCGGGCCGGGCTGGTTTGTTTACCTGCCGTGTCTGCAGGTTTGGCTGATCGTGGCTCCCAGTGGCCATGGTTCGCTGCTCCACGCCAATGGGAGAGGCTGGAAGTGGCGCAGGCCAAGGGATGTACTGGCCGCCCCTTCCAGCAGCTCCCATTGGCCTGGAGCAACGAACTGCAGCCACTGGGAGCCGCGATCAGCCGAACCTGCGGACGCGGCAGGTAAACAAACTGGCCCGGCTCACCAGGGACTTTCCCTACACAAGCGGCAGAACAAGTTTGGGAACCACTGGTCTAGATAATACTTAGTCTTGCCATGAGTGCAGGGGACTGGACTAGATGACCTCTCGAGGTCTCTTCCAGTTCTATGGTGGTATATGGCCCTCTCCAAGGGCTACCTGCATTCAAGAATTTTAGAGTCTGCAGTGCACAATATGCAAACTTCAGTCACTGGAATCTGTGAAGGCAATATCATCAGAGAGAACTGTATATCAAAAATAATACATCCAAGATAAAAAGGAATAATATGAAAATATTTTATAAATTCATGAGTGGAAAGTCAAACATGTATATTTTATAAGTGAAAATAATAATATCTATACCATGTAGAAGAGACAAGAATCATTGTTTGATCCACAAATTAGATATTTTATAGTAGTTCATGCAAATAGTAGTGAATTTTTGCATTCTAGATTTAGTTTGCACTTTAAGATGATGCCAATTCCCATAATCTTTCAACCAGAAGGGACATATAAATGTTTTGTAAGTAGGGACTCAGAAAGCAGTGATGTGCAAAAATCAATATTCAGTCTCAGACTAAGAGTCTTCCTTCATTTATATTGCTATACACTGGATATGGTTATTTTCAATATTTAAATATACAGTAATCATTCAAAAATTGCTTCATTCATTTATTTATTATTTACATTTCTAGGCGTCTTCTTGTACTACAAAAATGCAGCAGGCCATTTGCAGATGCAATAGAGATACTGATAAAAGCAGGACTTCTTTGGAGGATGGAGGTTAATTGCTTAAGGATGGGACAAATGGCTATAGTGAGCAATAATTTTAGGATTCCTTGTACACATTTGTCACACCTCTGTATTTACTGCTTGGAGCGAAAAGGGACAGAATATGAATAGCTTTAAAGCAGATTTCCAAATTAGATCTGTACTCATTGACAGGACTATAGCTCTTTGAAGAGTGCTTTGAAACACTTTTATAATAGCTCAAAAGAGCTACTGTGAATCAGTTGAGTATACATAAGTAGTAAAATAGAGTTTATACAGCTGAAAAATCCACTGATTTACCCAGCCCTACTAAGCAGGAAATTTCTCTTGATAAGTAGGAAGACCTAGTCCATCACATTTTCAGAATCTAAGCTTAAATTAAAAAAAAGATACATGTGTGTAGCTCTTTATTGGTTGCAAAAAAAGAAACAACCCACCATATATGAACAGAATGTGAACTGATGCACTACTATTTTACAGGTTTCAGAGTAACAGCCGTGTTAGTCTGTATTCGCAAAAAGAAAAGGAGTACTTGTGGCACCTTAGAGACTAACCAATTTATTTGAGCATAAGCTTTCGTGAGCTACAGCTCACTTCATCAGATGCTATTTTACAGAGTCTGCAGACAGACTGCTACTGTGCATATGATCATAATCATAGGTTTGTCAACCTACGGCTACATAGCTGCTTGGGAAAGCTCTGAACAGCAGCAGAGGCAGATAGAGGAGTTATACAGTGGGGAAGAGTGTCAGCTTTAAGCCTCTTCATGGTGTGCTCAAAGAATGCCTTCTCAGGCCTTTAACCAACACCTCTCTCTGAGTAAGGACCCACATATCCCTTCTCTCTCCAGATTAGGTTTTAATCTGCAGCTGCCTGCAGCTGAACTGTGATTATCTCAAGCAGGTTCGATTTACCTCCAGTCCCTGTGCTTTGCTTTCTCTCCAAGAGCTATGACCAGCAGTTACAAATGACCACACAGCTTTTCCAAAGCAGAGCACATTTAAGAACAAAAGCAGAGAAAACATATAAAAGAAGTTGCCCGTATATGGCAACCCTGACAGGTTCAAGCCCTTCCTACCTTTCCACAGGATTTGGCCTCTCCTTAAACAAAAGGTCATGTCTATTTATTGAATCATCATGAAGGCCTCTCTGTCCGTTCAAACTCACCTTTTCTATCCCAAGTTATTTCTTTGTCACTGAGTCTCTTGAAACCCAGCCTGAACCAGTATACCCAAACCACCCAGGTATTGTACTTCACTGGAGCTGTTTACAGCCCTAGGAAATGCAGCAAATTGCCCCCTACTGCATCTAGCTCCTGGAAGAGCTACAGTATCTGTCACAAGGAGAGACCAAAAACAGAGGCTGATGGAGGGATAGAGGAGCTAAGAGCTCCCACTATCAATCACTCCCTGCTGCAGCAGAGGGAACACAATTGCGTAGACAGCCCTTCTTGTACCCACCAAATGGCACTAGTATGTGTAGTAAGAAGAGGGCCTGAAACATAAGCCCATCTGTATCTGAGACCTGGTATGAGACCTGAGCTAAAGTAGTCAACCCTGATATTCTATGATTCTATGAAAACTTAGCTGATATAAAGCAAAGTTAAATTGTGAGCAAGAGGCAGACCCTGCTCACAGAATCTGGCAAGAACAGGTTGATATTACAGAAACACACATACCTAAGTAGTGCTAGGCATAAGAATATATATGCAAACACATTCCAGAAAGGTGGTACCAGACCACCTCGATACCAAACACATTCCCCCAAAAGATCAGGAACACACTGACCCATCCTAAAGATAAGGTCAGGATGACAGCATAATAGATAGAGATGTTTTGATTGAACCAACATGTACAAGGTAATGGGTGACACCCAAATACATCAGGAGTAACACATAACTTGTTTGTATCGGTGTATAAAAAGGTATCTCAGAGGGAGTGTCTTTGACTGGCCTAGGGTATAATGGAAAGTCCCACCAATAACTGAGCTAGTCCATTGCAAGAGGCATATATGTGTTAGAGTACCTGTAACCACTGAGCCAGGATATTAGGACCATGCTTCATTGACAACAAACCTGACCTTTTGCTATGAACCGAGCCTGTGGATTTATTGGGCCGTTCGATCAGCGCCTGCTGTACGGGCTATCTGGACAGAGTCAGTACAGCACGCAGAAAGAACACACATGCAGCCAAACATCTCATGACAGTATGCGAAGGAAGAACAGATGGGGGGGGGGGATTCCAGGCACCAAAGGGATCAAGACATTTAATATCCACTCAAGAAGTAGGGTGAGATTCCATAAGGGTTGATGCCATTGGAGGTTTAGAGTAATCTCTCCTCCATCTTTCACATCAGCCTCTAGCTAGTGGATGTAATGCGCTATTTATTGAGTGCTCAGCACATTTTTCAAGCCCAGAAAGATCTACCTATTTGTGAACTCTACCTTCTGTATATATTGATAGTAATTAAATTACATTGGAGAGCAGCAGGTGGCTCTCCTTCTAAAGAGCATAAAGACTAATTAATGAAGACAGATCACAAGGATTCACATTTGAATATAAATTGAAAAATTTACAAAATATGTTAATCATTTTCTGGTTCTGAAACAGATATGTGTATCATAGAGATTCTTAATTCTTATTGCAGTTTTACTTCTTGAGAATCTCTTTTCAAGACAATTTCTACCACAGTAAATTCTGTGGATGTTTAAGACAGTTATCTTTACATTCCACATATCTCTATATTGCTTTCTTTGTAAGCAGCTGACTCTGTCAACAGAGGTACTGATGTAGCATCATTCTGTCTGTTTTTGACAATGTCAGTAACATTTGACTCCTTACCCGTTATATGGTCAGCCATGTCCTTGCTATACTGAACAAGTGGTGGAGTAAAACCATTATACAGACACTGCAATATAGACCCTCAGAATTCAGCAGTAACACTCCTTAAACGTGCATATGTACATTTCTAAATGAAAAAGAGATCTAATTGATTTTAAAATTATTTTGTTTCTCTTTTACCTCTCAGGAAAAAATATATACTAACGTTTTAAAAATTGTTATGTTAAATGGAAGAAACAGTGCAGAATGTTGACAGAATGTTCTGGTTAGTGGCAAATATATTTTGACAAATAGATATTTGATTTACAAACAAAGCTCTTGTCTCTTTCACAAAAAAGCTAAAACTATTACATCTGGTTATCTCATTTATCTGTATTAGGGTCTTCTCTTCAAGCTTTCTGACATTCTAGATAAACTCATTCTGTTTTACATAATTAGGATGTGGGGGATGGGGAAGGGTTAAGTGATCAGTTTAATACATTTTCTTTCAAGTCACCACATATTGAAATCTACAATATATTTACAATACAGGGTTTTCAAAGTCATCTGACTTCGATTCTGAATGCTGAAGTCTTGACCACTAAAGCCAGTGGGTTTTTGCCCAAGTAGGAATTGCTGTAAATTGCAAAATCATAATGCTTTTGATTTGATCTAAAATGTATGTTCAATTCATCCGAAGTAAAACATTTTACTGGATAGCTGCAATAGAACAATCATTCTAGCCATGAAAGATAATGTACATAATACTGCTGTTTTGAAAGAATATTACTTAAAAACATGTATGTTCAGTATAGTTAAAAACAGATCCAATTTCCCTGAGGACTACTGTAAGTGATTTTTTAAAAATGCTTAACACACAGTCTAGTGTATTAGTAAAAGTATTTTTCTGAAATAGGCTTCAGCAATTTTTTTTTAAACTGCCTACACTAGACTGTCCTAATCTCTAAGAGGATTGATGTGACAGCGATCCTTTTAAAAAATTAGATGGATAAATAAAAGTGATTGGTGAATGTCAAGTTGGACCGAAGAAATGCCTGTTGACTGACCACTGCATGCTAGCATTACTTTGTGCATCTGATCAATAGATATTAGCTTTAAAAAGACAGGCAGAAAAAGAAGCTGCATCATATTTTTAAGATGACAAGGTGAGGTTTAAATTGTTTCATTCAAAGCTCAATTTTATTTTTTCTTACTCCCATTCCCCAGTTAGAAATATTCTTTTTGGGAAAAGAAATTATATTCAAGTGATCATAAACTTAATTTATACAGCTTTTAGCTTTGTTTGTTTATGTTTGTAAGTCAATCACTTTCAATATGTAAATGAGAGTTTTTTTGGTTCAATTTTTTTAACTGTAAATTATAAAGTTATGTCACAAGTATTCTAATTACCTAACACAAAGCATAAAATTGCACCAGCAGTGAACTAACCAGGAATCCTTACTACTTTTGACCAAGGCCCATCATTGCAGGCAGACTTCAATCACATACTAGGGTCTCCTGACCTGAAAATGCTGAGCGTTACACAAAGCAAAAACACGCTCACACCTTGGAATTTCTCGGACATGAGGTCCCATCTTCTGTCTCTTCCCTTTCCTCAGAGGCTTGCTTCCCTTTCCCTTCAAAACCTTTTGGCAGCTGCAACACTGGATGCCCACAATAGTGCTGACACTACAGTAACAGTTTCAGGGAAGGAAGAAGGGAAACTCGAAGGATGGGAGAGTCAAGGAGTAGGAAAACAGTAGGTAGGCAAAGGGAATACTGATATGAAGAGGTCTCTATTTTCTTGTGAATCTACATTCTACTACTCCTAACTTCCATTAATTTGTTTTCATTTTCATAATAGTCAACTTTCTATTACATGTGGATTTAATTACATTTAGATATGCCTTAAGCATAACACAGCATTTTTCATTCATGACTGGCTTTTATAGGAATAATTATACTGCTATTAAACAATGCTAGAAATACATTCTGCATATGACATATATTACATGTACAACTTATAATGCATACTAACTGGCAAAAATAATTATGTAGTAACGATTTCCTTTATAAAGGTAGAAAAAATGAATAAGCGTATTCCTTTTAGTTATTGTGAAAATCAGACAGATAATCAAGAAATCTACTAGCTATATTGCCCATAAAGTCCTATAGAACAAATGCTCCAACCATTGGATACTCCCAAAATAAACGTACTCTTCTTGATACGGGTTTCTGTCAGTGTGCCTACCAGATTTATCATAATGTAACTTATATAGACTTCTAGTCAATAGAAATAAATATAGTTTTCTTTTAAACTCTCACAAAATCCATACGCTGCTCAATCAAATCACACAAACTAAAGGTAAATCACACAATCTATAAACTGTGATATGCTAGTTGCTTTGATGGTGTGTTAAGAAAATCTTTTAGCTATTTAAATCCTGAGGATATTGAATATTCTTCCCTTTTAATACACAGCATGTAAGGTGGCATGAAAGGAAAGATTCAGTTCAAGAGAGCAATATTGTATATTTCTCATATTTTTATGGTCAGTCATAACATATGTTGAACTAAATAAACCGGAACTCTTTGGACTTCATCAGCTTTGCCTACGATAAAATCTAACAGTGGTGACAAGTTATGATGGTACTGTATATCTTTAACATGCTGTAGTTCACTCTGCTGTGCGCTGATTTAAACAGTGCTAATTTGTTCAAAACCCTCAATATTATCTATAAGTCAAATAGTGAAAGATCAAAACATCAAAGACAATCCTTTAATTAACCATAATTGCTAAGAAATAAGCCATTTCATCTCAAGGGCAGTAAGCTGAACATACCAGATCTTGCCAGATTTAAGACACTAGCTGAGAACACGTATAACACAAAATAAATGAATGAGGTAAAATTTGCTCAGTTTCTAGCACAAATAATTACAGAAGACTCAGATATTTTGCTTCCTTCTGCAACTATTATAGTACTATTTCTCTGCTTGAGAATCATTGAAATGATACAAGTTACTTTTCAAACCACACTTCTTCATATGGACTGGACTACATTGTCAGAGAACCTATTAACAAGAATAAATTCATTCTCTCAACATGTTTATATTCTAACATAATAGGAGATAAATGGGAACAAAGCAGGAGAGCCTATGTTAATTAACTATATGTTTGCTACACGTGATCAACTCCACATATAATGATGGTTTCACCGTTGTCTAGGGAGATCATTAGGGTCCCTTAGCTTCTTTTCCCAGTGGAAAGATTTTAAATACTTTCAACTGAAAGAGATTGTTAGATGGAGATGAGAAGGATCAAGATACTGGATTATTACAACAGAGGCTGACCGTATCCACAGGTTGCAATTTTACAATCAGTGATTTCATATATTAATAGAGGGCATTTTTTGCTTCATAATTTAGCAGTCAGATCAGAAATGGAGATTACTTACTGTAACTGGAGGTTCTTTCTGAAGTGTGATCTCTATCTATATGCCCCGTGTGTATGCATGCGTGCCATGTGCCCGAGTCTGCAAATTTTTCAAACCAGTGTCCACTGACCCATACATGCACAGAAACTTCCCTCATGCTCCTGACTGAGGATATAGGAGGCAGTGTGGGTTGATGTTTCTCCAGTTCCTCCTCTTACCACGATCCAACAGGATCTGAAGCCTAAGGGAAGGAGGGCGGGTAGTGGAATACAAATAAAGATCACACCTCCAGTTACAGTAAATAAGCTCCATTTTTTCAAGTGATGGTCCCTATGTGTATTGCACACGTGGGTGACTGGCCAGCAGTATTCAGATGGAAGGGAGGGTGTGAGGAAGATGGTAGCAGATATGCTTGAAGTTCTGCCATTCCTACAGCTGCATCTGCAGTTGCAGCTTGAGTTACAGTGTAGTGTGTCATGAATAGGTTGACAAAGCTCCAAGTTGTCACTCTGCAAATCTCCTGTAGTGGAATGTCTGATAAGGATGCTGTGAAGGCCACCTATGACCACATGGAGGGAACTATAATACCCCCAGGAGAAGGAAGTTTTGTTGTTTTGTAGCATTCTAAGATGCATCCTGAAGCCTACTTAGAAATCCTCTGTGAGGATATGGGCTGTCCATACAATCTTTCTGCTATGACAACAAAGAGTCTCAGAAATTTTCTAATGGGTTTGGTTCTTTGCAGGTGGAATGCCAGGGTGTGCCTGACGATGAGGAAGTGAAGTCTCCTGTCTTCAGAAGAAGCATGGTTTCAAGAAAAATACAGGTAAGTGTATTGATTGATTGATGTAGAGCTCAAACAATCATGGGAAGGAATTTTGGAAATAACCTAAGGGAGGCCTTCTCTTTGTGAAATACTGTATAAGGAGGGTCTGTCATCATGACTCCTTGCTCATTGACCTTTCTGGCCAAAGTGACGGTTTCTAAAAACACCACCTTCATGGACAGGTGGGTCATGGAACACATTGTGATAGGTTCAAAGAGCAGACCCATGAGTGTTTACAGAACAAGGCAAAAGTCCCATTGAGGTGTAGGTTTAATGATTGGTGGGAAGGTCCTGATCAAGCCCTTCATAAATCAATCATACAGTAGCCAGGTATGTAAGGACAAAACATCCCTCAACCGGAGAGAGGAAGGCACTAATCACTGCTAGGTGCTCCTACAGCGAACTAGGGGCCAGACCTGAACTCTTTGAGGAAAGGAGATATTGTGGGCATTCTAGTTATCCTAGACTATCAAGTGAATATTGGTGGTGATGTGCCCAGGCCAAAAAGCGACGCCATTTAGCCAAATAGCAGACTCTAGTAGAATCTTTTCCACTTTGGTTAAGGATTTCCAGAATGGGATGGAGCATTAGCATTCTATTTCTGATGCCCATCCAAACACCAGGCCATGAGGTGGAGTGAGCCTCGGCTGGGGTGCTTGATTTCCACCCCCCGCCCCCACCCCATCCTGGATTGGGAGGTCCTGAAATAGGCAGATCCTGATAGATAGGTAGGTGTGTGGACATCTTTAGGAATTCTGTGAACCAGAACTGTCTAGACCAGTAGGGTGCTAGAAGGATTATGGTGGCTCTGTCCTCATGGAGCTTCTGTTCAACCTGTGGTAGTTGTGACAAAAGGTATATCTGACATTATTCGTCCAGTGCAGCAGGAGAGCATGACCGTGGGAATTGCAGCCTGTGGCTCTCCTGGAGCAGTACATGGAAAGCTTTCTATTCGTCTGAGGTGCAAAGAGGTCCCTTAGTGGAATACCCCATTGTGCTAATATGTTGGTTAGAACTGTGTGGTGGAGCTCCCATTCATGGTCCACAGAGAAGCTTCTGCTTAACCTGTCTGCCAGGAAGTTGTAAACACCCAGGAGGTATGCAGCTTGTATCATAATGTGGTTTCTGATACATCACCTCCAAAGTCTGACTGTTTCCAGGTAGAGGGGATGAGATCGTTCCCCTTCCTCTCCCTGTTTGTTTATATAGACCATTGCAGTGATATTGCCTGACATTATTTGTACATGGAATGAGCGTATGAGGGAAAGGAAGGCCTTGCACGCAAGGTGGACTGCTCTCAGTTCCAGTAAGTTTTTTTTGTAGCCTGGCCACTTTTAAAAACATAAGAACGGCCATACTGAATCAGACAAAAGGTCCATCTACCCTAGTATCCGGTCTTCCGACAGTGGCCAATGCCAGGTGTCCCAGAGGGAACGAACAGAACAGGTAATCATCAAGTGATCCATCCCCTGTCACCCATTCCCAGCTTCTTACCTGCAATGGCTAGGAATACCATCCCTGCCCATCCTGGCTAATAGCCACTGATGGACCTATCCTCCATGAACATATCTACTTCTGTTTTGAACCCTGTTACAGTCTTGGCCTTCAAAACATCCTCTGGCAAGGAGTTCCATCGATTGACCTTGCATTGTGTGAATGCACACAGGGTCCAGGTACCCTGAGCAGTGTGGTAGTCCAGGTAAACTCCCCACCCTGCAAGGGAGGCATCTGTCAGGATGGTGGCCCTTGGTATGGGAGGGTTGAAGAGAGGTCCCAGCATGAATTTGTTTGGGTTGGACCACCAAGGAAGGGAGGTCAGAACTCTGGCGGGCACAGTGACTTTGGAGTCAACGCAATCCCTGTGTGGTTGGTAGGTCAAATGGAGCCAAGCTTGCAGGCACCGCAAGTGGAATCTGGTGAACGGCATCATGTAGGTGCATGCAGCCATGTAGTCTAACAGAGAAAGACACTGGCGCACCACAGTTTGCGGGTGATGCAAAAGATCAGGTTGCTCATTGCATAAAGCCTGTCTATGGGGAGAAATGCTCTTGCAGAGACTGAGTACAGTCATGCTCCCATAAAAGTTATTGTCCTTGGGGGTAACAAAATGTACTTTTTTTTGGTTATGCAAACACCTAAAGTAGAAAGAAGGTGCTGAAGAGGTCCCATTGCTGACATGACTTCCTGATGAGATCAGCCCACCAGGAGTCAGTCATCCAGGCATGGAAATACTGTATAACCCTGGTATTGCATTTGGGCTGTTACCACAGTGAAAACTTTAGTGAATACCCTGGGGGCTGTAGCAAGCCCACAGGCGAGGACACGAAACTGGTAGTGTTCTTGGCCAATGAAGTACAGTAACTTTCTGTGAGATGGGTCAACATATATATGGACATATGCATTCTTCCTGTCAAGGGCAGCAACCACATTGCCTCCTGAAAGGAGGGGATTATAGATGCCAGCGCAATCATCCTGAATTTTAGCTTTTGAATAAAGATTTGAATTGCCGAAGGTCCAGGATGGATCTCCACTCTCTGTCTTTTTGGGGGATTAGAAAATAAGGAGCGTAGAACCATGTTCCTTGATACTGGGGTGGGACACGTTCTACTGTCTCCCGGCGTAAAATGTATTCCATTTCCTGTTGAAGAATCAATTGGTGAGAGCGCACCCCAAAGAGGGATCAGGAAGATGGTTTGTGAGCAGAGAAAAAAGATCTGTGGTGATCTTGTTCCAGCTGTGGGCAAAGTAAGACAGCCTCCAAAGATGACAGGAGAGGAAGTAGGTGCCATTGAGGGTGGTATGCAGGTCTTGACCTGCATGTCAAAAATAACTGTTGGCCTGTGGTTGGGAGTAAGTGGAGCCTGTGGCAGTATAGGGAACCATGAAACCGGACCCCTGAATTCTCTTTTATTTATACGGAGGCTCAGGTGGACATATGGAGCATGTCACAGCGGAGGTCATGATCTAAAGGGCTGTCTCTAGTGTTTCCTCCAGGAGGGCTGGAGCGTAAATCCCCAGGGATGCAGAATGGATCTTGAGTCTTTTAGAGAGTGCAGTGATTCATTCATCTTTTCATTAAAAGGCTGGATTCATTCATCATTGGATGGTGTTTTGGATCTCTCTAGGAAAGCCCGACTAAAGCCAGGAGTCCCTTCATGTGAATAGTTCTGTGGCCAAACTTCTGGACACTGTATCTGCAGCACCTATTGCAGCCTGGAGAGCCATCTGTGCCACTAACCTCATATTTTGCTAATAAAACTTAATAATTAGCTATACAAAATTGGAGACCTGCAGAAGAGAAGACCTTCCTACTCAGGAGGTCCAGTCTCTTTGAGCCCTAATCTGTTGGGATGATTTCTGGTAGTGTGACCAAGCTCTTTCCATAGCTGCCTGTACCACCAATGAATTGGGGCAGGATGGGAAAAAAGTCAGCTCATTTGGCAGGAACAAAATAACATTTTTTGGCTTTTGGGGAGGGGTATACAGGCACAAAATGTTGGCCAAACTGCTCTGGTCAGTACTAATATAGCCATGTTAACTGAAAGTGTCACCCTGGTAGGTCCTTGTGGTTGCAAATTGTCCAAGAGAGGGTGTTAAGGATCCTGGACCTCTTCTAATGGGATCTGCAGATTGTTAGCGATCCTTTGCAAAAGCTCCTGATATTGATGGTGGCCATCTGACGAAGAAGGCAATGAAGGAGCGATGGTGTCATCTGGAAATATGAAAAGGCACCCATCGGAACTGTTGGTACCAATGGAACTAGTTCCAGCTCTTCCTACTTATACACTGATGGAATCAGCTGACAAGAGGGGGAGGAGTGGTACGACTTCTGACAGGGGTCTTGGTACCTGCCACAGGGATCCCAAAGGTCCCAATAAGGAGGGATCCATTTGTCATGGTGGCCGTCAAGGGAAATAGGTACTATACCCGGGGGGAGGGTCAGAACTGGAGGGATGGTAAGCATAGCTTCTCAACCATCTTCTGGGACCAGAGAGGATTTCCCCCTATAGGGACTAGGTGGGGGGGAACAATAGTATACTATAACTACTAAGCTAATATATAAAACTATGTACAAACATTTTACTTTACAGGTTATGCACAGAGTGAAGGAGGACATGATTCCAACTTAGGACATGTGGCAGTAAGAAGGAACTGGGGAGGCATCTATCAACACTGCCTTGGTTGGGAGCACGAGGGAAGCTACTGCGCATGTGTGGGTCAACAGACACTGCTTTGAAGAATTTCCAAACTGGGGTGCATGGCATGCATGAGTACTCACATGTGAAATATACATAGGGACCATCACTCAAAGACGAAGTTAACATTGTCAGGGCATAATCAACATGTATCCTATCACTGGAAGCAATGTATGCAAATTTTCATCCTGTAATGTTAAAGTTTGTCTTATGCAATGATCTTCCTCATGCAACACAATCTTTTTCTTTTTAGCAATACTTGTCACCAAGTACTTTATACTTCAGGATAATTGTTGCTTGACAGTAAATTTTATCCTAATTCATAATTTCAGATTCTACATTTTTGTTAAATATAAAAGATCACTAGATACAATTCACAAATATACAACACATGCAAATACACTAATTATACTTTCTTGGGAAAGGGTTCTCAAATATTTTTGCTCAAATTCATGTTTCCTCCAAGCACACACTCGCCTAAAGGATTTAAAAAGAATGGATACAACAACAATAGGAATATAGTAGTGGTATTAAATATATTCATGCTCACCTGTTGTGATGTCATCATCAACAAGATCATGCTCTTCTTCCTGAACTTTGGCTTCTGACCCTGATGAATCTGGACTTGCACTACCAGTTTGAATGGCTTCCACTGTCACTCCAGCTGAAACAAATTTAGTCACATTAAAAAAATGACTATTTTGTTTTTAGTTGGTTTTTTTTTGAATTTATAATCACAAACAACCTTAATTTTCTCCCACTAGGAATTGACCATGCTTAGAAATAATATCTTTATAACTCTTTCTGTTCAGCACTAAGGAAAATTTCTTTCCAATAAAATTTCAAATTTTCCTTCCTTTTATATCAGCATATAGAAGCAGGTTTAATATTGAGATTTGGAGGCAAAATACAGACACACCTTTAGCTGCCTTTAAAATGTATTAATATCAATTTTTTTTCTAAGTTTGACAAAATGGTATGTAATTTTCTATAAATATAAACATAGGAACGATTCCTCCTAAAGAAAAACGTTTAAGGCATTTATATATTTCTTGTACATCTGATGCAATTCAACTATAAAAAGGATTGGGCATTTACATGGATAATGAGAACATTGAGAATTACATCAGAAAGAATTTTTAAAAACTAGAGTTTGGAAGGCGTGTGGAATCTCATGCTTCAGAGCATGACAACTTCTGGCTAATATAGTTTCAAAGAAATATCCCTTTCGGGCAAATTATTCAGTAATTGCCCACTTCAGGATTTCTTGGGGAGGATTTTTTGGACTAACATCTGAAGCCATTGCCATCTGACGATATTGGACTAGACACACCACTGGTCTGATTGGATATAGCAATTCCTATTTCTCTGATGAAAAACAAAACCGGGCAGCCCGACTGTGGTACACTCTTGTGTAAAAAAACATTTTACACACACACACAAAAACAAAATTGTGTGTCAAAATATTAGTTCAGCTGTCATCATAATATGCTCGGGGCGAACATGAAAGAATGAATTTCTAAATCCAAAGTACAAGAAAAAGATTTCTCCATAAGTGATTGCCCTTAAATTGAAGGAATGGAGTAATAAAAGAAGGTAATGAAACGACAGAGGACGGAACACGCAACCAAATCAGTAACAGTTACTAGTATCACTTCACTAAGCCTGCTAGCAGTGATCATGGGAAGACCACCTAAATTAATAGCTTTAGCACACAGTATATTATTAAAACAAAGTTTATAATTTTATCTTACCACTACCACAACTAATGTACACCACAGTTCATAATTTGAACTCTGCTCCCCTATGGATGTGAGCATTTCAATGCTTCCTTTACCAACTACCCACTCCGAACACACCAGACTATCCTTCAGCCTTCTCTCTGGCACACACCCTTCATCATAATATCCCCTTTCCCCCCAGATGTTCTTGATGGTACAGATTTAGTGCAATAGTTTGGTGCATTGCAAGGGGTTAGCCTGGTAAGGAGGTGCTGGAAGGCTGGCATTACTAGCAGGACAAAATTAACGTTACTTGTGATGTACAGTAGTTGTAGAAGTGGTTAGGTATATGATTGAGTGGAAGATTAGAAGGCATATAGGAAACTCGACTTTTCATTTCCTGTGCTTTTGTGGTTGTGTGTGAAGCAACTTACCAATTTCACACTAATGGTGGTGAACTTTCATATTTTAAGAGAAAGAGTTTAACACCGGATGTCAAATCCCCACTGTTTTACCCTCTTGCCTCTCCTATTCCCTTGACCCCAAAATCTCTCCTGAAAAATTCCTTTGTGCACATACATACCCACCCCATTTCCCCCTCGTGCTTGCCTCTTCCCTATTCACCTACTCCTAACAGTGGCACTGTGCCACCTGACAGCATGGAGGAAGGCAATCATTTTCCTCAAAGGATGATCTCACTGGCAATGAGAACAATGGACAGAGGCGGTCATCTTTACTAAGGGCAGTCCAAATTTCCTCCTGCACAGGTTGAAGGGAAATGGCAACCATATTAACTAAGAGCAGCATGTGGCTTCATTCTGACACTGAACAATGTGAGGAGGCAACTATTTCGCAAGGGCAATTCTTCATGAGCATCTCCAGAGATAGTGACTGCATATGCCAGTCTCTGTTGAAGAATACATTTCTAGCTTTCAGCTATTGGCAGAAATTTACCGTTAACCTTAAATATTTCTTTCTTACTACCCACTTTGCAATACCTACTCAGGATCAATTTTCTGTAGATACATAGTTTTAACGCTGCACATCTACAACAACAAACTAAAAAGCCTCACAGATCTCAGATAGAAACCCATTGCAAACACTCCCTGTTAATAATCTGTTACACAAAGCTAAACAAAAACTGCATAGAAAACTCAAAAGACATAATAAACTTTGTGTAGAATTTACAACGGAAAGATCAACATGTAGGAAACCACCTTCCCTGTTAGGAATGCATGCCCTAATTTCAGCCTCTTTAAGAAGGCAACCTTAACTATGGAGTCACAATCAAACCCTCCATAACAGAGCACCACCCCACACCTATTAGGCTGTATAAATAATCATCAAAACCTATGCACTGAACAAAACAAAAACCCGCACGAATACACATCTCTACTCAGTCAGAGAACACATTGGTCCTCTGCATAAAGGCAAACAAATAAAACCATTCTGCAACAAGGAGCTTCATAAATTCCATCTTCTGCATGCAGCAATCTAGAATATGATCCACTTGTTCCTAAGCACTCTACGCAGAATCCGCTTCCCTACATTAGGATGTCAGCAGGCACAGCAAACATGTTTGATGCATCCCCAACATGACTCATAAGACCCCAGGGCTAGGCACTGTCTGCAATTCTTCCATTTCTTTTCCCATCCCAGGAAGAGGATAGATTTAAACGGTTGCTTAATCCTTAAAAAAATGCATGAGAAAGCCTCTTCTGAAATGGAAGCTCCTCCTCAAGTAAAGTACAGTCTCTGAGGCTGTATAACTGGATAAGTTATCAGAAGCTGATAGTACGGTGGCCCCAAAAGGTAACTTTTATTGGATAGCACCCTTAGTGAATACTAGTTTGCATTATGGCAACCACGAATCTGTAGGTCACCAAAAGGAGGGTGATGTTCCATTTGATATGTGCTACAATACCTAGGCTTAATAAGGATAAATCAAAAGGACAATATTAAAAGAACACCCACGCATGTGTTGGTTTACATCAGATATACAATAAAATATTTATTTCTGCTCAGCGAAAATCCAGTAATCAGGAACATGTATTCCTGTACTCCAGTGCTTTCTAGATAATTGTGGGAAAAAACCACCTAAAAAGTGTGTCTTAAATGTGTCATAAAAACCTGAATGCATGTTCAAAATAGGCCAAATAAAATACTAAATATGATTGAAAACTTATTTTACTATGAGTGATTTCACCAATGTGTGATATCCAATATGTGTATTAATCATAATATTAAATATAGCTGCCTAACCTATTTATCATTCACTTAAATACATTAATATTGTGCAATGCAATATTATTTTAGTTGTATTTTTCTGCTCTTATAACTCAAGTCTTCCGAAAGTAAAAGGATCGAGCATATGTATGTTAACGTACACCAAAGACCAGTTAATGAGCAACAGGTTGGGGTGCTTTTCAGATCACACCCTCTCATATGCATTGCCATGCTGTATAGACAAGCCCTAACTCTTTAGAGCCCAGTCAAACTATCCTTACCTTGCCTGAGGCCTTAGTTCCTCCAGGGCCGCTAACACAACAGGGAGTCCAGTTCCTCCAGCAACCAGGGCCACTTGCTAGTTCCAACGCTTCTTCCCAGGTGGTGCCAGCTCATTCAATATCATCTGTCATGGTCTTCTACCACTTCTTCCTTGGCTTGTCTCACTTTCTCTTTCCTCCTTCTGATATCCAGTTTAATGCTTGCTTAGCATGTCTCCCATCTTCCATTCAGTGTACAGGTCCCGAACCACCTGAGCATTCTTTCTCTGATGATATTTTCTAACATGCACTGCTCAATCAGATCCATTACTCTCACATACACTCTTTTTGTTAGCCACTACCATCGGCCAACTCTCTGCTCTGTACAGTGGTGTGCTCTGTATAATCACATGGTATAATCTGACCTTTCCTTTGGTGTGGAGAGCTCTATTTGATTAGATGTTGTTCATCCTTCCAAAAGTGGTGTTTGCTTTTCCTAATCTAGTATGAATATCTTTATCACAATCTCCTTCAAATGTCATCACTCTTCCTAGACAGTAGAACTCTTCTGTCTGTTCTATTTCTTTTCTGTCCACATATACCTTTGCATCTGTTGTCCAGTTTCCTACCTTCAACCATCTTTATTTTCTCTTCATTTACTTTCAATCTAATGTCTGCTGCTTCCTGTTCTACCTCTGATGCAAGGACAACCATTCTGTTTCACGATGTACTCAGCAAAGCAATGGTGAGTCACTAGTCTCTGTTACCCATTTAAACCTGCATAATGCCTTTTGTTGTTCATTTCATCACCCAGTCAACTGCTAATGCAAAGAAGTTGGTGACAACACACACCCTTGTCTAACTCCACTCACAATATCCAACCACTCCCGCTGACCTGTATCTGATCTGGCTGCACATCTACTTCCATCATAATAAGGAGTTTATATGTTGATCAGTTTGTCTTTTCTATCTTGCCTTCATCTCTTCTCTTTTTCTCTGTATCTTTCATCTGTGTCTAGGAGTTCGTCCTGTGTCTTGCACTGTTCCTTTTTTGCCTTCAGAGCTTTTCATTCATCAGTCATTGCCCATGTTCCAGATGTAATCCATGCATCTTCTGCCTTCTTTGGAGGTCTACTACTTCCTCTGCTGTCTCGACTACCACCTTCTACCAGTTTTACCATCCGTCTTCCAGACTTTCTAACAACCTAGTCCTGTAAAACACTGCGAAGGTTGCTAAGGGCAATCTGGAATCTGAGCTGTTTTTCTTTGTCCTTTGTCCCTATTACTAGAATACTCTTTTTATCTGTCTTAGTGATCTTTTGAGTTTAAGTTGTATTGTGGCCACTAAAAGATAATGATCTGAGCCAACATCTGCTCCTCTGCTGACTCTGACACCCTTCAAAGACACACATCACTTAGATATACACACATGCTCTATCTGGTTGAAAGTCACATTGACTAGTGATCTCCACGTGAACTTGTGTCTCCTCTTGTGTTGGAAGAGATTGCCTCCTATGGCTTGAGTGTTTGTGCCACACAGATTCAGTGTTCACTATTATTAGTTTGGATATCTTCCACTGCTGCGTCCATGACTCCTTCCAAACCAGCATAGCTGCCGATTTGTACACTGAAGTTGCCTGTCATCAGCATAATGTCATGGTTAAGCACGACATCAAATACTTGCTGCACCTGTTTGTAGGATGTATCCTTTTCACTGTCACCTGCAGAGTCTGTTGTTACACATACCTGGATTATTGTACACTTGATATGTCTTCTTTGCAGTCCAGACGTTGCTACTCTGTCACTCACTGGTTCCCAAGGCAGCAGGGTCTTCACTATGATGTCATTTAGCATCATTCCTCCTCCTCTTTCATGCGTTCCTCTTTGTAGCATCATCTTGCCACCCCCTGCCCATTTCATCTCACTGATGCCAAGTATGTTCAGATGGTATTTTTTCATTTCTCGTGTAACCTATGCCAGCTTTCCAGTACTATACGAAGTACTTACATTCTATGTGCCTACTTGTTGTTACAGATTTGATAGTCAGGATTCAATGTCTCCAGATCTCAGCTTTCTTTTTGCTTTCACTGAGGTCTGTCATATTTGGATTTTGAGCTCCATCTGCACTCTTAAGGTTTGATTTAACTGAACTGTTTTTGTTGCAGGAAGGCTGTATCTCAGTGATTGCAAAACCAACTGCAGAACCCTCCTCTTTTATCTAAGCTTGGGAGTGAGCTGAATCAAACTTTAATTTAAACTTTATAAAAGATGCATATAATCTGTTAGAAATATATTAATTTTAAATCACTGATCATTTATTTTCTTTTGTAGGGATAATATGGATTATCATTCATATTTAAGCGAAATAAATAAATTCATTTTTTCAAGTTTTTATTTCTTCAGTTTCATACAGTTGCATCTTTCAAAATTTCTAATTAAAACACAATAGGGGCAATGATTTGATATATATAATTATCCAAATTAATTGGGTTTTAACAATGGGAGCATGAGAATGTCTGCAGTTTATTTTCAGATAGAGGGTTTAAATTTATTGGAAACAGATTTCTGCAGTGACTGACCAGCACTGCCCCACATTCCCTGCAATCCTTATGACAGACAGACTGCCTGCTTCACATTAATTCACTTCACACTATTTCTATCGATCCACAGCCGGTTCCCTAGTCTCTTTGCACACACTGCCTGTCTGGCTGCCTACATCCACATCAGCACATACACACAAAGGCCACAGAAAGATAACCTTTTGCTTCCATTAAAGACACAGTATCCATTTTTCTAGCTACAATAACATCAGAGATTTAAAATATACCAGCCTCTCTGTTGCCTAGTGAACAAATTTACTAGGACACTATGCCCATTGTATAGTCTGGGAAATGATCATTTCAACATTTTAAGAAAAGTTATGTTGGCCAAAGAGAAAATGGAAACAATGGGACAGAAGGTATACATATAGCATGCAACTAGAGAATCCCTTAAAAATGCAATTTAATTTGAAGAACCTATAATCATACTGAAGACTAAAGCTGACCTTCAACATATTTTTATCTTTAAGCATAAATAAAGGAAAACGGCATTTTCTTAAAATCTATACTGGCTTACAGAGCCCCTATTTGGGCAGAATATATTATAGACATTGGTGAATGCAACACCTGAAGTGTGATTTTAAGAAGTAAACATAAGGAATAGAAAATGAAGTTACTGAATGCTTTACATTCTTATCACAGTGCGGTGGGGGGGGAGGGGGAATGAAGAGCAGTAAAGCTCAAAAAATATTAATGGTCAAAACCATCTCTAATACTTTTAATTCATGTCTAGGGCCCTACCAAATTCATTGTCCATTTTGGTCAATTTCACGGTCATAGGATTTTAAAAAACGTAATTTCATGATTTCAGCTATTTAAATCTGAAATTTTATGGTGTTATTAGTTTAGGGGTCCTGACCCAAAAAAGAGTTAAGGGGGTGTCGCAAGGTTATTGTAGGGGAGGTTGCGGTACTGCTACCCTTACTTCTGCACTGCCTTCAGAGCTGTGCAGCTGGAGAGCGGTGGCTGCTGGCCAGAAGCCCAGCTCTCAAGGCAGAGCCGCCACTGGCAGCGGTAAAGAAATAAGGATGGCATGGTATGGTATGGTATTGCCACACTTACTTCTGCACTGCTGCCTGCCGAGCTGGGCCCTCAGTCAGCAGCTGCCACGCTCTGGCCGCCCAGCTCTGAAGGCAGCAAAAGGAAGGGTGATAAGGTATGCTATTGCCAGCCTTAATTCTGCACTGCTGCTGGCGGGACGCTGCTTTCAGAGCTGGGCACCCAGCCAACAGCCGTCGCTGTCTGGCCACCCAGCTCTGAAAGCAACACAGAAGTAAGGGTGGCAATACCGTGACCCTTCCCCCGCATCCCCGTGCATCTCCCTTTTGGGTCAGGACCCCCAATTTGAGAAACACTGGTCTCCCTTGTGAAATCTGTATAGTACAGGGTAAGAGCACACAAAAGACCATATTTCACAGGAGGACAACAGATTTCATGGTCTAGAACGCATTTTTCATGGCCAAGATTTTGGTAGGGCCCTATTCATGACATACACTTTTACAAACATTCCGTCTTGATTTGCAGTCAACAAGCTGAACACACCCAATTTTGGATCCAGAAGGCCCAAATAAAATAAGATTAATTGTACAGTCTACAGTGTATTGTGAAATTAAGGCTAATCCATCCTAACACCTGAATTCTAATACATTTACTGCAGGAGTAGCTGCAGAAGCAGCATAAGCATGTACCGATGCACTTGTTGGGAGACGCAGGAGATAAAATAGGAGCCAGCCTCGGTGACCCCTTTCCCAGAAACCCTCCTTACTCTCACCCCACAAAACTGTGCAGGGAGACCCCTACTTTGGGTGAATTAAGACCCAGGGGCCATCCTTGCAGGGGACAGCCAGCCAAAGACTGGAATCAGCAATATCAGCTCAAGCAGAGACCCCAGGCCCTTTAATCTGCCTCCAGAGCCCCGCTGCTGGAGCCCTGGGGTAGCGGCTGCAGGGCTCTGGCAGCTATTTAAAGAGCCGGGGCTCCAGCTGCCTCTGCCGCCCCAGTCCTTTAAATAGCCGCCGGAGCTCTGCCACTTCCCCAGGGCTCCAGCAGCTAATTAAAGGACCGGGGCAGTAGAAGCAGGGGAGCCCTGGGCCCTTTAAATAGCCCCCGGAGCCCTGGGCTGCTGCTGCAACCCCGGTGGGGGAGAGGGAGGAGAAGGAGGGGGGGCACTTACCTTATAGGGTGGGCTGGGGCTGGCTCTGACCCCCTCAGCCCCGCCCCTTCTGGGGGCCAGAGCTGGACCCAGGGTACCGCTAAGTCACTCGACTTACTTTCACCCCTGCATCTGCCCCTCCTGCCTCCCCTGCCCACCTTCTCTAGCCGCTTCCCTTCAGTGTCCCCGCGATATTCCTTGTCTTCCTGTTTAGTTTATCCCCTCCCAACTAACCCCCATCCCCCCAAAAATGTGAGGAACTATTTCCTTCTAGGCAAAGAAAGATGCCTAAAAGGTTTCCATTATTACTCACAGTATCTGCTGTATGAAGGAGTTCTATTGGTATGGGTGGTGGGGGGAACACTGTGCTAAATGCATTCGCTAAAGCTGGAAGGAAAATTCAACAAAATGCTACATGGTTATTAGGATAAAACATCATAAATGCAATTCAATATTTGGAATTTATTTTAAAAATAACCAGCATGTTTTTTCAAAATAGTTCAGTTCTACATGTAAGAAGCCAAGGAAGTTCAAGTTTATGCCACTTTTTTGGAATCTGTTGAATATTACTCTTGCTAGTGACGAATACTTTATATTGCTTATAAGACATGAATCTCTTTAAACTCCCATAAAGGCACAGGCTTCTTTACCATTTTTATTTTATTCATCTCTATACCAGACTCCTTTGTTTGACAACAACAGATTGTTTAGTAAAGTGGCTACCATAAACTATTAATGATTATTATAGGTAAGTATTTCAAAATATGTTTGCTATTTTTATACCTAATTCTACTGTCAAATTAAGATGCCCCTTTTAGGGAAAAAAATGCATTGTACACACACAGGGATAAATGGCCTGCCTGAAGATCTTACCTCTTTAAAGGGCTTCTGAATGCATGTACACAACTTAAACTGGAATCTGTAGAGTGAGACTAATGAAGGGGAAATCCATTGCTCATTTTTATACCACTAGTTTAAATGCACACCAAACAGAAAATGGCATCTAGTAATCCAGAGCTAGTTTCATAGATCACCAGTAACCAAAAAGAAATCATCTCCATTTTAGAACAGGATATATTAAATTTAAATAATTTATTCCTCTGTAAAGTCCACGGTTTGAGTGAGGAGGGAGATCATATATTGCTTATTATGCAAAAGATGACCAGCTACAACAAAAAGGTGGGAAGAAGAATATTTCCACAAGTGTTTGTTAATTTTTTAACATTAGTTGAAAAGCTAGTGTTCAAACATAGCTACCGCCGGAGAATGTAGTGGTGGGGGGGGGGGGGGGGCACTCAAATGGTTTCAGTAACCATCTATTCCAGACAAACAAAATAGGATAACTTTCTGTCATGTCAGAACTCTGGAAAGGAGTATTATAAGCATTAAATTGCACTCATGCTATCATAACACATTTGCAGCTTTTGAATTAGAGACCAAATTCTGAAGGTAAATAGAATCAGAGAACGACAGAGCAAAATCTGGAGGCTCCCTGGAATCCTCTCATGATTAGTCCCAGAAACCACAAATACAAACTATCCAACAGTGGTGGGTCAGAAGGGAAAAAAAAGTTTGGCCTAACAGCCCATTGGTAAGAGGTCTTAGAGAATCATAAAAGCTACAAGTCAAACTTGAGAGATTTCATGTTGTGGATGGCTGCACTGTATCATCCAAAATGAAGAGGCCCAAGGATGACTGGTGGGTAAAGAAATAACAGCAGATTGAGTCATTCCTTGTCTTGTGCAAAGGATCACAGAACCATATATTAAAATATACCACAGCAGCTTAGTGGCTGAATCGACAAACATTTCAAGTTTCTTGAATCACTATTAAAATGCATTTTATTTAAAACAATTTGACTCATGTATGATAAAGTTTTCCTTCCAGTTTATTACCAAGAATATTTGCATGAAACAGGATCCTAGTTTCTAAAACTGCTTATCTGGTCTTGGTATATATTCTCTACCCAAGTCAAACCTCTCTCTGTAATATCATAGTTGGTTACTTGAGAAATGAAAGAGGAAGATACAGTAAATATGATACACACTCATAATTGTTTCTAAATAGAATGAGATAGAAATATTCCTGTGGTCATCAACAATTCTTTAGAATGCCAGTGAAAAGAATTTCTAATAATGACAGTTTCTGAAATAGTTTTGACCAAGGCCTTATTAGTATGTGTTCCATATTCTTACTTAAACTCACTATAACGAATAAATGAAATTCCATAAATCAGTTATGCATTTTAACTGTCTGCAACGGATGCCTTTTTCCCTTCCACTTCCACAATGAATGCTTATTCCACACACTGATTTATCGCTGTCAGGGTAGCCTTACAACTGCACATTTTTATAGTTCTCATGTTAACTAATCAGGCAACCACTATGGGATGATGATATGTATATTTCTGGCTTTACTAATATAAGGTGGCACGTGACTACCCACAAAGATAATGAACTAGTGTTGCAGAAAACATTTTTTTCAAGCAAACCTTGAAACAATCCATATTTAGCAGAACCCTATGCCTCACCTCAAAAATCGAGCTGGGGTTTATTAATTTATTTATTATTTTCAAGATGAGAATGGGGGTGAAAACCATCTACTTTAAAAACATGATTAGCACCCTATTATGTTTTTGAAATTGTAGTGTGGACAGGTCTTGCACATTAACGCCTATAAGGTTTACAGTATTTGTCAGTACAAATCTACTACTCAGCTGCTTGGATTTAAACATAGTATTTATCTCTTTCCTCTCAATCTAGCGGTGTCTAACAAATTTCCTGTTGGATGCTTAGGAGCTTCTTCCTCACTGATGATCCCAAAGTCCATATAATTTAATTACAATTTATACCACACTAGAGCCAGATAAAAGCTTCAGTTAATTACTTCCCAAGTATACTAATAATACCAGATGCTAACAATAACAGGGTTTATTAGCATATTTTACTGCGTGACAATCCCTTATTCAAAGAATTTATATTCACCAAAATGGATTGAAAAAAGGAAAATAAAAATGGAGTTCAGGGTATAGCATAAATATATGTGATAGCAGTAAGTTGTTACAGTTGAACATGTAGAAGCCACTAGTGGCTTCACATAGATCTGCCATTAAGGAGTTATATTTCTAATCCATGAAAATTAAAGAGTTACATTAGCCAACACTTCGTATTCTCTTTATTTTAATTAACAGCATCTAAGTAAATGAAGTAATCGGCTATATATTTAACAATTTGGACCTTGTTTGTAATGCAACTTTCTAAGTTACTTTCTTCTAGCTTTCTACCGCTAATCTCTGATTTAGTACTTCCCATACCTACTCTGGTATCTGACCATTCCAAAAACACTTAACGAACCTTAATTTAAATTAAAACATTACAGCAAACAAAAAAAGAAAGCAAAACAGTTTTAAAGATCTGCTTTCTTTATAAAACAATGTTCCCCCTGCACTACCTTTTGTCTGTCCAAGCCGGAAGACAGACAGGAGGTCATGGATATGGTTTAATGAGGCTGCATCTTTATTACTTAGAATATCTGGAAGTACCTGGCAACAAATTGTAGAGTGCAGGAAGGAGGGGATCAGCCCCCAAGCCCCTTATTTAGCTCCCTTTGAAGGAAAGGGATACTTTCCTTCAAATCCTTTTCCAATCCATTTTCTGTGGTAACCATATCCATTTCATACCAAGTACCTGCACTGCACATCCTCTACAAGTTTTACATTATAATGTTACCCCTTAATACTTAATCCCCCTACTCCACCCTACCAGGTCCCAGACCAGCTGTGGGAAAGCAAAAAATACATACTTTGCCACAGCCAATCTGGCAGTGAGAAAAAAAACCCTCATTCCCAGCCCTCTAAGGAAAAGGGGCAAATAATGTAATGCCCACAGCATGTCAAAATGGAACCTGGTCCTTTTGCCAAGTTTATGGATAGGTGGGTGGACGCTGCCAGTCCCAACCTGGTAAAGAGGGCCTATTCATGGCTGCATGGGATATAAATATCAGCCCCTGCGCCCTCTCCCCCTCCCACATTCCTCTGCTCAACTGGAAGGGCCTTGTCCTGACCTGGCCCCAACTGCTTCCTGTCTTTCCTGTCCATCCCTGTAAATTTTCCATACCTGATGTAAGGCAGCCCTTAAAGGGTCAATGAACCTTTTCTTCCAGCTGGACAAAGAGCCATGCACATAAAGGTTACAGTGGACACATCCTTAACATCGTTCACTCCCATCCCGTCATCCTCTTATAATTCAACAAATATTTACCTATTTAAGGCCCTGGTACAGTAAGATACTTAAGCACATGCCCAATTTTAACAGCATACATGTTTAAAGTACCTGCCTAAATCAAGGCGTAATGGGAGGCCCCAAACATGCAAGTAAACCCCTGCTTCAGAACCACACTGAAGTAAAGTCTTTCCACTTGGAGCAGATTGCAGGATCAAGGCATGCACCCTGGTTTTTAAAGCAGCTTACACACCAACTTTTGGAGGGAAAGGATTGAAGTTTTGACATAGATTTCTATTCTGATGTGCAATGAAGCCAAGACCTTTTTTGTGGGGTGAGGGAATAAAGTTCTCCCAGAATAGCCAATAACCCAGTGGTTAAGGCTCTCACCAAGCATGTGACAGAATCAAGTTCACGTTGCTGGTCTGAATCAGCCAGAGCAAGGACTTCAAATTGGGTCTCCCAAATCCCAGGTGAGTTCCCTAACCACTGGGTTACTGGCTAGTTTGGGCTGTTTAAAAATAGCCAGAGCTTCGCGAACCAGCTGAGCGGCGGAGAACCAGCTGAGCAGCGGGGACAGCAGAGCAGCACACAGCAGGACTTTGCCTGGGAGTTCGCCTGGAGGGAGCCCAGTGAGGCTTACGTCTTGCAAACTGCTCTGAGGAAGCTCATAGTAGGAAGGTGATATGGAAGGGGGGGGTTCAGCTGTTGTGACCTGCACTGGATGTGCCATGTTTGTCTTTCTTCCACAGGACAGAAGCGACTTTGTCTGTACAAAGTGCAAGCTGGTCTCCATATTGGAAGAGAAGATTGAAGGTCTGGAGCAACAGATAACAACCCTGCGTTGCATACGGGAAACTGAGGATTTCCTGGACGAAACTCAGGATAGGCTTCTAGGGGCACAAAGCTCTACAGATATAGAGCAGGTTGCACAGAGGAGCCAAGAGACCAGTGAAGAAGCTTGGCAACATGTGACCTCCAGAAGAGGTAAGCGGAATGTCCGGGTTCCAGTAACACAGACACAGGTAACTAACCGCTTTCATGTTCTCTCCACAGGTATCGTTGCGGAGAGTGGACCAGATGATATGTCTGGGGCGAGAAAGCAGAAGGAGACTCCGCTGGTTGGAAGGCATGAGATGCGCTGTCCTGAGGTTGGGGGTTCCACGACCACCACCCCCAAGAGGAGAAGGCGGGTGGTGGTGGTCGGGGACTCTCTCCTCCGGGGGACTGAGTCATCTATCTGCCGCCCTGACCGGGAAAACCGAGAAGTCTGCTGCTTGCCAGGGGCTAAGATTCGTGATGTGACGGAGAGACTGCCGAGACTCATCAAGCCTTCGGATCGCTACCCCTTCCTGCTTCTCCACGTGGGCACCAATGATACTGCCAAGAATGACCTTGAGCGGATCACTGCGGACTATGTGGCTCTAGGAAGAAGAATAAAGGAGTTGGAGGCGCAAGTGGTGTTCTCGTCCATCCTCCCCGTGGAAGGAAAAGGCCTAGGTAGGGAGCGTCGAATCGTGGAAGTCAACGAATGGCTACGCAGATGGTGTCGGAGAGAAGGCTTTGGTTTCTTTGACCATGGAATGGTGTTCCATGAAGGAGGAGTGCTGGGTAGAGACGGGCTCCATCTTACGAAGAGAGGGAAGAGCATCTTTGCCAGCAGGCTGGCTAACCTAGTGAGGAGGGCTTTAAACTAGGTTCACCGGGGGAAGGAGACCAAAGCCCTGAGGTAAGTGGGAAAGCGGGATACCGGGAGGAAGCACAGGCAGGAATGTCTGTGAGGGGAGGGCTCCTGCCTCATACTGGCAATGAGGGGCGATCAACAGGTTATCTCAAGTGCTTATATACAAATGCACAAAGCCTTGGAAACAAGCAGGGAGAACTGGAGGTCCTGGTGATGTCAAGGAACTATGACGTGATCGGAATAACAGAGACTTGGTGGGATAACTCATATGACTGGAGTACTGTCATGGATGGTTATAAACTGTTCAGGAAGGACAGGCAGGGCAGAAAAGGTGGGGGAGTAGCACTGTATGTAAGGGAGCAGTATGACTGCTCAGAGCTCCGGTACGAAACTGCAGAAAAACCTGAGTGTCTCTGGATTAAGTTTAGAAGTGTGTGCAACAAGAGTGATGTAGTGGTGGGAGTCTGCTATAGACCACCGGACCAGGGGGATGAGGTGGATGAGGCTTTCTTCCGGCAGCTCACGGAAGCTACTAGATCGCATGCCCTGATTCTCATGGGTGACTTTAATCATCCTGATATCTGCTGGGAGAGCAATACAGCGGTGCATAGACAATCCAGGAAGTTTTTGGAAAGCGTAGGGGACAATTTCCTGGCGCAAGTGCTAGAGGAGCCAACTAGGGGGGGTGCTTTTCTTGACCTGCTGCTCACAAACCGGGTAGAATTAGTGGGGGAAGCAAAAGTGGATGGGAATCTGGGAGGCAGTGACCATGAGTTGGTTGAGTTCAGGATCCTGACGCAGGGAACAAAGGTAAGCAGCAGGATACGGACCCTGGACTTCAGGAAAGCAGACTTCGACTCCCTCAGGGAACGGATGGCCAGGATCCCCTGGGGGACTAACTTGAAGGGGAAAGGAGTCCAGGAGAGCTGGCTGTATTTCAAAGAATCCCTGTTGAGGTTACAGGGACAAACCATCCCGATGAGTCGAAAGAATAGTAAATATGGCAGGCGACCAACTTGGCTTAATGGTGAAATCCTAGCGGATCTTAAACATAAAAAAGAAGCTTACAAGAAGTGGAAGGTTGGACATATGACCAGGGAAGAGTATAAAAATATTGCTCGGGCATGTAGGAATGTTATCAGGAGGGCCAAATCGCACCTGGAGCTGCAGCTAGCCAGAGATGTCAAGAGTAACAAGAAGGGTTTCTTCAGGTATGTTGGCAACAAGAAGAAAGCCAAGGAATGTGTGGGCCCCTTACTGAATGAGGGAGGCAACCTAGTGACAGAGGATGTGGAAAAAGCTAATGTACTCAATGCTTTTTTTGCCTCTGTTTTCACTAACAAGGTCAGCTCCCAGACTGCTGCGCTGGGCATCACAAAATGCGGAAGAGATGGCCAGCCCTCTGTGGAGATAGAGGCGGTTAGGGACTATTTAGAAAAGCTGGACGTGCACAAGTCCATGGGGCCGGACGAGTTGCATCCGAGAGTGCTGAAGGAATTGGCGGCTGTGATTGCAGAGCCACTGGCCATTATCTTTGAAAACTCGTGGCGAACCGGGGAAGTCCCGGATGACTGGAAAAAGGCTAATGTAGTGCCAATCTTTAAAAAAGGGAAGAAGGAAGATCCTGGGAACTACAGGCCAGTCAGCCTCACCTCAGTCCCTGGAAAAATCATGGAGCAGGTCCTCAAAGAATCAATCCTGAAGCACTTGCACGAGAGGAAAGTGATCAGGAACAGCCAGCATGGATTCACCAAGGGAAGGTCATGCCTGACTAATCTAATCGCCTTTTATGATGAGATTACTGGTTCTGTGGATGAAGGGAAAGCAGTAGATGTATTGTTTCTTGACTTTAGCAAAGCTTTTGACACGGTCTCCCATAGTATTCTTGTCAGCAAGTTAAGGAAGTATGGGCTGGATGAATGCACTATAAGGTGGGTAGAAAGCTGGCTAAATTGTCGGGCTCAACGGGTAGTGATCAATGGCTCCATGTCTAGTTGGCAGCCGGTATCAAGTGGAGTGCCCCAAGGGTCGGTCCTGGGGCCGGTTTTATTCAATATCTTCATAAATGATCTGGAGGATGGTGTGGATTGCACTCTCAGCAAATTTGCGGATGATACTAAACTGGGAGGAGTGGTAGATACGCTGGAGGGGAGGGATAGGATACAGAAAGACCTAGACCAATTGGAAGATTGGGCCAAAAGGAATCTGATGAGGTTCAATAAGGATAAGTGCAGGGTCCTGCACTTAGGACGGAAGAACCCAATGCACAGCTACAGACTAGGGACCGAATGGCTAGGCAGCAGTTCTGCAGAAAAGGACCTAGGGGTGACAGTGGACGAGAAGCTGGATATGAGTCAGCAGTGTGCCCTTGTTGCCAAGAAGGCCAATGGCATTTTGGGATGTATAAGTAGGGGCATAGCGAGCAGATCGAGGGACGTGATCGTTCCCCTCTATTCGACATTGGTGAGGCCTCATCTGGAGTACTGTGTCCAGTTTTGGGCCCCACACTTCAAGAAGGATGTGGATAAATTGGAGAGAGTCCAGCGAAGGGCAACAAAAATGATTAGGGGTCTGGAACACATGACTTATGAGGAGAGGCTGAGGGAGCTGGGATTGTTTAGCCTGCAGAAGAGAAGAATGAGGGGGGATTTGATAGCTGCTTTCAACTACCTGAAAGGGGGTTCCAAAGAGGATGGCTCTAGACTGTTCTCAATGGTAGCAGATGACAGAACGAGGAGTAATGGTCTCAAGTTGCAGTGGGGGAGGTTTAGATTGGATATTAGGAAAAACTTTTTCACTAAGAGGGTGGTGAAACACTGGAATGTGTTACCTAGGGAGGTGGTAGAATCTCCTTCCTTAGAGGTTTTTAAGGTCAGGCTTGACAAAGCCCTGGCTGGGATGATTTAACTGGGAATTGGTCCTGCTTTGAGCAGGGGGTTGGACTAGATGACCTTCTGGGGTCCCTTCCAACCCTGATATTCTATGATTCTATGATTCTATGATTCAATCTTTCCTCCTCTCTTGTTTTGATCAGAAACTCATGGACTCAAAAAACCTTCCCAACAAAAGTTTAGTTTTAAAAAAAAAAAAAGTTTCTCCAAAAAGTTTCGGTTTTAACAAATCAGAATTTTCTGATAAAATGTTTAGTCAAATGATTCCCAACCAGCAATAATTATCACTGTTTTTTTCCTTTACTTTGATCCGTCTTTGCACTGCCCAATAGAAGGGACTGTTTTGTCTAAAGTATTGTTTCCTTTTGGCAATAGAACCTGTATCTTATTGAAAGAGTTTTCGGTTTAGGAAGTTCACAAATTTACATGGAAAACAGATTAATCTTAGATCACTGCAAAAGTAACAGATGACAAGATTTGGACATTTACTTCATGGAATTCTTAGAATAGTGAATTACAATGTCAAATCAATTTTGTTGTTTTTCCTGAACTATATACATGTAATTTCACATAAATACACTGGGACAGCTACCTTCAATTATATCAGTGGATCCTCACTGGCTTTAGAAAATCTACAACCCCACTGCTAAAATGCTATCCACATTACAGATATAACCTGACTTCATTAAGGCTGCATGGATATAATTGGAGGTCAGCGTTTGTCCCTCTGTATTGTATCAGTTTGTCTTTAAATTAAGCAGGTAAATTATATGGTCTTCTGGGGGAGACAACACACGTTGCTGCATAATCTTTAGTTTAACATACTTTCTTTTAGTCTAAAAATGACAAACTGATATTAAACTGCAGAAGAAATACATTTTCATACAGTAAAAAGATTGCAATGCATCTAGATAAGCATGTTGTTATTCCAGTACATTACACTGATTAAATCTCACAATTCATTTTAAAGACTATTCATATCAAACAAGAGATTTAGAGGGGGGAAATGCTGAATTAACTTAGGAAGCACTGGTCACAACATAGATGGAGGCTTTTTAAAGAATTAACTTGTAAACAAACAAAAATAATGAAAAATAAAAAACAGTCTGACAGAGACCTAGAGAAATGCTATCTAAAATAAATGTTCAAAGAGTAAAACATTTAGCAGAGGAAAAACTGTAGAAGAAGAAACAGACAGGCTTATAGATAACATAACTGTGTTGTATATCCAGTATCAAAACCCTTAGCTGCCTGTCAAATTACTATAGTACATCCAGATATAAATTGTTACATAGAAGCAAAAAGAATCAAAAGGGCACAAATTTTTACATTATTTTGTAATGTCGCTGTAGAGTGGTGTGAGTGAAAATATCAAGCAATACAAAGACAACAAATTTCAACCTATGTTGTCACAATAACTCTAGAATAGAAAAGAGAAAAAATCTGGATAAAATAAAAAGAAACATGGCAAAAGTGCTACTATTAAGATGTGGTACTAGTTAACACTATTCCATGTTTGTAGATTATGTTTTATTAATAAAAGCCGTGGCCATATGCCTTAAATCTAAAGTCTTGTGTTATGTTTTTATTCTATGCTGTCTGGGGGGCACATAGGCATGTCAACAATGACTGCTTTAAACATTATACAAGTACACTAGTTAGCTAAGGGTTTTGATACTGGATATACAACACAGTTATGTTATCTATATGCCTGTCTGTTTCCTCTTCTATTGTCTTCCTCTTATTTGTCATATTATATATATCTTGTTTCAGCAATGTACAACGTTTCCAGCTAATGTTAATGTTGAATGGGTTGGCATTTTACAGGCCACAAGGCACTAGATCCATCTAATTTTTTTAGGTCAGTTTGGGTTCTTAAATTTATTAGACAAAATAAACTTTATTTTCAAAATACTGATTTACATTTGTATGCTTCTACTCTTACTGCAATGTACAGTAGCAACCAATTTTGCAAATGAACAGTGAAATGCAACGCTCTACCATACAGTTAATAATTAAAATGCAAAAACTGAGTGTGAAATCCTACAGTCCTTAACCAGGCAAAATTCACATTGATCCCCACTGTTTGTATGTTAAAATTCACTTTAAATGTACTGAGAATACTACTGATCTATCAGCAAAACACAATGGCTACAAAAGTATTAAATGCAATCATAATTTACTTGAAGCTGTGGCTCACAGAAGTGCAGTTTAGCTCAAAATTAATAAATTATACTGCGACGCATGGCTAGAAATGGTTAAACATCCTGCAGGATAAATGACTCAAATTCAACCCTTAAAGACATATGGGGAGATAATGTTTGTGTTTTGAGTATTTACATATATACAGGTAGCGGACAACAAAGTAATCAACAGTCCCTGTCTATACTGTAGTCTGTTAATTCAGAGATCAAAAGAACATCCTGGCATGTCAAGGTTCCTCCCCCACTCTGAACTCTAGGGTACAGATGTGGGGACCTGCATAAAAAAACCCCCTAAGCTTATCTTTACCAGCTTAGGTCAAAACTTCCCCAAGGTACAAAATATTCCACCCGTCGTCCTTGGATTGGCCGCTACCACCACCAAACTAATACTGGTTACTGGGGAAGAGCTGTTTGGACGCGTCTTTCCCCCCAAAGTACTTCCCAAAACCTTGCACCCCACTTCCTGGACAAGGTTTGGTAAAAAGCCTCACCAATTTGCCTAGGTGACTACAGACCCAGACCCTTGGATCTTAAGAACAATGAATAATCCTCCCAACACTTGCACCCCCCCTTTCCTGGGAAACGTTGGATAAAAAGCCTCACCAATTTGCATAGGTGACCACAGACCCAAACCTTGGATCTGAGAACAATGAAAAAGCATTCAGTTTCTTACAAGAAGACTTTTAATAAAAACAGAAGTAAATAGAAATAAAGAAATCTCCCCTGTAAAATCAGGATGGTAGATATCTTACAGGGTAATTAGATTCAAAAACATAGAGAACCCCTCTAGGCAAAACCTTAAGTTACAAAAAAGATACACAGACAGAAATAGTTATTCTATTCAGCACAATTCTTTTCTCAGCCATTTAAAGAAATCATAATCTAACACATACCTAGCTAGATTACTTACTAAAAGTTCTAAGACTCCATTCCTGGTCTATCCCCGGCAGAAACCCAGCATATAGACAGAAACACAGACCCTTTGTTTCTCTCCCTCCTCCCAGCTTTTGAAAGTATCTTGTCTCCTCATTGGTCATTTTGGTCAGGTGCCAGCGAGGTTACCTTTAGCTTCTTAACCCTTTACAGGTGAGAGGAGCTTTCCCCTGGCCAGGAGGGATTTCAAAGGGGTTTACCCTTCCCTTTATATTTATGACATGGCATTTAAATGAATTGTAAATATCGCTGTATTCATCTCTCTTTGAAATGTAGAGCAAATCATCTGTGAATGATGGAGAAACAGGCCATTGCCTTATGTTAATTCATATAGCTAAGTACCGGTGATGGACCTACTTCAATGTTACCCTAATTACCTATTGTTCCCAGAGGGACTCTGACTTGCCAAAGGAAGTTTGAAATTGTATAAAAGATCCTTGGGTCCCAATCCTTTTTATCTCAGATCTGCTTAAGCTTCATCAAGGGAACTTTAAGCCACAAGATTGAGGTCCCAGTTCAGCTGGAAACACGCTGAATATGATATTGGACATTGGACTATAACCTATGGACTAAATTCGAAAACAACTCTTTGCAACTACAAAGCTCACCATCTCTGCTATGTATCTGAACCTCAAGAATTGAACTCATGTCTGCATGTATACTGATCTTTTAACCATACTCTCTCTCTCTCTCTCTCTCTCTCTCTCTCTCTCTCGTTTCTTAATAAATTTTAGTTTAGTTAATAAGAATTGGCTGTAAGCATGTATTTGGGTAAGATCTTGAATATTCATTAACCTGGGAGGTAATGTGTCCAATTCTTTGGGACTGGTAGAACCTTTTCTTTTATATGATGAAATAAGATTTTCAGAAATCTTCATCATATTTGACTTGGGTACCTGAATGGAGGCCTGAGGCTGGGTTACTTTCAGGGACTGTGTTGTTGGCTTCTGGGCAACCAGTAAGGTAATAAAGAAGCTGTTGTTTTTTTTTGCTGGCTTGGTAAATCTAAGTATTAAAATATCCACCAGCTTTGGGAATTGTCTGCCCCATTCTTTGCAGGTTTCAGAGTAACAGCCGTGTTAGTCTGTATTCGCAAAAAGAAAAGGAGTACTTGTGGCACCTTAGAGACTAACCAATTTATTTGAGCATAAGCTTTCGTGAGCTACAGCTCACTTCATCAGATGCATATCGTGGAAACTGCAGCAGACTTTATATATACACAGAGAATATGAAACAATACCTCCTCCCACCCCACTGTCCTGCTGGTAATAGCTTATCTAAAGTGATCATCAGGTGGGCCATTTCCAGCACAACAGATTGATAGAGCCAGAAGAGTTCCCAGAAGTTACCTACTACAGGACAGGCCTAACAAAGAAAATAACAGAACGCCACTAGCCGTCACCTTCAGCCCCCAACTAAAACCCCTCCAACGCATTATTAAGGATCTACAACCTATCCTAAAGGATGACCCAACACTCTCACAAATCTTGGGAGACAGGCCAGTCCTTGCCTACAGACAGCCCCCCAACCTGAAGCAAATACTCACCAACAACCACATACCACACAACAGAACCACTAACCCAGGAACTTATCCTTGCAACAAAGCCCGTTGCCAATTGTGCCCACATATCTATTCAGGGGACACCATCACAGGGCCTAATAACATCAGCCACACTATCAGAGGCTCGTTCACCTGCACATCCACCAATGTGATATATGCCATCATGTGCCAGCAATGCCCCTCTGCCATGTACATTGGTCAAACTGGACAGTCTCTACGTAAAAGAATAAATGGACACAAATCAGATGTCAAGAATTATAACATTCATAAACCAGTCGGAGAACACTTCAATCTCTCTGGTCACGCAATCACAGACATGAAGGTTGCTATCTTAAAACAAAAAAACTTCAAATCCAGACTCCAGCGAGAAACTGCTGAATTGGAATTCATTTGCAAATTGGATACTATTAATTTAGGCTTAAATAGAGACTGGGAGTGGCTAAGTCATTATGTAAGGTAGCCTGTTTCCTCTTGTTTTTTCCTACCCCCCCCCCCCCGCAGATGTTCTGGTTTAACTTGGATTTAAACTTGAAGAGTGGTCAGTTTGGATGAGCTATTACCAGCAGGAGAGTGAGTTTGTGTGTGTATGGGGGTGGGGGGGATGTGAGAAAACCTGGATTTGTGCAGGAAATAGCCCAACTTGATTGTCATGCACATTGTGTAAAGAGTTGTCACTTTGGATGGGCTATCACCAGCAGGAGAGTGAATTTGTGTGGGGGGGTGGAGGGTGAGAAAACCTGGATTTGTGCTGGAAATGGCCCACCTGATGATCACTTTAGATAAGCTATTACCAGCAGGACAGTGGGGTGGGAGGAGGTATTGTTTCATATTCTCTGTGTATATATAAAGTCTGCTGCAGTTTCCACGATATGCATCTGATGAAGTGAGCTGTAGCTCACGAAAGCTTATGCTCAAATAAATTGGTTAGTCTCTAAGGTGCCACAAGTACTCCCATTCTTTGCAGTTCATCCTAATTGAGTGACCTCAGCTTGCCCCCACTGGGATCCTGGTCCCATATACCTAGTGAGATTTTCTCTTACGTATAATTTTACAGAAATGCAACATTTAAATCTATTTGTCTAGGACTGAAACTGTGGGATCCACCCTCTCTAGAGGGGTTTCTCTTGCTGAGACCTCCACTGTTGAGGAGGATGTTGATGTCAGACCTTTCCCACCCTTCCCTGTTGTTTGAGGTGTTCCTTGTAGGGGATCGGGCTCTCTCCCTCACTCTCCAATGTTGCATCATTTTTAACTTGCTTGGGACCTTGCAGAGCGGTTCTCAAGTGCCAGCTCTCTGGGGTATTATCCAGTTCTGCAAGACAGGCAGGGAACCAATGCAGAAGCTTTTTCCAGCAGTACTTGTGCCCAGAACACCCAGACACCCCATCAAGGAATACAGCAAGGTCTGGGAAGATCAGTAATCTTTGATCCACAACCAGTACTTTTATTCAAGTCCCCCTGAATCACAGCCACAGAGGACAGATGCAGGTGACTACAGAAGATGGCAGGAACTGTGATGTGCCAGACACTTAACACACCTCCTTCCAACAACTCACAGAAGCCTTCAAGTATACTCCTTTCTCTCCTTCCTGCCAATTCAGAAGGACTCACTGAAATCTATTTTATAAATGTGCCTCTTATTCCTAACACTTTCATTCAGTCCTTATACATAGGTTTTCTCTGCCTCTAGACTCATTCCACTTCAAGTATATCTCATTTTTAGATGGAATGACCAATGGATCCAATTTAGATGGATTCCAGTGTTCAGTGTGATGGTGTACTCTCACTTTTATAATGTTATACATTTTTCAGTATTGCTTATAATCCCATTCTTCACCTGTCTTAACTTTTTTCTTTTGGACAACTACTGCATGTTAAGTAGACAACTTAGCTGTGCTGTCCACAATGATGCTCAGGTCTTTTGCGTGGCTTTCAGTTAATTTAGAATCCACTGAGATGTAGGAGTAGTTCAAATCATTCCTTCCAACAAGTACTACCTTGCATTTCTCAACAATGAATTTCATCTGACCAATTACCTAGCATCTTTAGGTCCCTCTGAAGATCCTCAGTCTTCTGTACTCTAGATTAAACTAAATAGTTATGTCTCATTTGCAACGTTCTTCCATCTCACTTGGATCATTAATAAATATACTAACAACATTAATTTTGTAGAGATCCTTGAGACAATTATTCCTACTTGTCATTTTTTTTCTCTTAACTAGTTTCTAATCCGTAACAGATTTTTATCTCATCCCTATGACTTCCCAGTTTGCTTAACGGCCTCCTGCAAGAGGCTTTTGATAGTGAAAATAAATCATACATCCGTGTTCCTTCTTTGTGGACAGGATCAAAGAATTCTAGTAGTCTGGCACTGCATTATTTTCTTTTACAGAAGCCATACTGGTTTGGTCCTTCCATATCATATTTAACTAGATGTTTCATAAACACATGGTAATTATAGCTTCAATCAATTTACTTGTTATTAAATGAGGCTACTGGACTGCAGTTCCCAAGATCACCCCAGTACCTTTAAAGACAGGAATATCATTTGCCATACCTGCAGTCTGCTGGTATAACAACTGGTTTTAATTAAATTGCATATTAGTGGTAGCAGCTCAGCCATTTCATTTTTAATTTCCTTCAGAACCCTTATAGGAACACCAGCCAGCTGTGGTGACTAGTCTCAAATAATCAGTTTGTTCCAACACTTCTCAGTGACACTACAATTTCTGACTGTCTCATATTCTTATTACTGGGAAATAGTAGGATTCTCCCAAACATTTGCTCTAGTGAAGACTGAACCACAAATAATTTAACTTACTTAGTGGCCTTACCCTCCTGAATTGCTCCTGTTACTCCTGATAGTCCAGTACACATATTGATTCTCCCAGAAGCTTCCTGTTTATAATGTCTTTATAGAATTTCATGTTATATGTTTCCCTGTCTTTGGCTATTTAATCTTCAGATTCCTTGTTAGGAACCAATCCTATAATGAGTTCTGTTTGCACAGAACCCTGAAGTCAATGGGGCTCTGTACAGGTAAAATGATTCTGCTCAAGCAGAGCTCATTGTAGCATCAGGTTCTGAGTCCCTTAGTATTAATCTTATGTTTTAGCAGACACAGTTTGTGTTCCTGTGGCTTCATATGGGATAGATTTCCTTTTTTATTGTATATATACCCATTTTGCTTGAATGTTTTCTTGTACCTCGCCATTTATCCATACAAATTATTTGATTACCTTTCTGTTTCCTATTAAGTTCAGGGGGTACCGGCTGTAACTCATTTACAGTATTCTCAAGTCGTCACCTGATTGGGGTTAAGAATTTCAAGTTTCTTACATTTTCTACATTTAAATAAACCTTAGTTTTTACAGATACTCAGCAATCTGAGATTACTGAACTGGGTCATTAGCCAAAAAAACCTTACAGTCTGCACATAGAAGCGCTGTGACATGTTGTTAGTTTCTGTACTAGAACAAACAAAACAAATATATTTTTAAAAAGCTTCCTAGACAGTTTTTCCATTTCAGAGACATGTTCCCGTCTTCATGTGCAGTGTTTTGTAAAGCACTTTATTTCCATTAGCATTAAAAAACTCAGGTCTTCAGCAAATCAGCAAGAGACTAATGGCACAAATCAATATCAGATTCTTCATGGCAACTAATATTAGGTCATTTATTATATACAGTGCTCGCTAGCACCACTACAGCTATAGGTCTATCAGTGATTACGTAATGAGCCCTCTTTTTAGGGAGCCCCAAATTTGCTGTGGCTTGACACTTGACAGAGTTTCACAACATAGTGACTTTTTTCTGAACTTGATTTAATTTCAGCTGTTTCTAAGTTACAGAAGTACTTACAAAACTCTTTTTTGTTGTTGTTTTTTGACTAAATGAAAATAATTATTTAATGGGTTTAAGTAGCTGGCCTTAATAGGAATTATACATATTGTTATTTGTGCTTCTGAGAGTTCTGAAAGAAGAACAATCGTTGCAAGTTTAAAAAACAACTATACATCATATATGATAATTTCTTTTTAGAGTTTTTAGCCACAGCTTTTATCCAGTAGGACAGATCCCCTTGATGAAGTAGCTGCCTTTTCCTCAGGCTCAGTAGTCTCACCACTACTCACATGAATCTAAGTCATCACTGTCACTAATATAGCATTTGCGTCAGGTATTTCAGAAAAGGTTGGATTTTCTATTTTAAAGGGGTGACGGAGGAATGGATTTTATACCACATACCTGCTACAATCATTAGGCACAAGTAGGAGAATTAAGGAAAGGATGAGAAGTCTCACTTCTAAATTCCTTGCTTTAATATACAGAGAGCACCACATAGTTTTTACTTCTATGCATATACAAGGAAAATGCATAGATGTTTACCTGAACATTTCCTTTCTTCAGGCAACAAGGACCACAGATCCATTAAAATGGATCTTCAGCCTGCTTGCAGCTTTGGGGCAAAACCCAACCTGTAGGTCCCTGGCATTGTCCTGAAGTTCCCTCCAGCTAAGACAACTTCCACAACCAGGATAAATCAATTTTATTTTTCTAAAGTACAAATTGGGCTAAATATATTTTGATGAAAAAGCATAATTTCTCCTACTGCAGAGCACTGGAAATTCCCCATAATGAAAGTCAACCCTAATCTCTACAAGTCAGCTTCTCTCTCTACTTTGGATGATACACTTGTCTCCAAGTTTTGGGGTTTTTTTCAAACTTTTCCTCAGAGGTCAGGCTTTCTATACCTTTTATCATCTTTGTTGTTCTTCCTGGGACTCTCCAATTTGTTCACATCTTTCCTACAGTATGGCACCCAGAATTGGGCACGGTACTCCAGCTCGCTAGTGCCAAACAGAGCAAGACAATTACCTCCCATGTCTTACATACAACATTCCTGTTAATATACCCCAGAATGATATTAGCCTCTCTCACAACTGCATCACAATGTTGACTGATTCAACTGTAATCCACTATAACCCCCAAATCCTTTTCAGCCATATAACATCTAGCCAGTTATTCTCCATTTTGTAGTTGTGCATTTGATTTTTCCTTCCTAAGTGTAGTACTTTGCACTTGTCTCTATTAAATTTCATCTTGTTGATTTCAGACCAATTCTCTAATTTGTCAAGGCAGTTTTGAATTCTAATCTTCCCCTCCAAAGTGCTTGCAATCCCTTCCATTTTGTCATCCACAAATTTTATAAGAATACTTTCTACTCCATTAGCCAAATCATTAATAAAAATATTGACTAGTATCAGACCCAGGACTGACCCCGTGCAATCTTACTAGATACATCCTCCCAGTTTGATAGCAAACTATTAATAACTACTCTTTGAGTAAAAAGAACAGGAGTACTTATGGCACCTTAGAGACTAACAAATCTATTTGAGCATAAGCTTTCATGAGCTACAGCTCACTTACGGCTGCTACTCTGAAACCTACTCTTTGAGTACTGTCTTTCAATCAGTTGTGCACCCATCTTATTAATAATTTAATCTAGCCCACATTTCCTTAGTTTTCTTCTGAGAATGTCATGTGGGACTGTGTCAAAAGCTCTACTAAAATCAAGATGTAGCAGGTCTACTACTTCCCCCCATCCACTAGGACAGTAACTCTATTAAAGTAGGAAATGAGGTTAGTTTGGCTTGATTTGTTCCTGACAAATCCATGTTGGCTGTGCTTTATTTTGTCCTCTACGTGCTTCCAAACTGATTTTTTAATAATTTGTTTCAGTATCTTTCCAAGTATCGAAGGTAGGCCGATTGGTCTATAATTCCCCACCTTCTATTTGTTCCCTGTTTTAAAGATTGATACTATATTTGCCCTTGTTCAGGGACTTCATCCATGCTCCAGGAGATTTCAAAAATAGTTGCTAGTGGTTCCAAGATTGTTTTACCTAGTTCCTTAAGTACCCTGGGCCTACGATGTATTTCATCAGGCCCTATTGACTGACTTGAATTCGTGTACATTATATAAATATTCTTTAACCTGTTCTTTCCCTATTTTGTCTTGCTTTCCTTCCCCCTTGTTGTTAATATTAATTGTGTTGAGTGTCTGGTCATCAATCACTTTTTTAGTGAAGACTGAAGCAAAATAGGCATTGAACACCTCCGCCTTCTTGATGTTATTAGTCATTAGCTTTCTTTCTCCACTAAATAGAGAAGCTACATTTTCTTTCATCTTTCTCTTGTTCCTAATGTATTTAAAAATAAAAAATAAAAATTAAAAAAAAACCTAACTCATTTTGTGCCTTAGCCTTTCTGATTTTGTCCCTACACGCTTGTGGTATTTTTTTGTATTCCTCCTTAGCAATTCATCTATGCTTCCACTTTTTGTAAGATTCCTTTTTGATTTTCAGGTCATTAAAGAGCTCCTGCATGGAGCCATATGTTTGAAAAAGTGCCACTGACCTTAACTCCTTTTTCTCTTTGACTTTCTTCCAATGGGAACTTACCTACCTGTTCTGAGTTTGTTAAAGTCTCCTTTTTTAAAAGTTCACTGTCCTTATTCTGCTGGTCTCACTCCTTCCTTTCTTAGAATCATAACATCTAGCAATTCATAATCATTTCACTCAAATTGCCTTCCAACTTCAAATTCTCAACCATTTCCTCAGAATCTAGTCTAAAATGGATGTCCATCCATTTACTTCATTCATTATTTCAAACAAAAAAAAACTGTTCCACAAAATGTCCAGTAAATTGTTGGAAGGTACTGGGATGTTGTGCTCTTTCTGACACCTATTCCTTGGATTGAATTGGGACCTGAATAAGCCCCCATCCATTATCCTCAGTGAGCATCTGACTGAATGATGGTTCTCTGACTGGTTCACTAACCCTTCAAAAATCATATTCTCTGTACTCAACAATTGAGGAAGCAGAGAATATACAAAAGGATCTTAAGCTCTGCTAATAGACTGGAGAGGGGGAGAGGTAAAGGATATACACTGTATAAGTCTCATATGAATTTTGGTTCATTGAAGCATGTCCATGAATGAGATCCCCATTCCCATTTGGCTCCAATAAGAACTGGAGTTTTGATTCTTGTTCTCCTTTAAGGCCATCTCTGAGACGAGACTTTGCACTTAATGGAACTCATCTTCCACCCAGGCCTATGGTTGACTTCCCTCTGTCTGTGTTTATCATGAATTCCAGATTGTCCAGAAACCATAACACTATTTGTCTCACTTTTGTCTCTGTAACAGAGCCCTGACCAGAAAAAAAATGGTCTAGGAAGTGATAACTGTTTTACCTTCTTCCTTTAAGCCAATATTAATACCACCATGATTTTGGAAAAGACCATGAAAGTATTAGTCTGATATAAAGGAAATGATTGAAATTGCGGGAAGAAAGCTGTCATCCATATTGTGACACGGTCGGGCCAGATGGTTACAGGAGAGTGATAGAAAGCAGATATATTAGCTGCAGGTTGAGTAGGTCCCTTTTCGCTAGGTAAGCTAACAGTGAAGGTTTTTTTTTTTTTTTTTAAAACAAAAAGAAAGTTTATTGGTAACGCTTACAGAATTACCAAAGGAAACAAAACAACTATGCAACAAAACAACGCAATCAGAAGGTATAACACAGCAGCTTTCAGGAGGGAGAAGTGTTCAGGCTAGCCTGGGCCCAGAGCGGGGGGGCTTCCTCGACACTCGTGGTCTTCCACCCTCCTGAGTTACCTGGTGGCCTAGAGCGGGGGGGCTTCCTCGACACTCGTGGTCTTCCACCCCCTCGAGTTACCCAGTGCCGCGCCCAGTGTCACCGATCCTCCCCCTCCTGAGAGTGCCCGGTAAGATGGGCACGGCTGCGGGGTGGGCGGTTTAGGGAGGGGGGGGTAGACACCCATGTATTATAGGACCCCTCCTAGATGACAGGAATGATGGTATCCACAGCGGCAATGGCTGGGGCTGGCGTCTCTCGCTCTTCCCCTCAATCAAAGGGTCAGACGGAGGGAACCGGACGGGGTCACCGAGCAGAGAACCCCAGACAGCGCCCACCGCTCCTCGAAGGCTTCAAGGGAGTCGGTGGACGCCGCCCAGAGGAACTCCGCTCGGATACGTGAGTGTACTGAGGATCGGAAAACGGCCCCACAATCGCAGGACGTTTCATGGGCCAACCTCCTCTCTCTGGTTTTGTAAATGGCTGTTTTAGCCAAAGCTAGGAGGAGGTTGACCAGAAGATCCCGCGACTTTGTGGGGCCACGAATGGGAAGTGTATAGATAAAAAGGTGGGGGGAAAAATGAAGCCAGAAGCGTAATAAAATATTTGTGAGGAGCCGGAAAAGGGGCTGCAATCTGGCGCACTCTAAATACACGTGCACCAGGGTTTCCCTCACATTACAAAAAGGACAAGTGTCCGGAATGGGGATAAACCGTGTCAAAAACACGCCCGTGCTCACAGCTCCGTGAAGGAGCCGCCAACTGATGTCCCCGACGGGCCTTGGGACCAGGGTGGAATACAGGCTGGCCCACCGAGGTTGCTCACCCTCCAAAGGTGGCAGGAGATCCCGCCACTTTGTATCGGGGCGGGACACCAGGGTGTGGGCGTGAAGGGTGTGAAGCGTAAGTGTATATAAATATTTCCGTGAAGCAATTTGAAAGCTAACCGGCTGCAGTTCGTGCAGCCGGCTTGCAGTGAAAGGGTGAGGGGTGTGTTGGGATCTATGGGGTGGGGGCCCGATGGAAAGGTCCGGCGGGGTGTGCCCTCGCACAAGGCTCGGCTAACATAAGCCCGAGCAGCGGAGGTCAAGGCGGCCTTCACCTCCTGAAGTACGCGCCGGGGGGTACGGAGGCTGGAAAGCCCCATGCGCCGAGCGAGCATCAGGGGATCCAGCCAGTCTCTCCGGTCGTAGTCCAGGAGGTCTCCGACCCTCGTAACTTCCGCCAGGACCAACCTCTGGCGCACCGAGCGGGACTCCGCCACCTGCACACGGAGCTGGGGGTTGTGTAGCAGGGGCTCCGTGAGGAGATCTGCCCCCACGGTGGCCGCCACGGACCTGGTTGTTAGAAACAATTTCCAGGTCCGGAGGAGGTCCTGGTAGAAGACCGGCAGCCCGGAGAGGTCTCACGGAAAACCCCTCGGAGAAAGATAAAAGAGCTGCCGGTCATATCGAAACCCTTGGAAACGGCGCAGGAAGGCGTGCGCCAGTATGCTCCACGCCGAACTACTTGCACTATAAAAGAGCCTCTGCAGGGCCTGGAGGCGGAAGACGCGGACCTGAGTGTACAGACACTTCAGGCCCTGCCCTCCTTCCTTCAGGGGTAGATGAAGAACTCCAACAGGGGCCCAGTGCATTCCTGACCAAAAGAACTCTAGAATCAATCTCCGGAGATGGGTCAGGAAACCCGGGGCCGGGGCTAGGGTGTTGAGCCGGTACCAGAGCGTGGACAGGACTAGTTGGTTAAGCACCAGTGCTCTCCCTCGGAGGGAGAGACATCGAAGAAGCCTCGTCCATCTCCGGATCCGCTCTATCACCCCGCCCTCTAAATTTTGCCAGTTCTCCGGCAGGGAAGGATGCGTGGCGGAAAGGTAAACGCCGAGATAGAGCAGTGGACCCGCACTCCACCGGATGGTCTGAAGTGCGGGTGGGAGGGAGCTCACCTGCCGCCAGTCCCCCACCGCCAAGCCAGAGCTCTTGACCCAGTTGACTCGGGTGGAGGAGGCTGCCGAATAGATGGCTTGGCATGCCTCTACTCGTGCCAAGTCGCCCGGGTCCTGGACCACGAGAAGTACGTCATCGGCGTACGCCGACAGGACCAGCCGCAGCTCCGGCTCCCGCAGCACCAACCCTGTCATCCTCCTACGGAGGAGACAGAGGAAAGGCTCGATCGCCAGAGCATACAACTGGCCCGAGAGGGGGCACCCTTGCCGCACTCCTCGCCCGAAGCTGACCGGTTCAGTCAGGGTCCAGTTGAGCCTAACCAAACACTCCGCGGAGGCATACAGCACCCGGAGAAAACGCACAAACTGAGGTCCAAATCCAAACGCCTGCAGAGTGCTCAGGAGGTACCCATGGTCTACTCTATCAAACGCCTTCTCCTGATCAAGAGACAGGAGGGCGAACGATAGACCATCTCTCCGCCCGAGTTCCAAAAGGTCTCGGACGAGAAAGAGGTTGTCGAAAATGCTGCGACCCGGGACAGTATAGGTCTGGTCTGGGTGGACCACGTCCGCCATCACGGACCCCAGCCGCAGCGAGATTGCTTTCGCTACGATTTTGTAATCCGTGCTAAGGAGTGAGACGGGACGCCAGTTTCGTAGATGGCGGAGGTCCCCCCTCTTCGGCAGCAAAGCGAGCACCGCTCGCCTGCATGACAGAGGGAGGACCCCGCTCTGCAAGGACTCAGCCCAGACGGTGACTAGGTCTGGGCCGAGAATGTCCCAGAACGCGCGGTAAAACTCCACGGTCAGCCCGTCCATGCCCGGAGATTTATTGGTGGGCATGCGACGGAGGGCTTCCGAGAACTCGGCCAGGGTGAGAGGCAGCTCTAGTCGGTCTCGGTCGCCCACGCTGACAGTGGGGAGTTCCTCCCAGAGCACCTCGCAAGCGTCAGGATCGGTCGGGTCCGGGGAGAAAAGGCTTGTGTAGAAGTCACGGGCCCTCCCACACATCTCCTCCGGACCCGTGAGGGGGGTGCCGTCTTCCGCAAGAAGGCAGGTGACGTGTTTCTTGGCCCCCCTCGTTTTCTCCAGGGCATAGAAGAAGCGGGAGCCGCGGTCCATCTCCCGAAGGAGGCGGATGCGGGATCGAACGAAGGCACCTCGGGCCCGGTGGTCCTCAAGGGCCCGGAGCTCCTCCCGCTTCTCCCGGCACGCTCCGCAGAGGGACGGGTCCTCGGGATCGGCGGCCAGGCGCCTCTCCATCTCTAAGACCTCCCGTTCCAGCTGCTCTATTGCCGCATTTCGCCGTCGGCTGGTGCCCCGAGTGTAGTCACGGCAGAAGAGCTTGGCGCGCACCTTCCCGAGATCCCACCATCGCCGCACCAAGGGAAAGGCACGCCACTGCTCTCGCCAGGCCAACCAAAACTCCCGGAAGGACATCACAAAGCTCTCGTCCTCCAACAGGCTGTTATTAAAGTGCCAATAGGCCGGCCCCGGTCTCTCTGCACGGAGGGAAACCGTTACAGCGACTAAATGATGATCGGAGAATGGGGCCGGCCGAATGGCGGAGGAGTGGGCCTGTGAAAGATGGAAACGGGATAAGTAAATACGGTCCAACCGAGAGTGGTGTGACCGATGGGCCTCCACCCGGACAAAGGTAAACGTGGAGGTGTCATCTGGGTGATGGTCACGCCAGACGTCCACTAGGGAATGATGGTCAACTATCCCTTGGAGAATATTCGCAGCGGCCGGACTCGGTTCGGCCCCTGAGCGGTCCCATTCCTCGAGGGTGGTGTTAAAGTCCCCTCCCAGGACCAGGCACTCGTGCGAATCCAGGGTGCCGAGAAAGTCGGACACCTGCTGATAAAATTGTGGCCGCCTGGAGCTCATTTGCGGGGCATAGATGTTAACAAAATTAACCACGAGCCCCTCCATACGGACTCGAAGGTGCAGCACGTGGCCCGGCACGGCCTCATTGACCCCTAGCACCTCAGGCCGTAGGTTGGGGGAGAATAGGGTTGCCACTCCAGCCTGCCAGGTCGCAAAGTGGCTAAAGTATACCCCGTCCCCCCACTCCAGCCGCCACCTGTCCTCGGCGGCCGGGTCTGTATGGGTCTCCTGCAGGAAAACTACAGAGTACCTCCCCTCCCGAAGGTAAGAGAGCACCTGGGACCTGCGGAGAGCCATCCTACAGCCCCTGGTATTCAGGGTCGCAATAATAAGAGGCATCATACGGAGGGCTGGGGGGGTGGGGGTCTTGTATTGGCGGGGGGGTTCAGGGCCCCCGGCGGGTTGTGCAGCAACCCATGACCCATCCCGTGGGTGAGTAGATCGCTTCGGAAGCTGCGGGCTCGCTCGTAGGCCGCAGCACCGCGCTTTCCTTGCCCCCTGCCCTCCTTCATAAGGGCCTTTGTGGTCTGGAGGAGTTGATCAAAGTCCCCCCATAGCCGAAGAGCCAGCTGTGCCCTATTGCGGGCGCCACGGGAGTGCTCTAGGAACTTCCGTAGCGCATGCCGCAGCTCATGGGGGGGTGGGGTTACAATTCCCGAGGTATTCCCTAATGGGCCTCTTAATACAGCCTCGTGGTCCGCTAAGGCAGGTAGACAGGGTGCGGACCACCGACGGGGCGTCTGACAGGCTGGGGTTATTAAATTCATTTCACGCCTTGGGGTGGAGGGGGATGGCAGGGGAAAAATTGCCACTCCTAACGGGTCGCGACTAGAAAGTGCAAAGACTGCTCCCTGGGGGGAGTCTGCAAAAGGCGGAAAGGAAATAACCCCAGGGGCGGCATTAACATTGCAGGAGGAGGGACCTTGGGCAGGGGCAGGGGTGGGGGCAGGGGCAGGGGTAAGGCTCTGGGGTGCAGGAGGCGAGCAGCTAAAGGAAAGTGCCTCCTGAGCAGAATCAAGGGTTAAGGGGGAAGGGGAGGGGCTCCCAATAATGCTAGGTGCTGGCTCCATGGTGATTTTAGCGGTCACGGCATCAGGTGGTGGACAGCCTTCTGCAGGGTGCTCACCCGGGAAGGCAAAAAGGGGGAGGGAGCATGGGGAAAGGGAGGCTGGGGTAAGGCTGCCCAGCTCGAGGCCGGCCGGCAGCAAATCATCCCCTCCCTGGGTGACCGGGGTCAAAGCTAGGGCCTCAATCTCCGCATACACGGAGGAGAGGCCAACTCCTGCCACCCCGGGGGCCTCTCCTCTAGGGCCAGCCTCAACGGCCGCCTCGGGGTCCGCGGGGGGTTCGGGTAGCATCCAGGCAGAAGGGGTGTCCTCAGGAGTCTCGGAGGGGAGGGTTTCCCGTGGAGGGGGGATTCTGCCCTCCAATGCCAGTCCGTCTTCCCCTCCTGACACCGGCGGATGGATCTCGCTCGCGGCCGTGGCGGGAGGCTCGATAGCAGTGCCTCCTTTCCTGGTCTTCCGGGGGGCTTCCGCGTCGGGTGGATGCAGCGGAGCTCGAGCCTTCCGCTTGCCTCGCTTCCCCTGGACTAGGGTCCATCCCTCCATAGCATCATCTGGGGGCTGGTTAGCAGGGGTCGTGTCGGGGGGCGGAGGCGATGGTTTAGGGGTTCGGGGAGGTAGTGGTGGGGCAACATGAGGGGCGGGGGCTTCTCCTTGGGGAGGGCCCTCTCTTATACCCGATAATATCCTTGCCACACCCTCCTCCATGGGCTCTATTGGGGTGGTACTAGCAAGGGCGGAAACCCCTTGCTCGCCCGGGCATTGTAGGGAAGGTATCTCTTGGGCCCGGACGGGAGCAGCGATGGGTCGAGTAGGAGGAGGGTTGGTTTCTGGTACTGGGCAGCCAGGGGCGTCGGCAGCGACGGGGCCAATGTCCTGCCGGGTCTCAGGGGTTTCGGGTGCCCCTCCCCCCCGAGCCAAAGGGCAGTCTCTGCGGACGTGCCCCGCTGAGCGGCAGAGGTAGCACCGGGCCTCTCCGGTAGAATAAAAGACCCGATAGCGGGCTCCCTCGTAGGGGACTACAAAGGACCCCTCAAGCGCCTCTCCGTCACGCGCCCCTGCCGGTGGTAGAAGCTGCACTTGCCGGCGGAACGAAAAAATGTGACGGAGGGTGGGGTCCTTGCAGCCCAACGGGAGAGGGCTGATAACAGAAACAAGTTTCCCCAGGGTGGAAAGAGCGGGTAACAGGGCAGCATTGGGTAAGAAGGGAGGAACGGAGGTAAGGACGAGGCGAACGCCCAGGTCTTCTAATGGTTCTAGGGGGACAAACACCCCCCCTACCGTCAGGCCCCTCTCCACCGCCTCCTGGGCGGCATCCTCCGAGGCTAAGAAGAAAATGACCTTCCCATACATCTTGGAGGCCGCCACAATAGCCGTGGGTCCCACCACCTTCGCCAACGCCTGCACGTATGTCTCCACGTGGGGTGAGGCGGGCACCAGGAGGCAACGGACGCCGTGCTTCCTGGTCAAGGCGGGGAAAGGGCCTCGGCCGCTGGTGATGGTGGCAGAGGCGGGGGGGGGCGAGATGACGAGGCGGCAGGCAGGGGGGAGCCCGCTGCCGCCCGGGCATACGTCCTGGGGGCCGGGGGAGGGACAATCGCAGAGCTGGTGGAGGGAAACGCTGGGAGGGGCGCCACGGTTGATGACGAGGCCGCAGCGGTGGGGGCAGCTCCCGTCATGGAGGGCTCAGTGGTTTTAGCGGGGCCCTTTCCCTTCCACCCGCCCTGGCCCTTCTTGCGAACCGGGGGGGGTTTCCTAGAATCTGGGGGGGTGGTGGGTGCAGCAGCAGCAGCAGCAATCACCCCGGTGCCTCCTGCTACCGGTGCCCCAGCAGGGGGGGTGGCAAATACCTTAACAATAGTAGTAGGGGGGGACCCTTGGGGGTTGGGCAGGGGTGGTGGTGGGGAAGGGACAACTAATTTTAATAAAGCAGTCTCGCCCCTCTCGTTCCCCGCCATTGTGAGCAGGGAGAGACAGGGAGACACCGGAAGGAGAAGGGGGGAGGGGAGAAGGCAGAATAGCCCCTCCCTCCGCTGGCTGCGGACGGGAAGGAAAAAAAATGCCGAGGGAGGGGGGCTGGAAGGAAGGGGGGAACAAAATCGGGGTCCAGTAAAAGGGGCAAGTTGTAGGATAAGCAGTCCGGGGGGGGGTGCAGACCCACACACGTTTGTCCAAAGAGTCTCGGTTGGTCGGTTGTTAGGTCCGGTCCGGAAGGCAAAGTTCAAAGCAAACAGCTGGATCCGAAGGGAGATGGCAGATTGCCAGCAGGGACAGACTGCGGGGGGGCCGTGACAGTTGTAATAACGATGGGGGGGTAGGGGCACCGATGGATCGGGGGTGGGGGTCTCCACGCCACACCCCCTGTGCCGCCACAAACGCAAGTAATCACAGTCAAACTCCCCCCCACGAGAGCATAATTCAGAAAGTTACTCAGTCTTACGGCCTCCGTCACGATGATTTATATTATTTCTTCTGTCCGATGGAATCTCCGTCTCCGGCTGTGTTGGCTGTGTTCCAAGTCCTCCGGTATGTTAAGAATGCTATAAGGTCCGAGCTACTGGCGAAACGGCTGGGTCTGGGGGTTTCCACTCCCCCCTCCGGACAGCAAAATCGGCAATCTTCCCCCCCCTCCTCCGGGGGCTCAGCTGAGGCAAATAGCTGCGCCCGAAAGCAGGCGTGGGGGGGATGGCCGGCAAAGGACGTAGATGGGAAAAAAACACAAAAAATAAAAAGAAAAATAAAAAAAAGCGTCTGGCCCGGTCGGGGGGGGACTAAGGCAGATGCAAAAAGTAAGAAAAATCCGGGCCAGGGGGCTTTAGGAAAGAATAGAAAGCAGATAGCTGAGGAGCAAGCAAAAGACGTTCCGTTTCCTAACAGGGAAGGTTCCAGAGCAATCAGGGACTTTCTGGAAACAATTAAGACAGGCAGGCTGATTAGAACACCTGCAGCCAATCAAGAAGCTGCTAGAATCAATTAATGCAGGCTAATCAGGGCACGTGGCTTTAAAAAGGAGCTCACTTCAGTTTGTGGTGTGCGTGTGAGGAGCTTGGAGCAAGAGGCACTAGGAGCTAAGAGAGAGAATGTGTACTGTTGGAGGACTGAGGAATACAAGAATTATCAGACACCAGGAGAAAGGTCCTATGGTGAGGATAAAGAAGGTGTTGGGAGGAGACCATGGGGAAGTAGCCCAGGGAGTTGTAGCTGTCGCACAGCTGTTCCAGAAGGCACTCTAGACAGCTGCATTCCACAGGGTCCTGGGCTGGAACCCAGAGTAGAGGGTGGGCCCAGGTTCCCCCCAAACCTCCCAACTCCTGGTCAGACACAGGACGAGTCGACCTGGACTGTGGGTTCATGAAAACAGCCAAACTGAGGGTGGCCGTGAATCTCCGAGGTGAGCAAATCCGCCAATAAGTGCAAGACCCACCAAAGTAGAGGAGGAACTTTGTCACAATAAGCAAACTTGAAGTACTGTATGTGGATGTTAAAACAGGAATGTTTGAAGACAGGCCTCCTAATACCTTATTTAGATGCTTCAGACGGAGTCCTGTTCTGTTTGCTCCTGATTTTCTGAGGTTAGAAATAGGATAAAGAGAGAGTTGTATTGCTCCAATCTGAACCAGATTGACGGCTTCACTCATGTCCCCCTATTCCCATGGGTTGCTTGAGATTGGAACTGCGACAAATCCGTTCCTGTGATTCTTGCACAGCTCCAGAGAGTATCCCCTTTGCACAACGTCCCGTGATCTCATTTTGACTAAAGCTATCAGTACCCACTGGCTCTCATATTGAAACAGCCCAGCACAAACTGGGGGTCTAACTCCAGATAGGGCTGGATGAGAGTCATGCAGATAGCATGACAACAGCAGGAATGCAACTGAGGGAAGCAACTGACATTGCCTCAGAACCCTACCCCTTACAAATTGGTATCTTCTGTTGTACTTCATGGATTGCTTCAACTTGCCATATGAGCTGTATTTCTTTCTATAGTGCCTAGCAGGAATTAAGATTCTAGATTGACTTTTCTGATTACTCTGAATTGCCTCAGCTTTCCATACAATTTTCCACTGAAGCACCATGAGAACCGGGCCCAAGAGTCTGATCTCAAGGACCAAAGCCCCATAATGCTGCATGAAACAGATTTGTATAACACTGTCTTTTTCGGGGAGAAGTCCTTAGGTTGTGAGATAGACTGTGAGATTTTTTTAGGTTGACAGAAACCTTATTTGCAATACTCTCCACCTATGTCCCCATTGCTTATGAAAGCAGGCAAAGGCACTTGAGGTGTTAGGTGATAAACTTTTTGTTGGTCTGAAGCCACCAAGGAGTTTTCATGCCTAAAGAAGAGTGCTGAGGTGATGCCTGCCCAGACTCAGCTGCCTATGAAGGATCGGTATGGTTCAGAATGTCACTGATCCAGGAACACTGAGGCCCTGACCACCAGTAGTGACACCAGATTGAATTTGGAATGGTGCACACTGAGGAACCTTTTGGATTTATACAATGCAGGCCAGGGGGATAGAAAGAACTAAAAAGGTGCGCCAAGAGACCTTGCTTTCTCTTTCATACCTAGGCTGCTGGCTCCCTTGTGATTCCATGGCCAGCTGCTGGAGGAAGAATGAGGAGGGGAGGCATAACAGCCGGTAGCAGAAGCTCAGAACAATACCCTAGACATAAGGCATGGTGACCAACAGCAGAAGCTAGTTATGACAGCCCAATACTTTCTCAATCTTTAGGTATGGCAGAAAATCCCCATCCTTCTATTACACCTTCCCAGAGACCATTATGTAGAATATACTACACTGTCCATAGAGTCAGCTGAGCTCCCCAGTGAGTCACTCAATAAGAACGATAAAGCAGTAACACACAATCTTCATTTTGCTTCTGGCTTTCCCTGAATCCTGCACGAGAAGGGGAAGCAAAGCTGAGCATTCAGTCTCCCCAAAAGGTAAAACAGCCCTGGGACACTGCTTGGAATTAGATGGGCATGTTATTGAGCCAAGTTGTTAGCCAGAAATGTGACAAAGATCGGAATTTGACTAAGGAAATCTCTGCCAAGGGAGGTCTGGCTGAGCCACCAGCCACTGGGGAGGCAGAAATTACTGGAAGAATTGCCCTTTTGCCAGTGACTCACAGGTCTAATTCTGCCCAAGACACAAGCAGGCTGAAGTACCCATTGTAAGCGGTCTGTGGGCCTTAGCGCAAAGAAGAAATTAATACTCTCTCTCTCTCTGACACCCACACACACACAATCTTTCATCTTAATCGAGAATTATTGAAAAACTCTTTTCTAACATCTTAAAACTTGAAATGTTTACAGTATTAAAGAACCACCAATTGCAAAACCTCCCACCTACATTGTGCTAATATGAAATATTAAATAGCGGCTTGAAATTTGCTATGTACCAGATCCTGTCCTCAAATATGTCAATACTATACTGTAACAAAAAGTAGAATAATTTGTATATGAGAAGGTAAAAGCAGCCCAAGTAGTGAATTGTGCAACTCTACAAGGTCAAGGCATTCTTCAACACCTATAATTTTGATAGCTACACATCTTCCAAGTCTTTTGGCAAAGATATAGCAAATAGAGCATGGTTTGATCAAACGTGGAAAGTGTTAGCCTATGCTCTAATTATTCATAATTTTACTATCTCAGATGCTTAGACCAAGAATACATTTAAGTGTTTATGCATAATAATGTAATAACTGCAAATAAGTTTCCTCAGATGTGTAATAAGGAGTTATCAAGCTAAATGTTATTTTTATAAATCGTCCAGCTAACTCAAACAACTACAAAATCCAGGATTCACGGACAAAACATGAATATGGAAATGGGTTTTATCATTTCACAAAGTGATAGCATTTAGTTAACCAAAAGGGGATTTCTGAAAGAAAAAAAAAGTTTATTTCAACTCACTTTACTTTCTCTGGCAACAATTACACCTGCTTATCTATAGATACTCAAGAATCACATCTTATTTCAAGTTCCCTAAACACATTTTACCAATAGGTGGAGACTGACTGCATATTAAGTGGTGGGGCCGTACTCTGGCTTGCCGGATGAAGGTGTGTACCTGTTTAAGGGGGAGAGAGACACAGGGACAGTGCTTAATTTGTGCCAGGGCTTGCCAGGGCTGAGCCCCATTAACTCTGGGCTTGCTATGTCAGTTATGGAAGTAAAAAAAAGTGCTTGAGCCCCAGCACCTTTTTCATTACAGATTAAGCACTGTACAGAGTGATTTTGTAGCACTCACATAGCAGGTTGTGGGGATGTGACCCAGCCTCCTTCCAGGTGATCAGAAGAGAGGGAAGGCTATATAAGCACATGGTGGGAAGGAGAAGCCCTCTTTTACCAGGACCAAGTAGAACAGCAACCACCCTTCCATCCACGGAAATGGAGAAACATCAGGTCTGGTCAGGATCTGCTGTGGGCACTGACCTAGTCCAGTGCAGTTACTCCATAGGGAAAGAATACAGTGATCAGGTAAATTGATTGGTAAAGGATATATAGGAGGCATTCGTTAAAGGAGCAGAAATGGGGGTGGGCGGTGGGTTTCTAGGGCTACTATGACTAGCACAGCAGGGAGCCAAGCCCCCCACCTTTATAGCCCAACTTAACCCTCATTCGAGGGGGGAATGGAAAGGTCCCAACAGCAGAAGGGTTGGGCACCAGGATAGGGAAGGTGGAGGGCTGAAAAAAGCCTCCCAGGATATACTGAAATAATCATGGAATTATTTGCACTGTATACTCCTATCTGCCAGGTACTCCCAGACAGTTAATAATGAAGTTGTGGCCCAGTTAAACCACATCCAGTGTCTCCTACTCTTCTTCCAGCATAGCCAGACAAATTACAATTTAGTTTAAATTATGTGAGTGAAATTCTGGCCCATATCTCCCATTGGCTTCAGGGAAAAGGGGATTTCACCCTGACTGTTTCCTCCAGACAGCTTTCTAATGTCAAAGGCTTTATTTATTCAAGAGTCAATTATCCGTTTTTAAAAGTATATGGCTAGAATATACAGTATAATTTTAGTAGCAGACTTGTGTTTATGTTTGTCACTTGTCGCAATTAAACATGAGCTTGTATACAAACTGCACAAGGAACATTTTGTATACACAGTTAATATACAGTTAGTGTGAAGTAACATTCATGGCAGGCAAAAATCTTCTGGTAACATTTTATGGTCACCCAACTCTTCTGAATAAAACAAAACCAATTACTATATCCTGACCTGTCAGATTCCACACTCTTCCATTTTAGCATAAATTTTCCTGTGCACAAGTCCATGCCTTTACTCTTAGTTATGCTGAGTTTGACCAATTCCTCTCCCCTCTTGATGCTTTTGTCCTAAAATACGTCAATGTTTACCATTTTAGCCATAATGTATCCAAGTCATACTTATTTATTTTACTCTTTCCTCACAATGTAATTCTTCAAGACCCTTAATCATTCTATTTTTCCTCTTTGAAATCCCTCCAGTCTGTCAACATTTTTCTGAAGGCAGTTCACAGGCCACTATTTTAAATTGCCACTTCTCCAGTGTCATTTAGAAGGAACACAAACCCACTAAACAATAATGGGATGCCTCTGTTAATACAGCCCCAAATTGCATTGTTGTCACTGTTTAATGATGTTGCAAAATTAAATCTTATTTGCTGGTCATTATCACTTCCAAGTTTTTTTTCCCAGTATTACTGCTTTCACACTTGGTCCCATACCACTGATATCTGTATCTCAAATTATTTTCCCAGTTGTAGTAGACCATGTTTTTCTCATGTTGGATTTTATTATTTCCTGCACATATTAGTAACTTTCTAGGCTTCTTTATATGATTATTTTGTCATGACTAATGTCCCAATTTAGTATCAAACTAATGTAATCCTTTCATCTGCTGATTAAACAATAAGCATTATAAAGACTTTAAAAGATCAAATTCAAAATATCAGTTTAATCATATTTTCTTTCTAAACACTTGACAGAATATTTTTCTGTGAACTCATAAATCACTGACTGCTACTAAGAAAACATATCCTCACCTCCACAACCAGAACACAAAAGCAAACTAAAAAGACAGATTCTATAAGAACAAAGGGCTGTGCTTGCAACTGACAGAGATGTATATTAAACATGATGCTGCACATTCCTCTATAATTTTTTCAGACATAAGGATTTAAGTATGAGCAGAACAGTATATTGCAAATAACTGGGGAAAAAAAATCAAAATGACTATTGCCACTTGTTTTAACTAACATTTTTGGAAAGAAATGGTCCTTTTCATGGCAACAGTATCATAGTCCACTGGCTAGTGTGAATAGGAGTTTTTATATACACACACAAACATACAATACAAAAATAATTATGTGTATGACCTTGTATCCTAGAAGGTCACTCAGTCACTTTAGAGAAAAGAAATTAGTAATCACCAGTAGTTGCTATAGCAGCCACTCCCTAGAAGGAAGGCAACTACAGCTGTATTCTACAAACTGAGTGCAACTGACCGCATAAAAAGGTCAATTACAAAAATAAATCCAAATATACAGAATGGCATAATGTCTACAACCATGAATCAAGACTCTTCCACCCATATACAGTACGCCATTGCTTAATATCTTATTCAATCCTTATTTTTGTGCTTAATTGTGTAATAAAAACATACATGTCATAACTTTGGCTAAAGGCTATAGTTATCAAAAGTTTGGTCTTCTAAAATGTACAGAACTGTTTGTAACATTTTAAAGTTGTGTGTGCCACATAATTTAACTAATGTGTCCAATTTAGATGTTCTAAGGATATTATATGTCTTCCAGAAAACAATTGGCATTTAACATAAAAATCTGTCTTACTGAATAGTAATTAAATTTGTCCTTTGGACAAACACTGAAATGTTAATAAAAATGTACATTTTATTTTTTAAAGCAAATAAAATTTCAATTCTGAAACAAATATGTTAAGGAATTCTCTATATGAAATAGAAGTGTTTGCATATTATCATGCAACTACTTACAATAAGTAAAAACAGGCTCGGTTTCTAGGTAAATTGTGGTTTATGAATTGAATAGATGATCTCATGAAGCACTTCAAATGTCCAAGAAAATAGATTCTAGGAAGGTCATACAGGCATCTCTTTACTATGCTGCATACATTAATGGGTAAGAAAATAACTATGTTTGAAGAAAATAAATAACTTTATGTAAGGTCTATTGCCAGCTATTTAACAGGGTTGGAGAGGAAAGGAAATGTGTTTTGGCATACCACATATATATACTACTGTAATATATAATAGTAAAGTATGTATAATATATACTACATCATATACATGTTTGTGAGTGTTGATTAATCATGAGAAAGACAAGACATTTTCTCTCAAATTTAAATTCAGCTTAACCTTTGTTAGCCCATGAGTACAATGCCTCTGTCTTTTGCACCAATGCAATCTTCATCAGGGTCCACCATTCAGAAATCCAAAAAACAGACATACTAGCCAGGAAAAATATTTTGATGAGATTTTCTCAATATAGCTCTATCTCCAAATGCAAAACAAGATAACATAAGGACACTTAAGTAAAACTAGGGGTTAATGTGTATATCTAATAATTCACTTAAAAAGTATCACCATTGTATTGTATAATTCTCCACATTTCAAAAAAATCTCAAGAAAGATGAAACTATATGGTCAACTATATGGTGAAACTGCAGAATAAAGTAGTTAAGAGGAAACAAAATAGTTAAAGGATTATTGCATATACAATTTTTCTCCCCTTTACAAAAAAAGCACCCCAAGAAGGGAAAAAGGTTTCAAAATAATGAGGATGATTTCTAATACAAACATCATCAGGAACAGAATAGTATATTGGATGCAGGAAGGCTAGAGGAGAAGAAGGAATAGATGGCTCAAGGAAATTGGTAATAGGATATAGAGCCTTTCAACTTCAGTTGATAGGTTAAATCCAGCCCAAGCTGGTAGTGACCAAAACTAGTTACTATACAGTGGTTGCTCAGTAACCTATGTGAAATGAATTGGTGGTCAAAATCCAGTCTCAACCAGACAAGTTTTCAGTGTCATAAGCTGCCAGAAAGACTCAGCAGAGATGTCAAAGGAAAATAACCGTCACATCCCTAAAAGCAGTTCCTTCTGGTCAGGTTTGACACATAATGGCATGACAGCACAAGGGAGCACTGCTACTGCTGTACTAGTTTTATGGACAGAGGACCTGAGTTTCCAATGCATCCATCCCAGCACTGATTACTACTTTTTTAAAAAAAAATTTGACAGAGAAAGAGAGAACAGAAGGAAAAATGTGAACATACCCTTTCTATACAGGAAGTGAAACAAAAATATCCTGCAGTACTAAAAACAAGTTAAAGAGAGTCTTATTATATGTTTAACACAAAAATTAAATGATAACTATTGCTTATGGTTTTTATTTAAAATGATAAAAGCCAAGGAATAATTTCAAAAGGAAGGAAGGTATATTACCAGCCAATATATAGTCCCTACCCCTACTTCCAATGTCTAGACATTATTGTACATAGTGTATGGTCACAGACTCAAAACACCAGGAATACTTCTGAATTTGCCAGTTATTTGTTTATTGAGTACATGGCAAACTGTAAAAATAGGCAAAGTCACTGTAGATTAATATTTAAATAAATTATATAATACTCAAATAGATCCTCTATCTCTGAACACTTGGCAAATGAGACATGTCATGAGTAGTTCCTTTAAGAGACAGTGTTACTGCGTCCAAACAAATAGCTAGACAGTGAAGTGATGTGTGGTCTTCAAGGCCTGAATCTGGCAAATGCTTAGGCATGTGCTTATCTTTAATATCATGAGTAGTCTCATTTATTTCAATAGTTCTTTTGATTTCAGCGGGATTACTCTCTGTAATTGTTAACCAGGTACAGAAGTGTTTGCAAGAATGGGGCCTAAATGCTGAAGGTAGGCATGAATAAATGTACTAGGTAGCTCATAAGGGTTAATGAGTGCATTGTTTTAGTACAGCATTATTGTACCTATTTAAAGAATTGTGTGTATTTTTCACTATTTTATTACACTAGAAAAATATAAAAAATCCAGAAAATACTAAGATAGTACAGTTTTTATTAGTAGTATGTTCAAAAAAGTTATCAAGAGCCTTGGTCAGCAAAAACAGCACTTAACATTTTAGATTAAAAAACCCTTTATAATCTCCAAAGAATTGTTGGGTTTTTTGTTTGTTTTTGTTAAAAGGTAAAAAAGTAAGGCAAAATAATAAAAAAAAAGTCTGTATTAATATAATCTTGAAATGTGATTTCATCGTATCTCAAAAGGTAAGCAAAGTTAGCCAAGCCAATACTTGGGTGGAAGCCAACCACAGAACATAGAGGTGCTGCAGACATAATGTTAGTGATTTAACTCTTTGTCGGTGTTTAAACAGTTTCTTAACATGGTTTCAGGAAACAACAGGATGCTGGAGTATCCTAGCCAAATTCCAAGTCAGGAAATTAAATATGGCCAACGTACATGTTTCCTGTAGTTTCTATTAGATTCTCCTTCATTTCTTGTTCTAATGTTTTGTGAAATATTGTTATAGGAATTATAAATGGAAAAAGACCTCTTACTTCATCTGCTTCATCCCCAGGATTAGGGCAGACTAAATGTTGGTGCACACTGTTACTGCATATTGTAGCAGTGAATTAAATTATACCTCTGCGATAAACTATATACCAGTAAATCCTATTTCAATATAGGAAATTATTACTGTTTCTACAAAAATTATAATGCGTTTTAAGTAGTCAACACATCAACAAATTCATATTATCCTTAATAAAATACTATAATGAAACAGCACTAAAGCTTAAGGGGTTTCCCCTAAACTTACAACAAAATCAAATTTGAAGGCTCCATTGCCCCCAATTACAAGTTGCTGTAGAAATATCTTTAATACGTTACAGAGATGTTAAGTTAGGAATAGGTTGTAGTAGCAAAGATTGTAGCTAGGAAAATCCTGTTTTCAGAAACAAATATTATTAATAATAGCTGAGTGAATCAAAATCTAAGATGTACAAAGTCATTTTGCATCTAAAACAGAATATTTTTCAAAGTTTTCTATTTGGGATAAAGATTGCTATTCAATAGCTTGAATAAAATGGCCTGGTGGTCTCAGAACAGCTTCTAGTGGACAGATGTTACAAATAAATGTCACTCTACTACCTTTACTGGCAGTATCAATGGAGACAATCACAAAGACTTCTTACTCTTACTGATGATTTCCACATCTGGGGCACATTTGTGGGTAGAATGGAGACGCTTGCTTTATCAAAATATGTATGGCACATATTCAGTGGATAAACACTTAATTCTCAGGACCAACAACACAGCATCTTTGACCACCACCAAAATTAGGTCCCACCCCACAATCTGATCCAAGTGGGAGGACCCTTGTGTCAGGAAGTGCTCCATGTACTTCAGTAGGAATGTGTGTAGAAACAAGGGTATTAGTAGATCAGACTGCAGGATCTAGGCCTTAACAACAACTAGGTTTTTTTTAAAACAAATTGTTCCATGAAATTTGGTTTATTATATAAGGAAAGACAAAATGCAGCTCCTTCTGTAATCAACTAATGCTGTTATGCAGCATTAGTACGAGATGGTACTGATATTTTCAAAATATTCCAAGTTGCATTCATCAACACAGCTAAGAAAACTAAACTGGCAGAACTTCCTCCTCTCGATTAGAAAACAGCATCTCTAAGAAAAGGAGTACTTGTGGCACCTTAGAGACTAACCAATTTATTTGAGCATGAGCTTTCGTGAGTTACAGCTCACTTCATCGGATGCATACCGTGGAAACTGCAGCAGACTTTATATACACACAGAGAATATGAAACAATACCTCCTCCCACCCCACTGTCCTGCTGGTAATAGCTTATCTAAAGTGATCATCAAGTTGGGCCATTTCCAGCACAAATCCAGGTTTTCTCACCCTCCACCCCCCCACACACAAACTCACTCTCCTGCTGGTAATAGCCCATCCAAAGTGACAACTCTCTACACAATGTGCATGATAATCAAGGTGGACCTTTTCCTGCATCTCTAAGGGTAACATTTTAAAAGTAACTAAGATATTTAATAACTTAAACCCCATTACCGAAGCACCGTAGGCTTTTAGCAAGACTTGGGCTTCGCTCATGCTCAAATAAATTGGTTAGTCTCTAAGGTGCCACAAGTCCTCCTTTTCTTTTTTTGAGGTTTCTAAAGTCATTTCTGTGCTTTTTAAAAATTGTACAATTAGTTCTAGGTGTAACACATATATATCTCTATCTATCTATCTATCTATCTAGAGAGTCTGTATGTATGTTATGGAGGGAATGTATAAACACATAAATTGCATTTTATTATTTGAAAATAAATCTATGAATACTCTTTCCAAGTAAATTGGAATATTAATTTATTGATGTCTTATAAGACTGCATAGCACTAAGTCTGAAGCTTAACATCAAGAAGTAGAAGGTTAACCAGGGCTCCAGTCATTAGGTCAAAGACAGCATCAGAAGAGGAGCAGAAATAACTACATTTATTCAAGGCTACAGGACAGATTTATCGAAAAGTTTAATTTAAATACTAGGAAGTTACAAAGCCTTCTGTTGTTCAGCTCACACAGGGCTGGCCTTACCATGAGGCAAACTGAGGTGGCTGCCTCAGGGGCCAGACTGTGGGGAGGGGTGCCACTAGGACCCAGAGTGTAGAAGATTGTGTCTGATGTTGGTGCACATGTATTCTCTCTGCTCTAGATGCACAGAGATGGTGAAGTGCTGTGCTGGAGGAAGGAGGGCACAAGAGACATAACAAGCAGACAGGAGAAAAGGTGAGAGGGAAGAACCGAAAGCAGCAGGAGTTGCAGGAAGAGAGAAGAGGAGAACCCTCTTATGTACCTCTCTAGCACCCCCAGGAGCCTGGACTGATTAACACCAGCTTCTCAAGGAGCTTCCTGTTTCCTGCTGCTTCCATGAACCCACTTGAGGAGAACAGGCAGCCAACTGAAGTAGTAGGAGCCAGTTAGGCCCTTAAGATGCTGATAACTTCCCTAACTCAGGCCCTGGTACCAGCCTGCTTATTTGTCCCCCTCAATTTAGTGTTGAGAGCCACAATAGGTGGCACAGAACAGCAGTCATGAGTGAAAGAAGAAAACACCCCTCTGGGGCAGCATTCAGAAAAAGAAAGAAAGCAAAGGAAGCTTCTCCACCTAAGCAGGGAGGAGCTCTCCTGAGATATATAGACACAAATATTCATGATGAACCTTCCAGCCCCAGTGAGGATGTCAGTGGTGAGGAGATGCCTGATCTTCAAGTTAGTCAGAGTGAAGGTGACCTGGCAGCTACTGTAGCATCCGTATCTCCATCACAAATGGATGTAATCATGCACATTCTTCTCTGATCTACACTTTTCTTCAGGAGTGTGGTGGAGGCGCAAGAAACAGCTGCTGCTGAGTTTAGTTGCTTAAGTCTAGATGATCAAGGACTGTGGACGCACTTGAGCAGTAGCCTGAGGGACTTCCTTGTACTGCATGGGCCACAACAAGTGAAAAACTTCATGTTCCCCAAAGACAATGAAAATAGAAGTTTCCATCCAACACATTACTGGTGTGAAATCCTCTATGGTGACAAAGTGGAGAGGCCATGGCTTATGTACTCAAAAACCCAGAATGCTGCATACTGTTTTTGTTGCAAACTCTTCCAGTCTAATGTTCTAGCCCCATTGGGTTCTACAGGAACAAAGGACTGGAAAAATCTGGCATGCCATGAGAAGGAAGCAAATCACCAGAGAGCATTCCATAGGTGGGAAGAGCTTGAGATGAGACGAAGGTTAAAGGTCACCACAGATGATCAGCATCAAAAGAAGATTGCTCTTTATTGGCAAAATGTTCTGAAAAGGCTCATTGTCAATGTAAGAATGCTTGCTACCCAAAACCTAGCACTGTGTGGCACTTCAGATCAGCTGTATGTGCCAAACAGTGGAAACTTCCTTAAAACTGTGGAGCTAATGGGCGAGTTTGATGCTGTACTCCAGGAGCATCTAAGAAGAGTCACCACCCAGGAAATGTACACACACCACTACCTTGGAAAAACAATTCAAAATGAGATCATACAGTTACTGGCAACAAAAGTCAAACTGAAGATTGTGGCAGATCTGAAGTCAGCAAGATATTACTCTGTTATTCTGGACTGCACACCTGACATCAGCCATATGGAACAAATGACTTTAATGGTGCATTTTGTAACAACAACAGAACCTAGTGAAAACGTGCCTGCAATGGTGACTGTCAGAGAGCATTTTCTAGAATTTATTGACATTTATGATACTACAGAAGCTGGTATGACAAATGTGCTTCATAAAAAGCTGGAAGATACGGGAATTGCAACAGCTGACACGAGAGGTCAGGGCTACGATAATGGTGCCAACATGAGAGGAAAGAACAGAGGAGTACAGACACGGATCTGAGAGTTAAACCCATGAGCTTTTTTTGTCCCATGCAGTTCTCATTCATTGAACTTGGTGGTCAGTGATGCAGCATCAGCAGCTTCTAGTGAGGCTGCTGAATTTTTTAATGTAATTCAAATCATCTATGTATTTTTCTCTGCATCAACTCATCGATGGCAAATTTTGAAGCAATATCTGGGAACATCCTCTCTGACACTGAAACCACTGAGTGGCACATGATGCAAAAGTCGAGCAGAGACAAAGCCTATCAAACACCAAATTGGGAAGATAGATGATGCCATAGTTGCCATTATGGCGGATAATGCTATGACAGGAACTGTTCGTGGGAGAACAGTGGCAGAGGGAAATGGAATCACCAGAAACATATATAACTTCAAATTTCTGTGTGGCTTAGTGTTGTGGCGTGACATAATGTTTGAAATAAATGTTGTAAGCAAGAGACTCCAAGGTGTTGACCTTGATATATCTGGAGCAATGAACAATGGGACAAAGCAAAGTCATACCTACAGTCGTACCGGTCAGATGAGGGATTTCAAAATGTTCTGAAGAGTGCACAGAAGTTGGCAGAGGAACTTCACACTGAAGCTATTTTCCCACCCATTCAAGAATACAAGAGTCACCGAAGAAGAAGACATTTTGATTACGAGGCACAGGATAATCCCAAACAACAATATAAAGTTGAATTCTTTAACCAGGTGCTAGAGTGTGCAATACAGTCAGCTGATGAACGTTTCATGCAGCTCAAGGAACACAATAGAATATTTGGGATGTTGTATGATATTCCAAAACTCCTCACTATACCTGAAGAAGACCTCCACCAGCAATGCAGGGCACTAGAGACAGTGTTGACACATGATGACATGCATGATATTGATGCACGTGATTTAGGTGATCAACTGAAAGCCCTTTCAAGATACATTTCAGCAGGATCAACTCCAAAGGCTGTTCTGGAATATATGTGCACAAATAAGATGACCACCCTCTTTCCAAAAGGTCACCCTCTTTTGTTGCTCTGCGCATACCTCTAACGCTTCCTGTAACAGTTACCAGTGGAGAACACAGCTTCTCCAAGCTGAAGTTAATAAAAACACATCTACGCTCCATAATGACACAGGAGACGCTGGTCGGCCTTGCAACCATCTCAATAGAGCATGAGCTGGCCCAGACTGTGGACCTTCAGCAGGAAACAGTTCAAATCTTTGCAACTAAGGAGGCATGGAAAGCACTACTTTGATTATTCAAACAGATAAAAATGCCAGGGTTTACTGTGCAGACAAGAAAAGTGATATTTGCTGTTCAGGCATTTGAAAGTTAAGTGTTACTTAAAATTTTTGAACAAGGCATTTTAAGTTGTTAGTTCTCCTTTATTGGGGTAGGTAGCAGAGCAATACCATGAGAGGAGAAGAACAGGAAGAAGGCAGAATTGAGACCTTTCTAAGTTTTGGCCCAAGCGAGGAGGCATGGGGCATCATTTGAGCTCCTGCCTCAGGTGCCAAAATGTTGTGGGCCGGCTCTGAACTCACAAACACATATCCAATTACCATCAGAGAAATCCCTCCCGTCCTTATAACTACATTTTTCATAATTTTTTTTTTAAATTCACCCTACTCTGTTGAATTGCAGCAAGGTGATCTAGTTAACCATGTCCTTGGCAGCGCATGAACTGTCTGAACTTTACTCAGGCGGGGGGGGAAAATGAAGGATTAGTATTTGGTTTTCCTCCCAGTTTTACCACCATTAATTCACTTGGAAATTTCATGGGATAAATATTGAAATAATGTGTTAATAAATGTAACACTAGCCATTCCCCAAATGTGACTTAAAAGAGGAACTGGACAAGACCAACCTTATACAGGTATTTCAGCACAGATCTGTGAATGTGAAGCTGATCGTTCAGAAAGAGAAAAGTTTAATTACAGCTAATGACCTAAATTCTGGGATTTCATTAAATAACAGATATTACAAATAAAAAGCTTTCCTCTGGTGTGTACCAGTATTCATATTCATTGTTTATACACTTGCCTTAGTTATATATTTTAACCAAATTAGTTTCAGGATAAATGGAGAGTACTCACGTGATATAATGCTGTCAATGTACTGTGGTAAATATGGAGCCCAAGCATCAATGGTTTCTTTCCGCCCTGCCTGTTCAATTCTTCTCAGTTCTGCTAACAGCAAGGCCTGGGCAGCTTCCCTTACCTACAAAGTAAACCAGAATGTCATACAAGCTCAACTCTCAAATAATATTTACAAATATTTTTTTAAAGGTAACAGGAAAGTTATCCAGCCATTACATTCTTACAATACAAACAACAGAGCTAAGCTAAAAAGATAAATTTACAAAACCCAACACCTAAATACTGTTTTTAGGTCTCTGACAGTTACATAGAGCTAAATTCTATGTCCATTTCCATAACTAGATGAAAAAAATTTAAATAAACATTAATAGTTTTTTAGCTTTCATTGACTACTTGACTCATTAAAGAGCACTTTTACTTAGAATCACAGAAGATTAGGGTTGGAAGAGATGTCAGGAGGTCATCTAGTCCAACCCCCTGCTCACAGCAGAACCAACTCCAACTAAATCATCCCAGACAGGGCTTTGTCAAGCCAGGCCTTAAAAACCTCTAAGGATGGAGATTTCACCACCTCTCTAGGTAACCCATTCTAGTGCTTCACCACCCTCCTAGTGAAATAGTGTTTCCTAATATCCAACCTAGACCTCCCCCGCTGCAACTTGAGACCATTACTCCTTGTTCTGTCATCTGGTACCACTGAGAATAGTCTAGATCCATCCCCTTTGAAACCGCCCTTCAGATAGTTGAAGGCTGCTATCAAATCCCCCCTCACTCTTCTCTTTTGCAGACTAAATAATCCCAGTTCCCTCAGCCTCTCCTCAGAAGTCATGTGACCCAGCCCCCGATCATTTTCATTGCCCTCCGCTGGACTCTTTCCAATTTGTCCACATCCTTTCTGTAGTGGTGATACTCCAATACTCCAGATGTGGCCTCACCAGTGCTGAATAGAGGGGAATAATCACTTCCCTTGATCTGCTGGCAATGCTCCTACTAATGCAGCGCAATATGCCATTAGCCTCCTTGGCAACAAGGGCACACTGATGACTCATCTCCAGCTTCTCGTCCACGGTAACCCATAGGTCCTTTTCTGCAGAACTGCCACTTAGCCAGCCGGTCCCCAGCCTGTAGCAGTGCATGGGTTTCTTCCGGCCTAAGTGCAGGCCTCGGCACTTGTCCTTGTTGAACCTCATCAGATTTCTTTTGGCCCAATCCTCCAATTTATCTCGGTCACTCTGGACCCTATCCCTACCCTCCAGCATATCTATCTCTCCCCCTAGCTTAGTGTCATCCACGAACTTGCTGAGGGTGCAAACCATTCTATCATTCAGATCATTAATGACGATGGTAAACAAAACCGGCCCCAGGACAGACTCCTGGGGCACTCTGCTTGACACTGGCTGCCAACTAGATATCGAGCCGTTGATCACCACCCATTCAGCCCGACGATCTAGCCAGCTTTCTATCCACCTTCTAGTCCATTCATCCAATCCATACCTTTTTAACTTGCTGGCAAGACTTCTGTGGGAGATCGTATCAAAACATTTCCCCATAACCACAAAGCCAGTTATCTCATCATTTTATTTCATTTTATCTTACTTATTTTATTAAATAAAAGAGAAGACCTGTAAACTACTTGAAATTCAGCTACTGCAAATGAATTTGTTAAAATGGTCTGTATATTAGGGAAAGGGAGGTTTTCTACTGCACAATAAAATTACTTACAGGTATTTTAGTGAAACAATGACGACATCCAGTGGCCAGTTAGATAAATCACAGATTCATATTTCTCTTGATAAAGTTCTACAGTTCTAGCTCCCAATTTAAATCCAAAATACTGGTTTAAAATATAGAGAGGCCAGGTATCTGTTTAAAAGCTGACCTGCTATTTGAAAAACATTATCCAATATTGCAGCTTACAATTTTTTTCGAACCTAAATTCTTTGTCATATGCAGATCCCTTTGTTTTGCAATTTGCAACTTAATATTACCTCCAAGCATCGATCCTGCCACCTGCGAGCTAGCATCTCAAGAAGAGGAGGTCTAAATTTCTCCAATCCCAACAGGTCGGGGAGCATAACACAATGCATAGCAGCTAGTTGACTCCATCCTGTTAAAATATGTTAAAAACAGGCATAAAAAACACATAGGCAATTTTAACATCAAAAGGTCAAAATATATGCATTTTATTTAAATGTATTCAAAATATTTTTGGATTTACTCTGGCCACTGGCTTGGGATATGCACTTTTTCCCTAAGGCTAAATTGCTTCTTAGGGAACAGTGTGGAAACTACTCTGCATGCAGACAGCTCTCTCACTGACAAGATCAGGGTCTTAGTAAATAATATGCAATACCTTTTCTTGCAAGGCAGATATTTTTACATAAAGAACAATATTACTGTTGCCATTAAAAAACACATACACAGCTAAATCTCTGTTCTAAGCCAAATTCAGACAAGTTTGTCAATTGCAAAAACTCTCAAAATGTTACATTGTAGCAAGAAGTCACAAAAATCCAGGTTCAAAAAAACAAATAAGACAAAACAAAACAAAAACTACACAGATGAGTTACTACTACAGATGTGAGGTATATTTAAAAGAATTAAAGCAGTTAAAAGAATCTTTGCTGAGATCAAAAGAGGGCTGTGTGTCCACTAAAAACATGACCATCTGTTTGTTGCTGTCATCTGAAGCAGAACACAATTCTTTTCCCCTCTGTCATGGGAACCCAAGGTTTAACCGTACATAGAACTTGACCCAGAGCCCATGAAAATTAATGGGCAACTTTCCACACTTTTCAGTGGACATTTGATCAGGCCTTCAGAGCGCATATGAGCTTCCAGTACCAACCACACAAATTGAATTGGCTCTCTACGGCTCAGATCCTGCAAAGAAAACTAACTGGTCAGATCCCTACACACGTGCAGAGCCCCACAGACTTAGACTGGGGTCTATCTACCTGTGTCTCAGTGCACACTGAGAATCAGGGTCTCGGTCATAATCTATATTGTGATCTTGACTCAACAAAGTATTTAAAAACATGCTTTGAGATTTAAAGTGCTTGAGTTCATTACTGAATCAGGGACTATACATAGAATTAAATGCAAAAACAAAAACAAAACAAAATCCATGAATTCATTCGACATTGAAACAGATTTTAAAAAGCACCACCCATGAAATTCAAAGGAAGTGTAAGTCAGCTGGCTCGTATATACATTTGCATTACTTTATATGGAGTTTAACACCTTAATATTCAAGTGCAACATATCACGTTACTGTCATTAAGCATGCAAAGTGTCAGCAGTAATACTGCACGTTGTTTTTGTACTTAATTTCATTTTTAGCTTTTTAAAGTATTATTTTAAACAACAAATAGAAAAGATGCCAGTTTAAAGTGACCTACCAGCATGTGAGAACAGAACATACATACAATTCAATATTTGAATGAAAGCTTGACCTGTTCATTTAAATCCTTATTTCAACATGTAATGCTTCAGACATATATGCTTACCATAACACATTGAAGCATCACACCTTCTATGTTAGTCAGTAAAAATAAGCATATCCAGCTTGTGCAATATGGCATTTTAGAATTTGTATAACTTATTCCAAGTAAAATTTCGTGAATTATCTTTTTTGCAGAAAAAGACCCTCTCCCTTAATTGACTCAGTGGGTATTAATGTCAATGGGGCTTTCCAGGGGCTCAGGAGTCCACCATGAAAAGTGAATTTCTTGATCAGGGTCTTGATCTACGCCAAGTTTGATTTTTTTAATTTTATTTTTATTTTTTTGTAAACTCTAAAAATTATTTGTGCATGGAAAGGCATCTAAATATTTTCATTAACTGTGGAAAGGTCTTTTCTTCATTCATACATACCACCACAAAAACATACAAAAATAATTTCAAGCTTTCCCACAGAAAAATTAATTTCTGAACTAATAAAAAAAAAGAAATTTCATCTTTAAAAAGTAACTGTTTCTGATAGTTATAAGCACTTGAATACAGGAGCACAGAATGCAACTCCACCCTCACTGACTTTGTGGCTAGCACAGCAGCACTTACAATCACCTCCTATATTGAGTATTTTCAGTAATCTGTAAATTAATCATAAAAATTCTATTTCAGCTGACACTTCCCATAAAATTTCTCTACACAGAAGCGACATTTTAAAAACTGGATTTTCTCAGTCAAACAAACAATTTAAATCCAGCTATTTTTAAATTACATGAATACAAAAATACAGAAAAGTTAAATGATTGTAAAAAAAATTGTGTGTTTCTATTACTTCCAATCTTTTTGTTTTGTTTTTAAATAATATTTTAGGGCTTCAGTTCATAATGTAGACTAAGTAACACTGGTATTATAAAAAACAACTGTAGTACTCAAGTTTCAGAAATGACAACATACTCATACTAATAATTGTTCTCAAGAATCTTTACTATCAATTTGATATTCCTATCATTGCAAACTGTAAAACAGAAATTACATCCACAACAGAGAAACTAATCTGTTGTTAAACATAATACTAAAGGTATTAAAAAAATTGTTTTAAATGGTTTCATGGCTCCAGAATGCAAAATGCATATGATGCCATAGTTGTGGCCATCCAAGGTGTCTGAACTGGAGCTCCCTTTATATATATGTAGGCATGGCAACATTCAATTTATATTTTTTAATAATTTCAATTGAAAGTATTTGTTTTAGGTCTGTCAAGTGATTAAAAAAATTAATCACGAATAATCACGCTGTTCATTAATAACAGAATACCATTTATCTAAAGATTTTTGAATGTTTTCTACATTTTCAAATATATTGATTTCAATTACAACACAGAATACAAAGTGTACGGTGCTCACTTTACATTATTATTTTTATTTCAAATATTTGCACTGTAAAAAAAGAAATTTTATTTTTCAGTTCACATAATAGAATTACTGTAGTGCAATCTCTTTATCATGAAAGTTGAACTTACAAATGTAACATTATGTATAAAAAAATAACTGCATTCAAAAATAAAACAATGTAAAACTTTAGAGCCTATAAGTCCACTAAATCCTACTTTAGCCAGTCACTCAGACAAACAAGTCTGGTTACAATTTGCAGGTGATAATGCTGCCCACTTCTTGTTTACAATGTCACCTGAAAGTGAGAACAGGCGTTCGCATGGCACTGTTGTAGCCGGTGTCACAAAATATTTACATACCAGATGCACTGAAGATTCATATGTCCCTTCATGCTTCAACCACCATTCCAGAGGACATGCATCCATGCTGATGATGGGTTCTGCTCGATAACAATCCAAAGCAGAGTGGACCGATGCATGTTTATTTTCATCATCTGAGTCAGATGCCACCAGCAGAAGGTTGATTTTCTCTTTTGGTAGTTTGGGTTCTGTAGTTTTCGCATCTGAGTGTTGCTCTTTTAAGACTTATGAAAGCATGCTCCACACCTTGTCCCTCTCAAATTTTGGACTGAACTTGAGATTCAGATTCAGGTTAAGTGTGTAGCTATCTTTAGAAATCTCACATTGGTACCTTCTTTGCGTTTTGTCAATTCTGCAGTGAAAGCGTTCTTAAAATGAACAACGTGCTGGGTCATTATCTGAGACTGCTAGAACATGAAATATATGGCAGAATGCGGGTAAAACAGAGCAGGGGACATACAATTCTCCCCTCAGGATTTAAGTCACAGATTTAATTAATGCATTTTTTTTTTAACGAGCATCATCAGCATGGAAGCGTGTCCTCTGGAATGGTGGCCGAAGCATGAAGGGACATATGAATCTTTAGTGCACCTGGTATGTAAATATCTTGCAACACCAGCTACAACAGTGCCATGCGAACGCCTGTTCTCACTTTCAGGTGACATTGTATGAATGTTTAGCACATCTGGCACGTAAATACCTTGCAACGCTGGCTACAAAAGTGCCATGCAAATGTCTGTTCTCACTTTCAGGTGACATTGTAAATAAGGAGGAGGCAGCATTATCTCCTGCAAATATAAACAAACTTGTTTGTCTTAGCGACTGGCTGAACAAGAAGTAGGACTGAGTGGATTTGTAGACTCTAAAGTTTTACATTGTTTTGTTTTTGAGTGCAGCTATGTAACAAAAAAATTCTACATTTGTAAGTTATACTTTCATGATAAAGAGTTTGCATTACAGTACTTGTATAAGGTGAATTGAAAAATACTATTTCTTTTGTTTATCATTTTACAGTGCATATATTTGTAATCAAAAACAATAATATAAAATGAGCACTGTACACTTTGTATTCTGTGTTGTAATATAAAATCTATATAGTTGAAAATGTAGAAAAAAAATCCAAAAATATTTAATAAATTTCAATTTGTAATCTATTGTTTAGAAGTGCGATTAATCGCAATTACTTTTTTTAGTTAATCGCGTGAGTTAACTGTGATTAATTGACAGCCCTAATTTGTTTATTTTAAGCATCATTTTATTTTTATTTAAATTTTCACAGTTGTAAAAAATTATGAGTTTTAATAATTTTAATAATTTTAATAATTTTAATTTTAATAATTAATAATTTAAGCATTTTTCCCCCATTTTAAACTTTCACAGTTGCGGGAATGTATGTGGGGGAGGGGTCAGATAATAATTTAATGACAGTAGATGTTGAGACAAAAAAAGTTAAAGTTGTATAATTGTTAAAACACAAATTGTTAACATAATATGTCAAAATATACAAAGTAAATAGTCTTAAATCAAACTCAAGTTCTCAAGCAGCATTTTCCTTACTTTGCCTATCTGTAAATTTTAATCATCACTGATGGACATTTTTTCATCTTTTGTGAGTATACAGTGAAATTGACCATTCTCAACATTTACAGATAAAAATTGAATCCTTGCAAGCCAAGATACAGGAGAGAGAGAGGGGGGACAGTTGGCATGGTGTTATCCTGTGAGGGCCCCTCAACTTTGGAATATGCTGCCGTTCCCTGTCTAACAGGGTCCCAGTTTGTCAACCTTGAAGGCATATGTGTTTTCCCTAACTGAGATACATTGAAATTATTCTGTTTTTTAAATGAGAAGTTTCAGATGGAAAGAATGTCTATAAACAATTCTCATGGATTTAAAGTAAACATGATTTTCACAAAATTCAGGAAATATGAATTAAAAATAATCCTTGTCAACATTTTTACCCAGTATTAATGATCAAAGTTGGAGACCACAAATTTCATTTTGCATCTCTCCCAAGACAAATGAATATGCAGATTAAAGAGTCATGTCATAACAATGATAACGACATTAGTTGTAAGTAAATGACGAGTAGATAGAAAATGTGGAGAGAATACCTTCATTTACTAAGAAACAGCTACGTAAAGTAGGAGCAGGGTCAGAGCCAGAGCGATCAGCTTCAGAGCTAGAACAAACAGCAGGAGGAACTTGCAGAGGATAGAAGAAATTTAAAAAAAAAAAAAAAAAGAGAGAGAGAGAGAGAGGAAGATGAAGATAGACATTTCTGAAAAACTGATTAGTGTTACTGGAAAATGAAAAAAGAAAAACTGAGACAAACTGTGACTACATCAACTATAAAATAAAAATATTCTAGGTTTTACCAGAAGTGTAACATCAGTGACAGAAAGACAGGCATATGCGAAAGATACTAACATTAAACTTGCTTATTTGGAATAGACAAGAGTCACTGTAAATTAAGGGATTTCAAATTTGCTTTAAAATATAGCATGAATTCACAGTATTACACAGCACATCAACTAAATGCAGCTAAAATCATATCTGTTAAATTAAAAAAAAACACCAAATATGACACTTTAAAAAGATTATTCCCAAAACTAAGCGATTTGCTATTTCCTACTACTAGTTACAAAAACTAGAAATAGATACTCCTACAACAAGGCATCCCATCTAATCCATGACTCTACCCCTGAAGGACTGCTTCCTACAATTTTAGTTCTTAGTCTAGTTTTAAATGTCTGAAACTATTAAAACTAGACTAAATAAAGCCCTATACAAATAAACTGTAGCAGAAAACCTACACAAACATATAAAGTGTGTACTATAATAAAGTAAAACTAGGCCTGTAGATAAGCAACTTTTAATGTAACGTTGTACAAAAAACTGTAACTGCTAAATTAAAGCATTTCAGGCTTTGAAATAGTCATGTTGTAAATTGCATCATTTCTTAGTGCAAAGGCAGTCCAAAACTAGTAATAAACATTATAGTCCCACTAATGCTCCGTGACTCAAATTATCATATGAAAAGACAGGCAAACCTTATGTCACACACATTCTACAAGCAGAGGTCAATGTTAAGATTTAGAGGTCGCTATTTGACACTTCCTTCCTATAGAGAAATTACCATATGTCATGCACAAGCATCTTCAAATTAATCCCTCTCCTTTATTCCATTGCAGAACAACAATAGGTTTAGTCTCCTGAACAGATTAACCATTGTCTTCTAAATGGTATGTTTGCTTTTCATGCAATGAACTTCTTTTGTCACTGTAAGGACATCTGCATCAAAACTACTTTTTTCCATAATTTCCACGTGAACACATCATGATGGCACGTGTAAAGTGAAAGAATAACTAGCGTAAACTGCCAACCTTTTATTTTATCGAAAGAAAAATTAAATGTACTAGATATGGTAAAACAACCAACCCTGAATTTGATTTATGAGAATAAAAAGTTTAGAGAGCTTTATAAAAAATAAACTGTCTGGTAATTCACTTGGAAATGTATCTGTTCATTTTCTTAGGATAGCTCCCTCCAAATGCACTTTTATATCAATCACTGTAACTGGAAATAACAACAGCTGGCTCAAATAGCCCAGTGACTTTGGGCTCTACACAGATACTGGTCAAAGTGATGGAGATCAAATGTGCCACAATGTGTACTAATTCTCCTAATTGATCTTAAAAAAAAATAGCAAAAGAAATCAACAAGACAACAAGATGCTACAAGTACTACATATAGGGATAAAGAGATTTGAAAATATTGACTTTAACCTACTGCCTACGAATACCACCTGGAACAAAGATACTAAATAGAAATGTGGAGAAAATCAGAATTCAGCTTCCCATGAAGAAATACATAAATCTAATTTGGAGAAAATAGAGGTACAAACTTAATTATGCTTGTTATAAAACACACCACAAAATGAAAGTTGAAAATGACCATTTAAATAAGTGAACATCCTACGCTATACAGGGATTTGACACCAATGCATAATTTCATTTTTGCAGATTACATTCTAATATAATTCAGTTCCCAACTGATGTCTTTAAACGTGTTATTTACCATCATAATTAGGACTGCCATTTGGATGAAAAATGACAGGTTTTTCATTCTGAAAAGGATAACTCTCATACAGAATGAATGACTTCTTTACAATCTCCACTGAGCTCTCCCTAATTTTAAAAACTTTCTTTAAGAAAGAAGGAAAGTAAATGGGTGAAAAAGGGAAGATGTCTTGAACCAATAATGCTCAATGGGCAACTAGTCTGGATCTTTTACCACCATAATTTTGCCATTAAGTTCCAGTTCTCCATTAACCTTTCATCTCATCCCAACTTTGGCCCTGATCTCACAAACACATGTTTTGAGTACATTTATGCATCCAAGTCCTGAAGCTAAACTGAGCTGAGTTTCTCTTATCTAATGAAAGTACTGGCTTAACAAAAGAATGAAGATTCACAAATGTTGCTGCCTAGCAAATTTCCTCTTTGAAGAGGAACCCCTCTCTTTTTGTGTCCAAGATGACAATACCATCACTTAGAGAAGAAATTATCCCTCGTGCCTAGTAGCTTTCCAAATGGTAAAGCAAATCCATAGCTTTTTTGGTTGAGCTAGACTATAAATAAAGCAGCACAATGGCAAAAGAAATGCTTACTGTAACTGTGGTTCTTCAAGATGTGATGCAGATGTGTATTGCACTTAGGTGTGTGTGCGCACCTCGTGCACCAGAGCTAGAGAATTTTGCCTAACAGCACCTGTAGAGGGGTAGTGCTCACACCTCTTGCCCTTAGACCTCCCTCTCCCCAAGTTTCTTTGCCCCCAAACGCCCAGAGACTAGACTCTGATGCAGTGGGATGGATGGTGCATCATGGAATACACGTCAGTAACCATTTATTCTTCTTAGAGTAGATGCAGCAGTGTATTCCACTTAGGTGGCTTACAAGCTACCCACAGAAGGTGAGTCTAGGGGTCTATTTAAACAACGCCTACAAGACTGCCTTCCCAATATTTGCATCTGCTCTGGATGCTGCGGTAATGGCATAATGGTTTGTAAATGTTTGTATCAACAACCATGTGGCAACCCTGCAAATGTCCAGGATCGAGACGTCACTTAAGAACACTACCGATGTAGCTTGCACCCTCCCAGAATGAGCTTTCACCTGTTTCATATGCAGTCTTGATGCAGGAAGTTATCCACTTAGAGATCATCTGTGAGGAAACTGCCTGTCACTTCATAGGGTATGCGTATGACGCAAACAAACGAAGCAAAGCCCAAAAGGGTTTAGACCTGTCAACATAAAAGGCCAGACATCATCTAACATCCAAAGTGTGAAGATGCCTCTCCTCCAGAGATGAAAGGAGCATGGGGAAAAAAACACAGGCAAATATACCCCCTCGTTTAAATGAAACTGAAAGACCACTTTAGGCACAAATTACAGCTGCGGCTGCATCATCACTTTATCTTTGATGGCAGAGCCTCCTTACATGCAGTTCTCCAAAGCCAGGAACTCTCACGCTCTCCTTGCAGATGTTATCGCCACGAGGAATGCGTTTTTTTGACATAAGAAAGGAAAGAGGCAGGATTCCAGAGGCCTGCACAGAAGTCCCATAGGGGCTGCTAAGAATGTGTTAAGGTCCGACAAGGGAACTGGTTCCTGCACTGGCAGATGGAGGCACAAGATTCCTTCTAAGAATCTCACCACCATGGCACTCAAAAACACCGATCTTCCATGAATGGGTGGATGAAAGGCTGAGATTGCTACACCCTCAACAAGTGAAGCCCAAGGCCTGATGACTGAACATGCAGCAAATACTCCAAGATGTTTTGGATAGCCAGCAATGCCTGAACTCCGCAGACCAGTGACCACACTGAAAATGCATCCACTTTGCCGAATAGGCCATTCTGGTGGAGGGTTTTCTACTACTGAGTAGGACCTGTTCAACAGCCACTGAACACTGCTCTTCTCCCTCATCCAACCATGCAGCAGCCACGCCATGAGATACAGGGAGCTGAGCCCGGGATGCAGAGTGCAACCACGACTCTGTATTAGCCGGCTGGGATAGAGAGGAAAGGATATGTTAGGCTGAATCAGCAGCACAAGAAGGTCAGAAAACCAGCACTGCCTCAGCCATGCCAGGGCAACGAGGATGAGCTTTCAGCTGTTGTCCCTTCTGGCAAACAGATTGATCATTGGATGCCCCATGCTGCAAAGATGACTCACAGAACACTGGGCTTCAGACACCACTCGTGATTTAGAGAAAAATTCCTGGTGAGATGGTCCGCAATATGATTCTGGACCCCCGGGCAAGTGATCAACTATCAGAGATACTCTAATCAAAGCAGAATTGCCACAACCGGATTGCCTCTTGGCAGAGCATGCTGGAGTGTGCTCCCCCTTGCCTGTTCACACAATACATCACAGTGGTATTGTCCATAAGTATGTGAACTACTGAACCCTTGATGTGGTCTAGGAAAGTGAGACACCCATTGTTGATGGCCCAAAGCTCCAGGACATTGACATGCAGTGGAACTTCCTGCTCTGACCACAGGCCCTGAATCTTCAGCGATCCCAGATGCTCTCCCCAACCAATCAGGGAGGTGTTGGTGACAACAGTCCTCATTGGTAAGCACCAGATGAAGGGAATGACTTGAGATAAATAGGCCCAATGGCCTGTGATGGGATATTAGATGGCGTGGGATCTGAGTTACCCAGGAAAGAATTTTCTGTAGTATCTAGCTGATGAATCTTGCCCATATGCTCAGGGTTTAGCTGATCACAATATTTGGGGTTGGGAAGGAATTTTCCTCCAGGGCAGACTGGAAGAGCCCCTGGAGGTTTTTCGCCTTCCTCTGTGGAATGGGGCATGAGTCACTTGCTGGAGGATTCTCTGCTCCTTGAAGTCTTTAAACTACGATTTGAGGACTTCAATAGCACAGATATAGGTGTGAGGTTTTTTGCAGGAGTGGTGGGTGGGTGAAATTCTGTGGCCTGCGTTGTGCGGGAGGTCAGATTAGATGATCATAATGGTCCCTTCTGACCTAAATATCTATGAATCTATGAGATACATTTGCTTGAACTATCCACCAGCACAAGGAGTCCAGGATCAATGAGGGGAGGTACAGTCCTAAGCTACATGTGAAGAGGGCAAAGGTCCACCTTTGCAAATTGAATCTCCTGTGTGCATGCAGACATATGGCCTAAGAACCTCAGGCATAAGTGAACCATCATGGAAGATTGAAACTGCAGACTGAGACAAAGGCAGCAAATTGTCCAGAAAAAGTCGGTTAGCAGAAACACTCTCAAACTCGTAGAGTCTATTAGGGCCCCAATGAACTTGATTTTCTGAGTGGGAACCAAGATTGACTTTCCAGTGTTTAGAATGAGACCCAGATGGTTGAGTAAGCAAAGTGTAATGTGTAAGTGAGAAAGGACTTCTTCCCCGGACCTGTCCCTGAGAAACCAGCCATCCAAATATGGGAAGACATGGATTTCCTTTTTCCTGAGGTACGCTATCACCGCGACCATACATTTGGTAAAAACCCAGGGGACAGAAGACACAGGGAAGGACTGTGTACTGAAAATGGCAGGGCACTATAATGATAGAGAAATGTTCTGGGGCTCAGGAGAACTGCCACTTGGAAATAAGCATCCTCAAGGTCCAGAGCAGCAAACCAGTCATTCTGAGTCAAAGCGGGGAGGGTAGCTGATTGGGTAACCACGTGGACCCTCATGTATCTGATATATTTGTTGAGATTGCAGAGGTCAAGCATAGGTCTTAACCCTCCCTTGGATTTGGAAATCAGGAAGTACCCCGACACCGGTGTTCTGGAGGAACTTCCTCTACCACTCCCAAGACCAGCAAAGAGTTGAGCTGCTTGAGGAATAATATCTTTTGAGAGGGGTTCCTGACAAGGGTCAGAGAAGGGGGTGGGGGGAAGAGAGTAGTGGAATTTTGTCATGTTTTGTATGAAGCAGACAGTTAAATGTCATGGGATCACACTATGTTAATATCAGCACTTCATTATACTGATTAAAAACACACATGGATCTTAACGTACACATTTTCATAAGGAATATCATAGTATTTTCTTTTTACAGCTAGAAACCAATGCAATGTTATCATCACTACTGAATAGCTAAACCATTTCAATCTAGAGCTAAAATGTCATGTCAGTTATCTCACAGGCTTTAATTTTACCTTGTTTAATTTGCCCTTGAGCTGCATTACTGGAAGCTGGTGGGGGAGACTTCATTTTAGACAAATCTGGGGTGCCTGGCCTAGGAGGCCTAAAAATAAACAAAAAATTCAAAACTTATTTTCCAAAAGATATTTATTCTGATTTAAGTGTCCCATTAAAAGAGTGTCCCATCAAAACACTTTAGTTGCTATTAAAATTGAGGCTTATTAGCAATTCACAGATAATCCTAATTTCTCATCAAGTATAACTGAAATATCATCAGTATAATTTATTTAGAATTTGCTAATCTATTTAAAAGTTATTGAGAAAACAAATACAAATATGTGAGCCTAATTCTCTCTATCTTACAACCATTTTATGTGCTGAAACAGCAATTAAGTCACACTGGTGTAAAAAGACCCACAACAAGTATAACATAATGGATACCCATACCATGATCATCTAGTGCAGCTGTAATAGGTGTTCAATAGCACAAAGCTATAAAGAGTAACAGAATAAAATAAAATTAAATAAAATAAAAATATTGTTTTACAATAAAAAAATCAGAAGGCAAACAGGTTATTACAAGATAAGTAAATACACTGAATCCTTTTCATACCTGATTGGACCCTTCTTCATATGGTCTCCAATAAAAGTTGCATTAGTCATACTCATCAAAGTATTCGCCAAAGAGATAATAGATAGGAGATGCTGAGTAGTGACTGCACGTGATACTCCATATGTCCCCCTTCCTAGTCCCTCTGTAATGGACATTTTCCTTTCTACTTCCACACTACCATATGACGGTTTGCCTATGGACTGGTTATATCCTGGAAGCATCAGAGACATGTGGCCTCCTCTAGATAGCAGACCAAAGGACACAGAACAGTGCGGTTTAAGCATGCCAAGGCGATCAAGACAAACATCATCTAGAACTTCATTCAAACCCCAGGCATGAAGACAGGACATAAAAAGCTTTGCTGTGTCCATGGTTAGATTATACTCTAATAAGGTTAATGGTTTAGATTTGCTGGAGCGATATTCTGGGTCACTGTCTTCCCTTCTCTGTCTCATTGATTCTTCATCCTCATCTTCATCATCAAGAAGATGTTCCTTTATGTTCTCTTTGATCGTTTCCTTGACTTGCTGGAAGAGCACTGCTGCTCGTTTGCCAGCCAGAAAAGACCCCCCCTTATCAGAACTACCAGATGCTTTCTGTAAATTCTCTGGGGAAATGAGTGCAGTATTAGGCCTAGAGGCTTCTTCAGTCAGTAGCTGAATAATCAGAGCTTCTACATCAAAGAAGAGCACATGTATATCTGGATCTGTTAGGTTAGTCTTTATGGCTTGAACCATCAGAGAATTGTGTGAATATTTAGGCAAATTCCCCTGCAAAGAAAAAAGAAAAAGTACTGATTAAAATGAAAATAACATCTTCACTTTATTAATATTTTCAATCTTTTCACAAAGTTAGTTTATAAACATAAGCATTACAGGTAAGAAAAGTTTGAGAACATATGAGATTTAAAATACGTAATTCAAGTGCCTACGGAAAACATCATACGATTCCATTTAAGACACCATACACAAAAGAGAGGAAACATAATAGCTTTGAAATATCATTGGGTGGGTTTTAGCTTAAGTACATGCAAATTTTAGTTACACAACTCCATCAATGAAATACCAATCAGCAGTCACTTCTCATTGGTTCTTTAGATCATGAACCCTAAAAGATAACAGCTATTCTACAAATATAAAAGAAACCCATATATTCTGGTCTATTAAATTCAAACCAAACCAAACCAACCTCCCCCACCCCCCCAAAAAAAAAAAACCACACACCTTTGGTATTTCAGACACTAATAAAATTTGCAAAAACAAGGGCATAATTTAGCCTACTATGCCAATTTATGTGATCAGAAGCTGAAAAAGTAAAATAGATATTCCTCAAGTTTGCATTTTTCTCTACTGTTCCACCCCTCTCCCCCAAAAAACAAACATACACTACTGATGGAGAAAAGCCAGCAGGAGTGTAAAGAAGAAAGGAATAAACAACACCAACATTGATTTCTAAGTACGATTAGAATTCTATTTTCTCCCTGTAACCAAAGTAGACATTAATTCCGGAGGAAAACACATTTATATATTTATATAGCACTTTAATATCTGCTACATCAGAAATGTGATAGTTTCCTTTTAAAATGTCATATATACAAAGGGTAATTGTGAAGCTATTATTCTTGCTGCTCAGTTTAAGCAATGGACTGCAATATGTAAGGGTCTGACGGGAAAAAAAATAAAAGGATTGATATGTGGTCACTGTATAGCATTTCCAAAACCCAAAATGTGGAAAAACTATCGGTGGAGTGCAGGGACTAATTGAGTAATCAAATTATGCTTTTCGGGGGGAGGGAACTTGATTGCGGTCAGTGACTGTTTCTTTTTTGTCTGAAAATGCAGTCTTTTGTTATAATTTACAGAATTGTAAGATTTGAGGGGACATGTATCTGTATCTTTGCCTTCATGTTTAAAGTAACTGTCCACTGGGAATACAATAGCTTCTTTTATCATTTCAAATGAAATACCCTTACCTTGTACAAGGCTGAGAACAGAAAATAAAGTTACCTTTAGCATTTTTTATATCCATCAGATTGAATGGTTTGCTAAATCATTGCCACATTTGGTGAGAGCTGGACAAGCAGTGGGGGAGGTCCAGGTTAGGTATGAGGAAAAACTATTTCATTAGGAGGGTGGTGAAGCACTGGAATGGGTTACCTAGAGAGGGGGTGGAATCTCCATCCTTAGGAGGTTTTTAAGGCCCGGCTTGACAAAGCCCTGCCTGGGATGATTTAGACTATAACAGGGTTCAAAAAAGACTTAAATAAATTCATGGAGAATAGGTCCATCAATGACTATTAGCCAGAATGAGCAGCGATGGTCCCTAGCCTCTGTTTGCCAGAAGCTGGGAATGGGTTACAGCAGATGGATCGCTTGATGGTTACCTGTTCTGTTCATTCCCTCTGAAGCACCTGGCATTGGCCACTGTCCGGGGACAGGATGCTGGGCTGGATGGACCTTTGGTTCTTATGTTCTCTTTTTCATTTTTCTGTGTTAGTTCATTGGAGAGCATACTCATGGTCTGATTTCACCTACTGAAAAATAAATCCCACTAACCACACACCCCTACTTGTAATGTACCACCCTACACTAGCACCCATTTAATTAACAATTACAAACCATGCTTGATGGGGATCCACCCTGAAAGAAATCTTTCCCGAACTCCCTCTTCTGGCCTTCAAACAATGCCTCTTCCACCAACCTCACCAAGCTCATCATCAGAAGCAAGCTCCCCACAGACCAGGACACACCAACTTAAAGCAGCACCAAACCCTGCCAGAACAGATCAAAACATGCAGACATATCTCCACTAGTATGAAGATAAATAACCCCCTCAACACACCTCTCAAGATGAAAGGGTCCTACTTATGACAACATGTAGTGTACCTCATCCAGTTCATCAAATGCCCCAGCAAGAACTATGTAGGTGAAACCTGACAATCACTGTGCTCTCCAATGAACTCACACAGAAAAATGATAAAGACAAAAAACACCCACGGGCCAACACTTTTCACAAAGTAATCACTCTGCAAGTGACCTCTCAGTCTTCATCCTCAAAGGAAACCTGCACAACACTTCAAAAGATGAACCTGGAAACTTAAATTCATAGCTCTGCTGGACACTTAAAAACGAGAGACACTGGTTTTACAGCTCCTTACAACAATTTGTAACACACCTACTCCCTGTTAACCCTTTATTACCCACTTCATTTTAAGTGGCATCCTACAGTATGTGTGAAACCCTTATGCTTAACTATCTGTCCCACCTTGTACTTAGTTCAGATACTCTGGTTACCTTCTCCAGAACTGAGGAAGAGCTGTGTAGTTCAAAAACTTGTCTCTTTCACAAACAGCTGGTCCGATAAAAGACATTACCTCAACTACCTTGTCTCTCTCATATCCTGAAATCACCACGGCTACAGCACTGCAAACAACATAGAAATTGCCATACAGATCAGACTAGCACTCCACCTAGTCTAGTCTAGTCTAGTCTAGAATAACCTGCCCTTAGTGTAAGTTTCTTCCTAACATAGGTAGATAGTGATTGGCTTATACGTTTAAGCTCTCCATCTGTTCTAAAACAACTGTTGTTCTATTTAATATAATTTTGGATATGCAGAGGCTGGCATCACTGATGGAGGTGAGGATTGACAACTTAGTGATATATAAGATGCTATGGTAGGCAAAAACCAAGGAAAGTCTTAAAAATGAACAGTCAGTTTGTATCTGATATGATAGACATGGGGGAGTCAGTGAAAAGATGTAAATAGCAAGATGTAAATATATCAATAATAAAGTCCCCTATTATTTTTCCCCTCTGTTAACTAAATAACCTTCTTTTTTCCCCACTACTCTTTCCAACTAGAAATCTTTCAGTGTTTCTATCATAAATACTTTTGAGGTGAGGTGATTAGAAGTTAGTAAAGTACTCAAGGTGAAGGCTTAGTACCAACTTATACAATTATATTCTCAATATTATTTTCTATCCCATTCTTTATAAATCCTAACATTTTGTTTGCTTTTTGACTGCCTCCATGCACTGAGCAGATATCTTTCTTGTGCTGTCCCCAATGAAGGCTGCATCTTTCTCTGAGTGTTTACAATTAAATTTAGAACTCATCGAGCCATATGAGTGCATTACTCCTCCAAGATGCAGTACCTAGAATTTTTCAACACTGAATTTCAGCTTCCATTGTGGTGACTATTTTGCCTGTGTTTTTAGGCCCCCCTTGAGTCCCTCAAAGGACTAACCTAGACTAATCTAGACTAACCTAAATAATTAAATCTGCAAAATTTTGCAACCTAACTGTTCATTCCATCTCTAGACCCTTAACAAATCTGTTCAACACTATAAGTCCTTGCAGAGATCCTAGATGCATGCCATTTAACCTTTGGCCAATTATTCTTATCCTTTTTCTCTGTCTCTTTGCTAGTTTCTTCTAATCCAAGATAGTACGTGCCTTTCAACCCCATGGCTACTTCATTTCCTTTAACAGCTTCTTGTGCAGGACTTTGTCACAGACTTGTTGAAAACCTAGGTAATTGACATCTACTCTTTTTCCTTGCACCACCATTTTGACATGATCAGGAAATTATAGTATATTGGAAAGGCATAATTTTCATTAACAGAAGTAATGCTGGTTTGTCCCATATTATCTCCTGCTCAGCTAGGTGTTTTATAAAATACTCTAATTATTGTTTCAACTATTCTAATAGATTAGTATCCTTATTTCAGTACAAAATTCCAAAGATCATTCTAGCACTGTTTTAAAAGATACGTACATGTGCTATTCCCCCATCCAGTGGTATAGTAGATTATTTTAATGAGAGTGCATATTTATGTTAGAAGCTCAGGTCACTCCACACTTGAATTCCTTCAGAAGTATTCCATAAAGATATGAAGTCCTAGTTATTTGGTGCTGTCCATCTTATCAGTTTCTTTCAGAATTTCTTCTTTTGACATTTCTGTCTTTTGCAGTGCTTCATTTATTACCTAAATGGGGTCATTATCACTACAGCAGATGTTCAGGAGAAGAGGGACCTTATCTTCCTCAACTGCTTCCTTTACACACTGATAAGGCTTATTTGTTTTTGAGATCTTCATTTATTTACTCCACAAAATTCCTCTCAACCTTTATAACTTCCAATTTACATATTATCTGAAATACTTTATGTTCCCTTCACCTGGATTCAGTTGGGAAGGATTCACACTTTTTGAAGGATACTAGCTTACTTCTTATACTTTGTCATTTAACCAGACTCCTCACACCTTCTATTTTATTTTTTTACTTTCTGCTTTATCTGTCTATGAATATGTATACTTGTTAAGGGATGATTATATTCCATGTTTAAAGTTCCTCATATTTAACTTTAGGGCCTTTTGACTAGATTCTTCATAGAAAAAAATCTTCTAAAGTTTAAGGTTCATGTTAGATTTTGATCAATCCCTCCCTGAGGATTTTGAATGTTATTGTATTGTGGTACCATTACTTAGTGTTTCAGCTATAGTTACTTCCTGAAACAACTTTTCTATGTTATTTAGGACCAAGTCCTCCTGTGTGCTCTAGAACTAATGCCAAGAAGCAATCATTTAAAGTGCTGAGAAATTGCTTCTATAAAACTTGCTCAGCTGTGATATGTGACTAGTTGTTTCGGGATGGGGGGGGAATGGAAAATCATCATTATTGCATCTGTATTTGATTTAGTTGTATCTTTGATTTTCCTCCACAGTGCACATTTAATGTATTTTCCTGATTCAGAGGCTGGTAGTACAATGCTACTAATATATTTTTATGATGATGATTTGGAATTGATATGCATGCAGATTCAGTTACATGGTCCTTTCCACTTGAAATCTAATGTGATAAAATTTCTACATACTCTTTCAGATACAGTGCTATTCCCCCACCACAACCTAATGTGCACTTCCAGTACAGTTTATAATATACAACAAAGTGCCCTGGTTTGACATTCCCTGTGTTTCAGAAGTGTCTATTACATCAGTCTCCATCCAGTCTTCTTTAGCTAGGCATTCTAGCTCACCTATTGTTTTGCTTTTAAGCTTCTTACACCAATATATAGAAATGTATAGCTTTTATTCTTGACCACATACTTTTATTTAACTCCATTACTTGAGGCCCTGTTATTTCTCTGGAACGAACCTGCGATAACAACCTGGACCTCCTTCATTTCAGTTTTAATTTCTCTTTGCTGGATATACAGTTTTGTATTAATGAAACCCCTAGCAGATGTCTTTGGGTATGTCTATATTAGAAACACTACAATGGCACTGTTGCAGTGAAGATACTTACTACAGTAACAGGAGGATTGCTTAGAGAGGATTCCACCTCTCTAAGAGGTGTTAGCTAGGTTGACAGAAAAATTCTTCTGTTTAACTTGTGGTATCTACACCAGGGCCTAATTTGGCTTAATGATACTATACAAGGCATAAAATTTTTCACAGCCCTGAGCAATCTAGTTGAGCTTACCTAACTCCGTAAAGTAGACCAGCCCTTAGGGCATATCTACACTACAAACTTCCGCTACCCCAAGTTTGCATTCATGGGATCACAGTTACGTCAGCATAAAGCTGCCGCAGTACGCATAGTTCTTGTGCACATGCATACTTGGCTCTCTGCATCCACCCTGCCATACTCACTAGGAGTGCTTGTTTCAATGCACAGCGCAGCACCCTGAATTCCTACCCCTGGTGTACAACTTACCACCATCCAGGGCACTGACTTATGGGAAGTTTTAGCAATGCATGGTGGGGAAGAAATGAGTCATGCAGGAGTGACTTGGACAGAGGGGTCAAGTTCACATCATGCAACTTTCTCAACCCCAAATGCCATCTCTGTACCATATTTTTTGTAAATCCCATGAACCCACAATGGACTTGTCACAGTCCGCCATCTGACAGAATGATGGAGCCTGCACAGCTCTGGACTATTGTCATGAGCATTGCAAACACAGGATGCACAATCCTCTGGTAATTGCAGAGCTGCAAGGAGAGCCGTAGTGAACATGATGATTTCCTGGAGGTCAGATGACTGTAGAACATAGCGAGACCCAATTAAAGATTGTTGATGGCATTCACAGCGCTCCAAATGGTGGAACACCACTTCTGGGCCTGAGAAATGAGCACTAACTGGTGGGAATGTATCCCAGTGCAGGCTTGTGACTATGAGCTGTAGCTGTAGAACTTTTGGATGCATAAGGCAACATTCCTGGATTGATGCGCCAAGTTTACCCCAGCCCTCAAGTCCAGGGACACCAGAATGAGAGCTGCACTGGCAGTGGGGAAGGGAGTAGCAATCACATGCAGAAAAATTGCAATGCCAGATTGCTACCAGTCAGTGGGAAATCACTTTGCAGTTGGAAAATCCACTGTGGGGGTTATTGTCACACAAATGAGCAGGGCCATTAGTCGTCTCCTGCTACACAGGACTGTGACTTTTGGCAAAGTGCAACTGATGACTTGCAGCAATGGGGTTCGTGAACTGTGATAGAGCGATTGATAGCACGCATATCCCTATTTGGGCACCAGACCCCTTTGCCACAGAGTGCATCAACAGATAGAGCTATTTTTCTGTGATTAGGCAAGCACAGGTGGATCACCAGGGACACTTAACCAACATCAGTGTTGGCTGGTCATGGAAGATGCATGACTCTCGCATCTTTAAGAACACTGGACTGTTCAGAAAGCTACAAGCAGGGGCTTTCTTTCCCATCTGGCAGATAACTATTGGCAATATTGAAATGCCAATAGTGATCTTGGGGGACCCAGCCTATGCCTTACTATCCTGGTCATGACACCGCACACTGGCCACCTTGACAGCACCCAGGAGAGATTCAACTACCAGCTCAGTTGGTGCAGCAAGACAATTGAGTATGCTTTTGGTACCCTGAAGAGGTGCTGACATAGTTTACCCACAAGATTGGAACTCAGTGAGAAAAATATGGTTTAGCTGCCTACTGCATCTTGCATAGTTGTGAAGTAAAGGGGGGAAGTATCCATTATGGTGGAAGGTAGAGGTGGAACTGCTGTCTGCTGCATTTGAACAGCCAGATACAAGGGCTATCAAAAGAGATCAACGTGGAGCTATATGGCTCAGGGAGGCTTTGAAAGAGCACTAACAGCGAGCCACAGTAATGCACTGTGCTCTGCCCGGCCCTGCAGTTTGGGGCCCTGTTAGGAACTGTGAGGTGCTTGGTGCACATCTATGGAATGTAACAGACAATGCACCCTATTAACTTTGTGGTGCTTGCTGTACATTTATGATTATTACATTGTTTGTCAGGGATTCTATGAGCTCTGTCAAAGTGTACCAATCACAAATAAGTGGGTGCTTTCAATGCCACCAGCCATTTTGCAACATACGTTGCGACTTAACAAAGATTAATTATTTACCAAACAATAGAGTTTTACTACATAATAAAACACATCAAAAAAATTTCTGTGCAAGTTAAAAGCAAATACATTACAACCTTACCAAATTTATGTGTAACGCTTTTGGGGTTTAGAGAGCGTGGCCCCTTTAAATCTTTGTCCTGGGGTGGGGGCGGGGGAGCATGAAGGGAGGGAGAGCAACAAGATTTGTGTCTGGAGCTCCACACAGAAGAACTACAGCAAGCAGGTCCTCACATAGTGAAGCAGCCGAGAACCTGCCCAAAGTCTGGAAGGACAGAGCGGCTGACCAGGAACATCCCAGGACAGGAGCAGCACTGTGCCAAGGAGGAATCACCTGAGAAGGACAAACCGGAGCTGGACCCAGCATCACTGTTGCCCAGAACTGTATGGGGCAGTGAGTATGGGGCTTGTGACTTTGCATTGGTAGTAAGAAGGGAGACTGTAACTAGCTAAGTGGGTTTGCAGAGAGTGGCAGAAGAGGACACAAGAGCGGTTTGTTGGGAAAAGTTTAGTGGTGCCAAAGACGACCAGGAACACCCAAGTCTCACCCCCAGATTGGAACTTTGCCCAAGACTCCTGAACTCTGAGTGCAAATGCATGGCTTGGTGTTTTTCCTTTCAGACAGTGATACCACTGGGTCTGTGGGGCCTTGTGTTGAATGTAACACTGTGTTACTGCTCCCCCATCATTCCCCTGTTGTTTTTCTCCATTCAGCCCTCTGTGAATAAATATTTCACTTTCCTAGATTCATTGTACTATACCAGTATGTGTGTGTTCACTCCGGGGGTAGTTTTGGATCAGGTGCCCCTGGGGTGGAAGGGACTTTCCTTGCTGTGTTCCTACACACGTCTTTTCTCGGCTGGAACTACCTGCAGAGTAGGCTCCATCTTGGCAACGAGGACGTTAAAGTTACATATGGAACAGAGTTTAAAGACGGGCAAGGAATGTTCATGTCCATTTTAGCTACACATACATCAACCATGGCTTTAACAGGTCAGTGTATGGGAAACTGTGTTTGTCCTTAATGTCCCTCGATGTGGAGTGATAGGGGCAGGAATGTGGCCCCTGGTGCTGCATGGAATGTTGAGGGAAGTATAGGGAATGTTGCCATTCTCCATGGATTGCAAAGGGAGGCAAGCCTAGGTTTGTTGAACCTGTAAGTCCGGAATTGTCTGCAGCATCAGCATTTGCTGCCAGAGAAGCCCAAATATGTCCTGGTGCATCTTCCTCTCCAACTCCTTGGCCTTTCTCCTGTCCGCTCTCTCCTTCGCCATACAGTCTGCAATATTCATGATCCATGCCCTCTGTTCATGGTCGGATGCAGCACTCGTTTGCAGGATCTCGCTGAACATGTCACCCCTAGTTCTCGTCTTTCTCCTCCTTATCTAGCTCAGGCTTTCCACTGATATGGAGGGGGAACCCCTCAAGGCTGCAATGGCAGCAGCTACAGATAACACACACACAGGTACCATTGTCAGTACAGTCACAAGAGAAAGTTAAGATCCAGAATTCCCTTAAAGTTAAAGTTTTAAATAATACAGACTTATTGACACTTCTGCTTCAGAGTGCCTGTGCACGGTTCCACTCACAGCACCAGCCATACTCCGTATGGCCCTCCAGGGGGTGAGGGAAACGAGGAGGGAATTGCTCAGTTGAGTATGAGTATTAGGCAATGACACTGAATACTGACACCGTTTTCGTAGGCGGTGTTGATTTTAGCTAATCTTTCTCTGGAAGGTAGCAAAAGCAGAGAGAGCACAGCTGCTGCTGGGGTCCCAAAGCCACCCCCACCCAGCATGCTGCTAACCTGTTTACTACAATAGTGCCTGCTGAAGTTACCACCGACTGGCACAGGAAAATGTCCGACCACAGAGGAAGAAATAAGACTGTTACAAATCTTTGGAAGAGGATTGCAGAGTACCTCCATGAATGTTTCATAGCGATCTCTCAGGAGGATTCATGGGACTTCTGTATGTACATAAACAAACTTCTCTGCATGGCCCTTATTTCTACAGGGGAACAAAAAGCAGACAACTCTCTCTCTGTTAAACCAATACCTCTTCTAGTATGAGCAAATTGATGAAAAGTGATGAATAGTTGAGTCCTGCTAAATTGGGGACATCATCACTGTAATGAGAGGTTTAAGAGTAGCAGCCGTGTTAATCTGTATCCACAAAAAGAAAAGGAGTACTTGTGGCACCTTAGAGACTAACAAATTTATTTGAGCATAAAGCTTTCGTGAGCTACAGCTCACTTCATCGGATGCATTCAGTGGAAAATACAGTGGGGAGATTTTATATACAGTGGGCCATTTCCAGCAGCTGACAAGAATGTGTGAGGAACAGTAGTGGGGGGAAATAAACATGGGGACACCATCATAGGGCCTAATCACATTAGCCACACTATCAGATGCTCGTTCACCTGCACATCTACCAATGTGAGATATGCCATCATGTGCTAACAATGCCCTTCTGCCATGTACATTGGCCAAACTGGACAGCCTCTATGTAAAAGAATAAATGGACACAAATCAGACATCAAGCATTATAACGTTCAAAAACCAGTCGGAGAACACTTCAATCTCTTTGGTCACTCAATTACAGACCTAATGGTGGCAATTCTTCAACAACAAAACTTCAAAACAGACTCCAGTGAGAGACTGCTGAATTGGAATTAATTTGCAAACTGGACACCATTACATTAGGCTTGAATAAAGACTGGGAGTGGATGTGTCATTACACAAAGTAAAACTATTACCCCATGTTTATCCCCCCCACCCCCCGCCCCTACTGTTCCTCACACATTCTTGTCAACTGCTGGAAATGGCCCACCTTGATTATCACTACAAAAAGGTTTTTCTTTCCCCCCTCCTTCTCCTGCTGGTAATAGCTCACCTTACCTGATCACTCTCCTTACAGTGTACATGGTAACACCCATTGTTTCATGTTCTCTGTGTATATAAAATCTCCCCACTGTATTTTCTACTGCATGCATCCGATGAAGTGAGCTGTAGCTCACGAAAGCTTATGCTCAAATAAATTTGTTAGTCTCTAAGGTGCCACAAGTCCTCCTTTTCTTTTTACTGTAATGAGAAACACTCTTACCTGAGGATCCTTCCCCTGTATTGGGCTCACTCATGCTTGACTACCAGTATAGTCAGTACTGACTGGACTGTGGTGGAGACTCAAACAGGTCCTGGCTTGTGGTATAGCTGGACCCCCTCCCCCCCCACGGCTGCATGTCCCCCATCTTTCTCCTCTTCTTCCTCTACCTCACCACCCCTGTTCATGTCAGGGGCCTGTGATTCTGGCTCCTCGGAGGTATCCACAGTGGTGTGCAGGGTGGTGGTGGGGTGTCCACAAAGTATGGCATCCTGCTCTTTCTAAAAATGCCACATCTCCAGCTTGGTACTGGATCAACTGTTGGCCTCCCTGGCCTTGTGATATGCCTGCTGCAGTTCCTTTGCTTTCATGCAGCACTGCTACTGATCCCAGTCATACCTTTTCCCCTGCATCTCCTGTGCAATCTGCTTGTAGATGTCCAATTTCCTATGGATGGTCCATAGCTGTGCTTGCACCACCTCTTCTCCCCATAGGCTCAAGAGATCCAGCATCTCCTGTCTACTCCAAGGCAGTGCACATCTCGGATGTGTACCCAGCATGGTCAGCAGGGCAGCTGTGCACAACAATGGAGAGCTGCTAGGTGTGCTTACCAAGCCGGACAATCAGGAAAAGGCATTTCAAAAAACTGCTGGGCTTTAAAAGGGAGCAGATGGGGCCTTCTGGACTCTGTGACTCCTGGACAGTGGAGTTCACAACTGTGGTCAGTGTTCGGCATTGTGGGACAGCTGCTTAAGGACTGCTAGGGTCAACACAGGTAATGCAGTCTTCATTCATCCTGCTTTGACCTCAATACATCAGCTATGGCCTGCATGCTGCAATGATGCCTGCTGAACTGGTGTTACTGCATCGGTGTATTGGAGAGCACAGAGATAAGTTTAAGTGTAGACACATTCACAACTAGGTCGATGCAAGGCGGCTTACTTCAACCGAACTTTGAAGTGTAGACCACGCCTTAGTCTGACTCAAGTGTCCCTCTGTATCTGGTAGTTTTCGCTCACATCCCTTTCCCTAGTTTAAATACTCCCCAAAAAACCCTTTTTGAGCCAGCAGTCTAAATAAGATGCTGCCTAGCCCATCAGGATAGGCTATCCCTTCCTAACAAAGTTCCCCTCCAATTCCTAATAAATGTCAACCACTCTTCTTTCCATCATGCAGTCTTCCATGCATTAAGACACTGAAGTTCTCAGTCTAGTTGTTCCTGTGCACCAGAAGCAATTCAGAGAAAGCCATCATGGAAGCTCTGGTCTTAAACTTTTCCCTAATCATCTAAATTAATCATTCAGGATCTCTCTCCTGTCTCCTGATATCAGTACCAGTACAGTAGAACCTCAGAGTTACACACACCAGAATTATGAACTGACCTCATTTTGAACTGAAATTATGCAATTAGGCAGTAGCAGAGACCCCCAAAAAAAGCAAATACAGTACAGTACTGTGTTAAACTTAAACTACTGAAAAAAATAAAGGGAAAGTTTAAACTCAGATTTGACAAGGTAAAGAAACTGTTTCTGTGCTTATTTCATTTAAATTAAGATGGCTAAAAGCAGCATTTTTCTTCTGCAAGTATAGTTTCAAAGCTGTATTAAGTCAATGTTCAGCTGTAAACTTTTGAAAGAACAACTGTAACAATTAGTTCAGAGATACAAACATTTCAGAGTTATGAACAACCTCCATTCCCAAGATGTTCGTAACTCTGAGGTTCTACTTTATGTACCATTACTATGCATCCGATGAAGTGAGCTGTAGCTCACGAAAGCTTATGCTCAAATAAATTGGTTAGTCTCTAAGGTGCCACAAGTACTCCTTTTCTTTTTGCGAATACAGACAACATGGCTGTTACTCTGAAATACGTCTTCCTTATCACTCACTAGAATGTTTTTATAAAAATCCATGTAAGATCAACCCATTTCTCAACCAGTCAGCAAGTCACTGAATGGTTCTCAGTGCTATCACATGCTCAGTTGTCAATATTTCTAAGGATTGAATCCCCTAATATGCTACTCAGTAACATGCTACTAACATGCTAAGTCAACAGCTTGGTCTCCTGGAGAGAAATTCTCAATGTATGAGGCATGAATCAACCTCTTCTCCCTCTGCCAGAAGATGGATCTCATCTGTCCCTCCATTCAACCTTGGTTTCCACTCATCATGACAGACTTCCTCACCTGGAGTACCATGACACGGGTGTGTCTGCTCCAGCGTCTCTGTAAATAAATATACGTGCTGTCTTCCTCTACTCTTCCAGTTCATCAACTCTGACCTCAAGCTGCAGTTCTTGGACCTTGAGATGCATGAGCTGCTTGCATCAGGGACATACACAGGCCACCTGACTACAAGGTGAACTGTCACACATGTAAGTAATCTAACATTTGCTCTTACACAGAGTTTGGATTGCTTAAGAATTTTGGTCTGGAAGGAGACCAAAGCCCTGAGGTAAGTGGGAAAGCGGGATACCGGGAGGAAGCACAGGCAGGAATGTCTGTGAGGGGAGGGATCCTGCCTCATACTGAGAATGAGGGGCGATCAGCGGGTTATATCAAGTGCTTATATACGAATGCACAAAGCCTTGGAAACAAGCAGGGAGAACTGGAGGTCCTGGTGACGTCAAGGAATTATGACGTGACTGGAATAACAGAGACTTGGTGGGATAACTCACATGACTAGAGTACTGTCATGGATGGTTATAAACTGTTCAGGAAGGACAGGCAGGGCAGAAAAGGTGGGGGAGTAGCACTGTATGTAAGGGAGCAGTATGACTGCTCAGAGCTCCGGTACGAAACTGCAGAAAATCCTGAGTGTCTCTGGATTAAGTTTAGAAGTGTGAGCAACAAGAGTGATGTAGTGGTGGGAGTCTGCTATAGACCACCAGACCAGGGGGATGAGGTGGATGAGGCCTTCTTCTGGCAGCTCGCAGAAGCTACTAGATCGCACACCCTGGTTCTCATGGGTGACTTTAATTTTCCTGATATCTGCTGGGAGAGCAATACAGCAGTGCATAGACAATCCAGGAAGTTTTTGGAAAGCGTAGGGGACAATTTCCTGGTGCAAGTGCTAGAGGAGCCAACTAGGGGGGAACTTTTCTTGACCTGCTGCTCACAAACCGGGAAGAATTAGTAGGGGAAGCAAAAGTGGATGGGAATCTGGGAGGCAGTGAGCATGAGTTGGTTGAGTTCAGGATCCTGACACAGGGAAGAAAGGTAAGCAGCAGGATACGGACCCTGGACTTCAGGAAAGCAGACTTCAACTCCCTCAGGGAACGGATGGGTAGGATCCCCTGGGGGACTAACATGAAGGGGAAAGGAGTCCAGGAGAGCTGGCTGTATTTCAAGGAATCCCTGTTGAGGTTACAGGGACAAACCATCCTGATGTGTCGAAAGAATAGTAAATATGGCAGGCGACCAGCTTGGCTTAATGATGAAATCCTAGCGGATCTTAAACATAAAAAAGAAGCTTACAAGAAGTGGAAGGTTGGACATATGACCAGGGAAGAGTATAAAAATATTGCTCGGGCATGTAGGAATGAAATCAGGAGGGACAAATCGCACCTGGAGCTGCAGCTAGCAAGAGATGTCAAGAGTAACAAGAAGGGTTTCTTCAGGTATGTTGGCAACAAGAAGAAAGCCAAGGAAAGTGTGGGCCCCTTAATGAATGAGGGAGGCAACCTAGTGACAGAGGATGTGGAAAAAGCTAATGTACTCAATGCTTTTTTTGCCTCTGTCTTCACTAACAAGGTCAGCTCCCAGACTGCTGCGCTGGGCATCACAACATGGTGAATAGATGGCCAGCCCTCTGTGGAGAAAGAGGTGGTTAGGGACTATTTAGAAAAGCTGGACGTGCACAGGTCCATGGGGCCGGACGAGTTGCATCAGAGAGTGCTAAAGGAATTGGCGGCTGTGATTGCAGAGCCATTGGCCATTATCTTTGAAAACTCGTGGCGAACGGGGGAAGTCCCAGATGACTGGAAAAAGCCTAATGTAGTGCCAATCTTTAAAAAAGGGAAGAAGGAGGATCCTGGGAACTACAGGCCAGTCAGTCTCACCTCAGTCCCTGGAAAAATCATGGAGCAGGTCCTCAAAGAATCAATCCTGAAGCACTTACATGAGAGGAAAGTGATCAGGAACAGTCAGCATGGATTCACCAAGGGAAGGTCATGCCTGACTAATCTAATCGCCTTCTATGATGAGATTACTGGTTTTGTGGATGAAGGGAAAGCAGTGGATGTATTGTTTCTTGACTTTAGCAAAGCTTTTGACACTGTCTCCCACAGTATTCTTGTCAGCAAGTTAAAGAAGTATGGGCTGGATGAATGCACTATAAGGTGGGTAGAAAGCTGGCTAGATTGTCGGGCTCAACGGGTAGTGATCAATGGCTCCATGTCTAGTTGGCAGCCGGTGTCAAGTGGAGTGCCCCAGGGGTCGGTCCTGGGGCTGGTTTTGTTCAATATCTTCATAAATGATCTGGAGGATGGTGTGGATTGCACTCTCAGCAAATTTGCGGATGATACTAAACTGGGAGGAGTGGTAGATACGCTGGAGGGCAGGGATAGGATACAGAGGGATCTAGACAAATTGGAGGATTGGGCCAAAAGAAATCTGATGAGGTTCAATAAGGATAAGTGCAGGGTCCTGCACTTAGGACGGAAGAACCCAATGCACAGCTACAGACTAGGGACCGAATGGCTAGGCAGCAGTTCTGTGGAAAAGGACCTAGGGGTGACAGTGGACGAGAAGCTGGATATGAGTCAGCAGTGTGCCCTTGTTGCCAAGAAGGCCAATGGCATTTTGGGATGTATAAGTAGGGGCATAGCGAGCCGATCGAGGGACGTGATCGTCCCCCTCTATTTGACATTGGTGAGGCCTCATCTGGAGTACTGTGTCCAGTTTTGGGCCACCATACTACAAGAAGGATGTGGATAAACTGGAGAGTGTCCAGCGAAGGGCAACAAAAATGATTAGGGATCTGGAACACATGACTTATGAGGAGAGGCTCAGGGAACTGGGATTGTTTAGTCTGCAGAAGAGAAGAATGAGGGGGGATTTGATAGCTGCTTTCAACTATTTCCAGAGAGGATGGTTCTAGACTATTCTCAGTGGTAGAAGAGGACAGGACAAGAAGTAATGGTCTCAAGTTGCAGTGGGGGAGGTTTAGGTTGGATATTAGGAAAAACTTTTTCACTAGGAGGGTGGTGAAACACTGGAATGCATTACCTAGGGAGGTGGTAGAATCTCCTTCCTTAGAAGTTTTTAAGGTCAGGCTTGACAAAGCCCTGGCTGGGATAATTTAATTGGGGATTGGTCCTGCTTTGAGCAGGGGGTTGGACTAGATGACCTCCTGAGGTCCCTTCCAACCCTGATATTCTATGATTCTATGATTCTAAGAAGCCTATGGAAGTGTTCATTTTTAACAGGTGTTTGGCAAGGTAGAGGGCCAGCTGAAAATACATTCCTAAGGACTGATTTTTAAATATGCAGAACCTACTTACAGCAAGTTATAGTGTGCATGGAGGCTCTCCACCAAATCAAAACTCAGAGCAGCTGAGTTAATCTTCAGTATCGTCTGATGTTCTGCTAAATATTTTTTCCAACTTCTCCTCTTAGTTCAGCATCCCAGTTGAAATCCTCATTTCTTCTGCACCATAAAAATTAGGCTCTCTTTCCAGCAGTCTCTTCACTTTGGACATGAAGACAATTATAAACAAGAACCTTTTCCTCCACCCCCTTTTTTTCCTGTTACATTTTAGTACATAGCTCAACCATTAGTGGCAACACTGACTGAACACCCATATGGCCTAAAACAGTGAGAAAAAAAAACCAAAAAAAAAAACCAATGAATAGCCAAGTTCTGTGTTACATGAACAGAGAATCAAAAAGTTCCATTTATTTAATAAATTAGCCATGAAAGAGATCACAGGAAATGAGAGTGTGGAAGGAAATTATCCAATTTCTCAGTATCAATGAGTAAAAGCTAAGAGAGAAGAAGCCATTTTTAAACACATTATTTTTATAAATGGTATATCAGAAGGGGTGATCTGATTTACAATGCATTAATTACTCTTATGCCTTATGTACTATAAAGTCTAATACTTTATCAGAATACAGAGTACAGAACTATATTTATTTATACAAGACATTTTGTTTATTGCTAGAGGGGGGACAATATAATGAAAGGTAGAGACAACATAGAAGAAATATTTTAGCTATTAAAATCTCTACACATACGTTGTTACCAATGCATCTCTCTTACATGCTACCCACTATGGTTGAAAGATAGATATGCAGTGATTAACAACATCTTAATTAGATTTGGAAAATTTGTTAATTAAAAATGGACTCATCTAGAGCACAGTTTTGAACTCATACTTGTGCAGCTATAATATTTAAGAATCCAATCCTACAAGCATGCCAACAGACACATTTGAGTTCAATAGGAACAATCACATACATAAACTTAAACATATGGTTAGTATTTGTCAAATGCAACATGGTATGCTAAAGGATATACTTTATAAATATTAATGAAATGATTTTGAACATAGAATATGTAAAAAAGAAACAACATGGCTCTAAAATGGGAATGGATCTCTGATGCCCTCTGCTGTCCTATTGTTGTCACTACTAAAACACTAGTAAGCATTAATTCCAGAATCAAATCATTTCTGAAGATTCACTTAAAAACTTAAAGTAGACTAATATAATTACCTGATACTCCAATTTGACAGGTTACTGTTAGGTATGAGAATTTATTATTAATGCTCACCTATGACCTATCAGCAATAATTAAAGAACATATTAAGCAAAAACAGAAGCAGATATGCTTTCCTTTAATATGCAATTTCAAGGATTTTCCAATTTGCCCCCATCAGAATTTAGTCTCTGTTAAATTTTAATTTTCTTCATTATAGAAGATAATTCGAGCAGGTGACTTTCCCATCCATTCTATGACAAATTCATAAGCCCTTTGTAGGGGCATAGCTTATTCTCTTCCTGTGTTTGACACCATTAACAAACAAATGCACGTGAAACAAGTCCAGCCCAAGCCTTCTCTTCAGGCTTTACCCCTAAAGTTCCTCCTTGAGAGTTACTTAGCTACCCTCTAGAGTCCCTCTGCCTCAGACCCAAGATATCTCTGTCAAGTGAGCCTAGTTTTGAAGCTTGCTTTCTCCCTTTTTATTCCATCCAGCTGGAGGGTCTCTTCAGACTGAAATCCTGGCAAGGGTGGCCAGCTTCAGCCCAGCAAGATCAAATCAGGAAAAGGCTGAGGAGTTGTATGGGCTTTGTGTACCCCACTATAGATATGTAAAACTAATTATTCTTTCAAAAAAGTTCAAATAATAAAAAGCAAAATATAGTTGAAAAGGTTTAAATTTAAATAAAGGGCAGGGAGGGGAATCTAACACCTCACAAGGTCAGTGCTCAGGACTAAATATGGGACATGTATCAAGAACACATGTAACCTTACTATTACCCTCACTACAGTTTAATAAAACTTATACAAACATTTGCTTGGGATATATGTTTTCTTTTATTTGCCCTCAAATTCTAAAATGTTTACAACATCCAATTTCAAAATATTCACCACTAACTGGCATACAAATCAACTTAGAAAAATAGCTCTCTAAACACATTTCTCTTGTTGATAATCGTTTTAAAATCAAAATATAAAATCAGAATTCTAAAACATACAAATGCTTCCAGCTTATGCAATAATTTAAACCTGAAACGTAAAGAGCAAAAACTGATCATATATTGACACTAAATTCCTTTGTTTTTTCCTTAAACGGCTAGGTTATTTGCCTTTTTTTTTTTGGCGGGGGGGGGGGAGGCTCCATAGACTAGACTAATGTATAAACTCATCCTGCAGCTCTGATAATGTAACATCTGTACAATTTACTTAAACTTTAGTATTCACCGAAAGTTGCAGTTAGCATGGTTGTCATTACACGCATTTATTTATTACTCACATTGATAAATAGCCCATTATTATACTATCTGGGTAATATTTACATAAACTATAAATTTTGTGTTTCTAAATGCATACACAAATGCATGCAATTGATCAACTTGTGCCTTACTAACGGTTAATGAAATGATTTTAATGAGTAACTATAGTTTCATTTACTGAACATATGTAAACATAGAAAAAAGAGTTGTTAAAATGTTTTAAATATTTACTCTGTCAATTACCTGTATTTGTAGACAAAGCAAATCCATTAACATGTTCTTGTGTTAGACTTCATTAAAAATCTTTCTCCCTTATTAGTTTCAGCAATGAGATTATTCAGCTCCACATATATCCCCTCACTCTTCTTCTGTAAGCCTCATATATATATTTTAACAATATTATTTCCTGGTTTCCCACAATGCACCATTATAAAATCAAACTTCAGACACATCATAATGGAGGAATTTTTCAGGCAAGTCAAACTACTACAACTGACATGAAAAAATATGGATCAATGCTGCAACTTTAGCATGCATGCGTGAGTGCGCACGCACGCACACACAAAGGGTAAGACTTCTTTATATTGGACAACGATCGTACGGTAGACCCTGGCCCAGCTTCAACATTACCAATTATTGAAAGGGACACAGCTGATACAATATATTTGGATCTTAGTATTAATAATCTGGATTTCGTATTATTTCACAAAATCTTATTTAAAAAAAATTCAAATCAACTTGGAAAAGAGCATGGTAAACCATAAACAAATAGGGATAAATACCAATATCAAATTGGGGATCAATATCTAGAGCAGTAGCAGAGGGATCAGTGTTGGCTTGGTATTATTAAGCATCTTTATTACCTATCTGGGAGGGAAAGTAAACAGTATCTTCATTGAATACCTTTGTGCTTGCTAAGTCTAAAGAAAAAAGAATAAAAATCATGGTGGGACTTGTGATGACTGAAAGATATTGAAAAGGATATTAAATTTTTTTTAAAACATTTAAAATTATTAAGAGACAAGAAAAGGAAATCCACTACCATTGTGCAAGCTGTCATGAAATGGGAATTTTCTGCAATATTTTTATGAATATATGCATGGTAACGACTTACTTGAGTGGAAGCAAATAGATGCTCTGAGGGAAGAATGGTAGACATGAGGTATTTATGTTACCATCTGGGATGGTATGACTGGATTGGTAAAGTTCTGGCTGAAACTGACTCGTATCAATGGAGGATCCAGAAAGACAATGGGAACACTGAACAACTGGGAAACTCCAAGCAGGCAGAACATTTAAACTCAACATGGGTCTGCCTATGGACTGAGAGGTAAAAGGAGGCTAGGAACTAGCCTTTGATTTAACAAACACAAGTAACAATTGGTTTCAACAGAAATCATAGAAGAACAAAATGAAATGGCATATCTAAATAGTAGCATTAGTTTAATAAAAACCTGACCCCAGTAAGCTAGTTCCGGTGGGACTGATGGATTATTAGAGCAGTGCATGCTTGAATCAGGGCAGTAGTGACTATCTCATGGCCCTAAAGGCTCTAAAATATGTCTAACGGGGGTAACTAAGTTAAGAAGAAAATGCATATTTGATTATAATTGAAAATATGTTCCTTGAGCTCCACCCTGAAATTTTTGAACTGAAGCATTTGAAACAGTCCTATCACTAAAGGAAGGAGATATGGGGCTCCACCTCCCCAACTCTCTGCCAATGCTTTCCCTGCAGCACCAGGAACAGCTCTGATGTAAGCCAGCATCAATCCAAACAGCCACTGTCCCATCCCTGCTGCAGTTGCTCAGTGCTGCCCCCATTCGCAGCCTGCTGTATCACAGCGGAGGATGGAGAGAATAGCTCTAGCCGCTTCATTGCTTTCTTCCCTGCCAGGCTGTGGGAGGCCCAGAAAGAGCAAAATTAGGAGCTCAGCTGGCTTTACGTAAGCCTACTAAATAGTTAAACTATTGATTATATAGCCCCTTGACCTTTCTGAAATAATATATTCAGCCCACAGGCTGAACAGGTTAAACTCCTCTAGAGAAAGGGATAACTCACGCTAAGAGCCAGTGTTATCCAGTAAGGCTGGATGCTGCATGATATAAAAGGAAAAATAAAGCAAGGTCAACCAGCTGGTTCCTTTTACACTCCCTGTACCCTGTCACAGTTTGTGAGGGGAAGTGTATCCACCAACTGAGGCCAGGTCAGCACTTGTGGACAAAATGGGCGTGCAGCAGAGTTGCCTGTAGATCACTTGTAGCACCGCTTGGACTCTGTAGAGGAGTTTTGGCCCCACAGTATTACTGGGAGGTCTTGTTGCTACCTCCCTCCTCCCCTTACTTACATGTCACAAGCCAGGGAGGCAGAAAGAGGGGCTTTCAAGAGAACATGCATTCAGCAGACTCATGATCAATTTCACTGGCTCATGTAGTCAGTGGCTTCTTCAGGAGATCAGGTTTGTAAGTGGTTACTAAAAAAAAAAAAAACGGGGGGGAGGGAGGGAAGGGGATATTTTTTTGGTAGGACCATCCAGGATCCCAGGAAAGGCGCTGGATGTTGGGAGGGGCATTCTCAATTTTCAAGGTCATATGATAAGCTTAATAGAGGACAATGGAGTAAAGATGTAGAGGGATACCAGGAAATACTCACCTGAAAAATCAAAACATCTGTGTGTGTGCACGTTTGTGCGTGTCTGTGTCTATATAAACATGTACCTCCACCCCAAGATACAGGAGTTTGAAAATCTGCCATATAAAACTAGACTTGCATCCTGCCATAAACTGTAGGCATTCATGTGTTTTCCAGTCAAAATCTATAAAGATGGCATTTACGTTTTTAAAAAATTGAATGGCACTCTAATAGTTTAACATCAGACGAAATCTTGGGCCCTAAATGATCTTATTGTATCTAATGCTACTATTTAGATATGCCATTTCATTTTATGTTCTACTATGATTTCTATTGAAACCGATTGTTACTTGTGTTTATTAAATCAAACTGAGAGAAAGTTTAACGTTCGCAGAGCTCCATACTTTTACCACAGCACTCTAAATTTCTCTTAAAACTATCAGCGCTGCATGCGTACTCAGACTTCCAAAGGGAGTTAAAACTGTTTTGAAATTAAAAAACACTGTACCACTAAAGATTCCCCCTCCCCCTCCGGTTCAATAAAGTCCGTGTTGAAAGCCAGAGCATGCCTGATGTGTATGTGTTCTCCTGTATTGCACAAAGAAAATGTGATTGATTTTTTGAAGTACAGTCTATGTGAGAAACACAAGCTTAAGACAATTACAATCATTCAAATACTGTATTCTGAAGTAAAAAATAGCAAAATGTATAAATCAAAAGCACACTGGATTTTGGTGCTCTGAATTTTCAAAGATACATCGTCATCATCAAACGCATAACAGTAGTCAATTACCCCACCCATGACATTAAATATTCTGGATTTAAGTTTGCTAACAAAAACACTGAAGGTAAATCATTCGCCATACTATGTGCAGATTTCCCAACAGAAAAAAAATATATTATGCAACCCTCCACTTCAATTTTTCAGTTATTTTTCTGAACCTCTCTTGCCATAATCAGGAAGCTGAAGTCATCAGGAAGGTGTCTCTTTGCTAAGATTTCTCTCAAAGAGACCTGCAATCTCTACACAGAAGAGTGGTGAAAGAAATCCCTAATGAGTGGAGAGTGGCAAGAGAAATCCCCAATGATTCTGTCAGCATACATTTTTCATAAAGTGATTATCCCCCAGCAGCCTTTAGCTTCTTAGACTCCTTCTCCCCCCAACCCCTTCTATAATTGTTTTCCTTGTAGACTGGGCAACAATTATCATTGCTGCAGGACTGAATATGTTCACAAGCTATACATAAATACTAGTTTCACATCAGGGGCTTTTATCACTAATTGCACTATAAAATGTGCTATTAAAACTGAGATAAACAAGACTGTAAAAAAATAATCACATAATGAGCCATGACCACTTACAAGAAGTGTTTCATAAATGGCACAGTAAAACTTATTTTTCAAAATTTTAGTCATAATATCTCTCTTCCCTGCCTGCTCTCTTTTCAGATGGGATTGGGAAATAGTTCTGAATTTAAATACGTACTATTATATATAAATTAAAATAGATTAAAAATAGACTGCATTTCTATCAAGTCGATTCTTGGTGTACTCAACTGTTAATACATCTTAACAGACATTCTGATATTTACAAACCAGCTACAGTGTTGACATCTACTGTGCACTGCAAAGTATTTAATAAAAAGAATAATACTAAGTTTCAATATTTGTTATAAATATAAATTACACTAGTTACCTTACGAAGAAATTCCATAAATCTCAAAATGCCAATATGGCAGGCAGGGAAAAAAATTAGCATATGAAAATCCTGTCACTCAGTTGCAATATTCAAGTGAAAATGAAAGTTATTAATTATAAAATACAGGTACTACAAAGAATAGTTAAAATGTATAATTGACATGTTTCAGTGCGGCCAATATTTTAAACCTCAAACACATCAACTGAAAAATAAACCGGTTTCTAAACTATACAACAAGTACTCTAAGCATCTGCTTCGTACTTTATATACAACAATCCTACCAAAGTGTAACTCATTGCGCACTTTTAAAAGTGGTGGAATTTACTCATATTGTTTTAGAGAAACATATTTTAACCTGTCATTTAAGCAGCTGCAGATACAAGGACAGTTAATCCATGTATATTAAAATGAATCTCTAAACTATAAGAGGCACTCAAATACTTCTTCTAATGAAGTATAAAAAGATTCGAGTTTGGATTCCCATAAACAGATGTCATTTTAATTAATTTGCTTCAAATTTTAAAACAATGTGTATTTTTTCGTCTTTATTTTGGTTTATATTTAATCCTGGATAAATACCCTTTATGTTAGAAGCTACAGAAAGTTCTAATCAACTTCAATTCATTTTAATAGCCTCAAAGGACATCTGTTTTTTGGGCCTGACCTAAGGCCAACTGAATTCAGTGAGAGACTTTCTATTAACTTTAAAAGCTGTTGGATCAGGCTCTTTGAGATTAAAGTGATTAAGATTTTCTACATAGGTTCAGTTATGGCAAACAAAACAAACACATTTCAGCTATTGCATTAAAAACAAACAAAAACCTTACTTTGTCAGATGCTTCAGAAGCCAGAAGGTTCGTAGCAAGAGTCTGTAGTTTCTGATGGGCCATATTTTTTAGAGCAGCAAGGCTACGTCTAGTCATAGCCTGTTTTAGATTGACGGCTGGGTGGCTCAGGGAATCTACTGCAGCTGGAACTGCCTCATCACAAGCATTCAAGATCTCGACTGCCGTTATCCCCATCACACAACGATCCAGTGCACCTTGAAATGGAAGGTGAATAATGAAATGCATTATTTTAGTGCAGGCAATTCAAAAATGTCAAAAGCATATGTTAAGTAGTCACCTAGTCTGCAGTATTTTCTGTAATGCCTAAGATGACCCGTTATTATTTATATTACTAACAGGCCTAGGAGCCCTAGCCATGTAGCAGGACCCCAGTGTGTGAGGAGCTGCACAAGAACATGGTCCCTGCCTCCAACGAGCTTACCATCTAAGTATAAAACAAGAGATAACAAATGGCTATAGAAAGATGAGGGAGTATATTAGTCAACACACTTGGCAGTGGTATCACAATAGTAACCCAATGACTTTTGTGACTAATATTCCTAATGTGGTGGGATTTTCCTAAATTTCCTTGCAATTATAGGATGTAAGAATCACAAACGCTACACTTGATTTTTATCATAGGCAAAGTCAGTAGCAACACTTACAGTTGCCTAACACTTTCCATAACCAGCCTGTTTCCAGTTACTTATAACTTTGTCAGACTTTACTTGTTGTGGCTTAAGTTTTCCATGCTTTCTCTCAGACTAGATTTTTTAGTTTAAGCAAAAACATCTCAGCTATTTCTGAGAAAGAGGTTAGTGAAAAAAAACAAATGAACAAACTTCTGCTACTGTTCAAAGAAATTGATGAAAAATTCTGATAAGAGCTGTAGTGCTTTCATGCTTTGAGGCAGGAACTTGAAATATGACAGGCTGATAATCTCTCCTTCGCCCCAGTGCTAAATTATAAAAAACTCTGAAAACTGCTGTTAGGATATAGATATTCAGGCCTGTCTGTAAAGGCCTATACTCTAAGAATTTAGGTGTATTCTTATCACTTGGCTAGTGATAGAGGTATAAAAGAAAGAATCAAAATCACTGCCTGCTGGTGTAAGGGCCTTCTCTTACTGTGACAGTCTGAGGCCCTGTTCTTAGGCTAAGGCCTTTGGCTAAGCAGCAGAGGCAGCCATAAGCTGGGAAGCGAACGGTCACATCCTCACATGCCAAACTAGTCACATTGAAATAAGGTGCTATTCGGCTGTTAGGAATACAATCCTGTCCTGATAGTTCCTATCACCTCCAGAGAAAGGGAAGTGCCTAGAAAATGTAAAAGGAAACTTAGTTTGATAGCATCCTGTCTGGCAAGAACTTACTTATCCATAGCTGGGATGTGAAATCCTCACTTCTGTATTGTTTTCTCATTATAGTTCCCACTTTGCTATTGTTTGTCTGTATAATCTCTGTCTGGTTCTGTGATTGTTCCTGTCGACTGTATAATTAATTTTGCTGGGTGTAAACTAATTAAGGTGGTGGGATATAATTGGTTACATAATCATGTTACAATGTTAGGATTGGTTAGTTAAATTTCAGGAAAATGATTGGTTAAGGTATAGCTAAGCAGAACTCAAGTTTTACTATATAATCTGTGTCAATGAGGAAGTGACTGGGGGTGGGTGGGGGTGGGCATGTGGGTGTGGGTGATGGGAACAGGGAATGGGGGTAAGAAAATTGGAATAATGTTTTGCTAAAGTGGGGGATGGGAACAGGGAATGGGGGTAAGAAAATTGGAATCATGTTTTGCTAAAGGGGGAAATGGGAACAGGGAATGGGAGTAAGGAAGTTGGAATCATGTTTGGCTAAGGGTAGGAATGGGAACAGGGACACAGGTGTAAGGCTCTGTGGTGTCAGAGCTGGGAAGGAGGATACTAAAGAAGGAAACTGGAATCATGCTTGCTGGAAGTTCACCCCAATAAACATCGAATTGTTTGCACCTTTGGACTTCGGGTATTGTTGCTCTCTGTTCATGCGAGAAGGACCAGGGAAGTAAGTGGGTGAAGGAATAAGCCCTCTAACAACTGCCATTTGCACATGCGCAGTAGACCTTTTAAGAGGCTTGGTGCTAAAGTCTCTGATCATTCCATCTACACTGAGCATGCTCCACAGCCTCATAAAGCTCTGGCTCCAGACGGGGCACAGCAGCAGCAGCAGCCACCACCATCTCACTATTTTATGGGCAGTAGTGCTGGCCTGGAAGCAAGGAAACCAGAAGTTCTAAGCTCAGCAACTCCACTGACCAGTATTAATAATTCTGTGCATTTCACTGAATTTATTACTGACAAGTCCTCAACACTAACTTGGGAAGCAGGCAAGTGTTCCACAAAATTTTGCAGATCGGATAACAGAGGGTGCACTAGGTCCATTCTGGCAATAGATGTCTGAGTCTACTATATTAGAAACAAGTCTCATTCATTCTAAAAAGCAGTGCAGCTGTGAATGTATGAATAAGACACAGGTTCTCATTCTGTGGGCTGCCCCTCCCCACAGAGTGGAGGGGTTCCCAATAGATTTTAGGAGCCCCTCAACAGGTTTTGAACCCAGGACCTTTCAATCCACAGCACTTGAGATAAAAGGAGTACTAATAGCAGGAATAGTGTGTTATCCTCTGTGTAGGCTAGCCACTAGAAGGAAGCACAACACATGCTGGCCAGTGGCTTACACATATATTTGCTAGATCTCAGTGGAATGTTGGATGTCTGGATTGTTAGGTTGTACTCCCAGCTCTGGAGATCAGTAGTATCTAATTATTACTTGATAATACAGCTGTGTACACAGATTTGGCACATTCATTTTAAAAAACAAAGTTAAGTGCTCAAAAGTTAATAAGTGCCAGAATCTAGGTTGCTTGAGCAACACTAATTCAGCCCCTTGTGAGTATGCATGATGATACAGTCTTGCTCAACATCACATAGGAAGTCTGGCAGAGCTGGGAATAGAACCCAGCTCTCTTGGGTTACAATCTAGTGTCTCATGAGGGTCTGAATTAGGCTGACCAGACAGCAAGTGTGAAAAATTGGGACGGGGTGGGGGGCTAATAGGAGCCTATATAAGAAAAAGTCCCAAATATTCGGACTGTCCCTATAAAAACGGGACACTGGGTCACCCTAGTCTGAATTAATGTTTCCCAAGCAACTTTAATTCTGGCATTTCCTAACTTTTGAGCACTTGTGTTTGCAATTTTTACTTTCATTAAACAGGATGTAATTTTATATATGTGCATATAGGCTGTCCACAGGCACACCCTCAGTGCAAAACTATATTTCAAGATGGTTCAACAGGAGATGCTGGGTACTCAGAGGTTTTGAAAAAAAATATCATGTCACTTTATCTACATCTCTAGCTTTAGCCATCCATTTTTGAATATGTTGGCCACTATGCCTTCTCTAGAAAGTTGCTGGTACTTGCATTCTTTCTGGGCCAGTACCATAGTGAGATGCTACTATACAAGTAGCAAATGTCTTTATATTTGAAGTTTTTAAAGCCAATGTTTTTTAAAGAATATAAAAAACATAACTGAATATGCCCTTTATGTCATGACTTCTCCTCAAAAGAGAATAATGTACCAGCAGCCTGTCTTTAAAGGTAATAGTCTTTAACCACAGTGTGGGACTAAATTAAAAGTGACTTCAAAACTGGAACTCTGAAATATTTATTAGGACCAATAGTAAATTTTCATTTTTTTAAAGACATTTAAGATGTTCTTTGAAGTCCTTTTCAGATTTGACATTACAAGGAGTCCCAAATTATAGGAAAAAATGTTTCCAGTTCTTTTCCTCAGTACCTTCCTAGCGATACATTCAAGCTGATCTCAGAGGACATTAAATTTCACCCAGTTACTCCTGTACTGAACTTGGAATATTGGAACAATGGGTGCTGGGATATTTGCACAGTAGGATATTGTTTACGACAGAAATGGTTGACTGGTATATGATCTGGTAGATGACTGATCTTTTAGCCACTTTCTTCCTGTCTTTTGACAGTGGCCAATGCCAGGTGCTCCAGAGGGAATGAACAGAACAGGTATTCATCAAGTGATCCATCCTGTCACCCATTCCCAGCTTCTGGTAAACAGAAGCTAGGGACACTTCACAGAGCATGGTTTTGCATTCCTGCCCATCCTGGCTAATAGCCATTGACGAGTAAGTTGGGACAACGAGTGATTGTGAGGTTGCACTCTATATGATTTTATAAAAATATGCTAATGAGTGTGAATATAATGTAACTGGAATATGCTTCCTGCAAAAGGTCTCTTGTAAGGTATCATTACAAAGTTAATAATCTACTGAGTGTGGTCATCCTATTTGTATAACTGTATCACTCTTGTATCAAACTAGAAATATGAAATAAACTCTGAGGTCCTATTGTAGTTATGCAAAGTGTGGGCCATTAATGGTGGTTTGGAATCTTGATGGCTCCCATCATCCAGGACAATTGACTGCAGATGGCTCTGTTTTACTTGTAAGTCTTCCTGTATACACATGTGTGCTGGCAAGTGGGTAATGAAGTCTTCCAGTGACATGTGATCATGTCACCTGAACTGGAATCCATCTTTAACCTGGTGCTTTTCCATTGAGAAGGAGGGGGTGGGAACCCAGAGAGGGACAAAGGATTCCCGCCTTATGCAAAAGATATATAAGTGGGTGGAACAGACAAAGAGGGGAGCCATCATGAGAAATCCCCTAGCTACCACCTGAGCTGTAACAAGGGCTGTACCAGGGGAAAGGATTGTGCTCAGACTAGGACAGCGTCCAGTCTGTGAAAGAAACTTATTGAAACATCTCTAAGGGTGAGATTTTACCTGTATTCAGTTTTATTACTTTATTAGACTAGACTTGCGTGTTTTATTTTGCTTGGTAATTCACTTTGTTCTGTCTATTACTACTTGGAACCACTTAAATCCTACTTTCTGTATTTAATAAAATCACTTTTTACTTATTAATTAACCCAGAGTATGTATTAATACCGGGGGGGGGGGAGGCACAAACAGCTGTGCATATCTCTCTATCAGTGTTATAGAGGGTGAACAATTTATGAGTTTACCCTGTATACAATTTATGTAGGGTAAAACGGATTTATATGGGGTTTGGACCCCATTGGACATCTGAGTGTCAAGGACAGGAACACTTCATAAGATGCATTCAATTAAGCCTATAGCTGTTAGGGGACATGGCTCAGACTGGGTCTGGGTTTGCAGCAGGCTAGTGGGTCTGGCTCAAACCAGGCAGGGCACTGAAGTCCTAAACTGACAGGGCAGGAAAGCAGGAGCAGTAGTAGTCTTGGCACATCAGGTGGCAACCCCCAGGGGGTTTCTGTGATTCAACCCGTCATGGTAATAATTAAAGGTTTTTGTCATTTTGCAAAAATGGAAATGTTATGGTATCCTTGCCAAATTCCAATTTGGACAATTACATACCTACAATAAGATCACTTAAAAAATTGCTTGCAACCTGGGTATTTTTTAAAAGAAAATCATGCTCCAGTTCTAGATAAGATGCTTTGATAACTTATCTTAAGTAAAAAAAACCAGCCTATTTCTCCTAAACTCAATAATCTCAATTAATAGAAATATAAGTGCTTTTCATATTAAACCACATCCTACTGTGGAAACAATTTTGGTAGCAGGAATATTATATGTATCAGTTCAGTTAATGATGTTTGAGAAGCTTATTAATGTCTTACGTAACCCCTGTTACACCAGGATTTAAACTGTGGGTGACAGCCCGGACACTGAAATGATCATGAAGGATTGAAGCAAAACAAGAAGCCACAACCTCTCCTATGCCAGGGTGGCCAGAGGCCAGCACAACCACAAAAGTGAGTGGAAGTTGCCAGGAAAAGCCATGAGCATAGTAGCCAGACAACTGTGCTTATTCACTACCTCCTTGCAGCAACCCCCTCACATGGAGCTCACTTGTACCCCCTCACAGTACGATTTAAAACTGCTCCTTTCCCTACTGGAAACACAGATGGAGGCCAGGGCAGTACAAACTTTGTCTCCATCTTAGTAAGCAAAGCTTTGCTGCTACACAAAAGCATAATTCACATCCTTACACTGAACAGTATGTGAAATGATCAACATAACCCAATAGATGATGTTATTTTCTACTTCAGACTGTGAAGCAATGATAAATAGAAGGCACAGCTGCAGGACTTCCTCCTGCTTCTAACTGGTATCGTGTATTGAGAGAAAAGAACACAGCAACAAAACTTGGCTACATCATCAGATATGAAGAAAGATCTTCCTTGAAGAGAAGTTCACAGACTGTCAAAAACGAAAAAACCTTGCACAATTTGCTACATTCATCTGCTAAATTGGATGAATCTGGTTCCACACAGACATTTTCCCCTTAATGCCCTGTCCTCTTATTGCTCCAATTATATTTCATAAGACCTCATGATGTGCTTTCCTTCCCCCCTTCTAGTACATTTCATATTTTTCACTGCAGTTCAGAAACCACCTCTTCTTTCCCCATCAGGGAAAAATATCTGTTACTGTAATGTTTCCCCCACATCAGCAACAATGGGATGAATCAGGTCATCCAGGCTAACTGTCCATCTGAAGATGTGTGTATTACTGATTCACTACAGTGGTAGGTTTAATGAGATAACTTTCCACAGATGAACACCGCGTACGTATTTTGATTTATTTCCTTTCTATGTCTGTAACAGCTTAGAATATATAATTTTCTACATCATATCTATCACTTTTATACACTGTTTGTTCTGTTATTTAAAACTCATTCTCATCCTCTTAAATGCTTCCAATTGAATTCAAAGCTGTAATTTTGAGTATTATCCATCTTTTACTTACTTACTTAGAACAAAAAGAAAAGGAGTACTTGTGGCACCTTAGAGATTAACAAATTTATTTGAGCATAAGCTTTCGTGAGCTACAGCTCACTTCATCAGCTGCATTCAGTGGAAAATACAGTGGGGAGATTTATGATAGTGTGGCTGATGTGATTAGCCCCTATGATGGTGTCCCCTGAATAGATATGTGGATACAGTTGGCAATGGGCTTTGTTGCAAGGATAGGTTCCTGGGTTAGTAGTTCTGTTGTGTCGTGTGTGGTTCCTGGTGAGTATTTGCTTCAGGTTGGGGGGGCTGTCTGTAAGCAAGGACTGGCCTGTCTCCCAAGATCTGTGAGAGTGATAGGTCGTCCTTCAGGATAGGTTGTAGATCCTTAATAATGCGTTGGAGAGGTTTTAGTTGTGGGCTGAAGGTGATGGCTCGTGATGTTCTGTTATTTTCTTTGTTGAGCCTGTCCTGTAGTAGGTAACTTCTGGGTACTCTTCTGGCTCTGTCAATCTGTTTCTTCACTTCTGCAGGTGGGTATTGTAGTTGTAAGAACACTTGATAGAGATCTTGTAGGTGTTTGTCTTTGTCTGAGGGGTTGGAGCAAATGCGCTTGTATAGTAGAGCTTGGCTGTAGACAATGGATCATGTGGTGTGGTCTGGATGAAAGCTGGAGGCATGTAGCTAAGTATAGCAGTCGGTAGGTTTCCAGTATAGGGTGGTGTTTATGTGACCATCGCTTATTAGCACTGTAGTGTCCAGGAAGTGGATCTCTTGTGTGGACTAGTCCAGGCTGAGGTTGATGATAGGATGGAAATTGTTGAAAACATGGTGAAATTCCTCAAGGGCTTCTTTTCCATGGGTCCAGATGATGAAGAGGTCATCAATGTAGCGCAAGTAGAGTAGGGGCATTAGTGGACGAGAGCTGAGGAAGTGTTGTTCTAAGTCAGCCATAAAAATGTTGGCATTCTGTGGGGCCATGCGGGTACCCATAGAAGTGCCGCTAATTAGAAGGTATACATTCTCCCCAAATGTGAAACAGTTATGGGTGCGGACAAAATCACAAAGCTCAGCCACCAGGTTTGCTGTGACATTATCGGGGATACTGTTCCTGACGGCTTGTAGTCCATCTTTGTGTGGAATGTTGGTGTAGAGGGCTTCTACATCCATAGTGGCCAGGATGGTGTTTTCAGGAAGATCACCAAGGGACTGTAATTTCCTCAGGAAGTCAGTGGTGTCTCGAAGATAGCTGGGAGTGCTGGTAGCGTAGGGCCTGAGGAGGGAGTCTACATAGCCAGACAATCCTGCTGTCAGGGTGCCAATGCCTGAGATCATGGGGCACCCAAGATTTCCAGGTTTATGGATCTTGGGTAGCAGACAGAATACCCCAGATTGGGGTTCCAGGGGTGTGTCTGTGCGGATTTGTTCTTGTACTTTTTCAGGGAGTTTCTTGAGCAGATGGTGTCGTTTCTTTTGGTAACCTTCAGTGGGATCAGAGGGTAATGGCTTGTAGAAAGTGGTGTTGGAGAGCTGCCTAGCAGCCTCTTGTTCATATTCCAACCTATTCATGATGACGACAGCACCTCCTTTGTCAGCCTTTTTGATTATGATGTCAGAGTTGTTTCTGAGGCTGTGGATGGCATTGCGTTCCGCATGGCTGAGGTTATGGGGCAAGTGATGCTGCTTTTCCACAATTTCAGCCTGTGCACATCGGCGGAAGCACTCTATGTAGAAGTCCAGTCTGTTGTTTCGACCTTCAGGAGGACTCAACCCAGAATCCTTCTTTCTGTAGTCTTGGTAGGAAGGTCTCTGTGGGTTAGTATGTTGTTCAGAGGTGTGTTGGAAATATTCCTTGAGTCGGAGACGTTGAAAATAGGATACTAGGTCACCACAGAACTGTATCATGTTTGTGGGGGTGGAGGGGCAGAAGGAGAGGCCCCAAGATAGGACAGATTCTTCTGCTGGGCTAAGAGTGTAACTGGATAGATTAACAATATTGCTGGGTGGGTTAAGGGAACCACTGTTGTGGCCCCTTGTTGCATGTAGTAGTTTAGATAGTTTAGTGTCCTTTTTCTTTTGTAGAACAGCTTACAGAGCATCTTTCATCATATGATCTTAAGGCACTTTACAAATCAACTACAGCACCCCCGTGAGTAGGTATATATGATTATCCCCCATTTTACAGATAAGGAAACTGAACCACAGGGAGGTTAAGTTACTTGCCCAGGATCATAGAAGTCAATGGCAGATCTGGGAATAAAAGTCCAGATTTCCTGACTCCAAGTCCTGTTGATTTAACCACTAGACCGTGCTTACTCAACAGTTACTTCAAGTTTAAGGACAAACTCAAACAATCAGTTACTGAAGTCTCCATCAGTGTGTCCAGCAGTTGACAGCCCAAGTGCATTAATTAGCTTTTCTAAAGATAAATAAGAAATTAAGTGGGGGGGAAAAATAACCACGGCTAACTGTATTTCTCTAAATCTAATCAAGAACTAATTATTGGTTTTAACTACTGGAATGTATGCAAGAGTTGTGGCACCAAAGAATCCTAGGCATACTCCATATTTAGAGAGTCATATTTCCCAAAGGTAATGTGATAAAGTATGTTTGGTGTCATGCCAATCTGTCTTGCAGATGGAAAGCTAGACAAACCTTATAGAACATATCCCCAAAAAGAAGAATTTAGCTCCAAATGAAGGGATATTTTGTTCAGTTTCTTGCACTTGACCTTACCGGTATCCATTTGCCAGACATACACAGATCCGTCAGAACATCCCACCACCAGGTAATCATCTGAAGGCCTCCACTTTATTACTTGAATAGGGAAAAGGTGACGAGATGCCAGCATAATGCATTTTTTCTCTCGCAAACTCAAAAGTCCTACTGAGTGGTCACTGGCTACTGAGCAGATGCAGTGCTGGACTCTTCCCTGAAAAATAAAACATGTCTTGATCATAATAAGATTACTTTATATTTCCATATCACTCTTCATCAGAGATCTAAGTAACAAACAAACTTCAACAATCTGTGAGTTTTGTAATTACTACCATACCCATTTTACAGATAAGACACAGAGAGTGAAATTCTAACCCCATCAAAGTCCATGGCAAAATTCCCATTTGACTTTAATGGGCGCAGGATTTCACCAAGAGAACTTAAGTGATTTGCTAAAGATTGCACATATTGAAGAGCTGGGAACAGAATTTAGGAAGTCACCTGTTAACCACTTGAACATAATTGCTTATCCAGGCAGGTTGTGAACAGTGTTAGGGGATAATGAACATCCTGCCTCTCCTATATTGCTTAATGCTACAAGAGTCTCAGTATGGAAGTATCTGAAAACCACTACACAAAACCAGTGATGTTACTTAACTAACATTAATTAAGAGGCTCTGAACTTTTCATACCTTGATATATTATACGTTTGTTTGTTCTTAAAAAGTGATCACTGAAGTTATCTAACATTCTTCCTTCTTAGAAAAAAAATTGAGATAAGGTTTAAATACTTTTTTTTTTTTTTTTGAAGTGCATCTCATCCAAGCACTTACGGAAATGTTTTCTGAAAAGCTGCAAAATTAATGCAACGAGAACAAGAAATAATCATGTCTTGGAACAGTTTTGCAGTCTTTTAAAAACAATTCAGCCATTTGACAAAATAGTTCACCTTCAAAGCAAATAGAGATTATTTATGCTCAAAAGAATCTTGTTTTCATTTTATTATATTACAGCATGAAACATGAGCCAATACAGGGAATGACACTACAGCCCTGATCCAGGAGGGAGCTCTGCAATTATAAATCCAATGCAGCTTCCCACTGACTTCCTTGGGGGTCAGCCTAAGTAGAGCCATTTGTAAAATCAGAGCCTAAAACAGTATTTTTAGTAAATCTATTAATTCACAACTTTGTTGTAGGTGAGGAAATGATAGGAAGAAGGTATTTGCGCCTCCAACCGATTTCCTATTTTTTAAAGGTCAAAACACACAACTGACAAAGGGGAATTTCTATCAAACAAGCATATAATTATTCCTGACACTTTCAATTTGCAATTAGTAAGTGTTTAGGTGAATTGTCAAAACAAGATTCTCTGTAAAAAAAACCAATCTTATTCTTTATTACCATTGGCTGTGGTTCTTTTAATGTTTGCATAATTGAAAACACAAAAATGTGCCTTTATAATGATCAATAATATAATCAACTAATCATATAGAGACAAGCCATCAGAAATAATTTGAATAGAAAGAAACACTATAAGCAAGATACTGCTGAACAATTTAATTTTTTTTTATTACTTTAAATTCAAGCATCATTGCAAACTACATTTAATATTACATTTAATTTTGGGCAGGTGTTAATTTTTTAAATGGTTATAAGTTGAATGGAGCCATAAACATCCAGTAACAATTAAAGTAAATGAGACAGAATCTAAGTATTTACATCATTGTGTATGGTTTGCCACAACAGATACAGGCCCTGACTGAGAAAAGCACTTAAGCATGTGTGTAAATTGTTTTTCTGAACAGGGATATATTGAAACACATGCTTCCCGAAATGAAGGCCATAGTACTTAGAGAGACTGGCACATTCAATTTTATTCAGATGAAAACAGACAGAAGGAACCTTTAGAATATAAAATCAAAACAAATCCAACTGCCTGCAAGTATACCAAGGTGTATTCTAAGTAGCAACTCTAGAGTAAACTCTTGAGATTAAAATAACATCATGTACCCAAATAAATGTAAAAAGAAAAGGAGTACTTGTGGCATCTTAGAGACTGAAAAATTTGTTCACCTCTAAGGTGCTACAAGTACTCCTTTTCTTTTTGCGAATACAGACTAACAGGGCTGCTACTCTGAAACCAAATAAATGTGTTATGGCACATGTAAGTTAAGTTATTTTAATATAATTTGCTGACAATGTTCATTATTATTATCGTAATGTATGACTAACTTTTGTATATGCATGTAGAGCAATGGTTCCCAAACTTTTTACTAAGGTGACCCACAAACTGCATTTTTCCTTCTTTTGCAGCCCACCATTATATATATGCAAACTCCACTCCATCAACACAACCCTAATCCCAGCAGAGAGGAGGCCTGCAGGGAGGGAGTTTGGAGCGCAAACCTACCCCGAACTCATCCTGCAGTAGCAGTTCCTATCCCACAGGGCTGGGCTTAGCTTTCCACTCAGAGGGCAGCAAGGAGAAACCTGAGTGGCACTGAGACCCTGAGTGGCACTGAGACCCTGTGCACCAGGTCACAATGCCCAGAGTGGGGCCCAGCCCCACGGGACAGGAACTACCACTGCAGGGTGACTGTGGGGCAGGCTCGCTCTCCAACTGCATTGGGGTGGGAGAAGTATACGCTTGCCTCCACCAGGGCCCAGGGATGAGGTAATACAGCCCTAGATGTGGCGACCCATCTAGAAACTTCCCACGACCCACTGGTATGTCTGGACTGTTTGGGAAATACTGATCTAAAAAATGGCAGTAGGCATACAACAAATGAATTCTGAATTAGGTTGTAGTCATTTTACAATAGCAGCTGAAGTTACTGTCATCAAATTATCAGTCCAACCAGTATAAGACCCCAAGCACCCATAATAATCATTACCTCCAGAAGTCCATTCATTAACAAAATACATCTTCCATTTACCAATGAATACCTAATCCTGGTGTAAATTACAGCACAGTCTGGTGAATGCTGCATAAACATAATTTAGAATATACAGAATAAGCTAAATTCTTATCCCACCAAAGTATACATGAGTTTTGATATCAATGGGGTCAAAAACTTAGCCCATGAATTCTTTGGTATCTGCAGAGCACAATGCACACTTCAAACTCTATAAAAATCACAACCCTCCTTTCACATTAAAGAGAGTTACATGCCCATACAGGGCATAGATCGGGCCCAGTGCTGAACAACAGAGCATCAAAAGCCATCAGAATTATAGTAGGTATGCCATAATATCTTGTGAGGATCATTCTTTCTGATATCTCTCCAGTTTGAAAGCATACTTATTAGGGCTGTCGATTAATCACAGTTAATACACACGATTAACTCAAAAAAAAGTAATAAAAAAAAATTAATCATGCTTAATCGCAGTTTTAATTGCGCTGTTAAATGACAGAATACCAATTGAAACTTATTAAATATTTTTGGATGTTTTTCTACATTTTCAAATATTTTGATTTTAATTACAACACAAAATTCAAAGTGTACTCTGCTCACTATATATTTTTATTACAAATATTTGCACCGTAAAAAACAAAATTATGAACAAAATAGTATTTTTAAGTTCACCTCATACAAGTACAGTAGTGCAATCTCTATCATGAAAACGCAACTTACAAATGTAGATTTTTTTTGTTACATAACTGTACCCAAAAAACAAACCAATGCAAAACCTTAGAGCCTACAAGTCCTACTTTCTGTTCAGCCAATCGCTAAGACAAACAAGTTTGTTTACATTTATGGGATATAATGCTGCCCACGTCTTATTTACAATGTCACCAGAAAGTGAGAACAAAGTTCACATGGGACTTTATAGCCAGCATTGCAAGGTATTTACGTGCCAGATACGCTAAACATTCGTATGCCCCTTCATGCTTCGGCCACCATTCCAGAGGACACGCTTCCATGCTGATGACACTCAATAATGCTTCTGCTATATACTTCATGTTATAGCAGTCTCAGATGATGACTCAGCACGTTCATTTTAAGAACACTTTCACTGCAGATTTGACAAAAATGCAAAGAAGGTACCAATGTGAGATTTCTAAAAATAGCTACAGTACTTGACCCAAGGTTTAAGAATCTGAAGTGCCTTCCAAAATCTGAGAGGGACGAGGTGTGGAGCATGCTTTCAGAAGTCTTAAAAGAGCAACACTCAGATGCGGAAACTACAGAACCCGAACTACCAAAAAAGAAAATCAACCTGCTGGTGGCATCTGACTCAGATGATGAAAATAAACATGCATCAGTCCACTCTGCTTTGGATCATTAACGAGCAGAACTGGTCATCAGAATGGATGCATGTCTTCTGGAATGGTGGATGAAGCATGAAGGGATATATGAATCTTTAGCGTATCTGGCATGTAAATATCTTGCGACACGGCTGCAACAGTGCCATTCGAACACCTTTTCTCACTTTCAGGTGACACTGTGAACAAGAAGCAGGCATTATCTCTACAAACATAAACAAACTTGTTTGAGCGATCGGCTGAACAAGAAATAGGATTGAGTGGACTTTTAGGCTCTAAAGTTCTACATTGTTTTATTTTTGAACGTGCATTTCAGTAGTGATGTACCTATAATTTGTAATGATATTTTGCATCCTGTGAAAGAAGGCATTTTATATATAAGAAAAATTCTTCTTCTTCTTCATGCATTTATGCTGATTCTACATTTATCCAGCTTCCTGTCCAATTAGAACCTTCTAAAAGATTTTAATAGAAAGTCCTTTTTCAAAGGAACAAAATCCTGTACCCAGGACCCTCACCCTATTCATTATTTTTTCTTCTGGGAATACAATTTTAAGACCATGGGAAACATCTTCTGTTGCATTAGGCTGACTTGCTCCTTGGTGCAGCTAAGGTTAGCATATTGGTGAAAGTGTAATTAAACTACATTTTAAAAATGTGTACATTTAACTAAAAAGCCTAGACTAAAAATAATTCATTTAAAAATCTGAATCCACGCTTATTACTCTTCTTCATCCATTATCTTTTAGTGTAAAAATGTAATACTTATTTTAAAAAATGTGAGAAAAATAATCCACACATGAAAAATCTACACATTGACAACATCTTAAAGGAACAAAAACAGTGTTTCATGTCAGACTGTAGGATCTCATATAGTTTGATTTAAAAAATAATTGAAAGAAAATTCCTTTCCACTTAACATGCCATAAGGTGTAATCTGCATACATACCACAATAAATAGTAGTGCTCTGGTCAAAGGTTAAGTGAAGCTTTATTGAACCATGTAAACAGAGATATTATGATTCAGTGATCAGCACATAATGTGGTTAGCTCTCAAATGCTCAACAGAACGGATGTTTGCCAAGCATTCAGCAAATATGCTCATACCCACACCCCCTTCACTTTTTATGTATCCCTTTGGTCTTTAAGCACATCTATTGATGTGCTTTAAACTACTGGCATAACCGAACTGGTCATTCAGTTAGCAGTAATCCTTCTATTTGTGAAATTAGTTTTATAGAGGATATTACCACCTGTGCTTCAAATCAATATGCTGCATGTGTTTTTTTTCTTAAAAAGGATGCCAATCTTGAACATTTGGGGGGGGGGGAGCGAGGGAAATAGAACTTTTAAGGGGTTTTTTTTTGTAATTATTACAAAACACAGCAACTCATTTGTCCTGCTTTAATTAAGGTTGTAAGTAGGGCTGTCAATTAATTGCAGTTAACTCATGCGATTAACTCAAAAAAATTAATTGTGATTAAAAAATTTTAATTGCAATTAATCGCCATTTTAATCACACTATTAAACAATACTACACCAATTGAAATTTATTAAATATTTTGGATATTTTTCTACATTTTTATATTATATTCTGTGTTGTAATTGAAATCAAAGTGTATATTATTTTTATTATAAATATTTGCACTGCAAAAATGATAAACAAAAGAAATAGTATTTTTCAATTCATCTCAAACAAGTACTGTCGTGCATTCTCTTTGCGGTGAAAGTGCAACTTACAAATGTTGATTTTTTGTTTGTTTGTTACATAACTGCACTCAAAAACAAAACAATGTTTTGTAGGCTTCACAGCCTACATTTCCACTCAGTCTTACTTCTTGTTCAGCCAATTGCGCAGACAGATAAGTTTGTTTACATTTACAGGAGATAATGCTGCCTGCTTCTTATTTACAATGTCACCAAAAAGCAAGCAAAGGCATTTGCAAGGTATTTACGTGCAGATATGCTGAACATTCGTATGCCCCTTCATGCTTCAGCCACAATTCCAGAGGACACGCTTCCATGCTGATGACGCTCATTAAAAAAAAAATGCATTAATTAAATCTGTGACTTAAATCCTGAGGGGAGAATTGTATGTTCCCTGCTCTGTTTTACCAGCATTCTGCCATATATTTCATGTTATAGCAGTCTTGGATGATGACTCAGCACATGTTGTTCATTTTAAGAACACTTTCACTGCAGATTTGACAAAACACAAAGAAGGTACCAATGTGAGATTTCTAAAGATAGCTACAGCACTCGACCCAAGGTTTAAGAATCTGAAGTGCCTTCCAAAATCTGAGAGGGACTAGGTAGGGGCATACTTTCAGAAGTCTTAAAAGAGCAACACTCAGATGCAGGAACTACAGAACCCGAACTACAAAAAGAAAATCAACCTTCTGCTGTGGCATCTAATTCAGATAATGAAAATGAACATGTGCCGATTTGCACTGCTTCGAACTGTTATTGAACAGAACCCGTCATCAGCATGGACGCATGTCCTCTGGAATGGTGGTTGAAGCATGAAGGGACTTATGAATCTTTAGCGCATCTGGCACGTAAATATCTCGCAACAGCTGCTACAACAGTGCCATGCAAATGCCTGTTCTCACTTTCACGTGACATTGTAAACAAGAAGTGGGCAGCATTGTCTCTTTAAAATGTAAATAAACTTGTATGTCCGAGCGATTGGCTGAACAAGAAGCAAAAATGAGTGGACTTGCAGGCTCTAAAATTTTACATTGTTTTATTTTTGAATGCAGGTTTTTTGTACATAGTTCTACATTTGTAAGTTCAATTTTCATGATGAAGAGATTGCACTACAGTACTTGTATTAGGTGAACTGAAAAATACTTTTTCTTTTTTTTTATAGTACAAATACTTGTAATCAAAAATAAATATTAAGTGAGCACTGTACACTTATATTTGAAAATGTAGAACATCCAAAAATATTTAAATAAATGGTATTCTATTTATTGTTTAATCATGCGATTAATTTTTTTAATCATGCGACAGCCCTAGTTGTAAGTAGTTCTATTGTGAATGTTTTCTTTTTTTGGCAGGGATTCTAAAATCTGGCATTAAAAAGTTCACTCTCAGCAAAATATTTTAGTTTAGAAGGGAAGTTTGGTGGAGTTAATAAAGGCGACGATTTTCTTACAGAGGTCACAGAAGTCATGGACTCTGTGACTTCCAGAGACCTCCGTGACTTGAGCTGGCAGCACCTGGGAGCTGCAGCAGGGTCCCCCCTCCGCCTGTGACAGCTAGGAACTGTGGTGGCCCCAAGCTCCCAGCCACAGTGGGGGTGCTCCGCTGGTAGGAGCCACCGCAGGGGGTGCCCCAGAGCAGGCTCACACACCTAGCCAGGCCCCTCGGGGTGGTGTGGGGATCCCCACAGCTCCCTGTTTTGTCACACATATTTTTAGTAAAAGTCACGGATAGGTCACAGGCTTTCATGAATTTTTCTTTATTGCCCATGACCTGTTCCTGACTTTTATGAAAAATTTCCGTGACAAAATCTTAGCCTTAATTATGAGTATGGGAATGAACAAGAATAAAGCAGAACTGCTTAGCCAAGAGCAGCGCCAAACTAAAGGAAGAGAAAAAATGTAGATAGCAGAAAGTTGGCAAGGTCATATGACTTCCTTCCAGTGGTATCCAACCTTTTAAGCCCCCAGACAAAAAAAGGTATTACAAAATATCAAGGGATGCTACCAGGAAGGGAAAAGTTATTTCAAGCTGCCCTTCTTTTAACCCCCAATGTCCATTTACACTCCCTTCTCCTACTACTGAACTGGGTGCCTAAAAGCAGCTCTCAGCTCAAGCCCTTAACCCAAACTTTAGGTTCCAAAATGCTCTGCCATTTATTCAAAGTACCAGATGGGCTTGGAAAGAGAAGAGATAACCTTCTTTTTCAAATCTTACTTTAGTGGCCCCATCCCTCAGAAACCCACCTATCTCTGCCTTTAACCCTCACCTAGCCCCCAACCCTTTTTGCAAGCACATTCCTCAGCCCCAATCCCTGAAGGGAACAGTTGGTTCCTTTTCCTGAAGCCTCCAGCCCCCAGGAACTCAGCCCATCTTTCCCATCGTACACAGCCCCCAGTATCCGCAGGAAACACAACCCCCCGCCCCCATCTCTATCCCTCTCTCCCCTCTATGTTCCTCAAGAATACCCCCAATACTTACCTTAGGTCCCTATTCACCCCAACCTTCCCATTCCCAAAAATAAACTCTTTCCAAAAACAAAACCACTCAACTGCAGTGGGGGCACCCCGCCTCCAAAATCAATGACTACTGCCTCCACTGCACTGTCTGGGACCTCTGCTATTGTGTGTTTTCCTCATGCCCTTTCCAGACAGCCAACCCTCCTACTGAACCAGCGGCAGTTACGCTTCCTTGCTCCCCTTTCCCTTCTGCTGCTCCTTCCTTTCTTCTGATGACTTTGTGGCTCTAGTCTTCTGCACTACCTTCCTCTTAAAGGAGCAGCAGCTCAGAGGCTCCTCACTTCCCCTCCAGGGGAAACTGCACTAGGGGACTTTTAGCGCACTGCAGTAGGTTCTACACAGACAGCTACTTTATGACAGGCTAAAGTGTTATACGTTACACCCCAGTTTGTCACTCACTGTATAGACAAGCCCCAATAATATATTTTGCATATACGTATATCTATATTTACGTGTGTGTGTATTTTGTGTAAAACAGTTTTAATTATAAATCAACTTCAATTATCAAAACAATGAAAAAGCAGCTCACTCTTTTACTTAATAATATTTCCTTAAAACCCACTTCATTCAAATGTCTTAAAATGCTTGACTTCTCCTTTAATATAAAAGTATCAGAGGGGTAGCCGTGTTAGTCTGCTTCCACAAAAACAACGAGAAGTCCGGTGGCACCTTAAAGACTAACAGATTTATTTGGGCATGAGCTTTCGTGGGTAAAAAACCACTTGAAAAAAAAAAGCTGAAGAAGTGGGGTTTTTACCCACGAAAGCTTATACCCAAATAAATCTGTTAGTCTTTAAGGTGCCACCAGACTCCCCATTTCTTATAAAAAAATAAATAAAAGTGAGCTAAATTAGACTTCAACATTTAAAAAAATATTCAACAAAATCACAGAGCTAACAAGATAAGCACTTCTCCCTCTGCATCGCTTCATCCATCTACCAGTAGTCTATTCAGACTGTAATATCTTAAAGGCAGGGACCTTGTCTTCATGCTTCCATTTAAAACACCTGGCTCACTACTGAAGTAATATACCAAACGTACTATCATCTGTTTGTTATTAGACAAAGTTTAATTGTCCATTAATGAACTACTGTCTTAATTCCTCAACTAACTAAAAAAGCAAAATCATGAAATAATTTCACTTTGCTCCGAAAAATTAGCACCTATACATGTCAATGTGAATTGAGTTTGACTGACACGTCTCTCAATTTAGTAAATTTTGTTTGTTTTGTCCAAAATGTCTGTATATACACACACTCATTATAAGGGTTCCATCAATATAATTCTTGGAGGACTGCATTATAGACGAGTGGTGAAGCCACAATACTAGTGTACATTTAATATAAACTTACACTACAGTTTTCTGGTGGAACTAGAAGTTGTGTAATCTCTCCACCATGGACACAGAAGATGTGTTTCATTTCTCCAGAAAAGATGTCCCATATAATGACTGAAAAATCCACACCACCTGAGATCAAGTATCTTTGGTCATAACGAGATGAGACCTGATGAGGATACAGTAAACATGTAACTTTGTTCCGATGAGCCCGGAGATTTCTGTGAGGTGGCCAACCTGGGAAATAATTTAAAAAAAGTTTAACAACTTTAAATATTCAACAATATTTTTAAATTACAAAACTGAGTATAATTTTAGCAGGAGTGGTAAAAAAGGCAGGGAAAATTCTCAAATCTTCACCCTTCCTTCCTCACCCCTCAAACAGATATACTAGTTGTGACACTGGTAGACCAGGTACCAGCTCATGCCAAAGCCCCAGGCCAATTCACTTGTTTATGGTTTATTAATATAGATCACAGTGATTGTTAAATGTATAAGAGTGTAGTTGGTGTTTAAACTTCATGAAAACTAATGGGATGTTACTTGCATTGTTTTCACTTATCTGTATCCTGTTATAGGGGGGTTGGAACAGAGTGGGACAGCGGATCATGGCCCTCCCACTTTTTACAAGCCATAAGGACGTGTGACCGTGGGGGGGGGGGAGGGAAGAGGAGGCAGCAGGGTCTTGTGGGGGAAAAGCCAGTGTGGGAGTGGGGCCCCGGGGTGAGGCAGTGCAAGGAGGTGGGGCCACAGTTCAGGCACTGTTGGCTCCCCCACTGTTAGGAAGCTTCCCCCGCCCCTGTCCTGTTATAATGTAGTAGCAAACATTTATATTGTGTGTACTGCTGTAACTAAATAACCCATCAAAGGAGAAAGAAACCTGGACTAATAGAAAAGAGCTAATTGCAAACCAAGTGGTCACTGTGTGTGATGATTAGAGGTCAACGACTCAAAATGCATTCATCATACTCTACCATCAAAGGAAAAGCCCACGTGGGCAGTGACACTGTCGGCTTGTTTTCTGTGAGAAGAAGCTGTAAGTACGGAATCAAGGAAATATCCTTCATCTCTGGACTGTTTGGACTCTTACAGGGAAGTGTACCAGATGCAAAGTGGTGATACCTAAAGACAATCTGGGTACCCTGAAAAGACTTTTGGGAAACTGGCAGTTTATTACATCACTGCCACCATTTGGAATTATAAACTGTGACTCACCTGTGCATATATTTCACCTGCCTTAATCTCTCAGCAGCTCTCATTTCCTTTTCTTAGCTAATAAACCTTTAGTTTATAGAATTGGCTACCAGCATTGCCTTTGGTGTAAGATCTAGAGCATCAATTGATCTGAGGTATGTGATTGGTCTCCTGGGGCTGGGAACAACCTCATGTGGTGTGATTTTTGGTGTAAGTGACCTTTTATCACAAAGTCCAGTTTGTCTGGGTGGCAAGATAGACTGGAGAGTCTAAGGGGACTGTCTGCGACTCCACAGTAAGATTGGTATAGTGATCCAGGAGTTCACATTTGTTACTGGTTTGGTGAAATCTAATTATAGAACATGACATCATGTTGGGGTATCTACCCTGTTTTCTGATAGTCTGCTATGAGGTAGGCACTAACAGTTGTGAGCCACTCCAGACAGCATGACATGAGCTGGGAGCCAGCTAGTGTTCACTATTTAGATTTCTCCTGATATAAAAGAATTTAGGGATTATCAAGGGTATTGTAAAAATGGCTCCCTTTTTATCTCCTATTTGCTAAAGCACCTGATGCTGTATTTGTTAAAGCACCTGATGCTGAAAAGTGACTTCCCACAATTCCTACTTATTTCAACATTGTTTGCAGATGACCAGCACCTTCTTTAATTCAGCCATGCATGTCTAAAGTTTGCTTATATACCTCTCCTGAGCATGTGCTCTCCTTGCAGAAGCTGAACTATTGCAGTTTGAGTTGCTGGCACAATAACAATGCTTCCATCTTCACGACCACAAACCAGGCGTCCATGTGCTGGGATATACACGCTGGCTGTAACTTTAAGTGGTTCATTACTGTTTGGTATTAAGCTTAATTGGTCTATAATTCCAGCCGGACAAGGAGTAAGTTTACAAAAAGCTTCTTGCAGAGAAGTTGAAGTTGTCATTTGCAGTCCTGTTAAAAAAAAAAGTGATTAAAATAATTACAGCACCTGTCTTGAGAAGATCTCAAAGCCCTTTATCAATATTAGTAAATTTTACAACACCCTTGGAAGTAAGTACAAAACACATATTGGAGATTAATTCACCTACCACAACAATGCAATCAGTCACTTTTAAACTTTAACACTCAACTCTACTAGCACACAGAAATACTAGACCAGAGTTTGAGAAAGGAATTGAAAAAGAATGTATCCAACTTAAACAGCACAAGGAACTTATTTAGACAGATGGCAATTACCAGACATGGAATTTAGTAAGAGACCCCGTTAACTCCTTTAAGTCTTGTAAAAAGTACTATTGAATTTTTTCAATGACAAAACACAACTCAAGACTTCAACTCTACATCTCATCTGAAAGAGAACTGCTGTAGGAACACAGTGCAGCACTGGTTTACTACCTGATCAGAAGAATCTACTGACTCACAGCCCCTTTCTTTAACATCTTGTTGAACATCTCTTGATTCTAAATATACTTGTGCACATGCTTAATATTAGTCGTTTGAGTGAAGTACATTATTTTTTGTATTGTAGTAGCACTTGGAGCCAGGACACCTTTGTGTTAGATACTGTAAGAACGCAAAGAAACAGTCCCCGTTCTGAAGAGCTTAAAATCTTAAAGCAACAGACAGCATGTAGCTATGACAAATACATCAGGAAAATGGAAGCACAAGGGAACAGCAAGACAACTGAAATCAGTATAATAAGCAGTGGTCATAACACTCACTTAACCACCAGCGAAGGGTTTTTTTTTTTTTTGTAGTCATCACAAAATAAAGAGAGATTTAAAAGAGGATAATGTAGTGAGTGACCTTGCAGATTTTTACAGGGAGCTTCTTCTATGCATAAAGAGGTGACATGGGAGGTGCACAGTGGTGTTTGTCTGAAACTGTGACAAATGGCCAACTAAAGGCCGCATCATTGACAGAGAGGAGGTGGAAGTCTACATCTTCACAGAACATTGAAATTATAGGCAAAGTACACGCAGCCATGAAGAGCCTAAAAAGAGGCAGACAAGTACTTTGTGCTTCACGTAGTGGAAAGGGGGAGGGGGAAGGAGTCGGTGGAGGAATTCAAAAGGTGTATGCGTATGCGTGATATGGTCCACGTAACAAGACAGGAAGATTATTTCTGAAGCAGCATTATGAATAGATTTAAGGGAGGCAAGACTGCATTTGTCCGCAACGGAGGAGGAGGACGTTGCTATAGTTAAGATGTGAGATAATGATTGCCAGAATGAGAATGTTAGTGTGAACAGTGAGGAAAGGCTGGGCTTTGGTGACGTTGTACAGGAACAAGAAGCAAAATTTATAAGTGGCTTGAATATATGGGTATACAGAAAGAGCAGAGCCATGTTATAGTTCTGAAGGTGGTGGTACATGTGTAAATATTTGGAGGACTGGGTCTTTGGTTTGAGAGGTCTAATATGGCCCATAGCACAAGGTAGTATTTTGTTAAATACCAGTACCGTACAGATTAATAAAACTGTGTGTGTATTTTTTCCTTAACTCCCTAGATTATCAGAAGAGAAGAGCATTTTACTAAGCAAAAACTAAAATTTAGGTGAAGAACATTTACAAACTGAAAATAGAAGTATTGGGTGCTGGTACAGAGGTGTTCCACTAAGCTCACTGGGAATGATATGCAGGAGACGGTTTGTGTGAGCCTCCAGATAACAGCCACCTTGTGGTCTCTGTGAACGAAAATCTCAGCTTTAAAATTTAAAAGAAAAAATTGTAGCCATTTTTCTTCTGAATTACAGCTTTAAATACGTAAAAACAGAAGTAAACCAGTTACTAGGGTCAAAAAGAACAAGCAGCTGGGTTTTACTTTTTGAGCAGAAGACTGGTAAAACCTAAATATTCCTTCCTTCTCCCCCCCACCAACCCTCTCTCCACAAATTTTATGTAAGCTTTACCACAGCAACAGCAGCTACTGCAAGGAGAACTCCTCTTCTGCCACTCTCACTGAAGCTGCCAGTAGCACAGGGAGACATACCACCTAATCTTCCTGCAACCACCCATCTGCTTTAACAAGAGATAGTACTAAGCCACTGCTGCACAGAGCTGAAGTCCCACAGATGCTGCCTCCCTCCCCAACAGGGCCTGCCCAGAGCCAGTACAGAAAAAGAGCCTAAAGGACATCCAGGCCAGAAAGGAGACTTCCCCTCCACCTCATTCCCGTATCTGCCCCTACTCACACTAACCAGAGAGATTTGTTCCCTCACCCAATCCACCACCTGAAGAAGCTTGCAGAAGAGTAGGAGTGGAAGGAATGGTTCTAATCAGGCTCTTATATCACATACCACTGAGGATGGTGTTATGTTAGAAGGCTGAAAAGCATATGAAATTAATGGAGTTAGAGGAGAAGAGGAAGCACGTTCACCCAGGGAACGTCACACATATAACCAAATGAGCCAAAAAAAAAAAAAAAAGGGAGCAACTTGTTAAAAAGTTTTGGCAGCAAGTCACTGTGTTTTAGTTAATGCTACCTTCTGTGTTGTCTTGCAGTTCAAGTGTATCTGGCACACTCCAAATACACAGTCTCCCTGAAGAGTCTCCCTGGATTAGAAGTTTATGGAAACACTCCCTGCGTCCATAGAAGAATCGAGTAACAGGGGGACAGATTAGCAGCTGTAAAATAAAGTCATATTAGAACAATTTCAGATGCATATAGCTGGTTCCTAATCTTGACAGTAACTTCCTTTGCATAACCTTCTCTATTCCTGCTATACCTTTTAAAGACAAACAAGAATGGGGAAAAAAGTAACACGTAGCAAAACAAAAGCATGACTAATTACAGAGCATGTTATAAACAAAATATATCAGGTAAAATTTTATAATAGACATTTTAATTGCAACAGAGGACTGAAAGGTGTGATTTGAAATGGTGAAAGTTAACAGTAATAAGATCTGAAACACAAACAGAATACAGAATTAATTAATTAGTGTCCGATAATAAAACGATCAGGAAAGGTTTCAATCTCTTCTGCTGGGACAAAATTATGGCTAAATTAAAAAAATGTATTCCTAAAAACTACCTTGTGACCAAGTTATTCTTTTTAACTTATGCATATCTATGAATATTTTAAGCATCTCAGTGTTTACAGTGCCAAAAAGGCCATCAATTTCAAGTTATACAATAGCGATATATTTTTATGTCTAGTCTTCCAAAAGAACTCATCTCCCATTTCAGCACCTCACTGACAGCTGCCAGGTACTGAGCACTTTTGAAACTCTATCCCTTTTGAAGTGCAGCTGCCTGATGTTCAAAATCTACTGTAAGTTCCATTACAGAAAATAGAGAAGAAAGATACATTAGGTTATCTTCGTCCATATCTCTGCCAGTGCAGGATTGTTCCCAATAATATCCTCTCTAGCACTTTGCCTAGTATTATTTTAAATAAGAAAAGGATTCCATTATTTCCCTGAGGAAACTATTCCAGAGTGTCTTATAAATATCACTCAATTAGTTTTACCCAATATTTACCCGAAGTTTACCTTTTCTTAATTTCAGTCCAATTCCGTTAGGTATCCCTTGCACCATACTATATATTTCCACATACCCCTCAAATATTTGTCACTTTAACATCTGCTTAGCCAAGCTACAGAGTATATACTTCACACATCCAGTCTTTTCTCAGATTCCACATAAATCCCTTCAGCTCTTCAATCATTTTTGTTACTTTCTCTACAGTCCCCTCAGTTTGTCTAGATCTTTCTGCTAATGATTCATCACTCTTTGGCACAAAACCTCTGAGGTACAAAGCCCAAAAACTGTACTGACCTTTTTCCACCTCATTGCATTACATTGCAGTGACACAGTAAAAGCTGTGTTATCCGGCCCTTTACCAACCAAAAAGCTCTAGAAACCAGCATTTCTGATATCCATTAAAAGTCCAGTTGATGCAGGGCCAGCAGGCTCCCTACCTGGCTCCACATGGATCCCTGGAAGCGGTGACATCCCTGCTGCTCCTCGGCAGAGGCGCTCCGTGCACAGCCCCCACCTCGCCCCGCCCTGAGTGCTGGCTCCACAGTTCCCACTAGCCGGGAACTGCAGCCAATGGGAGCTGCGGGAGTGGTGCCTGCAGGCGGAGGCAGCACAGAGAACCATCTGGCCGCGCCTCAGCCTAGGAGCAACAAGGACATGTCGCTGCTTCCAGGGAGCTGCCCAAGGTGAGCGCCACCTGGATCCAGCACCCCAAAACCCCTCCTGTGCCCCAACCCCGAGTCCCCTCCTGCATCCAAACTCCCTTCCTTCATTGGTAACTATAACTCTGAGTTAACCAGAATTTTTGACTAACTGGCACCCCCCCCACACACACACACACACACCGATCCTCCCAACATGCTGGAAAACAAAGCTTTTTACTTTACTTAGGTTTCAGCAGTCAAAAGGCAACATCTTCCAGACGACTGTTTTATTTAAATCGTACAGAACTAAGCTCTTCAGCCTAATACAACAGTAGCATAAAAGAGACAAACTACAAAAATAAAAAAAAAATGAACAACCAAAGAATACATACAAAGGGAAAGTGGTTATATGCTGCAGTAACATGAGTGTAGAGTAATCTGAGATTGCTTAGACATCTTACTATGTGTGTATTTATTTATATATTTTAAAAAGAAAAACCCCTTAGAATCATTAAAAATTTGTATCATCAGTGTCTCTTTCTCTGCTGCTTCCTCCACCAAACAGGGGTCTGGGGCATCAAGGGAGTGGGAGGGAAGAATCCCAAAAGGGTGAGGAGATTGCATACACAAATTGTGTGTATGTGGGGAGGGAGAATGGTACAAAAGACCCTCCAAATGGTGTGACAGGGGATGGGAGAAAGGAAAATGTCCAAATTGGAGCAAGAGATGGAGAAAAAGGAGGGAAAAATTCAAAAAAGTGTTGGTGAGGATGGTCATAGAGGGGAATAAATGGCAACCCAAGTTAATGGACAGAGGCAAGAAGGCTCATAAATGAATTTAACCTTTTTAAAAACCCTTAGATTTGTGTAAATGTAATACTTAGCACCTCCTTAGCTATTGAGACTCATTTTCCAGTCGCAGTTGGACAAGACTGTGAAACTTGCCTCCTTGCTAGTTAGTTTTTCCCCCTCCTCACACGCCATGGACTCTACCCAAATGGGTAATTCAGGCTCAGAATAAGTATGACATGCCTGACCTAGAAGATTATTATTGGAGGATACCATCTAACGATACTCACTGAAAAAAAAGGAAAAATGATATCTAAATTGTTTGGCAGATGTACCAATACATTAGAGTGAGGATGTCTGCAGAACTGAAAACAAACTGATCTTATCTGTGCAGTGCTAATCATGACATTCATGTTTTAAATAAATAAATAAATAAATAAATAAAAAACCACGCAAACTCACGAAATACTAGGGGAGAAGGAAACGAAGCCAAATGAATTTACACTTTAAAACGTCAGTTATTCTCTGAAAATGTTGACTGTAACTTAGGAGAAGAAATAGACAGCTTATAATGTTTTTGAGCAAGTTTTATGTATAAAAACATGCACAGCGTAATCCGCAAGACAAGGAACGTGTTTTACCTGTTTATCTGCTCGGTCCAATACACTGTACAGTAAAGGAGGAATTAAATTTTCAACAGCTTTTCCCACATCACTGCGAAACGTATCACTAGCTGGTAGGCAACTGAGTTTAACACAGAACAACAAAAGACACCAATTTAGAACCCTTACATTATTAAGGATCTATTACTGTGTCACTGTTTAAAAGCAGAATTTGCAAACAAAAAAATACTTTAAAAAAAATCAGTGTTTCCAATACGTTATATTTGTTCATTTTGTCAATTTTTCAATATATAACTATACAGATCCCCATTCAGCTGTCTAGTTTATTTCACGTAAACTAAAAATCACGATATTACTCAGGAATCACAGAATATCAGGGTTGGAAGGGACCTCAGGAGATCATCTAGTCCAACCCCCTGCTCAAAGCAGGACCAATCCCCAATTTTTGCGCCAGATCCATAAATGGCCCCCTCAAGGATTGAACTCACAACCCTGGGTTAAACAGAGGGCTACCCATAAATGTATCCAGCTTAGTCTACTTCCACCTCAATAGCCTTAGTAAAGAAAGAGGAGGAGCTTTGCAGTGGACCTGGAAGGTTCAATCTAGTCTCTGTTGGACCAAGGACGGGGAGCAGCAAGTGCCCAAACCAAGGATTCCTCACAAAGCGTCCTGCCAGCAGCTCCCTCCTGTTTATATTGAGGGAGCTCCAGCTCAAGCCCTTCTGCTGATCTCTGCTGTGGCAGTATATGGTGTGGAGAGAGATGCTCTCTCAGATAATCTTATCCCAAACCAGTCAGGGCTTTACAGGTTTAAACTAACACTTTGAACTCCACACAGAATTCTATTGATCCTGATTAGATTCTGCATACAAAACGTAAGAGTTTATACATTATGAAGAGACATGCTCCCCAGACAAATACAGTTGTCCAGTCAGAAGACTATATATAATTGAGAACAATTAAAAAAATTAAAATTTCAAGTGGCTACAGATACTATATTTAAAGACAATTTTCTAGCTCAGATTGAGAGGACTGCATAATTTTCCTGTCATATATAATGAATTATGATCTGAAACATATGTAACTAATATTTATTTACCACAGCATTAAAAAAACAAAGCATCTTAGATAGACTGAGACAGGAGGTCTTTCTCTCATGACAATAACTAAAAAGAAAAATGATAAAACTGCTCTCCAAAAAACATCAGAAAACTGATTCCAGGGCTTGAGACACTCTCTTGTATACTGTACCAATTGGCAGATCCACAGACCGGCAACATGTTACCAAGAAATATTAGCTTGACCTGGGATACTGTTAGTAGGCTTACGTCTAGGACAGAACTGGTTCCAAAACTCGTCCAGGTAATGTTCAAGACATGCGGTACAGACATTAGATCAAACTGAGGCTTAGGAAAGGTTAAACAGGATCTCACCACATAGTCATAGAAGCATAAAACAATTTTGCACTGGCTACAAACTCAGCAAGAATTTCATGCAAATAGAGTTGAGAAAGAGTGTAGCCTACAGAGATGATGTTTGCTTATACCAATGTGCTGAAATGTAAGTAGAGAATATGTTTTTGGGCCTAAATTTGGGCTTGAAGATAATAAAATATGAGTGAAGCAGACAATTCTGGGTCAAGTTAAAGGTAAGGTAGGCCAGGTCATGTGGTAAACATGTTTTGGTTTTAACAATGCTCTAGGCAAAATGTGTATGTTTTGGAAGAATGTTATATGTACTGATAATTACTGGAACGATATTTACAGAGATGTTAATTAAGAGGACATTTCATGTGAAATAGCCTATGATAAAGTAGAAAATATTTAATCATGGTGGTGGAAATATAGATATGGTAAAAGGTGGGTTTAATTTATTAAGGGGTATTATTATAATTGATTATAAAAATGGTAGCACATTAATTTTAGGTTAGCACATTCATTGGCCATCAAGGTACCATTAAAGAAAGGATTACATGCCCGTTCTTCTCAACCAGGGACTGATTACCCCGGATGCACCTTTTCATCTTGGAATATGGTATAAATGCAGTGTATCATTATACTGCAATACCTGTTTACTTTATTTAAAATAAAATAATTAGCTCAAGTTTTTAATTCTATCACTAATTGGGTCATTCACAGTCCTCCACTAAACTAAATTATCTGTAATGGCACCAAAGGCTCCAACCTTAAAGAGTTTAGTTTAGTTCTATTCCTTATCTTTAAACCATTAATTTGGAACTCACACACCATTCAAGTTGATCAGCAGCATACAATTTAGGCATTCCCAGTTGAGGTGGTTCTGATAACAATGAGTTCCGCAGAAACCAATCATAACCAGGAAGTAAAGACAAGGGTCTGATTAACATTAAATAAAGTATCTTTGATGAAACATACTTTAAAAATCCACCAAGTCTGATCTTTTACCTTTTGTGTGTACAAGAACAAGTAATGCTCTGTAAGTTAACCTTTTAAAGGTTGAAATACTACACTTAACTTACTGTAACAACATCCTGTTGATCCTAATTAACATAGCACAAATAATATTTCTGCCCTTGATGTGTTCCTGATTCAGCAAAACATTTTAACTTGTTCATGGCACATCTTCAAGGGAAAAGCAAACCCAGTAACACCACATATTCTCCAATGTCAGCAATAACTAATCAGAAAGGATCATTGTAATGATGGAAAATATGTGTCTCAAGCTTTGACTTTATTATTACCTAGTATTGTTTGGTATGTACCACAAAATTAAGGTACATCATTTTGGGGATACACAAATTTTAAGGTATGTTAGTGGCATTTTAGTTTCTACAACATCAGTCTGATTTAGGAATCAAACAAACCAATCAGATTCAACATTTTATTTTTGTTCCACATCTCAGTTTTACCTGATACCGCATACGTGCTCCATTATTTAAAATTCTGAGTACCTGGCTGGTAGTTTGTAAATAAAACTTTGTCCATCTTCTGTCCATATGATCACTTTATCAGCTGATACAAAGTCACCGCCAGTCCACGTTTGTCCATTTTCACTGGGAACTGAACATAACAAGGAATAATCTCCAGCATCAAAAACCTAGAAGTAAGCAAAATTAAACAAAAAAAAAGGTCTATTTGTTTATCATTACATGTTCATATTTTAAATGTTTGGATAGCTAATAATTTAATACCTCCACATATTTAGTTTTAAGGAACATTCAATTCTATTACCTATGGCAACAATTACTTAAGATACTTAATACATACTAAATTCCATAAAATAGCCAAGAAAATAAATTTGTTATAGAAATTACAATGTCTGTATCATGTTTGCAATCCTTTGATACACATTACAAATATGGTATGGCATAGCATGCTTTCCATTTAGATTTTGCAGATTTTTGTCTGCATAAAACAAAACCATATCAACTATTTAGCCTTCAAAAAGGCGTTTTCATCTATTTTTTAAATAATGTCCAAAGCATGAACGCAACATACTCCCAATGCTGTGAGCCAATATACTTGAAATAGACTAAATACTCAAAGAACTCAGAGCTCTAGTTGATTTATAAACACTTTCCCAAGCATCTTTCCCTATGTCTCACTGACAGTTTTATTAAACCAGCCTCTATTGCTAAGAAAAAGCCAGTTTTTTTTACTTAACTGGTTATCCTTACCCTCCAGTATTTGGAGCACACTAACAAAAGTGATCGCTGGGTAAATGCACAGAAAGAAATGCTTTGGCAGTTTTGACAGTAAATTGGTTTAGACTCCTCCTCAAATACTGGTTCTGTATCCTAAAAGAGAAAGAAAGAAAGTTACCTTTATTCAACCCTATGATACCGAAAACTGTTCTGCTTTGTGCCACAGTTCTCAAATTATGCTCTCTGGACCTCTGAACTGGTCTAAGGAGCATTTTAGGGGGGTCTCAGAGAAAATCTTCTGTCACAACAGCAAAACATTTATCAAGCTTCAAGCAAGGACATTTCTTGTGATATAGCCCAAGATACACCCATACATCTTTGTATGCCATGTGGATGCAACATGTTTTACTCTGTCAAATATTTCTTTGGTGAAAATTCAATCAGGATCAAATTTGCAGACTGCCAAAACTAAAGGGGTTGGAAGTATACAGAAGAGCAACCCAAAAATTATGAAGTGGCACGTGTCATCAGATGTTCGGCTGCCTGTGCGTTCCCTCCGAATGCCGTCCCAGCTCTGCACAGATACTGGCACTGCAGACCTCAAGCGAACCACCCAATAAGACCACAAGACTTGGTTTAGTAGCGGAGGGGCCCGGCCAGGTTTATTGTTGACGAAGAATGGTAATAGCACCTGGTAGACTCTACAAGTATACTAAAATATGTATGATCATGACAATGAATGCAGCTCAGTCAGTGGCAGGACTTTCCACTGCTCCCTAGGCTGGCAAAAGACACTCCCTCTGAGATACATCTTTATACACAGTTACAAACAAATTACGTATTACCCTGACATATCTAGGTCCCCCGCTCTGACATATCTGGGTGCCACCTGTTAGGATATAGATATTCAGGCCTGTCTGTAAAGGCCTATACTCTAAGAATTTAGGTGTATTCTTATCACTTGGCTAGTGATAGAGGTATAAAAGAAAGAATCAAAACCACTGTCTGCCAGGGTAAGGGCCTTCTCTTACTGTGACAGTTTGTGGCCCTGTCCTTTGGCTAAGCAGCAAAGGCAGCCATAAGCTGGGAAGCGAACGGTCACATCCTCACATTCCAAACTAGTCACACTGAAATAAGGTGCTATTGGGCTGTTAGGCACCATCAGGACAGGATTGTATTCCTATCACCTCCAGAGAAAGGGAAGTGCCTAGAAAATGTAAAAGGAAACTTAGTTTGATAGCATCCTGTCTGGCAAGAACTCACTTATCAATACTGGGATGTGAAATCCTCACTTCTGTATTGTCTTGCCATTATAGTTCCCACTTTGCTATTGTTTGTCTGTATAATCTCTGTCTGGTTCTGTGATTGTTCCTGTCTGCTGTATAATTAATTTTGCTGGGTGTAAACTAATTGAGGTGGTGGGATATAATTGGTTACATAATCATGTTACAATATGTTAGGATTGGTTAGTTAAATTTCAGGAAAATGATTGGTTAAGGTATAGCTAAGCAGAACTCAAGTTTTACTATATAATCTGTAGTCAATGAGGAAGTGACTGGGTGTGGGTGGGGGTGGGCATGTGGGTGTGTGAGATGGGAACAGGGAATGGGGGTAAGAAAATTGGAATCATGTTTTGCTAAAGGGGGAGATGGGAACAGGGAATGGGGGTAAGAAAATTGGAATCATGTTTTGCTAAAGGGGGAAATGGGAACAGGGAATGGGAGTAAGGAAGTTGGAATCATGTTTGGCTAAGGGTAGGAATGGGAACAGGGACACAGGTGTAAGGCTCTGTGGTGTCAAGCTGGGAAGGAGGATACTAAGGAAGGAAACTGGAATCATGCTTGCTGGAAGTTCACCCCAATAAACATCTAATTGTTTGCACCTTTGGACTTCGGGTATTGTTGCTCTCTGTTCATGCGAGAAGGACCAGGGAAGTAAGTGGGTGAAGGAATAAGCCCCCTAACACCACCCATTACCTCGTACATGTTGGTTTGATCAAAACATTTCTATTCATCATGCTGTCATCCTGACCTTATCTTTAGGATGGGTCAGTGTGTTCCTGTTATCTTTGGGGAATGTGCTGGTATTGAGGTGTTCTAGTACCACCTTTCTGGAATGTGTTTGTATTTAATTGATTTAATTGGGGATTGATCCTGCTTTGAGCAGGGGGTTGGACTAGATGACCTCCTGAGGTCCCTTCCAACCCTGATATTCTAGGATTCTATGATATATTCTTATGCCTAGCACTACTTAGGAATGTGTGTTTCTGCGATATCAGCCTTGTTCTTACCAGATTCTGTGAGCAGGGCCTGCCTCTTGCTCATAACTTAACTTTGCTTTAGATTAGCAAGTTTTTACCATTACTTTAGCCCAGGCCCCAGGGCTCATACCAGGCCGCTTAATACAAGGCCTTATGTTTCAGACCCTCTCCTTCCTACAGCATGTACAGATTACAGAAGTGAGGGCTGCAGACAACAAGTGGAGACTGAGTTATAGTAAACTAAAAGCCCTATGTCAGGGAAAATGGGGGGAGGGAGAACAATGTGGAGACAAAATGGATGAGATATAATCAAGCAGCCACACTCCTTATGTCAAATGAGTTTATTTTAAATTTGACCCCTTTCACATCAATGAGTATTAGAGCTACCAGAGGCAAAGGGTGAATTCAGGATTGGGAGAAGTGCTCATAAGAATATCTCATCATAAATGATCCACATGATAAAGTTTGAGAACCACTGTTTAGTCAGTTACCAAGAAAATCTAGGTAAAGTGTTCAAGAGTGCCTAAATTACTTAAAAGCCTACATCCTAGGTAGGCACTCAAACATTTTACCCTCCATTAATAATAAAAACTTATGACTTAAACTGAAAAAGGAAGCAAGAAAGGGGGGGAGCGGGGAGAGAAGAAGTGGGGTGGGGGGGCAAGACAGCTAGTAGACAGCTACCTGATTTCCTAGCATTTTACCTCAGTCATTTGTGTTTTTGTGCACCTTAGGACACCAAAGCAGTTTGGTGATCTCCTCCTCCCGTAGTTCCAATCATAAAATCTACTATATTTTGTTATGATTGGCAGTGTGCCTAGAAAAGACCCTGAATTGAAACAGTAGCAGGGGTGCATGGGGAGCATTGTTGGGGAGAAGAATAAGAAGCTTATACAATGACCTGTTTGTGAAATTCCCTGCCTCTAGCCAATGACATCAGCCTCCTCACCCACAAAAAACTGGATCTAATTTAAGGAACAAAAGAGGAAGGACTGTTCAGTGGTTAGGACTCTAACATGAGACTCAAAGGACCTCAGTTCCTGTGTGACCATGAGCTACTCACAGTCTCTCTTGCTCCTGTTCCCCCATATTTAAAATGATAATGTTTCGCTGCCTACATGGGTGTTGTATAAAACACAACGAATATCATGAAGTGCTCAGATAATGTGGGGGTCTTAAGTATCTCAGAAAGATAGACAGTAAGCAAAGATTACACATCAATAACTGTACTTGTCTTATAATATATAGTTATTTTTTCTATATTGAAATCTTAAAAATCGCCTTACATTTAAATTTATCATTCAAAATGGAGTTTAATAAGACAACAGTAGATATTTCTACACTGCGTTTTAAAACCCAGGGCAATGAGTCTCCAACAGATTCAGGCTCAAGCCACAGCAGTAAAAACAGCTGCAGTCATTTGGGCTCGAGTTTGGAGGGGTGGGCTTCAGAGCCTGAGCCACAATATCTACACAGCTGTTTTTAGGGCCATAACACTACAAGTTTGTAGGAGTCTTGCTGTTGCAGGTTTTAAATCACAGTGTAGACATGCCCAATGTGCATGTAATAAGAAACGGAAAAGTGTTTCATAAAAGGCCGGATGACCATCTCCCAAGAAGAGCCAAAAAACTTTTCAGAGTTCTTATGACACTAAGAGAATAAAAAGATCTGCAAGAGCTTGTGGTAACCTATTCTGTCACTGGTAAGCATAACAAATTCCTCTGCAGGACAGATTAGTGTTTTCTATTTAGTTCTGATGCTGTCGAGTGACCTCGTCTGTAGACAGTCAGCTGAGCCTAACTGAATAAGATGGATATTGTTTTAACTTCAAGCTACACTCTTTCAAGGAGCCCAACATGTTTGTAAGAAAAATTGGACAACAAAGTATTTTATGTGGTTTGATTACCTCTTTGCTGTCCACATCTTTCCAAAGCAGCCCAGGTCCCTTGCAACTGGAAATTTTTAACATTTTAACATTGTTTTTAAGGAAGACTTTGATACAACTAGTGTTTCTTAATTTAGAACATGCCAAATTATTCCAGAGAATACTCTGGCTATTTCAGGAAGTGAAACAGTAGAAAAAGGAGTTCCCCTTTTTTTCCAGTCTCTGCCACAGAGGACGAACAAGGATCAAGTAACTGCTCTCTTTTTCAACCAATAGACACACAATCCCTTTTTGTAGTTTCCAAAATAGGTCTCAGAATTGTTTGCTCAAGTGAGTAACTCAGCTATTTGAAGTCATCATTTAGATTTGATCTTATACATAGTAAAGATAATTGGTGTCCCCTTAATATTCAAGAGCAGATGCAGCCTTCTAAATTAAAGCAACAAAATCTAAATTAGCTGTAAAGATTTACACCGAGGGAAAATTTTGCAGATGTTTAGCTTTGATATACACAACATATGAATCTCCTGTGGGCAGCTAAAATGCTAGTAGTCTCCTAAAAGTCTTACACACCCTTTTAGAGAAAGATTCTTTATTTTACTGACTGGCACCAATTCAGATGCTGACAGTACAGGAGGGCAGGAATAGCAGACTATCATATTGAGGATTTATAGCTCTCTATGAAAAAGTGGAAATTTATGCAAATTCTATCTGCTGCTCTGCATGGTACATGGAAATCTTCACTTACCAAAACTCTCTCTGCGATCCTCTCAGAGGGTTTTTTTAAGTCACTTACAAAGTATATCATGCAAGGTTCAGAATGAGGTGGGGTAGGGGAGTTAACACTAAAGAAAAGGATGGTATTGAGATTAAGGCACAGTTCTGGAAGGCAAGAGATCTGGGTCAGTTTCCCAGATCTGACACAGATTTCCTGTGCACCTCAGGTAGGTCACTTAAATCTCTCTGTACCTCAGTTACTCCATATGCATAATAGGGATAATAAAACTTCCTGTCTGTCTCCCACATCTATTTAGACTGCAAACTCCTTGAAGCAGGGATTGTCTCTTATTATGTGCTAGGTGCTGTTGTATACACAATGAGACCTCAATCTCCACTAGAAACCCTAAGAGCTACAATAATAACTATGATCTCTGAAAGTTTGCCTTCTGATTCTACTTTTCCACATCCCCATTGGAAATTCTGTAAAAATGCACAAGAAGAATTCATTATTGGTGAAAGAAAGAGGGCTTGGGGAGAATGGAGAGAAAGAAAGAAAGTAAAGTGAAAAGTACGCATGCATCAATATTTAAAGCCCCACCTTCATCCTGCAAAGCTGCTTGTAATTTCCTTGCAGTACAAGTAATTTTAAAATCACCAAATACCATGGCAGACTTAGCACTAGAATCTCTCTGGACTTAACTTTAAGAGTCAGACCTCTAAGAAGCCGGCATGAGACATGGACAATTGAAAAATTACATCTCTGAAGAGTTTGCAGCTGAGCTAAGGGAGAATTTAGACAATAAGGAGCCTCTTTTTGGAAGGCAGAGGAGAGGTCAATTATTATGGCTCTTGGGCAGCTGGAGGATCACACAAAAGATGCTGACCAAAAGAATGTTTCTGTTCAACAATACTCAAGAGGGAAAAATTATGGGACTCAACACAGAGAACATACCGAGAGTGGCCCACAACAGAAAATGCACAGCCTTGTTCATGCCCCATGTAATGTTTGACAGTGAAGGAAGAATTCAGATTCAGAAACTCCTCTGCTTACCTGCATGCGACTAACATCAGAAGTTACAATCCACACTTTCAGAATACCAGTCACTGAAACTGCTACGACAGTATCCTCTGGTGGGTGAAAGAGGGGCAGAAAAGAAGTTACAATAAAATGAAGGATATGTTGAACAAGAGATTACAAATATCAAAGATATGCTAAAAGTTTTTAATAAATTCATGAAATGCTCGTTCCAAATTCAAATGGATAAATTAGAACTGGCAAACTACACGCAAAGAAAGCAATGCACTAATTTCCCATTTGTTCTTTTGCTTTGTGGGAGTGAAGAATTCTCTGCATACATACGCAGAGCTCAAACTGGAGAGAAAAAACAATGACGGAGTGGCACTCTCCCAAGCTCTGCACACGAGCCAAGGCTCTGCCTACTTTAGATGTCAAAATAAGACTCCACTCCAAGTAGATTGTGCAGATGTGATCACATGAGCTCTTTAGGGTTGGGTCTCCCTCTGTGGGGTTTGGATAGACTCATGCAGAGGGCCAGGTTACACAGTAGTAACGATTTACTGAATACATATGAAGAAAAGGAGTACTAGTGGCACCTTAGAGACTAACCAATTTATTTGAGCATAATTTTCCACTGAATGCATCCGATGAAGTGAGCTGTAGCTCACGAAAGCTTATGCTCAAATAAATTGGTTAGTCTCTAAAGTGCCACTAGTACTCCTTTTCTTTTGCGAATACAGACTAACACGGCTGCTACTCTGAAACCTAAATACGTATGGAGACTGAACTACACTACCATTCCTAGAAGCGACTGCTCTAAATTACAGTTGAGGCCAGTATACAAAGCCAGTGTCTGAACAGTAATACTTATTCTGTAGATTAACAAAAAAACAAAACAAAAAACACAACAACCTAAAACCGCCAAAAAACTGCAGTATCAAAGGCTAAGCCTGTACTTTTCACCGACACCAAATTCTCCCACTTGTATTTTTTAAAAGGTTAGAACTTAACGATTTCTGGCAAAGATAGCCTTAATCCTTCAAATGGAAGAAAGATTTGAAAACATGTGTGATTTCAACATGAAGTGACATCATTCCAGTCTAGACTTTGCCAGGAGACTAGACCAAAAAGTAGCTGTTTTTCTTACTTAAAGAAAAGTACAATAAACCCAAACAACTTCTCATTACCTTGTGTTCTATGGGATCGAATAATACTCATGGAGCTGATCCAGTCGGGAGAAATCTTTGACACTAAGGAATAAAGAACCTCGAGACTGGTAGCATCCACAACAAGAATTTCTGGGTAATGACCATGACACAGTAGCCTGCCTTCACGCTGAGTCCCAACTGTGAACTGGTAGAACTGTTGTAAAGAGAACACAGTCCCTTAAGAAATCAGTTAATATTTTTTAAATCACAATCTAATTATAGGTTTATGATCTCTATGGTGTTATTTGCGTATTACAATTATTTTCTATTTTCATAAATTATTTTGATAAATTAGAATTCCTTGATTAACTAGCAGAGCCAGCCAGGTATTTACAATTTGTTTGTTTGTTTTTAAATCCACACCCCCTTATGCCCCAAAACGCATTGTGGTATTACATCACATAACCAGATATTTTAAAAATTTCAGAACTGGCTGACCAAATATTTGGCTTCAATTATATTTACATTCCAGCTGGTCTCTGTGGGGAGCAGTGCTACTTGCCTGATGATAAATATGATCACTGTAAATTAATTCTTGACATTTTTTCAAAAGCTGAAATGCAACACATTTCTAGGGCATGTGACAACATAGAAATATATTTTATAAACTGGCATAATTGAACTTGTGAAGATAACAGCCCAGTACAAGTACAGCAACAAGACTACAGCAAAGGAGCTAAATAGTTCCTCAACTGTATAAAATATAGTACTGGCCTTCCCAAACATTTTAGCATTTACATGAATACTATACCAACCTGTATTCCAGTATGGGTGCAGGCGAGTTTTGTAAATTCTATACATCTCCCATCATTCACATCCCACAGACACATCTCCCTAAAAAACATATACGGTAAGTAACTCTGATCATGCCTATGCACTTCATTTTTCAAAGGACTTGCAAGTTACAGAATTATTTTGGTTTCAAGAAAGCTATATTGGGTTATCGAGTCCAGTGACTCTCAACCTTTCCAGACTACTGTACCCCTTTCAGAAGTCTGATTTGTCTTGCGTATCCCCAAGTTTCACCTCACTTAAAAACGACTTACTTACAAAATCAGACATAAAAATACAAGGGTCACAGCACACTATAGGTGCTGATCCCGTGAGTGCTCCAGGACTGGAGCACCGACGGAAAAAAATTAGTGGGGCTTAGCATCCACCAGCAGCCAGCTACCCCCTCCCCTCAGCGCCTCCCGTCTGCCAGTGGCCCACCGATCAACTCCTTCCCCTCCCCACCAGTGCCTCCCACTCGCTGCGATCAGCTGTTTCACAGCGTGCAGGAGGCGCTGGGTGGGGGAGGAGCAGGGATGGGGCGCACTTGGGGCAGGGGGTGAAACTGGGCAGGAAGAGGTGGGGCGGGGGTGGAAAGAAGTGTGGTGGAGGTTTGGGGGAAAGGGGAGCCTGGGGCGGAGCAGAGGTGTGGCCTGGGGCAGGAAGAGGCAGGGCGGAGGGTGGGGACTTGGGGGAAGGGGGTGGAGCAGGGGGTTGAACACCCCTGGGGCCCAGAGGAAGCCGTGCCTGTGCAGCACACTATTACTGAAAAATTACTTACTTTCTCATTTTTACTATATTATTATAAAATAAATCAATTGGAATATAAATAGCATAGTTACATTTCAGCGTGTAGTATAAAGAGCAACATAAACAAGTCATTGTCTATGTGAAAATTTTAGTTTGTACTGACTTCTTATGTAGCCTACTGTAAAACTAGGCAAATATCTAGATGAGGAGTTGTACTCCTGGGAAGACCTCTGTGTATCCCCAGGGGTACACAAGCCCCTGGTTGAGAACCACTGATCTAGTCCATCCCAAATGTTTAGGTCAGATAGCAATCAGCCCTCTTTTAATTCCCCTTCCTTTCTCAGAGTCATCTCTCGCTCTCTTTTTTTTTTTTTTTTTAAATCCACAGCCTTCCATGCAAGGTCTGCTTCTCTGGCATTATTTTTTTAGTTACAACAGAAAGAAGAAGTGAGGCACCAAGACTTGTCACAAATAATAATAAATATTTAGTAGGATGCAGTGTAGAGCCCAGGATTCCCGATTTCTCTCATGCAAATATTTTCAACAACCTTTATTTCTGACCACCTATTAAATACTAAGACTAAAGAACTAGGTTTTCCTTTTCCATTTCTTAAAGCAGTAAAAGCAGTGGTGCTTTAATCATGTGGCAGTGAAGACTGAGGGTAATTTCACAGCTTTTAAATTGCTGAAAAATGAAAGTATCACTTGTTGCTGCTAAGCATATGTGATGGGGCAGATAGATGCCACACTGGCACTGAGAGGATTAAGGAAAGCCTGTGGACTCAGCTGACCCTGCCCCACTACATCTGCAGTCAGTCAATGTTAGGCATGGAGAAGAGAGTTAGAAGGTGGAGACCTAGCCCAGTTGAGATCTAACCAGGAAGGAGAACAGAGCTCTAGTGCTTCCTCAATGAGGAAAATCTGGTTCTAGCCAAGAATCTAAGGTTCCACGCTCAATGGATGAGCCATTTGGTGGATGGGATGACTAAGCACAGGACAAGGAGAGACTAACTGCACAGACACAAGCCTGGAGACCTGCCAACAAATCCTTGGATTACCCTGATTTTTAGTATAACGTTTTCCTTTGTTTTGGACTCTAACATGCTGGAAGGGGTACAAATCCAGTATGCCATACCGGGAGGGCTAAGGCACCAAGTCATTGGCTCTAAAAGAGGCGACACCCACCCATCAGAGACCTGCTGTGTAGAGTCATTCACTGATGAACTACAAATGGGCGCCACCTAGACAACATGGTTACAGGGTGCTGAAGATGAATCCACCAAATAAACAGTTAAAAAGTACCATCTAGTGGAGATTTTTCTTACAGACTAGGAGCGTGAGTATTATAATTTTGAAGTAGTTTTTCTCTTGGTTAATTCCACTCAACTTCCAGGCAGGTGAGCACAGGATGCTTGGACCTGGATGAAGTATTTCATGGAAAGAAGCATTGATGGATTCTTTGATATAATAAGCAGACCCTCAAAAAACCATTTTTGCTTACTCAGCTAAATACTTAGAGGATGATCAATGCTGTGTTCTTAATTTTAATAATTCATCACTAGAATGGGAATATGGAATTATAGAGGAGCCAACTAGAAGATCTGATCAAAAGTTTTCATATTTTTCATTTAAAAAAATATCAAAATGAAGCATTTTAATAAGGTCATAATATTCCATTTCAACCTTGTTGTAAGGGATCATTTAAAACTTATTTGTTTCTAAATTTATTTTCATTTTATCACCATACAAATTGCTATTTAGAAAACCAATTACAAATTACCAGTTGAAATATCAATCACCGATTTTTACTATAATTTAACATTTAACCTCAAAATTTAACATAAAGATTTCAAAGTCAAGAGAAAACATTTTGATTGCTTCTAACTGAAATACTTTCAAAGGCTTTGTTTTGTGGGAAATTTCTACTTTTCATTTCAGTTCAATATGAAAAAAGCTGAAGTGTTGGAAGATCCCATGGTACAGAAATTCCAAATTTCTGTCAGTTCTACTCACTATGTTCAAGGTTGGGAGGTCACCTGGAGCTACAACTCTGACCATTCCAGCTGCAGAAGAGGAGAATTTCCTTACCACATTTTGATACAAACAGATCTATAACTGGTTAGCCACATTTCTTGACTATAAATCAGAATGTTAATGAGTAAAGAGTTTGTCTCGTTCATTTGGTTGAGGCAACATTGCTTAGTATTGAGGTACACCTTGAAATGTATGGCTCATATGCAAAGTCGATGGGACTTTGGAGTTCTGGGTTTTTTTCTAAAACATATTTGTGTACCCAAAGAAACCATTCATTCCAACGATTAATTCTCCAAAACCCCTTTAACAACAGACTAGTGCTGTGACCAACATGACCTTTGTGAACACTCTCAGGGCAGATGCCAAGACAAATGGAAGAGATTGAATTGGAAATACTAACACCCAGTAGAAACCTCAGGTTACTTTTGGTGGAAGGGAGTGATAGGGATGTAAAAAGAGGCATTGTTAGGTCCATTAAGGCCATGAAATCAGGTGGTCTTTGTGATCCATGATGGGCAGCCTGGATCTGATGGATTCTGTTCGGAATATTTGCAATTCATTAAGTTGTTCACCCATTTCATATAAAAAGAATCAGGCGCTTCCCTCTTTAGGTCCACAAAGAATTTCAAGTAAATTCCCTTTAAAATCTCTGTTTGACCGTGGCTAGGACCATAGTCCACAGACTCTAAAAGGTTTCCAACAGTTTCCAGGAAGAAGAAGAAGAAGAAAAAAGCCTCTCCTGACCTAAAAAAAGAGGAAGGAGAACACTAAGGGTTTCTCTACATATGGAGTTACTCTGGAATCACTATTTCACATCTTACGTTATTCTAGAATAATTTTCAGGTATAGACAAGCCCTAAAAAGGAAAGGTGGCATAACTCAAAGAGTTACCACCTGGAGACTAGGGAAAGGAAATCCAACCGTTAGAGGAGATAGCTTCCCACTGGAATGAGAAAGAAAATGCAAGATCATCTCTGCACAATGTAAGTCCACAGAGTGGAGACATTGAGAGCCCAAAGCCGTTATGCCTCTATTTAGCAGCTGAAAAAAAAAAGGCTTATGCTTACTTCAGGTATATGAAAAAAAAGAAATTGCTGTTCCTAAAAACAAATTAGGCTTCTCCTTGGGAGAGAATTTCATGACTGTAATGAGTGACTTTTCCTTGAGGAAGAGGGTTCTGGCCTATTTTCCATCCACCACATGATGGTTTGGTTTCATTGTGGAGGGGAGGTGTTAGAGTAAGCCAAACTGTAGTAGAATCCACTGTAAGTAAGAGAACCACTAATCCCCAAACTTGGATACTCACCAGCCTTCACTATTTTCAAATAGTAGTTCCACCCACATTTGTTTCTTATAACAATATTTGCTACTTACTCTGTAATCAACAGGAAAAAAAATGAACTCCAGTTACCAAAACCTTCCGAGATGTGTGGTCCCTATGGATATTCAGAGTGGGTGTGCATGCACTCCATGTGCCTGAAACCAAAAAAAATTTTAACACCAGTGTCTGTTGATCTGTGCTTGTGTCCTACACCTCCTCGTGCTCTGAACCAAACGTAAAAGGGGCGGTGTGGACCAACATCCCTCCAGTTCCTATTTCACTGCAATTCAAGTGAGGATCTGAGCAGAGGGGAAGGAGAGCAGGTTGTGGAATAGGAACCATACATCCGGAAGAAATCCAGTTACTATAAGGTGAGTAAACTCCATTTCTTCTTCAGGTGCTCGTCTCTGTGGGTGTTCACTATCGATGACTCCCAAGCAGTATTCGTTGTGGAGGAAGGAGCAAGGAAGAATGTTGCATCACAGAATCACCAAACCAAAGGAGGCATCCGCCAATCAAGCTTGAACCAGGGCATAATGCCTAGTAAAGGAGTGAATGGAGCTCAACATCCGAGAGGGTAACTCCCTGCCGGGAAGCCACTGAAACAGCTTTTGCCTCTCGTTAAAAGGTCCCTCCAATACCCAGAGGGGAAGGGGCTTCCATAAGATCACAGCAAAGGAGAACATATCCCTAAAGTTCATTTGAGAGTTTTTGGTTCTCCTTGCATGCTCTTGGTGATGGAAATGAATAAAGGGCTTTGTCCTTTGTAAGGCTAAAGCTCTGCGGACATTCAAAGAGTGGCTATTCCTGTCATCACTGTTATTGTGAGGTTTCGCATAGAAGATGGGCAAGTGAACAGTCTAACACAGGGGAAATTCAGAGGCCACTTGTGATGCTTCTTGGGGTACCCAGGGCTGAGAGTCACTTTGTTGTCATCTGTCTCTAGGGTGAGTGAGTTTCATCTGTGCTAGCTGGGTGTTCACTCCCTAACACAATCAGCCTGTCAGCCACACAAGCACTCCCCTCTGGGCTATACCCTTTTGCCCTGCAGATAGACAACAGATGCATCCCAGCCGAGTCCCTTCAGTACGTCCCCCTGATCACTGGATACCCATAGAAATCCCAGATCCTCCATTACCAAAGGAACAGCGTACCCTGTTCTACCAGCTTTCCTTTGATACAGGAGCAGTGGGCTATACACAGCACATGACTGCATTTATAATGCAACACAAGAAAATCTATTTAAGAAAAAATAGAGATTCAAATAGAAACAAGCGAGAGGGACAGAAACAAATGGTTACATAAAAAACGAAATTTTTAAAAAAGCAAACTAGGGCCTACTTTTATTAATAGCTACCTTTCCTATGTAATAAAGTAGATTGTCACCCCAAATTCAGTCTTTTGCAGCTCTTGATAAATCCAAATAGCTAGGACCTAGGGTTTCATGAAGCACCCTTGCTTACCACGGTACCTCCTCAGTGAGTGGATGCAGGGTGTCTTTCTCCACCCTGAGATATACTGAATCAGTCTTTTGTCTTTATTCACAGACGGGGATCCCTTCACTAACATATCATTTCTTTTCATTTCCAAGTGGTTTTGATGTTTATAGGTTGTCTTTGATGGTTTTCCAGTGACTTTTCTGAGTTGATGCAAAGATAGATAATTGAGCAATACATTTAATTAGCTAACCAGGGAGGGATGACAACTTCCTCCCACTTGAATGGGCCATCACAGAGATATTTCCTGGGATTCACTTTTGCTCCAAGACCATAAGGGCATAATTTTACATTGTTACATTACAACTTAAATATAATCCATATGCACATGATGCCATGACTATCGATATTGAAAAGTAACAAGATTTCAGTAGAGACCTCACATGCTACCCCATGAAAGTGGTATATTTGGAGTACTGAGTTTCTGAGGGCTTAGCTACACTTGCAAGTTAGAGCGCATTAAAGCAGCCCCAGGTGCCCTAGCTCACTACCCGTCCACACTGGCAAGGCACATAGAGCGCTCTGACTCCACGGCTAGAGCGCTCCTGGTACTCCACCTCGGCAAGAAAATTAATGCTTGTTGCGCCTTGCTGAAATGCCCAGGCGTCAGTGTGAATGAGGTGTTGCATTACTGCACTCTGATCAGCCTCCGGAAACATCTCATAATCCCCTTAAGTCAAGTGGGCCACTCTTCTCATTGTTTTGGAATCACTGCAGGAATGCGGATATGCCCTTTGAAGCTCAGTTTCTGACAGCAGGCTGCTTATCTGCTCTGAGACAAAGCAACCATTACTGTGGAATGCTGTGTGTGTGTGTGTGTGTGTGTGTGTGTGGGGTGAGAGAGAGGGGCGGGGAGGAAGGAGGTCTGCTACTGTCTGAACTTACAAGATTGCATGCTGACATGCTCTCAGCCCTCCCCCCCAAAAACCCACTCTCTCTCCCCCCACATACACACAAAACACAGTCCCTGTCACACTCCACCCCCCCCCCACTTTGAAAAGCACGTTGCAGCCACTTGCATGTTGGGATAGCTACCACAATGCATTGCTCTCTGTGGATGTTGCAAGAGCTGCTAATGTGGCCACACCAGTGCGCTTGTAGGTGTCAGTGTGGACAGATTGCAGCACTTTCCCTACTGCACTCTACGAAGGCTGGTTTAACTCAAAGCGTTCTACATCTGCAGGTCTAGCCAGGCCCTGAGGTCAGACAAGAGTTGCTTGTAAAGAACCTTTTGCTAGTTGTGTCACAGGACCTTTGGGATAAATTTGGGAATAAATTTCAAAGACACTTTAACACTCATATCTAACCTAAGTCTCCCTTGCTGTATATTAAGCCAAAAATTTTTGTCCTACCTTCAGTGGACATGGACAATTATTGATCACAGTCCTCTTTAGCACAGCCTTTAATGTATCTGAAGACTTATCCCCCACCCCCCTCCAGTCTTCTTTTCTCAAGACTAAACATGCCAATTTTTTTTTTTAAACCTTTCCTCATAGGTCAGGTTTTCTAAACCTTTTTTCATTTTTGTGGTTCTCCTCTGGACACTTTCCAGTTTATCCAGCTCTGCTGAACAGAGTGGGACAATTTACCTCCCTTGTCTTTCATACAACACTCCTGTTAATACACCACAGAATATTAGCCTTTTTCTCAACTAAATCCCATTGTTGACTCATTCAATTTGTGATCCATTATAACCTCCTTTGAATTGATGGTGTGTATTCTTTAATACATGCTTTTGAGATTTATTGTATTGTTGATTCATAGAATCATAGAATATCAGGGTTGGAAGGGACCTCAGGAGGTCATCTAGTCCAACCCCCTGCTCAAAAGCAGGACCTATACCCAATTAAATCATCCCAGCCAGGGCTTTGTCAAGCCTGACCTTAAAAACTTCTAAGGAAGGAGATTCCACCACCTCCCTAGGCAACGCATTCCAGTGTTTCACCACCCTCCTAGTGAAAAAGTTTTTCCTAATATCCAACCTAAACCTCCCCCATTGCAACTTGAGACCATTACTCCTTGTCCTGTCCTCTTCCACCACTGAGAATAGTCTAGAACCATCCTCCCTGGAACTACCTCTCAGGTAGTTGAAAGCAGCTATCAAATCCCCCCTCATTCTTCTCTTCTGCAGACTAAACAATCCCAGTTCCTTCAGCCTCTCCTCATAACTCATGTGTTCCAGACCCCTAATCATTTTTGTTGCCCTTTGCTGGACTCTCTCCAATTTATCCACATCCTTCTTGTAGTGTGGGGCCCCAAACTGGACACAGTACTCCAGATGAGGCCTCACCAATGTCGAATAGAGGGGGACGATCACGTCCCTCGATCTGCTCGCTATGCCCCTGCTTATACATGCTCGTTTTATTGTTTTATTATGATTTATATTTACTGTGTTTTTCGCCTTCCTCTGTAGCATGGGGAATGGGTCACTTGCTGGAGGATTCTCTGCTCCTTGAAGTCTTTAAACCACGATTTGAGGACTTCAATATCTCAGACATAGGTGAGAGGTTTTTCACAGGAGTGGATGGGTGAGATTCTGTGGCCTGCGTTGCGCAGGAGGTCAGACTAGATGATCATAATGGTCCCTTCTGACCTTAGTATCTATGAATCTATTAGGGAATATTATATTTAAATAAGTTATTTTTGTTTTCAAAGCAATGTCTGCCTGAATATCAACAGTTTGAGCAGAGGGCTGTATCCAGGTCAACAGAACTAGTCTGTTCTGGGAAGTCCTCTGAGGGTCAGAGGCAAACTCATTGATAAAACCCAGACAATTCCTCTAGGGCAGGCCACCTCCTGTTACCCATTGAAATGGGCCAAACTGACAATTACAAACATCAGCAAGCAATTATTGGGGTCCCTTGGGTCCAAATTTTGGGGTAACAGTACAAGACCCAGGACTGACTCCTGCCAGACCCCACCAGATACACCTACCCAGTTTGACAGTGAACCACTGATAACTACTCTTAGAGTACAGACTTTCAAATCAGCCATGCACCCACCTTATAGTAATTTCCGTTACATAACATTTCCCTAGTTTGCTTATGAGAATGTCATGTGGGACTGCGTCAAAAGCCTTCCTAAAAGCAAGATATATCACATCTACTATCTGCCCCCATCTGCTAGGCCAATAACCCTGCCAAAGAAGAGTGATGGATGGGGGAGGGGAGGAGGGGATCGGAGGAGCAGCAGAATGGAATTCTCTGGTGTCACCGGTCGTGACGATGTCTAGGACCCATTTGTCCAATGTGATATGTTGCCACATCAGGACGCACTGGGGTAGGAGGTGAATGAAGGAGAGTAACAGGCAGTATGGAGACTGGTTCATGACTCTCAACAGTCCCATCAAAATGCTTTCTTGGTGGGAAGCTGGGACTGAAAGGGAATGACAGCAGTGCACTGTGCCTGCTCTGTTGTACCCTTTGACACTTCCTAGGGGGCTCATAGGCCCTTTTATGATAGAAGGGCTAAGAGGCAGGATGGTGTCTGTGAGGAGTTGGCTTGGAATATATCCTCCAGGATGCCAGGGTTTATATCCTAAAGGAGTGGAGAGTTGCAGGAGAGTCCTTAAGGGAATGAAATGACTCACCTCTTTACTCATTAAACCAGGTTGTTACCCTCACAGGGGAGATCTTGTACTGTTACCTGGATGTCTTTGGGAAGCCATAAGGATTGCACTCATGAAGCCTGCCTCATCATGACCAGTCACCATGGAGCAAGAAGCCATATCTGCTGCATTGAGCGATGCTTGAAGGGATCCTCCGGCAACCAATTTTCCTTTTGTCAAGGATGGGCTGGAACTGGGACCTGAGCTCCTGTAGCAACTAATTAGCTAATTCTGACAGTTTGTTGTAATAGTCATATGTGAACATTAATGCCGTGTAATTTGCTAGACAAAGTAAGAGGACAGCTGACAAAAAATTCTTTCTGCCAAAAAGATCCAGTCTCTTAGCATCCTTTCCCAAATCAGAAACCTACATTGGTGCAGTCTGTGACACTGCATGACAGCCTAGATCATTTGAAAATTCAGACTAGAGTGAAAGAACAAATAGTCTAGTCCTTTGGATAGAACTAAGTACTTTTTCTTTGCCCTTTTCAGAGTCAGTGTATAGGCAGCTGGGGTGTGCCAAACCATTTTAGCAAGTTCCAATAGAACCTCATTAACAGGGAGCACCACGTTGTTAAGGCCCGTAGTCAGGTGGATGTCCAGTAGCCTAGGCATTGGATCTTGAACCTCTTTCCAAGATGCTCTAGAGAGTTTCCACAATCCTCATCAAAAGCTCTTGATACAGATTATAATCATCCAGTGGCAAGATTCAGGCGGTGCCACTGCCTCAACTTGGAGAAAGAAGAAAGGGCTACCATTGGATCCGGCCATACAGGTTGAGCCAGCTATTCCTCTGACAGACCAAGTGCCAGGTAATGCCAAGGCCCCTTGGCCTCAACTGAACACTGATGAATGCATAGCTGGAAACCAGTCTGGCTCACCAGTGTGTTGGTATTATTCAAATAGGTGTTAGACTTATAAAAATGTGTTCAGAGTTTATGAAATGTATTAATCTCACTTAACATCTGTATCCCATGTTATAAGGTTATATTAAGCGTTTGCATTGTAAACCTCTGTAATTTTGTAACTCACTAAACAGGAAGGAAGCATTAATTAATGTAAAGGCTGGTTTCCTACAGAAGGTGTTAGGTCCTACACACAAGAAGGCCCATTGAAACCAAAATGAGCCATTGTCAAACATCAAAGAACAAAGACTTTGTTGATTGCTTCTGCCAAACCCAGGAAGAGGAGACGTGCATGTGGACTCTTCCCATCAGCATGAACTCTGAGGGAAAGGAATAAAAATCCCTGACAAGACAGAAATGTATCTTTATGCTGTTTGGACACTGAGGGGAAGGATTACTAAGCATAAGCAAAAGATCCTCAGTGCTTGGCCTGGATAGCCCTAAAAGGCATATAGATCTTGCTTATTATACAAGCTTCTACCATCTTTTGGAACCTACAACTAACTCATTTTTGTGTGTAGGTTACCTGCATTAACTTTGTAAATAACTCATTTCTTTTTCTTAATTAATAAATTTTTAGCTAATTTATTATAGGATTGGCTACAAGCATTGTCTTTGGTGTAGGATTTAAGGTGCAGCTGACCTGGGGTAAGTGACTGGCCCTTTGGTACTGGGAGTAACCAGAATATTGTTGTGATTTTTCGTGAAAGGGACCACTTATCACAAAGGCAAGCTTACCTGGGTGATTAAGATAGACTACAGTACTCAAGGGTACTGTCTGGGAATCCAGGTTAAGGTGGTTATAGTGCTTAAGGAGTTCACACTTGATACTTGGTTGGTAAAATCTAAGTATAGAACTCACAATCAGCTTGGAGTTTGTGCTGTGCTTCTTAACAGTCAGCCCTGAGGTTGGTACTCTTGCTTCTGAGTCACTCCAGACAGCCTGACATCATCTTCCTCAAAATATTCCTGGGGAGACTGAAGCTTCTCTCTGGGAGGTTACTTCTGTCTAAAGCATTGCCCAGCATCTTTGTACTCCAGAGAGCTAAAGTAAGGATCCCTGGAGACCCAGTTTGGCCAATGGGTGGGATCATAAGGATATGGGGGAAGATTCTAAAAGGGGCTACCACTGGTCCCTAGGCCAGTAATGTATTCCACTGGAATGTGGAGGCAACCGGAAGGCTCTGGAAGCCCTGTCAGGGAGCTAATCTCTCGTCTCAGGACCATCAGAGAAGCCATTAGTACCACTTCTTGTTCACCAGAAAAATAGGAGTTGCCTGACTTTACTGGTGGAGCCAACCATCTGCCTTCTGACACTCTGGCTGGTGAAAGGAAATGGCAAGTGGCGCATTGGCTTCTATGCCATAGAAGATTCATGGAACTGGCAGATGACACAACACTGTAGCAATGTACCTAGGCAGTATATGATCTGAAAGGATCAATGACTCCGGATTGGTGTAGATCACCTGGTCCTTGAGAAAGGAATATGCAGCCCTAGAAGGCAAAGAGCAGGAGGGACTGTTGTATTAAATTAGATGGAATATATGGGCCAAAGGTGTTCACATAACCCAGTCACCATCCAACATTAAACAGTTACATAAGGTCCAGGGTTTGGTATATAGAGACTTAAGCCCACTTAACACCATGGCAAACACGCCATTAAAAATTCTTTTATCCTTTTGAGATACAAAAAAGAAGGAAAAATACTTAAAGCATTTGAAATGTAAACCATTAAATAAGACTTTGATTTTAAACAACATCCTATCCTTTGTTCCCTTTCCCTTTAGCTGGACAGAGTTTTTAGAAGGAAAACCCCCTTGTTTGACAGTCTCTTAGGCTATGTCTACACTGGAAATTGAACAACAAAACTGTTGTCTTTCGGAGGTGTTAAAAAAACAAACCTGAAAGACAAAAGTTTTGCTGCGACAAGCACCAGTGTGAACAGCGCATTGTCGGAAGGAGCGCTTTCCTGCCGACAATGCAAACACCACTCATTGGGGGTGGAAGTTTTTTGTTGGCAGGAGAGCCGACAAACAGAGGCTACACTGCATGACTTTTAGCGGCACAGCTGTAGCAACACAGCCACGTTGCTAAAAGCTGTGTAGCATAGATAGAGCCTTAAATGGTATCAAATAGGGTAATAACTGTCCTTTTGCGGGAGAGACACATTATTTGGTATGAGCTACAGCGGTTGTTCCTGCTGCTGCTGTTAAAGTCCAATCCCATTTAATCTCAGGTGGTATTTGGGATTCAAATGGAGCCAGTAGGAGTGGCAATGTCATCTGGATCCCAAGTTGGTCATGACATCCCTTGGGATTAGGACAACGGAGGTCTGCGCTTCCAAGATATGGTGGTGGTGACAACCATGATGGTGAAGCTCACTCCAGAAGCATCCATCGGTTCTTCTCCCAACACAGTGTCCTTCCTTAGGGACCCAAAAAGGCAGTGATGGGAGAAATAGCCCATCCCCGCATTATTTTGTCCAAACACGTCTACTATTCAACACATCAATTTCCAGTTCCACATCCATGATTTCAACACTGTCCTTGAATTATACCAATGTGACCTATTATGTTTAGACTAATTTAGTCTCTGTCTGGTTCCCTTGCACCAGTTTATACCATTCCTTATTGAAAATAATTTGACCTACTTTCCATGCTAAATTCCTAAGCAAGCAATAGCTATAGACCAATTGTCACAATAGGACTCCTGACTCTAGGTGGATCCACCAGTGTGTGTTTCATGCAAGGCGGTCTTCTTGCAGTGCAGTACCGCTAGTGCAAATGAAGGCTCCCTTCTCTCTCTAGTAGGTACAGGGGTCAGTCCCTCCCCTGGCGTAGACAGTTTTAGGGCACTCTTAGCACTTGGTACCGCTGATGTTGACAGGTACTCCTCATGAGCTCCAGACTCACCTAACTAGGGTGTGGAGTCTCACTTGGTGCCAATGGTAGGGTCCTTTCCTTAGAAGAGCTGTGGGATAATTTATCCCTCATCTTGAGGGGGTGTTTGGGCTTTTACCCTCCTCATGCCTCTTCTTACACAAGTCCTTGGGCTTGCTCAAAGTTCTAGAGCTACACAGCATCAGTGCCTGGTGGTCACTACCTGGATGCTCCAATCAGAGTCCAAGGGAGCAGGAAGGCTTAGGATCAGAAAGGGGTCTCAAAGAGAGCTCCATTAAATGCCTGCAGAGCCAAAACTTCTCAGACTGTCTATTCGGGAGGAAAAAGAATGGCAGTTTTGCACTTAAAAGGAATGTGTGATTTCCTAAAACAGTACAGGAAGCTCCTGTGAGGGTCACTAACTGGGAAGATCAGGGAGCAGGCCAGGCAGGGCTTAAAGCCTGGTATCTTGGGCACAGTAAGTGCCTTGGATGGTGGAGCTAGTAAGGGGGTGTCATAAATATAAAGGGAAGGGTAAACCCCTTTAAAATCCCTCCTGGCCAGAGGAAAAATCCTCTTACCTGTAAAGGGTTAAGAAGCTAAAGGTAACCTCGCTGGCACCTGACCAAAATGACCAATGAGCAGACAAGATACTTTCAAAAGCTGGGAGGAGGGAGAGAAACAAAGGGTCTGTGTCTGTCGGTATGCTGCTTTTGCCGGGGATAGAACAGGAATGGAGTCTTAGAACTTTTAGTAAGTAATCTAGCTAGGTATGAGTTAGATTATGATTTCTTTAAATGGCTGAGAAAAGAACTGTGTTGAATAGAGTGACTATTTCTGTCTGTGTGTCTTTTTTGTAACTTAAGGTTTTCCCTAGAGGGATTCTCTATGTTTTGAATCTAATTACCCTGTAAGGTATCTACCATCCTGACTTTACAGAGGTGATTCCTTTACCTCTATTTATTTCTATTTCTATTAAAAGTCTTCTTGTAAGAAAACTGAATGCTTTTTCATTGTTCTCAGATCCAAGGGTTTGGGTCTGTGGTCACCTATGCAAATTGGTGAGGATTTTTACCAAGCCTTTCCCAGGAAGTGGGGTGCAAGGGTTGGGAGGATTTTGGGGGGGAAAGACGTGTCCAAACTATGTTTCCCAGTAAACCCAGTTAGAGTTTGGTGGTGGCAGTGGCTATTCCAAGGACAAAGGATAAAATTAATTTGTACCTTGGGGAAGTTTTAACCTAAGCTGGTAAAAGTAAGCTTAGGAGGTTTTCATGCAGGTCCCCACATCTGTACCCTAGAGTTCAGAGTGGGGGAGGAACCTTGACAGGGGGAAAGGGGCAGGTCAAATCCCAAAGCCATCTAAATAATACTAACAGCTAACTATCTAAGAACAAATATTTACAAGAAAAACAAAAGTGGGTCTGACTGTGAGGACATTTAGTGTCCTCAGCTAACAAAAGCTGAGGACACTAAATGACTCCATCACAGACTACAAGTAGTAGAAAGAAACTAGAGAGGAGGTCAGTCCATACTGCCCTTTATGCACCCTTGGTTCTGAACATGAGGAAGCATAGGGCACAGACCTGGACCAACAACACTGCTATTGAAAAATCTTCTGGTCTCAGGTGCATGGAGGATATGCACACCACAGTAAATAGCACTGGAAGAAGATCATGACTGTTAAAACTAGCTTAATCAGGGGAGATCAACAGGGGCCAGAATAACAGGGGTGCCTGAAGGCTGAGCTCTGAGGGGATGATGGAGGTAGATTGCCTTGCTAACTCCCAAAAAAGACAGAGCAGAGGACTGATTCTCCAAGAAAATATGACAGGTTTCAGAGTAACAGCCGTGTTAGTTGGATACTATTAATTGGATACTATTAATTTAGGCTTAAATAGAGACTTGGAGTGGCTAAGTCATTATGCAAGGTAGCCTGTTTCCTCTTGTTTTTTCCTACCCCCCCCCACCAGATGTTCTGGTTTAACTTGGATTTTAACTTGAAGAGTGGTCAGTTTGGATGAGCTATTACCAGCAGGAGAGTGAGTTTGTGTGTGTATGGGGGCGGGGGGGATGTGAGAAAACCTGGATTTGTGCAGGAAATAGCCCAACTTGATTGTCATGCACATTGTGTAAAGAGTTGTCACTTTGGATGGGCTATCACCAGCAGGAGAGTGAATTTGTGTGGGGGGGTGGAGGGTGAGAAAACCTGGATTTGTGCTGGAAATGGCCCACCTGATGATCACTTTAGATAAGCTATTACCAGCAGGACAGTGGGGTGGGAGGAGGTATTGGTTCATATTCTCTGTGTATATATAAAGTCTGCTGCAGTTTCCACGATATGCATCTGATGAAGTGAGCTGTAGCTCACGAAAGCTTATGCTCTAATAAATTGGTTAGTCTCTAAGGTGCCACAAGTACTCCTTTTCAAGAAAATATGAAAATTTTAAGAAGATACCTCATTAAGAAGAGTGTTTCAGGCTCACTGCATTGAGAGACCTGTCAGACTCCAAGTGAATACATGGCAGCCATATTAGGCAGAAATACCAGGGCTGAGGAAAAATCAAATGGCTACATTCTGCAGATGATATCTGAGTTTAAGGCCATGAGAAATGATGAGACACCGAACTTCTTGCAGTAAAGAAGGAAGGGACTTTGTAGCGTGCTAGAGACTGGCCTAAGAAAAGCAAATATGAGAGAAAAAGAACAACAGAGCTGAATGGCACTGATGGAGCAGAGCTGCATCTTAAATTGGTTGACAGATTGAGAAGGAACAACAGAAATAAGGGGCTGCCTGGAAATGCTGAAAGAGGAAACCCAATCTGGTATGCAAAAACATTAATTGTGGAGTTGTTACATCTGAGCTTCCTAAAAGAGGTAAAAGTGGAGAGATCACATAGGATGCTGCTAACCTCCCTCCCTCAATAATAATAAACCTGGAGACTTTAATGTGAAAATTCATGATTATCAGCAGAAAAAAATAATTAGGAAGGAAGCCAGAGAGCATTCAGAGCTCATATTCAAAGACCACAAGCTGCAATTTTTTTCATGGCCTCTCTGCCCTAACTTTAGAAAAGGGGAGAGAGCTGGGGGAAATTACAGCAACACTCAGATATCTGCTACAGGTGGGAATTCCCATTTAAACTCTCATTCCGGTTCTAAAATCAGCATTATACAGTTAGAAGCTTGAAAAAAAAGTGTGTGTGGGGGGGGAAAACAAACTCCAGCCACTTGGGATAAAAATCCAAATCTCATATGTAGAAGACAACTCTCCAGAGGCAGTAATTACAGATAAGCGTCTGAAAAACTCTTGGCAAACAGTGAAATCCAGGAAAAAGAAGATAGGAAAGAAAAGACAAAAGAACGTCTCCAGCGACTGTATGGGCAATGGCAGTAGTGAAGCTGAACAAGAGAACTTGGACACCTGAGAATAACCTAAAGACTAACCAGAAGGCACTTCTTGGGAGTCACCAGGAATGAACAGTTGAATAACTATGTAAATGCTATAAAAGAAATAGTATGAATTTGCTTTAATTGGGGGTGATCATTAACAGTTGGGTTCTGTATTTTAAAACACAGATGAAATAAAAGGACAATAAGACGAAGGGGGCAGGAAGGAATCCAAAGATGGAGGAGATTGGAGAAAATAAAGAGGGGATTGGGAAGAGTGTTTAGGGGGTTCTGTGTAAATCCTCCCCATAACTCAAATGATCAGATGGTAATCTATCCCTAAGGTTGAGGGTCAAAGTGAAAATTGTACCTCCTTTGGATTGCAAGAGAAATCCAAGCGCTCATGGGGAGAGTACAGAGTTCAGCAAAGCACAGTCATTTGGGGATTATTTTACATGTTATGTTGGTATTTTATTTGTGGTTTTAGAGTAAGGGGAATGCAGGAGAGGAGAGGGAAAACACAGGATGCGGGGGGAGGCGGGGGGAATTAATACAAGAAATATATGTATGGAAGTTTACAAAACAGAAACCAGGCTATATTCAGGAACACAATCATGAATGCAACATAATCAGAACAGGTGAGACATTGACCAGAGAAGGATACATGACATCAAACAGCTAAATATCACAATAATCTCAAATTTTTCAATAAGCTAAACAATTACTCTCAATGGTCTTCCTAAAAGTGACATCTTTGAATGTAAAAGGGCTCAATGATGTCATTAACAGGGGAAAAAGCCATGGCAGAATAGAATTAAAAAAAAAAAAAAAACACAGATTATTCTTGTTCAATAAACTCATTTCAGGATGGATAAATTATGGTCATGAAAGTTAACCGGTTTCAGCAGACATTTTTTGCTTCAACCAAAGAAAAGAACAGACTAGTGGGCATAGTATTTGATAAACACATACCTTTTCAAATTAAAGACCAATTTAAGGATAAAGAGGGACAATTTACATGGTTGATGGGCACAACTGCTGGGTTTTTAATATCAGTGTATACTCCCAACCAAAAGCAAAAATCCTTTTTAAGGACTTCTTAAAAACACTGCCAACACTTCGGGAAAAGAAAGATTATACTTGGAGGACATTTCAAATGCACACAGAATCCTTACTGGGACAGATCTTATAAAAAAAGACAAGGTGGATAGACAAGCAGATGCAGCCCTAACTTCTTTATGTCAACAGTTCACTCTCTCAGATTGCTGGAGAGAACTGCATCAGGGGAAAGAGATTACACATTTTATTCATACCATCATCCGTTACATACTAGAATAGCTCTAATGTTAATTCCTAAATGCCTAATGAAGCAGACGAGTTCTGCAAAAGTTCTCCACATTACATGGTCAGATCATGCACCAGCTGAAGTAATATTTGCTGGCTGGGATGGGTCACAAAGGTCATTTTTTTGGAAAATGAACTGCTTGCTTCTCCAAAACAAAGGTCAGATTGCAGCAGTTAAACAGGACACTATTCAATATTTCCAAATAAATTATACAGACAGTACAGAATCACAGAATATCAGGGTTGGAAGGGACCTAAAGAGGTCATCTAGTCCAACTTCCTGCTCAAAGCAGGGCCAATCTCCAATTTTTGCCCCAGATCCCTAAATGGCCCCCTCAAAGAGTAGCTGCTCAAACAGCAGCTACTCTGCTATTGGTAGTCTCCACTGGAAAAAGAAAAATAGTCCAACCATAGAGGACTGTCTCAAAAGATATGGAGGTTGTGGTTATAGAAAATTAACACAGAAAATGTACACAGCAAAATAGACAAAGGACAGATGGATATTTGGTTACCTTTTATTCAGTAGTCAAAGTACATTCACATTCTACAGATTCATCAAACCTCAGAATAAAATAGTTCAAATGCAGAAGCTGCATTTTACCAGTACATCAACAGATTTTAAAACATAAGTGTGTAATACAACTTGTTATACATTTTTCTTTTCAGTTGCTACAGTATCATTTGGGGGTGTTGTTTGTTTTTTTTAATTAAGACATTGTTTACATTAGAGAGTAAATTTTCAGCATAGTACCATGTGATTTAATCATGATTAATTTTTATTAATGTCAATAGGAGTTGTGTGTTTAAATCCTTTGCATTACACTGAAAGTTTACTCAACATAACCAATAATATGCTTTATTTAAAAACTTATTTTCCAAAATTATCCTTGTCAACTAATGAGAAAAGCTTCAAACAGTGAACAAAGGCGAACCGAATGATAAATATTAATAAAATGATAGAAAAGAAATTAAATTTAAGCTACATATTAGGAATTATTCCCCACCAACAAGCTCTAGCAGGACTATCCTGCACCTACTGAAGAGCTTGACTACAGACAGGCAAAGGCATGATAAGTAAAAACACATGCCTGTTCATTGTCCCGATTTAAAATTGTGTCTCTCAGAAGCAACGGGCCAGTGTTTTTGGTTGTTAAGTGAAAGCTAAGCTTGAGTCCACCTACATAGGCAGCTGTTTCCTCTTCATCACGATGTGGGTATCTGGATTTGCCACAATTTCAAGACAATCAGTTTTTGGCCAACAGAAATCCTGCATGGGTAGCTAATCTGATTTGCAGATGCAAACTACAACTGCATAATGAGGTGTTACTCAAAGTGTTTAGCCAGTAAAAACACTCTTTTTGAGGAGAATTACCAAAAAATAAAAAGATTTAAATTTTAAGGCATATTTACTATAAGAACTGAAGTGTAAATTAAGCAGGCTTTACTGGCTATATTATCTGCTGTAAACCAATCTCTTTGTAGAACACTGAGTTGTTCATGGTGCAAAATCAGGGATTGGTTGTGAGAAAGAGAAAGAGGGGAGGGATGAAGGAGCAGTGTGAAAACAATCAGATGCTTTCTGGAACAGACACATTTACACCAAAGAATAAAAACTTCTCTCAGGACAATGATACACACCTTAAATACAGAAAGATTAAATACAAGGTTTAGACTTACTTCTAGATCTAACGGCAATTTCAAGAAGAATCGAGTTCTTAGGTTAGAGAAGTCCCATCACATAGACTATTTGGAAGTAGGGTGTTTAAAGGACTAGATAAAAATACTTTAGGAAACCTCCACTGGAAAGGGGTACTCTGTTGTAAGTGACCTGATCTCTCTTCCACCTCTAATTTCCTTTATTTTGAATCAACAAATCTACACATTAATTAATCTATAGAAAACTCACCCACTTTCAGATGCACTCACTATATACTGTTTTTCACTGGAAGCAGAGGCTTTGGACAAACATGTAATTGAAGCTGTGTGACCAAACAACAGCGCTCTGGGATTAATCTAGAATTACAGAAGTAAAGTATACAGTAAACACACTGTACCTACTATTAACAGAGCAGTTAACCACATAACCAGAATGACAAGAAAAGTTTTCTAGAGGATTTTATATAGATAGATAGATGCATTATTAGTGCACCTGTGGTAATATAATATTTTAAAAGTATGAGTATTTTATGACAAGCTAGCTCTATGACAAGCTGGTCTGCTGTGCAAGAGAACCAACTGCCAACAGGTGCTGAAATGAAAGTATTTGAAAGACCCATAACTTTATTCAACCTGGCTCTACCAAGGGTTTTTAAATCGGATGCTAAATTTGGATAAGTCATGCTGTTTTACTATAAAAATAATTAATTCATAGTTTCCATTAAACCGTGTCCTTCCCCAAAATTAAGGGTTTTAAATTTAAAGTTTAAAATAAAACAAAAAATTATTCAAATTTATGAAAGACCATATCTACTTCATGACCTATAGCTAGTATTTCCACTCCACTCAAAGGTTTCTGGTTGTATTAGACACTTGCATGTTTTGCATGGGCATGGGTTAAAAAAACAAGTGCCTTTAACTGCTTGAGAACCGCAGTTACCCAATATAACTCCACTGCCTGATTTGTGTTACTGCTTTTCTAAGAGGATTGCTTTTTAACTGAAAGCTATTTGTTTCCAGCAAATCACCATAGGCCATAAAAGCCCATCTGAGATGGGCACTTGCAGCTGTAAGAGTCAGCAGCTGAAACCTGTAAGTAAGCAGTCTCAATCTCAAACTATCAATCTCCCTTCTGATCCTGTTTCTAAAGAAATAAAGGCTGACGAATAAGGATGTGCTTTTTTAAAAGTTGGAAATTTACATTTAATTTTTTTTAAATACTAAGATTAGATGTCTGTTTTCATAAACCAATCAGCTGAAGCTGAAAGAAATGCAGCAGCTTTTGCAGCTTCTGGGTCAAGAAAGGTCATCAGACATGGGAAGGGAAATATTGGCTTTAAAAATTAATTACCCTAGCCAACATTAGCTCCCAGGGAACAAGGATTGGAAAGGCATGTGTGAGAACTCTCATTTCAGCTACTGGCTGTCAGCTGAGATGAGCAATTACTGGCTTCAAACCCCAACTAAAAAGTTTACCTACATTTGTCATTCATGTCAAATTGATCTAGCAGTTTGTCCCCCAAAACGAAAAGGCCCAGAAACAAGTGACACGAGATACCAATCTTCAGCTGGATTTATTGATTTTCCACGATGCAATGATTTTTTATTTAAAAAAATCAAATCTCTTCTGGAAAAAAAAAACCACTAAGCCTACGAATATCAATAATTAATACTGAATACTAGGCACTAGGGTTTAGAGTTTTGTCCAACAGAAATCCTGCATGGATAGCTAATCTGATTTGCAGATGCAAACTACAACTGCATAACTGAGGTGTTATTCAAATTGTTTAGCCAGTACAAATACGCTTTTTGAGGAGAATTTAAAAAAAGACTTAACAGTTAAGGCATCTTTTATTATAAGAACTGCAGCGTATATTAAGTTAGCTGTACTGGCTAAATTATCTATTGTACACCAAGCTCTTTACATAACACCGAGTTGTTCATGGTACAAAATCAGGGATTAGTTGTGAGAAAGAGAGGAGGATAAAGGAGCAGTGTGAAAACAACTGCATATTTTCTGGAACAGACATAATTATACCAAAATATAAAATCCGCTTTCAGGATAATGATACGCACCTTTAAATACAGAAACATTAAAATTCAAGATTTAGACTTACTTCTAGATTTAATGAAAGATCCCAGAGAGATATCTGTCCATCATGACATCCTGTGACAATCATTGAAACATCATCCATTAACAGTATGGCTGATATGCAGTGTGTGGGAGCTTTGCGACCCCAAAGCACGATTGGTAGAACAAGGCTGTTTCCTGCCATTTTGCTTTCACTCCTGTAAATTTTATCAAGATCATAAATATCAGAGATGTAAGGTTTCAGGGCTTTTGTCATTTTGGCAGCCTTAAGGATTTAAAACCCCAAAACCAAAACTCTATAAACTGTGCAAAAAGATTACGGCATTGGTCAGAGCTGATTCACTTACCACATCCTCATCCCCAGACAAACTTAACAACATCATCAATTATACCTACTGTAAAATACAAAACGTGCTCAAGATTTTTTTCCCTAGTCATTGAACATTTTAAAATGTGTCTTCAAATACTAACCAGGGACAGAATAAGAAAGATACTTTAAGAAATCATCTGTAAAACTCAGTGGTTTGTGATATTATTAGAACCTCAAGATGCATGCAAAAGTTTGTATTATAATATATTGTTGCTTACACTTTTTTAACAGGTGGGTTTTCAACACTGAACTCAGCCATTTTTCCCCAAGTGTCATTCTTCTCTTACCCAAAGTGTTTAAGAAGTAAATGTCTGAAGTGGTGTATACTAGTATCTATTTGCTAGATGCCCAGTCAACAGAGTCCTGACATGGTTTATTTTCCTCCTCATTCATCTGACATTTAAAAAATACTGACTTGAAAAATACTTTGATACTTTAAAAATCTCAACTGAAAGTAGGCACTGCAATATTCTGTAGATTAACTGGATAAATCCCAAAAGTATTTTTATTTGAATTACTCTGAGCTGATGTTCTGGGAGGTTTTTTTTTCTAAATTACGTTTATAATATTGAAATGCATAAAGTGTGCTGTATTAGCCAGAGTTACAATTCACAGAACAGTCAAACGTTATTACAGTCTCCTCATTCATATTCAGACCAGTCTACAGTATGTTACGCTGAACAATTGTGACCCCAATAAGAAAAAAAAAGTTAGCCAATCTCATGATGTTTTGGGGGCCCAACACAAAAGATGATGGCTACGACATCATCAGCAGATTTTTGAAAATAATATATTTTAGGTTATTTTTATATGCCTTCTGGGTTTTGAGCCTTTACGGTGCACTCACAGCACATTTTCAAGTTTGTCTCTGCAACCACAAGGACTAGAAGGTTACATCTTTTCCCCTAATGAAAGCCAGATTTTCACGTCATCAGAAGACTCCAAGACCTGGCGCTTTAAGAACACCACCAACTACTGAGAGACTTGTCATAAAAATCGCTAGAGTAAGCAACACTGACTTTTTCTGCTTCCTCCCTGTCTCAGTATTGCCAGCTCCAACCATTCAAGAGACATGGGTCACATTCCAAAAAGCCATGAAATTCACTTAGAAATCATGAGATTTTTAAAACCATTTTGCTTCTATTTGCTTTTTGAGCCTCTAAGGTTCACATTTCCAAGCTTTTCTCTGCAACTGTGCAGCTAGAAGGTTTGGGAGGTGGGGGCTAAACGGAAGCTAAGATTCTCACATAATCAAATCACTTAAGATTTGAGACAGTCCCCTACCCCGACCCCCCAACACCAAATATCTCAAGATTCACAATAAAAAAACTCAACTAAGTTGGCAACATGGCTGCCTTGCAGCAACCGGGACAACGGTGCTAAGTGAAAGTCAGCTAACAGAGATTTAAAAAAAAAAAATTAGACAACCAGAAAGCCAGATTCATAAGGGTCTGGAAAGCAGAGGGGGAAAGAAAGCCTCCAGCCAAAACTCAGATGTTTGAATAGGTCTAAAAGTAGCTATTTCACTTGGACCAATGGGTGTATTATCTAGTTTGGAAGGGGTGGGGTGGGGGAGAGTCAGTGGACTGCAAAAACAAGATTAATAAATTGTCTTTATCTACTTTTTTACCAGTTCTTGTATTTAAACTCAGAACAGAATAGGATTGAACATTCAGAGAAGTTCATTTCTGGTTTGAACACAAAGCCTGTTGAGGTTTCCATCCTTCTAGCACATGCCAGATGGTTCCCTCTACAATATGGCTAACCTTTTAAGTACTTTAAAGTTTCTTTTCAAAACCAAAATACTGTTTCAAATTTAGCCCCAATCAGATTAGGTATATTTTGTAACTGGTTAGCCACACACTCAAAGATGGCCTAGCAAACTGAAATAGCAGAAGAGCCTGGTTCCTCAGCTCTGTTGGCAGCTCCCTGTCAGGAGTCCAGCTGTCTGCATCCACTCCCCACCGGGAGCCAGGCAGCCTTGTCAATTTCATGATTCCCAGCTAAAAAATTGAGGCAATAGCCTAGCTCCCCGGGGAACAGGAAAGCCACCTGGGGCTTCTCACCTCTCACTTCCCCATCAGTAGTGGGGGAGGGATGAGCCTCCTCGCCTCAGCTCCCAGCTGGGAGTGGAGTCCAGCCCTCTGGGCTTCTTGCCCCAGATACCAGCCAGGAGCAGGGTTCATTCTCCCCCAACCTCCCAGCCAGTCCAGCCACCCAGCTCTCCAGAGGAGCAGAGGAAGTGGTGCTTTGGCTGTCCAGCTTTCTTGCCAATTTCACTGCTTCTTCCATGAAATTGACAAGACAGCCAATAGCAGACCTATGTAAGGCAGTGTCTACACCGACACTGCGTCACCCCACCTACACTAATATAAGCCCTACGCCTCTCGTGGAGGTGGAGTTATTATGTCAGTATAGTAGGACACTTACATCAGTGGGACAAGGCTGTAGTGTAGACACGGTCATAATTAGGTCAATATGAGCTGCTTTACGTTGACCTAACTATGTAATGTAGACGATCCCTCTGTCATCTCACCCAAAAGACTTGTGCCTGTCTATACTATAACTTCCACCATTTCTGGAGAATTTTGATAATATAAATGCAACTTGGATCTCAGAACCACCAACAGCAGCATATGATGAGTTTGTGCCTGGATGGGCAGCAAGTTGAGAGTTAACAGCTAACTTGTTATGTAATCAGTGCCTTTCTAAATTTTCTACCCATGTTGCCATAACACATACTGTATAGCTACGTGACCTCTCCTCTAAGCAGATGGAATTTTTAAAGGAAACAAAGCAATTTTTAGTACTAGCTCAGAATACCGTTAAAGAAAAAAAATTCTTATAAAAAGGCAGCAAATATGTAGCAGCTATTGTAAAATGTGGCTCAATTCTGAAAAACAGTTAAGTATAAAAAAACCAGCACTTTCTTACTCAACAGAATTGCTCAACTGTGTGTATTCAGAGCCAGAATTGCAGACTTTCTTTTTTTCCACCAATTTTTTTTACTGCTTTTTATTCCAGTTATCCATGCAGATCCAACAATGCTATTGGAGAGTAAGGTGAATTCTGGCTTGCGCATTTTTAACGTAATTGCTAACCAAGTTATAATTCCAGGCGCAAATTCTGCTCCCAGTAAAGAGAGACATGTTGCACAGATGCAACTGAGAGCAGAATTTTATCAACTGAATCTTTATTAATGGTACTGGCATAAACCAGAAAGAAAAAAGCATGACAATTATTTATTAGCAGTATTACAAGAGGGTCTAGACTAAGATCTCTGATTGCATTTGCAAAGTTGGCAGGTTTTTTTTTTTAATTTTTTTTTTTTTAAACTTTGTAACCAAATAAATGTTGTATGGAAAACTGCATTATGGGTTTCCAAAGTCATTTTTCAGAGAAGTACTGTGCTTTACAAAGACTATCATTTGAACTATGCTGGTACTATTTGTGACATACTTCAGTAAATTAGAGTAGTTCCGGTCCACGGTGATTTCCTATGATCACCTCATGGCTGCTGACCAATTGAAATGATTACGTAATGCCAATTTATTATGGGGTGTCCAAAGTTTAATATCTTATTAATGTGCCAAATACATGCTGACACACCTCATCTGGAAAAAAAAATTGATTTCCTGATACTGGAAATCAATTTTTTTTCCCTCCTGCTGCTGCCCTTTCACATCTCCCCTTTTCTCCTGCATCCCCCGCCATAGTTTTAGAGGGTAGAAAATGCTCTGATATTCGAATTCTAACCATTAAAAATATAACTAGAATGAACAGAAGATTACATTTGTGCTTACAGATATATTTTTTCCTTTAGCACTCTAAAAAGTTTATTCATCATTTATGTGATGTTTTTATATCAATTTTGACTGTTTATAATATATGAATCAGTCATAGTGAAAGTCTGCTTACGCAGAGCTTGTCAATTTGATTCCAATAACTTCTGTTTATATCAATCCTCTGCTATCTAAACTACATATCTTCCCTTTGGCATGGAACATGTTTATGCCAATCAAGCATGAGGAAATCCGTACACAGAGTAAAAGTAAACTATATACACAAAATTTTCCTGCACTTTCCAACTAACTTGCTTAGCTTAAAATACCTTAGTAATGTATTTTGCATTTAATAAATAAAAATGTTGAAACTTAAATTACCCCGCATCATTTTATAAGGTGCCAGTCCAATTTATAAAAGCTTCCATAAAAAGATCCATTTCGTCTCCTTTTATTTGCTAACAATTCAGAGAAGTGTAACAAACAGGGCACAGTCTCTCTTACATCTCTCATATTCTGGTATCAAATGCACCTGTGTAAGTCTCAACACTATGTCACAGTTCAAAACTGAACCAGCTAAATATCTGAGTATGGGGTGGAGAAAAGGGCTGTGTTAGTACGTGGAAATGCCATTCCTCCTGCATACTGTTATGTAGATGTGCATGACGCTTTATGGGTAACTAAAAACACTGTACCTCCTAGGACCTAGGAAAAAACACCCCCCTGACTGACAAAAGTTTTAGCACTGAAAAGCACCAGTATAGACGGTGCTCTATTACCCCTCGTTCGGGGCAGTTATATTTTATTGCCGGGAGAGCTCTCCCCCGGCGATAAAGCATGACTGCACTGCCCACGTGGCAGCGTTACCACGGCCGCTCTGTAATTTGGGCAGCGTAGACATACACTAACTATTCCTTCCGCTTCCTCCACCACACGTATCTTTTAGCATGTTACCAGAGCTCAGACTCCAACTAAATTACAAAGTAACTGACTTAGGTCTTGTCTACACTTAACTACTATAGTGGCGCAGCTTCAGCATTTTCAGTGAATACACTAACTATACCTATGGGAGGGATTCTCCTATCAGTGTCTGTAATCCACCTCCCCAAGTGGCAGCAGCTAGATTGAAAGGAGAAGCCCTCCCATCTACACAGTGCTGTCTACTCCAGGCATTATGTTGATATTACTGCGGCACTCAGGGATGTAGATCTTCCACACCCCGAGCACCGTAGTTATACCATCATAAGTTGCTAGTGTAGACCAAGCCCAGAAAAGCAGCCGGAGTAAAGCTGATGTATAGTCAAATTCAGATAGAACCTAAGTAAGTTAATCATGCACTATTCCTACTTGTCCACTACAGAAAAGGGCTTTGTGAACACACATGACAAAGTCTGTTTGTTCCCAAGAACTCCAGCACTAAATACTGTAAAATGGAACTAACAAGGCATTCTGCAAATTAAGGTGAAAAACAAACAACACATACACCTCCCACTTTGCTTCTAAAATGACAAAATTAAAAAAAATAAAATTGCTCAAATAGAGAAGTTAGCCCATAGAGAATTTCATCCTCAAACCCATCTGCAAGCATGTTACTTGAGCTTTATTGTCTTTCTCCTCTTAATTATTCCCATTGAACCAAATTCAGAACTGGCATATGCAGATACAATTCCATACATCTTGCTTACGCAAGCTAGGCACCGTGGTTTGTGTCTGTAATCCCAGTTACTTGGCAAGCTTGGGCCACCAGGTTGCCTAAGGAGGGGTGAACAGCCCAGGTCAGAAATGGAGCAGATCAAAATTCCCGTGCTGATCGTATGAGGAGAGATTATTAAGACTCGGACTTTTCAGCTTGGAAAAGAGACAACTAAGCAGGAATATGATAGAGGTCTATAAAATCATGACTGGTGTGGAGAAAGTAAATAAGGAAGTGTTATTTACTCCTTCTCAGAACACAAGAATTAGGGACCACCACATGAAATAATAGGCAGCAGATTTAAAAGAAACAAAAGGAAGTATTTTTTCCACACAATGCACAGCCGACCTGTGGAACTCCTTGCCAGAGGATGTTGTGAAGGCCAAGACTATAACAGAGTTCAAAAAAGAACTAGATAAATTCATGGAGGATACATCCATCAATGGCTATTAGCCAGGATGAGCAGATATGGTGTCCCTAGCCTCTGTTTGCCAGAAGCTGGGAATGGGTGACAGGTGATATAGTTCACTTGACAATTACCTGTTCTGTTCATTCCCTCTGGGGAACCTGACATTGACCACTGTCAGCTGTAGCTCACGAAAACTTATGCTCAAATAAATTTGTTAGTCTCTAAGGTGCCACAAGTACTCCTTTTCTTTTTGCGAGTACAGACTAACACGGTTGCTACTCTGAAACCTGTCAGAAGACAGGATACTGGGCTCAATGGACCTTTGGTCTGACCCAGTATGGCCATTCTTATGTTCGAATCTGGCCTTTTGTCTCGTCCCCCAAAATCCTGGCTTTTATACCATCCCAGTGTTTGGAATCACCTTTTGTATGCCAAGAAACCTTACCTGTTCAAAACATTTGTTTCCTTCAGGTTTCCTATACAGTATTACATTAAGCTCATCTTGGCCTTCAACATCTCTTGGCTTAACAGAGCTATCCCACATAAACTGAAGTTACCATGCAAATGCTTCTGGGAGGAAACTTTGTGTGTGTTTTGCGAAGTGTTGCCTACAGTTATTTAACACCATAAATAACAATGTATGCAGCCAGCGAGGCCCAACACTATAATGTAGCATATTTTTAATGGATGATGTGCAATGGGTAGAATTTTGAATATACAGAAACACAGAAAACGCTCACAGTGAGAATAGCATGGTTCTGGAAAATTACTGATGAATACATCATAGCTACCAAGTGGCAAAGTCCATTAAGCAGCAGAGATACTAATTTTTTTCCACAAAGCCCAAGCCAAGTGAGTAACATGAGCTGTCACTTACTGTGGATAATCAATTTGTGGCAGCCTGCATCTTGTGTTTGATTAGACTACATTTATAAAGAACTATGATTTAACAAACAAGAATAGTGCAGAACCAAGGTAGATAGTGATAACTACAATACTGATCAAATTACATCAGAATGACTTTCTGTAGCAACATGCCTGAAAATTTATTGTTGATTGTTATGCAATGCCAGATCAATTGTTCCCTTCCTGACTGTTCCCAATAATTGAATTGTAACACAGGCAAGAAAAAATAATTTAAAAACCCATATACGGTTACCTTCTAATCAGAACAGTACATTATTGAAGAGTTGTGATATTTCATAAATACTTTAGCTAAAACATACTAGCAAAATTTTGTTAATAAATAGATTTTCAAAGCAACATGTACTCAAAAATTTCAACCACAACTGTATCTAAAACTAAAGCAAAAGTGGTGGATTTGTGCACCTACACCACAGTAATAAAAATTGCATATTATAGTCCAATAAACGATATTAGATCCATAGATATTTAGGTCAGAAGGGACCATTATGATCATCTAGTCTGACCTCCTGCACAACGCAGGCCACAGAATTTCACCCACCACTCCTACAAAAAAAAAACAAAAAACCCTCACACCTATATCTGTGTTATTGAAGTCCTCAAATCGTAGTTTAAAGACTTCAAGGAGCAGAGAATTCTCCAGCAAGTGACCCGTGCCCCATGCTACAGAGGAAGGTGAAAAACCTCCAGGGCCTCTTCCAATCTGCCCTGGAAGAAAATTCCTTCCCGACCCCAAACATGGCGATCAGCTAAACCCTGAGCATATGGGCAAGATTCATCAGCCAGATACTACAGAAAATTCTTTCCTGGGTAACTCGGATCACACCCCATCTAATAGCCCATCACAGGCCATTGGGCCTATTTACCATGAATATTTAATTACCAAAACCATGTTATCCCATCATACCATCTCCTCCATAAACTTATCGAGTTTAATCTTAAAGCCAGATAGATCTTTTGCCCCCACTGCTTCCCTTGGAAGGTTGTTCCAAAACTTCACTCCTCTGATGGTTAAAAACCATATTGCCTCACCCACGCTGTCTCACTGGCATCCTGGGACCAACATGGCTAAAACACTGAATAAATCATCCTGACTGCTTTGTAAACTAGTGGAATGTCTTAAAACAAAAAATTGCAGACAGCAAGGTCTTTTCAAGGCTCAGTGTTTATAAGAAGAAAAAATAAAGAGTTTATCAGCAACTGAAGAGAAAAAATTAGCGCGCGACTTACTCCAGTCCTACAACATCTGGACTAGAGCCTCACTTTCCCAAAGCGCTCTTCCTGATCTGCCTCCCAAAAATTCACTCCTCCAGCCATAGCACTTGTATAAAGGGTGTGGAAAGATGAGCTAGAGTTAATACTGAAAACAAGGTATTACCCTTGCACTCTTTTATATATACAAACATATGTGCCATTCTTTTCACCTCTATGATTAGGAAAAATATGGTCTCAACAACAAATACTTAAACTATTAATCTCACTACAATAACCCAGCATCCGTATTTGTTAATCACAATTAAATGATACCTCACCAGGAATGTAAACTAACAGTTTATAGTTTTGAAGAAAAATGACAGTCCATCACTAAATACATAGAATAGTGACAGTCTCAATATGCACTATGGAAAATACTTTGTACACATGACTTTTTATTTCCTACTGCTTATATCCCAGGAAACTAACAGTAGCACATTCTTAATTTGTAATAACTCAATTTTACATCACCTTCCAGATGCCAATGCCAATATTTTCAAATTTAATGCAGATGTTTCTCTATTAAAACACAAGCTTCATTTCTTCTCCTCTGCCATTTTTCCACATAAGTCAAAGTGAAATGTTTTAATCAACTAATTTATAAAACTTAACTGATCAACATTACATATTAACTATGAATTTCACAAGTCTCAAGGTTTCAGAAAAATATTTACAAACTCATAAAAAAGACTTAGAACATTTTCACATCCAAACACCTTGTAGAAAACAAACAAAGAAAATATCCTGCAAAATGTAGGAAATTTCTTGAAAAATATATAGACATAAACAGCAAAATAAAATTTGTCTATTTTTATACTTTTACTAGAAAAGATATTTAAATTTCAGAACTTTGTACCTAAACACAACACTCCAAACCCTCAGACTGTTTAAAGATGAAGTTCTTTAAAAAAAGAAACAGATTATTCTCCGTAACTACCTGTTTTCTTCTAGTTTTTTATTATGGTATCTCAATGCCTTCATTAAAAACTTCATTTTCAGGAACCGGCTCATGTTAACAGATGAACAAGTTGGGCTATGATGGGTACAGCTTCTCTATCATTACTGAATACCAAATACATCTCTTGTTAAAAAAAAAAAAAAACCCACATTTAATGTCAGTAAGCAATCAATACTTTTACATCAATGAACTGCAAGCTACAGTAGCAGACAAACGTATCTACTAGCAAATGATCAAAAAGCAGAAGGGAATGAATAATTACATAATGCAGTATCACATGTTAGTTGTCAGTACTTCTTCTCTGGAGGACTCTGGCAATTTTGTGGAGGACCTGGAATGTGGCATTAAAGTTGGATGCCTAAAAGTGAGCTGTATCTCTCCCAGCCTAAAGGTTTCCTTGCATGACATTCAGGAAAATTAATCCAAATTAACTATATGTGTGAATTTAAGGTAGATTAGCTAAACTGAATTAAACCCCGGAGTGGACACATTCAGAATTAAAGTAGCCTAACTTCAGTTTACTTTATTCACTGAATTTTTGGTTTAGCTTAATTCAGAATTAAAGTGGCTTTAATTTGGTTTAGTTTAATTCATTGAATTAAGATGGGATGAATTACATTCCAGGAACTTTAAAATTGCCGAAGACCTATTTTACTACTGGAAAAACACAAACAGAAAAATCTGAAGGAAAAAAAGGCTGTTTTAATATATCATGTACTTTACTCTCCATTCTGATATATTTAACCTACTTTGCAGTTCACCTTCAAATCACCGTGTGTGTGTGTGTGTGTGAGTGAGTGTGAGAGAGAGAGAGAGAGAAACAGAATTATGTGGAGGGCAGTATGAAGGAAGAATTGGTGTTTGAGTTGGGAGAGGCCTGTGTAAGGGAGAAGCAAAGGAAGAGGATCTTTACTCTGATAAATCATAAGAGACTTGTCAATAGTGAAAAGAAAAGGAGTACTTGTGGCACCTTAGAGACTAACCAATTTATTTGAGCATGAGCTTTCGTGAGCTACAGCTCACTTCATCGGATGCATACCGTGGAAACTGCAGCAGACTTTATATACACACAGAGAATATGAAACAATACCTCCTCCCACCCCACTGTCCTGCTGGTAATAGCTTATCTAAAGTGATCATCAGGTTGGGCCATTTCCAGCACAAATCCAGGTTTTCTCACCCTCCACCCCCCCACACAAATTCACTCTCCTGCTGGTGATAGCCCATCCAAAGTGACAACTCTTTACACAATGTGCATGATAATCAAGTTGGGCCATTTCCTGCACAAATCCAGGTTCTCTCACCTCCTCAACCCCCTCCCAAAAACCACACACACAAACTCACTATCCTGCTGGTAATAGCTCATCCAAAGTGACCACTCTCCCTACAATGTGCATGATAATCAAGGTAGGCCATTTCCAGCACAAATCCAGGTTTTCTCACACGCCCCCCAGCCCCATACACACACAAACTTTTTGCGAATACAGACTAACACGGCTGTTACTCTGAAACTTGTCAATAGTGGAGTGCCACACCCCTTCCTTCTGTCCCCACCTCTCCCATACCTTTTTCCGCTTGCATACTTCCCTTTGTTTCCCCCCACCAATGTCTCCAGGCACTCCTCTCCTCTTGGCCCTCTGTACAATCCTGCTACCTGCCATGCATCTCCCCAAAGCCCACTCAGCCCATCATGTCCCCTTTAAGACTGGGTCTATCAGCCTTCTCTTCCCCATCCTACACAGACCTTAACTCTCCCCCTCATGCTTATCTCTTCCTGATGGTCCACCCTTATACGTCCTGCGGCCCACTGCCTCACCGGGGTGAATGCAGAATACAGCTATCTAGAAAAAATGTCAAGAGAAAATCTTTTTTTTTTTTTTAAATTGTGTTTGTCCATAACTCAGGTATCTGATGGATCTGCACATTTCCACTAGCTAATCTTTGCATAGCTCAAACATTAATCCTGAATAAGAGAAATAACTGTGTATGTTTAATTAAGTAGCTACATCCAAAATATTAAGAGAAGTATGTGTAAGGGTAAGTCTATATTGCAATTAAAACCCAGGCTCATGGGGCTTGGGCTAAGTGGCTGTCTAACTGCAGAATAGATGCTGTAGCTCAATCTGGGAGGGTCCCAGGGCTTGAGCTGCAGACCGACCCCGAATGTCTACACCGCAATTAAACAGCCCTTTAGCCTGAGCCCTGTGAGAGCAAGTCAGCTTGCACAAGCCAGCTGCAGTTTTTTAATTGCTGTGTCCACATAAGCACAGTTGCCATAAATTCCAAACTTCACTTACCCACTTAGGGTGCTATGTATGGCGAGCTAAAGAAAAATGTGAAAAAACAAACATTTTTAAAAGGGAGTTTCACAGAAAAATCAGTAAACACTTAAGGGGGAAAAAAGACATATGAAACCCAGTTGTCCTCTTGAGTGTTATTGTCCCAATTTTGGAAACTCTGTCTATACTATCCGCCAGATTGGCAGACAGCGATCAATCCAGCGGGGGTTGATTTATCGTGTCTAGTCTAGATGCGATAAATTAACCGCCGGCCGCTCTCCCATCAACTCCGGTACTATACCGGAGCAAGAGGCACAAGCAGAGTTGATGGGGAAGTGGCAGCAGTCAATTCACTGCAGTGAAGACACTGTGGTGAGTAGATCTAAGTACTTCAACTTCAGCTATGTTATTCACGTAGCCGAAGTTGCGTAACTTAGATCGATCCTTCCCCCGCCGTGTAGACCAGGCCTAAGTTCAATCACTGAAGTGTGGAAAACAGGGATTTCAGTCGTGGTTAACTACAAGTGACAGGCTCAATGCCATCTTAAGAAGCAGCAGTTACTGATGTCTCCATAATATACACAAATATTTTGCACACACATTTATTAACAGAGTTTCAATTCTGTTTTCTATAGTAAAAGAAAAACTGATAAAATCATCAGTGTTAGCAGCTCAGGATTTAAGAGCATCCCTGCCACAAACTAATATGCACACACAGGAAGTCTTATATTACCAAGTTTATGTTCATATTTAGTCAGTGAGAAAGTAACTCCTTAAATTACAAGAGAGTCCAAAATGTCAGATAATCATATTAAACAAATACAATGTTTTTAAAACATTTTTACTATGCATTCTGCAGCTGGAAAAATCACTACTAAACAAATTTTAAACTCAAATGAGAGTCAAAATTTAGGAGATCAAATGCATTAATCTGGAAAATTATTTCAAATTACTTTCTGGTGCACAAATTTATGACTGACAGTTGGAAAGAAAGATAGATATGATCTGGGTTAAATTCCTAATCGAGCAAAGTTATTGTAATCCATGCATTTCCGAAACAAGGTGTGCTATTTGAAATTTTGGATTAAAAAAAATCTTATATAAACCTCTTTTATTCAAGCCAGAATCCTCTCTAAACTAAGTTGCATTTTCATTCTTAACAAGATATATCAAGTGGATCAATTGAGTCTAGAGGCCTCTCAACAGAAAACCAAAGAACAAGGTTGAGAGTTTTAAGAAACTGGATATTTATGACTGAACTCAAGCATGGGACACTTTTATATCACCTAATGTGTAAAATAGTAAATTAGTCACCACCAAACCAAGCAAGTTGGTATACTAAAGTATAACTGAAATCACCACCTGAGCAAGATGCTTCAGCATAATAAATCTAAGATGAGTTAAAAGCCTATCCTTAATGAGTCCATCACTCTTCCCCATGTCTCAAGCATGTAAACCATAGAACTTAACATGACACTAATGTGTCAGATATATTGCCTTTACTGTTTAAATTTTCAAATTTTGCACATGCTTTTAATTCCTTCAATTGAAAAACAAACTAGGGGAGTGTGGTATAGATGAAATTACTAAAAGGTGGGTGCACAACTGCTTGAAAGACTATATTCAAAGAGAAAAGGAGTACTTGTGGCACCTTAGAGACTAACCAATTTATTTGAGCATAAGCTTTCGTGAGCTACAGCTCACTTCATCGGATGCATACCGTGGAAACTGCAGCAGACTTTATATATACACAGAGAATATGAAACAATACCTCCTCCCACCCCACTGTCCTGCTGGTAATAGCTTATCTAAAGTGATCATCAGGTGGGCCATTTCCAGCACAAATCCAGGTTTTCTCACCCTCCACCCCCGCACACAAATTCACTCTCCTGCTGGTGATAGCCCATCCAAAGTGACAACTCTCTACACAATGTGCATGACAATCAAGTTGGGCTATTTCCTGCACAAATCCAGGTTTTCTCACATCCCCCCCAGGAGGGTTCCCTCAACCCACCTAGCAATATTGTTAACCTATCCAACTATACTCTCAGCCCAGCAGAAGCAGCTGTTCTATCTCGGGGCCTCTCCTTCTGCCCCTCCACCCCCACGAACATGATACAGTTCTGTGGTGACCTAGAATCCTATTTTCGACGTCTCCGACTCAAGGAATATTTCCAAAATACCTCTGAACAGCATACTAATCCACAGAGATCTCCCTACCAACACTACAGAAAGAGGGATTCTAGGTGGACTCCTCCTGAAGGTCGAAACAGCAGACTGGACTTGTACATAGAGTGCTTCCACCGACGTGCACGGGCTGAAATTGTGGAAAAGCAGCATCACTTGCCCCATAACCTCAGCCATGCGGAACGCAATGCCATCCACAGCCTCAGAAACAACTCTGACATCATAATCAAAAAGGCTGACAAAGGAGGTGCTGTCGTCATCATGAATAGGTCGGAATATGAACAAGAGGCTGCTCGGCAGCTCTCCAACACGAGTTTCTACAAGCCATTACCCTATGATCCCACTGAGAGTTACCAAAAGCAACTACAGCATTTGCTCAAGAAACTTCCTGAAAAAGCACAAGATCAAATCCGCACAGACACACCCCTGGAACCCAGACCTGGGATATTCTATCTACTACCCAAGATCCATAAACCTGGAAATCCTGGGCGCCCCATCATCTCAGGCATTGGCATCCTGACAGCAGGATTGTCTGGCTATGTAGACTCCCTCCTCAGGCCCTACGCTACCAGCACTCCTAGCTATCTTCGAGACACCACTGACTTCCTGAGGAAACTACAATCCATTGGTGATCTTCAGCAAAAAAACACCATCCTGGTCACTATGGATGTAGAAGCCCTCTACACCAACATTCCACACAAAGATGGACTACAAGCCATCAGGAACAGCATCCCTGACAATGTCACAAAAAGCCTGGTGGCTGAGCTTTGTGACTTTGTCCTCACCCACAAATATTTCACATTTGGGGACAATGTACACCTTCAAATCAGCGGCACTGCTATGGGTACCCGCATGGCCCCACAGTATGCCAACATTTTTATGGCTGAGTTAGAACAACGCTTCCTCAGCTCTCGTCCCCTAAAGCCCCTACTCTACTTGCGCTATATTGATGACATCTTCATCATCTGGACCCATGGAAAAGAAGCCCTTGAGGAATTCCACCATGATTTCAACAATTTCCATCCCACCACCAACCTCAGCCTGGTCCAGTCCACACAAGAGATCCACTTCCTGGACACTACAGTGCTAATAAACAATGGTCACATAAACACCACCCTATACCGGAAACCTACTGACTGCTATTCCTACCTGCATGCCTCCAGCTTTCACCCTGACCACACCACACGATCCATCGTCTACAGCCAAGCTCTGTGATACAACCGCATTTGCTCCAACCCCTCAGACAGAGACAAACACCTACAAGATCTCTGTCAAGCTTTCTTACAACTACAATACCCATCTGCAGAAGTAAAGTAACAGATTGATAGAGCCAGAAGAGTTCCCAGAAGTTACCTACTACAGGACAGGCCTAACAAAGAAAATAACAGAACGCCACTAGCCATCACCTTCAGCCCCCAACTAAAACCCCTCCAACGCATTATTAAGGATCTACAACCTATCCTAAAGGATGACCCAGCACTCTCACAAATCTTGGGAGACAGGCCAGTCCTTGCCTACAGACAGCCCCACAACCTGAAGCAAATACTCACCAACAACCACATACCACACAACAGAACCACTAACCCAGGAACTTATCCTTGCAACAAAGCCCGTTGCCAACTGTGTCCACATATCTATTCAGGGGACACCATCACAGGGCCTAATAACATCAGCCACACTATCAGAGGCTCGTTCACCTGCACATCCACCAATGTGATATATGCCATCATGTGCCAGCAATGCCCTTCTGCCATGTACATTGGTCAAACTGGACAGTCTCTACGTAAAGGAATAAATGGACACAAATCAGATGTCAAGAATTATAACATTCATAAACCAGTCGGAGAACACTTCAATCTCTCTGGTCACGCAATCACAGACATGAAGGTCGCTATCTTAAAACAAAAAAACTTCAAATCCAGACTCCAGCGAGAAACTGCTGAATTGGAATTCATTTGCAAATTGGATACTATTAATTTAGGCTTAAATAGAGACTGGGAGTGGCTAAGTCATTATGCAAGGTAGCCTGTGTCCTCTTGTTTTTTCCTACCCCCCCCCCCAGATGTTCTGGTTTAACTTGGATTTAAACTTGGAGAGTGGTCAGTTTAGATGAGCTATTACCAGCAGGAGAGTGAGTTTGTGTGTGTATGGGGGTGGGGGGGATGTGAGAAAACCTGGATTTGTGCAGGAAATAGCCCAACTTGATTGTCATGCACATTGTGTAGAGAGTTGTCACTTTGGATGGGCTATCACCAGCAGGAGAGTGAATTTGTGTGGGGGGGTGGAGGGTGAGAAAACCTGGATTTGTGCTGGAAATGGCCCACCTGATGATCACTTTAGATAAGCTATTACCAGCAGGACAGTGGGGTGGGAGGAGGTATTGTTTCATATTCTCTGTGTATATATAAAGTCTGCTGCAGTTTCCACGGTATGCATCCGATGAAGTGAGCTGTAGCTCACGAAAGCTTATGCTCAAATAAATTGGTTAGTCTCTAAGGTGCCACAAGTACTCCTTTTCTTTTTGCGAATACAGACTAACACGGCTGCTACTCTGAAACCTATATTCAAAGAGTAGTTATGAATGGTTTGTTGTCAAATGGGAAGAATGCATCTATTAGAGTCCCGCAGGGTCTGTCCTGGGTCTGATACTATTCAATATTTTCATTAAGGACTCAGATAATGTAATGGAGAACATGCTTACAAAATTTGTGAATGGCATCAAGCTGAGAGGGATTGTAAACACTTTGGAGGACAGGATCAGAATTCAAAATCACCTTGATAAATTTGAGAACTGATCTGAAATCAACAAGATGAAATTAAATAAAAAGATAAACAAAGAACTACACTTACAAGGAAAAATCAAATGCACAAATACAAAATGGGAAAGAACTGGCTATACAGTATTACCACAGAAAAGGATCTGGGGATTATAGTGGATCACAAATTGAACATGAGCCAACAATGTGATGCAGTTGCAAGAAAGGCTGACACTCTTCAGAAAGAGTATTAAAGTAGCATTATAGGTTAGACATGGGAGGTAATTATCCCGCTCTACTAAGCAAAGGCGAGACTTCAGCTGGAGTAGTATGACCAGTATTGGGCACTACACTTTAGGAAATACGTGGATGAACTGAGGAGAGTTCAGAGAAGGTCAACAAAAATGATAAAAGATTTAGAAAAATCAACCTATGAGGAAAGGTTAAAAAACTGGACATGTTTAGTCTTAAGAAAAGAAGACTGAAGGGGGACCTAATAACAGTCTTCAAATGTGTTAAGGGCTGTTACAAAAAGAATAATGATCAATTGGTCCCCAAGTTTGTTGAAGGTAGGACTGGGAAGAATTGGCTTAATCTACACACAGCAAGGGAGATTTTGGTTACATTTGGGCAAAAACTAACTATACAGACAATTAAGTACAGGAATAGGTTGCCAAGTGAAAATGTGGAATCCCCATGACTGAAGGTTTTTAAGAAAAGGTTGGCCAAACACTTGTCAGTGACCGTCTAGACTCTAGGCTTACCTTGTCCTGCTTCAGTGCAAAGGATGGACTAGATCACCTGCTAACATCTCTTCCAGCACTAAATTTCTTCGATCCTATGATACGGCATTATCATGGCTTGAAAAATCCACTCATCAATTTGCCTGGGATGAGTGCCATCAACCTCTGTAGAATCTAAGTTTGCATTTAAAATAAAATTAGTTCCTAATCCTTACTATTGTGAAGATAACTTTCTGAACATGAATCAAGCACAAACAGATATGATTCCTGCGTGTGAAAAAGCTGCTGGACCTTTTTACTACTCATGACTTCTCCAAGGTGCAGTAGAACTTTCAGTGCAGACAGTCTGTTCAGACAAAACTTTGGTACTGGAGCTGTTCACCATAAAAGAGAACCTAAATGGATGCTGAGGCGGGGTACATTTCTCAGACACAAAACAGGAATACACCCAAACAAAAATTAATCCATGATAGGAATCGCAGTATCTAGATAGGAGGGGGTTTTCTCACCAGTGCATTGCCTCTGGACAATGACATTCACCATCTTCGGTGCCAGTCATTAAATCTACTTGCTAATCCTCTGCGTATTTACTCCTGAGGACATTCTATGCCAAAAAATCAAAAATTCTGTGCCAAAAAAATTAAAATTCTGCGCACAAGATTTTAAAATTCTGCAAATTTTATTTGTCTAATAAATGTGGAGGCTCCAGCATGGCATTGGGGAGCACAAGTCACTGCTGCACAGAGGTGGGAGATCACTGTGCAGCTCCCCTGCCCCACAGGACATGGACTCAGCGGTGAGGCTGCACCCAATCCTGACACAGAACAAGGACTGGGCCTGCCCCAGAAACATCCCAAGGCCCTGTTCCTCCATGCCAGGTGCACCAGGTGTGGGAGGCAGGCTCAGCAATGCAGGATCCAAATGTGGAGGGGCTTAGTGTGGGGTGATCCAGGTGTGAGCTGAGAGGGTTCTGTGTGGGGCAATCTGGGTGCAGACAGTTCAGTGGGGAAATGCAGGTGCAGAGGGGATGTGGATGCACTGGGGCTTGTTGGGCAGTTTTGGGTGCAATGGTAATGGAACTCTACAGGGGGATGCTGGGGGGAGTGGGGATCTTGGTGCAACTGGTTGGGTCTCGGTGGGGTAGGGATCTGGGGGGCGGGTGGCTTGTTGTGGGGCTCATCAGGGGGGCTCTGAGTGCAGGGGGGTAAGGTTTGGCAGGAGGGTCTGGGTATGAGGAGGTCTAGATGCATGGGGGTAGGACAGACCAGGGAGCAGCACCCTGTACAGGGATCCCTCCCCCTGCAGCTAAGGAACAAAGGGTGCAGGAAGCGGGAGGTAGGGGAAAGAGAGTTTGCAGAACTTCCTGCAGCTGGGAGAGAAATCTGGAGGTGGGTCTGACCCAGCCCTGGATGGCGTACAGGGCAAGAGGAAGTCTCGTCCTCCCTGGTCCAGCCCAGACTAGCAGCTGAGCTGGGCGCAGGGTAGAAATCACCAGCCGGGTCTTCCCTAATCCCACCTCCTGCCCCATAGTGATTTACCTCTCTGCCAGCTGCCCTGGGCACCTAAAACATACTGCTGGAGAGGGTCGCATGACCGCTCTTGGGTCTTCCCTGTCAGAAAACCATTTTTCTGCAGGGAAGCAAAGAAATCTGCAGAGGACATTAATTCTGCACAAGCGCAGTGGCACAGAATTCCCCCAGGAGTACATATTAGATGACTGGTAATATTTCCATGCCCTGGATGCAAGTAGGAAGAGGGATGTGTTTAAGATTGGACATCTACATATGCATGTACATATCTGTGACAACTATGGGAAAGATGATTAAGATATGTTTTTAAAAAGTACTGTTTTGCAAGAGATTTTAAAATTAAATAGAAAGTTTGTTGACAATCTTACAACTAAAAGTATGCATTTTTTTTTTAATTGCAGGGGGCCTAACTAGTTGCTTTGGGAGTGCTGAAGCACAGGAATCTTTCACCATTTTAGCATGCTTAATCCAGGAGTTAATTTTCAAAATAATAGCTAGTCTTGGCTATGAACTCAACACCAACACACTAGGCTCAGTTCTTCTACAAAATGGAAAATTTTAGGTTTATTCTACATGCTTATACTAAATAACAATTTCCGTGCTGTCTTGTGCACCGTGTGCCAATGCCTTCTAAAATCTACATTAGAACGCACCATAATTTGAAATATCACAAGATGGATCTGGTTAACAGAAAAGCAAAATGAAATACACTGAACCCCCCAAATGTCAGTTTCCACAATTCGAAATGGGGTTATAATGATAACCTACTTAATTGGAATGTTAATCTTAAATCATTAAAGTTTGTAAAATGCTTTGGTCTCCTCAAATGGAAGGCATGACTGAATGGAAAAGCATTTTTAATAGACGTATTATCTTCATATAGATTCTTTTAGGAAATTATATGAGGCTTAATTAATATTTGTAAATGTCACTAAAACCCTTGTATTAAAGCTGCTGTGGAAGTAAAAAAATATTAGTATTATTAACAGTCTGAAAACCCAAAATTCAGTTCACAGATCAGTGCTGATGTCATGGGTGGTGGTCATCTCTGTATTTGTGTGATACCAAATCTAAAATAGGCATATTTGAATTCCACTGACAATGCAAAAAAAAAGTATAATAATGTTCTAAATAGAGAAAAATACAATTGGTAGAGAACGTAATGTTTTCTTTCTAGTCCTTCTGATTTATGTTGCACTAACATATGTAGTGATTATACACATTTTTAAACATACATTTATTTAATAATTGTAATGTTTCTTTTTGGAGCTGTTATGGTCTGAGACCACATTTGATTTACAAACACTTCAGTACACAGATTGTTTGTGATTAATCATATTGGCATCAGCACCAATCCAAGAACCATGCCAAAAGTGTATGCTTTTAAAAGCAACAACAATAATTTGCCCAAGGTCAGACAGAAAGTCTGTAGCAATCAGCAATAGAACCCAGATGCCTTGACTCCCAGGACTGTGTTTTCACCACTAGATGATGCCACCCGCACATGCTGGTTGTTCAATAAATACAGTCAGTACCAATCAATTTATTAGTTGTAACTCAAACGTTTCTGAAGTTTCTCAGCAGTTACAGAATACATTTGCATTCAGTCAAACCCTGCAACCACCTCCATCAGCACTGTTTTGGTTTCAGAGGCTTTCTTGGCCCTGGTCTACACTAGGACGTTAGGTCGAATTTAGCAGCGTTAAATCTATGTAAACCTGCACCCGTCCACACAATGAAGCCCTTTATTTCGACTTAAAGGGCTCTTAAAATCGATTTCCTTACTCCACCCCTGACAAGTGGATTAGCGCTTAAATCGACGTTGCCGGCTCGAATTTGGGGTACTGTGGACACAATTCGATGGTAATGGCCTCCGGGAGCTATCCCAGAGTGCTCCATTCTGACCGCTCTGGACAGCACTCTCAACTCAGATGCACTGGCCAGGTAGACTGGAAAAGAACCGCGAACTTTTGAATCTCATTTCCTGTTTAGCCAGTGTGGCAAGCTGCAGGTGACCATGCAGAGCTCATCAGCAGAGGTGACCATGATGGAGTCCCAGAATCACAAAAGAGCTCCAGCATGGACCGAACGGGAGGTACGGGATCTGATCGCTGTTTGGGGAGAGGAATCCGTGCTATCAGAACTCCGTTCCAGTTTTCGAAATGCCAAAACCTTTGTCAAAATCTCCCAGGGCATGAAGGACAGAGGCCATAACAGGGACCCGAAGCAGTGCCGCGTGAAACTGAAGGAGCTGAGGCAAGCCTACCAGAAAACCAGAGAGGTGAACAGCTGCTCTGGGTCAGAGCCCCAAAAATGCCATTTCTATGATGAGCTGCATGCCATTTTAGGGGGTTCAGCCACCACTACCCCAGCCGTGTTGTTTGACTCCTTCAATGGAGATGGAGGCAATACGGAAGCAGGTTTTGGGGACGAAGAAGATGAGGAGGAGGAGGAGGTTGTAGATAGCTCACAGCAAGCAAGCGGAGAAACCGGTTTTCCCGACAGCCAGGAACTGTTTCTCACCCTAGACCTGGAGCCAGTACCCCCCGAACCCACCCAAGGCTGCCTCCTGGACCCAGCAGGCGGAGAAGGGACCTCTGGTGAGTGTACCTTTTAAAATACTATACATGGTTTAAAAGCAAGCATGTGAAAGGATTACTTTGCCCTGGCATTTGCGGTTCTCCTAGATGTAGTCCTAAAGCCTTTGCAAAAGGTTTCTGGGGAGGGCAGCCTTATTGCGTCCTTCATGGTAGGACACTTTACCACTCCAGGCCAGTAACACGTACTCGGGAATCATTGTAGAACACAGCATTGCAGTGTATGTTTGCTGGCATTCAAACAACGTCCGTTCTTTATCTCTCTGTGTTATCCTCAGGAGAGTGAGATATAATTCATGGTCACCTGGTTGAAATAGAGTGCTTTTCTTCAGGGGACACTCAGAGGAGCCCATTCCTGCTGGGCTGTTTGCCTGTGGCTAAACAGAAATGTTCCCCGCTGTTAGCCACAGGGAGGGGGGAAGGTTGAGGGGGTAGTCACGCGGTGGGAGGAGGCAAAATGCGACCTTGTAACGAAAGCACATGTGCTATGTATGTAATGTTAACAGCAAGGTTTACCCTGAAAGAGTGTAGCCACTGTTTTATAAAATGTGTCTTTTTAAATACCGCTGTCCCTTTTTTTTTCTCCAACAGCTGCATGTGTTTCAATGATCACAGGATCTTCTCCTTCCCAGAGGCTAGTGAAGCTTAGAAAGAAAAAAAACGCACTCGCGATGAAATGTTCTCCGAGCTCATGCTGTCCTCCCACACTGACAGAGCACAGACGAATGCGTGGAGGCAAATAATGTCAGAGTGCAGGAAAGCACGAAATGACCGGGAGGAGAGGTGGAGGGCTGAAGAGAGTAAGTGGCGGGCTGAAGACAGGGCTGAAGCTCAAATGTGGCGGCAGCGTGATGAGAGGAGGCAGGATTCAATGCTGAGGCTGCTGCAGGACCAAACCAGTATGCTCCAGTGTATGGTTGAGCTGCAGCAAAGGCAGCTGGAGCACAGACTACCACTGCTGCCCCTCTGTAACCAACCGCCCTCCTCCCCAAGTTCCATAGCCTCCTCACCCAGACGCCCAAGAATGCGGTGGGGGGGCCTCCGGCCAACCAGCCACTCCACCACAGAGGATTGCCCAAAATAAAGAAGGCTATCATTCAATAAATTTTAAAGTTGTAAACTTTTAAAGTGCTGTGCTTAAAGTGCTGTGTGGCATTTTCCTTCTCTCCTCCACCACCCCTCCTGGGCTACCTTGGTAGTCATCCCCCTATTTGTGTGATGAATGAATAAAGAATGCATGAATGTGAAGCAACAATGACTTTATTGCCTCTGCAAGCGGTGATTGAAGGGAGGAGGGGCGGGTGGTTAGCTTACAGGGAAGTAGAGTGAACCTAGGGGCGGGGGGTTTCATCAAGGAGAAACAAACAGAACTTTCACACCGTAGCCTGGCCAGTCATGAAACTGGTTTTCAAAGCTTCTCTGATGCGTACCGCGCCCTCCTGTGCTCTTCTAACCGCCCTGGTGTCTGGCTGCGCGTAACCAGCAGCCAGGCGATTTGCCTCAACCTCCCACCCTGCCATAAACGTCTCCCCCTTACTCTCACAGATATTGTGGAGCACACAGCAAGCAGTAATAACAGTGGGAATATTGGTTTCGCTGAGGTCTAAGCGAGTCAGTAAACTGCGCCAGCGTGCCTTTAAACGTCCAAATGCACATTCTACCACCATTCTGCACTTGCTCAGCCTGTAGTTGAACAGCTCCTGACTACTGTCCAGGCTGCCTGTGTACGGCTTCATGAGCCATGGCAGTAAGGGGTAGGCTGGGTCCCCAAGGATACATATAGGCATTTCAACATCCCCAACAGTTATTTTCTGGTCTGGGAATAAAGTCCCTTCCTGCAGCTTTTGAAACAGACCAGAGTTCCTGAAGATGCAAGCATCATGCACCTTTCCCGGCCATCCCACGTTGATGTTGGTGAAACGTCCCTTGTGATCCACCAGAGCTTGCAGCACTATCGAAAAGTACCCCTTGCGGTTTATGTACTCGGCGGCTTGGTGCTCCGGTGCCAAGATAGGGATATGAGTTCCGTCTATAGCCCCACCACAGTTAGGGAATCCCATTGCAGCAAAGCCATCCACTATGACCTGCACATTTCCCAGGGTCACTACCCTTGATATCAGCAGATCTTTGATTGCGTGGGCTACTTGCATCACAGCAGCCCCCACTGTAGATTTGCCCACTCCAAATTGATTCCCAACTGACCGGTAGCTCTCTGGCGTTGCAAGCTTCCACAGGGCTATCACCACTCGCTTCTCAACTGTGAGGGCTGCTCTCATCTTGGTATTCATGCGCCTCAGGGCAGGGGAAAGCAAGTCACAAAGTTCCATGAAAGTGCCCTTACGCATGCGAAAGTTTCGCAGCCACTGGGAATCGTCCCAGACCTGCAACACTATGCGGTCCCACCAGTCTGTGCTTGTTTCCCGAGCCCAGAATCGGCGTTCCACAGCATGAACCTGCCCCATTAGCACCATGATGCATGCATTGGCAGGGCCCATGCTTTCACAGAAATCTGTGTCCATGTCCTGATCACTCATGTGACCGCGCTGACGTCGCCTCCACGCCCGGTATCACTTTGCCAGGTTCTGGTGCTGCATATACTGCTGGATAATGTGTGTGGTGTTTAATGTGCTCCTAATTGCCAAAGTGAGCTGAGCGGCCTCCATGCTTGCCTTGGTATGGCGTCCGCACAGAAAAAAGGCGCGGAACGATTGTCTGCCGTTGCTCTGACAGAGGGAGGGGCGACTGACGACACGGCTTTCAGGGTTGGCTTCAGGGAGCTAAAATCAACAAAGTGGGTGTCTTTACATCAAGGAGTATTTCAGGCAGGACTTCACGGAGGGTTCCAATAAGAAATGGTGCACCTAAGTTATCGTTCTTATTGGAACAAGGAGGTTAGCCTGGCCTCTGATTGATACATGGCTAGATTTACCTCGCTGCACCTTCTCTGTGAGTGACTGCAGTGTGACCTAGAGGAATGAGTCCCCTAGACAGGGGAGGAGGCAAATGAGTACAAAACAAATCTGGTCTATTTCTTGTTTTGACCCACTCCATCTATCTTTTACATCTTTGGCTGGCAGCAGACGGTGTAGAAGGACTGCATGCCATCCACATCTCATGGCTGCTCGGCAGAAGATGGTACAGTACGACTGCTAGCAATCCTCATCTCTTGCCTGCCTGGCAGAAGATGGTACAGTACGACTGCTAGCAATCCTCATCTCTTGCCTGCCTGGCAGAAGATGGTACAGTACGACTGCTAGCAGTCCGTATCGCCTGCCCGCTCACCATAAGACGGTTCAATAGGACTGACTGCAGGACTAAAGAGAATGACCTGGTCAAGTCACTCCAAATTTAGTCCCTGCGCCCATGTCTGCCCAGGCGCTCCCAGCCGACGTGGCCAGGAGCACCTCGGACACGACGAGGACGACTACCAATCGTATTGCACCGTCTGCTGCCAGAAGGCAATGGGTTGCTGCTACTGTGCAGCAAAGCCGTACCGCATCTGCCAGCACCCAGGAGACATAGGGTGACGGTTACCTGAGCGGGCTCCATGCTTGCCGTGGTATGGCGTCTGCACAGGTAACTCAGGAAAAAAGGCGCAAAATGATTGTCTGCCCTTGCTTTCACGGAGGGAGGGAGGGAACGGGGGCCTGACGATATGTACCCAGAACCACCCGCGACAATATTTTAGCCCCATCAGGCATTGGGATCTCAACCCAGAATTCCAATGGGCAGCGGAGACTGCGGGAACTGTAGGATAGCTACCCACAGTGCAACGCTCCGGAAGTCGACTCTAGCCTCGGTACTGTGGAAGCGCTCCGCCGAGTTAATGCACTTAATGCACTTAGAGCATTTTCTGTGGGGACACACACACTCGAATATATAAAACCGATTTCTAAAAAACCGACTTCTATAAATTCGACCTTATTCCGTAGTGTAGACATACCCTTGGTACAGACATTATTAGGGTAGAAGACCAACAAATTCCAAAACATGTTTACTGAAGACTGTTGCTACATGGCCAGCAACCATGTGGTCACCAAAACCTTCAGTGGCACAATAAGATTGCCTGTGATGGACATAAATTGAATATACAGCCAGATCACATTAAGGACCTAGGTGGCAACTGATCAGCAAGGAGGCAACATCCCTTTGGGATTTTCCATGATGATGATGATTTACATTCAGCTTTTATCTAATTTAAATGCACCCAAATGCTTTCCTTACTTATTATAAAAATTAAAAGAAAGAAAATTATATATTTTATACGTATCCAAATAACTATAAAAGTGTCAACGGTGGAAATGCCTTTGAATCACCACAATAAATACAGTTTTAGAGTGCATACATTGCATTATACTAAGTACAGTAAAATTATTTTGAAGACAGATCTTTCATTTTGACACATATCACAGACTATTACTATCATCTGGGTTGACAGGTGGTAAGCGTAGAACATTCTACCAGAATAGGGAATGACAATTATTCCCGTGTACTTTAGCCACTCAATGTATTGAATTGCAAATAGCAGCTACATGACTTTAATACTGTCTTAAGATGTACAGATTCACAGACAAAATACAAGTGAAGAAAGCACTGCAAGAATCCAAATTCTTTTAGGCAGTTTTTCATTACAGCAACTATAAGAAACAGCAAGAGGAGGAATCCTCAATTCTAAGAGCACAATTAATTCCAACTAAAAATCCATTTCTTTACAACATTATAGCACAATCAAAAAGTGAATTTCTTGTTGTGCTAGCACAGCAGGATATTACTTACATGCAAGAAGCCAGCAGCCAGACCATGCAAAAATATATTCAGGTTGGCAAGTTTTAATGAAACTTCCTCCACCCCCACCCACACAGAAAGGAACTGAAGAGAAGAGTTAACAGCTGGTGAGTTAAACTGAAAATTTATTCATTTTATGATGCTCAATTCTGGACATCTGATGACAAAAAATTAAAGAAGCTGTCAAGAGGACTTGATGTATCTATAGACTAACAACAGGATACAAAGACTCTCACCTCCAAAACCCTAATCCTGCTAACTTACACAGATGCTTAACCATGAGTAGGCCAACTGAAGTCAATGGGACTGGTTGTGGTAGTAAGGTTATGTACATTCATAACTGTTTGTAGGATCAGGTACCATGTCACTATTTTGAACTTGGCCCAAGTTTGTAGGCTGCGTAGGGGCTCACATAAACTGAGTAGATGGTTTCAATCCAGGTACTATGCATGGGTATACAATGATTGCAACCTACCTGTCAGTCTCATCAGGCTGACCAAGCATTAAATTGGCCTGGAAAATTACCCTAAAGGTAAAAGGTTAGTTAATCTTAGTAGCTCACCTGAGATAAGGCGCTTAAATATACAGCAATGGGTACAGTATAAACTCTTGGTGTGGTGTACATTCATTAATTCTCTATCTAAACATTTCAGAAAAGTCTGAAATATCTGTGGAACATTAATAAAATCACAGTTGGCAAAATGAAAATGAATTACCTCATTCTGGGGAGGAAACTATTCTATTCTAGGTGTCATGAATTTAAAGCTCCACTCCATCACACTTAGATGAATTAATTTTATCACGCTTAATTTTATGTAAAAAGAAAAGGAGTACTTGTGGCACCTTAGAGACTAACAAGTACTCCTTTTCTTTTTGCGAATACAGACCAACACGGCTGCTACTCCGAAACCTTAATTTTATGTGTGAGTAGTCCAGTTGTGTATACCCGTTAAGTTTTTGCAGGATCCAGATTCAATATTTTTTAAAAAAAACTATACAGAATGCATGAAAGTTTAACTACCTTTACTCATTTCAATGATAATTTTTGTCTTAACCTTGGAATTAAATTAATCTACAAGTACTTCATATCTAAAAAGGCCAAGGTTTTAAATTTTCTTAGATATCTATCTATCTATATCTATATCACTCTTCTCTCATTTTGTCAATTCTCAAATGCCACCCTGGGTCATTTGTCTGTCTTATCTCCTATTGCATCTTATCATAAACCTATGGTGTGACCTCTCTAGGGCAGGGACTGTCTTCTTGTTACTTGTTTCTATAGTCCTAATACAATGGGTCTTGATTGGGTCTTATGTACTACCGTACAACAAATAAAGATAATAATTCACTGAACACTATTGCCAAACAAATACCAAATCAATCATAAATAGACTTTCTAAAATTAGGACCTTACTTGCTTGCAAAACAATCATAAAATATTAGCAGCCCAGACAAGATCTACACCTTAAAACTTTAATCATGATAGTAAAGATAATGAAAAAGCTAAAGATGGATATTTTACTCACCCCAGCTGTGTGAGTGAATAGAATTATTAAAGTCATACATGTGCAGACTACTATAATTTTTAATATTAATATGAGATTAAGGCTGAACATACCTGCTACGGTTGCTTACATGAGAAGATGAATTATTTCTAGTTTCTCATTTTATAAAATCACTTACATAGCATTAATTTTAGCCAGCTTTTAAAAGCATCTCATTTCTGTAATGAAGGGTTTTTTCCTTGATGATGACTTTAAAAATCTCACTTTCATTTTTTCTCAAAAAACCTTCCTCATTGAAGGTGTCACATGAAGTACAAGTTACTCAAGGCAGTTATGAAACTAGATTTAAAACTCCTTGCTATTTCCTAAGATTATCTTGCCTTCTATTATGAAAGGAATTCATAAAACAATAGGGATCATGTTATGATGACTTTTCTTGTACAACTCATACACATTTCCCTAATCAGGAGTTATTTTTAAAGCTACTAAATTTCTTAGAGAACTTCCGAGAATTTAGAAATCAAAAGGTACTGTATCATATAAGCAGTCACCCTATACTGTTATCTATAGAGTGCCTTAACGTACATGGGTGTATTATACAAACATACGATGACAATTATCATCATCTTTCTTTCTATCCTGAAACTTGTGGAAGGAGGAAGAAGTGGAGGTTCCCTCTATTCATGAGTGATATCTAAAGCTATCAGCAATTCCTAAAACAAGATCACAACATTCATTGACCAAAAGGTGCTACCATAACTCAGTTTACTGAATTCATTTAATCTCTAACCTAGTCAGAGGCTGTGCTGCTGTAGCAAGATCTATACTCCAAGGTTCTGATCTTGCAAAGAGTTATACAAGTGCTTAACTTTATGAACTTCAGTCCTGTTTACTTCAGTTAGGTTACATACCTGCACAAATTAAGCATGTGCATAAATCTTCACAGGAATAGATCCTAAATCTGCAAATAAGTCGCCATCATTTGCAGTCACCCTCTTGTTCATGTTCCTGTCCTAACACACAGGGAAATTCCTCCCACGGGGAAAAAATTCTAAAAGATACAACAGGCAATGAGCTCTGTGTTGGCTGACATCTGACCCGCATGAAATGTCATGTAAATCCACCAAGTGCTATGTAGGTACAAGGATCTGCTTTCACAACAATAGTTTATAGAGGAAAACAATGGCTATGAAATCCTGAAATCTGGACGGAGAGGAATGAGTTCCTGATTGGCATCAAGTCACTACCAAAAGTTACTAATTCCTAAAGACTACCCTGTAACAGGGGATTTGCTTTAAATGAATAATAGGTGCCATCATACCCCATTAAGTGATTCTATAATTAGGGCCCTACCAAATTCATGGCAGTGAAAAACACATCATGGACCATGAAATCTGATCTCCCCTGTGAAATCTGGCACCTAGTTGAGGCCCTAAGCAGGGCTCCAACTGCTAGTCCCGGATGGGGATGGGGAGGAACAAGACTTCCTCTTCCCCTGAAGGGGCTACTCCTGGGATGGGTCAGACTCACCTCCAGAATCTCCCCCAGCTGCAGGAAGCTCCACGGTTCGAGCTGTTACCTCCACCCCCATGAGGCAGGAGACTGCTGGGAAAACCGGACATATGGTAATCCACCCCTACCATACCCTGAGATCCTCACTTCTACGCTGCTGGTGGTGGTGGTGCTGGCTTTAGAGCTGGGCTCCCGGTCAGCAGCCTTCCTCTCTGGTTGCCCAGCTCTGAAGGCAACACCCCTGCCAGCAGCCAGGCAGAAGTACAGGTGGCAATCCCATGACCTGCCTACAATAGCCTTGCAACCCCCCCATGCTGCCTGCCTTTTGGGTCCCACAGGAACCCCAGGGTTACTAAATGGTGAAATTTCAGACATAAACTGAAAACCTGAAATTGACAAATTTTAAAAACCCCTGTCCATGAAATGGACCAAAATGGAATTTGGTAGGGTGTTATCTATAATACTTGTGGTGATGGAAAGTATCCACAACTCATATAAAACCTGGTACCACTTGTAAATCTGTTTCCCCTCCACAGGCATTATATTCCAATATGCAAAAAGAATACCCCTCCCAATATTGTAACCACATGTTGTACTCATGGAAACTCACCTCTTACTGAGCCCAATTTCTAGAAGAGTACTAATTCATAAAGGAATATAACTGTTTGGAAAGTGAAAGCCGTAACACAATTAACTGAATGAATAAGGTCTGGTGACAGCAATGAGTCTGCAACTCAGCCAGATCCTGAACCCCCTGACTGGGGCAATTCCAAGAGGACGTTAGCAAGTGTCTGCAACCCACTCAAATCCCCTGAAATGACACAGCTGACACCCAGCTGAGCTGCAAGGGGGTGCCAGGCAACCCCTGTATCGTCTTCGCCGTCCCGTCCCCCCCAAGCTGGGCTCACGCTGCGGGGGGGCAGGATTGCCAGGCAGAGCCCAGCCCCAAGGGGGGCTCGTGCTGCGGGGAGGGGAGGTGCCAGGCAGAGCAAAACCCCGGCGAGGGAGGTCACACTCGGAGAAGGAGACAAAGCCTCCTGCACAGAAGTGGGGGTCCCCCATGGGACTAGGGCAGTTACCCCTCCCCCCAAGTGAGGCACTCACCTGTCCAGGCAGGACCCGATCTTGCCGCAGTCTGTGGTGTGGTGTGGTGTGCGGCCCGGCCCTGGCCCTGGCCCTGGCCCCTACTCGCGGGGATGGGGCTGCCCAGGGCTCTCTGCCCCCGCTCGGGTGCAGTAAATCAGCTGACAAGCTCCAGCCAGCCGCCGTGACTCCCACAGCAAGTGTCGCAAAGCCTCGCCGCAGTGACTGACGGCAGGTTGAGGAATCGGCGTAACTATGGAGACCACAGCGGCGTGCCCCCCTCCCCCTTTGGTGGACGGGCGGAGCGTTACGGCTGCAGTGCTGCGTGGGGGGGTGTGGCTGGGGCGCTTCGGCTTCCAGAGCGCCCCGCCTTGGGGAGCGGGCGGTGCCTGGTGCAGGAGACAATGACCGTCTTTGGAGAGCGCTTTATATTATGTGGTCATTGCGTTCTCACAGGGCCCAGCAACCTAGTCATGGGCTAAGCTAAGTCAGGAACAGGTCCTCTTATCTCAGAGTATCTCCGCGCCGGGAGTTCCTCTGGGATAACTAATAGCTATCGAAAATAAACGCGTGTTTGATAATAGGCTCTTCAGTCTAGCATAGGAAGGGATAACACGCTCTGATGGTTGGAGCTAGACAAATTCAGACTGGCAATATTGAGGTGTAAATTTGTAATGGCGAGAGTAATTACCTATTGGAATAATTTATGGAGTGTGGACGTGGTTTCACCACCACTGACCATTTTTAAATCAAGGTTGGATGTTTTTATAAACCATTAAGAATGTTGAGGGTGGGGGAAGAGTTCTGTTTCCTGTGTTATACAGGAAATCAGACTAGATGATCACAGTGTTCCTTTCTGGCCTTGGAGTCTGTGAACTAATAAATATTCCAGAATAACTAATAATTATTCCACAAGAGCTAGTTCAGTAAATTTTAAAGTGCAGACAAGCTCTAAACACTGGAGAGTTAGGACAGAGTGCCCACCCATGTGGGGAGTAACTACTTTGTGGGTATTGTAGTTTATCTATGAAGAATATGTGTTTGTTAAAGTACCTACGGGGAAAATACTTATTAGAGAGTATGGGCGCCTGATGATAGTTCCCAGTAACTTCCCGGACTCCGTTTTTTGGGGGGAATACTTGCTACTTAACAGAGATGTTGTGCGAACTAATAAATTAATCTTTGTAAAAATGTAAAGAGCTACCTTAAAGTTATTTTTATAACCTGTAAGACAGTACCTATAAGAGTATTTAATGATTGTAAATTGAGCATGCAATAAAACTGGTGGTCGTCCCATTCCAGGGTGCAATTCAGACTAGTGAGGGGTTGTGTCACCACCTACCCTACATCCTTGGGTGCCTCACAATGCTTTGCTGCTAAAGTTCCCAAACTGGGCCGCTCACAAACAGCATGCAGGTCACACCTTGGGTGTCTATAACTATGGCCTGTCAGCAGCACTCTGGTCACACTCTGGCTTCCACCAGCCTTGATTACCACTTGCAGAGTGACCCCAACACTCCCAGTCCTGAATTTTGAAAAACATTTGTTCCGCCTTGTTCGTCCCTCTCCTGGACAGTTCAAATATTAGAGTTTCCCTTGTAAGGGGCCAATATTCAAGTGGATATTTGAGTGGAGGATATTCGAGTGGAGGTACTCAGTTCAGTTTAAACACAACACTGGATTAGTTCCGATTCAAAAATAAAACGTTTAACTTCAAAGAGAAAGATTTTAAGTGAGTACAATTATAAGGTATTAAAGTCAGAAATGGTTACAAGAGAAATGAAGATAAAATGCTCTCTAATAGCTAACACTCAACAAACTAGACTTGGTTCAAGGTAAAATCCTTACCATATATTCCTAGTGACAGGGCTGACCAAGTTCCAAAGTCCATTCTGACACTCTGTACCTTGGGGGGCATTTACCCTCATATTCCTCGTTTATATATAATTGTGATATTGCATATAAAGCAGGCCACGTGAATTATCAGGGGAAAGGTTATGATCTGCTGAAAGTCACTGTTCTATTAAAATACGTGTATCATTAATGATTTTGAAGTTATGAGAATTGTGTTGTATGGTTGTCACTAAAATATGCTGTGGGTTGGAAAGCATCCAGATACTAGCTCTCCAGAGACAGTGCCAAGGAAAGTAACCAACATCCGGATGGATGTCAAACAACCATTAACAGGCGTGGTCCAGCATGGGAGCTACAATTCGATGACTCACCTGCAAAAAGCCACACCAGGGGAATTGCTCAACCTTGCCTACGGACTCAACAACGCCCACCAGACATGCTTGGACTTATGTTCTCCAAGCTCATCGGACTGAGGGTATAAAACAGAACACAGGGGTCCCATGCTTGGCCTTTTCTCCTCTCCCCCACCTATGCTGCAAGCAACAAAGACACTTAGAAGACTGAAGACTCCAACAGAGAAGACTGGCCCAGGTTTAAGGGACAAACCTGTATATTAAGGACTGCAATATTCAGTGGGGTGAGAAAAACTGCTTAATCTAGATGTTTCCCAGTTTGATAGGGTTGAGAGTTTAGACTGCATGCTTATATTTTATTTTCTTTTGGTAACTAACTCTTACTTTTTTGCCTTATAATCACTTAAATTACTTAAAATCACTTAAATCACTTATAATCACTTAAAATCTATCTTTTGTAGTCAATAAATTTGTTTTAACAGTTTATCTTCACTGGTGAATTTGCCTGAAGTGTTTGGTAAGGCTGTTTGCTCAGGTTTACAAAGGCTGGTGTATATCCACTTTCCATTGATGAAGAGGTGAACCAAGGTACAAGGCTGGGAGCTGGGAGGATTTGATTGGTGCCTTTCTCTGTGTGATTCATGAGTGACTCTGGGAGCATTCATGCAATCTAACTGGGTGTGGGGCTCCACATGCACTTGTGCTGAGTGATACTGTTTGAAGAAGAAAAGGAGTACTTGTGGCACCTTAGAGACTAACCAATTTATTTGAGCATAAGCTTTCGTGAGCTACAGCTCACTTCATCGGATGCATTGGTTAGTCTCTAAGGTGCCGCAAGTACTCTTTTTCTTTTTGCGAATACAGACTAACACGGCTGTTACTCTGAAACCTGTTTGAAGAAGGTGAAAGCATGAAGTTAAGTAAAATACTGACTAAATTTGAGGAACATTGCATGCCAAAAAGGAATGAAAACTTTGAGAGAGACAATTTTTTTACATGCATGCAAAAAACTGATGACACCTGTGACAAAGTGGGAATATTCTTAATGTTTTGTCTGAATACTTGTGCCTCAATTTCCCCTATGTGTTACTCAAATATCTCGGTTGTGGGACAAGAGTGTATGATTGTTAAAGAGACTCCTAGAGGGCAGGAGTCTTGCCATCTGGCTGCCTGGGCCCAGACAATGGCTGACACTCTGTGTCCTGGCAACCAATGGCCGGAGCCCATCCTCTGCAACAGCCAGCTGGAGATGTTGGAGAACACAGAGAGAGGTGGAGGAGAAGTGACCTGTTTGCCCAAGAAAGAGACAAAGGGATGAAGGTGGGGCAGCTAGGTGTGATTGAGGGTGGGCTGCTGAAAGCTGGTCAGTCTGCTGTTCGGGGACTCAAGTGGCAGGGAGTCCAGGGCTCTGGATTCCCCCCCACCCCAGGATGGTCTTTGTGAATGTTCCTAATTTCTGTGCTAACAAGATCTGTTCTATGCTGTGTTCCCAATGACTAACAAACCTTCTGTTTTCCAACCTGGCGGAGAGTCACTGCTGATTATAGAGTTGGGTGCATGGCCCCTTTGGTGGGCATGTAAGGCTTCCCCAGGTGTCCCATTCAGGTGGACTTATTGCAGGGAGCTCACAGTGTGAACAGGAGTTCTGAACATTCCAAGATCAGCCCCAACAGGTACTGAAGCCAAGGAGGCTTGCCCTAATGAGAGTGTGCCCTAAGGGGAGACACACTGCAATAGGGTCCTATCTGACTTCATTCAGAGTGGTTCCAGAGCACCAAGGCTGTGACTCCAAGCAATATGTCACAGAATTAAGGAAACTCAGTCAAATCTGTGACTTTGGTGAGCTGACAAATTCTCTGGTCAGAGGTAGAATCATTGATGGCATGAAAGACAATGTGTTAAGAGACAGATTACTCTATGAAGGATGCTTAACTTTAAAAAAGCTCTCCAAATATGTCGGGCAGCAGAAACTGTGAAAGCACAAGCCAAAAGGCTGAGTTCACTAGAGTGGTTATCAACTTATCTTGAGAAGGTTCGCAGAGGTCTTCCAGGGAGTAAATCAACTCATCTAGATATTTGCCTAGTTTTACAACAGGCTAAATAAAAAGCACTAGCGAAGTCAATACAGACTAAAATTTCATACAGACAAAACAAGAAAGCAATTTTTCCGTAGTAGTGTGCTGTGACACTTTGTATTTTTATATCTGATTTTGTAAGCAAGTAGTTTTTAGGTGGGATGAAACTTGGGGTACACATGACAAATCAGACTCCTGAAAGGGGTAGTGTAGTCTGGAAAGGTTGAGAACCACAGCTCTAGAAGGAATTATCCTTGTATTATTTATAAAAGAATATAGGTAGAATAGGTCGAATCAAAGAATGAAACCCCTCACTGTGAAAAGCACTGAGTACACATGGTAATGTGGGAGGTGTGGATCATAGCATGGTCCCAAACCATGTGTTACCTTCAGGAAACTCTGTCATAAACATGGGGGAAATAATCATTTTGCAAAATGCTGTACATCCCAAATGCAGAAAAGTCAAGTGTATTCAGTTAAAGACAATCTGGTTAAGGAGTTTTTCATAATTGTACTGGGATCTAGCAAGTCTGATGATAGGGACTGAATACTGCCTATGCCAGTGAATGGAACAATTTTTTTCACTGAAACTGGGCATAGGAGCTCAGGTTAATATTCTGTCTGAACAAGATTATGAGATTATAAAACCAAAACTGGGACCAACAAAAATAAAAGTAACTGATTATTCTGAAACAAATATACCAGTGAAGGTGGGGTGCATTGCTAGCATCAACCATATAAACACTATGTACAGGCTCCCTTTCATTGTAGTGCCAAAGGAGGTGACATCAATTTTAGGCCTGACTGAATGTGAGAAATTCAATCTGGTGCTCTCCCTACAAGATCATACTGAACCTGGCTATTAGACACTGCGATGGGGCGTACTCGTCCACACTGGACAGGGAAGGATTAACCCTACTGTGATATTGCACCCCATAATGCTTTATAGAAATATGCTTACGAATGCAAATATGACATAACTGAAATATGTTTAACGCTAGATATGCCATGTAGCATATCTTTGCAAAGGTTAGGAACTACTCAATATATTCATCCTATTTATATGCATGTATCATTTTTATATCTGAAGTTATGAGCGTTGGCTCTATGCTTATGTTTAAAGTGTTTGCTGTAGGAAGCTGTCATAAATATAAAGGGAAGTGTAAACCCCTTTAAAATCCCTCCTGGCCAGAGGAAAAATCCTCTCACCTGTAAAGGGTTAAGAAGCTAAAGGTAACCTCGCTGGCACCTGACCAAAATGACCAATGAGGAGACAAGATACTTTCAAAAGCTGGGAGGAGGGAGAGAAACAAAGGGTCTGTGTCTGTCGGTATGCTGCTTTTGCCGAGGATAGACCAGGAATGGAGTCTTAGAACTTTAGTAAGTAATCTAGGTAGGTATGTGTTAGATTATGATTTCTGTAAATGGCTGAGAAATTAAGCTGTGCTGAATAGAATGGATATTTCTGTCTGTGTGTCTTTTTTGTAACTTAAGGTTTTCCCTAGAGGGATTCTCTATGTTTTGAATCTAATTACCCTGTAAGGTATCTACCATCTTGATTTTACAGGGGTGATTTCTTTACTCCTATTTACTTCTATGTCTATTAAAAGTCTTCTTGTAAGAAAACTGAATGCTTTTTCATTGTTCTCAGATCCAAGGGTTTGGGTCTGTGGTCACCTATGCAAATTGGTGAGGATTTTTACCAAACCTTTCCCAGGGAAGTGGGGTGCAAGGGTTGGGAGGATTTTGGGGGGAAAGACGTGTCCAAACTACATTTCCCAGTAAACCCAGTTAGAGTTTGGTGGTGGCAGTGGCTATTCCAAGGACAAAGGATAAAATTTATTTGTACCTTGGGGAAGTTTTAACCTAAGCTGGTAAAAGTAAGCTTAGGAGGTTTTCATGCAGGTCCCCACATCTGTACCCTAGAGTTCAGAGTGGGGGAGGAACCTTGACATGGTGGCAGAGTGGTGGGATTAACCTAAAATTATTTTGAGATCAATTTGAGATTTTTTGAACTAGAAATACAGATTTTAAAAAGGAATTTTTTTTTCCTTTGGGGCTGCTGGAAAGGAGGTCCAGAGAGCAGCTGAAACTGAAAGCAGCTTGTTTTTTCTCTGCTTTGGGGCCAGAGGAGAGAGAAAAGGGGATTATCTTTGTGAATTGCAGGTTTTCTTTGCCTGGAGGCAGGGTACTTAACTTCCTGCAGGGATATTCACAGTCTTGGTAAACCAGAAGTTTTTTTTTTTTTTTAAGTAAATAGGGGGGGTGTTCTACACATTTGCCTGGAGACAAAAGTGGCACAGGCTTTTTTTTTTAGGATTTTGATTTTTTTACAAGGAGCACAAGTTTGAAAAGGAATTTTTTGTCCTTTGGGCTGCTGGTAAGCAGGTTTCCAAGTAGTTGGAGGTTTTTTGCTTTGATTTGGGGCCAGAGGAGAGACAAGGGAATTGTCTTTTTCTGTAGGCTGACAATCACTATCAGAGAATAGGTATTCTATTCCAGCACAGCAAAATTTTACAGCCAAGTTTTGTTTGTTTATTTCTAAACCTCAGGTGTAAAGTTAGTTAAAAACAGAGAGGTTAGGATGACAAAATCCACGGCTCGACAAAACCTGGAATTAGCCAGATTTCAGGCTGAGGAAAAACAAAGGGAACATGAAAGACAGATAGAACTCATGCAGCTGAGGAAGGAGGAGAAGGAAAAAGAGAGGAAGCATGTGGAGGAGGAGAGGGAAAAAGAGAGGAAGCATGGAGATGGAGAAGGTAAAGGTTCAGCAGAATATACCAACAAACCCTAGCAATCCTTCTCCAGGTACCACTCCCCATCCCAGAAAGTTCCCCACCTATAAGGCAGGCGATGATACTGAGGCCTTCTTAGAAAACTTCGAAAGGGCCTGCCTTGGGTACAACATCTCTACTGACCAATACATGGTAGAGCTGAGGCCGCAGCTCAGTGGACCCTTAGCTGAGGTGGCAGCTGAAATGCCTAAAGAACACATGAACAAGTATGAACTGTTTAAATCCAAGGCGAGAGTCAGAATGGGGACAACGCCCGAGCAGTCTCGTCGGAGGTTCAGAGCCCTAAGGTGGAAACCAGACGTGTCATTTACCCGACATGCCTACCACATTGTGAAACATTGGGATGCCTGGATATCAGGAGCAAGTGTTGAATCTCCAGTAAATTTGCCCTTCCTAATGCAAATGGAACAATTCTTAGAGGGTGTTCCTGAGGAAATAGAAAGATACATCCTAGATGGGAAGCCCAAAACTATAATTGAGGCAGGAGAGATTGGAGCCAGATGGGTGGAGGTGACAGAGAAGAAGAAAACTGGTCGCAGTTGGAGCGGAGACCAGAAGGGACAACCCCAGACCACACCCTATTACCGGGGGCCGCCCAAAGCCCCACCTACCTCCCAAAGAACCCTCCAGACCCTTATCGTCCCACCACTCCGTTCTCCAGCAACCCACCTCGCCCCAGTGACCCGACAGCTGGACGATGTTTTAAATGTAACGAGCTGGGGCATGTAAAGGCCAACTGCCCCAAGAACCCCAACAGATTACAGTTCATTGCACCAGAATCACACCAGAGGTCCGCAGGCCCAGATACCTCCCAGATACCCTTGGAGCGGAGGGAAACTATGAGTGTGGGCGGGAAGAAGATCATCGCGTGGAGGGACACCGGAGCACAAGTGTCAGCTATCCATGCTTCCTTAGTGGACCCCAATTTAATCAACCCAGAGATCCACGTGACGATTCAACCCTTCAAGTTCAACTCTTTCAATTTGCCTACAGCCAAGTTGCCTGTCCAGTACCAGGGCTGGTCAGGAACATGGACTTTTGCAGCCTATGATGATTATCCCATCCCCATGCTGTTGGGGGAAGACTTGGCCAATCATGTGAAGCGGGCCAAGAGGGTGGGAATGGTCACCCATAGCCAGGCTAAACAAGCCGTGAGGCCTAGCTCTGTTCCGGAAACTTCTATCAGGACCCAGTCAGAGGTGATGGACCCGGACCCCAGGCCAATGTCTGCAACAGCAGTAGTGGATTCAGTCCCAGAGACCCAGATGGAACCAGTCCCAGAACCGGAACCAGCGGAACAACCAGCACCAGACCATTTGCCAGCACTGAATCCAGTACTTGCAACCTCAACACCAGAGGGCCCCACCGAACCTGAACTGGCAGCAGCCCATAACCCTACACAAGAGGCTCAGCTGGAGCCTGAACCCCAATATAGTGTCCCAGTGGAGAGCGGTTCACAGTCAACAGAAACAGCCCCATCCCCTACATCACTTCCACAGGGACCAAGCATAGGTCCACAATCCAATGAGGAACTGATGTCTCCAGCATCAAGGGAACAGTTCCAGACCAAACAGGAAGCAGATGAAAGCCTCCAGAGAGCTTGGACGGCGGCACGGAGCAACCACCGCCTCTCAGCTCTTCTAATCGATCCAGGTTTGTTGTAGAAAGAGGACTTTTATACAAGGAAACTCTTTCTGGTGGACACCAGGAAGACTGGCATCCTCAGAGACAGTTGGTAGTTCCAACTAAATACCGGGCCAAGCTCTTGAGCTTAGCCCATGATCACCCTAATGGCCATGCTGGGGTGAACAGGACCAAAGACCGTTTGGGGGGGTCATTCCACTGGGAGGGAATGGGCAAGGATGTTTCTACCTATGTCCAGTCTTGTGAAGTATGCCAAAGAGTGGGAAAACCCCAAGACCAGGTCAAAGCCCCTCTCCAGCCACTCCCCATCATTGAAGTTCCATTTCAGCGAGTAGCTGTGGATATTCTGGGTCCTTTTCCGAAAAAGATACCCAGAGGAAAGCAGTACATACTGACTTTCATGGATTTTGCCACCCGATGGCTGGAAGCAGTAGCTCTAAGCAACACCAGGGCTAAAAGTGCAGTTAAGCCTGCAGTTTTTGGGGACGTGGGCCTGTGTTTGTAGTAGGCTAGTGTGTCTGGCTCAACAAGGCAAGGTACTGAAGTCCCAAGCTGCCAAGGAAAATGGGCTCAGAGGTAGTCCCAGCACATCAGGTGGCAGTCCCAAGGGGGTTTCTGTGACCCAACCCGTCACACCTACATTGTGGGCTGAGGCAACCATACCCCCTCAACTCTACTGCACATACTCCAAATGCACTAATATAAAAGGGAGCCACTCTGCTCAGTTGCTGTTGACCGCCAGAGAGGAAGGATGTATGCCGCTGGCTCCAGCCAAGGATCAGCCAAAGCCCGAGGCTATGGAAGGCAGAGACACTGCGTCCCAGGCAGACACCAGGGTACCCAGGGAGGCCCTGCAGAGTCCATAGTCGCCGGGGAAAGTGCAGACCGGGGAACCTGGAGACAGCAGAGATGCCCAGACCACTGTAGCGGGAACTGTGGTAGGAAGCCTCCCAGGGGAATTAGATAGTGGCCCAGTTAGTGAAATGAAATATTGAGTCAATGTGTTTCAGTCAGAATCCCCCAGATGACTAAGTGGCATGTGCTCCTGAGTCTATCTGGGCTGTGGGCTAGGTTCTGGGGGAGAGGGAGGGCCCAGACCCCTCTACATGGGCCGCCACCCCCCATTTGTCCGTGGCGGCCCCCTTCCCGATTTAGGCCACTGGGCCTCACTACCCTGCTACCAGGGATGAATTTACTGACTTTGGCCTTACTGCCCTGCTAAGAGAGGCAAATCTATGGACTCTGGCCATTGAGCCACACTGCCCTGCCTACCCTGCCCTAATGACTTTACCTGCTAGGCCTTACTGCCCTGCCGACTGAGGCAAATCTTTTGACACTGGCCATTAGGCTATACTGTCCAGCTATTGGGGCGAGTATATTGACTCGGGCTAAGGAGGCATAGACGTAGGTTAGTTAGTACACCCCACCCCTACGCCCTAAGAGAGATGGGGTGCACTTGCCCCACACTTTCGGGAAGGCACTCTTTTGGGAATATCATCATCTGTTTCAACTAACAATCAGAGGAGAGATTATGGCTCAATTTGCAAATGAACAATATTTCAGGAAATTGGATGCATCTTCAGGTTTTTGGCAGCTAAAATTAACCAAAGAAAGTTCAAAACGATGCACACTTAACACCCCAGTTAGAAGACGCACATTCTTACATTTACCCTTCGGCATAGGTTCTGCACCAGAAGTGTACCACAAAACCATATATATGAACTAAAAACAAATTAATGGTGTTGACACCTTAATGGATAATATCATCGTCTGGGGCTCAATGAAAGGGGAGCATGATCATAGACTTCAGAAAGTTCTGGATTCAACTAGAGCTGCAAACCTCAAACTAAATAGGGAGAAATGTGTTTTAGGGGGTTACAGAATTTACTTTTGTTGGGGATGTTATTTCCAATGAAGGTGTAAAACCTGATAAGAGGAAGATTTCAGCCACATCCCCACTCAGATTTCCTGGTGCCAGCTGCATGCTGCTCCAGCCACTGCCCCTGCTCCGCCCCTTCCCTGCCCCAGACCCGCCTCTTCCCACCCCTGCTCTGCCCCAGCCCTGCGCCCACTCTCCTGAGCTCTGCTGCAGGGCCGGGCCTGCACTCACCGGCAGCAGGAAGTGCAGCGACCCAGACCCAGCCGCACTGCTGATGAGTGCTGGGAGGTAGTTCCCCCTGTCCCCCAAGCAAGCCCCACCCCCCACCCACAGACCCCCGGCTCCAGCCCCAAGCTGAAGCCGCAGGACAGGGGCACAGGATCCTGGTTGCAAAGTCAGACCCAGTTGCAGGGCAAGGGAGTGAAGGGTCCCAGTTCTAGCCCTGGCTCTAGCCGCAGTCACAGAGGGGAGGCCCACGGTACCCCAGAACAGCTAGGGATGGCCCTGAGAGGCAGCATCCCCAGAAAGCTCTGCCATCTGGGAAACTCACTCTGCAGCAACAACAGAGGAAAATCCACCCCAACCAATTGAGCCCGGGTGGCTGCTGACCTCCGGCCCAGCCCCAGGGCTGGAGTGTTCCAATGGCTCTTGGCACCCAGGGCTGAGTGACAGCCCTCGAGTGGAACCACTCTGTGCTTGGGGTGCCCCTAAGAAGGGCTGGGCAGCTCAGCTCACAGGGAGCCCTGGCTTGCAGAGCCAGGCAGGGAGTCCCCTGCAGCCGGCTCCATGGATGCAGTGGAAGGACTAGAACTGCCGGCTCTGAAATGAGATGTGGCTCTGTGCTTGATGGGATAGGCTGCTAGAATCGGAGAGTTGCCATTTCAAAGCTGTTCTTTCACCACCTGTTTTTGTATGGTGGAGGCAGGTGCAGGTGCCCCACAGACCTAATAGCTACATCCTCCCCCCAGCAGAGTGTGCAGACCAGTCCACCTAGCTCCTGGCAGAGCCAAGGAAAGGAGGCACCTGTCTCTGCACCTGCTGATTCCACCCAGGGCAGGCCGGGGCCGAGCACTGCTAAGCTGCTGCCCAGTTCACTTACGCACATTGGCAAGCAGGGATTGCACCTGGCAGCGTACATCTGCTTGATGTACAATCGGGACGCCATTTGTCCTGATATTCAGGTAAAATTTGATAGTAAAATAGAAAATTAGTCAATTGGGAATGTCCCATTAAACCCGATTGCGCTCTATGTTATCTACTGACAATTTTGGTTTTTCAGGTTGTTTTCAGGTGTAACGCAATTTACAGTAGGGATATGTAGTTTACAGTTCTGAACCACAGTGCATACCATAGGACAAACTACAGTGGGCACATAATAACACGTAAGAAACACAGAGACTGCATGGTTCTTTTCAGTGGCTAGCTCTCTAGCTAACGGTCTTCAGCCAAAAACCCCACCCAAAATGGCAAGGGAGGAGCCAACTACCAAAAAAGACAGTGCAGTGCAGATACAGGACAGAATGCGAAACCACTTACACCTGGATTCGGAAATCCTACAAGTGTGATTCAAAAACCTTTTGTAAAGCATGCAGGAAGGAATTTAGCATTTGCCATGGTAGTGAGTCTGATGTTAAGCATCATGCTGATTCAAAAAATCAAGAACAAAACACCAAGAGCAATACCCTGGTCTCATTTTTTTCAGCAGGCCAAATGAAACCTTCAATGACAAGATTATCGCCGCTGACCTAACTCAAGTTTACCATACAGTAGTCCATCAACACTCCTATTGCTCATGTGATTGTGAACTTAAACTGGCGCCTATCTTGTATCCAGATTCAACGACTGCGAAGCACGTCAGCTGTGGCCAGACTAAAGCGGAGGCATTGATCAAAAATGTCACCGCTCTCAACAGAATTTTCAAAAGACCTCAGCAAGCCAGACGGTACCTATTTCTCAGTTGCCACAGAAGCATCTAACAAGGGCAATGTGAAAACTTTCCCCTTATCACTGAGATACTGGACACCCGAACATGGGGTCCAAGATAAACAGTTAGACTTCTATGAGCAAAGCGAAGAGACTGTAGAGGCAATAAGCAACACATTACTTGAAAAACTTGCGAGACACAAACTAGACCTGAACAAAGTGTCTTCCTGCTGTGCTGATAATGCAAACGTGAATTATGGAAAGTGACAATCAGTGTACCAGAATTTAAAAAAACAAAACGAAAATACCTTGCCTGCAAATTGCCCTGCCCATGTGCACAATGCCGTGAAACATGCTAGCAGTACCCTACAAGTTGACATAGAGACTCTGGTGATTAAGACATTCAATCATTTCAGAAGTTCTGCTAAGAGAGTAGCAGCATTGAAGGATATGCTTAAGTCCCTCATTATGCTGCAGTCTGAGCACATCTAAGCATGACTCCCCCTGCAGCCAATACAAAACTGCATTCCATGTCCTCGCCAAGTTCCCCCATCACATTCCTCGCATATTCCCAGTCTCTCACAGTACCCCGTGCATGCCACCCCTAGGGACCAAATGAAAGCTGGAGTTTCACACAGCTGTGAGAGCTGTAACCAAGAGACTGTTTCTCATTGCCTTGTCCCCTGTTTGACAAAAAAAAAATTGTGCTTTGTTCTGTTATTAAACTTTAGTCTTTGAATTAAAATGAGTCTTTTGTGTGGTGCTAATATTCAAACACAGAGGCCTGAGGCAGAAATATTTGCTCAGTGCAATTAAAGTTGCAGAAGCAAGTACTACAGGGGTTATTCAAGGTGGCAAGTAAACACTGCCTGGCTAAATGCATCACATAAAGACACATTACTGGGAATCATTTTCAAAATGCTCCTTCAAAGCCTCCCTAATTCGAATACCTCCCACTTTGCCCCTCTAATTGCCTGGTATCTGGCTGCTCTAAATCAGTAGCCAGCTGATCTACCTCAGCACTCCACCCACCCCTGCATTTCCCAGCATTTCCCCCAATGTTATACAGAGCACAGCCAGCTGCAATGACCATCGAAATATTTTCCTCATTAAGGTCTAACCTGCCAAAAAGGCAGCACTAGTTATCTTTTAATCAGCCAAAGGCACATTCAACGGTCATTCAGCACCCACTGAGCCTGTTTTTGAAACACTCCTTGCTGCTGTCTAGGTTCCCAGAGTAAGGCTTCGTGAGCCACAGGAGCAAGGGGCAGGTGGGGTCTCCCAGGATCACTAGGGGCATTTCCATATCTCTCATTTGAATCATCTGGTCTGGAATGAAAGTCCTAGCATGCAACTTTCTGTACAGTCCAGTGTTCCTGAAGATGCGCACATCATGCACCTTCCCTGACCACAACATATTAATGTCAGTGAAATGGCCCCAGTGATCCACCAGTGGCTGCAAAACCATGGAGAACTGGTTGATGTACTCTGCTGCAAGATGGTCTGGGGCCAAAATTGGGATATGCATTCCATCTATTACCCCACCGCAGTTAGGGACTCCCATGATTGTCAATGAAACTTATGTCGACTTAACTCTGTAGTGCAGACATGGCCTAAGTCAGTGATAGCCAGCATGAAGGGAATCTTCTCCAGACATGGAATTCCAGATGAAGTCTTTAATGATAATGGGCCGCCATTTTCCAGGGCAGATTTTAGGCAATTTGCCATAGCTTGGAATTTTCATCACAAAACATCAAGTCCAAATTACCCCTAATCAAATGGACTTATGGAAAGGTCTGTACAGACAGTAAAGTACCTTATGAAAAAGACTTTTGATAGTGGGGGTGATTTGTATAAAGCATTACTGGTTTACTGAAGTACACCCCTGCAGAATGACTTTTCTCCAGCTTAGCTGTTAATGAGAAGGATCAGGTCTAATTTACCAATTACTGATAACTTGCTGAAGTCTCACAACAACGAGATCATATGGAAGATGAAAGAAAATCAGAAGTGGAAGCAAAAATATTATTTTGACTAAAAGGCCTGTGATCTCCCATCTCTTAACCTAGGTGATAGAGAGTGCATGAGGAATCACTCCTCTAATACTTGAGGCCAAAGGGATACCATTAAAGAACAGCTGCATGCAACGTCTTATGTAGCTAGGCAGGTGTGGGGGACATATTTTGATGTCACTGAAGGGATTTACTAGTGATCTTAGAAAGTTCCAACACATTGACAGTAGATGTGGACTCTGGCATTTCCCATCTCATTGATCCTTTATCAACACACAACGGAGAAACTGTCAAGGAACTAAAGAACAACTCAGACGCTAGTGAAAGGCTGATACTGAGAAGATCAGTGTGAGAGATTAAATGGCTTGAAAGATTTATAGAGACTTGCTAACCTGCCTGGAGAAGGGGTATTTGAGGAAAGTGAGTGGTAAAGACTCACTCGAAAGTGATGTGCTGGTAACCTCTCCTCTCTAGGTAGTTGACACATTGGGTTTATGGAAATGTATTACATGGTGTCAAGGTTCCTCCCCCACTCTGAACTCTAGGGTACAGATGTGGAGACCTGCATGAAAAACCTCCTAAGCTTATCTTTACCAGCTTAGGTCAAAACTTCCCCAAGGTACAAAATATTACACCCGTTGTCCTTGGACTGGCCGCTACCACCACCAAACTAATACTGGTTACTGGGGAAGAGCTGTTTGGACGCGTCCTTCCCTCCAAAATACTTCCCAAAACCTTGCACCCCACTTCCTGGACAAGGTTTGGTAAAAAGCCTCACCAATTTGCCTAGGTGACTACAGACCCAGACCCTTGGATCTTAAGAACAATGAACAATCCTCCCAACACTTGCACCCCCCCTTTCCTGGGAAATGTTGGATAAAAAGCCTCACCAATTTGCATAGGTGACCACAGACCCAAACCCTTGGATCTGAGAACAATGAAAAAGCATTCAGTGTTTTACAAGAAGACTTTTAATAAAAAATAGAAATAAAGAAATCCCCCCTGTAAAATCAGGATGGTAGATATCTTACAGGGTAATTAGATTCAAAAACATAGAGAACCCCTCTAGGCAAAACCTTAAGTTACAAAAAAGATACACAGACAGAAATAGTTATTCTGAAACTATTCAGAAATAGTTATACTCAGCACAATTCTTTTCTCAGCCATTTAAAGAAATCATAATCTAACACATACCTAGCTAGATTACTTACTAAAAGTTCTAAGACTCCATTCCTGTTCTGTCCCTGGCAAGAGCAGCATACAGACAGACACAGACCCTTTGTTTCTCTCCCTCCTCCCAGCTTTTGAAAGTATCTTGTCTCCTCATTGGTCATTTTGGTCAGGTGCCAGCGAGGTTACCTTTAGCTTCTTAACCCTTTACAGGTGAGAGGAGCTTTCCCCTGGCCAGGAGGGATTTCAAAGGGGTTTACCCTTCCCTTTATATTTATGACACATGGGTTGAGAATATGCATTTGTTACTAGATAGTTAGTTGTTTATATATATGTATATGAGTTAATTTGTTTTTCTTTACGAGGAAAGATGTAGAGATATGTTTGTAGAAGATAATAATTCAGAGATGCTCCCTCTTAAGGGACAGTATTATGAACATAGGAATTTGGAGATCTGCCCTGTAGGAGGGAGTTGGGAACACCAGGAATGCTGGAACAATTTGCACAGTGGGGGTGCTGAGAGCCATTGAACCAAACTGTAAACCCTGTATATGATGGAAACCACATCAAGCCAGAGGGTGCGGCAGGGCCGGATTAAGACCTTTAGAAACCCTAAGCACTGAAAAGATTATGGTGCCCCCCCCCATATGTAATTCAAAATAAAAACAATACTATACCATAATATGAAATTTTATTGTTCGAAATGACACAAAACTTACATGTTTGCTGAAACTAAAATAGCTTCTTTTTAGATTTTCTGATTGCAAAATTCTGGATAAGTTCATTGAAGCTGACTCAACGAAGTATGTCTGTTTCCATACACAATAGGGAAAGTGAATCAAGTCTGTCCTGACACATTGTTGTTCTCTGAGGGTTTTTTATTCTTTTCAGGTGAGAAAAAGAGAATTCTGCGGAGCAGTTAGTAATCATCAATGTTAGAAAAATATGTAGTGCGAGCTCTATATTTGGAAATACACATTGTATATCGTCTTTCAGTATTTTGTCATGAAAATCAATGTGACTGAATTTCATTTCTCCTGTTTCATTAAACTTTGCGTGCATATAACAGTGGAACTGCCGTACTTCTCCACAGAGATTCATGTTCAGGTCAACAGGGTATGACACAACTAGCTTTTGGGAACCTTGTAATATTATTCGTCAGATAAGTCCATATCGTTTAGAAAAGAAAATCTACTTGATACTTCTTTGTACATTTCACCTCTCCTCTTCATATGAGTTTCAAGTGTATCAATTATAGCGTAGTAAGTAGATACAAGAAATCTCTAGGATTCAACGCTGTTTGTGTTGCACTGCTATCATTTGCTTGTTTTTTCCTGATTCACTTGCGGGACTGGGCTTCTTTGTAGTTAGTATCAGGCAAGATATCTTTTGATATGTCTTCAAATCTTTCGAAATCATTCCTCAAAGTGTGTAAGAGGTCTGCTAATGATTGACAGAGGTCTGCACACGTTTTCAAATACAATTTTTTTTCTTGAAGAGCTTGATTAGTGTGGTAAAAGTGTTGTAAAATTTCATTCCACATGGTCAACATGAATACAAACTCTAGTTCTTGCATCTTGTTTGCAATGTTTTCTGCCTCTCATATAGTTTCTCCCTTTTGTGATTGGACTTCAGCTATACTTTCTAATGCATCCACAATCTTTGAGTAGGACTCCAGAATTGCACTTGTTGCCACTGCATGTGCCTCCCAGTGAGTATTAGAAAGAGATTTCAACACACAATCATTGCCCAAATATGTTTTAAGAACTTCCCATCGGTGTGTTTAGGCTGAGAAAATGTATAAAGTAACTGGATGGTTGAGAAAAAACTTCCTACCACCGGACAACAATCAACAGCATGGTGGCCAATAAGATTGAGAGAGTGTGCAGCACATGGAATGAATATGGCATATTTGTTCTATTCTAAAAGCTTCTTCTGCATTCCTTGATAACGCCCTGACATGTTGGCAGCGTTGTCATAAGACTGACCTCTGCACTTTGAGAAATCTATTTTACAAACTTGGCACAGATAATGCAGTACTTGATTTGCCACTTCTTCACCAGTGTGGCTTTTCAAATTGAGGAATGTTATAAATCGTTCAACTGGTTTTCCATCTGTGGGAGACACATATCTTAGTACAATACTCAATTAATCAATATATGAAAGATCAGGTGTAGAGTCGACAGATAAACTGAAGTACCCAGCAGTACTTATTTCATCCACAATAGCTGAACGAACTTTGTCACCCATTAGACCAATGAGTTCACATATTGTCTTGGATAAGTACAATGGGTTACTTTTGCCAGCGTTCCCATATTTTGAGATATAGCCTGCTAAAAATGGGTGAAACTGAGCCACAAGGTCCAACAATCCCAAGAAATTTCCATTCTGCAATGATCCAAGTGTGTCATTTGATCCCCGGAAAGGCAGACCACGTTCAGCTAATGTTTGAATAACAGCTATAACATGCTGCAAGACATGTTGCCAGTATTCACGCTCCCCTTTAATTTGTTCTTCCAATTTTTGTGTCAATCCAAAGCCCTGTCTTCAATTTAAATATGTCAACATTGAATCTCTGTGAGTAGTGCTATTTTCATGTTGTTCAATTAAAACAGTATTCCGCCAGTCACTAAATCCATCTGCAGCAAACCGGGATGTTGAAGGTTTATATGCAAAAAGTTTGCAAACAAAACAGTACACAGACCCTGTTGATGGTGAATACAGTAGCCATTCTCGAGTGTATTTCTCACCATTCACTTTCATGCCGAAAAATATTTTTTGTGGACAATATCTTGTTTATTTGCCATTGGTAAAAATCCGACATGATTTCTCCAATGGCCCAGTGTGGTGTTGACAGTCATTTGGTCCACGATCTATCCGGTAAGCTACATCATCGGTACTGAAATTAACCCACATACCAGGATCTTTTCTCCTATTATTTACAGCATGAGCAGGTTCAATCTCTGACACATCCACACCTTCTAGAACAATGTCTGTTTTACCACCAGGAGTAGGATGATCAGTTACAGTCTCTGACACATCCACATGTTCTGGAATGGTGTTTGTTTCACCAATAAAAGAAGGGTCAGTCTCTCAAACACCTACAGGTTTTGGAACAATGTCTGTGCTACTGAGAGAAGATGTTGCTTCTGATGGATTCACTTTGAAAAATTATGTCAGCTTTGGAAGATTTTGGAAAATTTCACTAGTTTTTTGTTTCTTTTCTTCCGCCAGTTTACGTTTCTGTGCTCCACTCGGTTACATTTCATCCTGCCCCTTAACTCAGTTATCTGAACTTAAAAAAAAAAAAAATTACACAACGTACACTATTTTTATGTACATATATATTATATATATAAGAAAGAAAAAAAACAAATCAAGTACGTATAACTCAGAAGAATATATCAATAATAAAACATAAATTTATTGCAATACATGACAGGATCTGATTTCCTTGCATTATTTCAATCTACGTTAGTAGGATGCCTCCCTGGTTTAGGTGGGTGGGGATAAGTAATAAAAAGAGAACAGAAAAATGGGGGAAGAGTGTGTAGTGGAGTGTAAGGAAGTCTAACAAAGTTCTGATTTTTCCCATGATGACTACTTTGATGCTTTTTTTGAAATATCAAATATCAAATTCTTTCTTTCCCCCTGCTTTGCTGGTGCCCTCAGTACGTGCTTAGTCTGCCTATTGGGTAATCCAGCCCGGGGTGCGGCCTCACCCCTAGTTCTAGCACCTATGAGGAACACCGCTGGCTGTGTGCAGCTGTTCACCAAAGATGCTCTCCAGTTCATTTTATTCCTTTTTCATTCACTCATTTGTTATTTAATGAACCCCAGGATTATTAAGGTAGTCAGATATGCTTTCATGGACCACTACTACTATTTTAATTACAGGTGGTATAATTATTCATTATACGGACAAAGGCACTGTAGAGCCCCTGCTCTAGCAAGGTGGTAGGACATCTGCCCCATTATCCTGGCTAATGAATTACAAAAGGACAACACCACAATGAGGCACTATAGTTCCAGCTCCACTGATCAACTTCTTCCCTTCCAAGACTTCATCATTTTATTGATAACAGATTTACAAATCACAACTTTGCTTTAGAGTGGGCACCACTTCTATTTTAGTGACATCACATTGTAAAGGTGCTTGTCTCCATCCTATTTAAGGTTTCAGAGTAACAGCCGTGTTAGTCTGTATTCGCAAAAAGAAAAGGAGTACGTGTGGCACCTTAGAGACTAACCAATTTATTTGAGCATGAGCTTCGATGAAGTGAGCTGTAGCTCACGAAAGCTTATGCTCAAATAAATTGGTTAGTCTCTAAGGTGCCACAAGTACTCCTTTTCTTTTTATCCTATTTAAGGCAATGGTTCTCAAACTTTTGTATTGGTGACCCCTTTCACATAACAAGCCTCAGAGAGTAACACCCCCCCCTCCCCACGGGCACCTGCCCTTATAAATTAAAAACACATTTTTAAAAATATTTAACACTATTATAAATGCTGGAGGCAACCTGGGTTTGGGGTGGAGGCTGACAGCTCTGACCATCACATAATAACCTCCTGACTGGCTGAGGGGTCATGACAATCAGTTTGAGACACCCCCCTCCCCCCCTTGAAGGGCTGTTGGTTTTTTTTACAGGGAGAGACTGTGGTGGAAGGAAGAGGCCACAGACCCGTGAAGCGGTACATTTTCCATCTGACTATTGTCAAGCCACATAACCATGGTTTAGGTTCCTCATTTGAAAAATGGGGGTGAAAATGCCTGACCCCGAGAAATACGTGAATAGGACGTGCGACATCAGCGCTCAGTATTATTATGAGGAGCCACCGGATCTCCTCACCCGCACCACCCCGGACTGGGCAGGCTCCGTCGAGGCGAGAGCTCGGGCGCTGCCTCGGCTCCAGTAGCTCAGTTACTCCCGTGCACAGCTGACTCACGCTACAGATCTGGGCTCACACCACCGATAAGGTGTTATAAGATTATAAAACTCACGCCAGGCCATTGCCTTTCCCCTCCCTCCTCCACCCGTCTGGCTTCCCGTACGCTGGGAATCAACACTCCCACGGGGCTGCTCCCCGCCCCAAACCAAGATGGCTGCGGGTGGTAGGGACGCCGCGAGAGGGCTGCCCCAGTCCCTCATTCAAAATGGCTGCTTAATTCCACCCACGGCCTTATCCGCCCTACAGCAAGATGGCTGCCGGGGGAGGCAGCGGCGTCACGCTCCGCCGGCCCCGCCCCCCGGAAGCAAGCCGCGTGAGAGGGGCCTGGCTGCGGCTGCGGTGCATGCTGGGCGCACCTTTCCCGCGGTGACTTTGCAGATAAGCGAAGGCGTCTGCGGCTCGCTGCCTCCGCTGGTGGCGGGGACCCCCGGCCAGGATGGTCGGGGTGAAGGTAATCGCGAACGACACCGAGTTCCAGCCGGAGCTCAGCGCCGCCGGCTCCCGGCTCGCCGTGGTCAAGTTCACCATGCGGGGGTGAGTGAGAGGAGAGCCGAGGTCCCCGGGGCCTGGCCGCCCCTCCATCGGCACCTTGGGGAGAGAGAGGCGCCACTCCCCCCGCCGGGCCCGGGTCTCTCCCTGCTTCAGGCGCCCCTCGCGCAAGGCCCCGGGCTCCCCGTCTCGTACGCCCTGCTCTGCCTCGCCCCCGCCCTGCTGCACCCCTGCCCTGTGGGGGCAGGCGGATCCTGGCGTGTGGGCGGCGGGGCGCTAACTTCGCTTCCCCTTCGGTCTCCTAGGCGTGACGGGTCTGGCTGGGTCTCTTGCTCGGGGCTGTGTAAGGGGCTTCTCCCCACTGCCTGTCACTCCTCGCTCTCCGGCCTAGGAGAGACTCTGGTCTGAATCCCAGTCCTCCTGCACCGAACTTTGTGTCTCCTGTGCGGGTGGCGGGTGTCAGATTTCCTTACTAGGAGCGAGGTCCCCTTACTGGGGAGAGGTTTAAGGGCAGAGTTTATGATCCCTCCTGATTGCGAAGGAAACGTTTTGCTGTGTGAGTTTAGTGGGACACACGCTGATCGTTTGCTAATAATGTCCATCACACAGACTGTCCCAGTAGCAGAGAGGTCCATGTGACTCCCCTGTGATTGTTTAAAACCCCGAATGTGTAGAAGATAGTCACTCTTGCATGGAAAGGGTGACTCTCCCTCTGCTTTTTGCTAATTTAACTTCAGTAGACTGGTAGGTGGATCAGGCATGTCTAATTTTAGTGGTAATTTAGGTTTAGCAAATGCTTACCCTACCTTTGAATTTTAACTGTGAAAATTCTGGCTTCGAAAATCTTACAGTAATTAAAATTAAAAATATCAGGCATTGTCTAACTTAAATAATTTTGTAATTAGTTGTCAGAATGCTGCATCATCTTGGCTGTTGACAAAAATACTCTACTACTATGGAAAGGATTAGGGAACCAGTTATTAATCTTTGTATTATTAATACCTGCAGTTCTGATTGCAGAGTGTCAATACAAAATTCATTAAAGTTTTTGAATTTTAAACAGCGTGCTTAATTAATGAAACTGCAGTCTTCTAAATCGAAGACTATATTTAGCATTTGAACCAGAAAGCAAGCCCATCTTTTATGTAGTGTTTTACATAATGGTAGGTTTCATGTTAATTATATATGGCCTTGGAGGGGGTGGGGGCTGTGTTTCTGCATTGTTGTATTGAATCCAATCTCATTGTAATCAGTCTGGTGGTGTAATTTCTCGAGCCCATTTTGCAGTTTGGAGCTACATATTTGTGGGTACTCTGGTTTTGGTACTGAAGTCATGTAATCCTAATTATTAACATTGTAGATCCTAGGAGTCTCGGTCATGGACCTGGACACCATTGTTCTAGGCACTGTACAAACACAGAACAAAGATAGTCCCTGTCTCAAAGAGATGAACATCTAAGCAGAATTTAAATCTTCCTCAATTTTTATTATAACATTCTAATCTCTAATGCTTTATAGAAACTTGGCTGTATCTTATTGCAGCCTTGCGGAATCCTGCTATTCCACTTGCTCAGGGCAAGTAAATGGTTCTTATGAGCAAATAAAGTACTATAACTGTTAGCACTCTTATAGCAAATAATGCATTTTCTTACCTGTATAGAAGAAATCTGTTCAACTTGATTGACATGACCCAGTTTTAAGGAAATTGTGTCTGAGACCCCCCCCGTCCTAAAATAGGCATGTTTAATATTTTGATCTACTACAGTGTTTGTAGCTGAATGTCTTACAATTGGCAAGAACAGCAGAAGCATTGTAGACTCTCATTAACTTCAAAGTTCTTTTGCTATAGTAAAGCATGGATCAAGAGCCAGTTAGAGGCAACCATAAAAAAATATAACTCCGCTATTAAAGCACATTATGGAGCAGCTGAAAAGAAATTGTAAGGTGAGTGATTGGCGAGGATAGATGAAAGGCCCTACAAGAGATGACAACATACATAAGTTGTCTGCCAGAAAAGTTACTTTAGTAAAAATTGAGAGGAGAAGAGGAAACCACCTCGGTCTCTTTATACTTCCTAGATATTGTAGTGATTGGGATTTTAAGTAAGCTAGTCTCATTCTTCACTACAGTTATAGTACTTCCTCACTATAATAAATAACATTTTTGGGGTAGCAACTATTAAGAGGTTACAATCAAAAAGAGCTGAGTTAATGCGCTCTAGTTAGGAGAGCAGTAGCTTAGGCCTGCATTCTGAAAGGTGTATTTAGGCTCCCAACTTCCATTGATTTCAGTAGAATTTAGGAACCTAAATACTTTGAAAATCTGACCCTAAGTGACCTCATGAAATTTCTGAAGATGTGCCTTCCTGCAGACACTGCTGCTGGAGATCAGTGACTTCTCATGCCGAATGCAGGAGAAAAGAGAAGACTAACTACATAGCATTCATGGTTGAGTGAATACTGTAGTAGAAGCTAATGTCACTTATGGTAAACCTTTTGCAGAAAACATAGAACACCAACTACTATGGAAAAGAGAATTAATTCTATAACTACAGTTAATAAAGTGAAAATTCAGTATATTTATTAAAATACGAAGTAGGGTTAGTCTGAGCTATTGATTTTTGTGTTTCCACTGTGAGTGTAGTTCAGTTCTCTTTCAGAGCTGCAAAGAACTCTGCCCCAAACTGGACAGACAGCTTCCTTTTTACCTGGTATGATCTCCCTTGATAGTGATATGTGGTAACACTAACCAGACTAAACCTAAAGTATAGAGTTTAGAGCTAACAGATGAAGCTTATCACTGTAAAATCAGAACGGTCTAAGCAGGAAGCGGGACACATTACTTACATTTCTCACATTATTTTGTCTGTGTCATTTACAAATATCTAACCAGGTTTGCCAACCAACTATGAAAGGTGTTTTGAAACTTACATCTGTAAGGACCAAATGCATACGCAGCTCCCATTGACTTCAACAGAGACTGGATAGTGTATCTAGGGGCAAAATACAGCCCCAATTGAAAAAGTTGGACAAGCTTATATCAATTTTTTTCGTTAATAGATGTGGCCCTTGTGTGAGGATAGCCCCAGCTTTCAGTGCTTTGAGTAATAAATATCCCCAGGCAACTTTTTTGGAAGTGGATGTACATCAGTGCCAGGTGAGTAGTATACAAAAATACATTTTGATCATTGGGAAGTAAGACCTTATAACAAGGGTGGGCAAACTACGGCCCGCTGGCCGGATCCTGCCCGCCAGCCATTTTAATCTGGCCCTTGAGCTCCTGCTGTGGAGCGGGGTCTGGGGCCTGCTGCGCTCCAGCTGAGGAGCAGGATCATGGGCTGCTCCACATTGCTCCTGGAAGCAGCGGCATGGCCCCCTTCTGGCTCCTACGCGTAGGTGCAGCCAGGGTGTGCCACTCTGCCCGCGCCCCAGGCGCCACCCTTGCAGCTCCAATTGGCCAGGAACCGCAGCCAATGGGAACTGCAGAGGTGGTGCCTGCGGATGGGGCAGTTTGCAGAGCCGTCTGGCCGTGCCTCCACATAGGAGCTGAGAACGGACTGCCACTGCTTCCAGGAGCCACTTGAGGTAAGCGCAGCCCGGAGCCTCACCCCGTGCCCCAGCCCTGATCCCTCTCCCGCCCTCTGAACCCCTCAGTCCCAGCCCAGAGCACCCTCCTACACCCCAAACTCCTCATCCCCAGCCCCACCCCAGAGCCTGCACCCCTCAGCCGGAGCCCTCATCCCAGCCCAGAACCGCCACCATCTGCACTCTGAGCTCCTCCTTTCTGGCCTCACCCCCTCCTGCACCCCAACCCCAATTTTGTGAGCATTCATGGCCTGCCATGCAATTTCTATTCCCAGCTGTTGCCCTTGGGCCAAAAAGTTTGCCCACCCCTGCCTTATAAGCTGCTCTTCATAAAAGAGTGGATCTGGAAATCATGAATAAACATGTCAGTTGGTCCAAACTATGTATCTTAGGACACTATGGCAATTAACTAATCAACTTACTGAACGGCTGACAGTTAGATTAGAAAATTCTTGGAGTATTGGGGTGGTACCAATAAGACAGGAGAAATTACTGCATTTGTTTAATACAAAAATAAAATGATCCTAGTTGTTACTACCATGAAATTCCTAACTGGTGTACCTGGCTGGGTGGAGTGTCCAGTGTGCTAAATATCTACAAAATCATGGGCAATAGTAGCATGAATTATGAAGAATAAATCTTACCAAACAAGTCTGCGTATATTTCCAAATGAAAAAACCAAATAAGTAGGTATTGAGACTGCTGCGGATATAATATCAGTTTTTAGTTAAGCATTTATTAGTGACTTCTGACATGTTATAAAAACTTATTTTCAGTGGGGTTGGGAGTAGAGCAATACTGTCACTGGCTGAACAAAATGGTTAAATGATTAACATCAACATTGAGGGGCTAGGAAGTGTCTTGAAATGACCAGGAGTCTTACTTTTATTAGTGGAAAAAGGGGAATAGACAACATTAACAGAACTTGCAGATGATACTAAATTGGAATAGATTATGAGACCCAGGCAGGATAGATAACTAATACAAAGGCATCTGAAGAGATTAGAAACACAAGCAGATAACAAAATGAAAATCCTTTTGTACTGCTGCGGGCAGCAGTGTTACAATGGAATCTCCTAATCAATATTTAGTGTATATATATATTGTATGTTTAAAAATATAAAATATCTGGTTAAGGGCAATCATGGAAGAGGGAACAAGTGAGATTGCTATACATTGTTCTTCATTTTATTAGCAACCATGTCTATTGGTCTGCAATCATGGCTTTAACCTTGATATGTGTTGGCAGAGGAGGGTGAAGAGCTTAAAGAGCTACCAGTTTACCTTATCCCAGAGTGAATGGTCTTTAGTTCTAGGGCTATTCCACAGCAACAGTTAGTTACAATCTAAGCTGTTTTTCTAGATGTGCGAAGATGCAAATGATCATGATTGCTAATACTCCTGCATGTTAACAAAGCTACTTTTTTCAAGTTTAGAAATGTTTGTATCTAACATTTTATTACACAACACTGATGATCAATTTGTGAATTCTAGGGAACAGCTGCAACCAATAATATATCAGCAACACCAACATTTCTGTTTTTCCGAAACAAAGTGCGAATCGACCAGTATCAAGGAGCTGATGCTGTAGGATTAGAAGAAAAAATTAAACAGCATCTAGAGAATGATCCTGGAAGTAATGAGGACACAGATATTCCAAAAGGATATGTATGCATCCCTTACTTTAAAGATTTTTTTAAAGTAAATTATTGCAAGTTATGTCAATGTTGCCCTGTTTTCTAAATGTACTCTGATCTAACTAAAGTGGATACGTTTAGGCAGAAACTTAAGTGTCTTAAGTTTTTTTTGAAATATCACCTGCCTTTTCAATTTTCCTAGCAAACTTTTAAAGATTGACTTGTGCATAGTAATATATTACAGTAATATCTGAAAATGGTGTAACTAAAAATCTCCTCCTCCAAAATATTCCTCTACGTCTGGAACATTGGATTTCGTGTTTCATGTTGAAAATTTTGCTGTGGATATTTACTATATCTTTGCTTCTACCAGACTTCTCAGTCTGTTTCCCTGTACATTTTTAGAAAGTGGAGATCTCTCTCCTGGAAAGTGACAGTTATTTCTATAACTGCTAAAGCCTTAAAGATTTTGTGGACTGTTCCTTAATGAATCCTCTTTGCTACCTTTTCAGTATCTTCCTTTTCTCATAACTTTTTTTCTTAATCTGCTCATGCTGTAATGTTGCAGCTACCCCAGAAGCTTGTTGGAAGCTGCTTATTGGAAGGAGTGGTGTGTGGCTTATCATAGTTTGGTCATTAACTTCTAAGAATATTTGGAAAACTGTACAATACTGCCAAACTCTGTTTACCTAATTCCTCCCTCACCGCAAAACAGAGATATAAAGTAGCTCTTGTTTTGGGGTGGTATAAAAAGGGGTTCTCTGTGGGTCACAGCATCACAGCGGAATAGGAATAGTCAAAACTAGGCAAGTACAATTCTGTTAACCTGAACTTGTTTCACTTCTCTCTCATCTGTTGCTATGGCGTTATTAGTGTATAACCTTTCATGTATTTTCTAAAAGCTACAAATTATATCTTTAAAACTAAACAATACTTTTTAGTCTGTCGCAGAATATTGTGGCATAGCATAGTCACAGGATACATAAAACTTTTTGCTTGAGGCATAAATGTTCACTGAAATTAAGATCATTCCTGGGGGAGGGAAAATGTTTGGAGAAATATTTAATATAGACACCTTGAAAATTAAATTATTTAAACTGCATTCACACAGAAAACATAATAACTGAAAATGGAAGGGTAAGTACGATAAAGAGCAAACATTTTTCCTTGGTTCGTTAGAACTTCTGACGCCTTACAGGAAACATGGTGAAGCTTGATTTAGAAACTGTTCTGCTTGAATGTTGTTTGTATTTCTCCTCACTTATCTCTCAATTAGTAAGTGTGCTCAATTAAAATATCTCAAAGTTCCTTTATTCATAATGGTGGTTTTCCAACACTTCGTCACACATGAACTAATGAGAGGTCTGGAGGAGACAGCATTTTAACTTCATGTACTAAGATCTGGAGGGAAGTCCATAATTTAAAACTGATGTCATATGAAAATAGACATTTTTTTACCCTTTTTCTTGCATGTTCATGCACAGAATTAAAAAAAACTGGTAAAGTTTAAAAACATTAGTTTATGCTGATTTCTTCTAATGTTTCTGCTTGATCAGTGAAAACCAAAAGTTGTCTGGTTCCATTGTTAGCACTTTGCTGAAATGCTTGAATTGCAAAAGCTGCCTGGGAATGTCTAATTCAACAGAAACTGAACTGGAATTTGAAAGTTTGTGGAAACATTGCTGCTTTTTTATAAAGCTGTAGTGTCATAATATCTGCATTGGGCCTAAATAACCTGACTGTTGTCCTTTTTTTGACAATAAAATCAATTTGTTTTGTCCAAACATTTGGAAAATGCTGTCCTAAATATTTTTTATGGTAATTCCATTAATTTTCAGACAAATCAAACCTTTTAACAGGATACTTGGAGTTTTGAACCACTGTTGCCAAACTATGATGCTAAAGAAGTAATATGGTTTGAAATACTTAAGGAAGAAAACATTTCCTGAAAGCACTGTTCTACTTGTTTTCATGTTACCCGAAGGCAACTGTGCACTGCAAATCTTAAGCATGTCTGACAGCTGTACCAACAAACACATGTAAATGAGAAACTTAATGTGACAAAACACTCTGATAGAGCTGTCATGTGAGGTGGCGTTCTCTGAGCAATATTTGATATAATGTTTCTACTTAAAAAGGGATGGTTTATTATTCTGGCAGCAATATAAAAACACTTTTGATTTGAATACCTGGTATTATATTTCAGAAACACTAAAACCACTAATAGGTTCAATAACATGATAGCTTCACTACAGTAGGTTTGTATTTAGTATTAGGAAATCTAATACATTAAACTTAACTGTGAATAGTAGTTGTGAAACCTAAAATTATGTTAAATGTAAAAACGCATCTCTTTGGATGTTAAGTACTTTAAATTCATAGCTAAATAGAGACATCTACCATACAAATACAAATAACATACTCTTCCTGTTGAATCGTTCTTATGTAAATAAACAGTAGGAATACAGGCCACTTGAATTTGCAACAGTTCAATTACGCACTATGGTACCAGCATTAGTGTTGCATCTAGTTGTGAATGTAAATACTTACACTAATAGTTAATGTAACATCCAGCATGGCAACATTGTAATACAAAGAGGCAAAAGGCTGTTTTTTAGCTTCACAGCCCAAAACACATTAGAAGTAATTTAAGTAACACGAGCGCAAAGTAGGTATACATCTGTTTTTTTGAAACTTAGGTAACTTCATAAACAGATTTTTTTTTTAATACTCAATTGTGTAACAGACAAATTCACACCCTTATAAGTAAGACTGCAATTTAATCTGTTGACCTGCTAATAAACTTCTAGAACACTGATTTTTTTTTTTTTAAGTTCAGCCTCTACTTAAAGGTTATAATTATCTGGAAAGCTTTTTAAACAAAATCTCTTGAGCTTTTTGAGTAAGGAAAGCATGAAATCCACCTTCTCTCCGGGGGGGCGGGGGGTGGAGTTCTGGCCACCTCATTTTTCATAACAAGTTAAACTGAATATTAAAGCTATAAACTGAGCATATACATTGTCCTCGGTAATGTGTTCTTCTTTGCCTCTTCGTGGGGTTGAACGTTTTAAAGAAGTTTGAAAATTCGAGAGGATGCAAGCCTAGTAAAGAATTCTGTTGAGCTATTAGCTGTGTACTTAACTGCATTACACAGCGATGTCACAGCTTTTTAGTAGTCCATAACATCAGGTATTGTCCTTGGGGTAGAACTTAAGCCTTCTTGAAGGCACAATAGACTTCTATAATCTTGAAAAAGAAGAAAAAATAAAACAACAAACGCTTTTTCCTCTGAACAGATATCCTGAGTGCATCTTGATCTAGATTTTGTACCCTATTGGTATATAGTTGGTGGTATTTTCATGTTTTTCTTTCAAGATGTGAATACCCTTAGTTGGATACTTCATAAGAAAAAGTTCAACCATGAAGAAATCTGCTCTTCAGTGACTCAAGCAATTGCTGCTATTCGCTGTTCTGAAAGCTCTAGTAGGCACAAGGAAAAGGGCTGGGGAATTCTTAATGCCCGATGAAAGGATCTTAATTAAATACTAAAACCTGTTAGAAATGAGTGCAATCTAGTCATCGACACCTTTTATAAAACTAACAGCATCTTTTTCAGTGCTATGTGTGAGAGGTAACAAGATTAGCTCTGCAGGTGGAGTCTAGTAACATTTACAGTGATAGCATTCTAAGCTGTTCCATTAACTGTACACGATTAATCTTTGAGTAGACTTATTTTTGGACTTTGTTAAAACTTCAGTCTTTGTGCCTGTTTTGCAAATGCATTATTATTTTTTAGGATATAGTTTTCATGCTTAAACCAAAATACAGCCTCCGATAATTCACTTTATTATACGTCTCTTGCTGTGGACTTCTGTGCATTTGCATTCCAGGGAATATGTGATTATAAAATTTGGAAAGGAGGAGGTAAGGGGGGAGTTTAACTAAAATGTAAGATGAATGCTTCAATGTGTTCTGTTCATAATTAAGTTGTCTGACCAGTTTTATTATTTTATCTTCTCCTATATCCAATGAGTTTCACTCATCCACATATTTACTAATCCTTTTCAATTAGTAGATGGCAGATTTTCAAGCACCCAACAAGCAACACTGTTGGCTCTTTTTCAGATGGATTTAATGCCGTTTATTAATAAAGCTGGCTGTGAATGTCTTAATGAAAGTGATGAACATGGATTTGATAACTGTTTACGTAAAGACTCTACCTACCTGGAATCTGACTGTGATGAGCAGGTATAATTTCAGTTTGTTTTAGAGGTTCAATATAATTTTAAAGGGCAGGTTTTTTCATTGTATTGGTCTAATACCGTTATCTAATTCTCCTATGTTTACAGTAGTCTTGGGATTAAAAAGCAGGAGAAATAACTTGTGTGGAGACTAATAGCTCTTCCCATCTTTCTATTTCTGGCTAACCAAATGCCAAACAACACAGTACTTACCAGCAGCAAGCCTACAATAAACTACACACTTGATCGGGGTGGGCAAACTTTTTGGCCTGACGACCACATCTGGGTATAGAAATTGTATGGTGGGCCATGAATGTTCATGAAATTGGGGGTTGGGGAAGGGTTTGAGGGCTCCAGCTGCGGAAGTGGGCTCTGGGGTGGGGCTGGGAATGAGGGGTTTGGGGTGCAGGAGGGTGTTCTGGGCTGGGACCGAGGGGTTTGGAGGGCAGGAGGGGGATCAAGGCTGGGGTAGGGAGCTGGGACATGGGGATTGAGGGCTCTGGCTTGGGGTGCAGGCTCTGTGGTGGGGATGAGGGGTTTGCGGTATAGGAGGGTGCTCTGGGCTGGAACCAAGGGGTTCAGAGGGTGGCAAGGGGATCAGGGCTGGGAGGGTTAGGGTGCGGGCTTGGGATTGGGATGTGGGGTCAGGGTTGCGGGCTCTGGGTGGTGCTTACCTCAGGCAGTTCTAAGAAGCAGTGGCATGTCCCCCTATGCCTCCTACACAGAGGCACAGCCAGGCAGCTCTGCGCACTGCCACATCCACAGGCGCTGCCCTTGCAGTTCCCATTGGCCGCAGTTCCCGGCCAATGGGAGCTGCAGGGATGGCATGCAGAGCCCACTGGCTGTCCCTGCGCATAGGAGCTGGATGTGGGACATGTCACCACTTCTGGGAGCCACGCAGGAAGCCCCAACCTCGCTCTCTGGCAGGAGCTCGGGGGCCAGATTAAAAATTCTGGCCAGCCGGACATGGGCCGTAGTTTGCCCATCCCTGCGCTTGATGAATGCAGTAAACCTGTTACTAGATATTAATTGCAAGCTCAAGGGTTTATTTTAAACGGTGGAGAATTGACTTGGGGAAGAAAACTTTAAAATCAGTGAAAACCGTAATCTCACATAGCTTCTAAATGTTTTTCCTTTAGATAAAGCACAGCTCTTGATGCTATGTAAAATGTTTGTTAAACAGAATTCTAAATTTGTGGAGGCTTTCAGGGACATGGGTGAGATGGGGGCTGCCCTGTAACTAATACAGATGAAGGCCAAGATTTTTTGAAAATGCGTATCTAAAGTTAGGCTCTTAAACTCATATTCAAATGTTTGGAAACTGTTGTATACTCCAGTCTTGAAAATTGGGCATCATTAAGACATCTCAGATGAAGCAGCCAAAAATTGAGGCACCCAAAATTACTAGTCTCCTTTGAAAATCTTGCACGAGATGTTTGGGTTAGGACTCTTAACTTTAGGTACCCATTTTCAAAAGTTTTGGCCAAACTCTCTGAAATACTTGGTTCAGGGTTCTAGTAGAATGGCTTTCATTAAAATGACCCTTCTTAGAAACAGTGTAAGAGGATTTTCTCTATTTTCTAATGATACTTACATATAAAGACTGAGAATATTATCACATCCTAGCAATCACAGCTACTCTTCCTGAACTAAACAGAATTTTGGCTTATTTTTCTAGTTTAAATATTTTTTCTGTGTTCAAAAATACTTTATGATAAACTTTTTCTCTACAGCTCCTTATTACTGTAGCTTTTAATCAACCTGTCAAGCTTTATTCCATGAAACTTCAAGGGCCGGATAATGGTGAGTAAAATGCATCTGTTTCTTCATTCCATCAAAGTGTTCCTAATAAGTTCTGCTTACACCATTTTTAAAGGCTTAAGTGTTTTTCCAAGTTTAACTAGACTCTTATTTCAGTATCTGGAATCTAATAGCCGCAGTTCCTGTTTTCTGAGCAGTGTCATTATAACTATTAGCAAGTCCCATGTATTCATGGCAAGAGGACAGTGTGGATCCTATTGATCTCTGAAAGTCCTGTAGCAGCTTCGTTGAAATTAGGAAAAAAAAGAAAATCAGTACAATAGACTTGTTTGTTCTTTAAAACAAATTTAATGTAACCTCATGCTATCCCTGTGCTTTATTTTTGATATGGCACAGATGTTTATATTGACAATACACTAGAGTAAGATAGAAGTACAAATTTATGAATCTATGCAAGACAGAAGTACAGAAACCACATTTTTACGTAGCAAAACTAAAATTTTAATCTGTTTATAGAACAGACTGTCCTAAAGATGTTTTTTGAAATTTTATACTTTAAAACATGGTTCAGTTACTTAAAATTGCTGATCTATTTTAACACAGGTCAAGGTCCCAAGTATATAAAAATCTTCATCAACCTTCCCCGATCTATGGACTTTGAAGAGGCAGAAAGAAGTGAACCAACCCAAGCCTTGGAACTAACGCCAGATGATATAAAAGAAGATGGTATTGTCCAGCTTCGCTATGTAAAGTTTCAGAATGTTAACAGCGTAACTGTAAGTAAAGCTTTCTCTTCCAAGCTTCATGCAAATGTAGCTATATGAAGTTTGGAAGTCTACTTTAAAATACTCTGGGACAAAATAATTGTGGAGGTGACAAAGGTTCCAAAGCTTAGCCAGGTTTTCTTATAACAGTCTATCATTTCAGATTTACTACACACTTATGTCAAACATACGTTCATAGAATTTAAGGCCAGAAAGGGACTGTTAGACATCCAGTCGGACTTTCAGAATTCTAGAAATCTAGGGCTGGATGAGACCTTAGAATCATAGAATATTAGGGTTGGAAGAGACCTCAGGAGGTCATCTAGTCCAACCCCCTGCTCAAAGCAGGACCAATCCCCAATTTTTGCCCCAGATCCCTAAATGGCCCCTTCAAGGATTGAACTCGCAACCTTGGGTTTAGCAGGCCAATGCTCAAACCACTGAGCTATCCTTCCCCTCCTCATCAAGTCCAATCCCCTGTGCTGAAGTAGGGCCAAGTTAACCTAGACTGTCTCTGACGGGTGTTTGTCCAGCCTGTTCTTAAAAATGTCTGATGGGGATTACACAACCTCCTTTGGAAGCCCATTCTAGTGCTTATAGTTAGGTTGGATATTAGGAAAAACTTTCTAGGTCTCCCATGTTGCAGATTAAGACTAAACATGCCCAGTTTTTTAACTTTTCCTTATAGGTCAGGTTTTTGAAACCTTTTATTTTAGTTGCTCTCCTCTGGACTCTTTCCAATTTGTACACATGTACTAAAGTGTGGCATCCAGAATTGAACACAGTATTATAATGCGGGCCTCACCAGTGCTGTGTAGAGTGGGACAGTTATGTCTCTTGTCTTACATACAACACTGCTGCTATTATTCACCTTTTTTTCAGCTGCATCACGTTGACCCATTCAGTTTGTGGTCCACTAAATCTTTAATACTTTGTGTATGCCACAGGGCATTACATTTCTCTGGGTTACCCCTGTACTGAACTCAGTAACTTGTCTGAATAAAGCATAACTTCCAGAAGGGCATCTGGGCGCTTCCTGTAGTGTTTTGTTCCTGATAGTTTAGAAATAAAGCCTCCTTTTTTTTAAAATGTGAATTTGTCTAGCTTCAACTTCGAGCCATCAGTTCTTGTTTTGCTGTTGGCTGCTAAATTAAACAGCCCTATAGTACTCAGCATTTGGTTCCTGAGAATATTCTTATATATTTTAATCAGCTAATCTCAAGCTGTTCAGTTTATCAAAAAGATTCAGAGATCTTTATTTCACTTTAGTGCATTTTCTCTAGCCCTCAAATAATTTTTGTGGCTCTTCTCTGTACTCCCCACATCCTCTTCAAAATGTGGACATCAAACTAGATGCAGTATTCCTGTATCAATGTTGTATACAGAGGTAAAATCACCTTCCTATTCACTGCTTCCCTGCTTATACATCAAAGGATTGCATTAGCCCTTTTTGCCACATCATCACACTGGGAGCTTATGTTGAGTTACTTGTCCACTAAATCCTTTTCCGTCACTGTTTTCCAGGGTACAGTCCCCCATTTTGTAGGTACAGCCTGAATTCCTTGATCCTACATGTATAACCTTGCATCTGTCTGTTAAAACTCACTGTTTGAATGGGCCTGGTTTACCAAATCCAGATTGCTCTCTGACGATCCTGTCCTTGTTATTTAACTCTCCACTAATCTTTGTGTCATCCCCAAGCTTTATCAGCAGATACTCCATACTTACTTCTAGATTGATAAAAATGTTGAATAGCATTGGGTCTAATATAGATCCTGGAGGACACCAATAGAAACATCTCAAGAAGTAGCTGTCAATGGGGGTATCATTTGCCAGTTCCTAATCTATATAACCTGTGGTTTGATACTGTATAGTGCTGATTTTTTTAAATTAGAATGTTGTGTGCTGTTAAGTCAAATGCTTTACAAAAGTCCAAGTGCATTACGTCTATGCAGCTGCCTTTCAACCAAATTTCTCTTGTAAAAAAAATCAAATCAGGTTTGTTTGAAATTACCTATTTTTCATAAAACCATGTTGATTGGCATTAGTTATATTGCTATTCTGTATTAATTGAATCCTATAGCAGTGATTCCTTTATTTTGCATGGGGTTGATGTACAGCTAACTGCCTATAGTTTTCCACGTCATCCTGCTTGGTTTTTTTTTGAATGTTGGCACAACATTAGCAATTTTTCAGTCTTCTGGATTTTTCCCGGTATTCCAAAATTTATTACATTAACATCAGCGGAGCTGAGATCCACCTCTGCCAGAAGGTTGGGGGAAATTACTCTTTATTGTCCTTACCTTTGCCAGGCATTGATTTTTTTTTTCTTATGACTTTTTGCCTTCCCTTATCAATTTTCTGCACCTCATTTACTAATTTACATTGTCTATTTCCCCTCTTTTCCATTTATTATGCATTGCTTTTTTTTTTTAAATGCTTCCTTCACTTAGCCATTGAATAAGGTTGGGTTTTTAGCCAAAGTGTTCTTGTGAATGTGGAATGTCTGCTCTCCAGACCACCACTTATGAAGATGAATTGCAAGCCACAGCCATTTTTTTTCAACAGAGGTTGGTCATGGACATGCTAGTTGGAATGTAATGCTTCACACCAAAGCCACAATAGCCAGACTGAATCGTCTCTAGTAGTCACAGAATCTCACAGTAGAACAGGTGAATCACTCTTCTGGGATTGAACCCACTTGACAAGATCATAACATTTGCATGGACAGGTTATATGGACAGTCTTAAAATGAAATCTGCATGATGTACCAACTTAGCATTTAGTACAGACTGATATCCATGTAGTAATGGTGGTTTTTTGTCTGCACTGTAGTCAATTCCAAGATTTTTCGCGTATCTGCTGCTTGTTAACTCCCAGTAGTCTCCTGTAGGCTTATGGGTTCTTAAGTGTGAGAATCTTGTATGCATTTGTAAATTTATCTTATTAAACAGTATATGAACAACATCCTGTTAACTGTGAAATCTACATTTAATTGTTAACTGAACAATATAATAGAACTAATTTAAAAAAAACTTCCAGTGGGTTTCGTAATGGGGGTATGATGCAGGTAAGTAGCTCCTAGAGACACAGGGACAGAGGTCTTGGCTCCAAAAATGTTGCCTGATCCAGTGTTGCTCTCTGAAGTGCTGGTTTCAACGGTTATGTGAAGACTTGTACATCAGAGAAAAATTGACCAAAATTTGATTCACGTAGCAGATGCATCATCAGGAAATGATGCAAAGACTAAGTATGCGAACAGTTCGATTGACTTCTGTAGAACTACTCACTTTCATAATGGTAAGCATGTGCCCAAGAGTTTCAAGGATGGGTGCTAAGATATATTACAATGTCATTGCCACAGTGAACATCTTCTCCATAAGTAGATTTCCCCCCCCGTAATAGTATTTTATTGTAGAAGGACCTAAAGGCCCCAGCCAGGATTGGGGCCCCCTTGTGCTAGGCACTGTACTAGCAGAGAGTCTGTGCTGCAAGATGCTTGCAAAAAGACAGACAATAAATAAGCAATTTGTCAAAAGTTACAGTATAACTTCTTCCCACTTCCCCTGGGAAAACAACCCCCTCCTGTGCCTCTGCCGGGCAGATTCCTTCACAGCCCTTATTCACCGCAAATTCCCTTTCTTCACGCTATCCAGCCCTTATAGGAAAACATTTCAACTCACTGTCATTGGAAGAATTTTTTTTTAAGGGCAACTAACGCTGCTCCCTGTGGCATGAGGCACAGGGCCCATAGTAGCCCCCTAATTTTTGCTGCTCTCCCTCCTCGGGAGGGAGAGGGATCTTGTTGCTACTTTGCTGTAAGATAAGAGAGATCTTAAAGCAAAATGAACAATTATAGATAAGGGTGCAGGAGACCCATAGGATCTGTTCCTTGTACTCCCAAACTGTCGTCTGGTCCCAGTTCCTGTCCATTTCCCTTTCCTGAGATGATTGATTTGTTTTTCATTTTATAATATGTATTGGCTTTTGTGGATATAAAGCCAGATTAAACCAAATTAGAAAACATTTTGGTTTTATAGATTTATTACCAATTCATCCTTTTTTTTAAGGAGAGAAAGTGATAGAGAACATGAAATCCATATAGGACAGCATTTACATTTACAGAGCCATGTAAGTTATCCCTACTGAGCTCCTGTTGAATTCTAGCAAATCTTCATACTGAAAGAACGTAATTACACAATTTGCTATGAAGAGGTAATGCTGATTTCAATAAATATAGAAAATGGTTAAACTGACATTTGATATAATCTGAAAGTAGGTAAACTAACTGTTCACCTGCAGTTACTTTGATTTAGAAGTTTCTTGCTTTGTGAATGTGGTCTTCTGATTTAACCACAGACCTCAAAGTTGGGGAAACCTAGATTCCACCTTGCTGCATGCTTGATTAGTAGTCGTTTTTACAGAGGTGAGCAAAGAGGTTTAATGAGGAGAGTGGCCTATATTTAAAGAACTCTGTAGTTATTTATACTTCTATAGTACTTCCCACAAAGTAGTATTTTTGGGGTATACTCCACTTCTGAAGCTGTTAGATTGTCTGCCCCCACTTTTTCTAAAATTTTGAGAAACTAACAAGTGTAATACCTCACATTTAAGGGAAGGATTGTAGTGTTGGCCAAACTGCTGTAACTACACCATGTATATCTAACAAAGTTAGAATTAATAAATGAACTATCTTACTTTTTTTAGTTATTTGTCCAGTCCAATCATGGTGATGAAGAGACAACAAGAATTACATATTTTACATTTATTGGAACTCCAGTCCAAGCAACAAACATGAATGACTTCAAGCGAGTAAGTTGGAATCCAGAACACACACATGAATATTTAATTACATTTTTAAAACAAGTGTCTGTTAGTGGATTGGTAGTTTCATTCTCAGCTAAGTGGATTCTTTCTGTAATTGTTCATTTTGCTTTAAGATGCCTCTTATTCCTCTCGGTGCAACACAAGTGCCTTTGAAACTTTTGAAATTTTGGCTTCCATGCAACATTGTCTGTGATGTGTAACATGCCTGAGAATCTTTCAAGGTGTAAGGCATTTTGGAAATGTAAAATAACAGCTAGGGGTTCAAAGTTGATAAACAATGACCCCTTAAAGTTTATATGTAATAGTTGCAATGTTCATGGTGTCTCTGAATATTTCTGTGCCCCACAGGTGGGCAGTTTGTAGAAAAGCCATTGCAGAGACTGGAAAATAGAAAGCCTAAGTAAACCAAAATCTGTGCCTGAAGATTTTGTTCAGGAGGCAATTTTAAAGAGACTAGAGAGGTTTGGAAATGCTTGGTTATAAGGCTGCTTCTTCAGTAACGCATGGTGTCTGTCTTTATACAATTTCATAACATAACTCTAATCTAACTTTAATTTGTTCCAATATCATTTAAGGACTCTTTATTCCTAATAAAGATTTGTCTGGATATTCCTTTGGAGCTGCTTTTGGACCACCCTGGGTGGGACTGAAAGTGGATGCTTTAAGGGCTTAAAGGAAATGGAGTACTTAATGGGTAGCCAACTCTCAGGCTATGCCTACACTACAGTTTATGGTGGCAGAATTTATGTTGCTCAAGAGTGTGAATAAACCACCACCACCCCATACCCCTCTGAGCAACATGAGTTATACTGACATAAGTGATGGTGTGGACAGCGCTATGTTGGCAGCAGAGCTTTTGTCACCGACATAGCTTCTGCTGTTTGCGGGGGTGGTTTTACTATTCCACATCTAACTCCATCTAAAACTGGCCAATTAAAATGTGTTCTAGCCAATCAATTCCGTATATAATTAGTCCCATACTGCTGCAGGTAACTAGTACTACCACACTCTTTTTAAGTAGATAACTTCACCGCAGTGGTAAACAAAACCTGATTCTTTACACCAATAGTATTTGCCAAAAAATCAGTTATCTGGAAGCCTTGATAATCTTTAGTGTTGTAAGGATTTACAGATAAATTTATATCCATTAGATTAAATGTGATACTGCAAAAGGCAGAGTTTTAACACTTGGTTCAATACACTCAAACTTGAAAAGACAATGACTAAAAAGGCTGTGTTAAATGTGCTGAAAAGGGATTTGAATTACTGATACAGAATTGTTTAATAGTATTTTCAGTTGGCTCAAAACCAGAAGAAATGTGTAGATAAGTCTCTTACCACCCAATTACAGTGAGTAGCCAAAAGACATCTGTTATGCTCTGCTTTTTTAAAAGGACTTGTTACTATTTTGTTTTGTATTAGTTTTACAGCATTCTAGAGTAATCATTGCTATTAAGTCTGTGAAATAGTTTCTTTCATAATCTTCACTGCTTCATAATCTGAAAAATTCATTTTTCAAATTGACATCTTGGTCTCCATTCCAGGAAGATCTTTTTTAACTGTCTCAGGAAAATTATTGTTGACAGTGAAAGACTTCCTCTATTTTAAAAATGCTGGAACACTATTTTATTCACTAATGAACTGGATTTCAGGCTTGTTATACAAGTAGTGCTCAATGAGGTGCATGCTTGCTACATTTAGGAAACATTTTAAAACGCTTGAATGTAGCACAGAGCCCAGACAGTGGAAAACCTTACTAATTTTTAAGCTGCACAGTTCATGATACAGCGCACAGCTGTCCCAAACTGCTGCCTCTGTCTGGACTCTCCTCTATGGCCATCTGTCATCTTCCTATTAATGTTTTTTAATGCACTCATTGACTCTCGCATTCAATTCAGACTTACTGTGTCTTCATAAAGCTGTGCAAGCACCTAGAACTGGTGCAGTTCTCCAGGCATATCTTGCTTTCTTTGTTCTGGTTTGGGTGAGTGAACCCAGATGTCAGTCCTTGCCTCTGTGGAGAGCAGGTCCTAAAGCTGCTCCTTGGTGGACTTTTTGGAAACACCTGTATAGTTCTGGTAAATAACACACCAGTGCATCTGAGTGCATGATGCCTGCTCCACATGCGTGCTGCAGTCAAAGGAATACACACTTCTAAATAGCAAGGAATGTATTTGTTCATCTGCAGCCTCCATTTTAAAGAAATATGAAAACTAAATAAAATATTAATTTAACATTAAAGTTGTACAATTAACTTCTGCATTTCCTGACTGATTTTAAGGGGATAAATTCAGGACTGGTTAACCAGATATGAATTTGGTCCAAGACTCCTAGGACAAAATTTAGCCACCAAATTAAATACGTATACACATCCGTAATATTTCCTATTTTAATTCCAGAATACATAATTTAATATTACTGTTAAGTATTTTACTATAACATGTGGAATGTGTAGTTATGGTTCCCATAGGAACTTTAATTTTTGCGTTTCCAGACTTTTTCCAATTTAGCTGTACAACCTTAATGTTGGACATTATATTCAAGTGTATAAAAAGGGTTTTGAATAAAAAGTTAACTGGAAAACTCTTCAAAACCCATTTTCTCCATCTACAGATAACTATGTATAACTCCTGAGAACTCACTATTTTAACTTACAGATTAACACGGCTGTTACTCTGAATTTGCAAAAAGAAAAGGAGTACTTGTGGCACCTTAGAGACTAACCAATTTATTTGAGCATGAGCTTTCGTGAGCTACAGCTCACTTCATCGGATGCATACCGTGGAAACTGCAGCAGACTTTATATATACACAGAGAATATGAAACAATACCGCCTCCCACCCCACTGTCCTGCTGGTAATAGCTTATCTAAAGTGATCATCAGGTGGGCCATTTCCAGCACAAATCCAGGTTTTCTCACCCTCCACCCCCCCACACAAATTCACTCTCCTGATATCAGGATGCTTTCCTGATTGATTCCTGAAATCAGAATGATTACTCTAGAATCAGGAGATCTCCTGATATCAGGAGAGTGAATTTGTGTGGGGGGGTGGAGGGTGAGAAAACCTGGATTTGTGCTGGAAATGGCCCACCTGATGATCACTTTAGATAAGCTATTACCAGCAGGACAGTGGGGTGGGAGGCGGTATTGTTTCATATTCTCTGTGTATATATAAAGTCTGCTGCAGTTTCCACGGTATGCATCCGATGAAGTGAGCTGTAGCTCACGAAAGCTCATGCTCAAATAAATTGGTTAGTCTCTAAGGTGCCACAAGTACTCCTTTTATTTTAACTTTGCTCACTAATCTCAACTTTGGCTCAAACTATGCTCCATTGTGGTCTTGTAATTTATAATACAAATAAAGATAGAACTGCAACAGTTCCTTATAATCAGTGCTCCCAGTAGATGCTTTCCTTTTTTCCCAGTCTTCTGCTGTCTTAACACTTTTTGTATAACTTGTCTGATTTAGACAAGAGTTCATCAGGGAGGGACCATCTTGTTTGTGTTTAAAGTGAGCATCAAAAGCCCTATATAGGTAACCAAGCTTAAACTGAGCAGCTGCTCAAGGCGGAAAAGGTAAACGGAAAAGGTAAACGGAAAAGGGCCACAACATCCAGTACTTAGAATGTCAAATGTGGAGTTTGTGGTTAGTTCAATCTTGTACTGAAAACTAATAAAAACAAGCAGTTGCTGGTTGGTCTTTCAATGATAACTTAACCTGTTATCTGAGACAGTGAACTGTGACACATGAATCCAGCTATTAATGTTAGTTCAGTAAATAAAATGATGCAAAATACAAGTGGCTTTTAAACTTAGATTGATACGATGTAGCTCCTCCCTCTCCTCTGAACTTGAGTTTAGCTGATAAGTGGGAACTGTTAAATGCTCTAAAACTTTTTTAATACAAAACTTGAGTGGAGTGTGGTAAACTGAGGTACATGAGGGCAGGGGAGAAAAGAGACTCTATTGCCCTGTTTAACTGACATCATGAGCAGCAGGAGAGTGTAAATAAAATACTTGTATTTTCCTGGAAAGTCAATGCACAATAAGAATACTACTTGAAATGCTTGGTTTATGGCCAGTTTTGTAAATGTAGTAAAATGAGACAGTGTGATATTTGTGAGAACTAAACACCATAGGTGTGTTGACATCTAGTTTTTGCCTGTAGGCCAATGCAAGCTATGTATTCATTAAAGTTACCATATCTATAGTGCAGATTGAACTATTGTAGCAGATTACTTTTAAGATGTTTCCCTCCAGAGACTTTGCTAGGCTAGGTTACCCTGCTAGCCAGACCAACCAAGTGAGATGGGTCAAAGAAGTGGGTTTATTTTATTTCCCATTTGTTAGCATCAGAGATCTAGGTGTCTTGCTGTTGAATGTTGTAGTGAACTTGCAGGCTTAATTTTTTGGGGAGAGGAAGGAGGATTTTTCACTCATGTCCCAGTATGCTTTTAACATAATTTCACTTTATATTTATTATAAATATCAGCATTTTAGAATCCTTATAAACTACTGCTCCTTTTTAGAGTGGGGGCTTAGGTGCATGTAAAAAGTAGGTTCCCAAGCCCCAGATGATCATAGCTTTTCATTTCTTCTTAAAACTGCACTCCAGGCTGCTTTTCCTTTTTTCTAACATTTTGTTTTTGTTTTTCAGCTTAACTTCCCAACCCCAAAGAACTAAAAATGCAGAAGAAAATGTTTTAAAATGAATATTAAGAGTGACCTTGTCTCGCACCACACCCTTCCCTTCTCCCTCCGTTCATCTAGCATCTATCTCTCTCGCTTTCCACAATCTCGCCACTGGTGCAAGAGCCTTCTCCTCTGCAGCTCCTGTACTCTGGAACAGCTTTCCTGTACACCTCTGCTTCATCGACTCATCTTTTTTTAATCCCATTTTAAAATCTTTTCTTTCTCAGCTTTGCTTTTTAATTTTTATGCTTGTTAACATTAAAACTAAATAGTAGATTTGTTATACAACGCTTTTTAGACCTGTTTTCTGTGATTTTTATAGTCTATCTTTTATTTAATCCTGTAAAGCAATTTGAGAAGCAATTTGAGATGCAGTTTGAGAGTTGAGCAAGTATGTTAATTTGGCTTTTATACAATTTATTTTATGGGGAATAACATTAGAACAGTTTGATTTTTACGGTGTAATCGATCATGAAGACAATCTCAGGATTTTTCATCTCCAGTTATTGTTTCAAAACTTTCAGTTTAGTTGGCTAATTTTTTAGTAGAAAGATGTTTAGCAAATCATACCAATTTCATTTCCCTGCCATTGTTGGGCCAGTCAGATCCAGAAATTATTCACTTGATTTTTTACAAAATGTCTAATGTTAAATATTTGTATTATGTCACAATTGCAGTACCTACTCATAGTTAAGGTATGGTATCTTACAAACAACTGCCATATAAAGTGTCCAGTAAGTGATGGGAGGGAGATGAATTTCTTGTTAAAAGTAAGAAATTGCTGTTCTTAAAACCATCCTCCATTTGGGATAGGGATGGGAAATGAGCCTTTTTGGCCTGTAATGACAAAATATCCATTCTGGTGCTTAATTTTTGCAGATAATACACATGGGCAAGTTGACAATTCCCACCTCTGAATGGTATCGATCTATTTCTTGATTGATGTTACACATCTGCTAACATCTTAATAATCTTTAATATATTCATGTTTTCCTGTTTAATCCAAATCTGGTGTGCTTGGGGTTTAAGATTCACAATCAAAGAATATATATTTCGTTATTTGTTGGGTTTAATCTTATTTTTTTAACTTGATTAATCAAACTTTAACACAAGTGAATGGATTTTTTTTAATGGACACTTCAACATTGCCATGCAATTAAAATTCTCTTGGCCCTACACATTAGGCTCTGCAGTTCAATGAGCATCCTCCTGTCCACAAGCTCTTTGGAGGAGGCGATGACCAATAGATCCCAAAGCTCTTTACAAAGGAATTCAATCAGCATGGTTTTTTTTTTTTAGTCAGAGCAATTGCAGCTGAGTGGTGAAAGGCCATTTGCAGCTGAGTGGTGAAAGCTGTTGCAGCCCTTTCAGGGAGGCAATACTGGGACAAATAACCCAGATCTCTCATGTGTCACAGCAGAACATAATCGCGGTTCCAACCAGGTACACCAACCATCATCTTTTCAGTCTGTACTAAAATACAGAGCTGTATGAACTTTTGTGAGAACATGCTGTGTCCTTGGGAAGCCATGTACTGCAAAGGTAACATACTACCCCATTAACAAATTTTGCCACATTAGTCAATTTATTAAAATGCAGAGATTTTTACTTTTCAAAGATTTCAGCATTGCCAGTATCATAGTGCTGTAAACTTGCCCTATTACATACATAGGATTTAAATAGAACTTCGGCTTCAAAGCATATTGCTGGTAACACCAGGCAGGTAGGTAAGTACTACTCTCAAGTTTAGAAGGGTAAACAAAGAACCTGAGGATGACTTGCATATGGCCACATGGTAAATCAGGGACAGAATCAAAATTAGTACAGCTTCTATCCTCCAGACCTGTGTAATGATTATTAAATTGTTAACACAGATTTTTTTTCCACTTAATTTGTTTAGTTTGTAACCAGTTACTCTTCTGGGTTGGCAAAAACTCAAAAGTGTGGTTTTGGTCTGAAAAGTGACTAAAAACCATTTTACACCTAGATCTGTTGCCTGTTTTGTGTGCGCTTATCTTAGCCAAGTGGGCTGGATTCTCTTCCTTTCTGTGCAGAAACAGAATTATTTAAGCTCCAGTCAAAACTAATGAGGTTGCATTAGTTTTAGAAGGCAAATCTGCCCTCTAAACCTTTATTACTGATGATACCTAGAAAGGGAAGAACTCAACTTGAATCTGATTCCAGACTGAGTTTGCAGAGCTGGCAGTTAGAAATTTTTTTCACTAGCATTGAGCACACTTGACATCAAAGTCATTGAAAATAAATGTGGAATGCTGGTATGCCACTTTTAGTTACTTTTCAGTGTTGAATCACATTATAAGGCAAAAATTTCTCTCAGACCTGTCTTTAATATAGACCTAGTTCATCTCCTACAACAACTACTTGAAATTTGGGCCCAGAAGGATGGGTTACCACTACATTTTTGTTGTGTGTTCAGGTCTGATTCTTAACACCTAACTTGGTTTTGTGAATAATAAAAATATGAGGGCTGTTCCTTTTTCCTAACTTGCCTCGAACAAACGAGATCTTTGCTATCTGGATTAAAAATACTTGAAGATGGGGATTTCCTCACATATATTGCAGGTCCTGTTTAATTCCTGCAGGAATTTACAGCTCCCTCTGTATACAGCACTAGAATGCATGCTGAAAATCCATTACTACAACTGAAAACAGCCACTTTATTTAGTTCAAAGCTTATAAAAAATTGGTTGGGAAGCTGTTTGTTTTCCAACTTAACTTTCATTAGTGATTATTTTCTATTTTTCTTTTATCAGGTGGTAGGCAAAAAAGGAGAGAGCCACTAAGATGCAAGAAACACTGGATCGCCTTATTGCAATCAAATGGGATCTTCACTTTATCTACAGCTCCTGGATAATTGCTTGACTGTAGCCAGAGACTGTCAGTCTGTTTCATTTAATGCCATTACCAATAAATCATTGCTTTTGTTGAGATGGAGTTTCACTAGAGTATTTCTGTTGTAATCTTGGTACATGTATTTGTAAATAAAATTCATTACTTTTGCCAAGTTTAATTTTGTCATTGTAATAACTAAAGCTTTTTTTTACAGTTTCATTTAAATTTTAAAACTGGACTGGCTTATCTTTAAAAACAGAAGACTTAATGTAGCCTGCATTTCTTTAATTAGTTTAAAATGTCAAATTTAAGTAAATCATCTTTGGTTTTCTGAAAGTACATTTAAAAATAAAATCCAGAGTACTTTGTTATAAGCCTGTACTAATTTATGAGCAACATTGACACAGTATGGATATTTCTCAAAGGGAATAATTTTTTCTTAGTCTCCCTTTTCCCTTCCAAAAATATAGGGTGAGAAAGCATATTTCAAGATACTGTTGCATCAACTTAACTTGCTTGTTTGTCACAATTGCACATCAGTTGAAACAAACAGTAGGATATGACAGTTCACTACAAATTAGGCATCATGAGAATTCTTGCTAGTCTTTCAAAATATCATCTCCAGTTGGAAAATTGTGAACTTGTTAGCCAGACACACACACTCCCAGGATATGCAGTGCAGGAGATGGCCAGGCACTACTGATGCCTGTAGGTTTATAAGATCCCTCTGTTACTGCTGAATTTAATTGGGCATTATATTCTTTCTCTGAATCTTGATATAGAAATGCTCATTGCAGATACCATTCTTGCATCATAAATCTGAATTCCTTAAAGGATGGGTGTCTGCACTCAACCGCTTAAAACCTTTTTTGCTAAAATTCCTTGGAAAAGTGCCCTAAGTAATTTTAATAAATAAATTCCTATAAAGTTTTACTAAGTGGTTTTTAATTGGTATAATTAGTTCCTTTGTAAAGTTAAATTTGTTGCATTTCTAATTACAATAAATCCCAATAAGAATTAAATCCTGTCCTAATTGGCATTCTTTTAACACAGTAGGGATTCTTTCTATATACTTTCTATGAGGCAGTTCTTTAAAACTGTATTGCTACATACCCCTCTTTACTCATCCCTCCGTATTGCACATATTTAATGGCATTAATGCCTTGATTTCTTTTGTAATTCCTAAATGTTTTGCTTAAATGGGATGAGGCATCTGAGACACTGTATATAGAATTTAAAATCACTTTTAAATCTAATCAGGGGCAATATGAATAACTGTTTCTGTTTATAATTTTGTACACTAAACTACCTTTTGGGTTATTGTTAAAGTGCCTCATCTTAACTATTACTTACCTCATACTATTGATACCTGAGAGAATTTGATGATCTAGTGATTCTCATCTTTGTAAAAGGTCAGATTTGTATTGTTTGCCTCTTCTGTGACTTCCTTGGTTGCATGGTGCATACTTTCCATAATTATACAATGTAAATATATCTGAAATGTTTAGAGGTAACTGTAACATGTTCAATTGATGGAAAGTTATTAAAATCATGCATATCAAAAATAGCTGAAATTCTGATAATTTCACACTTAGGAGAAAAGAGGTCATGAAGTAATCCTAAATGTTGAAACAAACACGAATATAGGGCTATATGTTAGAAAACTCACTTATTTTGTTTATTGCTTTGAGTAACCACTTTCTTAATGTGGGAAAGCTGCTTCCTTGCACTTGATCTGTATTTGAAGATTCTAAATTAATAAACTAGAACTACTTTTCCACCTAGTTCATATGGTTTTACACCACTTGGCATCATCCAAATGCCATGTCCATTAAATGGAGTTTAATATTGGCTCATGTAAGCAGTCACTAACATTCACCGTCTTTAAGCTAAATCAAGTTTTCTGGGATGCATCCCAGTTAAATGTATCCTGATTTAGCATACAACGTTTATATAAATTCATAGAAATATAGGGCTGGATGGGACCTTAAGGTCTTTTAAATCCAGTCCCTATAGTGAGGGACGACAAAGTGAAACTGAACCATACGTGGTAAGCATTTGTCCTACCTGTTTTTAAAAACCTCCAATGATGGAGATTCCACAACCATCCTTGGAAGCCTATTCCAGAACTTGGCTATCATAATTATAAATTTTTTCCTAATACCTAACCTAAATCTTGGCTACAGATTAAGCCTATTACTTTGTGTCCTACCTTCAGTGGACATGAACAACCACTGACCTCTGTCCTCTCTCTAGCAGCCCCTAACATATCTGAAGATTTTATCCGGTTCCCCCTCAGTCACCTTTTCTCAAGACTAAACATGCCCAGTTTTTTAATCTTTCCTCATAGGGTAGGTTGCTCTCCTATGGACTCTCTCCATTTTATCCACATCTTTCCTAAAGTATGGTGCACAGAATTGGACACAGTGCTGAGGGCCAAGTTGAATGGGACAAGTATGTCCTGTGTCTTACATACAATGCACTTATTAATACACCCCAGAATATTAGCCTTTTTTGCAACTCTATCACATTGTTGACCCATTTAATTTGTGATCCAGTATAACCACATGTTCCTTTTCAGTAGTACTGCCGTCTAGTCATCATTCCTGCTTTTGTATTTGTGTGTATATTTTTTTTCTTAATTGTGTATATTGCATTTCATTGAATTTCATGCTGTGGATTTCAAACCAATTCTCTAATTTGTCAAGGTCATTTTGAATTCTAATCCTGTCCTCCAAGGTGCTTACAACCCCTAACAATTGTGTGTTTGCCAATTTTCTAAGTATACTCTCCACTCCTTTATCCAAGTCATTAATGAAAATATTGATTAGTACCAGCCCCAGGACTGACCCCGCATGGAACCCCATACCTATGCTATCCCAGTTCAACAGCAAACCCTTGGCAGTGATACTTTGAGTAGTCTTTCAATCAGTTGTGTGCCCACCTTATATATTCATGTAGACTGTATTTCCCCAGTTTGCTTATGAGAATGACACACAGGACTATCAAAAGCATTGCTAAAATCAAGATACAAGCACATCGGCTTTCCCTCTGCCCTGCACTCCACTAAGCCAGTAATGGTAACAAAGGAAAAAATTAGGGTGGTTCATCACAATTTTTTCTTGACCAATCCATGTTGGCTATTCCTTATATTCTCCTCTAGGTGCTTATAAATTGATTGTTTGATTTGTTCCAGTATCTTTCCAGGTATTAAAGTTTGGTTGACCGGTCTATAATTCCCTGCATTCTCTTTGTTCCCTTTTTTAAGGGTAGGTACTATGTTTGCCCTTCTCCTATCCTCTGGGACTTCATCTGTCCTCCAGGACTAAGATAATTGCTTTATCTAGTTCCTTAAGTATCCTAGGATGAATTTCATTAGGCCCTGCTGACTTGAATACATCTACCTTATAGAATTATAGGCCTGGGAAGGATCTCAAGAGGTCATCTAGTCCAGTCCTCTGCACTCATGGAAGGACTAAGTATTATCTAGACCGGGGTGGGCAAACTTTTTGGCCTGAGGGCCACATCGGGTTTCCAAAATAATATGGAGGGCTGGTTAGGGGAGGCTCTGTCTCCCTAAATAGCCAGGTGTGGCCCAGACCTTGCCTTCTATCTGCCCACCCCCCCTGCCACTTCTCACCCCCTGATGGCTCCCCTGGGACTCCTGCCTCATCCAACTTCCCGTCCCCTGATGCCCTCTCCCCGCCCAGGACTCCTCCCCCATCCACCACTCCCTGTTTCTGACCACACCCAGACCCCCCACCCATGACTGCCTGCTGCCACCCCATCCAACGCCCACCCCTTCCTGACTGCCTCCCCGGGACCCGTGCCCCATCCAACCCCCCTGTTCCCCACTCTCTGACTGCCCCGTCCCCTATCCACACCTCTGACCACACCCCTGAACTCCCCTACCCTCTTACTGCACTGCCTGGAGCACTGGTGGCTGGCGGCGCTACAGTTGGGCCACCCAGAGCACCAGGTCAGGCCGCGGCTCTGCAACTGCGCTGCCTGGCCGCCCAGAGCGTTGTGCCGGCAGCGCGGTGCGCTGAGGTTGCGGGAGAGGGGCCTGTGGCTAGCCTCCTAGGCCAGGAGTTCAGGGGCTCGGCAGGAGAGTCCCGTGGGCTGGATGTGGCCTGCGGGCCATAGTTTGCCTACCTCTGATCTAGACCATCGGTTCTCAAACTGGGTCAGGACCCCAAAGTGGGTAGCGACCCCATTAAAATGGGGTTGCCAGAGGTGGCTTAAACTTACTGAGGCTCAGGGCTGAAGCCCAAGCTCCACTGCAGGGGGTTGAAGCTGAAGCCTGAGGGATTCAGCGCTGCGTGGCGGGGCTCAGGTTACAGGCCCCCTGGCTGGATTTGAAGATCTTGGGTTTCGGCTTTGTCCCCTACCCTGTGCAGGGCAGTGGGGTTCGAGCTTTGGCTCCCCGACCTATGGCAGTGGGAATCAGGCAGACTCAGGCTTTGGTCCCCCCTCCTAGGGTCCTATAGTAATTTTTGTTGTCAGAAGGGGGTCGTGGTGCAATGATGTTTGAGAACCCCTGATCTAGACTGTCCCTGACAAGTGTTTGTCTAAACTGCTCTTAAAAATCTCCATTGATGCAGCTTCCACAATCTCCCTGAGTGGTGGAAATATTATCTAAATATTCTTTAAACTGTTCACAACCCAAAATGGGGAAAGTTCCTTCCCCCTTGTTAATAAAATTGTGTTGAGTAGCTGGTCACCATTAACCTTTTTAACAAAGACTGAAGCAACATCGGCCTTAAACATCTCAGCCTTCTTGATGTCATCAGTTATTAGCTCTCCTCTGTGAAGTAGAGAGCTGACACTTTCCTTTATCTTTCTCTTGCCCCTAATGTATTTTAAAAACCTCTTCTTATTGCCTTTGATGTCCCTTGCTAGGTATAACTCATATTGTGCCTTAGCTTTCCTGATTTTGTCCCTTCATGTCTGTGCTATTCTTTTGTACTCTTCCTTATCAATTTATCCACCTTTCCACTTTTGGTAGGTTTCCTTTTTGATTTTCAGGTCAATTAAAGAGTTGCTGATGGAGCCATATTGGCTTCTCACTATTCTTCCTATCTGCTCTTCATATCGGGATAGTTTGAAGTTTGCCTTCTCATACTGTCTCCTTGAAAAACTGCCAGCTCTCCTGAATTCTTTTTTCCCCTTAGATTTTTTTCAATGGAACCTTATCTATCAGCTCTTTTAGTTTAACATCTTTTTTGAAGTTCTTTGTCTTTATTCTGCTGCTCTCACGCCTTTCTTTGCTTAGAATCATGAACTCTATCGTTTCATTATCATGTTCACTGAAATTGCCTTACACCTTCAGATTCGCAAACAATTCCTCTGTTGATCAGAGTCACATCTAAAGTGGCTGTTCCCTCCTTACATCTTCCACTTTCTGAATCAAAAAATTGCCCCCAAAACATTCCAAGAGTTTATCGGAAATATTGTGTTTTACCATATTACTTTTCCAACAGATGTCTGCCTAGTTAAAATCCCCTATTACTACCAGATATTATGTTTTGGATATTTCTCTTTGTTGTAGAAATGCCTCATCCACCACCATCTCTGCCTGATTTCCCCCTTTAATTTTCAGCCAGAGACTTTAAACTGATCTGCTTCTCACTTCTTTTTGGACCTCAGAACAATTCTATATATTCTTGATGTATAATGCAACACCTCCTTCCCTTTTTCCGTGTCATTCCTGAACAAGCCCTCTGTACCAATATTCCAGTCATGAGATTTATCCCCACAAAGTCTCTGATGCCAACTTACCTTATGTCCTAATACTTCCAGTTCTTCCTGTTGTTTTCCATATGTCTTGCCTTTGTATATAGACATCTAAGATGTTGAGAAGATCCTCCCACTGATTTGCCTCTTTTAGCTCCTTAGATCCTATTATAATTTGCCATGTCTCTCCCTACCCCCACTATCTAGCTCTCAGTTAAGGGTGCCTTTTTTATGCTTACCTGTGGGCTTTTGTCACCTGCCCTGTTTGAATCTAGTTTAAAGCCTCAGCTCCTCACAAGGTTGACAAGTCAATGCATGAAAGTGCTCTTCCCCTTCTTGGTCCGGAGGACCCTCTCTTCCCGTCAGTCCTCCTTCCCAGAACAGCATTCCTGTGTCAAGGAAGCTGAACCCCTCCTGCTGACACCATCTTTGCAGCCCTTGACTGATTTTTTGGGCTCTTCTCTACATCCTCTCCATTTTGCAACAGCATCTTTAAAATGACAGGTTTCAGAGTAACAGCCGTGTTAGTCTGTATTTGCAAAAAGAAAAGGAGGACTTGTGGCACCTTAGAGACTCACCAATTTATTTGAGCATGAGCTTTCGTGAGCTACAGCTCACTTACTGGATGCAATGTTCCAGTATCAGTCTCACCAATGCCATATACAGAGTTAAAATCACCTTTCTATTTGCTACCTCACTGTTGATGTCACCAAGGTTTGCGTTAGCCCTTTTCACCACTCTGTTGCACTGGGAACTCATGTTCAACTGCTTGTCCATTGTGACCTCTAAATCCTTCATGTTGGCAAGCAATAACTGTACAGTCTCCCTTCCTGTATGTGTGGCCTGCATTCCTTGTTCCTAGACATGTAACTTTGCATTTGGCTGTATTAAAATACATTATGTTAAATGGGCCGAGCTTACCAAGATTCAGTTCACTCTGTAAGTCTGCCCAGTCATTGTTATTTACCATTCTGCCAGTCTTTGTGTCATCTGCACATTTTATGAAAGATTTTATATATATTTCCAGATCAATGATAAAAATATTGACAAGCATCAGGCTTAGAACTGATCTTTGTGGAACCCCACTAGAAACACGTCCTTAGATTCACCACTGATAACTGCTTTGAATTCTGTCAGTTAGCTAGTTCTCAATTCATTTAACGAGCACCTTACTGATGATACAATGTATTCATGTTGTAGGAAGTCAGAGGCCTTACAAAAGTCTAAGTCTGTACATAGCTACCTTTGTCAACCAAACTTGCAATCTCATAGCAAATTCAGGTTTGTTTGACATGACTGGTTTCCATAAAACCATGTTGATAGCATTAATTATATTCCCTTCCTTTAATTCTTTATTGATTGAATCTGTCAGCTTTTCCATTATTTTGCCTGGGAGTTATAGCAGGTTAGCAGACCTATAGTTACCTGGGTCAGCCCACTTGTCCTTTTTGAATATTGGCACAACATTGCAACACTTCCAATCTTTTGGAATTTTCCAGGTATTCCAACATTTATTAAAAATTAATGGTGGTGGTGGTAGAACAGTGGGGAGGGGTGAGTAGCATTAAAGTGGCTTTTTTGTTGTTTTGATTTATGGATTGTCTGAGTTACCTGTTCATGGTTAGTTCATATTCTTGGCTGGCTGAGTTCGTGTTACCTGTACATGAGTATTTAATGCTGTTGGATAGTCATTGTAAGTTTAATTGTTAGGGTGCCTCGAGTTTTTCATGGGGTGGATTTTATTGTTTAAAGAGAGATATCTTATTTTATGTTGAATATTAAAATGCTGACTTGCAATCAAAAAAAGCATCTTGCCTATTTTTTTTTAAAAATATTCTCGTAACCAAATGTACTTATGATAGTTCATATTAGGGACCTTAAGCATGCAAAGAACTTCACATACATTGTAGCATCTTGGAAATATGGCCACCTGAGTGGACACATATGGCTTCCAAGAAAATAAATTGCAAATTGAAAGTTAAGTATATCAATTTCCACATAAAAATACTAATGCTCGAGATCATCAGTGCACCCGAGATTGTAGATTGAACCAAATCTTGATAGTGGGAAAGAAACAGAACTCTCCCAAACTTATTCTTGGTGCTAAGATAATATTACATACAGGAGCTCAGATCCTTGGAGTCAATGAGGCTTTGCATAATCATAAAAATCTGCCTTAGCTATAGATTTCTTTGTTGGATCAGGCCAAAACATAGTTGTATTAGGTACAAATACAGGGTGTTGCTGTTAACGCTACATAGTTTCAATGGACTAAAGGCAAAACCAAAGTAATATTACTGAAGAGCAACAGTGGGTCAACACTGGGTCAGAATCCCACACCTCCATCCTTTGAACATAAATTCAGGACCAAATGAGAACTTCCAAGCAGTGAACATTGCAGTATACTTTGCTATTAAAGAGGAATGGGGAATGACAGAAAAAGCCAAACAAACCAACAAACGCCCACAGACAACCTAGAAATGGATCTAAAGTTTGGAAATAGTGTCAAATTTAAAGCAGGTTTTCGTGTTTAAAAAAATTAATCGTCAAATCTGTTTAGTTAAAAATGCTAATTATTTTAACTCCATATTATTATTCAATATATATACGGTATGGTATACGGTGTTGCCAATTCTGATTATCATGAGCCTTGAAATACTTGGTGATTTTTTTTGTTAAAGCCCCTGGAACTATCTGAATATGCAAGAATTTCAGTTTTCATTATTTTTTTTTTCTTGGCTGTTATGGTTGCGGATAAAATCTTGACAATGTGACTCAAATGTACCCTAAAGGCAAACTCCAAAGAGTAAATAACAGGAACTCAAAATGTAGGTGTTTTTGTTTTGTTTTGAAATCACATTGATTTAAAAATAATCTCATGATATTTGGGACCCTGATTCATAATGTATGCTTTGATTTGGCAATACTCCTTCTAGCACTGAATTTTATTTCATGCTGTATGGATTAACACAATTAATTATAAAATGCATCCATATTATAAAATCTTCAAGGCAGGACCTATTGCTGAGGCCTACAGTGTTTAGCACAGTAGGGCTCTGATTTTGGTTGGTCCCTATGCACTGCTGAAATAAATATAAAAGTATAAACTATTGTTTCCTATTTTCTCCACTAGATGTCACTAGCAGCACAGCCAAAATACATTCATTGCAATTCTACATGGGTACTTTGGATGGTTGTCAAAATTCTCTGTAGCTATTTGGAGATTTTCCCTTTACTTTTCTGTGTGGTAGTTTGAGCAAGTTTTCTATTACTTCAAATTAAAAAAATCTCATTTATATACAATACAAGTAGCAATATCTGATTACAAGTATCATTGAGCAAGGGTGTTGTGGCCAAATTTTCAGGAGAATGAGCATATGGAAACTAGTAGGTTATGATTATGTAGAGTATGGTTTGATTGCTTTTGTAGAGTCAGGGGAGGGAATTTTGGAGCGAGAGACTGAAGAGATGAGGATTTAGGACTCCCTGACAGAAGGGGGAATCTTACAAGGCGTGGTGTTCATCTGATGGAAGCTGGAAACCTAAACAAGTTCATGGATAGGACTAGAAGGAAAACTTTAACTGGATTCAACTAAACAGGAAGCCAGAATTTCTGAGGATGTTTGTTGGCAAAGTGAGTGAAGGGGATATGGGTTTGGGTTTCTTCTGCATGGAAGTAATATAACTAAAGTTGAATGCAGAAAAGAAGTGGGCAAAGGGGTTTAGAGAGGGAGCTAATGACTGAGGACTCGGGGGGAGGGTTATTATAAAGAAGATGTTTGTCATTCACACTCAAGGTTCATCGGCCAGGCAGTAATGAAGCCAAACAACAAGAGGCGATAGACTTCAGTAACCGGTACCAATCAATGGAGAAGCATGTTCTAGTTGCTAAATGAAACTATATTAAGGAAAGAAAGAAGAAGTGAACAATGGAACCAGGGGAGAATGAGAATACACCCAAACCAAATGTAGAAGAGCCATTTCAGGTTAGATTTAACTAGCTGAGGAGAGAGTTTTGTGGGGAGAGCTACACGAAAAGATTATTCAAGGTTTTATTGAGAAAGGAGAGAATGGAAATGAGAAGATAGCTGGTGAGAAAAGTCAAAGCAGGGATTTCAGAGCACAAATCACAAGGATGATGCCCAGTGGACAATGCATGGCTTATTATTTCTAATATATGTAAAGGATATGTTGGTATAATTAATCACAAACCTTATGTAAATCTCACCACTTACAAATGAGCAGTAGTCAGATCTGATATGATCAGTGCTTAATTTGTAATGAAAGAGGTGCCAGGGTTCAAGCAATTAGGTGTCTGGGCTCAAGCAATTTTTATTTTTACTTTGATTAATGATGAGGCAAGCCCAGAGGTGCTGGGGCTATGAACTGCCAAGACTAGAGGTGCCTGGTCTCAGCCTTGGCAAGCCCTGGCACAAATTAAACACTGGATATGGTGCAGTGTATTCACTGAAAGTAGTTTAGAAACGCAGACCCAACATTTCAAATGGGAGACGTTCAGGTCCCTGTGTAAACAATGCATACCAAAAAGTGCCTCTGTTGACAGTATATACAAGTTGAGTGACTAGGCAAGAAGTTAGATTGGCACTCAATTAGCCATTTGTATGACATTTTTTGCATATGGACCTCAGGCCTCCATTTAAAAAAAATGCCCCTGTCATCAAAACAATTCAATGTAACATAGGTTATGTGAAGCCTAAAGACAGATACAAGTAATTGTGCTCATTTTAAACATTCATTCTTAGGGCCCTGTGGTAGTGGAATTTGCCTCAGAACTCATTCTCTGTTTTGAAATGCATTCTAGAATCCAAGCTTGCATTACAATCTTTCTAGTCACCTTATGGCTTTATAGGAAACCTTTAAAATATGAACTGAATAGATGCAGTGATATCTGCTTGAGACTGTGGGACAGCCTGAAACAATCCTCTGAGAGGAGTGAATAGCCCCAGTCATCTCAATGTGGTGTTGACTGTGAGAACTAATGATGACAATTTATATGCCAACGTTATTAATCTTTTCATTGCTGATCAGTTTAGCAGAAGCATCCAGCTAATGTGTTTATACCACAATCCCAAACTCCCTCTCATGCCCCACCAGGTGCCAGGAGCCCTAACATCTATTACTCACTTGCCAAAACCTTCAGCTTCTATGAAAATCCATAATACAGTTATACATTTTCAATACAAACTTCTGCAACATGCTGAAAATTAGAGGGGCAGTGTAAAACAAATTGAATTAAATGTTAAAGTAGCCAAGTAATATTTAATTCAGCCTCAGATTTTAAATATACCAGAAGCTGCCACAAATTCTCACTTCTGTAGCACCTTGCCACAGAATTTAGGTCAAGCTTGCTACATTGTGCACAAGGTCTTCCCTATTCCAAATGTTTAAATCCATCTGCTTTTGTAGAAATCACATCAAGATCTCAGTGAACATTACCCTTATATTATCCATATGGTACAACTACTTGCTGATTTTTAAATTAAGACAACCTTGTTAAATAGAGTTTGGCCTGCTGGATCACAGTGTAGGAACTAACTAACTTAAAATATTAGCTCCACAATATACATGAACAATAACTGTATATGTTCATGTATATATCTATATATTAATTTCTTTGTATAAATTCATACATATACTATTTAAAACTCAATAGCAACTTTATAAAATCCTCTCTTAAAGCAGTCACAGAATTTGAAGATTTAACTTGTAAAATTGAGACAAAACAATAGACAATTATAGAAGATGCATGTTATAGGAATTTTAACAGGCAGAACATAGTCCTACATTGGATAATAATGGTATTGAGGAATCTGCAGCTGCTTGTATTGGATGTGAGTAGAACCAGTCCTTGGAGAGTGGGAAATGGCAGGAAATGCCTCTAACTATTGTAATCTACAAGATTATCCCATTAATCATATTTCTCTCCCGGAGTACCTTAGTACTAACTGTAAGTGTTGTTTTTCCCTTGGTGCATCACATGCAAAAAAGCCTCTAATTGAAAACAATATGGAGACAAAATCAAAATGCTTGTAAGTGTACATAGAGTTATAGCTGCTATTGCAAGTGAAATGAATGATATACACAAGAAACCATGCCGATAGGATTGTCACCATCTTTTTACACCTGTAAAATGTTATCTTTCATTTTGAATCTTTCTAATTTTCTCAGCATAGGATGGATGCTAACACTTGTTTTCCGATTGGAAGGATTTTATGTGCTAGTACAGAACACACAGAAAAGAAGACAGGAGTAAGAAAAATGAATATATATCCTGTAAAACTATATTATATACTAGTTTGCTTAATAAATAGCCGAAAAGAGCTCAATACTGTTGTCGCTGTGACTCAACAAAAGCTGTGACTCAATAAAATAAAGCTAGGGGATAGCTTATGCTTGAATGGCATTTCACTGAAGCTAATGGCACTCTGTGTGGGTGATAGACTCACACATTTTATAAAATCCTCAGACCATGAACAGGAAATGAACCAACAGTTAATACCAAACATACCACATTGTTACAATAGCCCACTATCAGACACACAAAAATCATAACTAGTTGCAATTTGTAAAAATAATTATTTTAAAGGGTTAAACTGGATCAATCAGATTTTTAAATTACAAATCAAATTAATCCTTTAATTAATTGATTAACATATTTTTGGAAGGAATATATCAATAAACAACTATCACAGTCATAAACAAGGATTATAATTCTGTCTCATTTGTAATCTTGCACGGTCTCATCATAAAACTAGGCTAATCATGACAGTGTTGACAAAGTTTTGTTTTGAGTTTGAAGAGAAGTGGGGGGAGTGTCTGTTTCATCTGTAAAACCACAGTGAAATTCTGATGGGGAAATCCAAAGTAATTTTTTGCAAACTTTCTGCAGAGTGAAAATGGCAAGTTTCATTAGCTCTATCTCTTTCCCATCATGAGACAGTCTTTTAGAGAGCATATTACTAACCCCAGGCACCTTGATATTATTTTCATCCATGGTACATAGACTAAAATCGCTGCTGAAATATTTGATTACAGTATTTGGTTGGTAGAAAACACAATGGTTAAAGTTGCAGAATGGTTCAACTTATAACTTTTTTTTTCACTAGCTCACAATTTTGTGAAAAATGCTAATTTATTATTAATTTTTCCATGTTTAATCTCTGCTCAAAGAGGAAGCCCTTTTCTTTCTTTTTCTTTTTTCTTTTCTTTTTTTTTTTTTTGTTCTTTGTGATGTTTTGAGAAAGTTATTTGGCTATTTTTACATTTTTTATGGAAAATATTGCCTTTGTTTTTTTCCAGCAAGATCGCTGATCAAAACAGTGATTGTGATCACTTTTAACATTTGGCTAGGAGGGCCATATTGATCCTTATTCAGTGGAGTTACCCTATAGATGACATACTGTAGTGGCTGTGGCCATGAGTCTTTCTCAACAGATAGAATTTGGCCTAATGCATCCATAACTGGAGATGGCATGAAGTCCTGTCTCTTCCCATTGTCTCACCAATCGCATACTTCTCCATCATATTGTTTAATCTTATTCTATTTTTTAAGGTTTAACTAAAGCCTTTATCTAAAAAATAACCTATTCTGTGTAGAGATGGGTATAAGCCACAAAGTTGAGATCCATTTATGAGGTCAGATCCAAATTTTCCCAAATTTCAGGCTGTTCAAATTTGACATACTGATTCAGGCACATTTTCTAAAGAGGGCTGAACTATGAAGTGAAGATCTTGATCTGGATCTGAACTTTGCTGACATTTGTAGAGTGCTTTGGATTTAGGTTTCTGATTCAGTCCCATCTCTACATCTTTGGACAGAAGAATTTGATCTCCAGGACTGCCAAGTTTGCAGCATGCTTCAGCACCATATTTCTTTAAAAATAGAAAGAGTGAACACCACTGTACAAAGAAATATGCATCACAATTTTAATATAGTTTATCCAAAAATATTATTTTGTCTTTGGCACCTTACATTTTGAAGTTTAAATGAATCATAAAACTGAATAAGGTTTTTAATAGAACAATACTATAAATATCTTCAACGATTTCAGGAGATAACAGCATCCTTTATAGTTTTGTGTGAATCAAACTTATATTTATATATATTTTAGAAAACATATAAAACATAAGTCATGTCCACTCAGAGAGGAGCTGTGCATATGCTGTATGTCCTTTCGGGCTTGTAACCAATTGGAGTGGTAGATAGTTATAATTTCATGGTAAGTGAAATAGTCTTAGCATCCAGCATAATGCCTTCCCTGATAAGGGCTCAATTTAATCTGAAGGTGGCAATTGCCTTAATATCTAGGTATTAAATCCAGGATTAAGATGATCATAAACATTACTTGACATAGACTATGCTCTTACTGTGCTAGGTTCAGGCAACTGTTCTTGTTTTGTTTTGTGTACATCTTTTTCTCTTTTTATTCTTTTTCCATTTCCCATTCCTCTACATCTTTTATTGCTACTGGGTGTTAAGAACTCCATGGAAAGCAGGGCAGAGAGGAAGCCCTTTGCAGGGCACAGAAACAACTTTCATTAGTTCTACAAAACCTAGGAATACTACATACTCTCGTGCACCTTCTACTGACAGTTTATCTAACAACTGATTATTTACATATATACAGACATGGAGCTCTCCTGTAATATTAGGCTTCTGTCAAAAAAAATATGTGGAGTAGAGGGCTTATGTCGGTGCTATTGCACTTTTTCACCTGATTCTGAAAACTGACCATACTGTGGCTTTTAAAAATCTCTGCTGGAAGGGCTTTCTCCTGTTTAGGATCTAGCACTGAGAATGCCTTGGCTCTGACTTCCAAAAGTTTCACCTCTAGGCACCGAAAGCTTCATTATCTTTAAGTCTCATGAGTGCCTCTGAGGTAGGTCCTAGCCCATTAAAGGCCTGAAAGATTAGGACCACAGAAAGGAAATAGACCCAGAAATGAACAGGGACTACTGGCAAACTGAAAGTAGTAAAAGCCATTCCTTCCTAAGGGTGGTACTTGGTGGTCAAGGAGTAATAAGGACTCCAGAATAGCCTAATTCAATGCACTGTTTTGATAGCTGGAGAGCAGATGCCTTCTATGGAGGGCACAGTCAGGGTCTTGTCTCACTCCTCTATTACCCTATTCCTACCAGCTTCATTTCCATCTTCCCTGGGCTGAGCTTTAGCTTCTCTTCCAGGTGCTTGTTTACCGTCAACACTCTGACATCTATTGGTGCTGGCTGCACCAGCTGAGAAGGAGGTGTGTGCTCAGGTGTTGGCTTCATATTGGTAGCACTGGCACCTACAGCATTGCTTGGTCACTCCTACGGATCTCATATCTTGAACAGGAGATGGAACAGGATCGAGCTTTGCAAGACTCCACGGATCTCATATTTTGAACAGGAGATGGAACAGGATCGAGCTTTGCAAGACTCCACAGATGAAGGCTGCTGAGGCTAAAACAATTACGTACCCACCACCATTCTCTGGATAATGTTCTAAAGGAACATTGCAGCCAATTTCGTGCGACACTATCCACTTCTGCTATGTCTTGTATGGGGTTAAGTAATAAACCATCATCTGCTGTGCAGAAAGCCACAGGACAAACCATATAAGCAGTGAGGTTTGTCTGTCTTTAGCCATCCATATTAGGATCAGCAAATGTTGGCACCAAATGTAGAAGTGTCCTTCTTCTCTCTAAAATATGAACTAATTCACATGTAGCATCAACAGCAAAATTAGTACTGCAGAATAACCAGGGAAAATATAATACAAAGTGTCGGATTGGTCTCCATAGATCAAGTACTGATTCCATTCCTCACCAAGTAAATCTATTGATTTTAATGGGATTATTCACACATGTAAGGGCTGCAGGATCAGGCAATTTGGACATCTGCCAGAGAAGAATTGGAGGCAGCCTCATTGTGATGATACAGAACATATAAAGGTTAGCCATAGGACTAATCTTTATAAAGACATGATTTGGGCTGAGTTGCACAGAGCTGGTAATCCAGTACTTTTCAGAGACCACTGTCTTGTTCTCCAGAATCTGGCTTTTATTTAAAAAGTGAGGGAGAAAGAAAAGTAAATTTCTAGCCATTGTAGTTGCAGGGAAAACCTTACAAATGTTAAACAAATGTAATTGATGCCATGATATCTGCCTGCCTCTTCAAAGAGCCTAAAACAATAGCTCTGAGAGATGTGAACTGCCCTGTTCATCTAAATAGGATGTTAACTCAGGTGCTCGCAGTGATAATGTAAATGTCAGTATACTTACCTATTTCACTGATGATCAAAGCACATAAGAAAGGGGAGAAGGGAGGAATCACAGATTTGCTTAGGTTTAACTGCAGAGTTAGATCTACATAAGGCAGTTCATGTTGACCTAATTATGTCAGTGTACACACTACACCCTTGCTCCCATCCATGGAAGTGCCCTACTACACCAACATAATAACTCCACCTCCACACGGTGTGGAGTAGAGGGCTTATGTCAGTGCTATTGCCCTTTTTACATCTGTGCTGAAAGATGACTCTGCGTTGCAACAGTACCCCCATGCCAGCACCAGCATGGATCCAGCAAAGGTGCACTAGGAGGAGGAAGTAGTTCCTTGCACACTCTTTCCCCTGTTACTGAATTTGCACAGGGCAAATCAGCCTTTCCTCCTGAATCTGGGGACAGCATTCTCTGCCTGTCACTAAGCAGTCACAGCTTCAAGAACAGATTCAGAAATCTTTTACTCAGGCAAAATACCAGTGAGTTCAACGGGAATCTGGCATGTGTAAGGATTGCAGGGTCAGGCCAGACAATGCATGCCATTAATAATAAATAAATCACATAAACGTTCCTTAATAATAAATAAATCACATAAACGTTCCTTTAACTTAAGAATGTGTATAGAACCAATGGAAGCATGGGTCCTTAGACATCTTGTGGCATCATGGGCTCAATTTTCAAATTTGGATGTCTTCACTGAGTGCCCAAATCCTGCTCAGATAGGCACTGAAATGCTCAAATAAAAGGTTTATCCACCAAAATGTGATTTCATTGCACAGATGTAGTACCCAGTTCAGTGACCCATGTTTGAAAGCTTGGCTCCATGACTCATCTTTCCTCTTGTTACCTACCCTGACAATGCCTTGAAATCACATAAAGAGTGGGAGGGATCAAACTGATTCCAAGGGGTGGTCACAAAAATGGCTATTCTGGGCATTCACTTAATTAATTTAACAAATCTTGAGGGAAATTAGGGCATGCAGATGCTATCATTTATCACAATTATTTACAAAGCCCTAATCTTGGACTTAATAGAATTCTTCTCATCCACTTGCATGTCAAGTACTGCACAATATGTTAGCACATGGAACTGTAAGGTAGGAACTAAAGAGAAACAGTCAAATGAAAGCGAGACCCATTCAGTTACATCACATGAAAGCAGACAACTAAATATTTACAAATTTTATAAGTGCTTGTATACCAATGCAAGAAGTCTAAATACTAAGATGTGTGAACTTGAGTGCCTGGTATTAAATGAGGATATTGATATAATAGGCATCATAGAAACTTTGTGGAACAATGACAACCAACAGGACTCGATAATACCAGAGTACAAAATACATACGAATGACAGAGTAGGTTGTGCTGGTGGGGGAGTGGCACTATATGTGAAAAGAAAGCAGAGAGTCAAATATAGTAAAAATCTTAAATGAATCAAACTGTACCACAGAATGTCCATGGACAGAAATTCCATGCATGAATAATAAGAGTGTAGCAGTAGGAATACTACCGACCACCTGACAAGGTTGGTGATGGTGATTGTGAAATGTTCAGGAAGTTAGAGAGGCTGTCAGGTTTGTGAAGTGCTTCTCTTTGTTTAAAGCAGGAAGGCTTGGTATGAAGAAATTCCACACAGAGGAAAGAGGCACTATAGAAGTACAATATAGGTTAGTGCTAAATTATCTTAAAAGGGAGACAAGGCTTGTGAGTGGGAACTTTGCCCTGACCTTTGAAGGAAAGACAGAGAGAGGTCTACACAGTAGTAGTTTCTAAAGTCTTTCTCTTTAGGGGTTATAAGATTTACCTAGCCTGAAATGCTGTCCCTAATACTTCCGTGATTGTTGTAGAAATGGCAAGACTGTTAAGCACATACATCTCCTCAGTATGCTCTTCCCTCTGGTCACTTCTGGTCTCATCTCAGACTGGTTTGGAAGAAAACAAGTGGATAGACCCCATGTCCTCTGGACAAACATGAGTTTATCAGTTAATGTTCTCAGGCTGTGAGCTACAAGCCTGTTTCCAAAAGCCAGAATTTTGATGTGAGGCAACTCAAATATAGTAAAACAAAAATAAATGATAGGAGCATTAATCTCAGTAACCAGATTTGAAGCTCCTTTGCTTCCTGTTCTCTTTCAAGTGTCTTTTCAAGTGCAGAGTGTCTTTTCCGGTGCTTAATTTGTGCCAGGGCTGCCAGGACTGAGCCCCGGCACCTCTAGGCTTGGCAACTCATAGTCCCAGCACCTCTGGGCTTGCTACATCAGTTATGAATGTAAAAAAATTGCTTGAGCCCTGGCATCTAATTGTTTAAGCCCCAGCATCTCTTTCATTACAAATTAAGCACTGGTCTTTTCTCCTTGAGAGCAGACTCAGTGACTCTTCCTCAACAGCAGATTTCTTAAGAACAACATTTATTAAAACCAGAGAGAAAATGGAGTAAAAACAAAAAGTATGCTCAACATGCCTAGATTTACACTTTGCATTGGCTACACTTGATAAGGCCGTCTCAGCTTCCTTTACAGAAAGGAGACAAAATGTTTACTTGTTCCAAAAAAGCAATCTGTGGCCCTGATGCCAGCGTCAGGCTATGTCTGCACTACGGACCTTACAGTGGCACAGCTGGACCACTGCAGCTGCGCTACTGTAAGGTCTCCCATGTAGCCGCTCTATGGCGGCAGGAGAGAGCTCTCTACCAACGCAACTAAACCACCCCCAATGAGTGGCAGTAGCTATGTCGGTGGGAGAGCATCTCCCTCCAACATAGCGCTGTTCCCACTGCCACTTTTGTCAGTGAAACTGAAGAGGGTGGTTTTTTTCACACCCCTGACTTACAAAAGTTTTGCATTTTAAAGTGACAGCACAACTTCACTCAAACTCAAAAGCTTTAGCAATCCATTAGCAACTTACATGCATGTTAGGGCTGCATCCTGAGATTGATATTTTATTCAAAGTTGAGTTTGAGATGGCAAAAGCCAACAAAAGTGTTAGTGTAGACAAAGCCTCAGTTCTTCTAATCCCACACTGTCCAGAGAGCGTGAGCGTCTGCTTTAGCACATCTCAGAGAGCGCATCTCAGAGGGCTCTCTTCCCCCTGCCCCTCACTGTGGGTCAACTTGCCCATCTAGGTACAAACTCACCATTCTCAACATTAGTTCCCCCTCTGCCCCCGTTACCTACATACAATAAAGTTGTGGACTTACTGCTTTTGGTAATAAGGTTAAGAGACAGTTGATTGAGGATACAGCAGTTTTTAATAGCTGCTGATGACCCATCTCAGAGACAGCATTTCCCAGACCAGTCTTCCCATGAAGATAAGTAGCTTCTGATGGGCCACACACATAATTTATTGAGGATGATAGTTTCATTGGCCTGGAGGGAGTTTTTTTAAAGCTGCAACTCAGCTCTCCCACACCTGTCTTGGTTATTAAATATTACTTTATTGACAGCCATATTCAGTCAGTCACAACTATATATGCTATATACAAAAATCACAACATTCTTAACCCTTCTTGCTAATCCTTTTATCTCAAATGGCAAATTAAGACCCTCATCTCCATAACTGTTAGAACTTGAGAAAATTGAAGTTCTTGAGAAAATTTGACCTGTGGGTCAAAGCCTATTGAAATCAATGGGAGTCTTTCCATTGTCTTCAACGGGCTTTTGATGAGGCTGCATCTTAGTGGTCCTCTTGATATAAAGAACAGCTGTACTAGCAAGCCTTACATTAATTTAATATGACATTATCTTATTCTATAAGTCCTAGGGGCTCTAGATTGAACAATAGACAAGTGTTTGGTACATAATTGAGTCCTCCACATGATGTTATAAACATGTCAAGGTTGCAACAATCCTTTATTACTTGGGAATGAAATAAAGATGTGATTTCAGATGTCCTACTCTTGACGTACAATCACGATTCCCATTATTAATTATATACAATACGTTGTATTATGATATATTTTAGTATGGTTCTACTTTCAGTATGTGATGCTGGAACAAGCTCAATTTATTTAAGATAAACTTTGAACATATTAGCCAAGATTTTCAAAGAGCCTAAAATTAGACTCCTCAATCCATATTCAGGAATCTAAGTAAGTGGTTTCATCTTTCAGAAGTACTGAGCACCCAACAGCTCCCATTAATGCTTCACAGGAACTTTTTGATTTTGACAAAACTTTCAACTAAAAAGTTTTGAAACAATTTGAAATTGAAATAGAGTATTTCGTTTTGACTTTCTCATTTTCTTTCATTTTGCTTTGACTTTCTTGTTTCATTTAAACTATTATATTATATTAATGACAGAAAAGAAATGTTTTGATAATGTCGTCTGGCTGCTTCCAAACTGAAATAATTTGGAATTTCCATCCTGCAAAATATTTCAAGATTTTGACTTTTCTTCCTGATCTGGGACAAAAGCAAGTTTTGAAATGTCAGAATCTCCAGTGAGACAGAAATTCCATTTTCAGACCAGCTCTTGTCATGGTTAAATTTCTGCATGACTGCTCTTCATCACTCATTTATTCTGCAAATTTTTGAGTGTGTGCTGCCAAGCTGTGCATCCCAAACAAGGCCTGAAGGGGTAAATTAGGCCAGTTAACCTATAGGCTGCACCTGGTGGAAAGCCAGGGAATACTAAGGCCTAAATGGCTGATGAAGTCCAGCTGGGGGAGAAGCTGGCAAGAGAAAGGGAGCTGCAGGGAAGTAGTCTGCAGTCACTCCCTGGTAGGGTTGCCAACTTTCTGATTGCAGAAAACCAAACACCCTTGCCCTGCCCCACCCCTTCTCCGAGGCCCCACACCTGCTCACTCCATCCCCCCACTCTTACTCACTCTCTCATTTTCACTGGGCTGGGGCAGGGGGTTAGGGTCTGGGAGGGGGTGAGGGCTGGCTGAGGGTGTGGGCTCTGAGGTGGGACTGGGGATGAGGGATTTGGGTTGCAAGAGGGGGCTGTGGGCTGGGACTGAGGGATTCAGAGGGCAGGAGGGGGATCAGGGCTGGGGCAGGGGATTGAGGTGCAGGAGGGGGTGAGAGGTGCAGGCTCCGGGTAGTGCTTACCCAAGCTGCTCCCAGAAGCAGCAGCATGTCCCCCCTCCAGCTCCTAGGTGGAAGTGGGGCCAGGTGGCTCTGCATGCTGCTCCGTCCATAGGCGCCACTCCCACAACCCCACTGGCTGTGGTTCCCGGCCAATGAGAGCTGTGGAGCCAGTGCTTGGGGTAGGGGTAGCACGGGGAGCCCCCTGGCTGCTCCTAGGCCTAGGAGCTGGAGGGGGGACATGCCGCTGCTTCCAGGAGCCATGTGGAGCCATGGCAAGCAGGGAGCCTACCTTAGCCCCACTGTGTGGCTGACCGGACTTTTAATGGCCCAGTTGTTAGGGGGCTTATTCCTCCACCCACTTACTTACCTGGTCCTTTTTGCATGAACAGAGAGCAACAATACCTGAAGTCCAAAGGTGCAAACAATTCGATGTTTATTGGGGGGAACTTCTAGCAAGCATGATTCCAGTTTCCTTCCTTAGTGTCCCCCTTCCCAGCTCTGACACCACAGAGCCTTACCTGTGTCCCTGTTCCCATTCCTGCCCTTAGCCAAACATGATTCCCATTTCCCCACTCCCATTCCCTGTTCCCATTTACCCCTTTAGCAAAGCATGATTCCAATTTCCTTACCCCCATTCCCTGTTCCCATCTCCCCCACCCCCTCACTTCCTGATTGACTGCAGACTATATAGTAAAACTTGAATTCGACTTAGCTATACCTTAACCAACCATTTTCCTGAAATTTAACTAACCAATCCTAACATATTGTAACATGATTATTTAACCAATTATATCCCACCACCTTAATTAGTTTACACCCAGCAAAATTAATTATACAGCAGACAGGAACAATCACAGAACCAGACAGAGATTATACAGACAAACAATAGCAAAGTGGGAACTATAATGACAAAACAATACAGAAGTGAGGATTTCACATCCCAGCTATTGATAAGTGAGTTCTTGCCAGACAGGATGCTATCAAATTAAGTTTCCTTTTACATTTTCTAGGCACTTCCCTTTCTCTGGAGATGATAGGCACTATCAGGACAGGATTGAATTCCTAACAGCCCAATAGCACCTTCTTTCAATGTGACTAGTTTGGAATGTGAGGATGTGACAATTAGCTTCCCAGTTTATGGCTGCCTCTGCTGCTTAGCCAAAGGCCTTAGCCTAAGAACAGGGCCTCAGACTGTCACAGTAAGAGAAGGACCTTACACTGGCAGACAGTAATTTTGATTCTTTCTTTTATATCTCTATAACTAGCCAAGTGATAAGAATACACCTAAATTCCTAGAGTTTAGGCCTTTACAGAAAAGCCTGAATATCTATATCCTAACACCAGTCAGTGTCGCTGACCAGAGATGCCAGAGTCTCTTTTCAACTGGGTGTTCTGGTCAAAAACCAGACACCTGGCAACCCTACTCCCTTGATGTAGGGAGGTGTTTGAGACTACAGGGTTCAGTAGTCTATAATTACTCCCTAGGAGGAGGGAGTTTGAGCTGGTACATGTAGAGGAAGAGGGAGGGTGAATCAGAAGCTGTAGGAAGGGATCCAGGGAAGGAGCAACAGGGTCCAAGGAAAAGAAGACGACAGTTGCCAAATTGAGGGTCCCTGGAATGGAACCTGGAGTAATGCATAGGCCTGGGTTCTCCTACCAGCTGCTAAGGACATGGCGTGCGGAAGGACTTTGGGTAACCCCTGGAAGGGGAAACCACATAGTAACCTGACTGGAGGGCTGAGACTTGAAGAGGAGGCTGAAGTTCCTGGAACAAGAGAGCGGCTGCAGAGAGCGATAAAGCCAGAGTGACAGAGTGCAACCACTGGAAGGAGCGTTGGCCTGGCAGAGCTAATCTCCAAAACCGCTAGGAAGTGGTGCCATCCAGCAGTGAGGAAAGCCCCCTGTCACAGCTGGAGAAAATGACTTGACCACCGTTATTTGATGATTCTGCTGTACTCTACAAACACTCCTGGACAAAATCTGTTTTCAATTATATTGAGAAAATATTCTGAAAAATATAGATCAGAAAACAAACTTTAAAAAATCATATATTTAAAGTGATGTGGATGGGTAAAATCCCAACAGAAGAGGATTAAGCCGCCTTCCCAAGGTCCTAATTATTGTAGCCAGTGATTACTGTTATTGCTTTAGGCCCTGATCCAAAGCAAAGGACTTAAGCCCATGCCATTAGCTTCAATGGGACTACACACCTGCTTAAGTGCTTCAGGATTGGGGACTTAATAAGGATATATTTCAATTCCAGCTGTTGACATTATGGGTCACTTCTCAGTGCTCATACTGGACTTTCCTACTTCAGTCTCCGTTGATGTAAATTCTGCCAACATGTCACTTACGCTGATATGTTACATGTGGAAATAGATAGTTCCCTTTGGAATTAGAACTAAAATACAGACCCTAAAAGCAATGTTTAAAAAGGGAGAAACTTTACAACCTAACAGCACACTTGTTGTAAAGAACAGGGAACTAGCAATCCTTGAAAATGTGTATCTGTTTTCCAGCAAAATCAAACTACCAGCTAGTAAAAAGGGATTTGATTAGCTCTGGTTGGGAATTTTTTGATGAAAAGGATTTTTGTTGGAAAATGCTGATGTGTTGATCCTGAAACTTTTTCCAGAAATGTTAATAGTTTTGACAAAATTTTTGTCAGGAAAGGATTTTCAGGTCCAGGGTGGAATTTCTGGTAGCCAGTAGCCCACTGGGTAGGGCACTGACTTGGGATGTGGGAGACCCTGGTCCACCTTTAAATCAAGATTGGATGTTTTTCTAAGAGAGATGCTGTAGTTCAAACAGGAATAAATTAAGGGAAGTCCTACGGCTTGTGTTATGCAGGAGGCCAGACTAGATGATCACAGCAGTCCCTTTATAATCTATGAAGCGCCTGTTTTACCTGATTCAGAGTGGGGACTTGAACCTATATCCCAGGTGAATGCTCAAACCACTAGGCTATTACTATTCTGGGGTGCATCACTTCCTCTGTTTTTTTCTGAAAATTTCTGAAAATCTCCTGCTCATCACAATATGAAACAAGACCAAATGTCAAAACCTCAACATGTTTTGTGAAATGGAATTCTTGATTTCCAGCCAGTTCTAGTCTTGATCCCATTTTCACTGAAGTCAGTGCTAAACTCCCATTGATTTCAGCATAAAGTAGTCATCCTTAGGGAGGGTCATTTACTTCAGTGGGACTTCTCACCAAAGGGTTGCTTTGTTGGGTCCATATTCATCAATTTAGTAGATAATTTTTAGAACTAGCATTTCTGAAAGCACAGAAGATACCTAATCTAGGTCATAAACACTCTATTGTGCCATGTGTTTCATGACAAAAACATAATATAAATAGTTTATTGTAGATACTATCAAGTTTTCTGCCTCCCAGACTTATTTGTTTTTACTTTGAAATCTGACATGGAAACAAACAAAAAGAAAGAAAAGACACATGGTATCAGATTCTCATCTTGTGTAAATCCCACGTGGCTCTCTTGCTTTCAGTTGCACCATGCCGATTTACACTAGCAGAGCATATGGCCCATGAATCCCTGTCCTCAAAACAAATTGATACAGGGAGATCATATTCTGAACACGAATGACTGGAGAAAGCTTAATTTTCAAATGCCTTGTTCTTCATATATGTTTGTTACAAATTGTTTAATCAAATATACACCTATAAAAGACACATGCCAAATAAATAAATAAAGCCAAAAACTTTGAATTTGTATCCATCAACAGTTTAAGTCAAGTCACATAGAAAAGAATGTCCAAACATGTCGAAGTTCCTGGCTTTCACAGCTGATCACAACCGTGCTGGATGAGTCTCAGTTCAAGTCAGAAGATTTGGGAACATTACACAATACTTTAACTCCCACTGCTATCACCGGAAAAAACTTTGGCACTTCCTGACTTTTGAGTGCAATTGCAACATTAACTTAATGTGAAGATTTTTGTAATCCCTTTAAAATATTTTATATCCCAAATATTTATCTCATTTCTCTGGGTCTCTTTTTCCCTTCATTGCACAGTAGTCACAGCATTCATCGGTGCTAATAAAAATAAGACGTCTGTATACATTAAACAGAGTCAACCTTTAACTTAAAGCTCATTTCTGTCAGGAGTGGAATGAGATCAATTCATACTGTAATGAAACTTAGGCCTAATTCTCCACTCTGTTACACTGGCATAAAACTGGTGTAGTCAAATGGTGAATCTGGGAAATACCTAAGATCCAGTACTGAAAGGTGCTGACTGCTTTCAGTTCCCATTGATGTAATAACAATGAAATAAGAATTTTTTCAAAGAATGGATTTGCAATCCAAGGTGCAATCCAAGGTGTCACCTTGGAAAATTTTCTAAGAAAAGCTAGACGGCTGATCCTGCAAAATGATGAAGGTCCCCTAGGAGTTGCTGCCTTCGACTTCCATTCACCTTCCTGGAGATTTTTTAGGGGTGACACCTTAGCCTGGGAACCCACAATGTATCAAAATTAATTGATCCAATGGAGCTATGTCAGCTTTCACCATCTGAGGATCTGACCCACAGTCATGTCAAGATTTCATCCCAATACTAGGAAACTACCTATTTTTCAAGCAGTTTAAAAAAAATAAAATTGTTTTATGTAAATATGTGAATTTTCCAATGTTTTTGATTATAATAGGCAATGTTCCTGTGGCATGCTTCTCAAATGTTCAGAGTTCAAACTAACACTTGGTGTGTGTTAAAACTCCCATAGCTAAGCACTGACCTATATTACAAATTATGAAGGCTTTTGTTTTCTTAAATAGCTGGCCGCTAGAGAAATTTAGGACTGAATGAGCAGGAGTCATGTTGGTTTAGCTCCAATAAAGCAGTCATGTGTAACTAATACTGTATTATTAACACTGGGTGAAATTTTCAACTTTCAGCATCTTGATGAAAAACAGACAATAAAATTTGCTTGGTGATTTTCTTCTGACCTTTGTAACATGTATTTTACTCACCAAGACCACTGTGTCTCCACTCTGCATTCTCAGATGATAAAACAGAGATCATAAGTGTGCCATTCACTGGAAAAATGACTTTTTTTTCTAAAGCAAACTTTCATGGAATATTAATTTGTTCCTTCTCACATTTTTAAATTCTTGCTATTTCATGCTATAGATATTCACCTACTAATAGAGTGCCCATGCACTTGGGAAGTTTAAGATCCATAGGTCAAAAGTTCTAGGGAACAGGGTGCATTTAAGTGTGTTGAGGGGCATGGTCTAGGAGCCAAAATGAATTGATAAAACCTTTCATCAGTCAAGGAAAAAGTGAATTTTTAAGGATTTGATGCCCACAAGAAGAGAGATACTACTAACTATGAAGTGTAAAGAGAAAATAAAAAACCCAGTAGTTCTCCACTCTGTGTCTCCCACTGTGGGTTCATCTGCAGTGCAGCTGGGAGAATGCTTCCCAGCTTGGGTAGACAGACACCCGCTCTTGCTCTGCTCCAGCTTCTTCTTCTTCTTGTTCAATGCTTAGCCAGACAGTCGGCCGTAGCGATCGTTCGCCATTTGGTCCGTTCCTGCACAACTGCAAAGGCTTGACGGCCTGAGAGTCCACCATCGGAACAGGCTTGATGAACCCATGTAATAAGGGGGGTCTACCTCTGGGCCGCCTCTACCCCTCAGTTGGTGGAATTTTATCCCGGATGTTACAAGCCACCCGGAGAACAGCGTTCACTGGAACGTCTTGTGGCATCCTTGTGACATGTCTGAAAAGCATAAAGCGCTGCCTGTGGACAATGGCCCCAGTAGTCTGTAGACCCGAACGACCATAAACGTCTGCATTACAGATGAAGTCATTCCACTTAATGCCCAGTATACGACATTGACATTTTGTGTGGAAAGCATCCAGCTTTGTCCAGTCTGTGCGGCATAGTGTCCATGTTTCGCAGCCGTAAAACAGCATGGGAAAGATTCAGCTCTAATAAATCCTGAACTTGGTTGTCATACTAAGATGATGTTGATTCCATATCCGTTGTAAATGGCCAATGGCAGATGCTGTGATGCTAATCTGATGGAGAACCTCCGTGTGAGAATTGGAGAAGCTGGTAAGTACAGAACCCAGATAGCAAAAGCTGGAAACTGATTCGACAGTTTCGTTGTTAAGAACATAAGAACGGCCATACTGGGTCAGACCAAATGTCCGTCTAGCCCAGTATCCTGTCTTCCAACAGTGGCCAATGCCAGGTGCCCCAGAGGGAATGAACAGAATAGGTAATCATCAAGTGATCCATCCCTTGTTGCCCATTCCCAGCTTCTGGCAAACAGAGGCTAGGGACACCATCCCTGCCCAATCTGACTAATAGCCACTGATGGACCTATCCTCCATTAATTTATCTAGTTCTTTTTTGAACCCTATTATAGTCTTGGCCTTCACAACATCCTCTGGCAAGGAGTTCCACAGGTTGATTGTGCATTGTGTGAAAAAATACTACCTTTTATTTGTTTTAAACCTGCTGCCTATTAATTTCATTTGGTGACTCCTAGTTCTTGTGTTATGAGGAGTAAATAACACTTCCTTATTTACTTTCTCCTCACCACTCATGATTTTATAGACCTCTATCATATCCCCCCTTAGTCATCTTTTTTCCAAGCTGAAAAGTCCCAGTCTTATTAATCTCTCCTCATACAGAAGCCGTTCCATACCCCTAATCATTTTTGTTTCCCTTTTCTGAACCTTTTCCAATTCCAATATATCTTTTTTGAGATGGGGTGACCACATCAGCATACAGTATTCAAGATGTGGGCATACCATGGATTTATATAGAGGCAATATGAATTATCTATCCCTTTCTTGATGATTCCCAACATTCTGTTCTCTTTTTTGACTGCTGCTGCACATTGAGTGGGTGTTTCAGAGAACTATCCACAACGACTCCAAGATCCCTTTATTGAGTGGTAACAGCTAATTTAGAGCCCATCATTGTATATGTATAGATGGGATTATGTTTTCCAGTGTGCATTACTTTGCATTTATCAACACTGAAATTCATCTGCCATTTTGTTGTCCAGTCACCCAGTTAAAAAGAGATTAAAAGAGATTCAAGAGACGTTCAGAACGATTGGAGTCGCAGCAGGACAGCAGCTGCACCTAGCTACCTGAGGCGAAGGATGTGGCTGAGAAACACTCAATGGCTTGGGTCACGCAGCATGAAGCCAGTACTGGTGGACCAGGAAAAGGGTTGTGTTAATGTGCCTCCATCTCATCCCAGTGGGACGAGGTATTTCCCAGGATAATTGTTCATTCTGCTCTAGCTGGTGCAATAAAACCAGCAGTGTAGTCGGGGGTAGCATGGGTAGCAGCTTGGGCTAACTGATGAAGTACGTACCCGGGGGGATCAGGGCGGGTTTGTATTCAGGCGGCTAGCCAGAGCTGTTGCCCATGCTGTTCCTGGCTACCCTGCAATTTTTTGTATGCTAGCTCAAGCACAGTTAGTGCATGTCTGTCGATTTGAGATGGGAAGCTTCAGTGTAGACGTATTGCTGTTGTCTAACTTCTAGATTGTAAATTACTGAAAGCAGTGACTGTATTTTGTGCAGCACTGGGTATGTTTGTGGTGATTATAAACTAATAAGAGTCCCACAGCTATTCAGCTAAGAATAATGGTTAGTGAATGGAATCATTATGGTTCCGCTTACGAAAGACTCTATTACTGCAGCCCAGTTACTATTTTATTAATCATGTTTTAAAATGTTTTGCAGTTGAGGTAGTTAAATAGACCACATGGCTTATCTTGGCCTGTATTCCATCTACTTTGTACTACTCTAGGAAACTGGTTTAACTGGCTAATTGGGGACACACCTGACCTACGGGAATATTAGGGTTGGGAGCTCTGTGCTACGTCCCCTTTCCTGGTCCAAGTTGGGGGCATGGACAGAGCACTGCTGAACTCCAGCAATCCCTGGCTTGTACTACAGTCCTTCAGTAGCTGTTACCAGTCAGCATAATTTAGGGCAACCTTGAGGCTGCTCTGTGTTGCACTGAGATGAACCAGAGGATGGCTGGTCCCAGGATTGGGATGGGGAATAAAGGTGGCATAATGCGCTTGTGCCTATCTGCTTCCCAGCTGTGATGAGTGGAGTTAGGCCATGCTGTGGATTCAGCCCAGTGTTCACAAGAAGAGAGTTCTATCTCCCTGTTTGATTATATGTATGTATACCATACTCATCACCCTAGTAGCTAAGTACCTACCACTGAGTTAGGAGCCTTGCAAAGCTGCCTTCAGTATATAGATTTCCTTTTACTTTTTATTTTCACTTCATTTTTTTTTTCATTTTTCAATTGTTTGTCTACCACCTTTTGCTTTCCTCACTTTTCACCAGTAGAGTTAGTTGGGAAATTTTTTTTTCGCAGCAAAAAATTTAGACACAAAAGAAAATGTTTTTGATTTTGTCAGAATTGTTCTGGTTTTCATAAAAAAACCAGAAAATCCCAATTTCTCTTGTTTTCACCAAGAGAAAACCAAAAATTTTCAGCCAAAATCCATAACATTGCAACAAAAATGGACCTTTTTGTTGAAAAAACAATTTTCCATCAAAAATGTTTGATGGAATATGTTCAACCTGTTCTATTAATCAGAAACACTATAATAACTGATATGATTTTAATGTATTTCATGGCACTGGAACGGATCCATTTATACCATGCACATGGAATTATTCATAATTATGTGATATATCCAGCATTTACCTCCATCAGAAATAATAAGGATTCGATTGTCTCTTGGCTCTGAATGCAAGAGTCCCAATAGTATCAACTGGGTATGGAACGAGAAGAAACTTCTCCGGGAAATTGGTAGAAAGAGAGAGGGTGGGGTTTATGGGTGATTTACTATCAACAGATTCAGTTTTTTTAACTGAACAGTTAGATAGCACTTCTACTGTAGCAGCTTATAAAATAGATAGTTTGGTGATTTTTTGTTTTATTTGTCATTAATCTTTGTTTTCTGTTTACAATGTGCTATCTGTCACATCTCCATTCCCGCCGGTGCGATACCCTTTTGCTACTATGCAGTCTTCAAAGCTAATCTAAGTGACTTTATTGATGAAAAGTGTAGCGCTGGCAGCACCGGAGGCCAAAGTGCTTTCATCCACAGGCATGGAATAGGTATCATCAGTGCCTGTTGTCCTACCAATGTGCTTTACTCATATTCTGAAGGAGCCACCTCTGTAAGTGAGAGTGCCGTCCAGTCTACATCTCTATTAAGGCCTTGCCCGTTCTGCTAAGACAGCCACCATTTGTGCCAGTTTGTGCCAACCGCGGTGGCAAGTTTTGTGATGTGGCCATCTGACCTCTAGGAACTGAACCGAGACTATGGATTATTTCACAAAGGCAGAACAGATAATAACGATTTTGCCACTGCCATCCTGGGCCTGATTTGAACTAGTGCTGCAGATGAAAGTTTCTATGTTATTTCATATGACCTAACATAATCCAAGTATTCCGAGTGTACCCGCCACTGCTGCGTCCAAATACATTATTATTAATAATAAATAGTACTCATCTATTTGTATTCGGATAGCAACTACAATAACCAAGGTACTGTCCATACACAGGAAGACACAGTTCCTGCACTGTTGAATTCACAGTTTATGAAGACATGCAACACACAAAGGGAGAGAGGATACAATAATCTTGCAAGATGCCAGTAAAATCTATTTTGAGTTCTAAAGCTCTCAGTTTTTCAGGCCATTTTATCTCAGAGTAGAGCCTAGTTGTAACAGGAAGTAGACTGTATCATTACTCCTAATGCACCATTGAACACCCGCGGATAACATTTGTGGTTTTAGTTTATTATGTATTTGTCATTGTCACTTTAGTGGTGCCTTGTGCTGAACTGCATTATTCAATATCAGGCACTACATTATATATTATATATACATTGTACCAAGAAATACATGGGAGAATGTATGCCCTAAAGAGATCCCATATATTTGAGCAGCGAGTTCTAATTTACTATATCCCTATTCTTGTCCTGTAACATTCCAGGCAATATTAAGAAATGATTGCTCTTTCTAACATTATCGTTGAAGGACTTGAAAATGTGAACACTCACTGTCCTATATATGCTTCCACTAGGCACTATTAGTTCATATGGAACCTGGAGCCCAATCCAATACCAATTGAAATCAGTGGAAAGGCTTCCATTGACCTCTGGGTAGTGGATCTGACCACTAAGCCAAGACGGAAAAGAAGCATTAACTTTACAATCGGCACAAGACCAAATATGCTGAAGGATGTGTATGACATTTCCCAGGGGCATCCAGGGTTGTGAGGTACCTCACTACCACCTTTTCTTAGCATGTGGAAGTCTCATCTGTCACTGACTCCACCAGCCACAAGAATCACAAGCACTCCCTCTCAGGCTGTGCTGTCCCTCTGCAGGCAAGCAATTGGCACGCTCAACCTCTGAGACTTCCAGGTGTCTCCCTGGAGCGCCCAGCTTTTGACCCAGTGGACACTCAATTTCCAGATCCTCTGGTCCCAAAGGAACAGTACATCACAACTTATCAGTTACACCAGTGTTTCCCAAACTTGGGACGCTGCTTGTTCAGGGAAAGCCCCTGGCAGGCCGGGCCGGTTTATTTACCTGCCGTGTCTGCAGGTTCAGCAGAGGCAGGTAAACAAACCGGCCTGGCCCACCAGGGGCTTTCCCTGAACAAGCAGCGTCCCAAGTTTGGGAAACACTGAGTTACACAATAGGACACAGTTCCTCAACCTTCAGCACATACATTTGTTTATAAAGAAAATAAGTATAAGTTTATCTAACAAGGAACAGCCATTGAAATGAGAGCAAGGAGAAATATCGGACCATCCACAGATATAGGGCATGTGGGTGGTGCTAGGGTTATTCCTCCAATGCACTAATGCACTGTGTCCAATGCCACACTTCTTGAGGCCATGAGAGTTGTTGTCACCCGTAGTCGTGCAGGTTGGCCCAGGACTGGCAGCATCTCAGGGCTTCCTACTCAGCTGCTGGCCTCCCTTACTCACAGGCAATGCACTATACGCCATTATTGTCAATGGCTGTAGTTTACCCTGGCCAGGTGGCAGCAGAGAAAGGTAAACAGCTGAGTAGTGGCTGTTAGAGAGCTTATTCCTTCACTCTCCCACTTCCCTGGTCCTTCTCGCATGAACAGAGAGCAACAATACCCGAAGTCGCAAACAATTCGATGTTTACTGGGGTGAACTTCCAGCAAGCTTAAATCCAAGTTCCTTTTTCCTTATTTTCGAATCCCAACTTACTTCCTGTTTGCCCCTAATTTATATAGTAATATTCTTAGCTATATGTTAACCAATCATTCTACTGAAATTTACCTAACCAATCCTAACATATTGTAACATGATTAGCTAACCAATTATATTCCACCATCTTAATTAGTTTACACCCAGCAAAATTAATTATACAGCAGACAGGAACAATCACAGAACCAGACAGAAACCATGCAAATAAACAATAGCAAAGTGGGAACTATAATGACAAAACAATATAGAAGTGAGGATTTCACAACTACATCTATAAAGACATAAGGGTTTCCCAGCTGTGTCTATTGATAAGTGAGTTCTTATTGATAAGTGAGTGACAGAAAACTATCAACCTAAATTTCCTTTTACATCTTCTAGGCTCTTCCCTTTCTCTGGAGGTGATAGATCGGATCACCTTCCTAACAGCCCCATATTGACTCGTTTGGAATGTGAGGAGGTGACCGGTCGCTTCCCAGCTTATGGCTGCCTCTGCTGCTTCGCCAAAGGCCTTAGCCTAAGCACAGGGCCTCAGACTGTCACAGTGAGAGAAGGCCCTTACACAGATTCTTTCTTGTATACCTCTATTACTAGCTAAATGATAAACATATACCTACTTTCTTAAAGTATAGGCCTTTACAGACAGGCCTGAATATCTATATCCTAACAGTGGCTCTCAGTTCACAGGCACTGGCAGCCAGCCACTCCCACTTTCAGCAGCCCTCACCCCTTGCATCTTCTAAGCCCTCCTATATCTATATATGCCGCTGTGTAGGTGAATGGGACTGAGCTTCTGAGTACAGAATAGTAGTTACACTGACATCTGTGCATAGCTAGAATACTATACTGCAGACTTAATCCCTGGCCAATGCAACATTATTGAATTTGGCCCAGTTTAAACATCTAAACTTTCACTAATGTGGCTGCTTTAATAGATATCACACGCTATTTATGTGTTTGAACTTTTCTTTTTCTAACTCGTCTTTTTTGTATCTGTGTGAGAAGGCATGTAAATGTTTTGCATCAGCTAAATATACTTCAGACACATGTGCCCCAAATTCACTTCAGTCTTAAAAAATTTATCTGATCACTTTATGGATGTTAATTCTTTTCTTTGCCAGTCCTCCTGGCTCTAGCTTTCAGCAGTGGAAGAGGCCAGCTCTAGCCCCAGGGAGCATGAAGAGTGGAGACATCTAGCATACTTCACAATGAAAAGAAGTTGCAATGTCATTTTGAGGCCATGTACAGTTCCAAGAAAATAAAACTGCATATTTTACATCAGCATTAAATAATTGCCATATAATCCCAAATAGGTCTAGTTCTTTTGCATCACATACTATCTGGAGTTTTTAATAGACATCTTAAAGACTTGTTATCTTTGGCAGGATCCTGGTGGTTTGGCACAGCATGCAAGCTGTAACAATGATATCAGCTCCTTTTTCTTCCCTCAAACAACATATTACCTAGAATACATGAAAATCTGGCAGAGGTCTACAATTTCTTTCCCAGTGTTCCTTTCACACCATCTGCCTAGGTGTGCTAGAATCCACTGGAATGTCTTTAGAAGGTGTCAAAACTCCAGGAACTCCACTTCATTTGGCAGCTGAAAGGGAAAGAATAAAGTTATTGTGGGAGTTCCACTGCAGAGAGAATTCTGGGGCTTGTCAGTCCCAATTACAAAAGAGACCAGCAGCCCATTACAATCCAAGATTGCTGTTAAAATTCCTTAGGTGTGTTCACTACCTAAGGTTTAAGAAATGAACATTGTCGAGAAAGAAAAAAACCCAAAAACCTGTGAAGTATACTTTGCACAAATATATTAAATCTGTAACTAGTCTTTTTTCTAATTAAGATTTTTCATGTGTTTTCTTTACGTGCACTGATCCTTTCAATTCTTTCTTTCTAAATCAAACACTTACTAATAAATGCAATACAGTAGTGGAAGTGATGTCTTAGTTCCAGAAGCATTTGTATAGTTTGTTTCTGACCCAGTCACAATATGTATTTAAGGTAATGTGAATGTACAATGCAACTCAGAGATACTCCATGAGGTTTCAAACCAGAGTCTATTGGACAGATCCTCAGCAGGTACACATCTATGTAGCTGCACTAACTTGGAGCAACATGGATTTACACCAACTGAGGATCTGGTCCTATATTCACTTGCATTATTAATTCTGGTTAAACTGTTAATTCTTTTATATAAATAAACGGCAGTACATGACCACTTATGGTCATTAAAGATCTTATGAAACGTGTGTACTGTTAAATCGTTGCTGCATTTCACCTCAGACATGGCTGCATTTCTGTGAAGGTTGAAGTAATCCTAGCTGGTAATATCATTTTAGGTTCCAATCCTGCAATCACTTAAGCATGTGCATAATGTTACTCATATTAGTAGTTCCATTGACCTCTCTCCAATGGGACTATTTACATGGATAGAACTATGCATGTGTTTATGTATTTGTGTTACGAATTACACCTGGTAGGACACGCACACGAATGCTGCAAATTATACCTGATAGGTCACGCACAGTTCGAATCTAGGCTGAGGCACATAAACAAAGTCCACAACTGCAGAGTTCCCAAAAGACACTAAGTTTATTACGCTCGAGCGTGGTGCCCCCGTGATAGCCAGGAGGGGACCCTGAATACAGATTATACAAAGGTTATATACTTTTTAGCAAAGCATGTTGCCCTCGTGCATCGGAAACCTTAGCCAATAAACAAACCCTTGTCTTATCTACCACCTATCCCTGCTTGGTGCATTCCTCGTGCTATACCAGTATGTTAATTAGACAGCATGGTCCTAAAGCCATGCAACAGTAACCTTTATTATCAGGATGGGAGGCCTCACATCAAGGTCAAGAGACAGGGAGTTAGAGACTGACAAAAAACAGATACTGGGAGTCAAGGCAGGCTGGAGACAAGGAGGAGGATTTTCGCAGGGATTCAGTATCTAAGGATCATTCCTCCTGGTGTATGATGTGCTGGTATTTAAACAAGGGTGGGCCCCAAACCAAAATGGAGTCACATGTGCTAACTTTTCCTTAACAATTTGCAAGGACTTAATTTGTGCAGGGCTTTGAAATACTTTGGGACAAAAACTGTTTTACATATATATTTTATACATAACATTGTTTCAATGACAGCCATTAAAAGTCTCCCACAAAGGAAAAGAAAGTTATTGGGGTTTTTTGGGGTTTTTTTTGGTTGCCTTCTTTATGATTAAGGCAACGATTTTTTCATGGAGGTTGCAGAAGTCATGGAATCCATGACTTTCAGCGACCTCTGTGAATTCAGCCCTGTCAACTGGGAGCGGCAGGATCCCCCCACCGTCTGTGGCAGTGGGGGCCTCCAGAGCTCCCAGCCAGCACAGGTGGCAGGAGCCCCTGCAGCTCCGAGCTGCTGTAGGCAGCAGGCCCACAGCTTTTGGCTGCCGTCAGGTGCGGGGGCCCCCCTGCAGCTCTGAGTGGCAGTGGGTGATGTGGGCCTCCCACATCTCTGAACCCCCACAGGTGATGGGCGGCCCAGAGCTCAGAACAGCCACCGCATCTGCCCAGCCTCTGCTGGTGGTATGGGGACCCCGCAGCTGAGCTCCCCATTTTGTCAGGGAGATTTTACTAAAATGAGTTAGAACATCAGACATACTTCAGTTTTCCTTTAAATTACTTTTGTGACATCATGCATTTTTATTTATTTCTATAATAAGAATTAAAGTTACTGTTTGATATTTTCAGATAAGAATTATGGAAAGCAGGAGCTAAAGAGGCTCAGAATGTCAAAACTATAGCAAGAGATAATAGCATTTTTTAAGTTAAAAAGTATTTAGAACAGTTATACAGTCAACTGTATTTATTTTTTAAAAATACACAAAATAGTGTATTATCTCACTAAAGCTGGTAAATCCTAGGTCTGAGTGAAAGACCCCAGCAAGGATGGAGAATGCTGTAAAAATGTTTCCAGGTATTTTTGCACCCTTTGTGTAGACACTTTCCACAACAGTCTAGCAAACAAGCTTCCTTGCAGGAACATTTTGTGTAACAATGAATTATAAGCAAGTACTGGCAAACATTTGGAGAAATTATCAGTTTGAAAATGGGAATCTGAGCACTGAAAAGCTGATTCTAGAGGCTTGTCTACATGGGGATTTTAAACCGGATCAAACTGAGTTAATCCGGTTTGAAAATGCTTGCATACACATGATGCAACCCATTAGAATGCACTAACTCCTCATTTATTGGGAACTCTGGAGTCCTCTTGCACAGTGGACTAGATCTGAATTAAATTAGTTTTTCTGTGCACACAATTGCTATGCACCACTTTTTCCATATTTCCAACAGCGATCCCACAGTGCTTTGCAGGTTGATGATTACTGACCTGTCTGTTTATTTGCATGCTCTCTCTGGCCTGGCGTCAGATTTTCAGGATGACCTTTCCCATCTTTAAAAGGTGATGCAAAGTCAGATTTTGCCCCTTTGCTCCAGGATCCCAGTGTATCATCATTCTAGCGATACAATGATAGGACTCCAGAAGCCCCACAAAATACTTTGTGCAGTTGCTTGGAGCTGTGCTTAGGTTCTGGATCTCATCACCATCTACAGAGAAGCATTGGTTCAGGAAGCTCTTGTGGCCAGCCACAGCAAAAAGGACCTTTTTGCAGACACTACAAAGCAGAAGTCTGCATGGGGTCATGACCAGGACACTGACCAGTGCCAGGTAAAGAGCAGCAGCTCTGGAGAAAGTACATTGAAATGAAGAATAGAAGGTGATGGTCCTGCAGGGGACATGTGACCTGTCCATTTTTTGATGAACTGGACAGGATTCTACACAATTATAGCACAACCCATCCCAGGCACTATCTGGAGCCTGCTGTCCAGACTCTCTCCTTCCCTCCCCCATTCCCCCGCCAGGAGACTGGCTAGACCAGGAGGATGAGTGGGAGGATGCTGGAAAGGAGCTGGCCCCTGAGAGCCAGGATCTTTTGTGACTAGTAGAGATATGGAAATGTTATTACCATTAACAAGGCACTGGTAAGCCTCATCTGGAATACTGTGTGAAAGATGAACTCAAACTGAAACAGGGGCAGATAAGGGATACTAAGATAATCAGAGGAATGAAGAACCTACATTACGAGAGGAGATTTGCGGATTTCAGAAACTCAGCCAGAGGTTATGGGCATATTACAGGACTGGGTGGGTGATGTGCAGGAGGGCAGACAAGATGATCATGATCAAGGCCTTTCTGGACTTTGAGTCTATGATTCAGGACCCTGACAATGGTCAGCTGGAAAGCCCCTTAAGACTGAGAAATAGCTTGACTGTGATTCACACATTATAAGGAATAGCCACATGCCCACCCCCATTCCCCCCAATACAGCATGCAAGCCCCTTTCACTCCTGCAGCGCTTCACTTCTGGGTGGACTATCCAGCATATCTTGCAGGTCTGCCCTTTACCTTTTCTAATAAGACCATCCGCTACAGGCTGGGGACGGACTGGCTAAGCAGCAGTTCTGCAGAAAAGGACCTGGGGATTACAGTGGATGAGAAGCTGGATATGAGTCAGCTCTGTGCCCTCATTGCCAAGAAGGCCAATGGCATATTGGGCTGTATTAGTAGGAACATTGCCAGCAGATTGAGGGAAGAAATTATTCCCCTCTATTTGGCAATGGTGAAGCCACACCTGGAGTACTGCGTCCAGTTTTGGTCCCCCCACTACAGAAGGGACGTGGACAAATTGGAGAGAGTCCAGCGGAGGGCAACGAAAATTATTAGGGGGCTGGGGCACATGACTTATGAGGAGAGGCTGAGAGAACTGGGATTGTTTAGTCTGCAGAAGAGAAGAGTGAGATGGGATTTGATAGCAGCCTTCAATTACCTAAAGGGGGGTTCCAAAGAGGATGGAGCTAGGCTGTTCTCAGTGGTGGCAGATGACAGAACAAGAAGCAATGGTCTCAAGTTGCAGTGGGGGAGGTCTAGGTTGGATATTAGGAAACACTATTTCACTAGGAGGGTGGTGAAGCTCTGGAATGGGTTACCTAGGGAGGTGGTGGAATCTCCTTCCCTAGAGGTTTTTAAGGTCAGGCTTGACAAAGCCCTGGCTGGGATGATTTAGTTGGTGTTGGTCCTGCTTTGAGCAGGGGATTGGACTAGATGACCTCCTGAGGTCTCTTCTAACCCTCATATTCTACAATTCTGTGATTCTGTGCTTCCTAGTCACCCACTTTAGTGTAACGTCATCAAGAATGAGGACAGTCTAAAGGGGATGTAGAGGGGATTTTTATCCTCCATAAGCCTTCCCTTTACACCTCTGCATCTCTAGAGCACATACAACCCTGCAAAAATAAATCTGGAACATACCTCCGACTCCCTGTCCCCCCTAACAGCGTGAAAGTAGATACAGTAGACTGAAATCCAAATGCACCCAGCACCCTCCATGCATGCAGACCTCTACCCATCTCTGAACTTCCTCCAAAGAAAGGAAAGAGTCTCAGGGAGGAAAGGTCACATATACTAAAAAAAAGCTATCATGACTTGTCTGTGATATGAACAATAAGTAAGGCTACGATTTTTTTCACAGAGGTCACAGAAGTCATGGAATCTGTGACTTCCAGCGACCTTCATGAATTCAGCCCTGTCAACTGCAAGATGCAGGGTCCCCTCACGGCGGCACCCTTCCCCCCGGCAGTTCCAAGCTGCTGCAGGCAGTGGGCCCACAGCTCCTGGGTGCCATTGGGGGTCGGGGCCCCCCTGAAGCTCTGAGGCACCACGGAGAGTATGGGGCTCCTCGGACCTCTGAGCTGCCACGGTTGGTGGGGGTACCCCGAAGCTCCTGGCTGCCGTGGGAGGTGGGGTCCCCCTGCAGCTCTGAGCCACTGCAGGCAGTGTGGGCCACCCAGAGCTCCAAGCTGCCATAGGAGGTGGGGGCCGCCCACAGCTCTGAGCTACTGCAGGCAGTGGGCCTACAACTCCGGCCGCCGTGGGAGATGGGGGCCCCAGGAGCTCCTGGCCGCTGCGGTTAGTGGGGCCACAGCTTCTAGCCGCTGTAGTTCGCAGGGTCCCCCACAGCTCCTGGCTGCTGTGGGCAGCAGGGGCCCCCCACAGCTCCTGGCCACCATGAGTGGCGGGGGCCCCCCACAGCTCCCAGGTGGCGGGGATACCCCGGAACTCTGAGCCTCCACAGATGGCAGGGGACCCTGGAGCACCGAGCTCCCATAGGCCCCACAGCTCCGAGTGGCTGCCGCAGCTGCCCAACCTCTGCAGGTGGCACGGGGACCATGTAGCTGAGCTCCCCATTTTGTGAGGGATTTTTTAGTAAAAGTCACGGGCAGGTCATGGGCTTCCATGAATTTTTCTTTATTGCCCGTGACCTGTCTGTGACTTTTACTAAAAATACCTGTGACAAAATCTTAGCTGTAACAATAAGTGACTGTTACCCTTCTGCCAGATGGAGTTGGCAGCAACAAGGGCTGGGTTCGATATCTAGAAGTTCCTCTTAACAATAAGAAACAGAACTGGCTTGAGCCCCGACCCAGTAGCCTGTGGAAACTTATCACCACCCCAGGCTGCAAGTAAAAGGCCATACAGCCCCACTCACAACCGTGTATAACAAAAGAGAGCTTTTATGAAAAGGGAAAGGGAACCCTGCATTAATTTGGGCAAATACCACATTCAAAAGCATGCGACCACACACAAAGCTGACCTCACAGTGCGTGGGGCAGTGTCTCCTACCTTAAGGCGGGAAAGTCCAGTGAATGAATGTCCCTTTAACAATCACTCCCCTCTCCCTCCACTGCACCCTACTCACAGCCAGTGGCCCTGGGTTAGCGAAGACCCAGAGTTCAGAGGTGCATTCCAGGGGGTTCCTCTCCCACACTTGGGTGGAGACATTGAGCAACAACCGCAGTCACTGCAACTCACTGCCGCAGTCTCTGCGTGTCATGTTTTGAGGTACCACCGCTTAACCCAGCTCTTAGTGATTTCAGCTCTCAGTAGTTTCAGCAGGTAGTGGGGAACCTCCTGCCCAGCGCAGTTTCTGTGTTGCCTTTCACTACTGCTACCCCCCCACCCACTCCCACAGCCACAGCACCTGCAACAGCGAGGCTATCAAAGATCGGGCCCCTGTGTACTGCTGACAAGCTGGCCATTCCACAGGGGAGTAGAAGAGAGACCCTGGACTAGATGTTTGTAGAACTCATGGCAGAGACACAGAGGAGACCCAGGCTGGCTGCAGCTGGACGCTGCGCGTGAGGACACAGAGGGAGAAAGAAATGCAGCTCTCCCAGGAGACTGTGGCAGTGGCCAAGGACAGCGTCACAGTGGCTAGGGAAAGCATGACTGTGGCCAAGGACAGAATCACCATTGCAAAGGCGAACATGGGAAAAGACAGAGATGCAGAGGCAACTCATGGATGCTGTGCTGAGCCAGAATGTTCTCTTGCAAAACATCCTCCTAGTAGGCCAGCAAGCCCTGCAGTCCTGTAATTTGGGACCCAGCCATGTCCTTCAGTCCCTGGACATTGCTGATTACTGGGACCAGCAGTAATTCCTAACATCTGTATCCCTTCAGCAGTGCTTCCAGTGGCTCCCATTCATCTCTCGGATCCAACCTCTGGGCATTGAGAACACTTGCACCTGGAAATCCAGCTTTTTTGAGCCCTGCAATGCCCCTGAGAATTTTGAGCCAAGGCACTCAATCCCAGAAACCATGCAGACAGGAAGGGCCAGCAACAAGATGTATACTTGTCTTTAACTTTACGCCTCTCTCCCCCATATTGTTGTATTTGAAATGTCCTTCACGATGCACTTTGAGTTTTGTCTCCACTGTTGCAGTAACACAGGGATTGTGTATAATTGGTTACTTAAGAAGCTTGGATTGTTAAATGTATTTCCAAATACAAAGACATTATTTTTCCATTGGTTTCATTAAAACTTTATTATTGGCTTTTATTGTTTCATAATAACACTGTTTAGAATACATCCATTATGAGTCATTATTGCATTTAACACAGAAAGGTCTTAAATAAAGCTGAAATAATTCATACGATTTTGACAAAAGCACAGAGGGAACATTAAACTTCAATCACCCATACACAATGTCCCAGTGCTCACACTGTCTGCATCGCATCCCCACCCCCCCGACATCTCCCCATGGGCTAACGTGCACATGACTCAACACATGAACAGTAGGTATTCCTGAAAGCATTCCCACGGGTGCTTGTGTTTTCTGTGGGGATGTCTTCCTGGCTGCTTGAACCTCTAAGCGCGTCTCTGCACCCCAGCCTCCCACCCACTGGTAAGGCTTTCCTTCTTGTTCTTATGAACAGTATGCAAAACACAACATGCAGGCTAAGGGTTGGAACATTTTTTTCTGCTACTTCCAACCTATTCCACAAACATCACCACCTGCCTTTCAAACAGCCAAATTCACACTTGACGACCATTCTGCAACTACGCAGGCAATAGTTAAAACTTCCTTCCTTCTGGCCGAGCAGCCTGCGTATGGCTTCCTTAGGCAGGGCATATAGGGATAAGCTGGGTCTCATAGACTCATAGACTTTAAGGTCAGAAGGGGCCATTATGATCATCTAGTCTGACCTCCTGCACAATGCAGGCCACAGAATCTCACCCACCCACTCCTGCGATAAACCTCTCATCTATGTCTGAGCTATTGAAGTCCTCAAATCATGGTTTAAACACTTCAAGGTGCAGAGAATCCTCCAGCAAGTGACCCATGCCCCATGCTGCAGAGGAAGGCGAAAAACCCCCAGGGCCTCTTCCAATCTGCCCTGGAGGAAAATTCCTTCCCGACCCCAAATAGAGCAGGGGGAGGGATAGCTCAGTGGTTTGAGCATTGGCCTGCTAAACCTAGGGTTGTGAGTTCAATCCTTGAGGGGGCCATTTAGGGATCTGGGGACAAAATTGGGGATTGGTCCTGCTTCAAGCAGGGGGTTGGACTAGATGACCTCCTGAGGTCCCTTCCAACCCTAACCTTCTATGAGTGGCTGACTCATGTGGGCAAGATTCACCAGCCAGATACCCAGTAAAGAATTCTCTGTAGTAACTCAGATCCCATCCCATCTAACATCCCATCACAGGCCATTGGGCCTATTTACCATGAATAGTCAATGATCAGCTAATTGCCAAAATCATGTTATCCCATCATACCATCTCCTCCATAAACTTATCGAGCTTAATCTTGAAGCCAGTTTCCTGGGCTCAGAAACAGCATTGAGCACTATGTAGGTGATCCAGGAACTATTCCTTGTGTTTACAACAGCTTGGCATACTTTTGTACTTCTATCTTGTCCTGCTGCCACTGCTGCCGAGTATCCTGCTGCGTGAGGAGCTGCTGCTTCTGCTGCAATATATGCTTCTGCTCTCACATCATCTGCTTGATGGTTGAACAGGAGGAATCCAATGCAGAATTGTCCATCCCTGAGTGCTGTAATACAGTCCAAGCAGTCTGGGCATATTTACGCGTGTCCCATAGTGATGCGGGGCATTGTTTGGTCTGTTTTGGCTGACAGCAGTTTGAAAATGGTGCAAGCCAGCTCAGAAAGGAAGTATGGGGCAGAGACAGTGGAAATAAAGGATTATTTTTTTAAAAAAGGAACCTGCCTGGCTTCCCACAATTCCTAGTATGCATCCTGCTCAGCAGCAAAGCAAAGGACCATGGGACACTCCTGGAGAATGCTACAGCCTCAGTTTGCAGCAAACAGCCATCATGTGCTCACAAGATGCAAACTGAAAATAGAACAGGCATTCCATCTGTATTTTATTGGTGCAACTCACATACTGCATGTTACCTGATTTGCATAAAAAAACCTTCAGATTAAACCCCTGTGTAGATATACCCCAAGATTTACTATGGTTTTCCAATCAGGGGAGAAATTTACCATATCCCTTATGTTACTAATCAAAACTAACCAATATAACGCTAACTTTGCATATCAACTATGTGTAATGGTCTGCTGACAAATGAGGTACTAAGAATTATTTGCTGAAATTATTGGGCACATAATTTTGAATAATGATTTCAGAAAATCATAAGCTGTTCAAGGACAATTAATGAACAGAAAATAAGATGCAAAATTTGTCAAGTAAATTATTCTCTGTGAATTATCCACCCATCTCTAGTCACCTGTCATATTTATTGTTTATATTGTCCTGCATATTTTGTACTTGTAGAAATGCAAACCTGTGGTAAATACCATCTTATTTGTAGTAGATGATAAAAGTTGTAGCGGTTGTTTTACACAGTACTGCATGCATTGTCAAGTTAGTGGCTACAACCCTTGTGGGGGGTTACAAACAGGTGGGTTGCAACCTTCCTCCCTTCATGGCTGGATGAGAAGGAGGTCTTAAAAGCTTTTTCTGGATTAACATGATGTTAGCAGACCGATATGGAATACATGTTGAGACCCACAGCCTTGTAGCATTATTTTCTACTTAGATACATGATTTATGAATGATAAGTGCTTAATAGCAAAAATCTACATTTCATATTTACCATTTCACAATGTGCCCTAAAACAACCAATGCAAATACATTAAGTAGCAGTATATTTAATAGTTATAGAAAAGTATGCACTAGGCTTCCTTCTGGTCTCACTTACTCTGTTTTAAATCAGGATTAAATTAAATGGATTTAGTGGAGTTATGCCATTGGGAAGCCAAGTAATTATTGGTTTGTTTATGCCTTGAAACATGAGTTTATACCCTTCTATATTTTATGCTACCCTTTGTAACAGAGGATGTTCTTATCTATATAAATGTTCAATTCTCATTTAAGTCGCACTGAGCTTGTGGCCTCAAGAGACATTCAGTGGCAATGAAGGCAATGCGTTCTATAGGTTTAACTGTGAGTAGTATAAAAAAGTATTTCCTTTTGCCAATTTTAAATTCATTGCCTGTCAGTGTCATTGGATGTCCCCTTACTGTACTATGAGAAAGGATAAATAGAAGTATCCAAATTACCTTTTCTGTACCATTCATTATTTTATATACCTGTATTATTTTTCTTTTCTTTTTTCTGAGTAACTATTCAACCCTTTCCCCATTTTCTCCTGTCAGCTCTTTTCTTTAACATGATGTCTCTATAGCTGTCTTAATCAGGGAACAGACCCTAGTGAATGTTTGACTTACATGGTTATTCTGCCCCTGGGAATACAGGACTCAATGAGACAAACTGTTTACAAAGCCATTTTCAGTATGATCCACTGGGATTCCTGCATCCCAAATCTGCAGTTATGGTTGAGACTAGGGCTGTGTCTGGAACATGGTGTTCTGAGAACCACACTGCACTAGCAGTGGGAATGTGATGAATCACCGTTTTGGAGCTCACCATCCCTGCATAATAATAATAATAATTGTTAGAAACCTTCATATTTTAAAAAGTGGAAGAAGAGAGGAAGAGAAAGGAGAAGAGTGGATCAGTGTGGAGGAGTAACAGAGAGGGCTGGAGAAAAACTGGGGGAAAGCAGAGGTGATTGTTTCCTGGCTCAGGACATCAGGAGGGCGGGTAAAAACTTTCAAGGACATTTTGGAGGAAATTCAGGATTATGAGGCTTTAAATAAAAAGGAAGGGGTGGAAAAAGAGGAGGAGGAGGTCTAGTTTGGCTGGCCAGTACAGAAGGTATCAAAGTATAGTAACTTTGACAAAGGGGAATAACAGCCAAGAGAGGCAATGGGAGAACTTCTATGCTTTTTACAAAATGGAACTCAGCCATATCACATTTGATCTGTTTCCCTCTAACTCTGTTTCAAAACAGTAACATAAATGCACATTTTGGTGATACTATAACTGTAGTTCTAATGCTCTAGTTGATTATTGTACCATTAGCCTTTCTTAACCCACATGTAAAGAAGCCAATGTACTCTCTTAGCACCACAGTCATAAATAGTAGAAATAAGACTTAGAATTATAGCTGATTTAGCTGACAGCTCATCCTGTTTTCTCAGCATTGCTCACTGCACCAAAGTGCCTTTTCTTGCTTTGCCACAGTACATAATATAAGGTGATATAATGATGTTTTATAGGCGAACTGCCCAATCAGGCCAGGAAGCTGGGCACCGGGCTGTCATTTTCATCATGGGGAAATTGGTCTTTTGGTGTAATTTTCCTCCAGTAATTAGTCTCTCTGTGATTTTTAGACTTTATGTCATGTTGTGAATGCAACATGTTCGACAGCGTACCTGCCGGGGAAAAGATCTTCTGTGATGGGTAAGAAAATATCATTTTTTATTAAAGACAATAGAAAAAATGTCATGTGAAACTACTGAACTGTTGGGGGCAAGACAACTCTTAATGACAACAAAGATCCTATTTAAGCCAGAGATCATGTGACAAAATACACTGTGATACTTTACCTTATACAGTTCTACTTACTATTTTTTGCCATTGTGGGGCATCATTGATACTTTACTGGCTAAGCATTAGCATATGTTACTCAGAGAGGAAATGGTATTAGCCAAAGAAAGGAGACATTTTTCATGGCATAAAGCTAGTTGTACACACAGGAGATAGAGAAAAAACTGAGCCAATTTAAAAAGTAGTAATATATAAACTAAGGGCCCAGTGCAGCAAAGTACTTGCATGTGCGTGGTTCCATTGGCTTCAATGGGATTATTCATATGCATGAAGTAACGCACATACTTAAATGCTTTCCTGGATTGGGGCTTTAGTGTGGTAGAGAAGGTAAGAGTACAGACTAATTTTTGTGTACTACATTTAAATGTACTCATTAGAATTGGTCATAAAATGGTAGTTTCTGTGAATTGTTTTTTTAAAATGAAAGCTTTTCTTTTTTGTAGAACATTTTCATGGAAATGTTCTGAGTTTTCAGTGAAAATCAAAATGTTATTAGTTTTTGAACAACCCCCTAACATTTCTTATTTTTTTATTTATAAGAAACAGAACATTTTGAAAGAAACACACATTTCCCCAAAAGATGTAATTACAAAAAAAGGGACATTTTTTGTCACAAAAATTGTTTTTGACAGAAAAATTTTGATCAGCTGTAATGCTGATTTGCATGAGAATAATTGTTGGGTTGCGGAGATGTGTTTTTGAACAGATTTTAATGATTCTATGGCCATAAAGATTTTGTGGTCATGAGGTGTATATATATATTCACTATTATAACATTATTTCATCAAGGGACATTATTTCTACAAGTTCTTTAATCAACAGGTTTAATTTGCGGTTAGACCACTACATTTGATACCCACGTTTTGTATTGTCCTAGTCAATGGCATTTATTTTGTGGTTTCCCAACTTTTCTCTTATGTTAGGCAGGAACATCTAATGGGGGAAAAAACACCCAACTGCCTCTCAATGTGATTACTGTCCCACAGGTAAACACTAACACATTTTGTTTTATGTTGGACATTGAAATTGACAGATGGCTTTAAGGAGTTTGTCGTTCCCTGTGTTGAAAGTGTTGAATTCCTCACCTTCTATGCTAGAAAAAACACATTCTTTGCCAGACAAGGTGGGTGAGGTAATATCATTTATTGGACCAACTTCTGTTATTAATAGAGAGAAGCTTTGTTGCTCAAAACCTTGTCTCTCTCACTAGCAGAAGTTGGTCCAATAAAATATATTACCTCACCCACCTTGTTTCTTTAATGTCCTGGGACCAACATGGCTACAACTACACTGCATACATACTTTGCCAGGTCAGCCTCTGCTCCTAGGAACATTTCATAGGCAAAAGTACTAAAACTCAGACATAAAGGCAAGTAAGAGTTTATATTAAAATCGTTTACATTACATAAAGAGGCCTGAACCTCCAGTGTTAAAACCAGAATGTAATCTGCCTGATGGCTTTCCTACGCTATAGTAATGGAGGCCATCTCAATACCTAGATAGAAAGAAATAGCAGCTCAATAGAGTATTTATTCTGAAATGAATGTTGTACCTATTTTTCTAGGAACTCTTTTAACTTACCTGCTCATATATTGTTTTCTTACTGGGGTAAGAATGGACTTTATGTCACTGTGATGTTCCCTGAGAGAAATTAGTCATAGCACACAGTCACACAGTTTGGGGGCTGACAGACAGAGGCTTTTTCAGGGGAAATCAAGTGACAAGGGTCTAGCAGGAGAGTTTTATTGTTTTTGTTTAAGCCATTCAGAAAGTGAGTGGCCAGCTTGAGCAGCAGATATTCATCCACAAAAGCTTATGCTCCAATACGTTTGTTAGTCTATAAGGTGCCACAGGACTCTTTGCCGCTGAAGCCAAATAGACTCAGTCAGGGGAGAAGGCCCGACTCCAAAGTAAAAAGCACACATTACAGAACCACACTGAGTTCCTGAGCCATGACGTAATGCGCTTCGGTACATCTGAATGGACGGCCATTGATTTGGATTTGCAGCACTTTGGCAACTATGTATTGACTGTGCGTCTGCTTGTAAGGTCTGTCCAAATGGAACTTCATTGCAGGTAAGCCAATCTCACTGTCAGCTAGACTGCTGAGTATCACAGAGAGTCGAGTGTGAAGAGTGGACAGATAGGAGACCTCTGCTGTTTATGCCATGTACTGAGTTTACTGTATGGAAATCAGTGTGGAGTGCTACATCCATCAAGCCCAAATTGATCAGCAGCTTCCATGACAGCATGATCTTCTTGTAGCATCTGTTCTTTCCTGTCAGAAAGCCATAATGATGAACTGCCAAGGACAGAGGCTCCTTTTAGTCACTTTGTAGCTATCTGGAAGTGAAGGTGAGATCTGATCGATTCAAAACATGGCAAAAGCCATGCCATCCTGGGAAGCTCTCTGCAGGTGTAATGGGCTGAGTACCTATCCCATCCTCAGCAGAGCACCCAGACCCCATCTAACGCCGGGGAGTCTCCTTCCACTAATTTCAATGAGCAGTGGATTAAGCCTTTCAGATGAGAATTTCAAAACTACGGGGTTTGGAGTCCAATTCCCATTGAAATGAAAGCCATAGGTGGTTTGAAAAACTCAGAAACAATAATACAATTTAAACCTCAGACTAAGCCTCCTTCTTCAGCTTGACTTTCTCTCCCAGAGTTTCGGTCCAGGATTTCCTGTGCCGTGGCTCCCTTGTTCCTTCTTCTTCTTTTTCTTCTTCCCATTCCTATCTCCCTTGTGTCTAATAAACTGCACCCGCCAGAATGAAATGGCAGCACCTCAGCATAATGATGCTGTCAACAGATGAGCCCTGCTCCCTGTCACTTCGGACATACACCTTTCAATGCCATGTCTAGTGTAATTCATTCAAAACTTCTAACAGATCCTGCAGTCTTGTCCACACTGATGCTGGGAAAGCCACACATAAATGAACAGGTTTCAGAGTAGCAGCCATGTTAGTCTGTATTTGCAAAAAGAAAAGGAGTACTTGTGGCACCTTAGAGACTAACGAATTAACAGCTGCTTCACTGCTTGTAGAACTCCTTAGTTGTGCAATGGCCTGGGATAGCAAACATTTTTAAAGTGTTGTTTTTAAAAGCATGTTGCTGAATCTCAGCATATGACTCTACCCCATGGTGCTGGGATTGCCTAATATCCTTCTTCTATTTATTTCTTTTCCTTACCAAAACAATGTTTAAAGCCACTACCTTATTCACCTCCAAATTCCACCTTAAAACTCACTATGGCCATGATGCCTCCTGCTCAGTGATTAATAAATAGGCAAGTGGCAAGATAAATTATCATAAAATATGTTTGTATTACCTTGTGTTCCAGCCTCTCCACCTTCACCCCACAACCCGTTTGTTTGTTTCAGTCAAATGTTGCATCTAATCATTAATTAAGACTACCAACTGTTTTCTCACTATGTTTGTACACCGCCTGGCACAACGAGACCCAGATCCCTGAATAAATCCTATTGTAATAAAAATAAATAATAATAATTTGTAATTATATAGCACTTTTTCATAATATTAGCTAATAGAGGCCAGGCCTACACTAGAAACTTTTGCCCATATAGTAATGTTGGATAGGGGAGTGGCTTTTTAAAATGACATTTCTATACTTGCAAAAGCCACAGTGCAGGCATATTTATACCAGCAAAAAAGTTATTTTGTCACTAAGGTTTACTTAGCTCATTGAGCCAATAAAAAACAAACCAGCAAAAGCACTCCTTTTTTTCTGGTGTAAGTTATATCTACACTAGGAGGGTTTTCTGGTATAGTTATATTGGGATCATGATACCAGCAAAGCTTTTCAGGTGTAGACCTGCGCCTCACAGATGCTTAAGGGACCGGATTATATGTTTACAGGGATCATATCACTCTCCAAAGAAAGGCAGCCACTTTTGGGATGGATCCCAAAAGGCAGCCACTTCTGGGATTCAGATAATGCAACAGAAGTTTACACAACAGTTTAGGACAGGAAGTGAAGAGGAATATCCTATCCAACTGAAACTGCTCATAAAGTGTAAGTAGGTAGAATGTGTGTTTCCAACTGATGCAACAGAGGAAATGAACTCTCCGCTGACTTGCTCCAGCTCAGAGTTAAGGCTGTTTGATGCAACGGGGATATGGCACTCAAGGGGGTCAACAAAAGGAAAAATATGCAAAATACTTTGTCTCTTTTTCCATACATTTCTGTTCCGCAGTGTTGCATACCTCATGCAAAATTAATCAGTACAGTAAGAAATTATTAATTTGTTTGCATAGTTGGTTTCAGAATAAATGCAAGGCAGATAAAGGATAAGTACTTTTAAGGCATGTGGGAAGCCAGAACCTTCTATTCCCTCCAAGCACTACAACTGCAATAGCTAAGGCTTTTAAAATAAAGACTGAAGTTGTTCATGCAAAGGGGAGAGGCTATGGAAATAAGATACAAACCACTTTTATAAAAAGAGTGCAAAATTAGATCATTTAGGATACTCTTACTTTGCTTAGTGGAAGTTAAAATACCATATGTGCTAGGACTTGTAGCATACTACTACCACATATTTGTATGAACTGTAACATAATACATTTTCCAAAAGGAAAAATGTACAAACTTAGGTATTTTATGAATGTCAGCTGTGTTAATGGTGAGTCAATACAAATATGTGTGCTGTACCATTCATTCAGGCAGGACTTTGATTAGAGCTGTGCAAAGTATCCAAAGTGTAGTTCAGGTACTTAGCATTTGTTCTTGCCCAAGTTTGTATTTCATAGCTTTTCATGGAATTTGCTGCACAAGTGAAAATTTAGCTGAACTTTCTCCACTATCCAGATGTCCTCAGAAATTTTGGGGCAACTTTTCATAGTGCATTGGTCACATGGTATTTCCCTACTACCTCATTGGATGCGCTTGTCTTCCTCTGCTTAGGAGGGTCAGCAAAAGCCATTTTGACTCTCTTCCTCTGAGTCAGAGTCTGTAGTAAGCTGTTCTCTGTGAGAGAATGAGGGGAAAAAATTGTTTACCACCCACCCTCTCTTTTTTAACAATCCAAATAACAATTATACAGCCTCAGAATTTATTATTAGCGTAACTAACCTGGGAACTGACTATACACATGCCACCTGAAACGGGTGGCATTAAAACTGGCAACAGAGAAATCACAGGGGGCAAAAAGGTGATGATTCTGCTAGCTTAGGTATTTATATGGCCACTATTATTATAACACATGAGCACCTCATTATTCTTACTGTGTTTATCCTTACAGCCCCCCTATGAAATATGGAAGTACTATTATCCCCATTTTAGAGATGGGGAAATGAGACACAGAGAGGCTTGCTCAAAATACACACACAGGAAGTCAGTGGCAGAGCAGGGACTTGAACTGTGGTGTTTTGCATCCTAGGCCAATACTCTGATCACTGGGCCACTTGTCCTTTTTCCATTGATTCCTTTTATGGTCTCCAAAGGCATAAAAGCCTCAGCTTCAGCATGAGTGGTTCTCTTCGGGTAAGAGACTCAAAGCGGAACTCATAAGTGCAGAGGTGTTTTCCAGTTATGCCTCTAATGTTACATGTGCCACTTATCTGCCCTATCAGCAGAGGGTTAGCCAGAGTCTTAAAGGAAAATGGCTGCATATCTTGACTCTCATAAGAATGCATGGACATCCTCTATATGATGATGGAAAAACGAAGGTGTGGGAGGAGAGAAGGGTTTGCACAGAAGATACCCCGCCCCCTCCTCCCAGTGTGCTAGGTCAGGGCAAGTGCCATTGTTGATGAGAAGGCAGAGCAGAAACTGCCATAACTGTAGCAGCCCCACCAGTAAATAATCAATGGCCCCTACTAGGAGTCCTAGCACTAGTTTATGACCAAGCCGAAACCTGGGGAGATGTACTGTGAGGTGGTTTCACCAAACCCTCCACTGGATCTCATTTCTTTTTGCTTCAGTAGCGAGGTTGTAGCTTTGTAGAGGCAGACATTATGACCTTATCTATTCTTGGATTCGGGGAGTAGGTTCCACAGCAGATGAAAACATCACCAGTACAAAACAGGTCTTTCCACATCTATGCTAGGGGTTTGCACTGGTGCAGCTGTCCCGATGGCTGACCATAGGTCTTATTCCAAGATTAGACAAGATCGAAACCCTTTCTTCCCCCTCTGACTAAGCCTGTCCTGGTGATTCTTGAAAGAGTAAAGGCAGAAGCAAGCAGCCTTGGCCAAATGCAAAGGTAGGAAAATCCACCTCACTATAGGCCAGTGTGCAGACCCATAGTTATATGTCTTAGCTTTCATTAGGTCAACTTTGGCAGAAGCATCAATATCTGCCAGCAATGCACACCATGCTGGCCATATGTAGCTCTGAAAAATAATGGGATGCTAGAGGTCATTATAGCAGAGTGGTTGACCACCTCCTCTCTCTTTGTACAGTTGGTGAGAGGGCAACAGGTGAAATGTGAAGAAAGCAGAGTGATGACTGTCTTTGGCTTGTACCCTGATTCACATAATGCCTCAACTCAGTAGTAAGGGTACTCCAAAAAACCATGGTGCTCACCACAGCTCAAAAATATGCAGCTGCTTTGGGTAGTTCTCCCTGGCATAGCATCTGTTTGAAGAGTTCCATGGCAAATCATCTTCCGTATTATTTACCCAGCTCTACTAAACTGTCTAATCTCTTTCCCCTGGTGAACACTCAAATAGCTTGAGTTCTTAGTGACCAAAGGGACTCACATCAAACTACTGCCTTGCTTTGTAGCCACTACTGCCATAGTTGCCGTGGTTCCATTTTGTCTCTCAAAACGTTTCCACTTGCTACTATAAATTTGGAATGGATCATGTCACCCAGTGGAAAATATTAGCATGCCTGTGTTACCTATTGCTAAGCAACATGCAGTGAAATATATTCCATTTTCTGCTGTTCCCATTTGGCACCTCCCACCATGTTCTTTCATGTTCAGTTCCACAGTGTAACAAATAAAAAGACTGTTTTCTATCTTTGGGTGCCAGTGCAAATTGCAGCCATCATTGGAAGGACAGGCACATAAATTGGCAAGGGGAAAATGATTGGCATTAGGACCTTTAGTGTCTGCATGTACTGAAGTGCTGCTATTCATTTCAGGACCATGTGCTGCTAAGTGAAGTCCAAAAAATATATATATATATATATATATATATATATATATATATATTTCCACATTAGAACTTCAAGCTGATGAAAGAAACAAACACTTTTAATGAAACATATGCAGGATACTTAGAAGGAGAAGATTCTCAATGCATCTGCTGTGGGACCAGAAGGCTTATCAAAAGCGTGAAGTAGGAGGAGAAAGATTACCAGTGTATGATGCCAGAGGAGGTTACAGAAATATTAAGCAGAAGGAATCTAAACACTTCTATCTAGCAATAATAGTTGTGTGTCTCTGAATACACAGAGAGCAACCACACATTTTCAGTATGAATGAGCTTTATTTTAGTTTAAGAGCACCAACAAAACAAGAAAGAATGAAAGTAAAGTCTGCCAGGCAGAGCACACACAGCGTCTGGGTCTCCTCTGTCACAGTCCGCACTGAAGTGATCACAAAAATCTATCTAGATACTTATGTGTTCCCTCACGTTATAATATCTGAGTGCCTTAGAACCATGGATTTTATCCTCACAATACCCCAGTGAGGTAGGGAAGTATCCAGTTTTTTACTGATGTGGAACTGAGGCACAGGGTATATTAAATGACTTGCCGAAAATCACACAGGAAGTATGTGACTGAGCCAGGAACCGAAGCCAGATCTCCCAAGTCCTATTCCAGCATCCTATCCACTAGAACATTCTTCCAAAATGACTATATCATTCTGCAGGAAGAAGAGTCCATGGAGGTATTATGGCTGCCCATCATACTTGGGAGAAGCTCCCTCTAAATGCACAAAACTAATTGATTATCCTGCTTCAAAACCCTCCTTAAAACTCTCCTTTGCTCTGAGGCCTACAAAAACTTGACAATGGTTAGGCTGCTGGTGTGCTCAGACCATTGCCCATCATGCTGACTAATACTGTCTCATTATTTCCTTCTGCTCCCTTATCCGTGTGTATCCATCTGTTGTCACTTGTCTGATACTTAGATTGTAAGCTCCTTGGGGCTGTGGCTGTCTTTTTGTGCAGTGCCTTGCACAGTGGGGTTTTGGTCCATGACTAGAGCTCCTGGGTGATGTGGTAATACAAACAATAAATAATAATAATAATCATGATGTGCAGAAAACAAAAGCATAACTGTTACATAACTAAATGCACAATAATTATTTTCTAAGCCTGTTATACTTGCATTCAACCACTGACAGTATCCTCCTGCTTTCATTACAATTTAGCCAGGGATTAGCCTTTAAAGGAAATTCAACTCATTAAGTGACGTGTGAAAGCATAAACACGTCAAAAACCTATACAAAAACACTCACTTATTTTATAAGTGACACCCTCACCCACTGATTTTGTGCAGAGTATATAATGGAAACTGTATCACAAGGGGTTACCATTACAATGTAAAGGCCCAACCCTGCAGTCTTTATTCAGGCAAATCTCCCCACTGACACCCACTGAGAAATTTGCCACTTTATTGGGGGCGGGGAGGAGGGGGGAGGAGCGGGGGCAGTGCATGAATAAAACCCAGATCAGGGCACAGACAGCTTTCCGGGGATGTTTAACATCTCAGGTATCCTTTTCTTCCAGCAGTTTATGGGCCCATCAGAAATCCTTGCTAAAAATATAGTGCTGCATAAAACCTCACAACTGGGCAAAGCCCTCAAATGACAGCTAGAGAAATACACCACAAACAGATTGCTAGGATATCTTTCTAAAATATCATGAAAATTGATCCATGGTGTGGTGATCGTTTAACCATATTTTACATATGAAAGAAAAAAATAAATTTAAAATCAATTTATGTGCAACAGATTTTATTAAACTGATAAATATTGGAAAAGCTGTAATTTTCTGGTGATATTGCATTATGTTTATTACGATCACAAATATCATGTAATTACTTTTTTCTCATACAGCACAGTGCAGACATGTGGCTTATCTGTTAAAGCCACTTGGCCAAATTCTACTCTACCTATATCCTTGTAAGCTCATTGAATTCACTAGGGGTGCACAGTAATAGCTAGAAGAAGATTCTGGACCTCTTATTTATTGTCAGATGAAAATTTTCTCTCTATGAAAGCTGCCTCTGCAATTATTAACATTTATGTTGCAATTCTGACTATATGTTTTTGATTGTTTGCATTTAGTTAAGTAGGTCTAAGGAAAAGCTTGCATGATTCCCTGCTTTCTTTGTTCTTCTGAGAGTTGATAGTTGTTCCTACACGATAGTATCTTTAAAAGAAATACTCTCTGAATAAAGTACTCTTCTGCATGACTAAGGGAGACAGAATCTGGCTCTTAATGATTATAAGGGGCTAGATTGTGACTTCAGACTACAGACGTGCAAGGCATTATTGCATGAATTTTGTGGATGGGGATCATCTCTATTCAGAAGGCAACTCAATTGAAACTATTTGCCTTAGATTACAGAAATAATTAGGTCCTGACTTGGTAGGCTGCTGCTTCTTATAGGTATTATATCTTGATAGTTTATGTTAATTACCTGATCTAAATATTCAACATTTATTATACTGGTAAACTGGGGAAGCATAATAACTGTGTCTTGTCACTTTCATCGTTATTCCCCCCTCTCCCACACTCTCACCTATAAGATATGTTTAGGTACAGGCCAGGTCTTCTTGATGCATTTTTGCTGCCTGAAAAAAAACAATGACTTCACATTTTCTGCTGGTGTTGCTGCTGTAAACCAATGGAAGATGAGTCAAGGGGAATGCTCTGGGTCTCTGTAGCCAAGGTCAATATTGCATTAGGTTACTATCTACATAAAGACCCACTGGCGTATGCTAAAACTTCCAGGAAGCAGGTTTAATGTATGCTCTTGACCTTTTAGAAATTTGTTCTAAGTTTTGCATCCACAGCTAGGTCTGACTTGGCCAAGAACGGTCCCTTTCCTTTTCCTTACTCTGGAGGTTTGCACCTTAGCCATTACTTCACAGCTAATTATCTTGAACCGTTGAGAGAAAAAGCACAGGATAAAGTGGATGGTAAGTCAATTATCTTTCAAAGCACTGGGATTGCAAAACTGGCATGTATATTACCTGTCTTTTAGTGGGCCTTGTCATCTAACACAAAGGTTACCAAATTGTTGTCCATGCACCATTGATGGTCCATAGAGCAGACGGTGGTGGTCTGTGGAAAGTAGACTAACCATATGGTTTTGGACCCTCTTTGTTTCCAGCTGCTAAATGTCACTACAAGGTGGTTTAAATAGTTTCCCAGTATTACTTGCCCATCTTAGGGTATGGCTACATGGCAATTGAAGATGTAGATACACCGGAGTTAGCTTTAATCTAGCCGGTGTGAGTACCAATAGCAGTGAAACTGTAGTAGCATGGGCTTCAGTCCAGACTGAGATCCAGCCCTTGCTGAAGTCCATGCTGCCGTGGATTCACTGATATTGGGACTTGCGCTAGCTAACTTAAAGCTAGCTTGGAAATGTCTACAAATGCTGCAGTCACACGAACCTATTATAGAGTAGACAAATGATAAGAAACGGAGGTGATAGCCACAGAGGTGTTATGATGCTGTAGTGTATGAAAGAGGAAGCGTTCTCCCTGGTTGCAAACAGGAAGACTGATGGTCCACAAGACAACTAGGCCTGATTCTCCTCTCCCATATATAAGTTTTATACTGGGGTTAGTCCAATGATTTTAGTGCAGTCAATCCTTGCTTTACACTAGTGTAAGTGAGTAGAGAATCAGGCACAAAGTCTCTATTAAGATAGATAACTGTCTACAATGAAAAAAGTTTGAGAAGTCCTCAGAAATGTGCTATCCTTTTTTGTATTGTTATGAAACACAATTAGAAATAATCCTCATGGTAAAGAGTCAAACCTGGAATATTGTGCACCTCTTAGTAAAGTGCTGTGTATCTGAAAATGAAACCCTAGAAAAATCAAAACTTCCTGCATTTTAAAAATCTAAATAAGCAAATTGCAAGCAAAAAACATAACAGAATTTACCTAAAACACCCATATTCAAGTGGATTCTGTTACTACTTCCTAGAAGAAAATATCTTTCCTTAAATCTGTTAGCTAAATACAAACAACCAGCAGCCATGATAAGCATAGTGACATATACGTTAAAAGTTGTAGAGATGGTTCTTGATGTTAAAAGACTTTCATCTTTAGTGATGAGGAAAGATGTTTAAGTTTACTTCAGGAAACATAAAATGATCCACGTAAGGTAGATCTGAATCTTTGAAAGGATGAATATATGTACCAGCCATTGCTAGGTAGAGTGGTCATCATCTTCTCTAATTCTCTTTAAAAAGGTTGTCGTAAGGTAACTACTTGGAGATCTGAAGATTAGCTTCTACATTTGGATAACTCAATATATTTGGACGCCACTTTTAGCATGAATATAGATCACACGCTCTCAAGGTTCCTTCCCCACTCTGAACTCTAGGGTACAGATGTGGGGACCTGCATGAAAGACCCCCTAAGCTTATTCTTACTAGCTTAGGTTAAAACTTCCCCAAGGTACAAACTTTGCCTTGTCCTTGAACAGTATGCTGCCACCACCAAGTGTTTTAAACCAAGAACAGGGAAAGAGATCACTTGGATACGTCTTCCCCCAAAATATCCTCCCAAGCCCTACACCCCCTTTCCTGGGGAAGGCTTGATAATAATCCTCACCAATTGTTACAGGTGAACACAGACCCAAACCCTTGGATCTTAAGAACAATGAAAAATCAATCAGGTTCTTAAAAGAAGAATTTTAATTAAAGAAAAGGTAAAAGAATCACCTCTGTAAAATCAGGATGGTAAATACCTTACAGGGTAATCAGATTCAAAACGTAGAGAATCCATCTAGGCAAAACCTTACGTTACAAAAAGACTCAAAAACAGGAATATACATTCCCTCCAGCACAGCTTATTTTACCAACCATTAAACAAAAGAAAATCTAACACATTTTCTAGCTAGATTACTTACTAATGTAACAGGAGTTGAAGGCTTGTATTTCTGATCTGTTCCCAGCAAAAGCATCACACAGACAGAGCAAACCCTTTGTTCCCCCCCCACCTAGATCTGAAAGAATCTTGTCCCCTCACTGGCCATTTTGGGTCAGGTGCCAGTGGGGTTACCTTAGCTTCTTAACCCTTTACAGGTGAAAGGATTTTGCCTCTGGCCAGGAGGGATTTTATAGCACTGTATACAGAAAGGTGGTTACCCTTCCCTTTATATTTATGAAATATGCTAGTTGCTAATTCTTGATCTTTGAAACACTGTCCCTTCATACCTACTTTTCTAATGGACAAAAATCTCTGTTTTTGTTTATTCTCTGTAGTTTATGCTAGTTGCTAATTCTTGATCTTTGAAACACTGTCCCTTCATACCTACTTTTCTAATGGACAAAAATCTCTGTTTTTGTTTAATCTCTGTAGTTCTGTTTATTAATAGATTATTTATGTTGCAAAAGATAATAAAGTTTAACTGTTCAAGACACTGTTTAATTTCTTTGAATTGCAGGAAGGAGCTTTGACCTGGGAGAGGGCATGGCAACACAAGTGTTTCTCCTCTTGGTGAGCATACTTAGTCCTTAGACTAGCAAGTGTCAAGTAAACTTTCTAAGCTCTTCCTGTACATGTAAAGCACACTGATGGTCCAAATGTTGGTAAGAAAAGTAATCTTTTATATGAACAACTATTTATTAATGCTGTTATGAGGAGTAACCTTCATACTGGCAGTGACAAGGTAAAGAGGGGCTGGAGAGCCCAATTAGCCCATTCTGTGGAACCTGGAGGGGAGATGGGTAATTAAGGATTAGACCCAGCTGGGGAGAACCAGACGAGGTGGTTTCTATAAAATAAGGACTGCTGGGCAGTAAAGGGAGGAGACCCAGCTGAGATCTTGCTCTAGGAGAGAAACCATAGAGGGGCTTGCAGGAAGGAGCTTGTACTCTAAGACCATCCCTGAAGGGAGAGGACAGCTGGAGGAAGGAAACTCCTAAAGTAGGCCGGGGACAAGAGAAAGTCCAGAGAAGAACCCCTGAGGGTCACTGGCTCAGGGGGACTGGACCTCTAGGAAGAAAGCCCTGGGAAGTAGCATTCTGTAATAGAATGAGAAGGACTCTTCAGAATTCAGGAGATAGGTGAAGAGTCAATGGAGGACTGAGCCTAGGAAGGGTGGAAGAAGTTTTGTTCCTCTGAGATTTGAGCTGGGACGTTGTTACCTCAGAAGAGGTGGGACTCTTAGCGTGACCTGGCATGGGAGCAAAGTCACTGCACAGAGCACTGAAGTCTGGAGGAGGGTGAGGTAAAGGGGTCCCAGTGCTGGGTCTTGCCATGAGGAGATACTCTGGGATGGTAAGTCTATGACAACCAGAAATACAGTCATCACGTCCACTTATGTTTCTTAGCCTTCTAAGAGCAGATGTTCTGATTTAGCAGAGAACTTAAAAATGTGTTTTATTCCAATTGAAGTAAATGGGATTTAAGCATGTGCATATGGATAAGCATGTGCTTGGGCACCTTGCTGAATTAGGGCCAGGATGAGCATTTCCCTCAACAAATGCTAAGATCACTTCATCAAGGCAATGTGCTTCCATCATTAACAGCAAAAAGCAGTTGCAAACCCACTACTGTCACATGGCCATCTTTTTGGCTTCAAAATTTCTTTAATCAGAATCCCATTGCACACTTCACTGCTAAGAAGCATGCTCTGCTGGTAGCCTCAGAAAAAGATTTTACTATTTTTAATTACTATTGATAATAGTACTGATGACCAATAATACTATGTATTTACATCTTTCAGTTGATTAAAGATTAATTAATGGGATTATATTAATCAATTAAGATATCTCGGAAGTAGCAAAATTATCTCCATTTTACATATTGGCAAACAGAAGATCAGAGTAGTTAAGTGACTATTGCAAAGATTATCTAGCAAGTCACTGGCAGTTGCAGGATTAAACCCTCATGTCCTGTATTTTAACTCACTAGGTCACATTGATTCTCATTTGTGTGCCATAGCCAATGAAAATAAATTAGATTTTTCTTTTTTCCAGTGTTTGAAATATTTCCTATTGCACCAGAGTGCTAGGAACTCACCAGAGATGCCATTCAGGGTTGTTGTTTCAAAATGCCTCTGTAAATGAATATTAATTGAAATGGCTCATGAAAATGTGCAAACTTGCTTTGTTACAATGTTTTTAGTATGCGATGAATGTCTAAAGCAGGACTCTCTTGTATTTGTATTTTAATTTTTAAACTATTTCATTTGCATGCGAAGGATGAGCGAATGCTGTTTGTTGAAATTTGAGCCTTTAGAAATGAAAATAAAAAATTCACCAACTTGAAAAGAGCTGTTAGGTATATAAATCATTTGATCAGCTCTCAGCAGGGCACCTGGAATTGACAATCTAAACTACTGCAATGGCCTGGCATCCCCACAAAACCCCCCACGAGTTGAAAAAGAAGTGTCTCTAAGATGGCTTCCCAGAAAGCAGTGTGATTATCTATTAGATAAAACATATCCAGTGAGATGGACAGTGAAACAAGTGAAAAAAGTACACTCTGACTTGTGACATGAACAGATGAAAAGTGCTACAAGATTCTGTCAACACTTACAAACACCATCACCTCTGAACAAATACTCAGCCTAATAACAGAATACAGCTGTCAACATATAATTTATTGGACGTTGTGGTGATGCTGTGCAAAGGTCACCACAGCTTTGTGTAAACTGGCTTACCAGGGCTTTCTTTTGTGCAAGATAAAAACAAATGACCTGTAGGCATGATCCCTAATAATATGTACATCTGTATGTGCTAAATTTACATTCCACGCTTCCTTGTGCATAAACTGGATCCAAAACAAGGACTCATTAAACTACGAAGTGAAACATGGGGCCAGATGCAGCCAATGAGTGTGTTTGTAGGAGGCTCCTGAGAAGGGGAGGGCAAAGGAGCCATTTGTGTCTTCTCCTCCTTCCCCGATCATGGGGTCTGTGCTGGTCTGGTCCTTGAAGTAGTTTAGAGCCCTGGAATGCCCAAATTATGCCAGCTGCCAATGTGTCCCTGAGCTTTCTGGCATTGAGGACTGCTGTAGGTCAAGGGTGAGCTGCCCCTTTTGTCTTCCCATGCCTATTATGTGAAGGTGGGTCATGTCACATAGCCTATCCAGCTGAGGATTCTGTAGGTGTGAAGGCATCCTATTGAGTGGGCATAGCTTTATTGACAGTTCCCATCCCAGCCATGGTGTACGTGGCAGGGCTGGAGGAAAAGAGGTTTGGCTGGAGCATCTCTACACTCTGGTGATTCTTGGGTGCCGGACTGGTTCATTTGGCTCATGAGCAGTTGGGCATAAATTAGAACAGTCTTACTCTCCTCTTGGGAGTTTTGTGAGTATTAGTTAGTTAATGTTTGTAAAGTGCTTTGTCAATGTAAAGCACCATATAAATACTAAGGCCTAGATCCACATAGATTCTGAGGCACCTAAACTCCAGACTTCCCAGTTCTGGCTCCATGGAGACCCACAAAACTGCTATGGAACCCAGTGGGCACCAAAACTCACTTGGCACCTAAGTTTTCAGAGTAAATTTCTCGAGGTGCCTACGTTTCTGCTTCTGGGCACGCACACTGCTGCCTCACTCTTGGAGTCCAGGTGCCTATCTCAGACCTATGCCTCTAAGCAATTCACGAACCAGGGAAGATAGGCATTTGGCCACTTAAGTTGTGTGCAGGGCCTGATCCAGCAGGTGTTCTGAGAGGCTGCCTACTGTATTGGGTTCCATTCAAAATCTGACTGGAGGAGGAGGAGGTGATGGTACCCACCTTATAATTTTTAGCCCAAGGCTTACGACACTCACCTGGAAGGTGGAAGACCCAGGTTTAATTCTGCCCCCTTCTCTGCCAGAGGGAGAGAGGATTTGAACAGGGGTCTAAAAGTTATAGATGGGCTCCATCTCTGTCTTCTCCTCCTTCTCCTCCTCCAGCCAGTTTGGGAGGAGCAAGACAGGTGAACCTAACCCATTCCAGCGAGAAATGCCTTAGGTGGCTAAGCCAACTGATTCAAGACAGCAAGTTCATGGATTGCTAAGCAAAGCTAGGCACCTCCCTAACGTCCTGACTTTGTCATCTCTTTTAGAGAGGGGTGGGATCTAGCATACACCCCTCTCATCAGCATCTGCCAGTGGCTAGCTTTGGTGGGGAGCTGCCTAGTGTGCTGGTTTTCATGGATTGCGTTCTTAAAACCCTCTCTCTGCCCATTCTTTGCATACGGAGCCTACATGTGGGTTCAGACTTTGGGGATCACCATGTTGTTCCTGTGTGTTTTTTTTTTCTAGGAACCTGAAAGTTAGGTGCCACAATACTCAGTGTTACAATGCCTAAGTCCCTTTGTAAATTCCACCTTAAGGTCCACATGCTTTGCTGTACCCAGTAATGACTGGGCATCGCAAAAGGGGCTTGGTTATGACCTTGATGGAATTTAAAGCAGCCAGGGACTGGCCTAGACTCTGCCAGCTGGTAAAGGTTAATACCTTGGGACTGATACTCAGCAGTTGTAAACTGGCATAACTGTATTGAAGTCAACGAAGCTACACCAGTTTACAGCAGATGAGGATCTGGCCATTTGTGTCTGTAAAAGACCACACACATCTGTGATTCTGCATAATCAGAAAAATACACTTGTTTTGGCCTATTCAGATTCAGGCACTTCCAACACTCCTACCCATTCATCCACAACCATATAGCCAACCAAACCTAACACGCCAACCGAATTATCTCCTCCTCCTCTGCTTTGTCACATTTTCATGCCTTCTCCCTTGAAGGCTCTGGCTCCTATACCTCCCCTATGCATTCTACGTGGCCACAGACTTAGCAGGCATATCCAGAGCACTTATATTAGGAGGGACATGTATGAAGAGATCTGGAAACAGGGCATGCTCTGCATATATAGACACAAAAACAGGTGAAATGTGTGGAGGAGTTACCCCTTGGAGTCATTTGCTCACTCCTTCCCTAGTCCTTAGCTTGCTTCCCACACAAGATGCCAGACCCTATGTTGCAGCTGATAATCTTGAATTTGAGCCAATACAGATTTTTCATCAATTTTTGTAGTAAAGTGGTGATTAAATGGTTAACTGGGTCACCTCCAGTATTAGGGGATGAAGTCATGCCCCATCCCTTCCTTACTTCCTGTTGTAGTGAGTGGGAGTTTTCCCCCACTCTGTTTTGTGGATGCAGTTGCATAAAGCAGCAAGTTCCCAGCCTCCAGTTCTGTCAATATACTTATTTTTGTTGCCCTGAGTGGTCCCCTTACAAAGATTTGGCTTGTATATACAGCACAGCCCACTGGATACAGATTATGAACATTCGCCTCTCTGCTAGAGCTACATGTCTAGGGTGCCTTCCAATTCCTGCTGATGTGACAAGGGGAAAAAAAGACCTTTGATTCCAATGAAGTCAATACACATTCCCCAGAATATTCAGAGAAATAATAAGAGAAACATCTTTGCAGGGGCATAAACAGACCTCATGGTATGGAGCCAAACAGAGGAGGAGCAAGTTGGAGGCAGCAGCGCAAGGAGTTTCCAGGATTGGTTTAATATTCATTGGGCACACCAGCATGTCTCAATGCTTATTTCAGGCCCTGATCACGTGGTACCTTCCCCAAACTGTTAATAATCATGTCAGGTTACACAGGAGAAGCCAAAGTTTTTGGTGATGGTAGCTGGTAATGACTATTCCCATCTCAGCAAATCTCTAATGCAAAGTCATACAGAGAAATATTACACATTAGTCTCCTAAACCTAAATTCCTAGACCAATTATTTTTCGATACTATAAACACCTTTTTTAATATACTGCACATTAGAAAGGAGGATTGTCGATTTTTAATGGGAATCATTATTTGAGCTGTAATGTTTGGTCTGGTGAGCTGTGTCGGTGATACCTCATCTGCTCCAGACTCACAATGCAGCTTGTCGGGGTTAAAAATAAAAGGAAGGCACAGCTGGATCTATGTCCAATACTCAGGCCTCAGACACCTGTCACACAGTGAACTGGTTCTTTCCAATGCAACGATAAGGAAATGTTTATTATGTATATTACTGTAGTGCTGAATGGCCCCAGCTGAGATCAGGGCCTTTGTTGTACTGGGCGTTGTTCATACCCATAGTAAGCAACAGCTCTTACCCTGAGGAGCTTACAGTCTTAACAGATAAAATAGAGCAAGGCTGGATTATTTTTACTGCATTTTACAAATGAGGCCATGATGCACAGAAAGGTTTAGTAAGGACACACAACAAGTCTGCGGCAGAGATATGAAATCAGATCTCCTAAGTCCCACTTCTGTACCTTAATCACAGACCATTAGTCGGATCAGTGTATTACAACTAGAGTGTTTTTTTTTTCTTTTTCATTAGTGACAACAGACATAATGCTAAACCGAGTAGAATTTGCTCTGCGTTTTTGTCAATGGAGCTATGTCAATTTACACCAGCTGAGGATCTCGCCCTCTGTTCATTAGAGAGAGAGAGAAAGGGAACTGCAAGCATCCCACTGAAGGCAGAATTTGGTCCTTGATGTGTAGAGAACTACAAACTTGAGGGTAATTGATATGGGGATGTTTGTGTATTTTACCAGTATCTTTAAAGTACTGATTTAGCACAAAACTGTTTTATTTTTGTAGCTGTGCTGTATCTTGTAAGAAACTTGAGTCATAAAAAAAACCAAGATACAAATATAATTTAACAAATTTCTGGTGTATCAAATTAACTTGGGTCATCTAAGCATTATCAAACCTCTAAGGGATTGGAGAAAATATCAAACTTAAGAAATGTGTTAGAGTATCTACTATAGCAGCAAACTGTTTTGTTTTTGTCAATATGTTTCCTTTTAGGAAGACTCAGACTTTTCTGCTCACATTGAAGGCTTCTCAGTCCCTCTGGAAGCAAAGGATTAACATCTCAATGGGTGGCACCAAGCATTTTTCAACATGTGTGGTGTGATAGCTGTTTTTTGTGGTCTTGTTACAAAGGGTCATGTTCAAGTACTGTAAGATACACTTAATATGGGTATATTAGACTGGAAACAAACAGAGGGAAAATACTGTTCATTTCTGCAGCAAAATAGGGTTATGTGATTGTTTATGTACTAATGAACAATCTTTCTTTATATTTGTCAATAACATAAGGTAGCTTTATCAAGTCAGTTTTTGATGGACTGAATCACTGAAATGAAGACAGTGAACCAAATTCTGCTCTCACTGACTTCTCTCATGGGGGATGATCAGTGCAAATTTCATTCATAAAGCAGCCAACAGAAGATCATTTGATTAAAGGCATCCTGATTTGGGGTGGGGTGAATGCATGGCAGCATGCAGGCAGTGCCAATGGCATGTGAAAAAAAAATGACATCCTGGCAGAAGAAAACATCTATGTTCATAGAATTTCATAGACTCTTGTTTACAAAAATGTTGAGAAGCTGCCTAGTGATGGGTAAGTGATCTGAGGGTAAGTGATCAAACGGGTAAGTGATCTGATCCAGTTGATATAAGCAACTAAAAGATCTGATCCTTATCTATACTTCTAGGGGCAGATCGTCACCTGTCGATGGACAAGCTGTGTAAATTAGCCATGCTGATTTACACTAGCTGAGAATCTGTCCCTAAAGTCTGCAAAATTGCCCTGACAGATGGGCAGTCTTTCAGTCTTTACAAATGCGTAGTTCATTCCTTGTTGTATTTGGAAGTTTCCATATCTGGCACTAGCCCTGAATCAGGAAAGAAAGGTGTATATTTTTTAATTTAAGAAGTGTCAGTTTAGTTTTTGTGTAAAACTGTTGTTCATTTATCAGAACTGGTTTGGCCATCTGTAAACCACCATTGATTAGCATCTTTATGGTCCAAATCTGCAGCCTCTACTGTATTGTGGAAATAAAAATAAATCCCCATAAACATGCTTATGGCAGAATGCATCTCAAGTATTCTCTCCCTGGATGTCAGAAGTTAAGTAATGACCCTTGCACTTTTATATGTAATGTTATACGCTATCCTAGATGGATGTCAGAGTGACAAATGCCTTCTTCCACATTCAGATAGTTAAGGGACTGTGCCCATGTCTCTCCCAGTGAACAGATCTGGACTTAGCTTCGGTGCTTCATACTTTTGTCAGCTCCAGACTGGCCTACAATAACTCAATCTGCCTAGAAAAGACAGTAGTTCCACATAAAGCTGTATCTTATACTGAATATAGATATGCATCTCTTGAGCAGGGAAGGCTATTGAGAGCTCATCAAACCACGGCTCTATACATTCCTCCAGCTCCGAATTCATTACTGAATATTACTCAAAGGGCTGGCCCTGCCCTTTAAAACCCTCAGTGGGTAAGGTCTGGTTTTCATACAAGTTGCCTCTACATCTGTGACCCTTCAAGGCAATTGCATTTAAAAAAAAAAAAGACCTTAGTTTTAAATGTTTGAGAGCAGGACTTTCTTCAAGACGGGCACCAAATATGGGAACTCATTGGGACTCAAAGATCATAATAATGACAGAATAAAATACACTAAAATAATAAAAAAGCATTTTCTGAATTTGGAACAGACAGTAAATGTATAATGGTGAGAGTGAAAAATGGAACAGAAGGAAATGGGAACAAATTTATGCACAGAGGCAGCCAATTCTAACAAAAGCATATTTGGGAGTAAAAGTTTTCAGGGTTTTTAATGGAGAGATAGACCAACAGGGATTTCAGAAGACAGTGAGTTACACACCTTAAGGGTCACCACAGCAAAGGGAAGATGACCTGCTAAATTAAGACATGATACTGGCATTGCTAAAAGGCAGGAGGACTGTGATCATATATGCTTCTCAGGAGAAGACTGAAATACAGTCATGATTTCCTGGGCTTTAAAACCCAACAGTTCTATCTTACAGCCAACCCACCATTTTATAAGCAACCATCCTAGTAACCCAGAGTGGTTAAAACATTCTCACTTTTGCTCAGATGCATGGCTACATTCTGAACAAGTGTCAAGCAATGGAGAAGCCCTGACAAAAGAGCTACAAAGAGAGAATCCTCATGGTTGCAAGCACATGTGCTTCTCTGATGAGAACGTTATGGGATAAATGAGATTTGTACCATATTTGAGACTTGACTTTCTATGGAAAGGACATTGTTGTAAGAAGCATCAACTTACTTTACCTTAGTTCATAAACTAAAAAAAAAAAAAAAAAAAAATCCCCTTAGTAACTGGGGACATGAAGAAGCAAATCTACTTTTACTGAGAACCTCTCCCCAGCAGCAAGACTTCCATTTTGTCAGCTGTGAATAAAGACTAACTCCAGTGCACCCAGCCAGAAACATCATACAAAAATCCTTTGGATTCCAGGGCATAGACTCAAATTACAGGGCCCATGAGGCAAGAGATAAGCAGCTGTGTATCATCAGTGTCCCTGTTATATTCTACCGTCTGTTTAGAAATGATCTCTCCAAGTAGCTTTATATATTTGGGAGACAGAAAAGATCCTTGAGATCTTTCCACATTCCAAGTCTCCCTGTGCTCACACACAACTGATCAGTCACCATCAACTAACTTCTGTTGCGCCACAGAAGGACAGCTCTAAACACACAAGCAACATCCCTTAGTCACTGCGGAACAGGAACAAATGGTTTACTGTACCACAAGCAGCTGAAAAGTCCAGCATAACCAAAATGCCGAGCTGACCTCATTCTAAAATCAGCAGGAAAGCCTTCATGAATATAACAAGTGCAGTCTTAACACCGATCTGGAACTCAGACAAGAATTTATCCATGTATGCCTAAATGCATCTACCTTCTCAGTTAACCCCTTTGCCTTCTCACTCAGCGTTTCATAAATGGGCGATTTGCTACTAGAAGTCACTAGCAAATATCTCAACTCTAAAAGACAGTTTCAGGAGTCACTGATAAAGCCTGCGATTAATAGCACCACAATCACATCACTGTAGGCAGTAACCAGTAAAGATGAGGGCCATAACCACATATGGGCTTCAAGAATTCCAGAAGACCGTGAACATTTGCATCCAGAAATGATGTTGGCCTGAAATCAGGGAAAGGCAGTCCCCTGGGAGCCAACGGCTTCTGCAGTGAAAAAGATCATAGCATCATAAAAATGTAGGGTTGGAAGGGACATCAAGAAGTCATCAAGTCTAACCCGCTTCGTTGAGGCAAGACCAAGTAAACCTTGACCATCCCTGACAAATGTTTCTCCAACCTTTTCTTAAAACCCTCCAGTGACGGGGATTCCACAACCTCCTTTGGAAGTCTATTCCAGAATTTAGCTACTCTTAGAGTTAAAATTTTTTTACTAATATCTAACCCAGTGGTTCCCAAACTTGTTCTGCCGCTTGTGCAGGGAAAGCCCCTGGCGGGCCGGGCTGGTTTGTTTACCTGCTGCATCGGCCGAACCTGCGGACGCGGCCGGTAAACAAACCAGCCAGGCCCACCAGGGGCTTTCCATGCACAAGCGACGGAACAAATTTGGGAACCACTGATCTAACCTGAATCTCCCTTGCTGCAGATGAAGTCCATTACTTCTTGTCTTGCCATCAGTGGACATGGAGAACAATTGATCACCATCCTCTTTATAACAGTCTGTAATGAGGGGCACTCATCTCTTGAGCATCTCCTAGTGGCTGGGTGTGGTACTGCAGTCCTTATCTCGCTCCTGGTGCTCCCTGCAGGTTGCTAGTTGACCTTGGTGGGTATTTTGTGGTTTAGCCCTCCAGCTGAGTCACAAAGTCCAAACGAACCCCTTCCGAGATATTAAAGAGTCCAATAATAGTCTATTTGCCCTCACTAGGATCTTCAGGTCTGGGCCCTTTCAGTTCAGCTCTTTCTGTGGGCTCCAAAATAAGGCCTTCCCCCTTCTTAGGTTTTACACCTCCTTACTTGTGTCTGGTATGGGAACCCGGGTCCACCCACTACTCTGGGTTCCAGCCCAGGGACCCTGTAAACAGCAGCTATGCCTTGTTTGATTTAAGTTCATTGCTACTTCTTCCTTGGGCCTGAGCCTACCTGGCCCCTTTTAACTTCATCCTTACCTCTCAACAGGAAGCCCCACAGTCCTACTAAACCCCACCTCAGAAAAGAAACAGTGAAAGTGAATCCTCCAGGCCTGCCTAGAGAGGCCTCACAGAAGCAGCCAATCAGAGCCCAGAAGACTCAGGTTTATAGGTCATCTTTCCCCACAAATCCATATTAAGCAAATGCAGCCAGAAACAAACTCTGGTTATCCCTCGAGCTCTTTTGGCTAAAGAGGAGCACCCCTTTTCATCCCTCTAGTCCCAGCCAGGAACTGACCTGGTAAGGCCCTGCAGCTCTTTTTATCTGAGCCTTCTGAGCTCTGATTGGCTGCTTCTGTGAGGCCTCTCTAGGCAGGCCTGGAGGATTCACTTTCACTGTTCCTTTTCTGAGGTGGGGTGTAGGAGGACTGTGGGGCTTCCTGTTGAGAGCCACAAAGGTCAGGTTTCAGAGTGGTAGCCGTGTTAGTCTGTATCAGCAAAAACAACGAGGAGTACTTGTGGCACCTTAGAGACGAACAAATTTATCTGGGCATAAGCTTTCGTGGGCTGAAATTTGTTCGTCTCTAAGGTGCCACAAGTACTCCTCATTGGGTGAACCTGACCTCTGTAAAAACAATCACCCAGCCCTTAACATATTTGAAGACTGTGACCAAGACCCTCCTCAGTCTTCTTTTCTCAAGACTGAACATGCCCAGTTTTGTAATCTTTTCTCATAAGTCAGGTTTTCTGAACCTTTTATCATTTTTTGTTGCTCTATGCTGGACTCGCTCCAATTTATCCACATCTTTCCTAAAGTGAACACAGAACTGGCCACAATACTCCAGCTAAGGCCTCACTCACACCAGGCGGAGTGAGATAATTATCTCTCATATCTTACATATGGCACTTCTGTGAATACACCCCAGAATGACACTAGCTTTTTTCATAACTGCATCCCATTGTTGACTCATGTTCAATCTGTGATCCATTATAATCCCTACAACCTTTTCTTCAGTACTACCACCCAGCCAGTTATTTCCCATTTTGTTTTTGTGCATTTGATTTTCCTTCTTAAGTGTAGTAGTTTGCACTTGTCTTCATTGAATTTAATCTTGTTGATTGCAGCATAGCACAGGATGAACAGATCAGTCTACAGTCTACCTTATCTACAGGCAGCCTTGAATAACTAGACTGTGCGCTGCCTGAAAACATCCATTTAGATTGCTCCTCCTCGTGTCTATGGCTCAGGTCAAGTAACATTTCTCTCATGGCAGAAGATCTGCTTCCAGATTGCTCTGCAACCATCTCTCCAGTCTGAATCCCAGATGCTTAAACTCCTGGATATCAGGATTAAACCAAGAAACTGCAGAGGGCTAAGGAGTTGAGAGCACTCTCTAACATCACTTAAGAACAGTCAATAAAAATGCCAGCTTTTCCTCAGCATCAATAAGAAGAGAACTTGAATTAGCATATTCAGTGTCATGAAATAACCTACATGTACCTGATAGAAATATATTTAATGATCAGTGGAACATAATACATTAAAATGTGTCTAGTGGGTTTCATATGTGTCATCTTTTTCCCTTAAAGAAACTGATGAGGGCTCATAAAGCCAACAGATTATCAAATTCAACCTGCAGCCTACTTCTATCTCGAATGGAAACAATTTAAAAATCCATTCTGGTTATGTCCCTCTCCAATGCTGAACAAATACTGTAAAGAAGCACTGCTCTTAGTTATGGTACTGTACCACAGCAAAGGACACATGAAGAAGCTAATGGTGATCCTATTTTAAAATTGTGAAAAACCACCCATCACTAGGACATCTGACCATAATCACCATAGTGAATTCTCTGCTGCCTGAATCTGTCAGGTTTACAACCGCTTTGTGCATGTTTTGCACATGTGGACTAGTGCAAAGTGGCTATGGCAAGGCCATGGATCTAAGCCTTTGGAAAGAAGATAGTATCTTTGAGCCATGTACAGATGTGTACATTACTATATTCCTTTGCCAAAATGACTCACATGTGATAATAGCTTTAGGTTCAAGAAATTCCATTCAAAACCCTTAGAAAAATCTATGTTAAGAATAGGAGTACTTGTGGCACCTTAGAGACTAACAAATTGTTTAGTCTCTAAGGTGCCACAAGTACTCCTTTTCTTTTTGCGAATACAGACTAACATGGCTGTTACTCTGAAATATGTTAAGAATATTTACTCCAACAGGTCTGTCAATCTTTCTTGCACCTGTTAGCATGCTTAAGAAATGGCTTCTTATAATTCGCTCATCTTATTGCAAGCTTTAAAAAATTCACAAAAGTAATTCCAATTATTCAAATTGTTTTGTAAAACATAAAATTAAGAACACATCCTATAATAAGCGTAATAAACTTAGCAACTAGGTATACATAAAATATAGGTTATTAAAGTACTGTAATATGATGGTAAAGAGCTTATAAGCTCTTATAATTAAATATGTTGCATGTAAACAATTCTGCTGCTAGTTTAACCATTTTCAGCAACAGTTATGCAGGAGATTTCTTAAGCATGCCAAGTGGAAATATACTGTTTCCATTATGCTCTCTCTTTCATTTATTAACTCACAAATGCCTAATAAATGTATGAAATGCATTAGTTTGCAATGGATACTAGTGTTAAGGCATGAAGGCTTATGCTTTGCCTTCTTGCCACTTGAAATAGGAAGCCAAAATGAGTATGACTGCAAGCTCCATGCAATGAGTTAGTTACGTCATTATTCATTTTAGAAGTCCTATCCAATAATGGAAATGCTGAAGGTTGGCATTGTGATTTATGTAAGAAGCTAATGTACTTTTTTATGGGATACTATTTAATTTCTTATAAATCCTGGACTTAGTGGACAAAATCTGACTCTCAGAGTCGCTCAGTCTAATGCGTGCAGAACTGTGAGTTTATGTGGTTCATTTCTTGTTGTCCAAACAGCTGTTCTTGATAGTTCTCCCTGCAGGTATCTGTTTGGGGATTAGTAATGCTTCAGATGGTCGTGCATCACAAGAAGTGGATGTGTAATTACATTAAATATGCTTCATCTCCTTAGATTCATTTATCCTGAATCATTGATATTGGCTCAACCCAATGAAATTTCTCCATAGACTGTTTTACTTTTTAGCACAACAGATCATGCTTCAAATAAGAGTCCTGCATAACACAGTATTCAAGTTGAGCTTTCATGCTCAAAGATTAAATGAAAAACAATTTCTATCTCTTCACTATGCTTTCAAAAACTTGCCTTCCAAAAATGCCCGTTTGATTTAAACATTCCAGTTTACATAGGCCCCTGCTTGCTTATCCCATTCTTGTATATATGTGAGCAATGAATCCATAACAGTCAGTTTGTAGAACATCATGATTTCTTTACATAATACTGCCACGTTTCAAACCGTTTTGAGTCCATTGTACAAAGAGGAGAGGTGATAGTGAGGTAAGAGAACTCATGCCAAGCACAGTACCATTGGTAATTCTGATGATTAAACTAGAAGAATGCCTGGGCATGTGGAATTATATTTAATACATGTTCCTGATGCTTTCAGTGCTAAGATTCAAATAGAAGAACCACATGATCCACTAGTTCTCCAGTTTAGTGAGTTGAAGGATGATTCTTGGCAGACTTTCACTGAAAACATGCTTCTTTACTGTACTAGCAAACTTTTCTAAAAGGCACCCTTCTTTCTTCTTTCTCTGTGGAGTAAGACTGCAACCCGTTGCCACCAATTTCTCTGTGTTTCAGATTTTCTGGTAATGCACATATTCTTTATTAATGAAGTAAAAATATTTGCCAGGAATGATGCATCTTAAACTTGAATTTAATAAACAGAAGAGAGTGGAAAGTGAAAAGAATCAGTTAAAGTTCCAGACTGGGATATTTTTGCTGGGAATGCACCAGATCTTGTATATCCCTAAAAAATTCTCTGATTTCCAACAGTTCATTTCCAGGAATTCCAATCAGAGTCTCAAGAATGGATCAACTTTAAATTCCTTGGAGATATAATGAAGGCACAATACAGTCTATGCTATTCTAATACTCGGGAGAGTCTCTCCTGTAGCCAAACGCTACTTAGTGCAAGACACTGTATTTGTGGGAGCGTATCTGTGCAAGACACTGTATTTGTGGGAGGTCCAGTCAGGGGGTAGCTCTAGCATGAGTTAGAGCAGTCTAGGGGTTTCTTTTATATATGCCTGCAGAGGATCAGCCTAGCACAGGATGGCTCCTCTTTCCCCACTCACTGCCCTGGCGTGCTGCCTCTGCTGGGATGGATGGAGAGGTTGCAGCTGGCTCTGCTTTACCCCGACTAAGAGCTCCCTCAAGTGGGGGAGCTTTCAGCTAGCCAGATTCAATCACCTCTCTGTTGCCTGACTGGCTCAAATGGGTTTTGGATCACAACTGAAAACCTGTATAATCATACATAGAAGTGGTTGAAATATTTCATTTGAAACTGTTTTCCAGTGGAAAACAACCATTTTCAGCAGTGAAAATTTTTGCGGAATATTTTGTTCCCCAAATTTTCTGCTTTTTTAGTGAGAAATGCAAAAACCAACCGTGTGGGAAAAACTAGTTTTTGAAACCAAAATTCAAAAATTTTTGGTTTGTTTTTCTCCTCTTCTTTCCCCCTCCCACAAAATGGGAAAAAGAAGAAAGGTAGAAAGAGGAAAAATGGAGAGTAAAGGGGAAAACAAAACCTGAAAAACAGAAAAATTAAAATTGAAAATGAGCTAGTGGAGAGATTGATAGCAACAATAGGTTGCTGCATAGCCTGCAGCAGTCCAGAGCTGCAATTGAAGGGAAAGTTGAGCTTTGTCCCTGGAGTCCTGCACTGTGCCCTCTGCTCAATGTGGAATTTAGCTGTGAAGGTCTAGCAAGTCTCTACTAAGCATGTCAAAATTACAAATTTTCAAAGGCTTATAACTGGCCCAAATGTGAGTGGATTTTCAGAGGGATGGCTGAAAGCATATCCCTGACACAAAAGCCACCTCCTTGCCAAATTTCAAATCCCTGCTTCAAAGCATGGGGACAGTAATGATTCTCCGAGACAAGGCTACCAGAACTTTCTAACACAGGCAAAACATTGCATTTTTCACTAGCCTTGTTCTTGGAAAGAGCAGAACTGTTTTTGCAGAAAATTTCCAGAAAAAAAAAATCTAAGTGAAGCAGACACCTGTCATACAAAATTTCAGCCCAGATGGTTGAAGTTTGGCAAAGTTATAATCCACTGACAACAGGGTGTAGTCACATGTACTCACTGAAGGAGCCTTCTCTGCATCCTTCGGCCTTAGGCTGCCTCCTTAACTCCAGTCTACCCCAAACCCCTTCTGCCTGTGGGTTGGCCTTCTCTTAGGCCCATTTCAAGCATCTCTTTCAACGCTGATACCTTCTTGCATTAGGGACAGGGTGCAAACTCCCTCCTGAAGCTCCTCTGCTCTCTACTACCCAGAGAGAGACTAGAGAGTGCTTCCCCTCTCTCCTTGCAACCCCTTTCTACTCTGAGCTTCTTTTCTTCATAGAAAGTACCCAGCTAGGATTCATCTTTGATTGGACCCGGCCCACCCTCCAGATGTAACCAGGTCTGTTAATTGGCTTCTCTGGCCCACACTAACCATTTCACCACCTGTGTGGAGGAAACACCCCATCACAGAAGGTCTCATAATGGAAAGTGCCTGGCAACCGTAATAAGAGGCATTGCTACCAGGCATTGTCACCTGTAAAGACTCTCTAGCAGTAGTTAAACCACAATAGAATGCTGACATCTCTATAGCTTACACAAAGGCAGAACTTGGCCCTTGGATCGTATACTTTCAGATGTGCTCAGCACCTCAGAAAATCTGAGAATTTGCTTCTTCAGAATCATACTGTGAGCTAAGACTCCAGTGTATTTAGCAATTATTGAGCATAGCAATTCTGACGTACTAAAGTGGTTAATAGAAAGATCAGACTCTACTGCAGAAGTGTAACCTAACATCATAATGGAACCTACTCACCAACAGAACATTTTTTTTAGGCGAGAGACTGTGATAGTTTTAGGCCTTTGGGTCGTTTCCTAATTTCCTTGGAATCATGGGAAAGCCTGATCTCCTTTTTTTCATAGATTCATAGATATTTCAGGCCATTTTGATCATCTAGTCGGAACTTCTGCATAACACAGGCCATAGAATTTCATCCAGTAATTCCTTCACCAAGCCCTCAACCAGAGTTACCTTGAGGTGTGTGATTTCCTTAGATTTGATTTGGGGGCCAGGACTCATAGAATCATAGAATATCAGGGTTGGAAGGGACCCCAGAAGGTCATCTAGTCCAACCCCCTGCTCAAAGCAGGACCAATTCCCAGTTAAATCATCCCAGCCAGGGCTTTGTCAAGCCTGACCTTAAAAACCTCTAAGGAAGGAGATTCTACCATCTCCCTAGGTAACGCATTCCAGTGTTTCACCATCCTCTTAGTGAAAAAGTTTTTCCTAATATCCAATCTAAACCTTCCCCACTGCAACTTGAGACCATTACTCCTCGTTCTGTCATCTGCTACCATTGAGAACAGTCTAGAGCCATCCTCTTTGGAACCCCCTTTCAGGTAGTTGAAAGCAGCTATCAAATCCCCCCTCATTCTTCTCTTCTGCAGGCTAAACAATCCCAGCTCCCTCAGCCTCTCCTCATAACTCATGTGTTCCAGTCCCCTAATCATTTTTGTTGCCCTTCGCTGGACTTTCTCCAATTTATCCACATCCTTCTTGTAGTGTGGGGCCCAAAACTGGACACAGTACTCCAGATGAGGCCTCACCAATGTCGAATAGAGGGGAACGATCATGTCCCTCGATCTGCTCGCTATGCCCCTACTTATACATCCCAAAATGCCATTGGCCTTCTTGGCAACAAGGGCACACTGCTGACTCATATCCAGCTTCTCGTCCACTGTCACCCCTAGGTCCTTTTCCGCAGAACTGCTGCCTAGCCATTCGGTCCCTAGTCTGTAGCTGTGCATTGGGTTCTTCCGTCCTAAGTGCAGGACCCTGCACTTATCCTTATTGAACCTCATCAGATTTCTTTTGGCCCAATCCTCCAATTTGTCTAGGTCTTTCTGTATCCTATCCCTCCCCTCCAGCGTATCTACCACTCCTCCCAGTTTAGTATCATCCGCAAATTTGCTGAGAGTGCAATCCACACCATCCTCCAGATCAGACTCCTACTGATAGTTACACCGACTCTTTAGAGATTAAGTTTGCCAAGACTATACAAAAATGTAACCATTTTGCAGGCAAGTCAAGGTCCTGATGGTTCTGAGGGTTTGTGGACAGTAAGTCCTGGAACTTTCCATGGTTACTATGTGGCCAGTAGCAAACCAGGGATGGAGGAAAGATGTAAAACCCAAAGGAGTCCAGTGTGGGGTGACCTTTTCCTTATTTATTGGTCTTTCCATTTACTTTTCTTGTTTTCCATTGGAAGTTGCAAGTCTAACGCATGTCAAGTCAACCGAACATCAGGCTATGGTATCTCCTGGGCTTTGACAACCTACACTAGCTGCCCTGGTGGTGGTCCCTGTCTGCTTGTCTGATACTACCATGGCTGGTCCTTCTGCTGGGACAGAGCAAGGAACTTCACTTGTCAAATGGATCCTGTTTCCAGCTCCCTGGCCTTCAGCCTGACATGACATCTGTGGACAAGGGTGGTACTGCCTCACCAAGAGAGAATACAATCCTCAGCCTGACCTAACAACCCTACAGCCATCCACTCACATCTAACCATTAGGTGCACCTTTTCTTCTTTTCCTCTTTTCTTTGCCTCTTGTTTGTTTATCTGCATTTGGCTGGGGGAAACTGACTTAACAATGATAGCTTCATAAGGGATCTGGAGCTGTTGTGGTAGCAGCCTGTTTAACTGTGTCATTGAAGCCTTATTAATGTTGCCACCATGAATGTTTAAATATTGCCATCGTACCATAAGGGAGATGTAAGAGCCAATGCTGACTTTGTAAATCAAAGTTTCCTTAGAGTACATGATTAATAAAGTAGAAATTTTACATCATGTGTGGACAGTGTGGCACATCAAGAAGCTAAAACCTGAGGCCATTGGAAAGAACCCCATAATGTAGCACTAGCTGTGGGATGCAGAAGTAACATGAAAACAATACCATCTGTGAAATGGGGATAATGATACTGCCAAAAACCACCCTGGCACACTGTGCTCTCAAATTCTCCATCCATGCATGCAGGCATGCACCCCTTGACCCTACCTGGTGGGACTGCCCCATAGATCTGTGGATTCATGGGATTGAGCTAGATCTGGGAACTGCACTACATGGTGCCTGGTGTGATGCCATCAATCATGGTCAATCTGGGTGGCACAACGGTCCTTCACTAACTATGCATATTGGATGATGATGACATTGACCTCCTTTGAAAAGCATTTTGAGATCTACTGGTGAAAAGGACTACATAGTAATAAATGCTACGCTCATAGAAAATGCTTAAAGACTCAGGCCCTTTGTTAGTGATATTATTGTATATAATGCTATGGCCACTTGGGAGAATATGGCTATTCTGCAAACAGACTACAACTGGTCAATATTTGTACAAATTGCCAGAAAATAGAAATCTCTCTGATGTCAACAAATCAGTAATATTTGACTGGCAGGCAAAGATATCAAGAAGTCAATGAACATTTTCTTTTATAAAAGAAAAGATAAAAATCAGGCATTTAAGATATGCTGATGCCACATCCCCCCTTGATGTTGCTCATTCATACTCTGACCAATAAGTTGGAGTCAGAGTGAGATTTTTTTATGAATAACGATCGCTGCATCTTAAGAGTTTGTAATGTATTAAAACCTGACCAAGGGGCAGATCCTCAGCTGGTGTAAATTTTCACAGCTCCGCTGAAGTCAGTGGATGACTTCTATGGAGCTATGATAATTTACACCAGCAGAGGATCTGCCCCTTAGACTTTTGACTGTTTAAGAAAATCTTGTTAGTGGCACACTCACATCTTTTAAACTTCACCCTAGAGGCTGTTATATGAAGATAACATTTACATTAGTTTTTTCTTATATTGTTACAAGGTGGTAGAAACTATAAATAAGACCATAATTTTCAAACTGGGGTGCCCAAAGTCAAGCACCTGAATCTATATTTAAGCACCCAAATGAATTATCCACTCTGAAGGGGTGCTCAGTACTTGCAGGACGCATTGAAGTTAATGGAAAGGGTGGGTGATCACCACATTTGAAAAAAAATGTTCTATTCTTTTAGGTTCCTAAATATGAATTTGGATGCCTAACTCTAGGCACCCAAGTTAGGAAATTTTAACCTTAAAAGCACAGTTTCTAAAAGACCCATATGTTCAATAGCACACATATCATGTACACGCAGTTGTGTAGCCCAGGTGCACACTTGATTTGTATATGTGGTTACTGCAGCTGGAATCTGCATACAGGGAAGGCAATGCAAGGCTGCCTTATAGTCATTTTAACTTCCAAGGGAAGGATTCCTGCTGAGTTAGGGCTTTGTTGGTGGCGCAAGGCTATTTTCAAGCGCACATGTGATAACAAAGACAGAATATGGTCCTGTCAACATGTCCTAGCCAAAAATCAATGCAATGCCAGCAATGAAGAGCCTGACACGATACGGATGCAACAAAATGATTCAGCCCAGACAGTCTAATGAGCCAACGTGAAGATGGCCTGGGTGCCATGTTGGATTTTCTGTATAGCAGGAGCCACCTGTGGCTACTACCCACCTCATAAAATGCTACTTTATACTTGAATTTACAGGGAGATGCCAGAGGTGTGACTAGAACCTGGATTGTGATTTTTGCCAGTTGAGCAAAAAGCTCAGCTCTACTAGATCAGAAATCCATTCCTATGCGATCTACCTTTTCTTACACAATGACCTATTAGACACACAAACCTAAGTGCATTGATTAAAGAAGCAATACTCACACTTCAACAGCCTAACATGGTTTTCATTTTCCTTGGGGGTCCTATCAGATAATCCATGACTGAAATAGATGAAGACTGTGATTCAAGTCTTCATTGCAGGGAGAAAAAGAATAAAGATGACAGGCATAAAAACTTTAAATGAGAACCTCATGCCTTTGGAGTGATTCACTTCTCTGTATGTTCTGTTCCCCGTGTAGTTCAACAGGGAACTCAATAATGATTTACTGTATTTCCAAACAGGACCCCCCTCATACTCATCTTTCATGACTGAATTTCCTTGATTAAATCGTATTTATTTTAGTTTATCTCAGCTCTAGGAAACCACAGATTGGCCTACATCAGAGTGATAACAAAATGGAAAAATTCTTAGACTTGAACAGACACATGGAGGTTATGCTTTCTCCCAAGAGAGATTGATTGTTCCTGGACTTCCATCACGTACATGAGTTCACTTACCTAAGACTTCTTTAATACAAAAAAACAAAACACGGAGTGTCTGTTCACATTAAAGCTTTAGTAGTTTTTCTTTCTGCATTGCAATATCCTACAAAACTACAAATACACTCAGCCATACATGATAAACCTCCAAATTATCACCTTAAAGTCAAAATCTGCCCAGGTTTTCAACCATGTGCATCTCTATTGGTTCCACCGGGGGTTATTCCTGTTTTTCATTGGCTTGCGATCAGAACAGGCCCTAAATTCCTCTGTCAAATTTTTCAAGTGTCTACTAATTTTGGGCACCTCAATATTTGGCAGCTCAATTTGAGGCACCTAGTGTAGAGGTAACTACTAAAGCCAGTGGACACTGACCTCTGTTATGTGATCCAGGTAGTAAATAACCTTTGTAAACCTTTCTTGTTAAGCAAGAGACTTCGAAAGGGAAAAAAAGTAGGCCTGTTTCAAACTTCCTCTTAAGCTTTCTGACTTCTACATTGTATTTCCTCAAGTTTTCCTTGAAAATATTTGCTCTCTTTCTTTCACATGCTCCCCCAGTATCCTCCAGGTAGTTCCCATCATTGGCTGAGGGAATTATTTTTCTATGGGTGCCCTTGCTTTCTGTAATCTCATAAGATTCTCCAGTGTGAATGTTCTCTAAATCACTTCAGCTGGACTAGGTAGAGGGCTAAATATATGAAGTAGGATGGGTGTAACTGAGCAGAATTTCACCAAGACTATTTTGCTCTTGATTAAAGATGAATTGTTATTGCACATGCTCTGACTGCAGGAAAAGAAATCCTCCCGTGATTTTCAATTACGGGTCAGCATGAGCAATGTGGCGAATTCTATGATCTAGGCCTGGTGTGCTGGTGATGGACTTCCATCATGCATCCCCTAAAGATTGGCCTCCCTCCCATACTAATATTGCCTCCATAGTTTCAGTGTAATGACTGTGTCTCATATAAGTTTAGTGTCTTTATTAGCACCAGCCTTTCTCTCCTCTAGTTTTATGGGTTCTTATGTAATATTTTTGGGCAAAAAGGTGAGAGCTCATGGGGTTCTCCTGTTATTTCTGTAACATTTAGACCCATTAGTTGGTATTTTACATCTTTTTTCACAGTTCTGTGCTGTCTGGAAAAGCCCTTCCATTATTTAGATAATAGTAACTGAAAATTCAGGTCATCCATAATCTCCATGCTAGCTTTGTCCCTCATGAAGCCTGTGTAGCTGTAACTTGGCTAGACTTTGTTTTACTATAAAAAGAAAAACCCTTGGAACTAACATGATCTGCTCAATCAACGCCCCAATCAGTTGGCCTATATATGTATCAATTTCCCCAACCCTGGGCTTATTTGTTGTTTTTTTCTATTTTTAAGCTCTTTCAGGCAGCTACTATGTCTTTGTAAGTGATTCTACAGCCTCTAGTGTCCTGGGGCCCCGATCCTGGTGTAATAACAATTAACAGGATTAGGTAACTAGGGCCTCCCAGAGCCTTCAGTGGTGGTTGGATTGGCGCTCTAGTGAGAAAAGAACTCTTTTGCTGAGTATCACCAGGACCTGGATAGTGATGGGAACTTGCTGCAGCCTGAATAGCTATATCAGCAGGAAGCTTGTTTATTTTAATGTAGCTAGATCTGTGTCTAATATGTCTAATATTAAAGGTGCTCTCACATTGCAGAGAATTATGCTGAGTGTATCTTGGAACAGTCTCAGCTTTCAGAGTCTTATAGTGGATATTTAAGAGAAAGGAACTGATGGAGAATGAAAAAGAGTCCAAATCGTTTCACTTACTTTCTACCGCCGGGCATGTTACAAATTTTAAGAAGCATCTGAATCAGTCATCTTCTAGAGCTGAGCCATCACCATTATCACTTGGTCTGGCAGGCCTTTGAGTTCTTTCCCTCTCATCCATAGGAAGGAACTATAACGCTGGAGGGAAGTTTGAGAATCAACCCTAACTAACAAGGCTTAAGAGATTTAAAGGCCTCAAATCTCCCCTTCGGTGGAAGCTTAAAATATTTCTTTCCAGCAACATTCACATCAGACGAAGTGTACTCCTTTAATCTCATTCAAGGCCTTGTTATCCCCTTTTCCAAGACTCATTGTGTTTAAAAGGAAAGGTCACAAATTGTCATATCGAAAGTTTCCATTAGATACTCAATGGAGAGATTCAGTGGCTACAAGCAGAAAATGCAAAGAGCCTGTATTCCTCCTTCTTGGTACAGAGGATTCATTTCTCAGCTATTTTCTGGTGCATGAGGTATTTGTCCCATTTTAGAAATTCTGAGCTAGATTCAGCCATCAGCTGCTTCTGGCATTATGCAGCATGCAGGACTTCCAGTGAAAGAAAGTCTGCTGGGAGGGAGATGATGCAGTGGAGGAAAATGGCCACAACCTGTTGGAAGAAGATGCATGTGACACCAAGTTAGGCTCCTGCTAGATTTTTTTTCTAAATAATTGCTTAGACTCACATAGACTCACCTTTGAATTTGGTTAATTGTTTATATTAATTTCTGGCTATTTTGATCTTGTCATTCCTTATCTTATGAATCCAGCAATAGGTAATTGTAGAATTGAGACCTACAAATTCTCATTTGGGACTAGGGTAAATGGGTAGGGTGAATCTTTGTGTTGAAAATTCTTTCTTGTGGTAGAACCAAGCAAACAAATTTATTTTAGGAGATAATATTTGACACATCCTTCCAGAATAGATCATTACAATGGCCACATTCCTTATGCAGCTTGGAACATTTTTTGCCACTCATCAGATTTCAGGTTGGTTAATTGATTGGTCCTGAGATACTGAAAATGAAGGGAGTTTATTTTGCTGCAGCAGAGTATACTAAAGTTTGCACAAGTCTCTCATTTTCTTAGTCCTTAAAATCTCACAAATGCTGATTTAAAAAATCTTCAGTCCTCATAGGGATCTTCAAGCTCTGAGCACTGTGCCACTTAAGGGACTATCTGCCACCATTATTTACATTAAGAGCACTTGCACAAGCAGTCCTATTGAACTTAATGTGACATCACACATGTGATTAAGTGCTAGACCATGGAAGGGGAGCAGAAGCAATGGAGGTATAACCCAAACAAGAATTCTTGGAGAAAGGGGCTGAAAGAGTTCTAATGGCTGGAAGCTGAAGCTAGCTAGACAAATTTATACTAGAAATGAGGCTCACATTTTTGACAGTGAGGGTAATTAATCATTGGAACAATTTACAATTTACCTACCATTTCTCCTGAAGTCTTTAAATTAAGACTTGGTATCTCTCTAAAATATATGGTATAGTTCAAACGTAAGTTATGGACTTGATGTAGAAATTACTGGGTGAGGTTCTGTGTGCTGTGTTATGCATGAGGTCAGACTAGACAATCTTAATGGTCCCTTCTGGTCTTAAAAACTGTGAATCTATTACTCTTTACAATGCACTGATGGATAAGGGGGCCAAGTAGTTACTTGACTGATCCTTTTTTTTGGTCTTGGAACAATAGGAAAGGCAGAGAAAACATTGGGAAGAGGGGACAGGAATACATGACTTCATCCTCCTGAGCATAAAGCAGTCCAGAATATATTTCTTCCACCTTCCATTAAGGCATCAAGTATTTCACAAACATAACATTCAAATGGCCAAGGAGTCTGTGGTCTCTGTTCCATCAATATCTGCTTCTCCTCTTACCCCATGGAAAATACCCACAGCAATAAAACAAAGGACTAGATGTGTCACAGACAATCTGCAAACGGATGGCTTGGCTACTGAGAGGAGGAAATGAAGCACTAAAACCTCTCATCAGATGTTCTGAAAATTATTTCAGCTGCTAGAGAAGCTACACAAAATTTTATTTCAAAGGAAATGTTCCAAAATCTTCCCCTTTGATAATTGCTTTTTTTTTTTTTTAAAACCATCTGTCATATGTTTCATTCCAGTCTCAAAGGGCCAATGTGTGGAAGGGAGCCTAATCCCTCACATTCCAGTCCAGGTAATGATTTTGGAGTATGCTCTTTCCTCCTATCCCAAACCCACTGCTGCTCCTTAGAGCAGAATCCAAGTGTGACAAGAGGACAGGCTGTAGGCCAGACATGGTAGGGACAGAGCCATTGTTGTTTAGGTCACCTTGCTGTGCATTTCTAGAAATTCTAACTTTTGAAAAGATTTGCTGTAATTTAAATTGTCCTGGATTTCCAATGGTTTTTACTAACCTCAATAGTCTTTCACGATCTGCCCCTACCCTTACGTTCCTGATATGTATTTACAACCTCATTTGTGCCTTAAGATTTTTCTTTAGAATTTCCTTTGTTTTTGAAAGAATAAAGAATAATCACTCTGTAATACTTTGATGGTTAGAATACTGATTTTGAATAAATGGAAGGATGGTCCAGTGTCTAGGGCATTAGCCTAGGCCTTCAGTGCTCTGTGTTCAATTCCCTGCTCTGCCACAGACTTCCTGTGTGACCATGGGCAAGTCATTCAGCCTTTCTTTGTCTCAGTTCCCAGTCTGTAAAATGGGGATAAATACCTGACAGTGGTGTTGTGAGGATAAATACATCAAAGATTGTGAGGCACTTTGAGATGTACTGATGAAAATTGCTGATGAATATTGCTATTGATATCTATTAAAATGTATCCATTCCTTACTATGGAGACATATGACATAACTAAAACACCTTCAACCAGTTGATTTAAATAATATCAATCACAGACACCTTGCCACCTCCAGCTATCCACAGAAACAAAGTCTGCAATAAAAACACAGTCACTCCATGTTCCGTTCCCATTCCCCTGGCAAATCCTGAGACACATTTGTGTAGCAATAATGCACTGTAATGCTCCCCAAGAATCCATGCAGGATTTACAAGCTCCAGACGGAGTCTACTAGTTCAGAAAGTAATTCTAAGTCCTTTAAGGAGTCCTTGCAAAGCTTATAAATCCAGCAGTAATTCCTTTTCAGTCTGCGAAGGTTGTGGACTCCATTAGGCCAATAAACAAAAAATGGTCCTAACAATGCATAAGTTAAGCCATTTTTATTAATTAGCTTCTGCAGACTAAATTTTCTGGTCCCTGGTAGCTATAGAGAGTTTGAAACATAGAGCACAAAGACCAGTTAAAAAATACTTAGCAATGTCAAATATAGGGTCCAATCCTGCTGTTTGTAGCAAAGTGGTCATCAGTGGGTTAACTGGGTTACTCAGACTATTATAGGTTGAAGCCATGCTCCACCCTTCCCTTACTTCCTTTTCGTAGATTCCAAAGCTAGAAGAAACCACTGTGATCATCTAGTCTGACCTTCTGTATAACACAAGCCATAGAACTCCCCCAAAATAATTCCTAGAGCACGTCTTTTAGAAAGAAAAAACAACCTTTATTTAAAAATTGCCTGTGATGGAGAATCCACCACGACCCTTGGTAAATTGTTAATTACCCTCACTGTTGAAAATATATGTCTTATTTCCAGTCTAAATTTGTCTAGCTTCAACTTCCAGCCACTAGAGTCTGTTATACCTTTCTCTGCTAGACTGAACAGCCCATTATCAAATATTTGTTCCCAGGTAGATACCTATAGACTGTAATCAAGCCACCCCTTAACCCACTCGTTGTTAAGCTAAATAGAAGGAGCTCCTTGAGCCTATCACTATTTGACATGTTTACTATTTGACATGTTTTCCAGTCCTTTACTCATTCTTGCAGTTCTTCTCTTCTCTCCAATGTATCGAATATCTTTCTTGAATTGTGGACACCAGAACTGGACACAGTATTCCAGCAGCAGTTTCACCAGTGCCCAATACTGAGGGAAAATAACCTCTCTACTCCTGATCAAGATTCCCCCATTATGCATCCCAGGATTGCATTAGCCCTTTTGTCCACAGCATCGCTCTGGGAGCTCACTTTCAGCTGATCACCCATCACAACCCCAAATTTGTTCAGAGTCACTTCTTTCCAGGATAGAGTCCCCCATTGTGGAAGTTTTATGATGAGATTACTGGTTCTGTGGATGAAGGGAAAGCAGTGGATGTATTGTTTCTTGACTTTAGCAAAGCTTTTGACACGGTCTCCCACAGTATTCTTGTCAGCAAGTTAAGGAAGTATGGGCTGGAAGAATGCACTATAAGGTGGGTAGAAAGCTGGCTAGATTGTCGGGCTCAACGGGTAGTGATCAATGGCTCCATGTCTAGTTGGCAGCCAGTATCAAGTGGAGCGCCCCAAGGGTCGGTCCTGGGGCCGGTTTTGTTCAATATCTTCATTAATGATCTGGAGGATGGTGTGGATTGCACTCTCAGCAAATTTGCGGATGATACTAAACTGGGAGGAGTGGTAGATACGCTGGAGGGGAGGGATAGGATACAGAAGGACCTAGACAAATTGGAGGATTGGGCCAAAAGAAATCTGATGAGGTTCAATAAGGATAAGTGCAGAGTCCTGCACTTAGGATGGAAGAATCCAATGCACAGCTACAGACTAGGGACCGAATGGCTAGGCAGCAGTTCTGCGGAAAAGGACCTAGGGGTGACAGTGGACGAGAAGCTGGATATGAGTCAGCAGTGTGCCCTTGTTGCCAAGAAGGCCAATGGCATTTTGGGATGTATAAGTAGGGGCATAGCGAGCAGATTGAGGGACGTGATCGTCCCCCTCTATTCGACATTGGTGAGGCCTCATCTGGAGTACTGTGACCAGTTTTGGGCCCCACACTACAAGAAGGATGTGGATAAATTGGAGAGAGTCCAGCGAAGGGCAACAAAAATGATTAGGGGACTGGAACACATGAGTTATGAGGAGAGGCTGAGGGAGCTGGGATTGTTTAGCCTGCAGAAGAGAAGAATGAGGGGGGATTTGATAGCTGCTTTCAACTACCTGAAAGGGGGTTCCAAAGAGGATGGCTCTAGACTGTTCTCAATGGTAGCAGATGACAGAACGAGGAGTAATGGTCTCAAGTTGCAGTGGGGAAGGTTTAGATTGGATATTAGGAAAAACTTTTTCACTAAGAGGGTGGTGAAACACTGGAATGCGTTACCTAGGGAGGTGGTAGAATCTCCTTCCTTAGAGGTTTTTAAGGTCAGGCTTGACAAAGCCTTGGCTGGGATGATTTAACTGGGAATTGGTCCTGTTTCGAGCAGGGGGTTGGACTAGATGACCTTCTGGGGTCCCTTCCAACCCTGATATTCTATGATTCTATGATTCTAAGTATGACCTACATTCTTTGCTCCAAGAAGCACACATTTACCTTTAAGCATATTAAAACACATATTGTTTGCTTGCACCCAGCTTACCAACCAATCCAAATCATTCTGTATCAGTGATCTGTCCTCTCTATTATTTACCACTCCCCCAACTTTTGTATCATCTGCTAACTTTATCAGTGATGATTTTATGTTTTCTACCAGGTCATTGATAAAAATATTAAATAGTCCAGGGTCAAGAACTGATCCCTGTGGGACCCTGCTGGAAACACCCCTTTTATATTTACAATTTGAGATCTGTCATTTAGCTACTTTTTAATCCATTTAAGATTTTTAAAATCCTGTTTTGTCAGTGGGAGATCACCCTCCCATGGTGATGCAGTTAAATAAAGCAGCAAGTGCCTAGCCTACAGTTCTGTGAGTAGACTTGTTTTGTTGTGCAGAGAGGGCTCTTTACAAAACGTGCCTTCTTTATGAAACTTCAGTGGTACTTTCTGCATGATTAAGGACGGTGCACAGGAAGAAAAGTCTGCAGGATGTGGCTCCGAACTACAGAGAAAGGGAACTAAAAAGCTGTAGCATGGTATGTTAAACCATCAAGAGTTGAATTCATTGGGAATTGAGGAATCTCAGCTCCTCTCTGGAGAAGCTTTGCACCTTTCAAGATCTTGCCCGTTCATTTGAAATATAATAATAATGGACAGTATCATTCCATCAGTTTTTAAGTACCAATCCCCACTGAAATCAGTGAAAAGAAAAGGAGGACTTGTGGCACCTTAGAGACTAACAAATTTATTTGAGCATAAGCTTTCGTGAGCTACAGCTCACTTCATTGGCTCACAAGCTCACGAAAGCTTATGCTCAAATAAACTTTTTAGTCTCTAAGGTGCCACAAGTCCTCCTTTTCTTTTTGCGGATACAGACTAACACGGCTGCTACTCTGAAACCTGAAATCAGTGAGGAATTCTGCCTGTTAATCAGTGGCATGATTTTTAATAAGTCACAAATTAAATTGCATTATTTCATCTGCTTTTTAAATTCCCTTCAACAAAATATAACCCCACTAAAATAAGATGGTTTACAAGCCCTGCTCATCCCAGGTAAATTGCAAAGAAGGGGAAATGCTTACTGTTATAGGTCCAGATCCCGCAAGCCCTTGGTCACTAGTATCTTTACATACCCAGACAATCCCACTGATTTCAGTGGGTAGGATTTCCAGGATTTGGCCCCTAGTTTAGTTCATGTTGTGGTACAATATGGACCCGGAACAACATTGATATCACACTCCCCGTCAGGACCCGGCCTCGGCTGGGAAAGCTAATGATCCAACCAGCAGACCAAATTTGGTGACGAATCTGGTCACGAGCCAGCGGAGGCATGTTGCGCATACACTAAGAAGAATTGGCTGTTTAGAGATGTGAATCTGAAGCAGGCTTTACCTCTACAGGGCAGCACAACATAATTAGAATAGGAATTATGTATCTGACTTTTATATTTTCATTTTTATATAGTGTAACTGCTTTGTATTTGGCATGTATGAGTATATTTTAATACTCTGTGTTCATTCAATAAAATTTCTAATACAATTATAACACGATAATAAATCTAATATAAGTCACCATTTTAATATCAGGACATTTTTAATGGTAAAAGGTACATGATTAAATTTTGCTATATTTTAGTCAAATACTGTGCTCAGTTTCTGAAGGCTTTTTATTAGAGAGAAAAAACAAAACAGTGCCATCTTGTGGCAAATGCATTTTTCCATCCCTCACCCCAAAATAGAGTAGCAAGCAAGTATATAGCAATGAAGTATTAGAGTGTTTTAAAGGATTGCATACTGACACAGAAGGTTATGGCTCCACTATATGGCACACTAAAGAGATCCCAGTCTGGGGAAGAATATATTTCTCAATTGAAGAAGAAAAGAAAAAATCAAGTTAAGTGAATGCTGAAAAAGAAGTTATTTACACTGGAATTTGGGTGTGATTCTCCATTCTTTCAAACTGGTGTAACTGCATTGTCTTCAGTGGAATTACACTGGCATGAAACTGGTGTGACAGAGTGGAGAAGAATGTGATAAGCAAAGACCACTTAAGGCTAAATTCTGGTCTTAGTTGTACAACCTTAAATCTAGAACAATTCCATTGAATTCATTGGTTACTTTTTTTGACACCAGTGCAACTGAGAGCAGAAACTGTAAATCTCAAACAATTCCATTGAATTCAGTGGTTACTTTTTTTTCTACACCGGTGCAACTGAGAGCAGAATTTGGCCCATTCTGTATTTGTATTGGTTCAGGTCATGCTTCACATGCCAGCGTCGAAGGCATAGGGTACTATGGTTGGCTGAAGTCTGAAAGGATATATACTTTCAGAACTATTAGACACAGTGAGTTAACGTGTCCAAACCAAATGGTCAGAGATGGCTTTTGTCACTGACAGATCTACTATCATTCAATCAGTCAGGTTTTTCCAAAACAATGTTGCGAGAAGGGTTCAGAGTCTCAGAATGCTTTCAGTCTGGTGATGTTGCTGGAAAAATATTTGCTTCCAAATCAGTGTGCAGCGTAAAACAGAAGGGCTCAGTTCTTGGGGCTTTGCATTACATACCTTGCTAAGGAACGAGGAGTACAATTACAGCAGGAGATTCTAACAGCATTTTCCCACTGCTAGGGAAGCTGAATGCTCTCTGTGGAAAACAGGATGTTATTGCCGGAGTTAATTTTCTTATGGGGTTAGGATTTCAAATATCACTTGAAAAACCAAAGCTTGTGCTGTTCATTGACAGATTGATAGCCCGCACTGTGGTTTGTAATACTTTAGTGAACATCTTGAAATACTTATGTCATGACTGAGGTAAGGTTTGAAAAAAACATTTGGTTATTTTGTTACACTTCTTAAATGTTATGATTTACATTAATAGTTGTGTATTGCTAGCCCAAACAGTGGAACATTATGTTGTGCTTTTTCCCATCACAGTTTTGTAAACCACCATCTTTCTCTCTTCCTTGAGACCTGCAGGACTGTTTTAAACATCTTCCATGTGTGTGTCTCACAGCAGTCTGGTCTCTATTTCACATTATCCGGGACAGGGTTACAAAAGGTTACATCCCAACACATGGCAAAGGCCAGTGTCTGCTGAGATCAATGGTTATGCTTACATCGTCCTCTTTTTTAAAAATCCAAATGCAAATAAAACATAACAAAAAACAATGCTTGCAGTTAAGAAAGCCAATATATTAATAAGAGCGGCCATACTGGGTCAGACCAAAAGTCCATCTAGCCCAGTATCCTGTCTTCCAACAAGGGCCAATACCAGATGCCCCAGAGGGAATGATCAGAAGAGGTAATTATTGAGTGGTCCACCCCCTGTAACAGAAACATCTAGGAGGGATGTCAGGGTAGGGCACTTGAACTGCTTGGATAGATGAAAGGGTTATTCTGACTCTTACTGAGCATCTGTCAATAAGTTGACAAGAAGGTGTGAGTAACAATAGGGGAAAAGATTTGCTGTAATTTAAAATGTCCTGGGTTTCCAATGGTTTTTACCAACCTCAATAGTCTTTCAGGATCTTCCCCCACCCTTACATTCCTGATATGTATTTACAACCTCATTTGTACCTTAAGATTTTGCCTTAGAATTAGGGAAAAATTAGCATGGGGAAATAATTTCAACAATTTCCATCCCACCATCAACCTCAGCCTGGACTAGTCCACAAAAGAGATCCACTTCCTGGACACTACAGTGCTAATAAGCGATGGTCACATAAACACCACCCCATACCAGAAACCTACTGACCACTATTCTTACCTACATGCCTCCAGCTTTCATCCAAACCACATCACACGATCCATTGTCTACATCCAAGCTCTAAGATACAACCACATTTGCTCCAGTCCCTCAGACAGAGACAAACACCTACAGGATCTCTATCAAGCATTCTTATAACTACAATACCCACCTACTGAAGTGAAGAAACAGATTGACAGAGACAGAAGAGTACCCAGAAGTCACCTACTACAGGACAGGCCCAAAAAAAAAAGTAACAGAACGCCACTAGCCATCACCTTCAGCCCCCAACTAAAACCTCTCCAACGCATCATCAAGGATCTACAGCCTACCTTGAAGGAAGATCTCTCACTCTCACAGATCTTGGGAGACAGGATAGTCCTCGCTTACAGACAGCCCCCCAACCTGAAGCAAATACTCACCAGCAACCACACTCCACACACCGAAAACACTAACCCAGGAACCTATCCTTGCAACAAAGCCCGTTGCCAACTCTGTCCATGTATCTATTCAAGGGACACCATCATAGGACCTAATCACATCAGCGACATCATCAGGGGCTTGTTCACCTGCACATCTACCAATGTGATATATGCCATCATGTGCCAGCAATGCCCCTCTGCCATGTACATTGGCCAAAGCGGACAGTCTCTACATAAAAGAATAAATGGACACAAATCAGATGTCAAGAATTATAACATTCAAAAACTAGTCGGAGATAATAGCCCACCTTAACTGATGAGTCTCGTTAGAGTTGGTATGGCAACACTAATTTTTTCGTGTTCTTTGTATATATATATATCTTCCTACTGTATTTTCCACTGCATGCATCCGATGAAGTGGGTTTTAGCCCACAAAAGCTTATGCCCTAATAAATTTGCTAGTTTCTAAGGTGCCATAAGTACTCCTTGTTCTTTTTCCTGATACAGACTAACACGGCTACCACTCTGAAACATGTTAGTGTAGAGTGTAACTACTTCAGAGTTAAATATCTTTGGCTTCGTTGTCTGCCCTAAGGTGTTTGTTCTTTAACCTCTAAACCTGTGATCTTAATAAAGCACTTGAGGTGTGTTGAAATATTCTAACAATACTACCAATAAGTCTGGATCCCTTGAATCTGCAAGAGATTATAAAAATCAAGTTATCTGCTATTTGCACTGACTTTTCTGCTCAGCCATTTGACTGTGCTTGACATGGTGTGCTAGGCAGAGAACTGCCAAAATGAGTCAATTGCGAATTATGGGATACTATCAGTTATTAGCTCATCTGGAATCCCAGGAGGAGTAAATGGTGAGGTACAATGTGTTATTACCCTGCCACTAAATGTGCTGTGGAGCAGCTTGATTTCCAAAAGATGTGACTAGCAGTCCACTAATGAGATAATCTTACTTATTAATTCAAATACACCCGCAACAACCTTGGACCAAAGGGGATGAGGAATCTCATGCGGTTTTAGTGGTTCTGTTAGATTCTGTTTTCTGTATTACAGATTTCACATTTGGATACCTTATTTTCAATAAGGCAACGTTCATACCTAGCCAGATTAGGACATGTCAGACTCCATTCTTACCCTGCTCAAACCTGTGGTGGGCTCTGTGTGGCACACTTAGCAATATCGACCTCAGGCTGTGTGATACCACAGCGTAAAGTCGTTTGCACTTCATATTCAGCAATTTAATAGAATCATAGCGGCGGGACCTCGAGAGGTCACCTAGTCCAATCCCCTGCATCCAAGGCAGGATTACATAATAACTAGACAATTCCAATTAGCTTCTAAAGCTGGAGGTGCCTGGGTTTTCTCTGTGAGCATCTACATAGAATTTCTCTCTCAAACACTTGTAAATTGAGGTGATTTGGTATTCCTCATTTGAGGCTGTCAGCTTTTCTTTTGGAAATGGTAAGTATTTGAGTCACATTTACTTCAGTCTCTGCTCCTGCAACTCCTTGCCTTCACTATTTCCACATGCTCCTAGAAGCATGTTTGTGATTAGGAGCTCCTTGCTGGGCCTGGATTTTATATTTAGGGCTAAACTGTGGCTGGATCCTATGCAGCCACGCAGGGGAATAAGGCTCAGCCCATCTATGCATGGGCACATAAGACCTTCCCAGAGAGGGTGACCAGATGTCTTATAGCCCCCCTCCCCCTGTCCCAATTTTTCACACTTGCTGTCTGGTTACCCTATATCCAGATCTGGCTAGACACAGAGGGAAGAGCAATGGCCTAATGAGCCCCTCAGAAAGAAGTGGGTGAAGGGTGGGACAAGGGCTGGGAATAGGTTGAGCCACGGCTCTGCCTCCTCATGTTACAGCTTGGAGGGAAGTGTATTCAGGTAATGGGCTGATGCAGTATATTAGCTTCAGTGTGGAAATGAAGAGCTGCAGAGGGATTGTGCTCAGAGGATTGACTCCAAGGCATAATTTCCATTCTACGGCTGCCCCGGGTCCAGTACAAATGCCCACTGTCCCTGACTCAAGCCTGAGTCTAAAAGCTCAACCTGGCCCTCAGGGAGTACATTTGCAATTTCGAGATCCTTTTCTGAAGTCCAGATTGTGCTTTGCAAAATGGTTTCTGTGATACGGCTTCCAAAGGTCTGTGGTCTGTTTCTGCCTCACCAGATCTCTGCACATAAACATATTCGTGAAACGGCTCTGAACCAAAACAATTGCCAGCATTTCTCTTCCAATCTGTGCATAGTTCTGTTGTGGTTTAGTCAGTGTTTTGTATGCTTTTGAAGCATATGCCTCTGGAAGATCATCTTGCAGAAGGACACCCCCACCCCATGTGAGCTTGCATTGATTGAGAGATGTTGGACTTGTCTCCACTTACTGGGGCATCAACGCTCGGCAATTCATCCACCAGGGGTCAATTTAGCAGGTCTAATGAAGACCCGCTAAATCAACCACTGATCACTCTCCTGTCGACTCCAGTACTCCATCGGAATGCGAAGTTTCTCCTGTCAACCCAGCACAGTGTAGACATCGCAAAAAGTTGATCTAAGCTACGTCGACTCCAGCTATGTTATTCATGTAGCTGGAGTTGCGTAACTTAGGTCAACTGTGCTCCATAGCGTAGACCTGTCCTTAGTCTCTAAATCATTCACTGAGGTGCTTCTGTGCCACCTTTTTTTTTAAATTTCAAAAGCTTCCCTCTTGCTGATCATCCCACTCCTCCTCTATAGACTTCCTGTTCTAGGCTTCCAGAAGCAGCTGTCTCAATGGATTGTTCTTCATTCTGATCTTTACAAAACTCAGCATTTGGGTCCAGATTTGATCAGCAAGTGTAGCTTTAAGTGTAACTTTTGTTGTTGTTTTTTGGGTTCTGGACACTCCACAGAAGATGTCTGAAGTAAAAAAATAACTTCGTTTCCATAGAGAGTAAAAACGAAATGTCCTGAAAACATTTTTATTCATATCTGTTTGTACAGCACCTCGCACAGTAGGGTCCTGGTTCATGACATGGGATCCTAGGTGCTATGGTAATACAAATAATAATCATAATGATAATAAGTTGTTTTTATAACACTTTCAGTTAGAAAATCTTAATCCAGACAAATCTACTTAAAATTCAATTTGCTTCATCAGTGACAGTGTTATAAATAGCCTTTTGGGTCATGGCATGGTATAGTGCTCTGCTTCGTGCTATTCTGACCTCTGCAGACATGAGTCTTCCTCAGAGTATGGTACTGTTTGAATTCGTGTCCCCATCCCTACACACCAGAGCCTCATTTCCACGGGTCAGCCCAATAGCATGATGGTAGCGATTTAACATGCCCTGTAGGAGACTTTTTTTTGGAGAATGACTTCAGAATTCCCCTTCCTTATGTTGATGGAGACATATCTTAGTGAAAATGTGAGCTTCATTGTCTCACTTTCCTGACGGAGACTGGGAGATCTAGCATATAGTGAGGCAGGTCCTGACAAGGCAGGAAGTCCAAAAGTGGGTGCCAAAAGATGGGTCCAGAACCTACTAGAAATGAAGCCTGCTCTCCCTCCTGTGATAAATATTTATGTATTTTATTTAGATTGCTGGAAACTTTCCTAGGCCCCTATGCTGTGCTCTGGGTGCCCATCCCATAAATTAAAAAAAAAACAACATACACGATGAAGGTCTGTTCCTGTGACCTTGATGCATAAATAGACATCCACCAGTTAATATGAGGAAAATAAGCTCAAACCCTTCCATTCATCAGCTCATGCCAGCCGTCACAAAAGCCTGGGGAGGGGCGAAATGGGACATGCCTGGAAGATTAAGTTTAGGCTCTGGCAGATCAAGGTGGAGTATGAGTCCCAAAGTTGAGGAACCTTCACATAAAATGACCTACCGGTAGACTCTCCCCCCTCGTTTATCAGAGAGATTCTATAGCTTGAGCACATCTTACTCATCTCAACTGTGGCAGTCTGGCCCTGGTGAGGGTGGGGATAGGTCTCTTGGATAATCAGATCCCAAACCACTTACGACTTAGCCCTACCAATGCTTTAAATTCCACTCAGAAACTTCCTGCTAGTCTGTGCATGTTCCAGAGCAATGATGCAATGTATCCCAGGTGAGAAATTCAACATTGCTCACTAGCGTCATCTTCTGTTTGGCATAGAGCACATGATGGCAATGTGATCTCCAGGTGACAAAGGCATGGATAATCATAGCAAGGTTCCCTGTATCAAAGAGAAAAAGGTCACACATTCCTTGCCAGGTGCAGATGTGTCTGGGTCAGGTGTGATGGAGACAGAGCTGGGTCCCATCAGTAACCTCAGTGTATCGCAAGCATTTTTCCTCATTAGCCCTCTAGTCCAGGAATGGGCAAACTTTTTGGCTCGAGTGCCACATCGGGGTTGCAAAATGGTATAGAGGGCTGGGTAGGGAAGGCTGTGCCTCCACAAACAGCCTGGTCCCCACCCCATATCTGCCCACTCCCACTTCCCACCCCCTGACTGCCCCCCTCAGAATCCCCAACCCATCCAACCCCCCCCGCTCCTTGTCCCCTGACCGCCCCCTCCTGGGACACCCCACCCCTAACTGCCCACCCAGGACTCCACCCCCATCCAACCCCCTGCTCCCTGTCCCCCCCTCCCAGGACCCCCCTGAGACCTCCCCCCCATCCAACCCCCCTGCTACCTGTCTCCTGACTGCCCAAACGTGTGCCCCATCCAACCCCCTCTCCCCGCTACCATGCTGCTCAGAGTGGCAGGACTGGCTTATTGGAAAGCTTGGGAGGTGGGCAGGCGCAAGCCGTGCTGCCCGCGTGGTGACATAGCTGTAGCCTCCCTGGCTGGGAACTCAGGGACCGGGCAGGACGGTCCTGCGGGCCAGATGTGGCCCGTGGGCCGTAGTTTGCCCACCTCTGCACGAGTGGCTAGGAGGACTGATAATACACTGCCCCATGATGTTCCGTTGGGGAGAAATACAGATGCAGAGGAGCCATTTCCCCACAGCTACCCTCTCTCAAAGGCAGTAGTGATAGAGAAGATCAGACACTGCTGCTTAGGATGCCCAAAGTACCTAACAGGAAAAAAATAGTCTCAAAATAACAAGTGCTTCCCATGTACCAGAGTACAATTAATTTCAATGAGCAGCAGTGTAGCCATTCAGCTACAATCAACACAGTGAAATCCCCAGGCACCACACTGAAAAGGTACCCCAATATGTCTGTGTTGAAGGATGTGGGTGGGATCTGGCTGAAGATACACAGTGCGTGTAAATGTTTGACTGCCTCAGTGGTGCTAGCAGTTGCAGCTCATCTGTTGCAATTGATGATATGCTGAAAAAATGTAACTCCTGGAGAATAAAAAAGAGCTATAGGGTGACCAGATGGTCTGGGCATCAAACCAAAGCAGGGCAGGGATGTGCGGGGAGGGCATCTCTTATAAAAATCACATTAAGTTCTGGGGTTGTCTTGTCTCTAGGCAAAGAGCACAGTCCTTCAGGGTACTGTGAGTAGCCTGGAGGCTGCAGAAGGCATATTTTTCAAAGATGGGATGTTTATGCTTCTCTGTCTTCATTTGACCTGTGGCAATATACTGTATATACATTAAGCCTAGATTTGCACTGGGCATCCTAGGATGTCTGATCATCCTTTACTAAAGGGACAGGGACACTGGCAACAGTGTCTATAAGTCTGTACAGTGATGCATGAATGGGTAGCAACTTTGTAATAATCTGCACTGACTTTTTAGGGTTATGCACACTAAATGTTTTAACAGGGAACTTAATGCAGGTGAAAGGTGCTGGCTTGACAGCTCTAGAGACCGAGTCTAGGCAACAGCATTTCCAGCTTCTCCCATGCTGCCATGCCTCCTGTTTGATGAGGAAGCACCACCTCTAGGGACAAGAACCCTACCTCTTTGCTGTTTATTTTTCAGGCTTTCAGTCCTTGGGCTAACTGGGATTTTTGGTGCCTCAGTCTCTGACCTGAACTTTTAGCATTACTTGGGATTTATGCAGCTTGGTCCTTGTTAAATTCACGGCATACACATGAAGAACTAGGGGAAACAAACCTTTACCCTTTTCCTGGAAGGTTGCAGTGTAACACTGTATTTCTTAGAATCTAGAAATCTAACACACAACCACCGAAGACACAAAGTGAGATAGCAGACTGCTACCTCAGGCACAGAGGCACAACTCAACCCAACTTGCCCCAGATTGGCTCTTTTGCAGAATGACTGGGGAAGATCCAGATCACATGCTTCCCTAAGGAGCCCCCTGCCCTGGAAGCAGAATCAGGAAACCCCTTACAAATTTAAAGTGATAGCTTGTAATTATAACATAGTTTTCAATACATCATAATTCTGAATGCACTTCCACTGGTTTTTACGTCAGTGTAATCCCATCTGAAATTAATAGATTCATAGATTCCAAGGCCAGAAGGGACCATTGTGACCACAGTCTGACTTCCTGTATAACACAACAATACATAGTCTTGGCCTTTCTAAAGGTGGTCATTGAGAAATATTTTCAGCTTTTTTTAAACTTAATTTTATGATACCCATCAATTTTTTGAAGCAGAACCCTTCAAGATACAATGTGTATCCCCTCCCCACAATCCAGTCAGAAGGGGGGGGGTCGGGGGGGGTCGGAAATCTGCTAGCACTGGTGAGCAGCCCCATCAGCTGTACAGAAAGACACTGACAAAGATTACAAACATCTATAGTGTTAGTTACAGGGACATTATCCATAAAGCATGTAATCCTATCCAAACCTTCCTACAACCGTTTCACAGTATGCCAGAATTTTTTTAGGATATTTTCTATTTTCATCCCGTGATCCCATGTAATACATAGTCTTGGCATTTCTTATCACTTCCAACCATGCATTTCTCAATTTTTTTTATGTTTGTTCCAAATTTCAGTACTGTGCATCCTTTTTGCCTTAGACCAAAAGCATATCACACATTCTCATCATTTTAATTAAACCAGGGCCAATCCAGGGCAAATGTTTGATTTTGACTCAAAAGGTGCATGCAAATCACAAATTCCATTCGATTCACAATGGAAAAGGCTCCCTGCTACATCCTTATAGTATATGGAATTAAGCAGTCTGCCGAATTCATGACTGCACATCATTAAAAAAACGTGCTTGTGCATTTTGAAATTGAAAAAAAAATCAATCCATACAATAAATTGAAGGTACGTATGCATTGTTTTATGATCCACAGCAAATACTACAGTATAAAACAGATCCTTTCAGCTGAGCTTCCAATGAGCAAAGAATTCAGGGCAGCTATAGATGGAAATTTGCCTGAAACAAAATTCCAAAGGTCATGAAAGATCTTAAAATGATTTCCCCCCATAATGGTTTTCCAGAAAGACACTTTCAAATGCAGGCACCCAAGGAGCACCTGTAAATTGGAGCCATGCACACACTGCACTCACAAAGCAAAATCCAGCCTTTGCCCTTGCAAACTGATTAATGTCGTGCACAGTCAGGTACATATGAATGCAATGAACTGATCTGAACAAGCAGGTGCCTCTTTACGAATACATGTTTTGCAGGTGCAGGTGCAAATATTGTGGAAGTAATTAATGGATCCAAATCTGAAAATTTGGCCCATATGACTACATACATTTGTGCATCTGCATTTGCCCATGCAATTAGTGCAGCTGAATTGCTGTTGAACAAATTCTATACATTGTACACAGAAAGGCATGCTATGACTGCTCAATAAATGCTACAATTGCCATAACTGCTCATATAAGTGTGTGAGTATCTTTTATTCAATTATATTCTCTCCTGTAGATTTCCCCAGCAGCAGCTCATGCCCATTTATTATTCTGTTTCAAGTGATTGCTTGTTTCAGGTCCTCGAGTCATACATTCCAAGGCCAGAAGGGACCAATGTGATCATCAACTCTCACCTCCTGTACAACACAGGCCAAATAATTCCGAGAGCATAGCTTTTAGAAAAACACCCAATCTTGATTTAAAATGGTCAGTGATGGAGAATCCATCATGTCCCTTAGTAAATTATTCCAATGGTTAATTACTCTCCACATTAAAAATTTACACCTTATTTCCAGTCTGAATTTATCTGGCTTCAACTTCCAGCCATTGGATCCTGTTACAGCTTTCTCTGCTAGACTGCAGAGCCCATTATTAAATATTTGTTCCCTACCTAGATACTTACAGGCTGTAATCAAGTCACCTTTAACCTTCTCCTTGTTAAGCTAAACAGATTGAGCTATTTCAGTCTATCACTCAACCTACATGGTGCTGAGCACTCTGACCAAGGTCCAGCAAAGCACTTAAGCATGTCCTTTGCTTTATTTAGTGATTGAAGTGGGTTGCTGAATTGAGACCAGAGTGCTCAGCACCTCATAGTATCCAGCCCCTGGATCCCTTGCATAAACCGAACTGCTGGGCCAAAAGATAGTGAACCAGATTTAAAGCACGGATTTACATACATCTGTTGTGCATACAGGCTGATTCTGCATGCTAAAATCTAGGAGCTTTTTGAGCAATTGCAAATGGCTGCCCCGGTGAGGGTATAAAAATAAATCTGTTTTGAGTTTCCAAATGGCTTAAAAGATTTCTTTCTGAATATTTGTGGCAGGACCAAAATCCCAGAAAACTGAAGTTTATTCTGGAAAAGCTCATCCCAGCCATAACTCTGGAGGCCTTCACAGCATCACTGTAACGGTGCTATTTTCTATTGCTCTGTGAATAAGTGCACCAGTATGAGCCTTATCAGTGATCATTATTCAGAGTAGACAGTGGAATTGCTGACTATACCTAGGGGAGTGAATCATGTCTAAAGACGGTGTAGAGTCTCATCAGCTGAGTGATAGTACACAGTTTTACACTGCTTGCTCTGTGGACCCTGCAACTCAGCTTTAGAGAAATGACTGGAGAACACTGCCAGCTCTAGGTACTGGAACTACCTTATTCTAACCCTGGGAAAACAAGTCTTTCGTCAGGGTAGATGTCATTGTTATGAGACATTGTTAGTGCTCCTTTTTTCTGTCCTAGTTACTGAGGGCACTAGTTCAGGCCTTGTGTTCTTTCAGCCGCTTGCTTTCTACAGATTGCTCCATGCATTTGATTGGTTTTCTTTGCGCAGGTAACTCATGACTAGTAAGCTCAATGCGGTTGACTTCTTCCTGGATTGTCATGGCCCATCCAGCACTGGCAACTTGTCTAGAATGCAACAACAATTTGGCTAGTTACCTTCCATATCTGTGACTGCATCACATTAGCCAGGTGCTTATACATTTCTTATACAGTGGTGGATTGCCTTTAAACAGAAACTGTTGATTTTTTAGAGCCCTTAACTGTGTGGACGCTGACTATATTCTCTATCTGTATCCTAATGGGTGTCTGAACTCACATCATCAATATTTGGAGTCCCAGCACTGCATTTTAAGGCAGTGGGTGATGGCACTATTATTGTCCTAGCATGTGGAAGCATCCTTCCCCGTCTCCAACCATCTTTAAACGACATCATAAAACTGTTCCCCCCCCATTTTCATCACCCCATAATTACCTCCCCCGTCTTGTTTTCTCCTCAGACCCCCTTGATAGGTTTCATATTTATGTATGTTTAAATGTGTAGAGTGTGGTCTGGTGCTGCTGAATAGCACCTATGTCAGGAGGTAGGGGGTCATTTATAAAGTTGTTGCTCTTACAAGGGACACGCTCATCTTGACTTAATGACTATGCTTTCTTTGGTCCCTCAGGCATTTATTAGAGGCAGGAGAGGTTTCCCGTGGGATAATCAAGAGCACAGCCATCGGACCAATTTCCCTGTTCATTCTGGTGGCTTACACAGCTCAGCTTTCAAAGTGAGGCTGAGTTCTCATAAGCTTTGTCTACAGTAGCCATCGTCATAGCTGCAATTCACCACTGTTGGAAACTGTGGAAGCTGTGGAGTAGTCAGGGCTCAGGTGTTTTAACCAGCACCTTATCTAACCCCAGCATGGTGATTACAACACTTAGGCCTACCTGCACCACACTACAGCAGCCACTGTTGCTATAGGTGTTGCAGCTGCTGTTATAGGTGAATTAAGCGTCCTGTTTTTGCCAGTTGTAGCTGTCGCCGTAGGCAACCTTTAATTCCTGGTTTGTATTGATGGGTTTCTTTTCTCTCACACCACATCGAGATTTCCCACCTCTGAGATGCCCTTTTCCCCCCAACTGCAGCATTGCAGTCAGTCCCCTCTGAACTACAGGCTTGCAACGCACAGGTGTTCACACAGTGCTCCGCAGAACGTTATCAACACCCCTGGGATGTCTCTGTGGCGAAAAGCAAAGAGCAAACATTCAGCATTTTTTAACAGTTCTCCTTTCGTTTCCTCCCTCACTGGCTGCTACGTTCTGTGACAATTTATTGCCAGCTAGGAAAGAGGGCTAGTTCCCCACGAGGGCAATGCTGACGCCATCACAGCCATTTACTGACTACTAGCAAGGGTATGTTTGCGAGAAGTCTCACTAATCAGTGTGTAGGTCGGATGAATTCAAACAGGGAGGAGATGCATAATCTAACGATCGGTCTGGAAAACCTAATTGCAGCATAAGGCCAGATATTGCGTAACTGAAAATGGTCTGTGGCTAAATTAGAAGCCAAACTGTGGCGAGAGCAGGAAGTGATACTTGTGTCACGTGCTATATTTGACTGCTTAGTACAACAACATAAAAAAAATCAAACAAAACCATTGTCCCAAGATACCCTTAAATGAAGATGTAGGAAAAGGTTGCAACTTTATTGAAGACAAGAAATCAGAGAACCAATAAAAATTACACTAACTGCACAACATCTGATACCTGGGGTCATAGTCATACCGGCCTCTCAAAAGGCAAACCCAGAAGGTGTGTTGAGTCCCTACCAATGTGATTAAGCTGCGGGGGTCATCTCCTTGCTCCAAGGGATTTTTCTGGCTGCTGAAGTGCCTAACCAATGTTATCAAGGGACTGTCTCCCCAAAACCTTGGAAATGACCACTATCGCCGTACTTTGCTGTTACCAGATACATCTGCTTCCCTGAGGGTTATTCCTCTGCAGCTGAAACGTATTTCATAACCGCTTGGTTCTACTGTTGCTGTAACCAGCAACCAGTGTCGTAAAACACCATGTAACAATTTCTGCCATGCTGCTGCAGCCCTTTTCCAAACCTAAACCCTTTCTTGTGCTTGATAGCAATGATATAGAGAGGTCATGTGTGTTGAACCAGCCTGCAGGCTTCATCAGAATTAACTGTCTCCTGCCTCTTTTCCATTCAACACTTTGTGCTCCTTCAATTATCCCACAGGAGCAAGGTCCCTCCTGGGCTTCTGAAATGATCAGTACTAATAGTCAAACACATATTCCCAGAAAACAGGGCAGGATGCCCGGTTCAGTTATTCAAGGTTTTATTGTGAGGAACATGCAAATGTAACCCACACACCACTGGGTGTGGTGCTCTGTCACCTCCAGTGGCACTGAGCCATGCGTTTAGAGATTAATGAGTCTGCTACAGCCTTAGCTAAGGGCCATGTGGCTTTTAGCTCATGCAGTAGAGGCTCAGTCATTTAGCTCCAGAGGTCGCAGGTTCGATCCTGCCCGCCGATGACTGGCGTCTGTCAGTGTTACAAGTGGGGGCTTGTCCGGGATTTCACCTAGGAAATCTCTGAAGCTTGGCACGCGCGTCCTCAGCTAGGGGAAGTATGTAACCCACACACCTGGGTGTGGTGCTCTGTCCCTGCTAGTGGCACCGAGATCACTTAGAGATTAATGGGTCTGCTACAGTCTTAGCTACGAGCCATATGGCTTTTAGGTCATGCAGTAGAGGCTCATGCATTTAGCTCCAGGGGTCCCAGGTTTGATCCCGACGATGACCGGGGTCTGTTGGTGTTACACAAGTGTTATCCGTAGTTAAGAGTGTTCTTGCATATTCCATGCATAATCCTTGCATCATGTAGGTGTGGACCTTGTATTTTTGCTGGTGTGGGTGGGTGCAGACATGAAAAAAATCCATACAGATATCGGGGTGCATTTTCAGCCTTTAGCCTCCAGGTAGCTTTATGTAAAACTGTGCCTGCACTTTCATGCTCCCACACGGTATGTACAAACACCTGCAATCACTGTGGAACGATTCTGATACCTGTGCATAACACACTGAAATTGCATCCACCCGTACAAGCAAAAGTGCAAGGATCACACATGCACAACAGAAAGCTCATGCAGGGAATATACAAGAGTACCATTAACTTGCATGATCCTTGCATGTTCCTTGCAATAAAGTTTGAGTAATTAAACCTTGCATTTCATGCACGCATGAACTTTGCTGGCATGAGCCCAAAATTGACTGGGACAAAATGAATTGTGTGTGTGGAAATTCTAACATTTGCCCACCAAGACTTCTGAATTTGAGAGACTGCTGTCTGATCAGGGACGCACCCCCAGTGCCCCCAGACAACAGCATCAGGAAGATCCTTAATATGTTAGGTCCTAGGGAATATCCATGGTAACTCAAGACGCCTGACGCCTGAACCTTCCCCACTCCAGCCATCTCTGAAGGACAGACCCAGTTTGTAGGATGGGGAAAAGAAGCAGCTGCTAGGACCGCAGTGGCTGGGCAGCTGGGGATATCTTATGTTTAAAAACAAAATAAATCATGGATCTAAAAATGTGTATGCCAGGGACCCTGGGCTCTCTGCTTGTATACTGCATTCGTTTCCTTTGCTCTTTGATTTGGTCTGTTTAGATTGTAATCTCTTCAGGACAGGGACTATCTCTTCCTAATGTGCTTCTACACTGGGACCCTGATTCAGACAAGGGGCCTTTGGGTGCTACTGGAATTCAAACCAATAACAACAGTGAAAAGTTAGCTAGAGAAAGAATTTTTACCAGAATTTTGGCTGGTATTCAGTCAAATACCAATTAGGAGCCAGATTTTAGTATAGCTCTGATGGATGGCATTGTTTAACAACCATATAAAGTGCATTTTCAGGAAGTAAGGCAATTCCCTGGAAAACAGATCAATGAAAGAATTGCTCAAGTGTCCTTGTGCATACAAGTCTGTGTCTTCCAACTAGTAATCGGTCCCTTGGTTCCATTGTTTCCTGCTCTAGCATGTTTTTTGCAGGATCCAAACATTTCTTCAAACAATTGTGTTTGAGTAATTTATTGGTACTGTATTTCCACATGTAAAAATCTATTGGGCTGTAATTTGGCTTGTAATGTGCCCCAAAAGCCTTCCTGACAAAATCTCTTTTTAACTGTGGCTAATTACACATACCCTGTTGCTCAATACCAAAAATAAGAGCAGCCAATGTAATGTTTATTATTTCTCTCACAAATGGGGAAATCATAAATTCTTTTTAATGGGATCTTTAATAATAAAAAAGAACATAATCATTACTATCAAAAGATGTATTGCTTCCATGGGGTTTACATACCAGCATTTTTCTGATTACATCTCCGTTACACTCACAGCATTAATTATTGGAGACTAATTAGGCAAAATTGCAAAGTAAACCCTAAAGAAAACTATTCTTACAAAATCCTAACTCTTTGCCACATCATTTCAAGTTTACCTTTCTCTTGTAGCAAATGGCAGAACTTGCTTGTTTATTTATGTGACACTCTGAATTGTCTATGAACTGTTGAGAATTTAAACCTTCCCAGCAATGGGCAGTTTTTATTTTTTTCAGTTACACAGTTAAATGTAAGCAAGGACGTTGCCAGTGCAAGTTATTTTCCAGCATAGCTGGTTACTACAGATAACTATCCTAGCTCTAGCATGAATACTTGAAAACGCTAGGCTGTCCTCTTCTTTTTAGACCTCTGTGTATTGTCCACTAGCAGCAGCCAGCAGGGCTGCATTGTGACCTCTTTTCTAGCTGAGGAAATGCTTAGAGTATCTTTACTCTACCAACTGATGTGCTTGCTCAGCTTAACAAGGTCACAAATTTCTTCCTTCCCAGGGGGCAGCTGTCCTGGGATACAGCCCTTTACAGGATATCGGCAATAGAGAGAATTCTGCTCACTCACACAGTTCTTTAGAAATATAGAAGAGCGCTGGATGGATTAGCCACCTCAATACCGAACTTCATTTTAATAAGCTCTGCCAATTCCTGGCCTGTATGACCAGCATAGCTCAGACTAGTTTATGCAGGATAAAAATTGTAAGATTGGTTTACATGAATCTCTCATGTAATAGATCCATTTTAATTTATAAATGGCAATCTCTCGAGTTCTAGACTGATAAAAAGGGGAACCTACATTCACACAGAGTGCCGGTTATCCTGAAAGATTCTGAGGTGTTTTACAAATCGTGCACAGGAATAACATCAGACGCCACTGAAATGCAGCCACGCCCTGAGCATCACACTTCTTTTAACTAACTGCTCCCTTCATGTCATTAAAGGGACAGTGTCGATGTGAAAATCACATTTTCCTTTGAAAATTCTGTACCAACTATTGGTTACAAATAACTCCTAAGAAAGTACGGCAGTGCCACGCTCCAGAATTCCTGTTAGGAAAGGGTGCTAGAAATGGGAAGTGCAAAAAAAGCAGGTACTAGACCTTGAGGCCTTTAAAATGAATTAAGGGGCAGAGGATTTTAGTATAATAGAGAATATGGAATGATCAAGAATGGATTAAAGACCAAGGCCCCGGTTCAACAAAGCACGTAACTTAACTTTAAGCATGTGAGTAAACCTCATCCTGATTCAGCAAAGCATTGAAGCACGTGCTGAAGTTTAAGCGTGTGCTCAATTCTCACAGGGACTCAGTGAGACTTAAACTCGTGCTTAAAATTAAGCACATGCTGAAGAGTTTGGCTGAATAGGGATGCCCTTAAAGTTAAACAGGTGTTTAAGTGCTTAGCTAAATTTGGGGCTCAGATCCACCAGACCTAAAGGGTCCTAAAAGCCCTTGCATGTGTCCCAGTAGACCAGTGGTCCCCAAACTGTGGGGCGCATGCCCCAAGGGTGTGCAGAGGAAAGTTCAGGGGAGCACAATGGGCTGCGGGCCAGCTCCCAGGGGCGGTGGGGAGGAAGCACCACTCAGGCTCTCTCTGCCCCCAGCTGTGCTCTGGCCCTGCCCCAGCCCCAGCCGCAGGTTGGGCCCTAACCTTGCTCTTGGACCCAGCCGTGGCTTTGCTCCTGACTGTGGCCCCAGTTGCAGCCCCAGTTTGGCCTCCCGCTCCTGGCCCTGGCCTCAGCTTCCTTCCCAGCCACAGCTCCAACCACAGCTCCAGCCTTGGCTCCCAGCCCTACCTACGGCCTCATCCACAACCTTGGCTCTCAGCTCCCAGCCTGACCGCAGGCCCTGGCTGCGGCCCCACTCCTAGCCTGGGCTCCCAACCATGGCCCCATTCCTGGCCCCAGCTCCCGACCATGGCCCCGTTCCCAGCCCCAGGTCCCGACCAAGGCTCCAATCCCACTCCCAGCTGTGGCTCCTGCCAGGGTTCGAGGTGGGTGATGGTGCAGACAGGTTCCTTTATGGGTAAGGGGGTGGGGGGGCATGACAAAAAAAGTTTGGGGACCACTGCAGTAGGCCAAAAGGGTGCTAAAATGTTTGCAAAGCATGGTTTGAAAATCATATGGAGAGACTTGAAGAGGTGCTATGTTAGTTGGCATAATAGTGGAAATAGCATAGTGTAAAACAGCAACAGATATATTTCAACCTGAACACTTCTTGAGTTCCTACAGTGTGTCAGCTGTGAAGGGTAGTTTAGTCTTAATGGAATCATAGAATCACAGAATATCAGGGTTGGAAGGGACCTCAGGAGGTCATCTAGTCCAACCCCCTGCTCAAAGCAGGACCAATCCCCAATTAAATCATCCCAGCCAGGGCTTTGTCAAGCCTGACCTTAAAAACTTCTAAGGAAGGAGATTCTACCACCTCCCTAGGTAACGCATTCCAGTGTTTCACCACCCTCCTAGTGAAAAAGTTTTTCCTAATATCCAACCTAAACCTCCCCCACTGCAACTTGAGACCATTACTCCTTGTCCTGTCCTCTTCTACCACTGAGAATAGTCTAGAACCATCCTCTCTGGAACCACCTCTCAGGTAGTTGAAAGCAGCTATTCAATCCCCCCTCATTCTTCTGCAGACTAAACAATCCCAGTTCCCTCAGCCTCTCCTCATAAGTCATGTGTTCCAGACCCATAATCATTTTTGTTGCCCTTCGCTGGACTCTCTCCAATTTATCCACATCCTTCTTGTAGTGTGGGGCCCAAAACTGGTCACAGTACTCCAGATGAGGCCTCACCAATGTCGAATAGAGGGGGACGATCACGTCCCTCGATCTGCTCGCTATGCCCCTACTTATACATCCCAAAATGCCATTGGCCTTCTTGGCAACAAGGGCACACTGCTGACTCATATCCAGCTTCTCGTCCACTGTCACCCCTAGGTCCTTTTCCGCAGAACTGCTGCCTTGCCATTCGGTCCCTAGTCTGTAGCTGTGCATTGGGTTCTTCCGTCCTAAGTGCAGGACCCTGCACTTATCCTTATTGAACCTCATCAGATTTCTTTTGGCCCAATCCTCCAATTTGTCTAGGTCCCTCTGTATCCTATCCCTGCCCTCCAGCGTATCTACCACTTCTCCTAGTTTAGTATCATCCGCAAATTTGCTGAGAGTGCAATCCACACCATCCTCCAGATCATTTATGAAGATATTGAACAAAACCGGCCCCAGGACCGACCCCTGGGGCACTCCACTTGACACCAGCTGCCAACTAGACATGGAGCCATTGATCACTAGCTGTTGAGCCCGACAATCTAGCCAACTTTCTACCCACCTTATAGTGCATTCATCCAGCCCATACTTCTTTAACTTGCTGACAAGAATACTGTGGGAGACCGTGTCAAAAGCTTTGCTAAAGTCAAGAAACAATACATCCACTGCTTTCCCTTCATCCACAAAACCAGTAATCTCATCATAGAAGGCGATTAGATTAGTCAGGCATGACCTTCCCTTGGTGAATCCATGCTGACTGTTCCTGATCACTTTCCTCTCATGCAAGTGCTTCAGGATTGATTCTTTGAGGACCTGCTCCATGATTTTTCCAGGGACTGAGGTGAGGCTGACTGGCCTGTAGTTCCCAGGATCCTCCTTCTTCCCTTTTTTAAAGATTGGCACTACATTAGCCTTTTTCCAGTCATCTGGGACTTCCCCCGTTCGCCATGAGTTTTCAAAGATAATGGCCAATGGCTCTGCAATCACAGCCGCCAATTCCTTTAGCACTCTTGGATGCAACTCGTCCGGCCCCATGGACTTGTGCACGTCCAGCTTTTCTAAATAGTCCCTAACCACCTCTTTCTCCACAGAGGGCTGGCCATCTACTCCCCATGTTGTGATGCCCAGCGCAGCAGTCTGGGAGCTGACCTTGTTCATGAAGACAGAGGCAAAAAAAGCATTGAGTACATTAGCTTTTTCCACATCCTCTGTCACTAGGTTGCCTCCCTCATTCAGTAAGGGGCCCACACTTTCCTTGGCTTTCTTCTTGTTGCCAACATACCTGAAGAAACCCTTCTTGTTACTCTTGACATCTCTTGCTAGCTGCAGCTCCAGGTGCGATTTGTCCCTCCTGATTTCATTCCTACATGCCCGAGCAATATTTTTATACTCTTCCCTGGTCATATGTTCAACCTTCCACTTCTTGTAAGCTTCTTTTTTATGTTTAAGATCTGCTAGGATTTCACTGTTAAGCCAAGCTGGTCGCCTGCCATATTTACTATTCTTTTGACACATCGGGATGGTTTGTCTCTGTAACCTCAACAGGGATTCCTTGAAATACAGCCAGCTCTCCTGGACTCCTTTCCCCTTCATGTTAGTCCCCCAGGGGATCCTACCCATCCGTTCCCTGAGGAAGTCGAAGTCTGCTTTCCTGAAGTCCAGGGTCCGTATCCTGCTGCTTACCTTTCTTCCCTGTGTCAGGATCCTGAACTCAACCAACTCATGCTCACTGCCTTCCAAATTCCCATCCACTTTTGCTTCCCCCACTAATTCTTCCCGGTTTGTGAGCAGCAGGTCAAGAAAAGCTCCCCCCCTAGTTGGCTCCTCTAGCACTTGCACCAGGAAATTGTCCCCTATGTTTTCCAAAAACTTCCTGGATTGTCTGTGCACCGCTGTATTGCTCTCCCAGCAGATATCAGGAAAATTAAAGTCACCCATGAGAACCAGGGCGTGCGATCTAGTAGCTTCTGCGAGTTGCCGGAAGAAAGCCTCATCCACCTCATCCCCCTGGTCCGGTGGTCTATAGCAGACTCCCACCACTACATCACTCTTGTTGCTCACACTTCTAAACTTAATCCAGAGACACTCAGGATTTTCTGCAGTTTCGTACCGGAGCTCTGAGCAGTCATACTGCTCCCTTACATACAGTGCTACTCCCCCACCTTTTCTGCCCTGCCTGTCCTTCCTGAACGGTTTATAACCATCCATGACAGTACTCCAGTCATGTGAGTTATCCCACCAAGTCTCTGTTATTCCAATCACGTCATAATTCCTTGACATCACCAGGACCTCCAGTTCTCCCTGCTTGTTTCCAAGGCTTTGTGCATTTGTATATAAGCACTTGAGATAACCCACTGATCGCCCCTCATTCTCAGTATGAGGCAGGAGTCCTCCCCTCACAGACATTCCTGCCTGTGCTTCCTCCCGGTATCCCGCTTTCCCACTTACCTCAGGGCTTTGGTCTCCTTCCCCCGGTGAACCTAGTTTAAAGCCCTCCTCACTAGGTTAGCCAGCCTGCTCGCAAAGATGCTCTTCCCTCTCTTCGTAAGGTGGAACCCGTCTCTGCCCAGCACTCCTTCTTCATGGAACACCATCCCATGGTCAAAGAATCCAAAGCCTTCTCTCCGACATCACCTGCGTAGCCATTCGTTGACTTCCACGATTCGATGGTCCTTACCCAGGCCTTTTCCTTCCACGGGGAGGATGAACGAGAACACCACTTGCGCCTCAAACTCCTTTATCCTTCTTCCCAGAGCCACGTAGTCCGCAGTGATCCACTCAAGGTCATTCTTGGCAGTATCATTGGTGCCCACGTGGAGAAGCAGGAAGCGGTAGCGATCCGAGGGCTTGATGAGTCTCGGCAGTCTCTCCGTCACATCGCGAATCTTAGCCCCTGGCAAGCAGCAGACTTCTCGGTTTTCCCAGTCAGGGCGGCAGATAGATGACTCAGTCCCCCGGAGGAGAGAGTCCCCGACCACCACCACCCGCCTCCTTCTCTTGGGAGTGGTGGTCGTGGAACCCCCAATCTCAGGACAGTGCATCTCATGCCTTCCAACCAGCGGAGTCTCCTTCTGCTTTCTCCCCCCAGACGTATCATCTGGTCCACTCTCCACAATGGTGCCTGTGGAGAGAACGTGAAAGCGGTTAGTTACCTGTGTTTGCGTTGCTGGAACCCGGACATTCCCCCTTCTTCTTCTGGAGGTCACATGTTGCCAAGCTTCTTCACTGGCCTCTTGGCTCCGCTGTGCACCCTGCTCTAAATCTTTAGAGCTTTGTGCCCGTAGAAGCATATCCTGACTTTTGTCCAGAAAATCCTCAGATTCTTGTATGCAATGCAGCGTCGTTATCTGTTGCTCCAGACCTTCAATCTTCTCTTCCAATATGGAGACCAGCTTGCACTTTGTACAGACAAAGTCGCTTCTGTCCTGTGGAAGAAAGACAAACATGGCACATACAGTGCAGGTTACAACAGCTGAACCCCACCCCTTCCATATCACCTTCCTACTATGAGCTTCCTCAGAGAAGTTGGCAAGACGTAAGCCTCACTGGGCTCACTCCAGGTGAACTCCCAGGCAAAGTCCTGCTGTGTGCTGCTCTGCTGTTCCCCACTGCTCAGCTGGTTCGCCGCTGCTCAGCTGGTTCGCGGAGCTCTGGCTATTTTTAAACAGCCAGGCTTCCCTGAAACAAACAAACAGACAGCCCCAATGCCCGCCCCCTGCAGGCTACCAACCAATCAGGCACTCGCTCAGGCTTTCACACTGCCCTCCCAGCAAACACACACTTGGATACTTACTCATCTATGGTACTTGTATGGCCCCTCTGTGGATCATACCTGAGGCCCAGATCCACAAAGAGCCTTAGGTGCTGCAATGCTGAATGTCACAGTGCCTAACTTTTAGGTGCCTAGAAAAATCACAGGAATAACACTGTGCTCCACAAAGCCTGAGTTAGATGCCTAGACTCCCTATGCAATACATAAGGAGAGATAAACACCTTAGAATGTGATCCAGAAAAGCCAGCATGGTAGGTGGCTCCACACTAAACTAGCCAATGGCAGATGCTGATGAGAGGGGTAGTGCGCTAATCCCTGTTCCTCTCTTTGAAATAGGCACCTAAGTCTGGGCTGCAGGGAGGTACTTGCAGGGAGGTACCTATCCCTGCTTAGTACTCTGTCACAGTTCTGGGAAACCACACCTGTATTCTTCCTCTGTGGTCCACCAAGGGCACACATTCTAGGCTTCTGGTTCCTCAGCTGTCACCTCTTCTGGACAGAGACCTATGCCTCTATCTCCTGACCAGGGTTTTTTCCAGGTTGCACAGTTCCTCACCTACATTCTGATATTCCCAGCGATCCAGACTGTCTAAACAGGCCAGCATCTGCACTTTGCTTTCTCTTAGAAGGCTGTGAACAACGTAATTGCCAATAGTTACAAGTTACCACACAGCTCTTTCTAAGCAATTACCTTTATTCTTAACATGAAAGCATTACAGAGAAAACATATTAAAAACAATAAGAGAACCTACACACATGCTAATAAGCTTACCAAAATCCAAATCCCCAAATCCAGCAAGGGCTCTGGTAGGAGTCAGTTCTTCAAACCCCACCAAACGGTTTTTCTTGTGGTTATAAGTTCATAGCAGCCTTAGCTGAGAACAAACACCCAGGAATTTAAACTTGGAGAGTGGTCAGTTTGGATGAGCTATTACCAGCAGGAGAGTGAGTTTGTGTGTGTATGGGGGTGGGGGGGTGAGAAAACCTGGATTTGTGCTGGAAATGGCCCACCTTGATTATCATGCACATTGTAGGGAGAGTGGTCACTTTGGATGAGCTATTACCAGCAGGATAGTGAGTTTGTGTGTGTGGTTTTTGGGAGGAGGGTGAGGGGGTGAGAGAACCTGGATTTGTGCAGGAAATGGCCCAACTTGATTATCATGCACATTGTGTAGAGAGTTGTCACTTTGGATGGGCTATCACCAGCAGGAGAGTGAATTTGTGTGGTGGGGTGGAGGGTGAGAAAACCTGGATTTGTGCTGGAAATGGCCCAACTTGATGATCACTTTAGATAAGCTATTACCAGCAGGACAGTGGGGTGGGAGGAGGTATTGTTTCATATTCTCTGTGTGTATATAAAGTCTGCTGCAGTTTCCACGGTATGCATCCGATGAAGTGAGCTGTAGCTCACGAAAGCTTATGCTCAAATAAATTGGTTAGTCTCTAAGGTGCCACAAGTACTCCTTTTCTTTTTCCGAATACAGACTAACACGGCTGTTACTCTGAAACCCCGGAATAGTACAGCCTTTCCTTTATACAGGTTGGGCCTTTTATCTTCTGATTCTAGGAACAGGTAATAAGTAGACAATGGTCCTTTCTCAGGATGTAGCTTCACAAGTCTGGGTTTTGCATAACTGGTGGTAGAAATTTGCATTTCCCTCCACCCCCTCCCCAACACACACCTCCCAGAATTTCCACGGGCAAACCACTTGACACTGTGTGCTCAAAAGTCCATTCTTGTCTGGCCCATTGTTCAATATAGTCCTCTGAAGTTCATACAACTTCCCAGAGATCACATTAATACATAACCTTTGCATTTAATACAGCGGACTCCAAAAATATTTAAACTTAATTCACTCCGGTTTTTCAAGGATGTTGCAGGAAATTGCCATATCTGTCACACAGTCCACAAACAGGAACCCGTCTCTTGGAATCCAGCAACTTAGGCACCTAAGGCATTTCTTTCAGGAATGAGTTATAAGTTATAAATTGGGCACCACCACTCCACGCAAAATGGAGGTGGTACCAAACTTCTAACTTTTAGCCCAGTGGTTAGAGCACTCATGTGAGAGGCCCTGGTTCAATTTCCTTCTCTGCTTGATTGGAACAGGGGGTCTTCCAGAAACTAGACTCTTTCTAACTACTAAGCTATAGTATATTATGGTGTAGGACCCCCTCAATCTCTCCTGTTGAAGCTGTTCCACTCGGGATTAAATAATGGAAGAGCGATTGGGCCAGAGAGTAAGCACACAAGAGCAAGCAAGTGGAAATGACTCTCGGCCAGTGATTCCAGCCCCTACCAAGGACACCCAGGTTTTAGTCCCCCTACTCCAAACAAACATGAGGGAGCCCTGCTTCAGAATATCCTATAGCTCGGCAGTTAGAGCACTCTCCTTCAAATTTTTTCTTTCCCTCTGATTTTTTTTTACACCCCTGAGTGATTTAGTTAAGCCCACTTAATTTTCTCATGTAGACCAGACCTTATACACATGCCTAACTTTCAGCACATATGTACATGTTTGCAGGATGGGAGCCAATGTATGTAACTTGCTTTGAAATCAGATGAAAGAAGTTATGGAAATATAAAGGCCCAGAGTGTGCTATGCCACACATGCTATTTATTTGTTCTATTTTTAATTTTAGGACCAGAATTTATTTATTATTTTCTTTAAGCCAAAGCACTTAAAAAGACTTTCTGAAATTCATTGTTTTAGACAGAAAGAAAAGAACACAAAGCGCTAGTCAAATCTAAGTGAACAAAAATTTACTTGTAACCAATAATATTCTTTCTAGTGCAGTTTAAATTCAGGTCTAGTTTAAATGTTCCAATTGTCGCTGCTTTTCTGTTGGTCCTGGCAGGGATTTCCATTAGAAGTGGAAAGAAAATGAAAATAGAGACTAAAAGAGTGGTTAATGTTGAGTGTTACACTGATTGTGACTTGGAAACACTCAAATTTAATTCAGCAAACTGTTCTGCAAGTTACTGTTATCCATTCATGTGTACAGCCCTCACTGTTTTATATGGTAGAAGAGATGTGAAATGTACTCTTTATATACACAACAAAACATTGCCTCACAGAAGATGTTTATTACAATGACTTCTTAAGCTCAAATATGGAAATAAAACCCCATCTGACTGCATGCCCCTAGTTTTCACCTATCTCTCCACACTGGCACCCATACAGGGCATCAAACAATTACAACCATACTTAGGCCCCTACCAAATTCTTGGTCATGAAATCTGGTTTCCCTCTCTACCCCTTGTGAAGTCTGGTGTTTTGTGTACTTTTACCTTATACTATACAGATTTCACAGGCGGATTTCTCAAACTGGGGGTCCTGACCCAAAAGGGAGTTGCGGGGAGGGGGTCGCAAGGTTATTTTAGGGGTGGTTCATGGTTTTGCCACCCTTACTTCTGCGCTGCCTTCAGAGCTGGGCGGCTGGAGAGCAGCAGTTGTTGGCCTGAGCCCAGCTCTGAAGCCAGCTCCCTGCCAGCATCAGCGCAGAAGGAAGGGTGGCAATACCACATCCTGCCATTCTTACCTCTGCGCTGCTGGTGGCAGCTCTGCCTTCAGAGCTGGGCTCCCAGCCAGCAGCAGGCCCTCACCACAGAAGTACGGGCAGTACCAGAACCTCCCCTACAATAACCTTCCAACCCCCCACCCCCCACACTCCTTTTTGGGTCTGGAACCCTACAATTACAACACTGTGAAATTTCAGATTTAAATAGTTGAAATAATGAAATTTACTATTTTAAAAATCCTATATTCGTGAAATTGACCAAAATGAACTGTGAATTTGGTAGGGCCCTACCCCTACTTGATGGGGACCACATCCTGAAAGAAATCTTTGCTGAACACCCTCTTTTGGCCTTCAAACAGTCCTCCCAACCTCTCCAAGCTCATCATCAGAAGCAAGTTTCCCACAGACAAGAACACACCAACTGACAGTGTCACCAGAACCTGCCAGAACAACAGATTGAAAACTTGTAGATATAGCTCCATTGCTATGATGATCAATACCCCCTGAACATACCTTTCAAGATCTATGCATCCTACATGTGCCTATCACCACATGTGTTGAACTTCATTCAGTGCACTAAATACCCCGATAACAATCGTCGGTGAAACCAGACAATCATTATGCTCTCAAATGAACTCACACAGAAAAATGATAAAAAAACCCAAAAACACCATGTCACCAGTGGGTGAACACTTTTCAGAAAAAAGAAAAGGAGTACTTGTGGCACCTTAGAGACTAACCAATTTATTAGAGCATAAGCTTTCGTGAGCTCGAAAGCTTATGCTCTAATAAATTGGTTAGTCTCTAAGGTGCCACAGGTACTCCTTTTCTTTTTGCGAATACAGACTAACACGGCTGTTACTCTGAAACTTTTCAGAAAGTGATCACTCCATATCTGACTTCAGTCCTCAACCTCAAAGGAAACCCACACAACACCTTTACAAGATGAGCTTGTAAATTCATAACTTCGCTAGACAGTAAAACTCATGGACTGAGCAAAGACACTGGATTTATGCCATATTACCACACTCTATAACCCACTAACTCCCCTCCCACTAGGTTCCCCCCCTCTTTCTCCTTTCCCCACTAGGACTGGAGAGGTGTTAACTGGCTACTTCACCTTGAATGGTCCCTTGAAATATGTGTTAACTATTTGTGCTACACAATTATATTCCACCTCCTATTTAGGTGTGACACTCTGAGTACATTTCCCAGACCTGAAGAAGAGCTCTGCATAAACTCAAAAGTTTGTCTCTCTCACCAACAGAAGTTGGGTCCAATAAAAGATATTAATGTACCCACCTTGTCTCTTTATTAAGCTAATCATATTAGAATGGAATGAATGTCTAAGTCCCAGCACCTTGTCTCTGAGTGCAAAAGAACACCAAACTTATGGAATGTGATAGCTTTTAATCAGACCTAAAAACGATATGCCACAATGATATTCCTCAATGTTCTAAGGCAGTGCGGCAAAAGAGACTGCAGCTGCATGAGAAGAAAGAAGATCCCTTACTGCCAATATGGAATGGATGTGATATATAAAGCACAGATCTGTCATATATTCCCACCCCGTACTCTTATTTTTCCATCCTTTTTTTTACATTAGCTCTGGGGGAATCAGATATTGTATTTTCCTGTGTTCTACACCAGTTGTTGACAGAAGATAAATAAGTAATAATAATGATAATAAACATAATTAAACCTTAGGATCTGAGTTTAGGACAAATGATAATCACTTTTTAACTTTATTTGTAGTTAATGAAAATAGAACCAAAGAAGTCATGTAAACATTCCTTTTATTTGTAACCCAAATGTAATTCTATTGGACTCCAGCTATAGCTTTGGTCACACATCCATACAATTTGTTTTTCCTTTGGAGCCCTGGTATGCTCTGTCCCTCTAGGCCAATTAAGCATAGATATCACCTTATGCAAGAAACAGATGAAGAAGCCACATGTCTGTGCTGCAACCAAGATAAGTCATCATTTCTGCTGTTTATCTCAGATCCTCCCCATGGATTTTCTGGGAGGGTTTTGCCTTGAAACATTGCATTTTTGAACCCTTTAATTTATGCAGAGAAGATGCTCTTGTGAAAGATAATATTGTGCAATTATCTATAGTTATTACTATAATAGTGAAATAGTGATCTAAATAATTATACTACTAACGCTAGAATTTCATTGGTGGAGGGCAACTCTGGTATTAACAATGCACTTTAACACACTGTTTCCATGGTTTATTAATCGCTCACTCAAAATCAAGTACCGATTTAATGATTCAATGACCATAAACACCCCTTCCTATATCATTAGATCCAAAATTTCTTAATAGCAGAAAGTTCTAATTATGATGCTTATTCTCCTTGTGATAAACATTTGTTAGTAGGATTTACAGCAGGGATTGGCAACCTTTCAGAAGTGGTGTTCATATATTCACTCTAATTTAAGGTTTTGCGTGTCAGTAATACATTTTAACGTTTTTAAAAGGTCTCTTTCTATGTCTATAATATATAACTAAACTATTGTTGTATGTAAAGTAAACAAGGTTTTTAAAATGTTTAAGAAGCTTCATTTAAAATTAAATTAAAATGCAGAGCCCGCTGGACCAGTGGCCAGGACTGAAAATCAGCTCACGTGCCATAGGTTGCCTACCCCTGATTTACAGTCGTGCAAAGATACTGAGGGGGAACAGAATCCTAAATGTGCAAAAAAATGCTTTCTGCTTCTGAACTCATTATTTATGTTGCAAAAACTTGAGAATTTCTTATCTTTGTGGCAGTCTGTTTATAATCACTACTGTTTTGCTAAGCAATAATATTAATGATCAGACAAGGTTCCAGGTTGACCCTGGAGAATGATATAATTTATTTATCCACAAAACCATACCAACTTCCCTGCCCTGTCCCATCAAAATGCCCAGATCATGATTTGGCTGAATATCTTTTGCATATCCTGTTTGTACATTCAACACCACATCTAGAATTGAGAAGGCAGTGCAATTTCTATGCACATTCAGTCCTAGGTCTGTTTGTTGACACTAACACTAGTTTTGTAATCTGGCTTGAAAAGATTGCAGCGTCAAATAATAAAATAATTGACTATTGTTTCTCATCATATACCTTATTTGCAAGTTCAGGTAGGGACAAAGATTGTCTTTTTATTCAATGTGTGTACGGTACATAGTACAATGGGAAGCCAGTCTCCCACTGAGGACTCTCGCCTCTATCACAAGACAAGAAAATAAATAAAATAACAATAATTACACGGAGGGCTTGTCTACATGGAGAAAAAGCCCACAGCAGCTGATGCTCACCAGCTACTCCCCACTGAGGGCACGTCTACACTTAAAACGCTGCACTGGTGCATCTTCACTGATGCAGCTGTGCCGCTGTGATGCTTTAATGACTACTCACCAAGCCTATGGGACAGAGCTCTTCCATCAGCATAGTTAATCCACCTCCCTGAGAAGCTCTTCTGCCAAGATAGCGCTGTATACACAGGGGGTTAGGTTGGTATAATGACATCGCTCAGGGGGTGTGGATTTTTCACACCCTTGAGTGTCGTAGTTATACCTGTTAGCCCAAAACTGTTTCTGTTAGCCTTAAGGGATGGGCTAAAGTTAAGATGCAAGTGTCGGCTCCCTTACCCTGCTTCTATCATTAGGGTTTATTAGTGCTGGATGACTTGCATGTAGATAAGGTGCAAACAAGCAGTGTTTATTAACTAGAACCCCCAGCATAGGGACAGTAAGATTTAAACAGAATATAACAGCTTGGTTGTTATTACACAACAGTGGGCCTGAAGCCCAGAACCGCAGAACTGAAATACACGGTGGGAAGGTAAAGATAATGAAAGGGTTAACACATCACCATTTCCATAGGACAAAGGGACATGCAGACACTGGAAGGGAATGACGGACTGGAACACCAGGAGCAGGACTGGAACCAGGGGACAGAAGGATACACAGCAGGTAAACTATCTTGAGGTCTTCTTTCTTTCAGTCTTCTCGACTTGACATGCTGTCCTGGGAGCAAGTATGCGGACTCTGATCTTAAGGGATAGCAGATGATGGGTATCCTGTGTGCAAGCAGTACAGATGACAAACAGATGGCACCCAAGTCCAAGGGAATAGAATAGAATAGTAGGGAATAGAAGGTTGTACAGACGTAAGATAGATTAGGCCTACCTCTCTGGGGTGGCTGCCACCACGCATGTGGGCACACTGCCTGCATCTCAGATGGACAGCCCGGGGAGTTGGGCACTCCACCCTTTTATACTCTGCTGTTACTGGGCAGATCAGGTGGTCACCTGACCTGCACCTTTCCCACCTTTGGGAAGGAGAATACCCAATATGGAGGCCAACAACAGCATGGTAAAAACAAAATGGCCATGTAGGGCAAAAGGTGATAAAACAAACCTCTCCAACAATACTGACATAGGCCAGTGATATAGACCAGACCTAACTCCTCATGTGGACACTCTTGCTGCACACTAATGGCAGGTCTACCTTACTGTTTAAGTCGATCTAACTTACACTGGTCAGGGGTGTGAAAAAGACACTCCCCTGAGAGATGCAAGTTACAGCAACCTAAGCGCTGTTCAGACCGGCCCTATGTAGTGCTTCTAGTGCAGACCTGCCCTAAGGCCATGTCTACACTACGAAAGTACTCCGATTTTACAGAAGTTGATTTTTGGGAATAGATTGTATAAAGTCAAGTGCATGTGTTCACACCCAGCACATTAATTCGGTGGTGTGCGTCCACAGTACCGTGGCAAGCGTCGACATTCCAAGCAGTGCACTGTGGGTAGCCATCCCACAGTTCCTGCAGTCCCCGCTGCCCACTGGAATTCTGGGCTGAGTTCCCAATGCCTGATGAGGCCAAAAAATTGTCACGGGTGGTTATGGGTAAATGTCGTCAGTCAACCATCCCTCCCTCGATGAAAGCAACAGGAGACAATCATTTTGCGCCCTTTCCCCTGGATTGACTGAGCAGATGCCATAGCATGGTAAGCATGGAGCCCGTTCAGCTCACCGCAGCAGTTATGACCATTGTAAATACCTCGTGCATTATCGTTCAGTTTATGCAGAACCAGCACCTGAAAAACCAGGCAAGGAGGCGATGGCAGCGCAGTGATGAGGACATGAACACAGATTTCTCTAAAATCATGGTCCCCGGCAATTTGGAGATTGTGATGTTACTGGGGCAGGCTCATGCCATTGCACGCTGATTCTGGGCCCGGAAAACAAGCACAGAGTGGTGGGACCGCATAATGTTGCAGGTTTAGGATGATTCCCAGTGGCTCCAAAACTTTTGCATGCGTAAGGGCACTTTCATGGAACTTTGTGACTTGCTTTCCCCTGCCCTGAAGCACAAGAATACCAAGATGAGAACAGCCCTCACGGTTCACAAGCAAGTGGCAATAGCCCTGTGGAAGCTTGCAACGCCAGAGAGCTACCGGTCAGTCGGTAATCAATTTGGAGTGGGCAAATCTACTGTGGGGGTTGCTGTGATGCAAGTAGCCAATGCAATCATTGAGCTGCTGCTATCAAAGGTAGTGACTCTGGGAAATGTGCAGGTCATACTAGATGGCTTTGCTGCAATGGGATTCCCTAACTGTGGTGGGGCTATAGACGGAACGGATATCCCTATCTCGGGACCAGACCACCAGGGCAGCCAGTACATAAACCGCAAGGGATACTTTTCAATGTTGCTGCAAGCACTGGTGGCTCACAAGGGACATTTCACCAACATCAACGTGGGATGGCCAGAAAAGGTTCATGATGCTCGTGTCTTCAGGAACTCTGGTCTGTTTAAACGGCTGCAGGAAGGGATTCACTTCCCAGACCAGAAAATAACCATTGGGGATGTTGAAATGCCTACAGTTATCCTTGGGGACCCAGCCTACCCCTTAATGCCATGGCTCATGAAGCCGTACACAGGCAGCCTGGACAGTAGTCAGGAGCTGTTCAACTACAGGCTGATCAAGTGCAGAATGGTGGTAGAATGTGCATTTGGATGTTTAAAGGGTCACTGGCGCAGTTTACTGACTCGCTCGGACCTCAGCGAAACCAATATTCCCATTGTTATTGCTGCTTGCTGTGTGCTCCACAATCTCTGTGAGAGTAAGGGGGAGACGTTTATGGTGGGGTGAGAGGTTGATGCAAATCGCCTGGCCGCTGAATACGCACAGCCAGACACCAGAGCGGTTAGAATAGCACAGTAGGAAGCGCTGCGCATCAGAGAATCTTTCAAAACCAGTTTCATGACTGGCCAGGGTACCGTGTGACACTTCTGTGTGTTTCTCCTTGATGAAAACCCTCCCCCTTGGTTGCCTCTAAATTCCCTGTAAGCCACCCGCTCTCCCCACTTCGATCACAGCTTGCTTGCAAAGGAAATAAAGTCACTATCATTTAAAAAACATGTATTCTTTATTAATTGATTATAAAAATAGGGAGATAACTCACAAGGTAGCCCGGGTAGGGTGTGGGAGGAGGGTAGGAGGGAAAGAAAAGGCCACTTTAAAATTTGTTGAATGACAGCCTTCTGTTGCTTGGGCTGTCCACTGGGATGGAGTGGATGGGTACCTGGAGACTCCCCCCCGCATTCGTGGGCATCTGGGTGAGGAGGCCATGGAACTTGGGGAGGAGGGAGGGCGGTTAAACAGGGGCTGCAGCGGCAGTCTGTGATCCTGCTAACGTTCATGAACCTCCACCAGATGCCGGACCATGTCCGTTTGATCCCGCAGTAGCCCCAGCGTTGCCTCATGCCTCCTCTGATCTTCCTGCCACCACCTCTCCTTACGTTCATTGGCCACTGTCCTGTACGCTACTATTGTGTCCCTCCACACATTCTGCTGAGCTCTGTCAGTGCCGGACGACTGCAAGAGCTCAGAGAACATGTCATTGCGCGGGCGTTTTTTTTCGCCGCCTTATCTGAGATAAAGACGGAGGAGGGAGGCTTGAAACATTTGCAGCTGCTGGAGGAAAAAAAGGGAGTGAAGTATTTAAAAAGATAAATTTTATAGAACAATGGCTATACTCGGTGAACAACACTATTCACATTACATAGCACATAGTGATTTTGGTACAAGGTCGCATTTTGCATCTTATATTGAGTGCCTGCGGCTTTGGTGTTAGAGATCACACACGCAGGGCTGGGCAACAGAATTTGGCTTGTGTGATCTCTAACACCAAAGCCGCAGGCACTCAATATAAGATGCAGAATGCAGGCGGCCATGGTAAGCCATAGTCTTTCGGCTTCTGCAACCTTCATAACAGCAGTGCCCTCCTCTCCCATACCAAGCAAAGCACGTTGGCCATGAGTTGGCCACTTAGTGCTGTGGTTTTTCCTGTTAACATGCAGCAGCAGAAACCAAACCAACCCCCCTCCCCATCCAATTCTCTGGGATGATTGCTTTACCCCTCACCCCACTGCATGGGTGGTATCAGGGAAGATTCCTGCTAGCCAAACATGAACAGCTCAGCACCAATGCCCCCCACCCCCTATGCGTGGCTAACTGCGGGGAGGATTTCTTTTCAGCCACAGGCAAACAGCCCAGTAGGAATGGCCACCTCTGAATGTCCCCTTAATTAAATTCCCCCATTTCAACCGGGTTACCATGAACAATATCACTCTCCTGAGGATAACACAGAGATATAAAGAACGGATGTTGCTTGAATGCCAGCAAATACCAGGACCATACGCTGCCAGGCTTTGTCATGCAATGATACCAGATTACTTGCTACTAGCATGGTGTGGTAAAGTGTCCTACCATGGAGGATGGAATAAAGCTGCTCTCCCCAGAAACCTTCTGCAAAGGCTTTTAGAGTACCTCCAGGAGAGCTTCATGGAGATGTCCCTGGAGGATTTCCGCTCCATCCCCAGACACGTTAACAGACTTTTCCAGTAGCTGTACTGGCCACGAATGCATCCCAAGTCCTCAGGGCTACTTAATCATTAAAAAACACTTACTTTTATAACATGTATTATATTTAAAAAGGTACACTCACCAGAGGTCTCTTCTCCAGAGTCGTTGGGTTGGGAGGGTATTTCAGTCAGGGTGATAAAAAGATCCTGGCTGTCAGGGAGAATGGTGTGCCTTGTGCTCTCCTCAAACTCATCCTCCTCCTCATCTTCCCCGTCCGCAAAATCCTCAGGCATGGTGGAGAGTACCCCATCATCGGAATCCACGGACAGGGGTGGGGTAGTGGTGGCAGCCCCCCTAGAATTGCATGCAGCTCAGCATAGAAGCGGCATGTCTGGGGCTCTGTCCCGGAGCATCTGTTTGATTCTTTGGTTTTCTGGTTCGCTTGTCTGAGCTTCTTACATTTCACGTGGCACTGTGTTGTGTCCCTTCTGTAGCCTCTGGCCCTCATGGCCTTGGAGATTTTTTGAAAAGTTTTGGCATTTTGTCTTTTGGAACGTAGTTCTGATAGCACAGATTCCTCTCCCCATACAGTGATCAGATCCAGTACCTCCTGTTCAGCCCATGCTGGAGCTCTTTTTCTATTCTGGACTGCATGGTCACCTGTGCTGATGAGCTCTGCATGGTCACCTGTGATGATGTGCTTGCCTGGCCAAACAGGAAATGAGATTCAAAAGTTCCCTGGAGCTTTTCCTGTACACCTGGCCAGTGCATCCGAGTTCAGAGTGCTGTCCAGAGTGGTCAAAATGGTGCACTGTGGGATAGCTCCCGGAGGCCAATACCTTCCAATTGCTTCCACACTAACCCTAATTCGAAACGGCGATGTCAATTTCAGCGCTAATCCCCTCGTTGGGGAGGAGTACAGAAATCGGTTTTAAGAGCCCTTTATGTCGAAAAAGTGGCTTTGTTGTGTGGACGGGTGCGCGGTTAATTCAATTTAACACTGCTAAATCCGACATAAACTCATAGTGTAGACAAACCCTTAAATAGAGTTAGTTATACTTGTAATACGATATATAATTCTGCACCTTCTGGCCTAAATTGTTTTGTAGTTGTTGTGAGCTGTCAAATGGATGTTGCACACCCCAAAGCGGTAGCTGCATTTCAGTGCCAGTTAAACTGATTGTGAGCCTACACCCCGTATTCTTCATAGAGATATGCTTATGATATGGATAGGGCATAACTAAGATATGTTTTATGTAAGATGGATCATGAGAGGTATCATTGGCAAGGTTATGATTTACTGAATGTAATTATCCAATATATATGCATATATCATTTCTGCATCTGAAGTTAGGAGTGTTGACTATGTAATAATTACAACTGTGTTTTCACCTGGGGTACATCCACCAGACAGTATGCAAACAGCCTGGATGGACCATTAGGAAGTACAATAGGACTTTGAAGATGCTAATCTCCTTCCTTCCTGAGAAGTTTACTGGGATGCTGCTTTGACCACGGCAGGGTCAGGTGATCATGTCACCTGGTACTGGACACCATATTGGACTTCTAGTGTTTTTCCATTAAGAGCGGGTGGGGGGGTCAAACTGGGAAACAAAGGATTCACACCATATGAAAATCCTATTTAAGGCTGGGAAGTGAGTTAATCTTGATTATTCTCCGCTGGCTCCCTGCCCAAGAAGGAAGACTGCTGAAAACACCTGAAGAAACAAAGAAACTAAACTGGGTGTGGGGGGAAGCAGGGGCTGAGCCCAGGTGAGAAAGGTCAGCCTGTGAAAGGAATACCTGGAAATTTAGGCTGCAATCAGGCAGTTTACCTTCAAGAAACTCTGCAACCTGCATAAAACAACGTTTAGGGTGAGAAATTACTATTTGTAGCCAATTTCTTTAATGTATTAAACCTAGTTTGCGTGTTTGATTTGCTCAGTAATCTGCTTTATTCTGTTTGCTATCCCTTATCACTTAAAATTTACCTTTTGCAATTAATAAAGTTGTTTTTTGTTTATTCTAAAACCCAGTTTATGCAATTCATAACTGGGGGAGAGGGCAAAAGGCTGTGCATATCTTCCTCCACATCCAGGGAAGGAGCCAATTCCATGAGCTTACACTGTATAGATCTCTATATAGCACAATACAATATCATTTTGGGTTTACACTCCAGAGGGTGTGTGCACTTGAGTGCTGGGCAATCCCCGATCTGAGTCTTCCCACACAGAGCTGATTGCAGTGTCTGTGTGATTCTACAGCTGGGCGTGTCCCTACCTGTGTGTGTGTGTACCTGGCACAGCAGGACAGGGTGAGGGAGCCCAGGCTGGTGGAACAGGTGGGCTCAGTGGGACCCCAGCACATCAGGTGGTACCGCAGAAGGGGGGTCCAACCCACCACAGTGGTAACTATAGCTACATAAACACATATTATAAGGATATTATGAGAATTAATCATTTGATGCTTATAAAATGTTCTGAGATAACTGGATGAAAGGTGCTACAGACATGTCACGGCAGGGCTTCTCCCAGCTTCCAACTGGTCCCCTTTCAATAGGTTTATTGTCCAAACATAAGCAAAACAAACACAGTTCCTCAGCTGACCCTTCTCAGCCAGTCCTTATTCAGCCAGTTCTGCTCTCCTCTAGCTCTGTTACTCGTCAGTTACAGCAGGTCCAGGCCAATCTTCCTTGGCACTGGGCACCTGGCCCCTTGCACCAGGGACCCACCACAGGAGTTAGCTCCACTCTCCTCTTCAGGCACAGCCTGTCCTTTCATATGCCTGGCATAAAGCCACACAATATGGGCATGCACATTCAGCACTATGCACCCTCGCTGTCTAAGCATACGGTTGTTATAGTCCTGCCCCCCTTAATTGGCCCTATTGGGCTCATTTACTCTGACTAAGGGGAGCTGGTCTACTCACAGGGGCTGGCTACTCTGTGACAGCCACATACTAAACATTATTACTAATTACTAATTATTATTGCTATCATAGTTATTGTAATTGATTACACATGCTAATGATTGGTTTTGAGGTGATTATAGAAATGGAAACTCTACTAGCGAATCTGATTGCTGATCATCTGCTCTGCATTTGCTAAGGGAGTTTAAATGATTCAGACTTCACAGACAGAGAAACAAGCTTATGTGTCATATGGCTGTTACAGATCCGTGTGGGCAGGAGCTGTGTTTTCCCCACACAACTGGGTGGTGCCAAATGGACAGCGTGGAATGCAGGACACAGAGCTAAACAGTCTGCATCCAGCCATACATGTGATGTTACGTCAGAGAAAGTGGGCATAAGGGATTGTGACTTGTGCTGAAGGTATGTGATATCTGCAACCTCTCTGTTACCCACAGATCAATGCCTAACATTTCTGATAAGCATCATTACTTGCTCCCCAAGACCCCAATCCAGCAAAGCACTTAAGCACAGGCTTAACTTTAAGCATGGGAGTAGTCCTATGGAAATCAGGCATGTGCTTATGTGCTTTCCTGGGGACTTGGGAAGCAAATATTGCTGCTTACATGAATTGTTAGAGATGGATCTTTAGGTCATCAATAGGATTATGCCATGCTTAAGTGCTTTGCTGGTTTGGAGCCCATATAATCTATTGGGACAAGCAGACATATCTCTGTCCATCTGCCTGTTGCTTATCTGCCCTTTACTGTGCTAACTGAGCATACACAAAATGATGTGGTACAAACAATCATAAAATCATAGACTTTAAGGTCAGAAGGGACCATTATGATCGTCTAGTCTGACCTCCTGCACAACGCAGGCCACAGAATCTCACCCACCCACTCTGAAATCACTCTGAAAACGGTGATATACCCACTTTCCTTGTATTATGTGGTGAGAATGTGCATGGCTTATTAAAAAGATATATTATTTACTATCTTCAGGAAAGCGGAAGCTTTCTTTAGGGTTGTTATTGTGGGAAAGCTCATGGATATGAGTCCAGTTCACTCTGCCAGTGACAAAACCCGGGGTTGTTCGGTGAAAGGGCTGCTGAGAAATCCTGTCCTGTTCTCCTGTAAGCTTCATGCTTGGCACTGCCCCTTATTCAGTAATGTCCCCATAGATGCCCTTTTGTGCTGGAGAAAAACCGAGGCAGTCTCTAATCAGAAATACCACTGGAGTCTCCTAATGGCAAATATTCATTGATCTGTATCATTTGACACAATATGCCTGTTGCTTTGCATGGACACTCCAGATTTCCTGTATCCTGTTTTCTTCTCAGAATTAAAGGGAAAAGAAGCAAAACGGCGTTCTCTGCTTTCTACCTACGTGAGTTTCGCCTCATTTCTCAGTGTTAGGTTGTTTTTACATGGGGGTGTGCTTTTATGAAAGTTAGTAGCGCTTGTAGAACTCTATTACATTTAATAACAGGACAAACTGATGACCTGCTAAGTCTCACTCAAGCCATCCACTTACTGTAGCTTTTTCCTACCCCCTCAGCGAGTTACATTATTAGCCTCCCTGCATTTTTCATCATTGCTTAAAAGTTTAACTGCTTTTGGATAACACAGCCATTTTAGACATCTTGTCTTTCCTTGGTATGTATTCATATTGCATAATTCCCTATAAAGTCGCACTCCTGCAACCAGGGAAGAAGACATCAGTTACTTGAGTGCAAGCATGAGAAAGAGATTTATGGTTAGATATTTTTGTCAGATGTGTGGCGCAACTCCTGTTGAATCTAATGGGATTTACATGCTTGCAATTGTTAAGATGATCAGCCCCCAACATTTTTAAGATCATACATATTAAACATACATTAAAAAATGAATAGAGAGAGCCAGATTCTCAGCTGGTATAAATCCATCATCTCCAATGGAGTTGCACTGAATTATACCAGCTAAGAATCTGGCCCAATTTATTTTGTTCTATTGTGTGTGTGTGTGTGGAGTTATGTTGATCTCTATATCACTGCAAACAAGGTGAAATATTTATTGGGCAAACTCCCTCCTCTGTCTGTAAAGTGGATGTCTCGTCTCTTCTTCCAAAGTTGCCCTTATCCCTATCTCTTTCGGCATACTTGCTGTCAGGTTGACTGGCCTTTTTCTATTTGCACTCCTGAGATGTGGTCCTTGACTTCAGGAAGCACTTTTCTGTCCAGATGGCATCTTCTTATAGTGGAACTATGCTCTTGAAATACAGTGCTCCACTGAAATGTGTGGTATACTTGTCGAGCTACAGACAAAGAAGCCACTGCATAACCTGAAGTATCAGTTAATAAAGATGGGTCTGAGCTTCTTCAGGATCTTGATCAAGATCCAGGCATCCATCTGGAGGAGTTCAGATCCAGGATTTTGTTCAGGCTTCTCTCTAGTTTAATATTAGGAAGATTATTAACAATAGGCTAATTGCCATGTGAATGTTTCAACAAAACTAAAATGAAAGAGTTGTTTCAAAAGTCATGGCACTGAGTTCTCTGGGAGCAGAAACTAGTGGTGGCTAGGAGATTCTCCTCCCATTTGTTGGAATGTAGCCTGATATTTTTATAACAATCTTTTGTTTTCAGAATTTTTATATTGTTGTAGAGTAAAAATGCTGTAAACCTAGATACGGTCAAAATCTAGTTGTTCCCAAGTACTTAAGTACTTTATCTAACTGGAAGATATAGGAGCTGACATATGTGATGTGCTACACACGCACTCTGAGATCACAACCGGATTTGCAGGTTTTTATATTTAAATGGAAATCTATCAAAACCAACATTTTGCTGCCTAATGAATCTTCCTCACAGTAGTGCTATTTTTTCCCTAAATTTATCAAACTCTGATTTGAGTTCTAGGAATACCTGCAAAAAAACCCCTCAAGCTATTGCACCAACCAGTGTGCATATTAATGCGTGAGTGCGCCTCCTTACCATTGGGCTAATAAAGACGTAAGAGCTCAATCAATTTGGCAGGAGGAAGCAACCCTTATCCTGCATCAGTTCCTCCCAGCAAAAACAGCACTACTATTAGGAACCCTCCTGAGGCTAAAAAATTCTGTCTTTGATGAATTGGCTTTGTAATACATTGAGAAGTAGACACACTGCAAGGGTAAGTGAATAAGATGAAGGAAGAGGACAGGACAAATCAGTGAGGCAAGCAGCTCACATTGTTAATTGAATCTGATATATCTTCCCCCCAAAAGTCATCTGCTTGGCTACAGAGAGCAGAAATTAAATGGAAGGTTGTTCCTTTGACAGACGCCTTTTTTATATCATACAAGCTTTGTGGCACTGAGTAACAACACTGGCAGCTCGACATAATTTTAAAGTCTGCAATAACATAGCTATCATGTTTACTTCTATCTTCCACAATAGATGTGCAAGACGTAGAATAAGGGACAATCCATGGATTATATAGAGAATCCTCCACTAGCAAGGAGACAGAATGGGTTTTTATACTCTCTACTCTAATTTGTATTGTTCTGTGATAGATGAATAGAAAATACTTGGTTGAATACATCAACAGTAATAATTTGCCGTCGGTGGGCTTAGCCCTCATCCTCCATTTTATCATTATTAATTAATATTTACTAGTTGTTAGGCAGTAAAAATGTGATTGGCATTGTACGAGGCACAGCGAAGACCCTAAAAAGCTTACAGTCTAAAAGATGGATACATTGAAGACGGAATACAGTAGGATACCCAAAGGAAGATTTTTTTTTCCAAAATATTTTCAATCTACTTCTCAGCGGCATCATAAAAGGGTCTTTAAGAAGCATTTGAATGAGGAAATGGCAGTGATTTGGCAAACTGGAGTTGGAACGATCTTCCATGCATAAGGGACAGGTGAAAAAGATAGAGAACTAGCAGTGGGATAAAGAAATAACCAGGATGCCAAAGCTGGCATTGTTGGCTGAGTAGAGGGCATGAGGGAATCTGATGAGAGACAAGGTCTTAGATGGAGTACAGTTGTTCAGGGCCTTGAAGGTGAGGATTTAAATTAAATCTTTATATGGTGGACAAGGGAGATCTACTGAAGGGGTTCAAAGAGGGGACATGGTCAGACTGATGATGAGGTAGATCATTTTAATGTTCATGCTTTGGACAGACTGGGGCAGGTGATGTGAGTGTCAGGGAGGTTAGAGAAGAGAAAGATATAGTAATTGTGAGGAGATGCAATCAAAACATGGATGAGTACTTTAGGGGAGGAGGGGTCAGAGGACTTGTCTACACTACCGTGGTAAGTTGACCAAAGTTACGCTACTCCAGCTATGTGAATAAAGTAGCTGGAGTAGACATAGCTTAGGTCAACTTACTGCAGTGTCTACACTGTGCTGCGTCGACGGGAAACAGCAGCATCGATACCCAGTAAGTGTAGATAGGGCAAGAGTTTTTAATTGTTGTGGAGGAAGAAAAATATCATGGATATATGCGAAGAAGAGGGAGAATTTTACATGGAGAAAGTAGTCATAGTCCATGTTTTACAATTCAGTGGGATACATGTAACCATGGATATCTCAGAGCATGGGCACTCTTGTTTTACATGCTGTTAAGAAGTTTTAGAGCTCTGAATTCCATTTGGCAGTGGGCCCCCTGCAAGTCCATTCTCTAAACCCTGAACCTGTGACTAAGAAATAGCCTTTCAGTGTGCATTCTCCTCAAAAGAGAATGTGAGGGGATTTGGGAATTGGAGACAATTCTAATTTGCTCCAGATAAATAAATAAACCGGCACAAGGTGTTTTGTAGAACCGACAGTCACCACCCAATTTCAATCTCCTCCCAATTCCCAAACCCTGAATTAAACCTGTTGCCCCTTTGATACACTTGAGTCTGTTGGGACTAGGGAATGAATATGTAAAAGCAAAACCCAAATCCAGGTATCCTTCCTGGTGCAGTGCTCTTTTCAATCAATCCAACACAGAGGCTGAATCTTAACATCCCAGACTTACACACCCTTTACAATTTATTATATAACTAGATATAATTCTGTTGAGAAATGAGAGAGCTGTGGACAAATTAATCCTTTTGGCACTGGGATCGCACACATGAAACTGATACAGTTTTTTTTGGAGTTCAGTAGTGATACATATTGATTTTCTCTTATAACTCCTGAGCCATTTAGCTTGCAGTTATAATGTTAAAGAATTAGAGCCCAATCCATAAAATGATGTTTGAATTCTTTCCAGATGACTATCCTAGCCTCTCTATGCTCAAAAGATACAAAAGTCAGAATATATCTATTTATTTATTTATTCATTTACTCTCTTCAGTGTATAAAAAACCTTCCTTTCGCTGTCTGGCAAGTTCACACACAGTTCTTAGGAAAGGGGACATTGGGGGAAGGTGACGGTTGCAGAGTCAGCAGTGCTGGTGTGCTGGGATGTGCAATATGTAAAAAAAAAAAAAATTAAAAGAAAAGCAATGCAAAGAGACACGATAAAGGAAAGATTACACCAAACTCCACATGTAGCTCCAGAGCAGGTGAATGTGGTAAACACTTAGGAATAAAGACCCTATTTCCCACTCTTGTATAAAATCATGAAGAGGGGGAAATAGTTAATAGCTATTTAAAGACATCTTCCCTTGATGCCATGGGACAAGCTTTACGAGGATTGAACGGTGAAGACAAGGTGAAGGGCCAACACATCTATGGAGAACAGGGGTCCCAGAAAGCATATGAAGAGACTGTTCTTCTGTGTTTGTCTCAGGGCCCCCCTCGCCAGCAGTGACAGCATGGCTGACTAGATTGCCATTGGGTGTCAGTCACATGATAGCACTATTGGACAGGGGCATAGGAGATGCTGCTGCAAGGTAAGGTAGGTTCAATTCCTGTCTCTGCCACAGACTCAGTCTGTGACCTTGACTAATCGTGTAGGGCTAGATTTCCAGACAAGCTCAATGTGTTGGGTGTTGAGCTGCTTTGAGAATCTGGCCCTTCTTCAGATGCCTAAATGGCAGCTGAGTACTTTCAAAAATCTGGTTCCAATTGTGGGTGCTGAGCACTTAAAAATGTGAGCCTGAGTTCTGTTGAACAATCTGGCACCTCATTTCTCTGTGTCTGAGTCCTCATTTGTAAAATTAGGATCGAATTGTTAATTATTATTGTTGTATCAATGATGAGGGTGTGGCTATATGTGTGAATTCAGCAGAACAGCCTGCTGATTGGCTGGGAAAGCCGCAGCAGGAGGGCTCAAAGTGTACGTTATAGCAGGATTTTTTTTTTTACATATCCTGAAACAAAAGAAAGCCAAACATCTGTCCAGTCACACGAGTGCAACATCCTGTGGAGATCCCCAGCAGATCGCTGCCCAGGCTCTTGAAACAACTCAAGATGAATCATCCCCAGATGTGACACTGGGTCCTGTGTACTCTGGGGCAGGGATCTGGTTTGCAGCATGTTACTGCAGGCCCAGGTGGAGACAACATGAACCCACTGCCTCACTGGGAGCTCTGAAAGCCATTTGCCCCCAGCACTCCTCGAGCTCTGGGGAGCACAAGTGCAGCACAGATTTCAGCTTCGTCTCCCTTCTATGCCTTGCCAGCTCTGCTGGTGAGAAGAGTCCTGCTCATGTCTCATGGTTCTTCGTCCTGTTTAGAGATGCTACTACTGGCCATGGCATTGGCCCTGCGGAATGCAATGACTCCCGTTGTGTTCAGCCCTTTTACGGGGTGAGATGCAGGGACAATGCTCTTTGCTCCCATCCCTCCTTTGCCCACTAATAGAGTAGCCCTTAGTCATGCTGTGTAGCTGCCTGTTTACTGTAGATGCATTTAGCAGAGCTGACAGTTACTTTGGGCCCATCTACACTGTGATAGGTATGATGCTGTAGCACACAGGCAGATTGTCCACCAGATGGTACAGCCTACTCTTTGAGAAATATTTGAAAGGGCAACAAAATACAGCAGGAGCCATTTGACAGTCCACATGGTTAGTGCAAAATTAGCCAAAAGGACTCCATGGGCATCACAACGAGTGATGAGCAAACCTAAAAAGGTTCAGCTCAGTTAAGCCCTCAGACCTTTGTATGTTTATATAAGACTTGAGGTCTTCTTTTTCTCACCCCTCTTCTTTACATCCTGTCTTTTTCTCACCTTTCTTTTGTCCATCCCATCTTTCCTCTTTACTGTTATGGCTCAGGTTACTGGAAGATCTTTAAATTGAAACACTCAGACTCAGTAATGAGGTACATATCTGAGCTGCATTGATCATATTTGCGTTACATGGGTGTCCACACAGCACTCCAGAATTTTCACAGTCCTGTCCCAACCTTCATTGGTCTCAGTGCACAGTAAGCAAAATCCTAGGTACATACTCATCCCTCCCGACTTGACCCTTGGCCTCTCCCCTCCTTTAAGTACAACCTAATTATCCTCCTACCTACACATTTTTCAATCCATCAGGGGTTTCTCTCCTTCCATGTCATTAAGAACTCTTTTTCCCCAATGCCCAGTACCATTGCTAGTCCAACCATTTCTAGGTTGTGGTAATGGGAGATTGGCCTATGCATAGAAGAAAGGCTGGCAGGCTTTGCTGGGATTGAATGGCTGATGTTTTCAAATATTATATGCTGCCAGGTTTTCCTTCACAGTTTTAATAAAATGCATTGCACAGGGAGGCTTCATGGTACACACAATCTAAATATGGAAACTAGTCTAGGCTAAGCAGAGGCAGCCAGAACTGCTAAGACCCAGACGCAACATGCTGTAATATCAGTAAATGTAGGAGGGACTGTTATGGCTCTTTGCATCCCTTCACTGGCTCCCTCTTCTCTATCGTAGCAAACATAAGCTACTTGTCTTCACTTTCAAGGCCCTTCATCATGGCCTATCTCCATCCTACCTCTCATTCCATACTGAAAGGTTGATTCTCACCTCCAGTCACCCATGATCTCAGCCTCCATTGCCCATTTGTTCAAATTTCTAACAAATACCTCTGTGCTTTCCCCCACGCTGCCACTCCAGCATGGGAGAAGCTCCCCATAAACATCTGCAAAACTCATTGTCCTCCTTGAAAACCCTCCTTAAAACTCATATTTGCTACAAAGCCTGTAAAAATCTTGACAACGGTTAGGCTGCTGGTGCGCCAAGATCACAGGCTAGCATGCTGACCAGTAGTGTCTCATTGTTTTCTTGTATTCCCCTGTTGGTCTGTCTGTATCCACGTGATACCTCTTGTGTTATACTTAGATTATAAGTTCTTTGGGGGCAGGGACCATCTTTTTGTTCTCTGTTTGTACAGCACAATGGGGTCGTGGTCCATGACTGGGGCTCCTAGGTGCTACAATAATACAAATAGTAATAATAATAATAATAATAAATAATTAAAAACAGAGCTCAAGCCATGGGGGAACTCAAAGAAGAGGAGATATACAGGAAAAAACACATATGCAGAGGATAGAGAATGTAGGGACTCAGCTGATATAGGCTAAGGGATAGTGCTGAGGTGGGGAAAGCAGGGAATAGAGGAAGTGGAATATAAAAAGAGCATTGAGGGGCAGTGGGTCATAGTTCACATCTCACCCCCATTAAAATGGGCTCATGTACAGTTTGGACTATCCGTCTTTAGTTGAAACCCTTCTCATTTAGAGAGTCCCATGGGTTGCGTTCTTTTGTGGATCTTGGGTGGAACTCATGAAATCACCTATCACAAAGCAACATATCCACAACACAAAGGAAGCTCCAGAATTGCACAAAAATTCCAAGCAATTGTGTTTTAGAGTTTAAAAGTTTGCAAGGTGTGAAGAGACTGGTACGTTGAGCCCTGGGTACCACTTATCACCAATAGCCACTTGCAATTTAGACAATGAATCTGTGGAGCAAAGTGGTTGTAAAAACCCCCTCTCATACCATGGCATGGGCTACTGTGATGATCCCACACTGGAAAACAAGGGCTTCCAGAGGTGCTCCAGGCTCAACTTATCACCACTGCAGTGCATACACAGGCTGGATGAGCATCTTAAAAAGGCAGCTGAGTAGCTCACTTGTTTGCAGACCATGGAAGAGACCAGACCTTCAGCTCTCGAGGAAAGGGATGACTGAAGGTAGGAGCTTCTCAGATGCCCACTGCCCAGTGGCACCTCCGTGAGGAACAGAAGGTCGGATTCTGATGCACCTTGAGAAGGATTAATTCCCCTCTATTTTCTCTGAACTGTGTTAATTCCCCTTGCTTTTTTGTTCATGGATTAATTACTCCAGAAGGAGAGAGACTTTAAAGTGATCTGGCTGCAGGGCCAAGTTGCAGGTAAAGGAAGACCTACACAGGTATAGTGACCATTGTCAAGAGGTACCCAACGGGATGAGTGACTATGCCATGTCCAGCCACAAGGAGGCACTAACAGTGAGTGAACCCCTTCACAACTATCCAGACCTTGGGTCCAGCCATGCAGGAGTAAGTGGGCCTGGGCACCTGCTTACTCCTTCCTCAGAGAATGTAGGCAGGGAATGGGTAGAGAATTGATTTCATCTTCCCCTGGTCATTGTCCTGCACTGTTGAGCCAGCATGTTAGGTACTGCAATTTACTGCTGATATGACACAGTAGCAAATTACTAACTCCGAGGAGCAGGGACTCAGGACAGCAGTGTGATCCAGGGTTGTACTTAACGTCATAATCTAGCTCGATAAGTATGTTTAATTAGCGCTGGGTGAATTTTTTTTGGACAAATAATTTACTCGACAAACAAGGCAGTTCCAGGCTGACCAAAACAATCTGTGAATTTGGGTCGAATTCAGTGAATAGTTTTGGATGGGAAAAAAAAGGGTTTTTTTTTTTTTTTTTTAAAAGAAACATTTTGTTTCAACAGTTTTGAAATGAAATGTTCTGACTTTGTTTCAAAATGACACTTTGTTTAGAAATTTAGCTAGGTTTATTTAAAATAAAAACAAAAAAAGGGTAAAAAAACATTTAAAATGAAATGCAAAACCTGAAAAAAACATGGCTTCAGATTGAATTAAATGTTTTGTTCACTCTGAAACGATATTTTGTTTCTGGCAAGAAACAATGAAAATTTTCAGTTTGGTTGACCTGAAATGAAATATTTTTTGGATTTTTTTAGTTTGGCCAATGAGCCAAAACCACAATTATTCCATCAGCTCTATGTATAATTGATCTTAGACATACACTTGGTCTCTGGAGAGAGTCCATCGCTATTCATTCATTCCCTGCTGGCTGTTCCTGGGAAGAGCACTAATGATGGCTTGGGAGGGGAATGTGCAATTCCCTCCCAGCGGTAGAGAAGGCATGGTGTGATAGATATTGTAGCAGGTAAGGTTACTTTGGGGGGAAAGTGGCAGGACCGGAATGAAAGAACAGGCTCTTTCCAATTTTGTGTATTGAAGGACTATTCCCCAGCCCAGGGGGGAAAAAAAAGCCAAGCGAAAGTACTTGTAAAGGGCAGATCCTGCCACCTTTAACTCATGTTAAGAAACACCTTATTTTGCAAGTTAGTGCCACTGATGTTAATGGCACTGCTTGTGGAATGAGGTACTTCTAACATGAATAAGGGTAGCAAAACTGAGCTGTTAAGGCAGCTAATTAGTAGGATCCATAGATAATTAGAAGGATTTTTCAGTCAAACATGTTAAAAAGCATTTATCTTTGAAAAAGTGCTCCCCTTGTTCCTCCCATCACAATTATGAAACAATGGAAAAGGTAGGGGGAGGAACGGTTGTGATCTTTCATCCCAAGAAGGGGACAGTTTTGACACTGGTGTTGGAAGAGAGGAAAGTTTTTCTGGGGTTACTACTTCCTTAACTCTTACAAGTTGGAATATTCATAAAAATAAAGTGCACAGAAAGGAGCTACTGAGTGTCTTAATTGGATCCCTGCAAAAAATACTGCATTTCCACTGATTAAGGCAATTAAAGGTGCAGACACCGTTGCCCAAAGCTGACATCTTCAGGTGTCTCATAACAAAAATTAATACCACTGCTAGCTGTGCCACCTAGTCATGCTGTAAAGTAAATTAATTAGCGCAACAGAACTAATAACAACAGTTCAGGCAGAGTTGTAGCAATCTTATGGTTTACCATCAGAGACTATGCCGAGACTTTTGCCTCTCTGCTGCCCATGAGTGCAACCCAGCAATTGCTGACTGTAACATTTCTATTGTATAGTTTATGCTAAATATGCATATCTTAATTGCATTAGTCAAAATAATTAGCTAATATATTTTTGCATAATGACGAGGTAAGCAAATATCACCATAGCTCAGTGCTTCTTGCATGAGTAAATTTGGAAAATTAATAGACTCCCAATTTCCTAATTATCTGTCTTTTATTCCAAACTCAAACAATGAAATGCTATTGCACACTCCTGGGCATCTTGTAATTTAGTTTCCACCTTGAAAATATTAAAGCATCTTTTTTTTCCCCTGGAAGAAGACTGTGAACTACCCATTCCTTCCCTTGAATGCTTTTTGAATCAAGCTACTATACATAAAGCTGAGGATCTTACTAGCGTTTTAATTTCTGTACACAGTTGGGAATAGGAATTAGAATAAAAACAGTTTGCGCTTTAAAAAGTATAATTAAATTGAAAGGTATTAAAAAGTTAATTCTTTAGGCAGAGAAAGTGGGCAATAATATTCATAAAGCCTGGATGCATTTAAGAACTCTGAGCAGGGACTGTTTCTAAATGCATGTTTGCAGTATTGCCAACACTGAGCATTTCAAAAAACAATGAATCAGGCCCTCCAAAATCACGAGAAGGGGTGAAAAAAATCATAAGATTTTAAAAAATACCCTTTGGGGTCTTATTTGTCTTCTGCTGTTGTCCCTGGATGCAGGGTTCACATTTCCAAGCTTTTCTCTGCCACCTTCAGAGCTAGAGATGTACTTAAAAAAAAATAAAGGCTTTAAAAAAATCATTTGATTGCAGGCTCTTTAAGAAAGACACTAAATACCTCAAGACTGGTGGATATGAGCGCCAGGGCCGGCTCTAGGCACCAGCTCAGGAAGCAGGTGCCCGGGGCGGCAAATCTGAAGGGGCGGTACTCGGATTCTCGGCGGCTCCTTTTTTATTTTTTTCTTTGCTTCGCCGCTTGGGGAGGCAAAAGTGGTAGAGCGGGCTCTGCTGATGGCCAGAGTTAGCCACAGTGTGTTTGTACGGCACCCAATACAGTGGGGCCCCAATCCTGATTTGCTACTGCAGTTTAAATGATCAAGAACAATAAAGGCATAGATAATACTTTACATCTTGACGGGAATGGGATTCCCCTCTCCCAGTAACTGGGGTCGTAGGAGGATATGGGTTGAGCAAGGCTGGTGGAATAGAAAATGAAAGTGTTCTTCTGGAGAGTAGGGCCACTGGTGGCTAACTCTAAGGGAGGCAGGCACCGTTGTATGAGGATTCTGGCTGCATTTAACTCCCACATTTAACTCGCTCCTTCGGATACCCTTGATGCTACTGTAACCCACTGGTGAGTGTGTTTTACAGGTTCCCCTTGGTGCCTGGTCCACAGAGGAGATGAATGTATTACAACCACAGAGAGCTGCAGCTCAAGTGACAGCACCTCTGGAGGTCCCTGGTTTAGTCCCTAGTGGGTTGGCCAACATGGTACATCTTGCTTCGGAATAAGGGAACACATGGGATTACCCGTCAATAACCTGTCCCATCTTGCTTTCTCAGTGTCTTAGCAAAAGAAGCCTGCCCAATAAGAAATTTTAGCAATACTCTAATACGAGGTGTGGTCCACTTGCTACTGGAATCAGTTGAAAAAGTCCCATGGATGTGAATGAAAATTGGATTTGGCCCTCAGATCTGATCACTGGCTGATTTAAAAGTACTCTCCCTTCATCACAGATTTAGAGTTTTAATCCTTTGGAAAACTGATTTCCAGCTGCCCCTTTAATGTAGCACCTGCAGGGACCTGCCACATGTAGATGAGAACTTCATGCCATGGCATTAGCAGCTATTTCTGCAAAAAACAAATAGCACATAATGCTAAACAGCGGAGTAAGGATTCCCGCCAGTTTCCAAAGATATTCAGAAGTACTGAGGCTTAAGGAAAACAATGCAGAATCTGAGAAAGAGAGCTCTCTGTTGTTGACATTAACCTCCACCAAACTCTTGTCTGATTGATCCCTGGGCTGATGAAGCAATGTTCTGGATCCAGCACTGAAAGAAGTCGAGCTGTTTGTCAGTAAAGTATCACTGAGTTAGAGAACACTGCTTTGGAACCCAGAGCATCATTCCACCTGCAGGAATGGCATGAACTTCTATATTAACATGCAAATTACAGCATTATGGAATGGGTCTGTATGTAAAGCTTGTAGATCAATAAACATAGATCATTTTAAAACACCTGTTGGAATGGCTAAGTGCTCCTGCTCTTTAACCTGTAGATAACATACATGTAGGGAACAGGGACCATCTCTAAGTACAACTTAGAGCTGGCTGTATTTCAAGGAATCCCTGTTGAGGTTACAGGGACAAACCATCCCGATGAGTCGAAAAAATAGTAAATATGGCAGGCGACCAGCTTGGCTTAATGGTGAAATCCTAGCGGATCTTAAACATAAAAAAGAAGCTTACAAGAAGTGGAAGGTTGGACATATGACCAGAGAAGAGGATAAAAATATTGCTCGGGCATGTAGGAATGTTATCAGGAGGGCCAAATCGCACCTGGAGCTGCAGCTAGCCAGAGATGTCAAGAGTAACAAGAAGGGTTTCTTCAGGTATGTTGGCAACAAGAAGAAAGCCAAGGAATGTGTGGGCCCCTTACTGAATGAGGGAGGCAACCTAGTGACAGAGGATGTGGAAAAAGCTAATGTACTCAATGCTTTTTTTGCCTCTGTTTTCACTAACAAGGTCAGCTCCCAGACTGCTGCGCTGGGCATCACAAAATGCGGAAGAGATGGCCAGCCCTCTGTGGAGATAGAGGCGGTTAGGGACTATTTAGAAAAGCTGGACGTGCACAAGTCCATGGGGCCGGACGAGTTGCATCCGAGAGTGCTGAAGGAATTGGCGGCTGTGATTGCAGAGCCACTGGCCATTATCTTTGAAAACTCGTGGCGAACCGGGGAAGTCCCGGATGACTGGAAAAAGGCTAATGTAGTGCCAATCTTTAAAAAAGGGAAGAAGGAAGATCCTGGGAACTACAGGCCAGTCAGCCTCACCTCAGTCCCTGGAAAAATCATGGAGCAGGTCCTCAAAGAATCAATCCTGAAGCACTTGCATGAGAGGAAAGTGATCAGGAACAGCCAGCATGGATTCACCAAGGGAAGGTCATGCCTGACTAATCTAATCGCCTTTTATGATGAGATTACTGGTTCTGTGGATGAAGGGAAAGCAGTGGATGTATTGTTTCTTGACTTTAGCAAAGCTTTTGACACGGTCTCCCATAGTATTCTTGTCAGCAAGTTAAGGAAGTATGGGCTGGATGAATGCACTATAAGGTGGGTAGAAAGCTGGCTAAATTGTCGGGGTCAACGGGTAGTGATCAATGGCTCCATGTCTAGTTGGCAGCCGGTATCAAGTGGAGTGCCCCAAGGGTCGGTCCTGGGGCCGGTTTTATTCAATATCTTCATAAATGATCTGGAGGATGGTGTGGATTGCACTCTCAGCAAATTTGCGGATGATACTAAACTGGGAGGAGTGGTAGATACGCTGGAGGGGAGGGATAGGATACAGAAGGACCTAGACCAATTGGAAGATTGGGCCAAAAGGAATCTGATGAGGTTCAATAAGGATAAGTGCAGGGTCCTGCACTTAGGACGGAAGAACCCAATGCACAGCTACAGACTAGGGACCGAATGACTAGGCAGCAGTTCTGCAGAAAAGGACCTAGGGGTGACAGTGGACGAGAAGCTGGATATGAGTCACCAGTGTGCCCTTGTTGCCAAGAAGGCCAATGGCATTTTGGGATGTATAAGTAGGGGCATAGCGAGCAGATCGAGGGACGTGATCGTTCCCCTCTATTCGACATTGGTGAGGCCTCATCTGGAGTACTGTGTCCAGTTTTGGGCCCCACACTACAAGAAGGATGTGGATAAATTGGAGAGAGTCCAGCGAAGGGCAACAAAAATGATTAGGGGACTGGAACACATGAGTTATGAGGAGAGGCTGAGGGAGCTGGGATTGTTTAGCCTGCAGAAGAGAAGAATGAGGGGGGATTTGATAGCTGCTTTCAACTACCTGAAAGGGGGTTCCAAAGAGGATGGCTCTAGACTGTTCTCAATGGTAGCAGATGACAGAACGAGGAGTAATGGTCTCAAGTTGCAGTGGGGGAGGTTTAGATTGGATATTAGGAAAAACTTTTTCACTAAGAGGGTGGTGAAACACTGGAATGCGTTACCTAGGGAGGTGGTAGAATCTCCTTCCTTAGAGGTTTTTAAGGTCAGGCTTGACAAAGCCCTGGCTGGGATGATTTAACTGGGAATTGGTCCTGCTTTGAGCAGGGGGTTGGACTAGATGACCTTCTGGGGTCCCTTCCAACCCTGATATTCTATGATTCTATGAACTAAAGAGCACCCATCTGCAAACCTGATTTTCCTGGAACTTTTTTATCCCTGGGCCTGGAAGCCAATGGTTCTAAACAAAAAGAGAAGCAATGCTGAACTCTCAAGAAGGTTTCACTGGCATTCAGAAGAGGGATAAGAAATCAAAAAAGGGGGTTATTCTTTCCCTCCCCACCATTAAGAAACAAGAGTCTTTAGTCTCTAAGGTGCCACTAGTACTCCTTTTCTTTTTGCGAATACAGACTAACACGGCTGCTACTCTTAAACCTTTCCTACTTCTCAAACTGGTGAGTACACACACAAATCTTGACAGGTGCCAAACACCTCACAACAGGTGATGTTTGGCCTCAACTACCTGAAAGTCAATGGATGTTGAGGACATTCTGGAGAGCTGGACAAACAAGTTCAACATAACAGAGCAAATTCAATGCAAATGGGGAAGAGTAGCCTCACTCATCCGTGCCGTACGCAAACACATTTTGGTGTCTGAGTGAAGTACACTTATTTAAATAGTATGTGACAGTTGTACTCATAAAAGGTGTTGCCAGAGGGCGAAGTCGTCTGTTTTACCCACAGAGCAGGAAGAGCAAGGGCAGTATTTTCATGCAAACTCCTCTATGCTGTCCCACCTACATTTCCTCACCTCCTCCTGGAACCAAGACTTACTGCTGTCTTTGTGTGTATGATGCAGTTGCTGGGAAGCACCTTCTTTTGAGGACTCCATCCCTTTCTCATACTTAGCACTCAGAGAAGATGGGTTTCATAATGTTAACACTAGTTGGTACATACACAGCACATTTATTGTAATGTTCTTCATTATTATCATAATTTGCCATGTTGTCTCCATTTATAGACATAGACCTCTGGTATCATTAGTTCTTTTTCATTTAAGAAGGGTTTTATTCTTAAATGTTGGTTCTGTAGATGGTTATATAGTGAAATGTATTCATTTAATTCATTTAATATCTTACATCAGATATTTATTTAAACTGGGCTTCAGAGCACATTATTACCAGAATAGCAGGGCGTATCACTGAAAGTTGCTCACGACAAACCTTTTTTCTTTCTTTTTTTTCTCCTGGGTCATAGTTTTACAGAATAATTTAATCTGGGAAGAAGGTGGATACCATGCGCAAGTTCTCAGCCCAAAAGTGATTTTCTTTTTAAAAATAAAATGCAATAAAAAGATCATCATCATTTTTCAGTGTTTTCCTGCATTTCTGAATTTTTTTCATAGTATTTTCCCCCTGTGAAGCTAGGGCTAAGGTTGTACTGAAAATATGTATTGATAATTTAAAGAGGAAAACAACCTCAATAGAGTTACTTAATTTTAAAAAATAAGGATATGATTTTCCAAAGTGCTTAGCAATAATCTAACTCTTTTCCCGTGGAAGTCAATAAGAGCTTTTGAAAATGCCACCCTAAATTCTGAATACCGGGAAATTCAAATATGCACAAACACTTGTGACTTTATAGGAACAGAGAAATTGCCAGACTGGATCAAACAAATGATCCTTAGTTTGGAATCCTGTCTCTGGCAAAGGCTGGTAACTGATTCTTCAGAAAGAGGTACAAGAAACCCTGCAATTATGGAATAATCTGCCCATGGGGAAAATTTCTTCTTAACCCACATAAATTAGAGGTTGATTTATTCACAGAAGTATGGGAAGATTTTAAATCTTTACTATTATAATTATAACTTGGCATTTTCATCAGTGGGAATAGGCTATTGGACACAGGCAAAACTTTGTGATCTTCCTTGCATGTAGATCTCCACATCTTCCTTTATACTATTATTTATATTGGAGCAGTACACAACATGCGCTAGGTATTGTACAAAGATATCAAAAGCTATGGTGTTGCGGTTCAGTGATGAGACAGAACACAGCTTTATGCAAGCAAACAGGCTGGTCAGCGGAGATGGGCTGTTCTGCCCCCCCTGCCTTCCACCTTCTCCTTTTATTATATTTCTCCCCCTAAGCATTACACACTGCTACACAAAGGAATGTATGACGTTGATTCATATGCTTAGTTACCATCCTCTATCTACTACAAACCTGGTTCTCAGGCCTTGAGCCCAGGCTAAAGAAACCTTCCACAGTTGCTGTCCAAACAATCAAGTTCTCAGGGTTCATATCTAGCCCTTGTCCTTGGATAGAGCAATGTGTGCATTGCTCCTAGGAAACAGTCAGGGTGTGCCCCGCCTGCTTCCAGGTGGAATAGCTAGACATTAACCCTTCACTATGGTTTCTGTCCTGAAGAGCTTTGTGCCATGTTGTCAATGTGCACAGTGGTAAATACAATCCTCAGTGCTAAAGGACCCAATCCTCTAAGGACCCAAACACCATCTGGTAGTCAAAGTAATTGAGGGTGCTTAGCAACATTCAGGAGGAATTTTTTTCAGAAGCACAATCTTATCAAGACAGTTGGGGCAAAAATTTCTAGAATTGTGCATAGTTCAGCTCTGGCTTAGGAAATAGTTGCATTCGTAACAGACGTCCTGATTCTTGGCCAATATGTCAATGTAACTGTCTTCCATAGTTGCATTATAAAACTAAGTGCCTCTCTTATTTTATACATATTATAACTTTCTAGATACCTACAGACAGTGATCATAGTGGGTTTAACCTATGTTTAGTGTATCACTGTCAGTAACTGTTTTTGTGCAACTTCTGCAATTTATATGAACCAGCTGGTATTAGAGGAAGTGTGAAGATCTTTTTTTCTTTAGGGGAAGGGGAGGGATGGAGAGTTTGTGGGTGTATTTAAAGGTCTGTTGCGTGAAATGGATAGATTTTGTTGTTGTTAATATGTTTTTAGTTGAGCTGAGATGGATTTTTTTCTCTCTAACGTGCTTCATGAAATCTGCTGATACCATGGCACCTATTTGGTTGGCAGCTGTTATTAAACCTTGTGGCATATTTGCATTTTGTAAACCTTCACAACTGGGACTGCCAGTGGGAAAAGGGAGTTACACTGTGAAGTATGTTCCTGTCTTCCTTCTCTTCAAGCGAGAGCGAGCCGGTGTGTTCAGGAGATGTGCCAGGGGATTTATCAGCTTTCCACAAAAGCTCAGTAAAAGTGATCATTTGGAACACTGAGTGCCATTCTGTGCCTTAGCCTTTAGTTGGGTGCACAGTAGTTGTGGGGGCTGGAGGGATGCATTCAAAGTGTCTTCTATGCTTGCTTAGGGGCCAGGGATAAATTGCTGTCCCTATTCCAAAGAAGGTGTGATGGAAACAAGGTCAAGGCCCTGCACCCGATACATTGGCACCCAGAGGAGTATGCTGCACCTGATAAAGATGTGTAAAGCAGGTGTACTCCCTTGTTCTCGCCAGCTGGTCACTGTCCAAATCCTGCATCTTTCCCTCGGCCCAGATTCTCATCTCAATCCCAGTCTCCTTTTCCAGCTAGTCCTAGTCTCCCCATCTGGATTCTCTGTCCAGTTCCTAGTCTGAATCTCACCACGGCTCCCAGTGCCATTCTCCCTCCTGCTCCTCATTCCAGTACCACTTTCAGGCTCCTTGCCACAGTCTCTGTACCCAGCCAGTCCCATTTCATCCACTGGCTTCCCTTCCCGTTTGTCTTCCCTCCATCCTTGACTGGCTCTCAGTCTCCTTGCCCAGACAGCCCCAGTCTCTCTGCGCCAACTCCCAGTCCCAGATTCGGCTCCCACACCCCCCGCCCAGCTCCTTGTCCCAGTCTCCAGCCCCAAGCTCCTTGACCCAATCTATTCCCTCTGCCGTCCCCTTTACCCCCAGGGTCTGGCTCTTTTCTCCTCTGCATGTGAGCCAGGCAGCTTTCTCTTCCAGGCTGTCTGGGAGCGAGCCTTCCAGTGGGTGTCCAGTGCCACAGTGTAACCATTGCTGGAAAAAGTTTGCTCAGTCTCTACAGCCCTGGGGTGGAGTATACTTAATATAGATGGAACCTTCTGAGAATTCAGGTGCCAAGCTCTTTGCAAGTCTCTAGTGAGCATGTGCCAACTGAGATTGTTCAAAGGCCGATAACCTGGCCAAAACTGGGTGATTTTTCATAGGGACAGCAAAAGGCATATCCTTGATGGAAGGGCAACCCCTCTCCCAAATTTCATTTTTCTGCTCCAAAGCATCAAGGTTTCTCAATGAAACAGTTGTGAGATATTTTTAACATCATTTTTACATAATCCCTAATCTCATTCTCAGAATCAGCTGAACTGTTTTAGCTGGAACTTTATAAAAGAAAATTCAGCCTGAGGGCGACACCCAACATGGATGATGTCAGCTTCCAGGGTTAAAGTTTGGCACTGTTATAAGCAACTGAAAACAGGATCTTATAAGGGGAAGTGTCAGGCAACCTTAACTATAGGTGTTGCTATTAGCTCTGCCTATAATAAAGCAGATGTTTGAAAACAGGTCAATGTCTGCGAAAGAAGACTATGTATACTATATACTCATGGTTAAAGCTACAGAAAACAATTTCCTGCAAGAACACTTGCTAATTCCTTGGAATGGTTCACTGATGATGTTAGCTTATTCTGGTTGTTCATAATGATACAAGTTAGTAAGAAGTGAAGGGATCTTAAACCTCATGTGCAGTACAGCAGAGCTAAAATTTTCAGACTTGGGTGCCTAGAGTTAGGTACCTAAAATCCGTATTTAGGCACAGAAATAAGTGGCTAATTTTGAAAGGTGCTGAGTACCTACAATTCTCATGGAAGTGTCTGGCATCTTGAATGTAAATCATGGCCTATGAAAAAAATCTTCTATGAAACAAAGTGATTTATCAAGTCAGAAGAACCAGACTTAATGTTACATAAAGGCAAATTCGACCCCACTGGAGTACAACCTATTTGACTTCAGCACAACCAAGTTGATTTCAGCTGCAGTTGCACATGTGAATTGCAAAACAGAATTTGAGCCATACCATGTCTCAAAAGTAAAATGCCATTCTCACTAAGTTCCTTGAATAGCTTATGTTCTTGTGAAGTACCATCACCAACAGAAAAGCTCTGCATGTTGGTTTCTTCTGGTGAGACAAACAGAAGAGTAGTTATGAGAATGAGGAATAGCTTTCCAATGGTGACGGAGATACCTTCACTGAATGTGGGGGAGGAATATAAGTGCTGTTTGTATGGGATTGTTCCTGCCATTTGGCATTATGTGGTTCTCATTAAATACATTTGCCCTTTTCTTCTTCCCCCATTCAGACTCTTCAGAAGTTTTCATAGAGGACAGTACACCTAAGGACATTGGCCATGATATTTTGAACCCTTTAATTTTAAATCCAGGCTAGATAGGTAATAAACAAAGTTGTTTACCTCTCACGCTTGTCCAGTGGCCTACTGGAAATGAACTGATGATCTCAACACAGTTCCTAACTGCACACAGGCTGGCCAACATGACAAAAGCTACAATTCAAACAGGTGGTGTAAATGACGGTCCCAGCAGAGAGGTCAAAGACTGAATGGGTATAGTGGATGAACTGCCATCTCATGCCTATGTGTGGTCAGAGCTGACTGAGGCATACTGGCAGAGTGGGATGGAGAAGATGGCTCTGTCAAGGACTGTTCTCTGGAATTTCAGTGTCCAGAGCTCCTACAATTGCATCTTTCCTTAACTCTGATCGTAGAAAGACTGGTTGTACAAAATCTATTTGTGTTAGTGTAAATATCTTTCTGAAGATGTGCTGATCAGCTGTGTCCATGCATTAACTACAAACAGCAGAATCAGAGTGGTGGGTATGAGTGGCTGACAAATGATAGCATTCTTCAGAGTAGGCTTGTGTCATATGACCCCAGCCACCTTTCACATTCTGCCAATACTAACAAATTTCTTCAGATCTCAGTTCCAGAATTCCAACAGGGCTTTGCCTGGTTTAGGGCCAGCTGCTATGTTGTCTCAGAGATGAAAATTGTACTGTCAGCAATATCACAAAAGTGATTTCTTTATCAAAAGGTCATTACCAATTATTTTGTAAAGAACTGACGCTTCAGTAATTACTTGATTTTATCTTTTTTTATGTAGGTCATTTATATTTCATTATTGTTGTGTTATGGCCTATCTCCTTGCAAAGAGGCATATATTAAAACTAGCAACTTTGCCTTAGTCTCAGAATTATTGCCCTATATTTCATTTGCCATTTTATCTTCTGTTCTGGAGAAGATCATAGCTTGTAGTCCGTGCTATATAAACAAACACACACAGACACACGCATATGCATGTTCTCCTCCCAACGTTCCCCTCTGTTTTCATTTGCTTCCCTACAGATTTCACAGTAAAGAATTTTTCATCTATTTTTATTTTTGAATGCAACAGATGATAGGTCTCCTAACTCAGCTCTCTTGGCTATTGTGTAAGATGAAGCCACAAGGGAGTGCCCTACATGGCATTTTTTGGTCCTTTTCTCAGAAATCAACGGGACAGCAGGATTTTGATTCTGCCAGGCTCGCACATGGCACTGCAGCTCCACCTCTAACCCACCCTTATGATACCTACATAGGGGGCCAGGAAGAATTACAGTCCCTATGCATGGGAGGATGAAGGGACTGCTCCCTCTGTGCTCCCCCGGATACCCAGCATCCCAAAGGAGGCAAGGAGTAGTCAGGAAGAGGTGAGGCCATGTTCTTTCCCCGCTCCTCACCAGCTTGCTGTGGGATACTGGTGCAACCAGGGAAGTAAGCTTCACTCTGCAACAACAGGTAGGGACATATGTGCTTTTCCTGCAAGCTGGGGATCTCACGTAGGGATTCTACTGCCCAGAGGTAGAATGACCCCTCATACCATCTCTGGGGTAGTGAGGCTCTGCACTGCCTCGTCTTATGTGGTGGATAAATAGCACGATCTGGCCCTTAGTTTTTTCCCTAAATATCAAAGATTAAGAAACAAACAAAACCCACCCAACAAATACCCAGCTACTCCCCTGCCCTCTCCCAGTAAGGTGAAGAAAAATGTTTCCATTACTAATATTTCACAGTAAAATTTTTTGGTCTAGACGACCACATTCCTTGTCATTATTTGTAACCCTACCATTGCAGCTGTGGGCTAATGCACGGGGACCAGAAGTGACATTGATTAGTATATAGATGAGTGAAGTGCGGGCAACCAGTCCTCTCCCCTCTGGATAGTGGAGGCTCCTTTTCTCATTTCCTTCGTCTTGACAGGGGCAAGCTGGCTCTTATCTCTCCCCACTAGTCTAGTTTGTGGCTGGTGATTGTTTGGATGGGGTGTCTTTTTGGGGGAAGAGCTAGTCCAGTGGAAAAATCCTATGGGAAGCAGAATGCTTATCATTAGTTTGGCTTCTCATGCTGAGATGCAGAATGGAGTCAGGCATGCCAGTCTGGCTCCTGGCCCACTATCCCTTTCTCCTCTTTTATGACCCATCCCCTACTTGCTGTTGGGGTCTCAAGCACACAGGTTAGGTGGTTTCAGTTTCATATTTCCAGACTATGTTCTTCTGTCTGTATTTGCGCACTACAGGGAGCCACTTCTCTCACAAAAAGAAAAGGAGTACTTGTGGCACCTTTGACAGGGGAAGGGGAAAAACTTTATGCAGCCGATGAAGTGAGCTGCAGCTCACGAAAGCTTATGCTCAAATAAATTGGTTAGTCTCTAAGGTGCCACAAGTACGCCTTTTCTTTTTGCGAATACAGACTAACACGGCTGCTATTCTGAAACTTCTCTCACAGTGGCCAGGGTGCTACAGAACAAATGGAATGCTGCAAAAGTCAGTGTTCTTCACAGTGCTTCCCTGGCAGTGATGAAAATGGGTCTGATAAAGTATTGCCCCTGAGGCTGGCTTAATAAGTGTTTCAGGGCATGGCTGGCAGGGGGTTGTGAGAAAGGAAATGGAGGAGAATGTATTGCCCATTGCTGACAACTTTTGTTTATGATACCAGGATTCTCTCACACTGGATTAGCAGCACATCACAATTGCTTGTATTTTTTGTAATTGGCTTTAAAAGTGTATTCATGGGGGCTCTCAATATGTTGTATTAGGGGGAATCATTCAAGTGAATTGTTAGAGCTGAGCAAGTAATTTTCCACAAATAATTGATCCAATGATTTAAGCCTCTTTCTCAGATTACAGAATATCCGTGGGTAGATCAGTCAAACACATTTTTTCTGTTCTATAGATTGACCACAAACAGTCCTCTGCAAGTATTCAATATTATTCACTTTTTGAAGCTGTATTGTTTAGTTGTGATTGGTGAGATAGATCACATGATATTACTTCTGTTCCCTGATTGTACTGAGCCCTCACACACTTCTGGGGTGAATGCATACATGGGAGTTTAATATTTGGTTTCTAAAGGCTTTTCCACACACAAAAATGTTACCACTTCAACTATACTAGTACAACCTCCCTAATACGGGTGCAGTTTATACCAGTATGAAGGTACAAGGCAATAAGCTGTACTGGTATAAGGCACCTTTACCTAGGCCTAACTGTGTATACACTAGCGGTTGTACTAATGAAACTACTTTGGTAAAATAATCACACTTGTAGCCATTATACCATATTGCAGGGGTGGCCAGACTGTGGCTCGTGAGCCACACGTGGCTCTTTCACATTTAAAGTGTGGCTTGCAGAGCACCCGCCCCCATTATCCATTTAACAGACTGGATAGGGGGGAGGGGGACTCTCGGCACCTCTGCCTTGCAGCATGGTAGGAGCTTCTGCCCAGTGGGGAATGGGGTCTTGGGTCTTCAGCCCCACAACACATGCTTGCAGGAGCTCAGGGCTTCAGCAGGAGCAGGGCTGAAACTCCAAGCCCTGGCAGGCACCTCCCGAGGTGCTGAAGCCCTGACTCCCAGCAGGCACGCCCTGGCTTTCAAACTGTTGTATGCGACGGGTCAGTAAGTTTGGCCACCCCTGACATATTGTTATACAAGTATAGAGCTGGTTTGTAGACCAGGCCTGAAAAAACATGTGCACTTTTTGGTAGTCTTTTATACCAGTACACAGTGAGTGCAAAGTGTAAAAAGTAACCAGAACAGAATGATAGTGTTTAACACCCACTTTTCACTCCAGTGAAATGGCCAAACGAGATACAAGGTAACAGCAAACCAGGCCCATTCAGTTTAATTAGGCAGCCAGCTGTCTATAAACCCCTATTTTGGCTCAAAGAATGATGTATTCTTTCAGGTTTGGTGGGATATTTAGTACTCACCGCTGGCACACCTTCTCGTTGCTCATCTGGGGATTAGCATGCCCGTTCCTACAGTTGCTCAGCCTGTTGTCTTAATCTCACCTTCCAGCACTCAGGGTCGCCTTCTTGGTGACTTGGGCCTCTGGCCAGGTCACTTTAGAAGATGGATCTAGACTGTGCTCAGTGGTAGCAGATGACAGAACAAGGAGTAATAGTCTCAGGTTGCAGTGGGGGAGATATAGGTTGGATATTAGGAAAAACTTTTTCACTAGGAGGGTGGTGAAGCACTGGAATGCATTATCTAGGGAGGTGGTAGAATCTCCTTCCTTTGAGGGTTTTAAGGTCAGGCTTGACAAAGCTCTGGCTGGGATGATTTAGCTGGGGATTGGTCCTGCTTTGAGCATGGGGTTGGACCTCCTGAGGTCCCTTCCAACCCTGATATTCTATGATTCATCTGGCATCTCTGGGTTTACCACCTGTCCGAACTGTCTTTGCTTCCCATGGCCACTTCCCCCTTTGGCTTCTTGCTGGACCCTGTAATCTCAAACAAACTTCCCTCCTGTCAGGAAGTGACTGCAGACCACTTCTCCCTGCAGCCCTCTTCTGTTCTCAACTTCTTAGCTTTATACAAGCCCTGCCTACTTCTGCCCAGGTGAGCTGCATCCTTAATTAAGTAATATTGAGCCCTGGCTCCCCTCCAGGTGCAGCCTATATGGTTAATTGGCCCATCTAGCCTATCTTCACCCTTTCAGGAATAGGATGGGAGTGAATGCCCCATCACATGGTTGTTATTATTTATTGATACAGAATCAAAATGGGTGTTATGCATTTTATAGATAAGCAAGCAAATAAGGTCCATTTGCAAGACAATTTATATTCTAAACTGACAACTGTAAGCTGAGATATAACCAACCCCCCCCCCCCGATACATTTAGTATATCCTGTTCCATCCATGATGTTTGTTTTATTGTTAAAACCATTACTATTTTTATTTATTTCTTGTTACGTCTGCTTGGTTACCATTTCCTTGAAGGGTGACCTAGGGTTTGTGAGCTGTCTATAACTTATTTATTATTTAGATAGAAGCATAACTGCTATAGGCCAAGGCTGTGCTCAAGACCTCATCCTTCAGCCTTGTCTTGTCTGTTATCATAGAATATTAGAGTTGGAAGGGACCTCAGAAGATCATCTAGTTGAACCCCCTGTTCAAAGCAGGACCAGTCCCCAATTTTTTTTGCCCCAGATCCCTAATTGGCCCCCTCAAGGATTGAGCTCACAACCCTGGGTTTAGCAGGCTAATGCTCAAACCACTGAGCTATCCCTCTGCACTAATACGTTATATTCCTTTTATGGTTACCGTTGTCACACCTTAGGTCAGAGAGATGCTTGGTGTGAGACATATTTAGCCCCCCAGGTCTTGGGGGGACCACTGAAATCCTAGTTGGGGAGTCTCCCTTGAGGGTCCATTTGTGGAAGCAGCGACCAGTCAGATAAGCCACAAATGACTTCCACAGTTCATCCCAAACCAGAGCATACCACCTTGGATTCTGTACGTGCCAAATATTTTACAGAAATCTACCTCAGGAATGTTTTAGAGAGTTTTAAAATTTTATGTGGCTATTTTCTTTATCCTTCTGCCTGTATAGGGATCAGAGGGAGCCATAAAAAGCTCAATAAACAACCTACAATTGCTTTTCCTTACCTAAAAATATCAAAACTCTAAAGTCTGTTACCTCAGGCATCATAGTAGTAAGTGCTTTGACCACTGAGACTTTGTAACCTCTCCTTTCCAGTGACATAAAGTTTCATTTCTAGGCCTCCATTAGGCATCAGAATTCAAAATTATTATAATGGGCCATTTGTGTAAACAGGTTACTGGAATAGTTGAAGGAGGCATGGCATTTCTTAGGTTCCTGTAGAACTCTAGGGAAGAAAGATAAGAATTATTATTATCATTACTTATTATTATTTCATGGTACTGCAGTAACATGTAGAAACACGAAACCAGGAGGAGGTACTCATGCTAGGCATTGTCGAGACACAAATTAAATGTAAATAAAACACTGGTATATTTAAATTGAGTAATGGTGGCTGTTTGAAAGTGTCCAGACGGTTGAAGTGGTTGGTTAATTCTAGGGAGAAGGATTAGTGAGTGGAGGACAGGTGAAGCAGTTAAAGGTGCATGCTAATGTCATTTATCACCTCTCTTATGGAAAAGTCCTCTGCAGGTGAATAGAAAACAACTTTTCTCTAGGTTATCACACATGAGCTACAAGAAAATTACCAAATTTGGGAGACTAAACTGAAAACCTCAGAGAAAGCTTAAAGCTGTGTATTAAATTCTATAAATCCCAGATGTGGCAGAGCAGCGCTTGGCAGACCTTGGGGGACAGGGGGCTGTATGCCACTTTTCTCTCCATTTGATTTTGGGTGTGGCCGGACCTCCAGGGCAAGTTAGAGCAGCCTCATGAAACTGCTATATGTGCTGACACATAATAGCCCCCACGGGGCTTTTTCATTCAACCATTCCCACCTCTGATATGCCCCTCTCATGTCCCCTGCCTACCTCGGAATGTCCCCTACTGTGAGGGATGGGGCAAAGGGGGCTAGAAGGGACTCACCTAGGGCTGGCTATGCCAGCTTAGGATTCCTCTGCTATAGGGGAATCCCCTGCTCGTGACTTAAGGGAGTTTTAAGTCCCCTTCACACCACTCTAGTGGCACTAAGGGCTTCAGAGAGACTGGGCATCTAGCCTTATAGGCTTTCAGCATAATTTCCAGTAGAACCCGATCAAATATCTATATAACCCTTTTGATTTAATTTAAATTCTAAAGGACTTTTTCCATAAAGAGACTGTTCTGCAGTTTATAATATGGCTTTACAATTTATCACCTGATAATGTGAGAAAGAGAGTAATTTTATAGCTGAAAAAAATCATATTTTCCTCTGTCCAGTGCACATACTCTAGGTTTCCCTGTGTTCACAAATTGTGTGCTCACTTCTGATCTTTTTCACAAGAACAAAAAGTAACTTTTCTTAAGCAAACAAAGCCTGCCATTTTTGCCACAAAACCAGTGTCAGATTCTGACACTCTTACAAATCAGTGGAGCTCCTGATAGAGGAAGGTACCATTCAGCATGAATAAGACTGGTGTAATCTGCTCCATGGTGAATCTCTGCATGTGGAAGAATCATTAAAAGGTGCCTTTACAGGCAGAAGTTGTGTAATTTCATCTTGGGGCAAACAAGGGGATATTTATGAGAACTATCCATTTGGTACACCTCTGCTAGGTTTACATTCCCCAATTATTTTTACACAGAAATTCTGAGTGTGCTGCATGTGAAAGGTAAAGTAAATGCTATGGGATGATCTTTGGAAAGGAAGAAGGAACGTTTCTAGGCATCTGGTTTACATGAAAATTAACAGGCATCAACCCAAAGCAAATTTGGTGTGGTATATAAATGGATGTAGAACAACTTAAGGTTTCTTATTATTTAAAGGATAACGTAATATGCTTTTAATTTCTTGAAAGCATTTAAAATGTCCTTAGGGACTGGATTGCTGAGTGGATTAATGCATTGAAAATTTATCTTAGGAACCAGTCTAAATTCAAACATGACTAATATGACCAATAAACATTTTAATTGCTTGGCATTAAAGAAGTCCAATAGGAATGAGTTTAGATTGTTTTAACCAAGTCCACACAATACATGAATCCTGGATCTTCAGATTAATTTTTATATAAACTCAGATCCAAGCGTACAGTAAAGAGTTACTGTGCACTTTATTGTTGGTAACAGAGAAGAAGTGAGGTTATAGTCATTTCTATCCATGGGTGGTATTAAAGCAGCATCTTTATTATCAGAAGCAAGATCAGAACTTAAGAAATGAAAGAAAGTAAAAAAAAAGTGTTTGCCCCTTTGGATAATATATTTAGAATCTTTGTTGGGTACAAGAAGGAACAAAGAATAAGCAGTTGCTTTCAGCATTCCATAGTCCAAATTCATAATCTATAGCATCCTGGTTTGGCTGCAGGCTGTTGCATGTGAGTGACCAGAATGAAGAAAGGAGCTGAGCAGTTACTACTCAGTTAACCTACTGTTAAAAATACAGGGTCAAAAAAATACTGTTTAACAGTTAACCTACTGTTAAAAATACAGGGTCAAATTTTGCTCTCATTTACACTGGTGTAAATATGTGTTGACTTCAATGGATTTACTCTGGATTGACACAGGTGTAATCAAGGGCAGGTTTTGGTCCATTTTTCTTTACTTTCTGTTTACTACGTCATCCCTCAGTGCACACGTGGATGTGCAAATTATTATTATTATTAATTTTGCAGCACTAAAATGTGTGCCAGGCACCTTACAGATGAAGTAAAATAGGCATGGTCCCTGCCCTGACTTGTTTGAGAAGTGGGGAAAGCATAAAGGTGGCTCTGAGCCACCTTTCTCTCCTTCCCACCCCGAGTTGCAACAGACAGCTTGGGACAGCTCTGAATAGAGGCCAACATCTTCAGGGTTGGCCTGATATCTAGCAACAAAATCTTATTCAGCTGAGGGTCACTGTATAAGTCTCAGACACTAGCACATTGCTGTTGTATATTGTCACTGATGACAGAGACTGGGCAATATCCAATAGCAGAAAAGTATTGCATTGTTTATCTCTCCTCTATTTTTCAGCTATGCAAATTCCCAGGAAGGGCTGTTTCCTGCTTTATAATGAATAGCCTACCAGAAGAAAGAAAAGGAAGTGGGTGTTTGATACCAGGTAGTTGTTCTACTTAATGACAAATCAAAGGGAAACAGTGCTAGCAAGCTAATTCTGTAATGGGGCTGTCTTATGTTATCATTTATGTTTCCCTAATACCATAACAGTATTTTTAACAATCTACATAGCATTTAATTATAATTCAGTTACCTGACATAAGTAATATCAGTTCCCTTTAATATAACAAATCTCTGCTGTGAAATATCTGAGTAATAAGACCTGACAGGTTGTTGTTATTATTCTGCAAACCTGTCTTCAAGGGTACTGGAGCTTTTAATAAACAACCCATGCTTAAAATCTAGGAATGGCCAAAGCAAAATCTGCAGTTTCACATGTCAGCCCCCAGCTGTCTGTTGACGACATCTTTTATGTGGAGGTATTTCTTATAGACACTCTGAGTCAGACTATACAGTGGTCCATCTTGGTCCTGACTATTTAGAACAAGACAGAGCACTCCCTGGTGCCACATAACCATATTAAAGATGAGGAGAGCTGCAATCTCATGAGAGAGAAACATTGTGTAGTGGCTAGAGGAAGGGCTGGCTGAGGGCCTGACAAATGCCAACTGAAGTCTGTGGAAAGACTCTCATTGACTTTAATAAGCATTAGATCAGACCCCAAGAGTCAATGACTTAGATTCTGTTCCAACTCTGCTTCTGATTCACTTTGTGACTTTGTGTAAATCAGTCACATAATCTCTTGGTCCCTCAGTTTCTATCTGTAAAAATATGGGGATGCTAGTGTTTGCCTATCTCATGTTGTGTGGATTAATTAATTAATCAATTCCTGTCATGCATTTTGGCTTTCTTGAATGAAAGGCATTACAGAAATGCAAAATAGAATGTGCTTCGTTATGTCAATTTGATACAATCTTCAGGCTTCCTTCTCTGTTGATGAACACATTTCTTCCTGCCTCTCTGATATCTCCTCATGGATGTCCTGCCACTTCCTTAAATTGCACATAGCAAAAACTACTCCTCATCCTTCTTCCGAAACCCTCTCCCTTTCCCTCTTTTTCTATCACCATTGATGCCTCCACCATCTTCCTTCTCACAAAGGCTTACAGCTGTAGGGTTATGCTTCTCATCTTTGTGATATTTTTCCTTGTTGCCACTTATGGCTGGAGTGACAACCCTCTTCCAATGAACCAAACATCCTCAGCCTCCCCTCCATTACTTTCCACCGCCAATGCCACTCCTTGTTGTCTACTCCTGCCTTTGTCCCGCACATCTCCCTATAACAATATTAGAATCTGTAAAGCAGAGCCACCCTCAGCCTCCCTTAGTTGGCAGGAAATTGCTCTGATAAAGAACCTTTGATGGTAGAAGGGGGAGGCAGGAAAAGGAGGCAACGAAGGATATCCTGGATGACCAAGAAAAATAAAGCCAGAAGAAGGAAGTGGGCAGTGGGCCTGCTGGGGGTGTTCCCACTATTACCATTTTGGCTACAGACTTCATGGCCACATTGTGACAGCCACATTGTGACAGCTTTGCTCTGCTCTGGCAGTGCCTGACTGTATGTGGAACCTCACAACACTGGGAGAGCCTCAGATGACCTGGAACTCATACACCACCTGGCCTCCAGTGCATGGGTACTGACCATAGTGTCCTGCTGTCCTAGTGATTACCGGCTACTGGAACAGTCCCATGGGTCCACAGGCAGCCAATGCCATTTACAGAAGTCCTAACTGAGCTAAGGCATTGAAAGTTAGCATCTTTCTACCCCCTTTCTAGCCTGTGCTGAGCACTTACCAGCCACAACTCAGGAGATGGCCCAAAGTGATTTCCACAGAGGCCTACAAGCCTTGGGAGCCAGTGTCTTTCTTTTAAAGTGGCAGCAAAAGAAGCAAAATGCAAACAGCTTCACCAATCTACCTTGAGTTGCAAGGACCCACCTCTGAGTGAGACAGGGTAGTTAGATTTCCACCTCAGTTCATTCCTCAGCCTCTCTGCTAAGACTGCTAACAAGGTAGTTAGTGTCAATTATGATGTTTTTTTTTTAAAAATGAAGAATCAAGTGCATGAGGAACAGGACTGAGACCATCCTCTTATTTTATACAGGCCACCAGACAGCTGCCAGATGGTAATGAGCCTTAATAACCTTGATCTACCTTTGTACTGAGTGCAAGGCTAGTGCCTTTAAAAGAGTTGGAAAATACGTGTGATCATCGTCTTTTGCCAGATGTGTGAGTGAAATTAGCAGCAAGAGACAACTGAGAACGAATGCATGTCAGCTCACTGCAGGGCTGAGAAAAGCAGCCTCAGCTCAGGATGGAGAGAGGAGAGGTTACTCACTACATTGTTTCCTGATCTGGCTAAAGCAAGAGCTACGGAAAGGCTGCGGGGTGTGTATAAGTCATCACAGTCAATCACAGCATGAGGGATGCTCTGTTAACAAATAACATGTAGAAATGACTGGTGATCTGACATATGCCCGAGGAAGTTAAGGAAGCAAAGCTACAGATGATAGAAACTGTGAGTGTGAACAGAAGAGGTGAGACACAAGAATGTCTTCAAGAAAGGTGGCAACAGCTCCGAAGTCAGATGAGACAGGGAAGGGATCTGGGAAAAACAGGAAGAAAACGTGAAAATGTAAACACCAGTGATTGACTGTAAATATAAGAAACAACCAAAGATCAAGAAGCTCTATACCCCGACAAAGAAGCTCTATACCCCTGACAAAGAAATAAAAAGCAAAAGGAAATTGCATAGTGCATATACCTTGCAATGAGAAAAAACCCAGCTCCAGTCACCAAAGAGCAATTTTCTGTAGCATTGCTCCTGATTTACACAAGTGCAAGTGAGAGGAGATTCAGGTCCTTAATTCATCCCCACAAATACCATGACTGAGAATGTAAACATGCTAATTGTGCATGCAAATGACCAGGTGGAAGCAGAAGGCCAGATTGTAATAATTGATACAACACATTCTGACAACAGAGGATTTGTTCAACCACTTGTCAAAAGGGCCTTTGGTAAGAACACTATTTTTTCCCAGCAATTGGATGGACTGTATAATAAAAAGAAAGGTGCCTCAGAAAATTGCTACCCTGATAAGCAATTTTAATAATATAAAAGCTTTATTCTGCTATTTTTGGACAATGTTTCAACTGCCTGCCCCCTCTGTCAAAGGGCATTTCAGCCAGATGTGTGACTATTGGAACTTTTATCATCCAGTTCGTAAACTGCAAAACTAAATATCTTGGGCGAAATTCAGCGAAGGTGAAATTTGCCATTGTATAGAAGATCAATGTGAAGCTTATGCCTTATTCTGAGGACGTATGTGGTGCATAGGCTTTTTCGTGGCCTTGAGTGAAGGGATAAAATCCAGCTTTAAATTTTCATCTGAATAATCAGTTGGGTTAAAATTTGAAAAAAACGTTCAGGACCTTAACCTTGTACTTTTACCATGCATACCACAGGGATAAGCTTTCAAATAAAGACATGGCTCTTTAATTAAGGGAGCTAGTAGTAACCCCTATATTTATGTTGCATGACATTCTTTTTCAATGAACTATGGAAGCTGTGCGGGATGAAGCAGCTTACTACTGCCCCATATCACCCACAGGCCAATGGCTTAGTGGAAATGTTGATCTTTTGTATGGAAGAAAAGTAAGGGGGGCCCTTGATCTCATTAGAGATTCCTGGGAGGGAAACACTGAGGTAAAGGAAGAACCAGTGACTGAATATGTTCAGAAGTTCAAGAAGGAGTTAAAAGACGTGATGGACATCGTTCAAACCAATCTCCAGGACAGTCAGTCCAAACAAAAGGCGTGGTATGACAAAAATACTTGTCAGCGTATTTTTGAAATAGGAGATTTGGTAATGGTGTTAAGTCCTGTGAAAAAGTATAAGATGTAAAACTCTTGGGAGGGACCCTTTGAGGTAGTAGAAGTGGCAAATGAGGACACATATCAAGTTAAAAAGCCCCATGAGAATGCAGTACCACAGCTTGTACATGTGAACAGGCTTAAAGCCTACCACAGCAGGGAGGTCATAGTAAACATGATCTGTTGCAAGGATGGGGAAACTGAGGTACACTCCCTCATTGATTTAATGGCTGAATGCCAAGACGTCTCACCCATGGAAAGCATGTAAATCTGCAGGGAATTAACACCAGCTGAATGAGGGGAAGTTTTATCAGTGCTGCAAGGATACAGTGAGATATTTTCCAACAACCCAGGAAAAACACACATTAACCCACAAAATCCTTACAAAAGGGCTCAAACACCCCCTTCCAGACGTTACAGGTCCACTGGCAAGGTGCAAGAGCAAATCAGTGCTGAGATACACAGTATGTTGGACCTGGGAGTAATTAAGGAGTCAGACAGCTCTTGGGCATCCCCTGTGGTCCTGGTCCCTAAAAAGGATGGCACCATAAGATTTTGTGTGGACTATAGAAAACTTAATGCTATTACCAGATGCATACCCAATGCCTAGGACTGATGACATGCTGGATGTACTGAGCAAAGCCAAATACCTCAGTATTTTTGATCTAACTAAAGGTTACTGGCAAATCCCTCTGGATAAGGATACACAGAAAAAATCCACTTTTATCACTGACATAGGACTCTATGAATTCCTAATGTTACCTTTCAGCCAATGCCGGTGCAACCGTCCAGAGACTGGTCAACAAAGTATCAAATAATTTACAAACTTTTGCAAGGGCATACACAGTTGACATAGCAGTGTTCAATAACTCATGGGATGATCATAAAGAACATCTGGGAAATGTGTTGTCAAAGCTCAAAGAGGCTGGTCTAACCATAAAACCCTCTAAATGCAAAATAGGAGCTCCCAAAGTCCCTTATGTAGGACGCTGGGCTGGAGGGGGACAAACATCCCCTGATCCTCTCAAAGTGGAAGCCATTGTGAATTAGCCTGTGCCCCAAACTAAAAGGCAGGTCCAATCTTTCATAGGCCTACAAACTATTACGAAGGTTTGTGTGTGGGTTCAGCAACATTGTATCCCCCATCACGGACTTGTGTAAAAACACTAACCCAATAAGGTGGTTTGGTCCGAGGCATGCCAAAAGGGTTTCAATAAGATAAAAACACTCCTGTCTGGGAAACCTGTACTGGCCAGCCCTGACTTTGAGAAAACATTTGAACTGTGTACAGATGCCTCTGACATTGGTCTGCGTGCTATACTGATGTAGACAGAGGAAGGTAACAAAAAACACCCTCTTGCCTTCCTAGGCAAAAAGCTGTCACCTATGGAGCAAAATTACTCTGTCATTGAAAAAGAATGTTATGCCGTAGCGTGGGCAGTCAAGCAGTTAAAGCCCTACCTCTTTAATAGAAAGTTTAGAATTCTGATGGCCCATTCGCCCTTGCTATGGCTAAACAAAACCAAAGGCATGAATTCCAAACTTTTGTGCTGGAGTTTAATCCTGCCAGAGTTTGATATGGAGATCATACACATAAAGGGAAAAGAAAACCTGGTAGCTGACGCTCTGTCCAGGAAAGAGGACCCTAACACACACACTGCTTTTGAATTTGTCTGTAACTATCCCTCTTCCAGTAAACTAAGGGGGGAGGTGTGACATTCTGTACCCTAGGGGAATGCCCTGTAACCCCCATTTTCCTCATTTATATATGATTGTGATCTTACATATAAAGCATGCCTTGTAAGGTATCAGGGGAAAGGTTATGACCAGCTGAAAGTCATTTCTCTATCCATATATGTATATCATTAATGCATATGAAGTTATGAGAATTGTGTAGTATGGTTGTCACTAAAACATGTTATAAGTTGGGGAATCAGCCAGATATTAGCTGCCCAGAGGCAACAGCAAGGAAAGTAACCAACACCTGGGCGGGATATCAATCAACCCATCAACAACCATTGTCCAGCAAGGGAGCTACAATTCAGTGACTCACCTGCATGAGGCCATACCAGGGGAATTGCCCAACCTTGCCTGGAGACTCAGCAATGCCCCCAGACATGCCTGGACTTGTGCTTCCCCAGCACTTGGGACTGAGGTTATAAAACAGAGGCAGTGGCTACATGCGGCCACTTTTCTCCTGCCCCCCACCTATGCCTCAAGCAACAAAGACACTGAGAAGACTGAAGACTCCAACAGAGGACATTGGCCCAGATTTAAGGGACAAATCTGTATATTAAGGACTGCAATATCCAGTGGGGTGAGAAAAACTGCTTAATCTAGTTGTTGCCCAGTCTAGTAGGGTTGAGAGTTTAGACTGCGTGCTTATATTTTATTTCTTTTGGTAACTAACTCTCACTTTTTGCCTATCACTTAATATCACTTAAAATCTATCTTTTGTAGTCAATAAATTGTTTATCTTTACCAGTGAGTTTGCCTGAAGTGTGTGGTAAATCTGCGCAGGTTTTTCAAAGGCTGGTGCATGTCCACCTTCCATTGATGAAGTGGTGAATTAATTAATAAATATGCACTGCCCATGTTGAGCAGTGCAAGATGGTATATTCCTGAGGTACAAGGCTGGGAGCTGGGGTTTTTTGGCTCTGCTGCCTTTCTTTGTGTGATTCCTTAATGGCTCTGGGAGCATTCATGTGATCTAGCTGGGTGTGGGGTTTCCATATGCAGTTGTGCTAAGTGATCACAGTGCCTGGAGGGGTTTGCTGCTTGTCACTAGCAAAGCATTATGAGAGACAGCCCAAGCTGGAGAGAGTTAAGGGGGCACAGTGGTCCCATGGTCCCAGGCTGCACTCCGGGTCTCCACAGGGTCTCCACAACCATCCCTCCATATCCAGATATAACTGCAGCAGCATATCTCCCCATTTGCCCCTCTGGGACAGGAGTTACCTTCCCTCCTGGGAGGGGGAATAGAGGGACAGATGCATGGGCCTCATCCCAGAGCCACCCCATGGACTCAACACCTAGACTTAGTGGTCCATTCTCCACTCTGGAGTAACAGCCATCTACTGTTGACAGCTAATATTGTTTGTTCTGTAGTTTAGGTGGTAGCATTCAGTGCTACAGGCTCAGGGTTCAAACTCAATGATGCTGCATAATAGTGGGATTGTTAGTTGCACATAATAGAATTTGTTTTTACCTATTTCCTTAACAAGACATAACCCCCCTCCCCAACCTAGGAAATTACACACAAAAGTGTATGTTAAAATAATGTTATTCTGGTTGCAAAATCAAGCACCTGAAAGCTAGCAAATGTCAGATTTATAGTTGCCTAGGTAATCTTAATTCTTCTCCCTTGTGAAGATGAATTATGATACAGTCATACCCACATGCTATTTTTTCCATACGACCTTGCCTCATTCAGTGCACAGGATGGATGCACCAGGGGCTGAATTAAGGTTGCACAGGCAACTGTGAATCTGGCATTTTCTAATTTACATATATTTTTAGATTTAAGGACTGTTATTGTAATATAAATTATATATTTTATATATAGTTAGATTAAGAAGGTCTGGTTTTGCAATATACATGACACTTGTATATATGATATATTAGGATATATACTATGATTTAAGAAGGACTGTACTTATAATATCATCGTGCAAACTTTTTAAATACAAAAAGTAATTTTCTTACAAATGGAACCCTGGTTAGATAACTTCACTATGGAATTTACACAGTTTAATTAAAGAAGCAGTGCTGCCTTGTTCTCCATGTACTACAAAATAAAGCAAATAGTTTTAAAATATTACACTCAATTATACTTATAAATCTTGCACAGGTAATGACCATATTCTTTAGATTGCAGGAAGAGCTGGACACTTATCTTACTCTGTAAGATAAAATACCACATCCATATAATGCATTGCTAAGCTTTCCTCTTCCCATACACGTTGCCCAGAATCCCATTTTCCATTAAATAATAATCATTGTAATTAATAGACTAGATATTTTATCTCCCTAATCTGGTTACAGTAATTTATCAAAGGTATGTAAATGAATGCGAAAAAAGCAGTTCATTATTATTTTCTAAAGGGTACATGTCTCTTGCTGAAGCATGTAAAATGTAATTCTCTTGAACTTAATAAGATACTTGACTCATGTAATTCTTGGAAAGAAAACCCATTCAATACTTTACTTTTTTAATGTCACACTCAATTTGTTTTACTTACATTTCTCTTGCAGTTAATAATTGCTAATGGGCTGTTTTTCAGCATGCACTTCTTATGACCATCAAAGATGCCAGTGATAGATGGATGGGATATAATTCTTCCCCTGGTTTTCATAACATAATCCTCTATGCCACCCTGCAGATAAATGAAACACATGGAGGGGATGCCAGCCTGGATAGGTTGTGATGTTGTGTTCTGCCTTGCAGTCTTATCAGTCCTCACCCTTTAAAGCCATGTGCAGAGAAAGAGCTCTAATGTGTGATTCATTAACACATATGCTGCTGGACCTCCCGTCTACTCCTGTGCTGGGCTGCTGATTAATAATTGATGTTCCAAAGAAATCAATGGCATCTCAGGCTGTACCAGCTACTCTACAGCTGGCAGCATAGCACATGTGTCTCGTGGTTCATCTGGGAGCAGTTAAAATACAGGACAAGCAGAGATGGTTCTGATGCCTTTGTTCCTGTTGTTTCCTTGGGCCATATAAGTCTGTTTAAAAATGATGGCACTATCTGGCCTCTTGTATCCATGGGTTAAAAGTTATACATTACATTTTACTGAACTGATCTGGCAGGCTTTACCAGTCAGTGGGACTTTTGCCTGAGCAAGAACTGCAGGTGTCATATGAGTGACTTGAATAGTTGCAAAAAGAAAAGGAGTACTTGTGGCACCTTAGAGACTAACCAATTTATTTGAGCATGAGCTTTCGTGAGCTCACGAAAGCTCATGCTCAAATAAATTGGTTAGTTTCTAAGGTGCCACAAGTACTCCTTTTCTTTTTGTGCATACAGACTAACACGGCTGTTACTTTGAATAGTTGCATGTGTTAAATTTCCAAATCGTTCATTCAAAACCAGTAACTGGAAAATATTCCACTGTATAATATACTTACTAATAGAGGATCTGTAGGCACCCAGATGAAAGGAATCTGATTAATGATAGTACCTGAGATAAGTGGCACTTTAGCCAACTTTAACTGTTGATGTATGATGACATAATGTCCCCTCCAATTAATGACAAGGATATAAAACACCTGTATTGAGCAGAGCAGATGCTGCTTTTATGGTTAAATGCACAGATGAAATTGACTTTTAAAGGTCCGATTATAACTTACTTTTCTATTATTTGTTTCTCTATTTGTTTCATGTGTTATGGGAAGAAAATGCACTCTAATCTCAGATTCCACACCTGTGTAAATAAGAACTGTATGCGATCCTGCAATTTAACTAAGGGTGATGTACATAGGAGAACACAAGGAAGATTTACACAGTAGCGAATTATGATGATAATGACCTGTTACATTTCTGTAGTGTCATCTCTCCAGAGGATCCCACAACGCTTTGAAAACTATCCCAAATGGATTTCCCAAGTAGAGTACAACATAGTAAACTTTTAGATAACACCTTGTCAGACTGCATGTCACATCCCTTTCCAGTGGCTGGACCAGCCTACTACATTAAAAAGCTAACGGAGTCACTCTAGCTCAGGGGTGGCTAACCTGAGCCTGAGAAGGAGCCAGAATTTACCAATGTATATTGCCAAAGAGCCACAGTAATATGTCAGCAGCCCCCCATCAGTTTTCCTCCCCCCCGCTCCCAGTGCCTCCCACTCCTGGCTCTTCCACAGGCCCTGCCCCGACTCCACCCCTTCCTGCCCCCTCCCTGAGCCTGCCGTGCCCTCGCTCCTCCCCCGTCCCCCCCTAGAGCCTCCTGCACACCATGAAACAGCTGATTGGAAGCAGCCCCACCGATCAGCACCTCCCCCTCCTTCCCCGCACCTCCGGATCAGCTGTTTCATGGGGTGCAGGAGGCTCTGGGGGGGGAGCGGGGAGGAGTCAGGACATGGCAGGCTCAGGGGAGGGGGCGGGAAGGGGTGGAGTGGGTGCAGGGCCTGGGGCAGAGCCAGGGGTTGAGCAGTTAGCACCCCCCAGCACACTGGAAAGTTGGCTCCTGTAGCTCCAGCCCCCGAGTCGGTGCCTATACAAGGAGCGGCAGATTAACTTCTGAAGAGTGGCATGTGGCTCTGGAGCCACAGGTTGGCCACCCCTGCTCTAGCTTATGTGGTTCAGGTCTGTGCTTTGGGGCTGAAGTTCTCGGTTTATGCTGTTGGTCATTCATATACTCACAAAATTAGGCATGTTAGGCAACTTAGCTGCTTTATTGTAAAGCAAATCGTAATCCTGGACTATGTTTCAGTTTGGTTCAGATAATGGTTAGGACCAATTTATCTATGGGCTATTCATAGCATCCTTTTTCTTTTGGCACAAACCTAGTGTGATGGAAACAAACATATTGTTCCCACTATACAGGTTTTTGGAGTTTTTGGAGCAGATTTTCTACATAAAATAAGAATAATGCTTTGCATGTTTGCAGTGCCTTTCATCTCAGGATCTCAGAGGGCTTTCCAAACATGAATTATTCATCCACATAACCCTCCCCCTCCCCCATGACAGAGTTGTTTTATTATATACATTTTTACGGAGAACGGAGACACAGAGAGGTTAAGAGATTTGACCATGGTTGAGCAACAGGGACTGGATCACGCACATCATCGCTTTTCCAACCCCTGTCTAGTACCTAGATCACATTTCTCATGTCTTCTTTTTGGTGTCTCATGAGGTTTAAAACACATTAACTACATATTGGCTTTATGGTGATTATATCTATAGGTCCTAAGTATTTCCAGATCTCTCAAGGTTATTGTGAGTCTTGCAATGTTTGGTGTTTTTCTTAAAGTCCCAGCTCCTACAGTCATGTTATTTCATGAGAATCTGAGATTTCCTTTTTTAAATAGGACATTTCCAGCCCTCATGGTAATAGAGAAAATTTTGAAAACATGTCCTCAGTGTATCCTAAAAGTCTAAATAAACAGAGGGAAAATAAAGAGAAACCCCCATTTAAAAAAATCTCTTGATTTTTAAGCCAATCCATGAGTTCTGAGGGCCACACTCTGATATTTGAAGCCTTGGGGTTGGCACAACTGGATCCTAACCATTTGTAAACAGAGCCTAAACATGGTCACTGGAAATGTCTAGGCTACCTCTTATCTGTTAATGCGGAGTTCCAAGTGTCCCTAGCTGTTTGTAAAGTTCCTACAGAATCTATATTCACAATTCTATGTTGGGGTATTGTACGCAAACAAAAAAGCCCCACTCAAGTCACACAGCCAGAGCCTGAGCACTCCCACCTGAACATTGCTCTTAACACATGGAATACACAGGGCCATCCTGATAAGGCAGTGCTCATGGTTTCATTTCTTCTTTTCCATCCCCATCTTGAGAGCAGGGGATGACTGACAAGGAGGCAATACGCTTAGACCATGGATGGCAATGGGGTACAGCTTGTGAGCATCTCAGATTGTGAGCATCTGAGTGAGCTCAGGAGCAAACCTCTTCGGCCATTTATCAAGTTGCTTTGACAAACTCAGTCCTGTTGGCCAGATGCATGGTAGCTATGACAACATGGGCTTTTAAGGGCTGGAGAGAGAAAGAGCCAGATTTGTAAAGGTATTTAAGCGCCTAGTAGAATTTCCAAAAGCACAGAGTCACTGATAGCCATTGACATCAATGGCAGATTGGCACCTAGATTCCTTGGAAAATCCCACAAGGTATCTAAATACCTTTACCAATCTGGTCCAAAGTAACAAGTCCATAGTCACAATGCACACAATGGTGTATTACATGTTATGTATGTTGGTGTATTACATCTTATGGACTGTAGCTGACATTTTATAAATGTATATCTTTGTTTTCTGGCACTTTATTATCTTGGAGTCAAACATTTTTAATAGCACTTTAACTTCACAGAGCTCATAATAAAGACACGTTCCTTGCAATGCATATACACTATGCAGTATTAATGATTTTATTTATTTGCACTTTTACAGTTGCTAAAAATGGACACATGTCCATATGCTCAAAGTTCCTTGACTTAATTTTAAAATACATCAAAATAATACACCAGTATAACTGAAGAGTGGCAGTACAAATCATTTCACTAAAAGAAAAGGAGTACTTGTGGCACCTTAGAGACTAACCAATTTATCCAAAGCAAATGCTCAACTCCTGCTCCGGAGACTCCCTCTCTTTTAGCAATTAGACAAGCCTAGAATATGAAATCAGGCAAAAGTGTAAGGAAAGGTGGATCCAAGCTGAAACAAATAAAAAGAATATGTATCGTTATTCTATAGTGAGCAAATCTCCTGAGCTTTGATATTTGGAAAACAGAGTGCAGGAGGGAAGAAGTAGACAGTACGCCTGGGAAGTGGAAGTCTTTGCTGGAATGGTACTCAGGTAGAGGGATACTGTTCCAGGTTAGGGAGAAGCATGGAAAATGGCATTAGGGTGGATGTGGGAGGAGGTGACAAAGGAAGTAACAAAGCAAGAAGAGTGGCAAAGGCCAGTGGACGAGAAGTTGGATATGAGTCAACAGTGTGCCCTTGTTGCCAAGAAGCCCAATGGCATTTTGGGATGTATAAGTAGGGGCATTGCCAGCAGATCAAGGGACGTGATTGTTCCCCTCTATTCGACATTGGTGAGGCCTCATCTGGAGTACTGTGTCCAGTTTTGGGCCCCACACTACAAGAAGGATATGGAAAAATTGGAAAGAGTCCAGAGGAGGGCAACAAAAATGATTAGGGGACTGGAACACATGACTTATGAGGAGAGGCTGAGGGAACGGGGGATGTTTAGTCTTCGGAAGAGAAGAATGAGGGGGATTTGATAACTGCTTTCAACTACCTGACAGGGGGTTCCAAAGAGGATGGCTCTAGACTGTTCTCAGTGGTAGCAGATGACAGAACAAGGAGTAATGGTCTCAAGTTGCAGTGGGGGAGATTTAGGCTGGATATTAGGAAAAACTTTTTCACTAAGAGGGTGGTGAAACACTGGAATGCGTTACCTAGGGAGGTGGTAGAATCTCCTTCCTTAGAGGTTTTTAAGGTCAGGCTTGACAAAGCCCTGGCTGGGATGATTTAGTCGGGGATCGGTCCTGCTTTGAGCAGGGGGTTGGACTAGACGACCTCCTGAGGTCCCTTCCAACCCTGATATTCTATGATTCTATGATTCAGGGAGGGGGGAAGATAGGGAGCAACTGGAGATGAGATGAAAACAATGAGGTCCATATCCTCTGTGTGGCAAAGCTATGCAGACCTTAAAAGAGGTTACTAAGGGTTCAAACTTTGAGTAGAAAGGGACAAAGTGAAAGGACCTGAGGAAGGATCAGAGTGGCAGCAGGAGAAGGTAGTACCCAACTTTCAAGCATTGGGTATTTGGAAGAGGGGAAGAGACAGTGCCAGGGAAGCCAGAAAAGAGGTTGATGAAATCCATACAAGGTATAAATCTGGCATTTAGAAGTTTGGATGGGGAGGAGAGGGCAACTATTAGGAAATGTTATACAGGGAGAAGTGACAAGATCTGGGCAGAGCCTGGGTTTGAAGAGAGAGGAGCACAAGCCAAATAAAGGAGAGGGAGCAGTCAAAAGAATCCTAAAAAAATTTGGAGTTGTGTGCTAAGGCTTATTTTGGGTGGGGTCCTATAAGATTCAGCCAGGAAAAAAAAACACCCCACTGTCATGCTCAGGTACACTGCCCAGTTTGATTTTAAGAACCGGGTCCTAAGGGATTAAAGACATGTGGTACCCACTATGCAGGCCAAGCATTCTAGCATTCCTTCACACACCCACAGTATGAAATCTGAATGCGTCTAAGTGGCCACAGATACTAATTGACGAAAATGCCAGTAGCAGCGGATTTCTACAAATGAAACCTAAATGGCAGACTGAGCTGTCTTCTCTTCATTTCGTTGCCACAAGGATGCAAATGAACCTGGACGAGATTGAGAAAGGCAGGATGCAAGCTCTGTAATCCTTTCTGCTGTTAAATTGGCAATATCTAATACTACTGAGAGAGGCTCAAAACCACTGTTAAATGAGAGCTGAATCATTTACGAGGTGTAGCAAACTATCATTTCTGTTCTTGAGACTAGAAACCTTAATGGTTGAATATGATATGAGAAAATAATTATTCTGAGCTATACTGTGCATTGCACTTAACAAATGTTTTCAGTGAGGAATTAAGATCGAACTCAATGGTAGATATTTATCTTATTGTCTATTTTAGATAGTTACAGAGCACAAGTCAGCATTGTGTATAGGTGGCGCTTTGACCCCTAGTATTTATTTCTTTAAGTTATATTTTAAATATTAAAACTTGGCTTGGTACAGTAGTTATACCTAAAATACAGAGAATAGGAAAATCATTAAAAATAAGAGTATAGAAATAAAACCTGAGATCTTTCTTCAGGCAAAACTCCCACTGACTTCAGAAAGACTGAGAAAGGAAGCCATGGTTTGCCATGTTGTGTCTTAAATCAGGCCTCAATCTTGCCAGAGATTAGCCCCATTGAAGCCAATGAGATTTCACATAAGTCAGTTGTAGAAACAGAATCTTAGATTGTTCATTCTTAGGCTCAGGGACCAAATCTTCCTTTGTGTCTATATATTTTTAGCATGAAAAATAATAATAATTAAAGCGGGTAAAATTTTTCCCAACTGACCAGTTTTCCACCAGAAAATGCTGATAGGATGAAATCAAAATGTCTTGTAAGAACGGCAATGTATTGATTTCATCAAAAATTTGGACAAAAATTATCAAAACAATTTAGTTTTGATAAGGTCAAAGAACTTTTCAAAGCTATTTTCTTGACACTCTGGTATGATATGATATGTGATATTGGGAGGGTGTTCCTTGTCTAGGGGACAGCAAAGGAGAAAATGTAAAGATGGCACTGCGGGAGAGAAGATATCTTTGTCATTAAAATCAATATGTTTGAACACAAATATCTAATGAACACCTGAAATGCTTTTTGAGCTGTGTGGTTCAGTAGTGTTTCCTTGGCCAAAGGAAGGATTTTTAACATTCCTTTAAAATATCACAGCATTTTCTTAGGGAACTCTGATGACCTTCACTTGTCTTGTGTCACCTTCCCACTGATGGACCACTCTACACTTCACTCAACTTACTAGAAGAGGTTGATATATTTCTTTTTCTTTATCCCATCTCTCTGTTTATAAATGAAAGTTTCTTTCCCTCACTCAGTGCTACATTTAGGCACCCTCTGCACACTGAGCTGCACCTTACTGCCTGAGTATTTTTACCAAACTCTGGTCTACTCATAGAGTAGGGTGCTACTCAACATGAATCAGGTGGTCCAGAGATAGCAAATGCCTCCTGTTTGCTGTCACAAAGCATCTTATAATGTAAAAGAGGACAAGGCACGAAAGCAAAGTAACACTACAGCAAACATACAAGGAAAGCAAAATAACATCCAATTATCACGGTCTTTCAAAAGATTCTAAAATATTGCTTCCATACGTCAGTTTGAGACATAGAATTACATTAATTGTAGCACCCCTGAGATTAGAGAAGTTCAAGTTTCTGTTCTAGATAAAGATTTCCTTAAAGCGTTTAACAGCTGCAAAAAAAAGTGAAGACATCCATTTTCTGCAATCAGTTTTACAGTGGCAGGTGCATGTCAAGGGGCATGGCCTTTAGCAGGACCCCAGGGTTGGCCAGAGCATTGCCAATTAATCATCCAGTTAAATGCACTTGACAGCTTGGAGACGTCTCTGATTCTTTTTCTCATGATTGCATTACTAATTTAGCTCTTTAAACTTACCAAGAACAGGCAAAACTTAAGGAAAGGCTGTCATTTTTTATATGTATATATGTTAGGAAAAAAATTGTATATTTAAGGGGAGGATTTTCTAAATTGGTTCAGTTGTAGGACATGAGCTACTAATTAAAATATTTCATTCTAAAATATACGTCACAAGGCACAGCTAATTCTCTATGGTGTTAACTACATCAGCCAATACAAGTATTTTGTTAATGTACTGTTACCCACTCTTCCCCCTTCCTTCGCCCTGGCTTGCTTGTTTGTCTGATTCACCTGTTATGACTGTAACCTATTTGGGCAGGGATGGTCATTTACTATAGGTTTGTACAGTGCCCAACACAAAGAGGCCTCTACTGGATTGGCCTCTAGGTGCTACCATGGTATATATGTTAAATGTTAATAATGCCCCAATTCTGAAAGCCACGTGGATGACATCTGTGCCTTTGCAGAGTCCCAGTGAAGTCAGTGGGGCTTTGTGTTGTTGCAGGGTCTGACTGCCCATGTGAAACACCTTTCAGGATCAGGGCCTAAACGTGTAAACTGCCATATTTTAAAAGGCTAGTTCATCTATGATAACAGGAAGCAGAACTTAGCCAGGCAAAGTCTGTGCTCTGGTTTTGTTTTCTGTAAACTGCAAAGAGCTGAGCTCCCAGAATCAATGGCACAAGATGCACACTGAATTTAACTCCCTTGGATTTTCTTTCTGATGACATAAACGCCAAAAGATATGTTATTTGATATACGTGCCCAGGCCAGACTGTGTCCTTCCCCGAATGAACGAATGAATATGGGATAGAGGGCATGAGGAGCTGCTCTGGTGTATTCCTAGCTAGTAGTGCTAGCCACTCCAAAATGGGCAGGGAGTGGACTCTGTGTGTGTGTGTATATGTACATAAACACAGTATTAAATTATGTTGTGGGAAAAGTATGTATCAGAAAGTCACGACCTTGTGCTTACAGAATTTGGAGAAAAGCACAAGAGTAGCTTTATACTACATTCCCCTGTTTTCTCAAAATAGTCATCTTGTTTGTTTGATGCCACGACCCAAAAAGCTCAGTGCGGGATTTGGGCATGAGTTGGCACGTGTTACTTCTAGTTTATGTAAGGTCTTACTGCAGTTTCTATTTTTAACCATGTTAATAAAAAGGATTGTTCATCATTATACCAGCTTAGCAGACACAAATCACATGCCTAGGCAAATCTTAAGGGGAAGTAAGGTGATTCATTCCATTAATCCTCTGCTGTACAAAGTCACAGTAAATCCTGGTTCTAATATGTGGGTTGAAGGCTAAGACCTTGGGGTTCTACGGTATAGCATTTGGCTCAGGTTGCTGTTGGAATGTCAGATTTTCATTTTTAATATTAATTATATTCCCTAAAAAAACTGGTAGAAAATGAATGCTAACTAGGTTCTCTACCAGCACATAAGAAATTGTTCTTAATAGTAACGGACAAACCTTAACAATGTTAAGTTCAGATAAGCACCTAAAATGACTTTGTGCTTTTCAGACCTTGTATGTGTCAGGAAGTTTTTACTGGAATATATGAAAAAGAACACAAAATATTTTGGTCCTGGAAACTGAGCCAGACATTTTAAGAGATCCAGCATTATCTGGTTGCAGTGGGGCAGGAAATAACACGAGATGGTATTTTTGTTTTTCTACTTTCAGCCAAAAAATATGGACTCAAGTGTATGTAAAGTGAAAGAAGCAGTGTATAGTGGAGGAAGATGTGAAATCAATAGACTTACGTTGGCATAAAGCAGTGAATCAGGCCTTTTCTGTTTAGATGAACATTCTTGGAAAGAAACCAATAAATAATAATTTGTATGAATGTTCACGAACACCAGAAGTTTATAAAAAGTCACGAATACCATAAGAGCCAATGAATGATTTTTATCTGAATGAATGTTGGAAAATATTTTTTCCATAGTCACCCAGCTCTCACAATGGAGAAAGCCTCGTTAGGTCGAGTAGAGAAATCCAAGCACCTTTAATCTGACACATTCAGACTCCACCCTTCTTGGATACACTGTGATTTTTAAAGACTACAGGGAGGAAGAGGCAGAGAAAGCTGGTTAGAAGGTGAAGGAAAGTCCTTCCAAGTATACAGGGAATATATGAAAATCTGTGGGAATATGATGCTAGCTACTTATTTGGAAGACTCAGATCTGCTGAGTAGACAAGTCAAGCAACATCCCAAATGTCTCCTGAATAGCTTTCTATGCACCAATGGTATCATATTTGTCCACCCATCTGTCATCTTCTCATGCAAACATCTCTACACAGTCTTCCACCCTGCCTCTTACCTATTAGACACCATCCCTGAACCAATCTCTAAGGCCACCACGCTCTCTTCCTTCAAATCTCTCCTCAAGACCCACCTCTGTTGCAATGCCTATAAGCACTTGTCTACACACAAAAAATGCACTGCTTAATCTATACCAGTATAATTAAAGTGGCATAAGCCCCCTAGTGTGGACACGGTTATACCAGTATAAAGGTGCTTTTACTGCTACAGTTCTTCCTGTAAAAGAAGAACAATAAGCTATACTGGTATAAGGTACCTTTATACTGATATACTTGCATGCACACTACTGGGTTGTACCAATTTAACTATTTTGGTAGAATATCACACTCCCAATCAAAATAATTAAATAGATACAAACAATGGGGTAAAGTTTTCAAACAACACCTAATTGTCTTAGGAGTTTAAGCCCATTTTTGAAAGTGATTTAGGCACTTAAGAGCCAAAGTCAATGGAACATACACTACTAAGTTACATAGCTTTTGAAAATTTTATACAAGACTTGCGAAAACAATTAATAATAGGTTGAGGGCAGATGCAGGGAGGTGGCACATTTTATCTATTGATCGTAAAAAGGAAAAAAGGGAAAAATTATCTTTATATAAAAACTTGTATCTATTTTATTACATTTCTCTCCCACAACTATTCATATATACAACTTGTCATCTTGGATTGCAAACTCTGGGGCAAAGTCAATGGGTGAAATCCTAGCCCCATTGAAGTTAATGGGAGTATTGCATTTGACTTCAGAACCAAGTTTTCACCCAGTATCTTTATTTATGTTTATCTAGCACTTAGCAAAGGAAGACCTATCCTGATGAGGGCCTCTGGCAGCTACTGGAATATAAATTTTAAATGATAATGATGATGATGAATTTATGCAGTATGGACTGTTGAGTAAATGATAACTACACTTCAACATTCCTTGATATGTATTTACTGTACACAGTAGAATGTAACAACAAGGCTGTTCTAGGCTATTGTCCATCTCTCATTATAATTAAAAATGTTAAAGCAAAAATATGAAGAAATTTTTGGAAGCTTTTTTGGAAGGAACTCTCATAGATCTGCGCCCCCACCCAGCTCTTTCACTCAAGAAAACAAATAACCCAAACTACTACTTGTTAAAAATACAGTAAGTAATTTACTTTCAGAATTAATCCAATAAAGCAAGGAAATTCAGAGTTAAATCTGACACTCTTATCCTTAGCTCAGACTGCTGTAATAGTAAAAAAGGTCCAATTATATAAGACGAGACCTGAATGTCAGTTTGGATTCTTCTCTGATTTTTTGCTGCTGTTGATTTAAGCCCTTTGTGATTTTGTGACTAAAATGCTATCTTTAAGGTATAGCCTTTTTTTTGGTGTGTACTCAAATCTCTCATGATCACAAAGAGGAGTTCTGTGTGTGTGTGTGTGTGTTGTGTGTGTCCTCTCTTACAGAGATACAAACAACTAGCACCATTGTTTAACTGTGATACATGACCTTATTCCTTCTTCCCTGCTGCAGATAACAAAGTGATTTTTGGGGGCAGTAAATCTAATCGTGACAGTTCTGCAAATCTCCAGTGGCTTTACCCTCCTGACTCTGCACTCACACTTTCACAGTGATTGGGTCATTGTCTTCAGCTATCACAAGCTGGGTTTCTGGGGAAAATAATAGCGATGGTTCTGCAATTTGAACTCCCTAGGGGGCTGTGCAAATCTGCAAGCTATAGAATGTGCCCTGGCTGTCGGGTCTCTGCCCCTTGCAGATTTTATATGTACTCCAAAGAGTCAATATCTCTAAATTAGGATTAGAGTTCTCAACCTTCAAAAAACAGGGAAAGGATGAACAAAATCTGGGCTTTACAGCTCTGGGCAAGAATGAAGGTAAATCTGCCAATCCCTCAAATATCTTGGACTTCAGGGTGATGTGGAGATTTGGGAAAATTAGGAGTTTGAAGGATGTTCTGTTTGTAGTACTTTGGACTAACCATTTGGCTAAAAGACTCCTAGTTTCTGAAATATCCCAATACAGCGTTGACAGATGTTGCTAGCCTCATCACTTACTTGCCATAGAAATAAATTTTCCAGTCTGTAAGTGATTCAGGTATGCTATATGATAGAATACATAAGGGTAACTAACAATAAATCATAATGACACTTTGCACTTGTAATGGTAAGCAGAGGCACAAAGAAGATGATGTGCCTGGTGTCACACTTTTGAATTGTCAAGAGCAGTCCACAGTCCCTCATCATACCTCTGTGGAGAAAACAATGTGGAATTCAGCTGTGTGACATGCAGAAAGATGCAGAGACACCCTCTATGCCTTTTCTGTTTCACAGCCCTCCTGTGAAGTGCACATTCATTTCCACGGATTTTGGGTGGATTGTGTGCGCACAACATGCATGTGTGAGTGTGTGAGTAGCCCTGGTTTCAGTCCTAATGTTTAATTTGACAAGAGCTTTGTTGTCTTTATGGAAGATTCTCCATATTCTTGACAGATCCCTTATCATTCTACTAGTCCTTAAAGCCCCATGCTACAAGAAATCACATAATCATTTACTTATGCTAGCTTTAATCATTGTGCCAGCCATGTCTAGTCCCGGTGGATATGTCTACACTGCAGCTGAGAGTGAGGCTCCCAGCCTAGGTAGATAGACTTACGCTAGTAGGGCTATAGTTAGTGTGCTAAAAAGAACAATGTGGACTTACCGGTTCAGGGGTCAGGCAGGCTTGGGAGCGTGAGCTGCACCCTGAGTCGGAATGTTCACGCCGCTCTTTTTAGGGTGTTAGCTTGAGCATGCTAGCACAAGTCTGTCTACCTGGGTTTTAGACTCACTCCCAGGTGCAGTGCAGACATAGTCACCGAGTTCGTGCCGTGTGACATCTGGTGACGAAATGTCAGCCTCCAGACTAAACAAGGGCCTGACATGAGATTAGAAGCTGTAAATTCTGAAATTTTCACTCACAGACACGCACAACTATTCAGCATGGGGCAGGCACCCAACATGGAAAAGTGCAACCTGAACAGTTAAAGTTTAGCAAATTTATAGGCAACTGAAAACAGGGACGTATAAAGGGAAGTGATGGGCGGCCAGCCTTAACTAGAGGCACCAGCTCCACCAATGGTACCAGGGGATATACTTCATTACCGTGGATATCGCCACAAACTGGCTGATCCAAATATCACAGGCAGACATAAATACAGGGAAAAAATCCTAGCCTTAGGGACGTCACTGGAGAAAAGCATTAAATGTTGTGTGTTGCCTTAAATGGGCTCAAGATTTGGTCTTCACGCTAAGAAATAAACAAAATAACTCTACACACGCGTGGCTTATACCTAAAGATACAGTCACACAGAGTATATTTCAGCCAGGTAAGAGAGGGGGTGGCAAGGGCAACTTGAGTAATGATCATCACAAGGGTATATGCAGCATCCTCGTGCCAGTGGAGAAACATTGTGCCGTGGTCTCCTTTCAACACAAGAGATGCTCTGATATCGAGTCTGCTGATGAAGACAGAGTGGGATTTTCTTTGCTGTTCTTTATTAATCTGCCTTGTAAGTCAGATGGATTGCTGTTGAAGGATGGGAGTTGCATCCTGCCTCAGCAGTGCTCTTAGCCCCAGAGAAACAAGGGAAATGTCCCTATTTAGCTCCATTGTAATTTGGTACCCATGACCAACCGTAGAGGTAGGTGAACACCAGATAACCGAAAATTAGGAGTCATGTTGGAGAGAGGCAGTGTATAAATGGACACAGATGCTTAAGCAACTCTAAGGGGTAACAAATCATGATTTGCCTTGCGCTGACTACTGGATTTTTTGAGTCTCATTCCTATTCACGGTCTGGGACATTCACATGCAGTTAACCCGTGCAACTATTTCCAATGAATCATAGTTTGTGTTTCCTGACGCTTCCTATAAGGAAAACCAATCAAATATTCTCCAAGTTCACATTTACATGTGGAGTTAACGTGTGGAGGTGGGCCATCTGAACTCTCCCAAAGTTTGGGGAAATTCAAACCAGATCTAGATCTAGATCTGGGCTTTGTGACTTGGGACTCCCTAACGGATCAAAGCAGAACAATGAATCCAAAAATACCTGACTTTTGGGGAAGTCTGGATACGGAGCCAATTCCAGATCCAAATGCTATGACTTAGATCACTTTTAATGAAGAAAGAATTGTGCAGTGGTTACTAATGTGCAAGAAAAAGCGCTCTGGAGGACTGAAAGCTTCCAGACAGGTTAGCATTCCCTCCTGTTATTTGTACTGTGTAAATTAGTGACTATTAGTTCCTATAGATTCTTAATATGCTTAATTCTACCCAACGTAAAACAATAAATAAATAAAACATTTCCAATAATGCCTCACAGTGATGATATAGTTATTTTAATACCGAAGGTTAGGATTCAGCTTGTTGCTGCTACAAAGGTTATGATAATGCTCCAACCTCTTCTAAAATCCAGGAGACTGCTATTATTAACATGACATTTTAGTATGCATGCTGTCTGCTACTGTGTATACTCTACCTTTCATTTCAGAACCAAGATTTTATTAATATAAATACTCCAGTGTGGGTTACTACAGTCTTTCCTTCTTAATTTCTCCGATGGTTTCAATGGGATATAGTCTAAGCCAGATCTGGTGTAAAGCAGCATAGTTCCTTTGACTTCAGTGGAGCTATGCCAGTTTACATCAGGTGAGGATGTGGCCCTATTCGTATTCCCTTTGTATTCTAAACTGAATTGTCGAGTTGCTGTGACCTGTTAAAGAGTTGCCATGTTTCAACCCAGAGGGTGGCTGCAATTTTTGGGTGGTCAGGAGTCATTTAGCAAGCAGCACTATTCTGAAAATTGTGTGCTTTTATAGGACCCAAATTTGGATGATCAAACCAGCATTTTGGCACGTAAATCCCCATATGTCAACCTCTCTGTCTCATTACCTTTGATATGAAACGTAACATATTATATGATTAAAATTAATGGCAATGTAATAACAATAAATAACAATAAAATGGCACTTTTATTATCTTACTATCCAGGTTCAACTAAAAGACAAATATTAGCAGCAATTCCTGACTGGGAAATGCAGTACAATTGCTACCATATAATAGTTAAGATGCCTGTGTTAATTCAGAACTGACCTACATTATATGACAAACTAGCAGGAATGTTACACATGACTTAAGCAAGTAAAGGTCACATAAAGGTTTTGTTGTCTTTCCCAGGTTTAAGTTCCTCTACATAGAGAGCAGACTCAGTGGAAAACATGGGTTCATATCTGCTTTTGGAAACACAGATGGATGACATAAAAGGCCATGCATCTTTATTAGCAGCCATTGTGTAGCATCTGGAAGTAGAACAGAAAGGAATGAGTAATTATTTTTCTGTATCTGTCCCAGGGACAGGTGTATTGTTCCAGGATGTTTCCACGGCTTGTGTAAGGCTTCCAGAGATTGATGAAAATCATTACACTTTTGTGTAGTCAGCGGCCTGACTCCAATGCCACGTGATCCACTGATATTTATTCAGGGGGAATATACATCAGAAACTTTGCAAAGGATAGGGGGCTGTTTTACAAACATATTTTGTAAACATTTGGTTCTTTTTCACAGCTTATTATTATGCAGGACAGCAGCACTCAGAGGCCCCAACCAGGTTGGGGACCCTTTATGCTAGGCATTGTATAGGCTTATTGTGAAAGACAGTACTTGCTCCAAATTGCTTACAGTCAGTGCCTACATTTATTGGGAATTGGGCATCTAATTCCCTTTGAAAATTTCAGACATAAATTTCTGGGCTTGTCTACATGGAGACACTCAGGGAAATTATTCTGAATTAATGTTTAAAGTGCATTAGTTAAACTGCATTAAACCCCTGTGTGGATACTCTTATTCCAAATTCAAGTGACCTTAATTCAATTTGCTTCAATTCACTTCCAAAGTGAATTCACACCTTTAGTTAATTTGGATTAATTTTCCTGAGTGCCCCGTGACTTCCAATTAGGAACAGAAATAATGCCACTGGATTTAGGTGACTTTCAACCTGCTTTCAATAGTCTCCTTTTGTATTCCCAGATTACAAACAGGACCAGTCTTCAGGCTATTTACAAATGATCTGCAAACATTCATAATAATTTGGCAAAACTATTGTGCAATTAATAGAGTGCTTTGCAAACTGGTTATGAGAGCACATCAGATAAGAATAGCCATGAGACAGATATTTATCCGGGCTAGTATTTGTGACAGTTTTGCTTTCTGTGAACATTCTTGCACATAAAATCTCCTTCCCCAAAATATCTGTGGATAAAAGGGTTTGAGAACAATAGTAAAACTCGCCATTTTCTGTATCTGTCCAGTTCTACTTAGACAGATGAAGGGCAGAAACTTTTTAAAGCTGATATGACTTGTCAAGTTTCCTCCCCCACTCTGAACTTTAGGGTACAGATGTGGGGACCTGCATGAAAAAACCTCCTAAGCTTATCTTTACCAGCTTAGGTCAAAACTTCCCCAAGGTACAAAATATTCCACCCTTTGTCCTTGGATTGGCCGCTACCACCACCAAACTAATACTGGTTACTGGGGAAGAGCTGTTTGGACACGTCTTTCCCCCCAAAATACTTCCCAAAACCTTGCACCCCACTTCCTGGACAAGGTTTGGTAAAAAGCCTCACCAATTTGCATAGGTGACCACAGACCCAGACCCTTGGATCTGAGAACAATGAAAAAGCATACAGTTTTCTTACAAGAAGACTTTTTATAAAAGTAGAAGTAATTAGAAATAAAGAAATCCCCCCTGTAAAATCAGGATGGTAGATACCTTACAGGGTAATTAGATTCAAAACATAGAGAACCCCTCTAGGCAAAACCTTAAGTTACAAAAAAGATACACAGACAGAAATAGTTATTCTATTCAGCACAGTTCTTTTCTCAGCCATTTAAAGAAATCATAATCTAACACATACCTAGCTAGATTACTTACTAAAAGTTCTAAGACTCCATTCCTAGTCTATCCCTGGCAAAGACAGAATATAGACAGACACACAGACCCTTTGTTTCTCTCCCTCCTCCCAGCTTTTGAAAGTATCTTGTCTCCTCATTGGTCATTTTGGTCAGGTGCCAGCGAGGTTACCTTTAGCTTCTTAACCCTTTACAGGTGAGAGGAGCTTTCCCCTGGCCAGGAGGGATTTCAAAGGGGTTTACCCTTCCCTTTATATTTATGACATGACTACATGCAGAGTTGCAACAGTTTAAAACTATGTCTACACTATGGAGCCTATGCCGGCATAGCTAGGATGGTATATCTCCCTTGTGTTAACACAGGCTATGTCTACACTACCGCGGTAAGTTGACCTAAGTTACGCTACTCCAGGTACATGAATAACGTAGCTTAGGTCGACTTACTGCAGTGTCTACCCTGCACTGGGTCGATGGGAGACACTCTCCCATCGACGTACCTTACTCCTCTCATTCCCGGTGGAGTACTGGAGGTGACCAGAAAGCGCTCTGTTGTCAATTTAGTGGGTCTTCACTAGACCAGCTAAATCGATCCCCGAGGCATCGATTGCAGCAGTGTCAATCCTGCGGTAGTGTAGACATAGTCACTGTGTACAACAACAGAAGGAAAAGTTCTGACAATATAGGAACACCACCTCCCTAAACAACATTAGCTATGCTGACAGAAGTCCTCTTCAGTAGTTGTGTCTACACTGGGAATTTTGTCAGCACACCTATGTTGCTGGGAGTTGTTTTTTTTCATACCCCTGACTAACATAGCTACACCAATATAAATTTTAAGTGTAGACCAGGCCAAATTAAAGTGTGGTTTTAACCCAGTTTAGCTAAATGGGTGCAAAAGGCTGTGTGGGCACTCTTATTTTTATTTAAACTGGATTTATTTTAGTTTAGATTAATTTGATTACAAATAGGCTTACACTAAATTGAAATAAGCCACCCATAACTGCAACAAGAGTGTTCACACAGAGATTTAAACTGTTTTAACTAAATTGGTTTATCTAAATTTAGATTTTTTTTGACTAATCTAATTAATTTTTTTTTAATTCAAGGTAACATAAAAAAGGCCAATTGCCTCATTTTAAAAGTTCAATTTACACTTTAAAAAGTGTCTCTGTCACAGCAGTTAATGCTGTAGTGTGAATAATGTAACTCAGGAGGAAATCAAAAGGAAGGTGAAAGGAGGACATTCTGGACACAAAAGTCAGGAAATAGATGATAAATATTTAGATTGTAAACTCTTCAGAGTAGCATTTTTTCCATGGAAACTTAATAACTTAATACCAACATCATAATAATAAAATAATAATATAATATAATAATAATAATAACAACAATAATTAATAATAGCTTTAAAATCAAGCAGGAAGGTCATATTAATTTAGAATTAAATTCATACATTTTATTTTCAATCCATTCAATAACACCTATGGCTGTTTTTGTAGCGGTATAACCATTTCTGTAGAGGTGTGTATTTCTTTAATAATTATACCAGTACAACCCTTAGCGTGAATCCAGCTATATTGCTATAAAAGTGTCTTATACCAATATAGCAGTTCCCTTTCCTTACAGGAATAAACTTTACTGGTATAAGCATCTTTAGTCCAGTATGACTGCATTCACATTAGTGGGGATTGTACTGGTTTTACTACATTGGTATATTTAAAGTGGTACGACTTTTGTGTGTAGACATGCCATTAAAAAAAAAGTGGTGTCAGGGATGGGTTTGGGTAAAATGTATGGAATGAATGATTGCCTTTTGCAGTCAACAATATGTATCTGTTTGTCGATCTCAGGGTTCTCTAAAGTGTCCATCTCTGTAGAACCTAAGCATTTACCTGGTCAATTAAATCTGCATGGCACTACAAAACATTGAACTCTTGGAGATGTTTTGTGATGGAACAACTTTCCTTTTAGATGCTAAATAAATGAAAAATAAAATAACACTTTTGACATGTGAACCAGCAATAGATCCATAACTGATTGGAAAGCAAACACCTGGCTTAGGGTGACCAGATAGCAACTGTGAAAAAAGAGGATGGGAGTGAGGGGTAATAGGCGCCTATATAAGAAAAAGTCCCAAAAAAATGGGACTGTCCTTTTAAAAATGGGACATCTGGTCACCCTAACCTGGCTAGATCAGAACATCACTGGCTGGACTAGCTTCCTCTCTTTTCAGTCATGCCATTCAGTCTCACATTTTAGCAGTAAAACAAAGAGAGTCCCATTTGTTGCTGATAGCTAGTGTATGTGTAGTTACACTGCCTCCACATTTAGCCTTCAGTTCTTAATGAAAACATATTGCGCTAGCCATCCAGGTAATGCAGTGTGGCAGGCGGAAGGCTAATAAGGATATTATTGGAGAAAACATATATGATTCAAGAAGACACTTTCCTTTCTCAACATATAAACATACTAGAATGACAAAGATGCCTGCCATTTCCAGATAACTACAGGCAGTGTATCAAATGCAGTGGCATGGGCAGTAAAGTCATTCCCATGACTAATGCCACATGAATATCTAAGGGAATTAGGTCCAAAAATATCTCTTTTTTACCTGCAATTTTTTTAATCTCCCATTTCTATTGTATCATTCAAATGCTCATTTTTCCTAATATAATTTAAAAACTTCCTGATACGATTACATTATTCATTGTATCTTATTAATGAAAAGAAAATTACTCAAATGATTCTTTTAGGGCCTGACAGAAAACTGCTGACATGATGGAAAGTTTCTAGGATTCTTCTATTTGGATTCATGTTGCCATTTTTCTTTATTACTACTGACATTGCCTATCATACTTTGTACATGAGTATGGATGTGGTGCTATGAAATCTGCCTACTGTAGGAAAGCAGAAGAATATCTGCTAATTACCACAAGGATTTGAAAAGGGACCTTTGGCCCTGACGTGTGTGTGTGTGTGTGTGTGTAGGTAGCTGGTTTTTCCCTCTCCAGAAGCCTTAGCAACTGATTTAGTGAACTTTACTCATGATGGATGAGATCCATCCCCACAGGACCTATATATCACCTAAGGCTCAGGTGAGACCTCTGCCCAGGGAAGAATTCCACCCACCTTACTCACACAAATAGTCCCATTTTTCAGACACAGCCAATTGTGCTGCTGATATACAGGGGACATTTCACAGCAGTCTGTGTCAATCACTGCATGAAGTTAAGAGGACCGTGATGGATGCAGCTCACTGGTCAGGATGCATTTGCAGGAGCAGGAATTTTGAAAATCGCATATCACATTGGAAAAGTTTCAGGGTAACAGCCGTGTTAGTCTGTATTCGCAAAAAGAAAAGGAGTACTTGTGGCACCTTAGAGACTAACCAATTTATTTGAGCATAAGCTTTCGAGAGCTACAGCATCCGATGAAGTGAGCTGTAGCTGTTAGTTAGTTAGTTGGTTAGTCTCTAAGGTGCCACAAGTACTCCTTTTCTTTTTGCACATTGGAAAAGAATGTTAAATGAACCAAAGTTTCTCAGTGGTTCTTTTAATAAAGGTTTTGTAATCCTCAGAGCTAGAAGGCTTAGAAGGATGGAACTATCTGCTCCCTGTATAAGGGAAAAGACTGATCTGGCCAGCCTCATTTACATGAATTATAAAGATGCTTATCCATAGTTCCACATAGTGTGTTTAGTTGTTTTAATTGGAATTTGTCCATGTTCTGATTGTATAAATGATACTAGATTATTCTTTATGTGTGCTCATGAAAGGACATAGGCATTGTGCAAGATATACACTGGAATAAGTGTATGTGAATTGACAAGTGTATGTGAATTTATAAGTGAATTTACAGGTAGTGGACCCTGATTTGGAAATGGGATTCAAGTTCAATGAGGAAAGGATATAAGGTTCTATCTTAGAGACCGGGAGCTCTATCCTAGGGAGTAAGCACTCTTACCAAGTGTCTTGTTTTGTTCTAGGTTCCCTACCTGGAGATTCTGAACTATGGGTAGATTGATTCTTTGGGATTGGACCAGGCCAAGCGAGGCTGGACTGCACCTGTAGTGGTGACAAGGATGACTTGATTTTTCAATGAGGTCCAACTAGATCAGCAGCAGTGAAGCAGAGTTGGCTTTTGTAGCAAGGCTTAACCAGACCAGCAATGGCAGAGCTGATGTCATAAAACTAGACCAGATAGCTACACATCAGAGCAGAACTGGCTTGTGCAGATTTCTCTGGACTGGAGCAGACAGGTAGAGCCACCTCCAGATGCCCCTGACTACCATTGAATCTAACTGGACCTGTGAGTAGGGTTTCAGGTGTGTGGGGTTTGCTTTGTGACTAAGAGTTTTAGACCTCAACAAGCCAGACAATTAATACTGGGAACTGTTGGCCATACTCCTGATACATGGACTGGGTTTTGCTCATTTTGTTGTATGTAAATATATCTATGAGAATTGTCCTTCTTTTATGTGTTTTTTTTTCTTTTTCACCCAAATAACAAGCATTTTTGGTTTCAAGCTCCTGAGGACTCCTGAGTGCTTGTGAATGGGGGAGAACCACCCAGAAGAGCAACCAGGGGATATTATATTTTAATTTCCCGGACCCAGACATAGAGTACAGCTCTGGGTGGTGGCTCAAACCTTACTTTCGTTTATTTTAAAGAAGGACACAGAGACAGATTGAAACCAGCCCTTGTTGCTGCTGTTGGCACCTGGCAGAAGGGTTATAGCTGTTACTATTAGTAGCAGGAAGTTTCACTTCCTTGCTGACTGCAGATTAATTCCTTGAAAATTATTTAATGTCTTCCAGTACTTTTTTTTCATGCAGCAGTCCCTGCCAGCTGTCTTCATGTGGCCTTCCATTGTTCCTATTCTTATATTCAGCCTGACTACCTTGGTGACCATAGCTCCTACTGCATTCTCCACATAGGGAAGGGAAACACATATGGCATGGAGTGTGGGGTGTAAGTCTATAGAGACAAGAAGAGAATTTTGGAGCAGATATTATTACATGAGCTGGACCCTGATTTTTTTCTCTGAAGCCCAACTCTGATCATGTGCTTGGATACAGTCCACCTGTCCATCTTTGTCCTTCCCTTTGGATGTGTTCTATTCGTTTTCTCAGCATCAGGCACCGAACCTCACTTTTATGGAATTAAGAGTAAAGGGCTCTGGAAAGGCAAAGCCCATGCTTTTGCAGATACATTCAGGGTACACATCTGCTCTGGACTGTGCTGCCCACATGATACAAAATTTTGATGTTCTGGTATAGATTGTTTAACGCTCATTAATAACTGCACATGTCATTTCAGGGCCAGATTCACCTAGGATTTAATAATTTTCTGCCCGCATAAGTCCTGGCTCAGGTCTCTGGCAGCAAAAATTCTACCGGGGAGGAGGTTGTTGCTTCAGAGAATGATCACAATCTCCCGTCCACTGGAGGGATTGGGAGAACTGCCCTTGTCATATTATCACTGATTTTAGAACTTCATAGGGGCACGCAGTCCAAAAGCTCAGTGATGCAGGCTGTCAGTGACTGGGATGTGGGCAGTTGTGACTAGTTGGAGCAGGAGTTAGATCGAGTGGTCAGAGCAGGGGTCAATAGCCAGGAATCAGAGCCCGGGGTCAGAACCAGAGTCAGAGGCCAGATGTCAGAGTCAAGGATCAGAACTGAAGTCAGGTGTCAGGAATCAGAGCCAAGGCTCTGTCAGGATACCTGGAGTGAGCCAAGGCAGGGAAATGTGGACAAGCAGGCACAAGAGCTATCACAGGGGCATACAGGCCGACTTCCCGGCTACCCAGAGGGGGTGCTTGACGACCCGTTCTGCCCCAGGTCCTGCCCCAACTCTTCCTGCCCCTGCTCTGCCCCCACCCCGCCTCCACTTCACCCCTTCCTCCCCACCCCGCCTCTTCCCGCCCCTGCTCTGCCCCCACCCAACTGCTTTCCACCCCCTCCCCCGAGCATGCCCTGACCCCACTCTTTCCCCTCCCCTGGAGCCAACCTGTACGCCGCAAAACAGCTGTTTGCGGCAGGCAGGAGATGCTTGGAGGGAGGGGAGGAGGGATCAGAGGGGCTGCTGGTGTGGGAAAAGCACTGGGGGGCGAGGAGGAGAGGGAGGAGTTTGGCTGCCAGTGAGTGCTACTCTGTGGGTGCTCCAGCTTTGGAGCACCCACAGAGTTGGTGCCTTTGCACATGGTTAAATGCTTTGAGCAGCCACTAAACTGCTGCTGCTGGTCTTCTGAGCCGATCTGCTGATCTTTCCAACCAATCAGGCGATGTAGCCAGTTCGGTAGCCTAGCACAGGCCAGCTGTGCTCGTTAGGTTGCCCAGAGACTCTGTTGCAGGCCCTGATTCCTAATACTGGCCAGAAATTGCTGCGGCCAGAGTGACTGGGGAGTGAGCAGACTGATTACTTCCTCTTAGTGGCTCCTTCCAGCAAAGTGACTGGGCAGCCTCTCCTGGAATTTAAAGGTGCCCTTCCCTGGTTCCAGAGAGAAGTGCGTGGAAACACAGCTTGCTGTCGCTCAGAGTGAAAGTCCCTTCACTCAGAAAGGATTTGCTGTTACAGACTAGAGAATTAGAATGGTCCATTCTGGCCTTAAAACCTATGAATGTATTTTTCCCTGTTTGGTCAAATCTTTTAAGTTCAGCCTTTGCTGAGTGAAACCAGCTCCAGACCTTGCTTGATGAAATTTTGATCTGAAAACTGTTGAGATAAAGTAAACTGTATATATGGCTCAATGTTCCCCTCCATCTAGGGGCAGCTGGTCATTAGGAGCTAATGGGGCTAAGCCCCACCAATAATATCACAAGTGTGTAGAGGGGCGGTGGTAATGCAGGGTGTACCGCCATCTGCTACCACTAGGTGTGTGCATGTGCTCCTGAAATGGCTGGATCTGCTCCGGGTTCTGAAAGCTGTGCTACACCCCTTTCCTATCAGGGAACTTCTGGCAAATCACCTTTTATACCCTGGATTCCTGGGATCCGTGGGATTGGAGGCCACATGTTGTGATCTCCTCTACAACACCCATGCTATCCCCATTGAGAGGACTATTAGCTGAACCTCACTGGGGACACTAGGAACATATGGCAGTATAACCACGTCGCCCAGGGGTGAGGAAAATCCACACCCCTGAGTGACATAGTTATACCAACCTAACCCCTGGTGTAGACAGCGCTATGTTGAAAAGAGGGCTTCTCCTCTCGGGGAAGCTCGCCCTTCAGCGTAGGTCGCATCTTCATTAAGTGCTACAGCGGCACAGTAAGTGTAGACAAGCCCTGAGCTTTCTCTGATTCAGTCCTGTGGATTTTACCTGGGGGGAGGGAGGAGGTGATATGATATGGCCGTGTGTTGGAATTAGGAATAGTTGAAGGGGAAAATGGCAAACCCACGAAGCTCCTTTTTTACTGATGTGAATACGTTGCTCATTTGTTGAAACTTGCAAATCATCCTTTTAATCCATGCTGTCAGTCTGAATATGCCCTAGCATTATGGCCGTGCCATTCAGAATTCACTGAGCAACAATAACAAAGGAAAGAAACAGAGTATTTTAACACGGGTAGATGTTTAGGGTCCCATTGTGCCCTCAGCTAAGTGGATGCAATTCAAATATTAATTCAAATTAGAATTAATTAAAATCTACACAACATCCATGAGAGGAAGGGAAATATTATTATACCTGCTATGCAGATGGACTAATCGAGGCAGACAGGGCTACCCAAGTCAACACAAGAAACCTCTAGAATTCAACTGTTAGCTTCCAAATAGCCTATGTTGGTGCAGGAAATGTGTATTAAAGACAAATTCTGTCAACATTTGGGAACTTTTGTTGCAGATCTTAATGAAACAAACCTCATTTTTCTCTCTTTTAAATTTCAAAGAATGAAATCAGTATTATATTGCATAGCTCTAACAGAAATGAAATCTGATCACAATATTAGAGTAAGGAGTATTATAGTTATAGAAAATAGCAACCTTTGTGTTTTTTCTTGAACGTTTCTTAAAAAGATTTATTTTATATTTCTGATGATGAGTGAAAGTTTGTACTTAAAAAAGTTAATCAACTGTCAGTGCTGGAGATTTCAATTCTCTCTTTGCTAATGTTTAATAATACCATTATATAATAATACATTAAGAAGCAAAATAAGACAACTCACTTCATTTTGCTTTGGTCTGCCTTGAGGACTGGCACTTGAATCCTACAGATGAAAGGCTAATACTTTTATCCCTTAAACTACTCAGTCAGCCCCTGAAACTAAAGGACTTAAAGAAAAATAATTGGCTTTTTTACAGAATAAGAACAGAACAATGTGCTCTTTGCTTCTCAAGCTCTATTTGGCATCTGTCTTCATATTCATTTCTTTGTATAAATACATTAAATAATGTTACCTAAAGAATTAGATCACAAAAATATTCTCTTTTTACACTTTGTTAAGAATTAATTTCCAGATGGCCATTCTCCTTATGTCCTGACCCACAAGAAGGAAACGAATTTGCCTGATGTGAACCATGGCTGGGAGTAGGGTGGGGGGGGACTGTCACATCATCTTTGTATATCTTAATTGTAAGGACATTGCAAGCTGATGTCCATATAAACAAATATAATTAGGACAGGGTAGTGTTTTCTTTGATTGTTCTAAATCTGTAATACTCAGGAAGAGAAGGGGAGGAATGGGACATGTAGGCAAAATTGCATGTCCTATTTTTATTCATTTCCTAAAACAACATTTTAAAAAGTTTTGTTTGGGGAAATAATAATAGCTAGCTATTATGTAATACTACTCATCAGTAGATCTCAAAGTGCTTTGCAAAGGAAGGCAGTATCATTGTCCCCATTTTAGAGCTGGGGAAACTGAGGCATAGAGCGGTGATGTGCCTTCCCAAAGTCACACAGTGGGCCAGTTTTCCAGTCAAGTGCTCTATCCACTAGGCCATGCTGCCTTCCAAATACTTGCATTCTCCATTTTGTTTTGATAATGATAGCACCAGTTATCTGACTGTTGACTGTGCGCAGCAAATATCCACGTAACCTTGACCAAAGCTGAATGACAATGACATTTCACATAGCTGAAGCAGGAACTCAGAATATTCATTTGAGCTGAAATGACCCCTGCACCTAGGACCAGCATAAGCATACCTTACATATGTCCTACTTAAGCTCTATATTGATATCTTAAGACAGACTCAAGTGGTCCATTGACTGTATGGTGGCCCTCTGCACAAAGTTGAATTTCAGCCTTAGTCTTCAGACCATATTTTCCCCCAGTGTTTGAGCCTTACTTCTTTTTCAACTAGTTGCAATAATACGTTTTCGTATTTGCTTTATTTAAAGAGCCAGCTCCCTTCCTCATCTTGGAAGATCCAACAACTGCGGAATCTCAATGAATAGGCTTTGCAGCTGTTTCCTCATTCACCTGATATGCCTCATGATCACTGGTGGCTTTACCAGTGGAGCTTGCAAGTTCCCTTTTTTCACGGCTTTCTGTGTGGCTCATGCGTGCTCCACTTATAGCTTGGCCCTTAGAGCTTGTGAAATCTTTCAGACAATAAATACACGCACATGAGCACTGCAGCTCTGCTTATATACTCAACTCTGTACTTGAAGTCCCTGATCTAGCAAAGCACTTAAGCATGTGTATGACTTTAAGCATGTAAGTAGTCCACTTAAGTCACTGGGACTACTCTCGTTCTAGAACCCCTACTCCACATGTACATGTTAGCGGTGTAAAAGGGCAAGACCTACCCCTCATAAACCATTATTGATTAGGGGGTGGGAAAGGGAGGAGCTTGCCCTGGAGCCCTGGGTTGGTTGTAGGCTATTGGGTTGATCCTGTACCAGTTGGTTGGCATAGTGGATGGGTTTGGAAAGAGAAGAACATGGTTGAGACCAGAGCACACGTTGTTACTGGAGGGAGGAGGCCCAAACTCAACCTAAACCTGGGGGAGGGATTGACCTTGGGGTAAGCTGGGGCACAGCCGAAGCTCACTTGAGAGATCAGCCCAGATGTAGCAGAGGCCCACTGACCAGCACAGTGATCACAGCGATGGATACCAAGAAATACAGCAGCAGAAACAGGGATTCACCACTCTGAAACCACACTGCATCTAAGCACCACCACAAGGGGCAGGAAGTATCTTATTGTGGGGCTGGAGGGCACTTTGGACTCTTTGCTGGGTTAGACAGTTTTACTTTGCATATGTAAGCATTGGGGACTCACTCATTACACTGCATTACTACTGTGATGGTACGCATGACTCCCCACAGGGACTCTTGTACTAACCAAGGTTTTGTCCCCGCTCAGAAAAAATCATTGGTATTCCATCTGAGTGCAGCATTTGCTTCTGGGGTTAATTTCTGCCTCCCCAATGGTTGTGGAAGGGAACTGCAAGAAGGTTGGGACTAGCAGGAGGCAAAGTGGAGTTTTCCACTCCCAAGCAGTTAAGAGACCCCTCATGAATGATGCTTCTTTCTGTTTCTGCTACACTTTCTTCTATATGGGAAAGCTTTACTCTTGTTAAAGAGTGAGACCAGAACTGAATAGGTGAATTCTCGAAGAGCTGGATAAAGAGATCAATACACTCACTGATGGTGAATGAAAGCTAAGAACATTTAAGCACTGATAACTGTATTTCCTTAAAATATTTTTCCTGAGTCTCCTGGATATGGAAAGTGGGGGGAAATCTTGACTATAGTTCAAGGAAAAGAGAAGGAAGTATAAAAATCATCTGTTGTTCAGGAGAGAACTATTGTTGTAACAGGGGTTTCCTTCTTTATCAAAAGAAACCTGGTTCTTGATACAAAGGAATTTAACTAATTTTTAACAGAGAAAGGCTTGTGATTTTCTGCTGTATTATCTAGGTAGCACTGTAGAAAGATTTATTCCTACAACAACCTTTTATGTCATTATAAATTGAAATAAATATGTAAGTATAATATTCACTCATACTGCTGCTACACTGCTTCTATCCATGCACATCAGGATCTTTCATTCCTTGTTATCCACTCTGCAGGCACCATCTTTTAAGTCCCTCTCCAATCAGTGCAAAGGATTATGGCCTGCCTAGGGGAGTGGGAAACCAAACAGCCCTGAAATCAGGTGTCTAATGTATCAGCCAATTGCTCTACCTACTTAGACCTTGGAGTAGCTGAGAAAGAGGCACTGTCATATATTTCAGGTGAGATTTTTCAAAACTGCTTGAGGGATTTGGACATCCAGTTTCCCTTAAAATGAATGGGACTACGAAGTGCAAATTCTCTAGGTGGCTTAGAAAATCCAAACCTTATTTTCTAAAGGGTGGATCCCCAGCTGGTGTAAATCGGCAGAGCTCCAATTAATGTCAATAGAATGACCTGATTTATACCAGCTGAAGAGAAAGTAAATTGGTTTAAGCTACGTCTACACTAGAATGCTTACAGTGGCACAGTTCCACCAATGCAGCTGTGGTGCTGTAAGATCTCTCATGTAGCCACTCTATGCCGACAGGATAGAGCTCTTCCATCAACATAATTAAACCACCCCCAATAACATTTTCATACCCATGAGTGACGTATATTTTGCCAACATAAGTGGTAGTGTAGACATAGCCTTAGAATACTACAGCAGTCCCCATCTACAAAGTTAGGGCCGATCTTCCTCTCAACACCAGTTTTACACCCATATAATTCAATCACTTTTGATAGAGTTACTCCTGATTTACACTGGGGTAAGAGAGCGGTGAACCAGGTCCTAAAGAGAGGGTAGGACTGCTCCACTTTGACACAGAATCCATTTTATTTCTTTCCTTTTTTCTTTGGCTGGAAGTGAAATATAACTGGCCCTTTTGGCAAAGCGTCTCTAAACAGGATGCTTGGATAATGCAAGAAGGATGCATTTTCATGCCAAGAATCAGAAGAGACAGAAAACAGGCTGTGTTCAACTTCAGAATCTTAACGATCCTCAAGCGTTCCAACACCAAGAGTGTCAGGCACCTGGGGAGACTGACATCAAATATCTTTGTGAGATTTGTACATTCTTGAGTCCAAAAGCTTGTACCTTTCTACACTCCCACAAGGAGTGCCATAATATTGGTAAAGCTAGCTAGCATTTTTTCAGATAATTGGTGTAATATTAGAACATCTGTTATAGAGATTTGCTATAACTAAACTTCTTTGAACAATAAAATATTGAGCCTACTTTTAGCTTATTGTTCACAGAGAAACCATAAATATCATCTACCGCTCCTTCAAGGAAATCTTTTTGTTTAGGACTCTCTCCCATGCTCTTCAGGCTTCAGGGACTGTCCCCTTTTAGCCTCTCACTAATACTTAACCCTTCAATGGCTGTTTTATTTAAAGATCCATTACAGAAATCCCGAAGAGGCACTGAGCACTCAAATCAGGCCCATTAGCAATAATTGTGCTGCCTGTATTTGCTACATGGAGCTAAACGTTGTTGCTCTGCTTATAGATGGAACTATGTACACTTTTAGCTTCAGCTAAAGAGAGCCCTGGTCTACACTACAGAGTTAGGTTCACCTAAGGCAGCTTACATCGACCTAACTCTGGAATTGGCTACACTAAAATGCAGCTCCCACTGACGTAACTCACCCATCTCCGTGAGAGGTGTAGTTCTTAAGTCAATGTACTTAGGTCAACACAGTGTCAGTGTAGACACTGCATCACTGACATCCACTGTTGCTGCATTTCAGAAGCTGTTCCACAATGCCCCACCCTGACAGTTAAATCGATGCAAGTGCTCCTGGCGAGGACATGCACCACCAACACAAGGAGTGTAGTGTGGCCATGCAAAAGTAATTTAGGTTGACTTAATTTTGTAGTGTAGACTTGCCCAGAGTTTTCAGAAGTCAGGCTGCGAAGACCATGCTCAGAAGATTCCCATCCCAGCAGCAGAACAGAATGAGTGTTGGCAGTCAAGGCTGAGATGCATTGCATAGGAAAGATGGTTTAGTTGCTATCTGTACTAGAGTTGTCCTTTCATAAAAAGCAGTCACTCTGGCAATTCACCAAATATGAACATTCATCTTTTCCCCCAAATAGGAAACTCCTGGGGAGGTATCATTTACATACAGCTGTTTAATAAATTATTAGTGGAAATGTTACAAATGGCACAGTCCTGAGTAAGGGATGGTAAGTAAACTGCATCAGCCCCAGAGTAGCATCAAAGACATACATGTCCACCCAGGGCAACCCTTCTGTGGGCTGGAAGGGAAGTAGTAATTTAGTGTAGCTCTCCTGCAAATGGGGGCAGTCATTTATTTTCCGAACTACTCTCTGCCTCTCTTGACCCCAACCATCTATGAGGAAGAAGAAAAAATAAATATTCCCAAATAATTTTTGGTCACTTCTTCAGAGATCTTGGATGAAGTCACTGCACAGACCTTGCTCTCGACACAGGACTCATACCCAAGATCTGGGTAGTCCTCGTATGTTTGAACAGCAGGTAACTCTTAGTTCTCCCTTCTCCCCAGTGCAGCTGCATTAAGGCTAGTTACAATTTAGACCTATGTACAACAATGGTCAAAGTTCTTGATCAAAGTCAATGAGAGTATTGTCATAGATTTCAGCAGGAGGAGGACTGGGACCTTCATCACTTATGGTGATAAAGGTCAGTAACTAAACATTAATTTATGCCTTTGGATACAGTGTGATTCTTAGATGGTGTAAATTGGAGCTATGCCCATTCATACTTGATGAACATGTGGGTACATTGCCCATTGAAGGCAGTGGGAGTTGCTTGTGTATAAAACAGGATAGAATGTGGCCCGTATAATCATCATCAAGTGCAATGGTTTTATAGGCACAATATGTCTTTAAATTCGACCCATAATGAGTGCAGGGAATTTTATGATGTTATAAAAGGAGTAGAAATTCAGGTCTCAGACACAGATACCTAGAGTGCTAAATCTGAATTCCCTTTTCTCAAATGTTTCTATAATGCTGTATTTTACTTGACTTTTCCAAAGCAATCTGTCTGCATTTGAAAGTTATTCTTATTTTTACTCTTCTAACCCATTTGAAAAAGGAAACACAGTCCATTTGCTGTAAGCCCCTGAGCATCTGCTGATTTGTCAGTTTTATTTAGTTAAAATGGATTCACTTTTGCTGCATAGGGGACCATTTAGATAAGCTAGCTGAAGAAAATTAGTTCTACTTTACCAACATTAACTACCCTGATTTTGCATTAATTATGATACACTTTGTGACATGTGAAATATCCTAACACAAAAATTTGAGGAATTTGAGGAATACAATTTGGTGGCAAAAATATTTCTATACTTTGCGAACAGTAGCTGCTCTGTTTTTTGCCTTTTGCTTCATATACTGAAAGTTCAAACTGATAAGAATTGCTGGAAGAATAATCTATAAAAATTAAACAGTGTGATGATTTAAGACCATTTTTGTGTTTACAAACTCTCCACAGATTATGTTTTTTAACTAATTTTTTCATTCTTTGAAATTATTCAATGAATATTTTATATGAACATGTTTCAGTGTAGGGCTTAAATTCAAGAATAACTGTTATTTGTAGTTTGCTATTTAAGAAGCTTTGATTGGCCACGCGGGTCACATGGTATGGTTTCTGTACCCTTACTGGATGTCTGTAACTCTTAGAATCAAGTTTCCCCTGTGAATGATCATGATGTGGAATTTGAACTTTTTCTGAAAATTTGCAATATTTGCTTAAAGTGCACCATTTTGGCAAGCATTCTGACAGAAAGGGTGCTTGTTATAGTATCTGCAGAAAGGGTATAAATATAGGTTTCAGAGTAACAGCCGTGTTAGTCTGTATTCGCAAAAAGAAAAGGAGTACTTGTGGCATCTTAGAGACTAACCAATTTATTTGAGCATAAGCTTTCGTGAGCTACAGCTCACTTCATCGGATGCATACTGTGGAAACTGCAGAAGACATTATACTGACATTATAATGTCTTCTGCAGTTTCCACAGTATGCATCCAATGAAGTGAGCTGTAGCTCATGAAAGCTTATGCTCAAATAAATTGGTTAGTCTCTAAGGTATAAATATAGTTGAAGGGAATCAGGTTAAAAATATAGCTAAACAGTTACAGATAATTTTTACACTAGTATGCTGATGTAAATCAAAATAGAAATGAATATTGTCCTCATCCCTATCATCATTGTTTTTCAGTCCACCTAGGCCCTTATTCTGCAAAATCTTAAATACATGTGTAACTTAACATATAGGAGTAATCCCACTGACTTCAGCAGGACTATTCCTGTGTGAAAAATAATACACACACTCAACACTTGGAAGCATCAGGGCCTTAGTAATATTTGATCTGATAATATTCTAATGCCCAGGAATCAACAGCTCTCTCTCTCCATATGAAATAACACCCAACCAAACTATTTCACAGTTTTTTTCCACAAGTAGAAAGAATGCTGGATAGCTGGTTTAGAAAACGCTGGCACCAGTTCACAATAACAAAGAAAACCTGGAAGCTCTGGTCTAAAGATTAACTGCCATAGATTCTCTCTTATTTTTTCAACTCTTTTCTCCGAAATCATGTGCCATATGAACAAAGGCTTTAAGGGCTTGGTGCAGCCTCAGCAAATCCACGTGGCTAAGATGTAGCCATGGTGGCATGTAGAATGGACTTGCACCTTGAACAGTCCCTTGTAAGTCTTTCTTCAGCAAAGTTGTATGGGAGGATTTAGGTTTCTTATATCCCTCAAAATTGCATCTTCCAACCTCATCTGTGGTTAGCCTCATGCTCTACTTCCTTTGACTCAGCTCTATATACCTTCTGTATGTAGGCAGAGTCTGAAAGAGCTGTCCCCTGGCATCTAGTGATCTGTGGAAAATGACGTCAGGAGCTGATCTCATTTGCATGGACACACCCACCCTGCCTAGGTGCTCAACATGATGGGATTGCTTACCCAAATGATCACTTGGGTTGGTGTTGGATCCCCAGTCTCCTTGTTATTGGGGCAGGAATAATAAAGTTTTGTTCTCTTTGTTGTGTGAACCGAGGGCAGCAGAACTATACCTGGCATATCCTGATGGAGGGACTCACCCTCAACTGAACGGCACTCACTAGGCAGGAGACATGGGTTCCAAAGCCCAATGAGTTGAGAGAGGGTGGGGACAAGTATTTGTGCCTGGTGGTGTGGGCCCTGCTTAAGGGTCCTAGACACCATTTGATCCTGCCTCTCTCCATAGTATAATAAAAGAGCTAATTTAGACTCAATTAAGAGTCTTGTTACATGCTGCAGAGCTGAAATCACCGACACTTAGGTCTAAGCATTAGATTAGATTTGGGACAGTGTCTCTATTGCAAGAGATTGCCCAGTGTACGCCAGGAGTGAGGCTCCTGCACTAACAGCTGAAATTACTGAGACCTGAAATCACTGAGAGATGTGTTAAGTGGGAGGCCCTGAAGACATGTTGGTGGCTGGTGGAGAGGGCCAGAGCAGAGCCCTGCAGAGAGGCATGCCAATTGGCCATTGGCATGACAAGTGAGTGCCCAAGCAGCAGAGTGTGTAAGGTGTCTCCTTACCGCCCTCCTTCCACCCAGGGTGGGAGGGGAACTCTGTGGATGAACTTCTGAACTCTGGGGCTGCACTGGCCAAGGACAGCAACTGTGAGTGGTGTGCAGAGAAGGGATGGGCATGTTAAAGGGACTTTTGGATTGCTGGACTTAAGAACCTGAGGGGAAAAGGACACTGCCCAACTTACTTAGGGGTGGGTCTTTATGAACCCTAGTTGCAGGGTTTTCCCAAATTAATGTTGAGTTACTTCCCTCCTTTTATTAAAAGTTTTTGCTACACTCAGACTCTGTGCTTGTGAGAGGGGAAGTATTGCCTCTTAGAGGTGCCCAGGGGTGGTGTCTAATTGTCCCCGGTCACTGGGTGGGGGCTCGAGCTAGTTTTGTTTTGTATTGTTGAAAAGGAACCCCTAGATACTGAACCTGACCCTTGTTGCTGCTGGCTTCACCTGGCAGAAGGGTTACATGTAAAAGTGTACCTTCTTCTGCATGTTGGACATGAATCCACCAAATCATCTTGTTCTCAACTTGAGCCAGGCTGCAACTTTCCAGAATCATCTAAGTTGCTCCTCACTTGTGACAAAATCAAACCAATGGATGTTGAGAATATGCTGTAAATTTTGACACTGAAAACTGTTCAGTTTCTTCTCCTCAGATGTTTTTAATAGGTCTGTTTCTGCTCCAATAACAGAGTTGTCATCACTACTTCATTAAACACCTGTATCTTAATTGTCACACAGACATCCCACCACCCAAATAGGAGCCTTTGAAGACACTAAAATGCCACAGACACAAGACTGATCCCACATGTGACTTCTTCAGTTATAGAGCCTCTTGTTAGCAACTGACTATCCAGATAGATAAAACAATGTACCCATTCAATGTCATTTCCATCTATATGCAGTGTCAGCAGGTAATTTGTTTCCATTTTATCAGAGCTTTGGTTTTATCACCATTGATCTTAAGTCCCATAGATTCTGCATTTTTTTTGCTGCTCTTCCAGCACTAGCTGTAGTTGGTCAGTACTCTCTCCAAGTATGGCAATATCATTCACACTCAAGAGCCACCAAAGATGAATCTTTAAATGTCATACTGCCTACTTTGGCCTCATTCAGCCTTGTGGTCAGATGGTCTATTAGAACATTAAATAACGTAGATAAGAGAATGAATCCCTGATGTCCTCCTGATTCTACTGACAACCATTCTGTTTTTCAGGGCCTGGTGAGCAATGAGTTATTTGCGAGCAATATAAAAACAGAGTGATAAACCTTTAAAATATCTGTAGAGCATTTTCCACATAAAACAAATAGATATAAAACATGTAGGATTTTTTTTCTTTCCATGTATGCTTTTTTAAAGCACAGAAAGCCTGACTAGGTAGCTGGCCTTTAAGCCTTCAATTAATTGAACAAAGATTTTAAAATTGTTCAATTGGTTTCATTAGGAAGTGTATAATAGAATAATAAAGTAAAACAAATGATATAAAACAGACCCACTAATTAGCTCTACATGATTGATACAGCTTTGGACTAAGCATTTGATCTCATACAAAATGCAGTTCCTTGTTAAGAGGATTTTTAATTGATGTGCAGAGAGGTATTAGATGATGTTGGAAAATAATTACTCAAAAGCTATTCATGCATTTGGCTGAACATAACAAATGAAGTTTGGGCTCTGGATCTGGCAGAGTGGACACATGCTAATTAATAATGAGAGGAACAAGCATCTTCCAGTATTTTAACCCAGTATTTGCTAGGAGATTGCATAGCAATTATATACCATAATGAGGTTGTCATCTAAACAAAATCAGCATTACTCAGATGTCAGCTGAGATTGCTAAATGTTACCGCCCAGTTATATATGTTCTATTCCTTTTACAGATGGTTATAATCGTACCTATCTAGCTGCCATTCACATACTGGTACAATGGACTATCAATGCTCTTTTACCAATTTCTGATTATAAACATTATGTCATCGTAGGGGAGAATAGCAGAAATTCTAAAATTTAATTTACAAATCTTGTTTTTTCTCCAGTCAAGCAAAAGGAATTAAAATATTCCTCGTCTTTAAAAATTTGATGAGCACCTGTTTGTACTGCACCTAATGTACTAACACTAGCCATGTGTTATGAGTTTGGTCATCTCAGTTCTGTTCCCTTTGGACAAGTGTCTGCATCAAAAATGTCTTAGCAGAGGCCAGCTATAGAAGAAAATTGAAAAGGTTACCCTAGACCTCTATATGTGATCCCTCCAGGTTAGGTTTGAGACACATTGGTGGGGATAGTGCGGGTTAGAAATGCTGCTCTCTGTACTGTACCTATGCTAAAGAGCAAGTACTGAAGTCTCCAGGGCTGCCAAACTGGCACTTTTCATGAGCACTAAAATCTCATCAATTTAAAAAGAAAATATTAAACCTGATAAGAATCCATTACAGAGGGGTTAGCCAGCCTATTTTTTCTGTAGCACTCTTCCTTGTAATTGCTAAACTCCTTACAAGGTTAAGGATAAATTATAAGGTAAAATTCACTTCCCTTCTGTTAAGCCAGCTTCATACAGCTATAAAGGTCCCGTGGTTGATTCCTTCTGTATCACATGGCTCATGATAGTGGTTTATAGAAATGTTTGAAGTTGGTGAGATTTGAATTTAGATGGCTGCAGGTAATCAGGCGATTGCTAACATCACTTTGTTTAGTTAAAGGGTTGAACCTAAGAGCAATATAGTCCAGTGGATAGGGTGCTGGTGTGACACTCAGAAGACTGGTATTCTATTTCTGGTTCTCTGATAGGCCTGCTGTGAGTCCATCTCTGTTTCCTCCCAGCTTTCGTATGTCTTGGCTATTTAGATTACAAGCTTTCCAGTGATGGGACTTGTCTTAGGAGGCATTTGTACAGTGCCTAGCACAATGGGGTGCTGATCTCAGTTGGAGTTTCTACATCCTACAGTAATACAAATAATCACAATGAGGCTTCCACAGGATCTCAGCATATGCCTAACATCATCCTGAACATTTGAACCAATAGGCAATGTAGTCCAATGGATAGGGCACATGCCTACAAATTAGACCTGCTTCTCTTTCCACCTTTCATTTATCTGCTGTGAGCACTTGGGTAAGTCTCTTTACCTCAGTTTCCCCTTCAATAAAATAAGATTAAACATATTAACCTTTGGAAAGCACTTTGAGATCTATGAATTAAAATTATCTGTCTGCACCTTGCTATGCTTCTGACTAAATTTTAGAACTGGTTGAAAAATGAAAAATAACTAGTTTCATGAAGATTTTTTGAAATTTCTAAATTGTTTGCTTTTCAAAGGGTTTAAAACAATGTTTTTCTTTTCTTTTCTTTTCTTTTCTTTTCTTTTCTTTTCTTTTCTTTTCATCTTCATGGAATTTTAAAATTTCCCCCAAATTATTATAGAAAAATATCTACTAAAATATGTCACAAATTTTACATTTAAAATGAAAAAAATGTGATAAACTCAACAATGTTTCACCAAAAAAAATCAATTCTGTAAAATGTGGTAATTTTTTTACCAGCTCTACTAAATATATTTTGAATAGGCCTAATTGATACACAATACTTCAAAAAATCGTCCCACCACCTACTTTCTAAAATTGCTTATTACTCCCCTCCCCCTCCCCCGACAACACACTCCATCCTAAAAAGCTGGATCTTTGAGGAAAGATTTATGCTTTGTTTATTTAAAAAATAAAATAAGGATACAGCATATGGAAATGAACAATTTGCAATGAACAATGAACAATTTGACTTTGACCTTTGGACATTTAGATTCAAATCCTTAGATTAGAAGATTCTATTTACAAGTTAGACTTAAATCCTTCATATCTAATAAAATCTAGAAGGGAGTTATTGTGTTCATTGTTAGATGCAATCTATGATGTGGAACTTGCCACACTGAGCCACACTTTTGTGTGCTCGAGGCTGGATTATCACAATGCACTCTCCATGGGACTACTCATGTACTGTAGGGGATCATCCTAAATTTGTAGCAAGATTGACTAAGTGAATTTATGGAACTTTTCTGTCACTAATTTATATGTAGACTACTAGAAAGCAACAGAATGTGGGAGCCCACTTACTTGATGAAGTTGGACCTCAGAACTTTGGGAGACTGTCCCCTTCTTATTGGGTTCCAGATACTCTTCTACCCAGTCTTGCAAATAACAACATAGTACCTTTACAGCCCTGAATAATCCCATAGAAGTCAAAACAACGAGGAGTCCTTGTGGCACCTCAGTGGCCTGCTCGTATAGATAGAATTACTTGTGTGCTTAAATGTTTGCAAGCTCAGTCATGTAGGTATAGGACTCAGTATTCAAAACCCTACATAGTTTGGGTCCTATCTTTTGAATAAACTAACTCTCTTCCTCAGCATGTTGTGAAAGTTGAGATCAATGGATGAACTCTTGCTAACAGGCCATAGCTTAGAATATCTGGGATCCTGGGGCAGAGTATTTCCAGTGGAGGGGCTGACACTACTTTCCCCTCATTTATTCAAAAGAACACAAATTTGTTGACCTTTAGGACATAGTGTAAAGTCCATCTGTTCTCTCAGACTTTTGTTTGAAAGAACAGGGAAAGAGGATAAATTATGTTAAATCAATTAATCATGAGGCAGAGTCCTTGATCTTTAGATAACCATGGCTAACTAATTTTGCATGTTTTTAAATTTTTCCCCATGCTCCAAAAGACAGGATGAGGAACTTATAGGAACTAAAAAAATAAATCAGTAATATCTGGTTCAAAGTTGCATCAGCAGATGTGTGTGGAGAGACTTCCTTTGTTGGTTCCTCACAAATTTCAATAAAAAAAAATTTAAATTCAACATTCTAAGTGATAATTTAGACTATTTGATCTGAGAATTATTTCTTCATTTTAGAGTGGTAGCCGAGTTAGTCTGTATCAGCGAAAAAAACGAGGAGTACTTGTGGCACCTTAGAGACTAATAAATAAATTTGTTAGTCTCTAAGGTGTCACAAGTACTCCTTGTTTTTTTTTCTTCATTTTAGATTGTAGTGCATGTGGTATAATACCATCTCGCCTCATCCAATTGGAAAAATGCTGGATAGGCATCTTTCCAATATAGATTAACCTGATACTAAAATCAGATTAGTCGGGAATCAGGATGCTAATTAGATGTTGTCTAGTTTGTATAAGTAACGTTGGAAGAAAAGGTAATATAGTCTCTTTTATCAGGATTTTTGTTATGTTTTCAATTTATTGGATGCAGAAAAATATATTTTTCTTAATACGATAAAGCTGTAGCACCAAGAGAGATGTAAGAATTCTATGGAGTGTAACTAGAGGTAAAAGTAGCAAACTGAGCGTCAGATGCCTACGTTCTGTTCCCAGCTCTGTCACTGACTTAGTGCTTGATCTTGTAGAGTCCAGAACACTCTGGTCCAAATTTAATAAGGTACATTTTTAACTTTAAGCAGGTGCATAGCACCATTGAAATTAATGGGCTTATTCACACACTTAGGGTGAAATTCTGGCTCCATTGAAGTCAGCTGGAGTTTTGCCATTGATATCAATGGGGGCAGGATTCCACCCTTAAAGTTTAGCATGTGCTTACATATTTCACTGAACTGGGGCCAGAGTGCTCAGCACCTTGCAGGATCAAGCCATTACTGTGTGACCTTGGCCATATCACTTAATTGCTGTGTGTTTCAGTTCATCAATCTATACATTGGGTGTAGTAGTTGAGAGGGGTATTTGGAGGTGCAGCAAATCCAATGAAGAGATAGATAATGCAAAACTGAACACATAACAAAGCAATATGTGCCACTAAGATATGGACCTTTATCTGGTCATCCAGGGCTGGATCCAAAATTTTCAGTTGCTGCCTAAAGTTAGGATTTGTTGTTAATAAATTGTATTCATCAAACCATAAACTGTGTTAAATTTAAGAAGTATTGTGAATATATCAAAATTAAAATACATGGAGTTTTCAGACATCATTCTTTGGGTTAAATTCTTAGCTTATTTACGCCATATGAACTTCAGAGTAACTTCATTAAATTCGGTAGAGTTGCTATGGATTTGTTGCAACTGAGATCAGAATCTGCGCTCTTGTGTGTACTGCATGTGATATACCCAAACCTCATAAGGCCTATTTTTCCATATAGATATTTTCCATTTGACTGTGAAGTACAGTTTTCTATAAGATGCCACAGTACTCTTTGCCGCTTTTACTGACTGCACAGGAACTAAACCACCCTGAGAATATGATTCACTCTCTTCACTATATTATTTATTTGTTTAAATACCTAGAAACCCAGGAGTTGACTTTTCTCAAAATCACAAGTTCCTGTAACACCTAACAGGCTGAAAGCAATGTATGCTGTCTTTTCTTCTTTATTACCAGAAAATCAATGTAGCACTTATTTATAATTTTTGAAGATGTTTGAAGTTTAGAAATATTGAATGAAGATTAACCAGAAATAGGCAAAGTCTCAAAACCAACTCATGATTTCAGGTGCTCAACTTGAAACACCCTGTATGGCCTAATTTTCAGAAAGCGCTGAGCATCATCTTTTGAAAATGAGACCCACCCCCTTACAAAGGCTGAATTTGGCCACCCAGAAATGAAGGCACCCAAAATTATTAGTTGCTTCTGAAAATGTTTTTTATTTATAAATGTAAGCAGAGTCAGGATGAGCTCCACCCTGACATCTGGTGGTGAGTTGTGACAAGTTGTGGAAAAGAACTTCAGGGGCTAATCTCATTTGAATAGGCACACCCACCCCGCCTAGCATGAGCCCATAGCTGCCCAAAAGGTCACTTTGGCTGCTGCGGGATCCCCACTTTCTCTGTTATTGGGGCAGGAAGAATAAATTGTTATTATCCTGATTATGTGAACCAAGGACAGTGGAACTGTACTTGGCCTTTTGTTATGATGGAGGGACTCGCCATCAACTAAGTAGCATTCACTAGGTAAGGGACATGGGTTCCAAAACTCAGTGAATTGAGAGAGGCTGGGGACAGGTATTAAGGTGTGGTGTGGTGTGGTGTGGTGTGGTGTGGTGTGGTGTGGTGTGGTGTGGTGTGGTGTGGTGTGGTGTGGTGTGGTGTGGTGATTCCACTTCCTTCTCTCTCCACTGTGGAATATCAGAGCTATTTTTGATTCCATTAGGAGTCTAGTTACAGGCTGCTGAGCTGGATTCACTTTGGGTCAATGGTGCACCAGCACTGAGGCTCCCCTACTACAAACTGAAATCACAAAAGAGCTAAATTTACTAAGAGCTGAAATCACTGAATGTTGTGTTAAGTAGTGGGGGGGAGACCTGAAGATATATTGCGGAGCAGTTCATGGGATGGCTGGAGCGGCTCATGGCTTGGCTGGCAGAGCAGAGCGGCTAGTGGAGCGGAGCAGTTCGTGGGACAGCTGGAGCGGCTCATGGGGGCGGCTGGCAGAGCGGAGCGATTCGTGGGATGGCTGGTGGAGCAGAGCAGAGTGAAGCAGAGCCCCATGGAGAGGTGGGGCAATTGGCTTTTGGACCACGTAAGGTGCCCCTTAACCCCCCACATCTCCACCCAGGTTGGGAGGTAAAACTCTGCAGATAAATTTTCAAACTCTGGCACTGCACTGACCAGGGACAGAGACTTTTGGGTTGTTGGACTTTTGGGACTTTGGGTTGCTGGACTCAAGAACCAAAGGGAAAAGACATGTCCCAATTTGCTTGGGGTGGGTTTTTTGCTCATGGGTTTTGTTATGAATCCTGTTGGTGGTGTTTCCCCAACATAATGCCACATTGTTTCTCTCTGTTATTAAAAGACTTTTGCTACACTCAGACTATGTGCTTGCGAGAGGGGAAGTATTGCCTCTTGGAGGCGCCCAGCGGGGGTGGTATATATTTGTCCCAGGTCACTGGGTGGGGGCGCGAGCCAGTTTTGCATTGTATTATTGGAATGGAACCCCTAGATACTGAAGCCGGCCCTTGTTGCTGCCAACTCTAATGGGCAGAAGGGTTACATAAATAAACTAAAATATCCTTCATCTTTCTTTGCATAAAATGTAAGCAGTCATAGAAAGAGTCTGGGAATATATGAATTTAAGCAAGTTTGCCTGTTTTCCAGTATCATTGTAAGTCTGAGTATCACTTTCAGCACACATTTAATTACAGTTTATCAAGTAGTGCAGTAGATGAATTTTGATACTTGTTATTTTTATATTGCTTTGGAATTTTTATATTTTTACACACGTGTAAAATTTTTATATTTTTACACAAACATATATCAGAACACTACTAAGAAAGTAAAGAATTTCAAATACAGTCATTGTATGGATGGCTGCACTGGGAAGCCTAAGCTTCATTATAATCACGAGTTTGTTGTTCACGGGACTGATTATTTAAGACAACTGTTGTTCCTGTGTGGAATCTTATATGCAATGTGTGAATTACATTACTAATTTACTATCTGATCAAATGTTATCCCTTTGTAATGTGCCCCATTCCCTGTAGCTCCAGTCAAGTAGTTCTAAGACATCTCACATCTTTAGTAAAGAACTTCTCAGTTGATTTCAAGTGGGGTGCCAAAAGTCTCACTTTTCTACTTCAAATAAATTACTATCACACTTCACAGCCATAGCTATATATTCTTTGTTAAATGTGTGTGTGTGTTGTGGGTGAGAGTGCAGTGTGGTTTGAAGAGTTGTCAGATGTTTTATTTTTAGAAAGAGACAGATAGTATTTTGCGATATAATTAAGGGTTAGTGAAGTTTCCTTGAGAAATAAAAAAACCCTAAAAGCTCATGTTTTACTCCTATATGTATTTTACATTCAATACTCATTTGCCACCTCCTCCTCCAATGTTTTATAAATCTGTTAATTAATGGTCTTTATTCTCCTCTCAGTCTGGTCAGAGGAATGTTTTTTATGATTATATTATTAGGAACTGATGATAACGTGTGTGGGAAAAGGTATTTTTTTGCATGTAGGCTTGCCAATCACTATGGAAACAAGCAAATATTTGCAGCCCTCAAATACTGAATAATACCTACTGGGTATTTTGGTATTATAAAGTTACTCTTTGAATGTAAACACTTTCTTTCTAATGGCAATGTTCTTTATTGTAATTTATTTACATTTGTAATATTCTCATCAGATATTAATCCAGCAATGTAAAGCTCCATCAAATTCTAGCAGTTTTTGAAACAGCCATTTTATCAGCATGTGGCTCAAGCATTAGACATTTTTTAAACAATCACTTCAAATTTAAGTGAAAACAGTTTTATTACAAAAATATTTTCTACTGAAGGGAGGAATGCAGATATATGCACTGACTAATAGTGTGTCATGAAAGCAATATTGACAAGGCTGCAAAAACTTATGTGGAGCAATCGAAGAATATTTTGTCAACTCCATAAACATAAAACTCACCATTCCAAACCATGCCATGCCTCTCTTATAATATGGGAACGAAGCTTCAAAATATTCCAGAGTATTCAATAGGCCTCCTCTCTTCACCAACCTTTTTCTTTCCCAGTGTGGACATTTCTCTTCCTTCTGATGGAAACAGGATGCATGATGAAGAGAACGACTGTTTGTTCTGTGTTTGTACATCACCTAGTACAACCAGGACCGGGGCTCCTGGTACTACTGCAATGCAAATAAATAAAATAATCATAATCATAATAGTAACGACAATGATGTATATGGAACACTTGATATGCAAAATGAGGAGGAAATAAAAGAAGAGGATAGGAGACAGAAGAGTCAATTTTTGAGTTCATATCAGTAAAGCTTGTTGAGGTAAAGTCCTGTAGAGTTTAATAGAACATAATGAACTTTTGGCTAAATTGAACTGAGATTTATATTCTTGCTATTGAATTCTATGGGATGGTTAAAAAACTGTAAAAAGGAAATTATTCTTTAGTCAGTTCTATAGCTTTTTAGAATAATTTCAATAGAACCCTACTGGTTTCATACCTATTTCATTTTATACCAATTTTCCAAATGAGTAAAATTTGACTTTTAGTGAGGCATTGGCTCCTAACTGCCCAAGTAACTTTTGAAAATGGGACTCAAGCTCCTAAGCTACTGAGGTAATTTTGAAAATTGTATCCAATATGTCAAGTAGAAGGAGGACAAATTACAAGACAAAGTTCACCTCTGAATGAACATGCAGGGCTTCTCTACATGAACAATTAGCTTGTGGCAAGGTGGGGGGTGGTGGTGAATCTACTATCCCACACTAGCCTGCTTCGGCCTAATTGTCTGTGTAGACTCTGCAGATGTACACTAACAGTTCATTAATGTGCTTTGATCTAGTCCTCCTTGAAGTGGGCAGAGCTATGCTGAGAAGCTTGCAAAACACACATCAATCTTAAACTTTGCCACTGAGTCCAATTTGTTATTCAGCTAAATTTAATGTATGAAGAATAGATATACTGAGCCTGTGATTTTTATTCACTTTAAATTTTGGGCCCTCTTATTTTATGGAAGATTGTGAGTAGCCTAAATCATCTAAGTGATATCTATGAATGCCATCCTTTGAGAAAGTCTTTTATTCTTATTTGTTGCCTGAATTTGTTGTTGATTATTTTGTTACACTTCTGCAGCACCTTCCATTCATAGATCTTGAATTTTTTGCAAATAATAAATTTAGCCTCAAAATACCCTTTCTGAAGTAGGTATTATCCCCATTTCAAAGATGAGGAGACTGAAGCAAAGATAGATTAAAGACTAAATTTTCAGAATTCTGGCCTTCTTTTGTTGTCTATCTTCTTTTGTGTCTTCAATTTAAAACTAGATACCTGTAAATTGCTTGCCACAAGTACTCCTTTTCTTTTTTCAGTAACTAGGAGGCCACTCTGAATAACTTTACACTGATAAGATAAACAATACTATAATAATAAATACATATGATTGTGACAAAGAGACAATCTCCTGCAATACGCTGGATAAACCTTATTGAATTAAGTTTAATACCGTTCGGGTCCATTGTATTACAACTGCAATTGTTTATATATTATTGTGGAATTGTATGTAATTTCTCTAGAAATGCAATTAATTAATGCAATCTCTGGGAAGTTTTAGGAACTTCAAAGGACTTTTTGGGACAATATGCGTGAAGTGGATTTACTAGGAAATACTTGAGGTGAGGTGACTCCAAATAACCCTCTTGTTCCTTTCGAAGCTTCACCTTGAGCAGAAAACCATTGTCTGGTTGATTATCTATTCAGTGTCTCCTCACAGGCCCTGGATAAATGAGTGACCCACAGAGTCAAGTATCCGATGAAGTGAGCTGTAGCTCACGAAAGCTTATGCTCAAATAAATTGGTTAGTCTCTAAGGTGCCACAAGTTCTCCTTTTCTTTTTGCGGATACAGACTAACACAGCTGCTACTCTGAAAAGAGTCATGAGAGTTCTTGTTCTGGGCAAGAGAGTGCTATGAACTTAAAACCACAGGAACACTCCTGAGTGGGGTTTTGAAGTACTGCTCACCTACCAGAATCCATGTTGGAGTGGGGAGATCTCTGGTAACCTTATTAGCATATGTGTAGGTTCTTTTATTGTTTTTAACATGTTTTCTCTGTAGCTTTTACTATGAGAATAGAAGCTTGCTTAGAAAGAGCTGTGTGGTAATGCATATCTGTAGCAATTACACTGTGTACCATCTCTCAAGAGAAGGCAAAAGAAGACTGCTTGGGCTGCCTGTCTTTTGCAAGGGATTTCACAGTATACTCAGGGGATTGTGCAGCTAGCAATATGCCATCAGAAGGGAGAGAGATGCATGTGTCCCAAGAGAGGCAACAGCTGGGGAACTGGAAGCCTGGAGTGGGTACCCTTACTGCGCCATCGAAGGGAATACAGGTGCACTTGCCCTGAACTGTGACAAAGATAACTTATCATCTCAGTCTGTCTGATAAATTACAGCAAAGTAACTTGCCTGAAGACACACAGGACATCCATAGCCCAGCCAGGAATGGAGGGCAGGTCTCCTGATTTACAGTCTTGTGCATTAACCACAAGACTATCTTTTCCAGTCAATAGTTTCATTAATCAGCATTTAAGTTAGCTTGATGCTTGCTCCTCTAAGGATGTTCCAGCTGGTTTATTTCTGGCCCAGGCTCTGTTTTTAAAGACTGTAATCTATGGGTTGGACTATCAACTGTAAACAATGTTCAGAGTACTCCTCTATCACAACACAGACTTTTTGTCCAAACAGTATTAATTTGTAATGCACATAATGAAACCAAAGTGAAGCTTGCACCATAATGGTCAGACAAGCAGCAGACCAACAACCCTTGTGTCACCAGATGAGTTTGTATTTAACAGGATTGAGGGCTCAGCTGCACCGATGCCAACTTTGGCCTGCCTCCTGAGGCAGAAGCAATGAGTAAAATCACTTGACAAAGAGTCAGGTGATGAGGAGCCGGGTCTGCTGCGGGGATAAAAAACAGGAATCCTGGGAGAGGAATGAAGCTGGTTGCTGGAAGCTGCCTGCTGTGTATGAGTCCCTGATGTTGGAAGGTAGCCGAAGGAAGGAAGGAGGGAAGGGCAGTGGTGGCAAAAGCAGCTGTGGTCGCAGTGCCAAGAGCTGTTGCTGATACTGAAGGAGGCCAAAAAAGTGTGTGCTGCAGCTGAAGGAGTACAGTAGCAGGGGGAAGAAACAATACCTGGAACAGTACCAGATACCTGGAAAGGTGTGCTGTCTCTGAAGAGAGGCCTGCTGGATACTGGGTGAGCCAAGCAGGGGTGCCCTAGGAGTTGGTGCTTGCCAGAGAGCAGGCAGCCAGCCAGCCACATGGTAGTACAGGAAAAAGCTCTGAGGAAGCAAGTGAGTCCTAATTTCTCACTCTGCTATGGGGGCAGACTGTCCAACTCTTTAGGAGCCCCAGGGCTGGGAAGAGGCTGGGTGTGGGGTTCCCCTTTGCTACTGCCTCATGAGGTGAAATAATGACCCTGGATGATAAGGGCAGGTACATGGACACTGACAAAAGAGGGATACAATGGAGCCCAGGAATAGGGCAGAAGACTTGTTAGACTTTGGTACCCCCAAAGGGGTGGACTTTAGGGCTTAGTCAGAAGGCCAGGTCGTCTTAATGACTGTCTGTCGAACTTCCTGGGCTGGTGAGAATCCATCGGCCCACACGCTGAATGCAGGCATCCAACCCAGCAGATGACTCGCTTTACATTTGGATGCATTTAAAGTATATCAAGAAGCAAATCAATGACACTCAAATGTCATTGTGATTGGCACAAAGGCTTGAGATTCAAGCTGTAAAAGGCCAGCGGAGGGGAACTCTGCTGGCATAAAGCTGGTGAAGCTGGCTCTTACACCAACTGCCCCCTAATCCCCAGCACAGGAGGCATGCCAGGGTGGGAGGAGTGTGTTGGGTGTGGCAGAGCACCATTATACTATTGTAACCTACGTACCTCCTGGGTGTGGTGTTCTGTCCCATCTAGTGGCACCGAGACCACTTAGAGAGACAGAGGGATTAATGAGTCTGCTCTACAGCCTTAGCTAACAGCTAGTTGGTGTTTAGTTCATGTGATAGAAGCTCATGCATTGAGATCCCTGGTTCGATTCCCCCCTCCTGACGACCACGGTCTGTTGGTGTTACACTATGCCAATTCTTATTGGTGTAAGAGTCCGTAGGCTGCTCTAACTTAAGCTGTGCTGGTACAGAATCAAGGAGTTGTAACCAACTCCCTGGCAGCCTACCAGTGAGAGGAAGTTGCACATCAAGGGAAAATCTATCCTCCTAGCTGTAGTATATAATAGTATACAGCAGGGATTGGCAACCTTCCGCACGTGGCCCACCAGGGTAAGCCCCCTGGCGGGCCAAGCCAGTTTGTTTACTTGCCATGTCAGCAAGTTCAGCCGATCACGGCTCCCAGTGGCTGCGGATCACCATCCCAGGCCAGTGGGGGCAGCAGGAAGCAACACAGGCTGAGGGATGTGCTGGCTGCTGCTTCCCGTGGCCCCCATTGGCCTGGAACAGCGAACGGCGGCCAGAGGGAGCCGCAATTGGCTGAACCTGCGGATGCGGCAAGTAAACAAACCAGCCCGGCCTGCCAGGGGGCTTACCCTGGTGGGCCGCATGCCCACAGTTTTCAGAGTAACAGCCGTGTTAGTCTCTATTCGCAAAAAGAACAGGAGTACTTGTGGCACCTTAGAGACTCACCAATTTATTTGAGCATAAGCTTTTGTGAGCTACAGCTCACTTCATCGGATAAGTGAGTTGTAGCTCACAAAAGCTTATGCTCAAATAAATTGGTGAGTCTCTAAGGTGCCACAAGTACTCCTTTTCTTTATGCCCACAGTTGTCGATCCCTGGTATACAGGGACATATAGAACATGTGTGTATACATATTACTATAAAAGAAACGTTGGCAGCAAACTTTGTAAAACTAATTGTAAAAATATTGTCTATTTTCTGTTCTTCCTCTTTTATTTCTAGTTTCAGTCCCACTGATTTTTTCCTTTACTCTTGTATCCAGTCAGTATAGCTTTCTTCATAGCTAGGTTTCATGAGTGTTTTCTTTTTTTAAATCTGTGTAGTCTCTCTTACATGATCTTGTTTTCTCTATTTTTTATTCTTATGCAGCCTCCAATATTTTTTTTCAGTGTTGTCTCTCTTTTCCCCTTCTCCTATTTAATATAATTTTTTTTGTGCAGTCTTCATTTTATTCCTTTCATTCCACACCCAGGTTTTCTTCTTTTCCCTTTTTGATGGTTATCTGCTAAAAATCACTTTCCTCAGTGTTAATATCTACCATGCCCTTGTCTTTAAAAATGAAGGCCTTTTTGTGTTTTTGTGTATGTGAACACACACTCTTAAAAATGTAACAAGAAGTTTAAATTAACACCCCCCCCGATGGGTGGGATTTTCTTACCATTGCACTAATTCGGCTCCCATTGAAATTGATGGAAAATTCCTATTGACCCTACTGGAAGCAGAATTAGGCTAATGCTGAGCACTTTTGAAAATCCCAGTGTAGCCAACTATTGCAATTTTATCACAAATCTCATGATATTTGGTGTTTGTAAAGCCACAGATCCTTGAGACAACTGATTGTGTGAACCTATTGGTTTTCACTTTTTTTTTTAAAGTAAGTTCTAGCCCTCATGGTTGCAAAGAAAAGCTTGAAAAAGTGACCTGAGTGGACCCTGAAGGCTCAAAAACCAGACGACAAATAAAAATAACCCAAAACTAATTACTTAAAATCTCATTGTTGTTTGCAGTGTTACAGCTATGTTGGTTCCAGGATATTAGAGACAATGTGAGTGAGGTAATATCCTTTACTGGTCCAATTTCAGTTAGTGAAAGAGACAAGCTTTCGAGAAGAAAAGCTCTGTGTAAGCTCGAAAGCTTGTTTCTTTCACCAACAGAAGTTGGTTCCGTAAAAGCTATTATCTCACCCACCTTATCTCTTTAAAATCTCATGATTTTTTGGGCTTGACTCATGATATTTGAATATTTGGGATTGGCAATACTGAAATCCCATCCAAAACGCCTGGAAATGTAAGAACCCAATTGAACCACTATGTGTATTTCTGTGTGCAGGATAAATTCCTAAGGACAGATGCTCTTTTTCTCTCCAAACCTGCTTCAGTCTTAGTCTGTCCCTTCTCCATCAGGGTTTGTTTAGTCAACAAATCTTGGCCAGTTTATCAGAGTCAAAATGTGGGACAAAGACTAAAATGAGGGACACAAAATTTATTCATGCAGAAAATTAAAATATTGTAGGATGCACCCATTAGTATAAATTTTTGTGTAATCTCTATTTCATCATTCTTTATTTTTGATGTAAATTGTCAACGGTAACAGTGAGGGGCACTAAATTGATGTGGAATGTAGGTAGCTTTGGGAATAAAATCAGGGACGCACCTTGAAATAAGGACCATGTGATAGGCATAATGACTCACATTCTGGATGAGTTACCTATTCCTGAATTCCATCCCCTGGTCACCAGCTGTTTTGGCAATGGGGCTTAGATGGGTGAGTGCATGTAGGTTGTTAAGTTACTGGGACCACAATTCAGTGCCTGTGAAAGACACCCCAAATTTACTTGAATCTGTCTTGCGCTCCTATCCTCCCATCATTCTCCTTCCCCAGTCCTGAAACCCCATAACAGGCGTCAGCTAGAAGATTTAAAAATTGCACACTCTACCCCATCACTAATTCTTCACTATTATTTTTGATAAGTGCTTGACATCTCTAGAGGAGTAGGGGTATATATCTGCTGCTTTACGGTGTTCTTATCTCCTTTGGTCCTTTCTGCAATGCAAATCTCAGCACATGCATCACAATATTGATAATTGCATCATCTTGCTATTTTATTTAGCAATAGTCTGGTTCCCTTAATGGGAGCCTTTAGCTTATTCTTTTCGTCTTTCAGTAACCAGACTATTGACTTGTAATTTGTCATGATGATACAGCTGGTTACTAAAGTAGGCAGCAATTAATGCATGGTAAAGAACTTCTGGTAATTGTGTAATAAGCTACACCTTACCTAGAGTAGTAATACAGTATACAGCTAAACCAGCAAGTAAAAAAAAAGAAAATCCTTTAGCCCGGTTATTTTAGGGTGTGAAAGACATGCTGTTGTGGAAAGGTAGTGTGAATCCATATTATGCAGAAACCAATGGATACCCATCTTTCTTGACTACGCTAGGAGCTGTGTGACAAGGGCACAGCATTTTTCATAATCAAGCAGGTTGTGTGCAAGCTAAGAGTCAAGCTGAGCTTGCTAAAACCAGCTGTAGTTTGTTTGCTACTTAATGGAGCAGGTCATAGTTATAACACCCCAAAGAAATCAACTAATCTCAGCCTGAAGAGCACAGAGGAAGTGTTGGAACTCCAGCAGTTCTGTATTAAATCACTTCTATAGGTCATCTGCAGAGATAGGACTCAATGAAATAATAAACCAGTGACATTGTTGCCTGTGTTTAAGGCTTTCCCGCCCCAAGGGAATTATTTGCTAAGATTTAGGATGACTTTAAATTCAGAGTACCTCCTTTTCTGCAGTATAACACACATCGACCTAATACTGCTGTGAATTATACAAAGCCACATCTATGTGAACCTGATCTTAAAATGAAACTTTTGAGTCACACCTTGAACTTTGGACTGCACTAAGGGCCTGATTTTTCAAAGATGTATATACACCGAAACATGAAGTGGGATATACATATACCAGTGGGATTTTCAAAGTGCCTCGGTACATAACTCCCATTTAAATCAATAGGCGTTGGGTGCTTCTGAAAATCCCACTAGGGACCTTTCTCCACCTTTAGGTGCCAAAACACCTTTGAAAATCTACTGCTAACTCCCTGATCCAGCAGAGACTTATACACACGCTTAATTGTGTATACTGTAAGTAGCCCCATTGAATTCAGTATAGTTATTCACTGCGTATAAAACTCAGCGCATGTGTAATTCTTGGCAAAAATCAGGGCCTAAATTTGCAATGCAACAGCAAAGAGTGTGGACTAAATATTCCTTTATATGAGTTGATGGTGGTTGCATGCTGCATTACTGAGAGTCATTCTACCAGTGTTACTGAAGATGGCAAATGATAAAAGTGCACCCACCCAATTGTCAACAACACTGAGGACCAATATTAACAAATATTCAACAGTCAGAGCCCCTCCAACATGCATCATATCACTAAAGATCTAGAACCCGTCCATCACACCCATCCATCTCCTCTACTCATCCCTTCCCCACACAGAAAAGCTTTGGAGGAAAAAGTGGTCCTACAGTGTGACCAGAAAGTCATCAAATCAAGACTTTAGTGAATTGCCATGTGAAGTGAATGCCCTGGCTCCAGAGCCCATCCATAAATAGTGGAAGAATCATGTATTACGTAGCCATTTCTACAATAGCCACCACACCACTGAAACACTGGAGGCAGGCTCACCTTATACCACAGACTGGTAACAGAGTGTAGTTTAGTAATCACTAAGATTCAGATTGAATCTCTAGCACCAGCTCTGTGCAAGGGCAAATGTGCAGCTGCACCAATCCCGGAGGAGCCCCAGGCAGGAACCATGAATCACAGTCACATCTTGTTCCCTGCTCCCTCCCCCTGCCTGCACTGGGTGTGGCTTGCTTTCCCACTCGTGCCAGTTTAGCTCTGCTGGCTGGTGCATTGAGGGAGCAAGTCAAAGTTCCACCCATTCCTGCCCTCCACCAGCTCCCCGTGCTCACCACCTACCTGCTTCTCGGGTGGGGGTCAAAGTATTGGGCTCTGTCTCCCGCAAGTGCTTGAAGTCATGATAAAGGGAGTGCTCACACAGCTGGGCAGGGGGACAGAAGAGAGTCTTACCCTCCTTTATGTGGTTGCATAACTTGTAATACAATACAGCCCTTACTAAAGGCCCAGTATTCCCACCCTTATCTTGAGCCAGAGTCGTATCACATCAGTGGAAATGACTATTCTATGTTATGCATTTTCTTATATCGCCTTATCACTGTAGTATCTGAGCACCTTCCAAAAGTGCATTAAGCGACATAACTAACGTGTGTCACATGTGAATCATTCTCTCCGTCATCCTCTCCTGAGGGAGAATTATGCGTGCAGCATAGTGTCTTGTTTTGTTTTTTTGTTCCAATGGACATGCTGCCCTGTATTTATGTCAGAGAAGGCAGGTTCAAGCAGATATGTGATGGTCCTTGATTTCTGCTCATGTAGTTAAGATCTACTCAGCGTGAATCAGGGTGACCGAATCATGCCTGAATAATTTGGCTTTCAAAGAAAAATATCATTTAACAATTTCCCTAGTGCCAGAGTTTTAAGAGAAAAGAATAACATGTACTGCACTCTCAACTCCTTTTCAATAAATTCATTGGTCATTGCCGTCCAAAGAAAATGCCTAACCATCATGTTTTTACCTTTAATTGTCAAACACACTAATCACATTTCTTCTCCCTCAGCCTTTTTTGCTCTTGGTTGCTCATCTGTTAGTTTGCTCAATTCATGGCAGTGTATAATAATCAATAAAAGGCATTTATTATAAAGAACAAGAGATTAAAACAACTGATTTGGTCCCATTAAAACATGGTTAGCTCTAACTAAGGATGTACTCATCACACAAAATGTGATTTATGTTCTGCACAGAAAAAAAAATCCAGTAAGCAGAAAAGGAAATGTTATTGTCTTGCCAATAAATCACTGTCCTGCTTTAAAAAAGAAGTTAATAAATATAAAAATTATTAAATACAATTAATTTAGCACTTTATTATAAATATAGCCACTGTAAATAATGTCTTTATTTTTCCCTAATGGCAATAGTGCCTTTTGAAATGTTAATCAGTTCTACAAAGTAGCTGCCTCAGTTTCCAAGATTTACATAAAAAATAAATATCCATTTATTAGTCAGTTTTATGTGGTACAAATTACAGAGCATGTCAAAAGCTTTTGTTTGAAAGTGGAAGTGATGTTGAGGCTATATGTACAGCCTGGGGGAGACCCCATACCACAAATGCCGTCTGGAGTTAGCGGCGATTAATCTTTGTCTCATTTACACAGTGGTTGAGTGGAGACCCCAGTTCCAATAGGAGCCTCCTCCCCATAAGATCCACATTGTTAGCATCACAAGAAGGGAAAAGTCCTGCTTTACTAATATAATTAAGCAGGGTGTCCTTTTTTTTTTTTGACAGGTTTCAGAGTAACAGCCGTGTTAGTCTGTATTCGCAAAAAGAACAGGAGTACTCCTTTTCTTTTCTTTTTTTTGTGTGGCACAAGGTAGATGTTAGGGATAATCTTTCTGAAATGAGCATCACAGCTGAGCATTTGTAACCTACCACAGCATGCATAAAGGCCCCAATCCTGCAAACACTTACACATATGAGTAACTTTTTTTTTGTAGGTTCAGTGAGACTACTCATATGTGTAAGTGTTTCCAGTATCAGGGCCAAAATGGGGAATCTTCCTGGGCATTTGCAGATAGAAGTGGGAAATTGCAAACACTTTCCTGACATGTGTGTGCAACTGTCTGTTTCGAGCACATAGCTTAGATTCACAATTTGGAAATATAACTATTTTCAAACAGATGTAACACAAGTTAAGCAAATCAATCCATATTTAATTCATGTATATTGATGTATAAGTGGCTTGATTTTCAGAGATGTCCACAATGGTAATAGAAGTCAATGGTAACTACAGGTGCTCAGGTCCTCTTAAAAACACGCCACTTTTAATTAAGTGCTTAAATTTGGGCACCCACCTTTTAAAATGTTTGGCCAAATCCTCATGAAGTGTGAATTGGAGTAACTTTACTGACTCCAGTAAACAACAGACAAATAGACACACAAATTAAAATGCTAAATAGATCTGTCACTTTTTTTGTGCCCAGTGTAATGTATATTTTAATGTAAAGTCATGAAAAGCTAAAGTTCTAGAAAATTAGCTAAAGCAATAGGAGTGTTCAGATACATTAGTAGCCCAATGGAGGAGTCCACAGGCATGTTCTCAAGTTTATTCAGCTTAGCAGAAGGGAGAATCAAGCTGACACTACTTTGTTGCAACAGGCAAACTGAAATTCATTTAATTTGTTACTTGCCGTTTTATCCTATAAACTCAAATACTTATTAACACTGTAAATATGCCTTTTTACTGGCTCACTGACAGCTCACATGCTTTCTGTGCTGTCTCCTTAAACATTTATGAGCATTCATGAATATGCAAATTCACAATCTAATGTCTGCAAAATGGTTGCAAGTACAAATGCTATGTTAATATTTCATACAGTGATGGGAGCAAATCAACAATCATAAATTTTGAACAAATATGTTGCTTCATTAATAACTAATGAGGCAGTGCACGGAGCTCTAGTTTTGGCATTTAATAGTAAAAGTAGTGTTTAAAAAGAGCTTATCGAGCTGCACACTCATTTGAAAAAGGTTAGCAAGTTCTGCTGCTTACAAAAAGGTTCCTGAAAGACATCACAAAGTAGAACTAAGTAGAGTTATTGATAGACCTGCCAAAAACTACTTCTCTTAACCAAGTCTCTGCTGTTTCTTTGCAGGTGCTGATTTTTTCCCCAGCTTTTGGTAACTCATCTTAGCCCTCAACAATCTACAGTGACATACATATCTTGGTTTGTAAGATTCAGATTTGTTAAGACCTAGTATGGATTTCCAGCACTACTCGTTGCACTCTTCTGCATTTTCCCAATCATAATTACTACTATTTTTGTGCATTTGTCGCAGTTTTTCCCCAAAGAAGAGATGCATGATATTGTAACCTACCGATCAGTGTGTGTTACAGGTCTCCATCAGTGCCCTGTGCAGAGGGGAGTTGAGTCTTGTGGCTCCAGCAGGGAACTATGGTTCTTTTGTTCAAGCTATGCAAGCTCATACTTTTAGCTCTGGAAGTCCACAGAATATTAGTCAAGATGGCAGCCATAACATTCTGATGTACGGTGACACCCAGGACACACCAAATCTTAGCTTTGGATAGATGGGAGGTCCTTTAATGTGGCTTATGAAACTGATCTTTAAATTAGGGAGGAGGTACTGAAAAACATGAGGGGCCTGGTTAAAGTAGGTTGACAGACCATAGGTCCTCAAACTACAGTAGATCATACAGTCCTGTCCATGAATTGCCTCTTGTCTATAGCAGCAATGGTCAAAGCTATCTCCATTTGATCAAGTATGGGTACTCTCCACTTGTAGAAGAATACATAAAAGCATAAAAGATAGACAAGTACTCTTACAGGCATAAGAAGAGAGCTGACCATTGGAGACATGTTACTCAAACTTCACATTTTGGCAGCACAGAAAAGGCACTGGGGCTTAAATGATAATTACAAATGAGAGCAAGCTCTCTCTCTATATTAATATTAGTAATTATTTGTATTGCAGTAGTGCCTAGAGGCTAGCACCTGTGCAATCATAACAAAGAGATGGCCACCGCTCCAAAGTGTAATTGAAATATAAGGTGACAGAGCACAGGTGGTTACTACAAACAGATGGGAGGAGAGCATAAGGTAACAAGGAGGCAATTCTGATCAGCATGAGCAGCAATGGCAGCACAGCTAGCTATACCAGGGTTAGGTTGGCCAAAAGTGCTCTTCGTTTTTATCACACATAGATTCATAGATATTAAGGTCAGAAGGGACCATTATGATCATCTAGTCTGACCTCCTGCACAATGCAGGCCACAGAATCTCACCCACCCACTCCTGCAATAAACCTCTCACCTATGTCTGAGCTATTGAAGTCCACAAATCATGGTTTAAAGACTTCAAGGAGCAGAGGTCCTCCAGCAAGTGACCTGTGCCCCATGCTACAGAGGAAGGCGAAAAACCTCCAGGGGCTCTTCCAATCTGCCCTGGAGGAAAATTCCTTCCCGACCCCAAATATGGCGGTCAGCTGAACCCTGAGCATATGGGCAAGATTCACCAGCCAGATACCCAGGAAAGAATTCTCCATAGTAGCTCAGACCTTTTACATGCAGAGAAGAGGTCTCTCCTGGAGGTAATGCTGACCAACTACTGGTGGCAGAGTAATGGTCAGCAAAGAAGACAGAAATTAATAATCACTGTCCTCTTCCAGGAGCCAGAACTGCCCAGACCAAAAGCTTTTGCAACTGAAACCAACCAAAATCTAAATTAAAAAAAATGACAGGAACAAAACAAAAAGCAACAGGACTTGGGCCCTGTTCATGCAATGAGCATTGTGAGTGCTGCTAATCAGGCAGGGAGATTCAGAGATGGAAGATGTTTTTCTTTTTTCTTTTTATACAGAAATATCACCTCCCTCCCCCATAGATTCCAGGCATGAAAGGGACCTTCCACTGGGTTGATCCACATGTGGAGCTGAGTTGCCAGAGAGTGAAGGCTGCTGGGGTAGAGAGCTGCTGTGGAGACGCTGCCTCTATGTGAATGACTTGGCCCCATGATGACCTGCTGGAAGCACTGGCTTTGAGGGTAGATACCATAGCTGGTCCCAGAGGTTGGGGCACACTCACCATTCCCATTATGGAGCAAATGTAGTAGAAATTCCATGCAGGGATTCTTGGGAATATTTTATTTCCCTGCCTGCCCCCCCGAATGGTTTATCATCAAAAACAGAGACCTGGGTTAAAATCCTGGCCCCAATTAAGTCAATAGCAAAACTCCCATTGACTTCAATAGGGCCAAGATTTTAACCCAGGTCTGCACTGTTTTAGATGGTCAGATATAAAACAACACAATTCCAAAATTTTGCAGACAGAAAGCAGACTTTGGTCTCACACCACAGAAGTGGGAGACCCCGTCATCATATTTGGTAGTGGGGCATTTCACCTCTATGGATATCACTTTCCGCTCAGCACCTTGGATCCCTTATTTTGCCAGGCCGATTTTACAGAAAATTTTCAATTTGGCCCACGATCAGTGCCTAAATAGTGACCAAGAACTGGAAAACACACATATATATATATATATATAATATGGAGATATACCTATCTCATAGAACTGGAAGGGACCTTGAAAGGTCATCAAGTCCAGTCCCCTGCCTTAACAGCAGGACCAAGTACCGTCTCCTTGTTTGGGCAATCATTAAGGTTACTGTTACCCATAATCTGCTCTTCTGGAGGTGCCATGTTCCCTCGATGAAGAACATAGGTTTAAAATTGCTGATGAGACAAATTAGAAAATCTCCATGTATAGAGTGAGGTGAAATTGCAGTTTGCATGGTGTAGTTGCAATCGTTTGTACTTGGAGTAATGTTTCAGAGTTTATTGTGAGTTAGGGCCAACTCCTAACACTTTTCATGGGCACCCATGGCCCAAAAACCAAAAGAACAAGTCTAATTCTGTGTTTGAGTGCTTACTGGGAACCCCATAGGTGCTAGAGCCTATAGGGTATAGCACTTGAAACACCTTCAGGACTTTCCCCATCTTGTGTTATACCTGACATACTACCAAGTACCTAAAAAGGCTGTTTGAGGTACTAGAGCAGTTCAACATCCTCACTGGGTGAGACTTTGCAAAGGCTATAAGGGCCTTAGAGAAGAACTCTAAGATGAGCCTACATGCAGCCATCCATGTTCTTCTTTAGAGACACCTAACTATCACCAGGTCCTCAATAAACATCAAAGTCACCTTAAAGTACTATAAAATTGTAATACATCTAATAACAATCATTTAATTGGACTAGAATTCCTAGTGGAAGAGAAGAAAATCATTATGGATGCCTCCCAAGTCACCCTGTGATTTAATATCGTATTCTAACATAATCTGCTTTATATATAGTTACTTTGATTGTGATTTAATTAACGTCTGTTTTACTGCTTCCCTACATAGAATTTATTCTATTTTTACAATTTGATAGAGGAGAAACAATAGCAAAATTACATTTCTGAGCTCTACTAGTAACACTGGTCTTTGTCTTTTTGATAAAATGTGGATTCATGTTCTTCCTTGTTGCACAGTGCTTACTAAAAGTTCTTCTTAATTTAACTTGATTAGTGGAAGCATGAAATGCTGAGCTTTTAGGGAGTTACTGAACAACCTAGGAGGAATATACATCAGTTACTCATCTGTGTATTTTTCTCTCTCTCTCCCCATTCTCTCTCTCTCTCTTTTAAGTTTGAATAGCTGGGCTTAAAAGACTGAGTTCTGAAGATCAGATACTTTCTTGTTAACTAAACAGACCGTGGACAACTCTTTTAAAGTATTGTAAGCATTATTTGCAAATGCAAGCCTGCCCCCTAAAACAACCACCTTGTTTCTTTTCATATCAACATCCTCTCTCCAAAGGATTGGGTAAACTATTTGACAGCAGAGCAAGACATGGCAGTAAATGTCAAGGGAAATGGATTGGGGTCAAGAAGATCACTTGTTTGAACCTGTTGATTTGTTTTAGGCTGACCAAAGCACAAACAGCCCTGTCATTTAACATTGGGGAGGGGGAGGGAAGAAAGATGTGGAGCCAAACAGCAAGGACTTGTTAAAAATCTCCAGATCCTGTCAAAATGCCTCCATTTTATGGCTTGCCATTTGAAAGGTGAAGTTTTTGATGAGGTGTGTGAGCAGTGACCTCATAAATTGTTCTATAAAGTGTAAACATGAGTTCTAAAAATTCTTTTTGAAACCCAACTTTAATAATAAGCCAAACCTGTTAGAACAGCCTTAAATATTTATGTGCATGGCATGTTTTCCACACAACTTGTAATTATAGAATATTATTTCTTTTTTGGTACATTTTTAGCTGTGTTGCCACTATTTTTTGACACTTTAATTTACGTATAGCTTAAAAAAAAGATTATTTCTTTTTTCCACCTTAGTATAAAGATAAACCAGTTAAATCATTCCTGCATTTACTGGTACAATTTCAGTTTTTAGCTATGTTGATAATTTACTTTTGATGCTAATTAATTACAAGTAATCATAAAAACAAATTAAAAGCACTATACTTGTACCAGGGTTTTTTATGCTCATGAAATAATGCATCTTTATGCATCTGTTTACTTGCTATGTAAAAAATGTAATCTATATTCATAGGAAAACAACTTTAGCACTCTACATTGGTGCTGTAAACCATTAGCAGTAACTTGTTTTGAGATATCGTTCATTTTTTTAGGATGGCTAAATGGGAGCTAGCCCAGTGATACGGCATCAAAGTATGTCAGGGTGGGTGCTTGGGTTCAGAAATAGAGTCTGTGGTTCAAAGAAGAGCAACAAATTTATGGACACTTGAGAATATAGTTTTATAAAGAAAGGTAAAGATGAATTCATCTCTCTATATACATATTCATTTATCTAAATGTCTTTCAAAATTACATAAAGCCAATGAACAATCTAAACATAGTTCATCTTTGTTTCTCTCCCTCTTCTCCACAAAATTGTAAGTTTTTTCTTTCTTTCTTGCATTGAGATAAAACTAAGCTGAAGAGATTGGACTTGAATTTCATCCAGACAGTGGTAAGTTTTGTAGTTATGTTTATCTCTTGCACGAAGAAACTCTGACTATCAGACTCACCCTAGTTGTTGACAGTGCCATTGTTCCGTATGACCACAGTTGTAACCTCTGACTGGGCAAAGAGGTGGTCTCTGAAGCAGGCAAGTTACACATGTAGGGACATGATCTCCTGGCCAGCCTTAGTTTTAAAAAGGTGTTTTTGAGCAAATATTATTTGGGTATCCAGTAGCAGAGAAGAGTCTAGAGCAGTCCATGCCTGCTGTGGGCAGATGCCCTTGACTGATGATGGTATGATAGTTCTCACTATATGAGGAGAGATTAAAAAGACTAGGGCTGTTCAGTTTAGAAAAGAGATGACTAAGGGGGGTATGATAGAGGTTTATAAAATCATGAATGGTGTAGAGAAAGTGAATAGGAAAATGTTATTTATCTCTTCACATAACACAAAAACCAGGGTCACCCATGATATTAATGGGCAGCAGGTTTAAAACAAACATAAGGGAGTTCTTCACACAATGCACAGTCAACCTGTGGAACTCATTGCTAGTGGATATTGTGAAGGCTAAAAGTATAGCTGGGTACCAAAAAGTTCATAGACAATAGGTCTATCAATGGCTATTAGCCAAGATGGTCGGGGATGCAACTTGGTCCTCTGAATTTCCCTAAATTTACAACTGCCAGAAGGTGGGACTAGACAACACAGAATGGGTCACTACATAATTGTCCTGTTCTGTTCCCTCCCTCTGAAACATCTGACACTGGCCACTGCTGGAAGACAGGATACTGGGTTAGATGGACCATTGGTCTGACCCAGTATGGCTGTTCTTATGGCTAGTGCTTTTACACATTTCCTTCTTCCTTTAGTATCTCTCATGTTTTGCCAGGATGTAGCTTAATCTGGCTCTTCTTCATCCAGGCCCTTGTTGTGAATAGGCCCTGGGATAGCTGTGAGATAATACTCTTTGCATTTGATGTGAAGAAAATGTAGATCTGGGTACAGTCTACATATTGGTGTCATTCAAGTCCATTATGCCTCCCAATTCTCTAAGTGATTTTAGGTACAGTAAAAGCTTTGTTATCCAGCACTTTAGCAAACAGAAAGCTCTATTAACCGGCAGTTCTGATATCTCCCACTACAAATCTTCCATCTAGTAACCGGGACGAGTGTACTGCCCAGGAGGTTATGCAACTGCACATTCTGCACTCTACTTTTATGCAAAAGAGGCAGACGACAAGTAAGCAAGCTGATATCAGGGATTTATTCAAAAAAGCCGCAGGGTGTCATAGGGTCATTACAGATTCAGCCCAATCTCCTACAACTTCTACATCTGCAATGATAATTGAAGTTGATAATGATAACCATGAGGCATTGCAAGATTTTGAAGTGCCTTCTGAATCCTATGTTCAGTATCGTTTTAATGTTAAGTGTATTTTTAGTGATCTGGGTGTACACCATGCGCTGCTCATAGTGATATGTAGTGTCATAAGATAGCCTACTGTATAGAAAACTTTACCTGTATACACCTAAGTGCTTCAAGAAACCAACCACTCTGCAGTGCAGTATACTACGGGATTGGTGAGTACCTGTATACTATTTAATACCTTATTCATTTTATTGTATTTTAATTCTTTGAAAATGGTATTCCATTGGTAAGTATAACTCTTAGTTAACTGGAATTTTTGGCTAACTGGCACCCCCTATTTCCCCAACATGTGGATAACAAAGTTTTGACTATATATATTGAAAACATTAGAAGAGAAAATAGAGACTTGAAGATACCCACAAGTGATAGCTTGAGACGGAGGTGCAGCTGGTTATCATGACCCTCTGGGATCAGTCTGAGAGGAAGGATCAGAGCCAGCTTGGAGAACTATCTCCTACTGTTGCCAGGTCGCAAAGCTGAGTCATCAACAAGTTATTATCAAGACCCTGTGTATTTCGCAGCTAACTTGACCTAATTTCTGCAGCAAGGCCCCTGGATTCTGTGGCAGCTTTAAATAAATTAAGAGGGAGGATTTTATGTGATTAAATATGAAACCAAATAAAGCAGCCAGCACAATCTTCTTTGTTTTATTTTAATATTAAATTCAATGCATTTTTATAGATTCATAGATATTAAGGTCAGAAGGGACCATTATGATCATCTAGTCTGACCTCCTGCACAACGCAGGCCACAGAATTTCACCCACCCACTCCTGCGAAAAACCTCTCACCTATGTCTGAGCCATTGAAGTCCTCAAATCGTGGTTTAAGGACACCTCAATTTTTCAATATCCCATGTGCTGCAAAATTTTACATTGAAAACAATATGTAGAAGTTCTTGAGGGGAAGGTGTTAACTGTGGCAGCTGGGTAAGGGACAGTTGTGGCTTTTGCCAACCATAAAGTCCAGAAATTTTGTTTTCAGAAAAAATGAAAGCTTTGATTTTGCATCAGAGTTCTGTGGCAAGGGCTAGATCCTACGGCAAAATCTGCAGTTGTGAGAGTGTTGAGTGTATGGGGACACACAGAGTCAGTAAGACTGTTTGCCCTCTGTCAATTGCTAAGAGAGCATCCACCAGTACAAATATTGCTGACTGTTGCACTATCTAGATCTAAAATCAGATGGAGTAGGATCTGGGACAGATGTCTGGTGTAGATGGAGACAGCTCTTTGCCAGGTTCTTGATTACCTAAGCCAGGCACAAGGCATGAATTTGTCCCAGAGTATTTAAGGGACAACATGGTAATTCTACAAATACTTCTTAAAGAATAGGACATTGATATTTAGGTGGTTTCCCCCCCTCAAATACTAGTGGAATCAATATTTTTTTAAAGGGACAGTTTCATACTGGAGATGAGAGAAAAAATTCTGATGATAAGGAGGAGAAAATTCTGCTGTAACACTGTTTGCCTAAAGAGGTTGGTATGAAAACTTAGAAGTGCTGAAGGTCAGTATAAGGTAGAATATATTATGGGTAGAAACATATGAATTGCCATATCCAGTGAGCTCAGCAGTACATCTTGTCCAGTATCCTGTCTCTGACAATGGCTAGTACCAGATACTTCAGACCAAGGTGCAAGAAATACAACAGTTGGAAGTTATGGAATAATTGGCTGAGAGGCAACATTTCTTCCTTACCTCCATTGGTTAGAGACTGGCTTAGGAACAGAAGCTTAAGGGTTTCTGCTATTCCCACACTTTGGGGATTCTTTTTTGTGGAGAGGGAGCAGAGGGAATGAGGCGTTCCTCATTTTTTTAAAATATCCTTATTTCTATAATTATGTTCTTGTTACACAAGTGGTTGGACTAGCTACCCCAAGAGGTCCCATACACCCCTATCCTCTATGATTCCAATCAAATTAAAGCTGTGCAAAATAGTCCAACTCGGTTTTCCTGTTAATCCTTCTCTACTTCTTCCTTTCTCTAGTGCCACTGACAAATACAATTTGCTCCCCATCTCCCTGGCTCACCAATTCGGTGTCATCCTTGATTCCCTTCTCTCTTCCTCTTCCCTCACCTTGAGTCCTGTAATTTCCTTCTCTATATTGCCACCCAAATTCATTGTCTCTTCCTAACCCATTATATCCTTTCCCACATGCTAGTCATTTCTCCCTTGATTACTATATCCTTCTCCTCTATGATATCCCTGCCTCTTACTTCTCCCCTCTTCAATCTATCCAAAATGCAGAGGCTGCATTGCCTTCCTCTTCCACTGACTACATCCCATCATCTGCCTCTTCATTAGCTTCTGACCTATTGCTTCAAACTCAAGTTTTTTGTCCTTACATTCAAAGCTCTATTGAATCTCACCCCAGTCAGTCTGTGACCTTATTTCTCTCTATAGTCTCTCATTTCATACACTACCACAAATCTCTTTTCCCTTTATGCTTCCTTCCATCCCCTTAAATACTCTTACCTTCACACCTTCTTCTATGCTTGAAAACTCTTCCAATTCTGGTTCAAGAGCCCTGTATTTCCTTCAAATCCAACCCTACACCCATTCATTCTGGAAATCCTTCCTACAATAATCTGTCCACATCTACCTTTACCTAAAGTGTTGCTCCATCTCTGTTCTATCTTTCATTGTCGTCTGTCAGAGACTGAAAGCTCTGCAGGGCAGGGGATATTTCTGATAGGTTTTGTAAAGAATTGCCTATATTTTCAGAACTATATACAAGATTAGCAAAAATAACGTTTGAAGTTTCATTCTTGTATTACCTTTGACAGTAAAAATAACGTTTTAGAAGCTTTATCCACAGCTGGATTTTGAAAATTAGTTGAGCACCCACAGTTCCTGTTGATTTTTCATGGGATCTGGGGTTCCTGAGCAAGTCTGAAAATCAGGCCGTTTGTGTCTAAAGTTGATAAAAATGTATGAAATAAAAAACCTGTCTCATTCTGATTTACTGGACTTATTGACTGAGACAAAAAGCAACATTTGGAAAACAAATTTTGGAAACACTTTAAATTAGTGTCCTAAAAGAAGCTTTAACTGCTCGCTCAGTTTACATGCACTGGATTTTATTGCACATTAAACAATTATTAAAACATATTTGTAGAAGGTAATATACAAAACAGATACAGTACCTATAAATATGTATTTGTTAGATGGTTGCTAACCTTCTATCTATGGTATATGCATATAATAATCAGCTGCTATGTAATAAATGTCCAATGGCCATCTCAACAAATCTAGAAAGGTACATTTATATACAATAGTTATTGTATGTTAATTATTAGCACCAAGTACACAGCAGAGATTTAACTATGTAATAGATATAGATCTATCTAAACACTGTTAAAGCTCAAGCAACAAGTTTTTGTTAATCAAATGGTATTGAATTAACTTACTGTGTAATAATTGCCTTGTTAAATTTAAATTAAATCCTTATTTGAGACACATAATCTGGAGTGTGACTCACTGTTCTAACCACATTTAGATTGTTGTCAGTACAATTAGGATTTTGAATTTACAAGTTATTTTTAATTTAATCAATCACTATAGCAACTACAGAATTACACAGGAGATGTTCCCCTCCCAAATGCATCAGTCCAGTTTGCTGTACACAGTATTATTGCTAGCAGGAAAGCAAACTTGAAAAGTTTCTGAAGTTTAGCAATTTTTAGATGCTTATCTAAACCTTGCATAATGACAGGTTTCAGAATAACAGCCGTGTTAGTCTGTATTCGCAAAAAGAAAAGGAGTACTTGTGGCACCTTAGAGACTAACCAATTTATTTGAGCATAAGCTTTCGTGAGCTACAGCTCACTTCATCGGATGCATACTGTGGAAACTGCAGAAGACATTATGTACACAGAGACCATGAAACAATACCTCCTCCCACCCCACTCTCCTGCTGGTAATAGCTTATCTAAAGTGATCACTCTCCTTACAATGTGTATGATAATCAAGGTGGGCCATTTCCAGCACAAATCCAGGTTTTCTCACCCCCCACCCCCATACACACACAAACTCACTCTTCTGCTGGTAATAGTTCATCCAAAGTGACCACTCTCCCTACAATGTGCATGATAATCAAGGTGGGCCATTTCCAGCACAAATCCAAATGCAAACAGATGGACATCGTACTAAAAGGACTGAAGGTAAAAAATCCATTACAATCTACATACCACACAGACTATACTGACAGCTTGTGCCACACGCTCTCAAAGAAACTGCGGAATCACCTGATCAACATCCTCTACAGCAAACAGGGAAAGATTAAGAATGAGCTCTCAGAACTGGATACTCTCATAAAAAAACAACCTTCCACACAAACTTCCTCGTGGATGGAATTTACTAAAACTAGACAAGCCATTTACAATGCACACTTTGCTTCTCTACAAAAGAAAAAGGACACTAAACTTTCTAAACTACTACATGCTACAAGGGGCCACAGCAATGGTTCCCTCAACCCACCCAGCAATATTGTTAACCTATCCAACTATACTCTCAGCCCAGCAGAAGAAGCTGTCCTATCTCGGGGCCTCTCCTTCTGCCCCTCCACCCCCAGGAACATGATACAGTTCTGTGGTGACCTAGAATCCTATTTTCTACGTCTCCGACTCAAGGAATATTTCCAACATACCTCTGAACAACATACTAATCCACAGAGACCTCCCTACCAACACTACAAAAAGAAGGATTCTAGGTTGACTCCTTCTGAAGGTCGAAACAGCAGACTGGACTTCTACATAGAGTGCTTCCGCCGACGTGCACGGGCTGAAATAATGGAAAAGCAGCATCACTTGCCCCATAACCTCAGACGTGCAGAACACAATGCCATCCACAGCCTCAGAAAGAACTCTGACATCATAATCAAAAAGGCTGACAAAGGAGGTGCTGTTGTCACCATGAATAGGTCAGAATATGAAAAAGAGGCTGCTCGGCAGCTCTCCAACACCACTTTCTACAAGCCATTACCCTATGATCCCACTGAGAGTTACCAAAAGCAACTACAGCATTTGCTCAAGAAACTTCCTGAAAAAGCACAAGATCAAATCCGCACAGACACACCCCTGGAACCCAGACCTGGGATATTCTATCTACTACCCAAGATCCATAAACCTGGAAATCCTGGGCGCCCCATCATCTCAGGCATTGGCACCCTGACAGCAGGATTGTCTGGCTATGTAGACTCCCTCCTCAGGCCCTACACTACCAGCACTCCCAGTTACCTTCGAGACTCCACTGACTTCCTGAGGAAACTTCAATCCATCGGTGATCTTCCTGATAACACCATCCTGGCCACTATGGATGTAGAAGCCCTCTACACCAACATTCCACACAAAGATGGACTACAAGCCGTCAAGAACACTATCCCCGATAATGTCACGGCTAACCTGGTTGCTGAACTTTATGACTTTGTCCTTACCCATAACTATTTTACATTTGGGGACAATGTATACTTTCAGATCAGTGGCACTGCTATGGCCCCACAGTATGCCAACATTTTTATGGCTGATTTAGAACAACGCTTCCTCAGCTCTCGTCCCCTAACGCCCCTACTCTACTTGCGCTATATTGATGACATCTTCATCATCTGGACCCATGGAAAAGAAGCCCTTGAGGAATTCCACCATGATTTCAACAATTTCCATCCCACCATCAACCTCAGCCTGGTCCAGTCCACACAAGAGATCCACTTCCTGGACACTACAGTGCTAATAAACGATGGTCACATAAACACCACCCTATACCGGAAACCTACTGACCGCTATTCCTACCTACATGCCTCCAGCTTTCACCCTGACCACACCACACGATCCATTGTCTACAGCCAAGCTCTGCGATACAACCGCATTTGCTCCAACCCCTCAGACAGAGACAAACACCTACAAGATCTCTATCAAGCATTCTTACAACTACAATACCCACCTGCGGAAGTGAAGAAACAGATTGATAGAGCCAGAAGAGTTCCCAGAAGTCACCTACTACAGGACAGGCCTAACAATGAAAATAACAGAATGCCACTAGCCGTCACCTTCAGCCCCCAACTAAAACCCCTCCAACGCATTATGAAGGATCTACAACCTATCCTGAAGGATGACCCAACACTCTCACAAATCTTGGGAGACAGGCCAGTCCTTGCCTACAGACAGCCCCGCAACCTGAAGCAAATACTCACCAACAACCACATACCACACAACAGAACCACTAACCCAGGAACCTATCCTTGCAACAAAGCCCGTTGCCAACTGTGCCCACATATCTATTCAGGGGACACCATCACAGGGCCTAATAACATCAGCCACACTATCAGAGGCTCGTTCACATGCACATCTACCAATGTGATATATGCCATCATGTGCCAGCAATGCCCCTCTGCCATGTACATTGGTCAAACTGGACAGTCTCTACGTAAAAGAGTAAATGGACACAAATCAGATGTCAAGAATTATAACATTCATAAACCAGTCAGAGAACACTTCAGTCTCTCTGGTCACGCAATTACAGACATGAAGGTCGCTATCTTAAAACAAAAAACTTCAAATCCAGACTCCAGCGAGAAACTGCTGAATTGGAATTCATTTGCAAATTGGATACTATTAATTTAGGCTTAAATAGAGACTGGGAGTGGCTAAGTCATTACGCAAGGTAGCCTATTTCCCCTTGTTTTTTCCTACTCCCCCACCCCCCCGACGTTCTGATTAAACTTGGATTTATGCTGGAAATGGCCCACCTTGATTATCATACACATTATAAGGAGAGTGGTCAGTTTGGATGAGCTATTACCAGCAGGAGAGTGAGTTTGTGTGTGTGTTTTTTGGGAAAAAAAAAAAAAGGTGGGGGGGTGAGAAAACCTGGATTTGTGCTGGAAATGGCCCAACTTGATTATCATACACATTGTAAGGAGAGTGATCACTTTAGATAAGCTATTACCAGCAGGAGAGTGGGGTGGGAGGAGGTATTGTTTCATGGTCTCTGTGTATATAATGTCTTCTGCAGTTTGCACAGTATGCATCCGATGAAGTGAGCTGTAGCTCACGAAAGCTTATGCTCAAATAAATTGGTTAGTCTCTAAGGTGCCACAGGTACTCCTTTTCTTTTATCTAAACCTTTTTAGTTTGTAAACCTGATTTACAGAAACTTAGAAATAAGAGATGGGCAAGACCTGTTAAATTAATTACCCAGGTACCAGGGCCGGATTGTTCTCCAAAGCACATTTTCCATAATCCATCTCATTTTAAATGTATCAGGCAATAGGGCTTCCTCCACTTCCCTTGGAAGACCATTTCACAGTCTTAAAGCCTTCACCATTACGAAGTTTTCCTGATATTCAGCTAAACTTTTCCTTTTCTTAATTTTATCTGACTATACTTAATTTCATCTGGCTAGATAGAGGGTAAAACATCCAAAAGTGGCCAGTGCCAGATGTTTCAGAAGTGACTTAGAAGCCTAAGTTCCATTTTCAAAACTATCTAAGTTATTTAGGCTCTTAAGTACCACAGACTTTTAAAGAGACTATACTATTAAGTCACTTAGGGCCAGATTTTTAAAAAGACAGTATTTAGGTGCCTCAAGGTGCCTGATGGGATTTTCAAAAGTACTGATGCAACTAATTCCATTGATTTCAGGATCTTTAGGCACCTAATTACCTGTGGAAATGTGGCCCTTGGACACTTGAAAATTGTACCCATAACCATTAGTGCTATTTTAAATACTTTATTTTAACCTCTTGTGTTTACACCCTTCAAATGCATGTATATAGCCACCTTGGGCTTCATCTAGATCCCACTGAAATCTATATGAGTCTTCTTATCGAATTTGGACTTTGGATCAGGCCTCTTGTCCCTTTTAACCAAATTATCTACATCAGGCCAGATTCTGGCTGTTTTGTGAGACTAATGGCACAAAAGCAGCCAGAGAACTAATTTAACCAGCTACCTAAAACTTCCTTTTAGTACAGAGGCAGCAATTGTGCTTGACCATTCAAGGATGGGAAAATTCCTTCTGCTTACTCCCTGTATCCTAGTGCCCACCAGTCACAGGGCTGGGCAGGATCTGGCCCTACATTTGCTCTTTTCTGGATCATCTCATGCATCTCCACTTACGACAAATTGGCAAGGGCACAAAATTTAAAAAGGAAAAAAAGGTGATTTTCCCCCCCCCCCCCACTGAAAAAAGACGTTCAGGATCGGTTTGACTCTTAGGCAAACTTTCAAGGTGGTTTACATTCTATGCAGTTTAGTTTGCCCACTAAAAATTGTGGAATTATTTAAAGCTCATTATATCCCTCAAGTACCATTACTAGAGTATTCTTTTAAGCAACAGGGAAAAGACATTTCATGCACAACAACTTTACTAGTGATTTAACTATAACTGTGCTTCTAGACACACTACACCAGAAATTTTGGAGCTATACTAATTAACAATAGGTTACCAGCATCTGAGCAATATACTAGTACTTACAACATCCAACACCTGGCACCCTTAATAATCTTATTCATTGAATTCTTTATTACCATTACTGCTTTAAAAATTGACCTCAAATTTACAGGTGTAACTTAATGAGGCACATGTTACAACCAGATGTCCTGCAAAACAGATATTGCATATACCTCTTTGTACACTGATAATCCTGAAATATTCATTATGAGGCATATTCATGAGATCTGCCTCGTTATTTCAGTGCCAGTCTTGCACGTCGGTTGGAACAGATGGAAAAAACTGGGAAATGTATTTAACATTCCTGCTAGTTTCTTAAAAATAATTATCTGATTAAAAGTGCCAAATGCAATTTTCATTTTTCCTTATTCATCATACTGGTAGAAGTGTAGTTAAATTGGCAGTGATGCAACATCACAGCATTATGACAAGAATCATAAAAGGAGTGGGCCAGTGCAGGAATATTAACTCTAGAATATGGGAGTTAAGTACTATCCAACCTAATTAATTTTCAACTAGAGCTTTGTACAATAATCATATAATAAATTGCACAATAGGCACCTTTTATGTAATTAATTTATTGAAGGTGTTCTGCATGCAATAGCTAGAGAAACAAAATGCAATATATTGCATCAAAGTTGTTCATAAGGAACTCTATTTAAACAGTACAAACTGAAGACCTAATCCTGCCAGTAGTTGGCCACAGAAGTTGTTTGCTTACTCAGTGAGATTGTTCCACAAATGAGGTTCTAGTATAGAGAATTCCTGGCTCCCAACCAGGTCAAGATGGGACCATGTGATGGAGTGCAAAAATAATTTGGTCAGTCTCAACTGTTTTTGCAGGTCATAGGACATGAGATGATGACCAGTATGGGCTCGATCCTGTGAGGGGCTAAAGTCTCGAGGCCCAATCCACCAACGTGCTTCCTTATCTTTAAGCACATGAACAGTCCCAATGATATCAACAGGATTATTCATGTACTTAAAGTTAGGGATTATTTTATGTGAAGAGGTTAGCAGGCTGGAGCCTTCAAGTATCTGGGAGAAGGTACTGAAGGCTTTATATGCTTCTCTATCAGTAAAACCTTGACAGAGTTTGTTGGTATATCATCACCCAGCAGTGAAGATTAAAAAAAAACAAACAAATAAAGTTAAAACAACAGCCAAACATTCAAAGGCAGACACTTGCATTTCAAGCTCCAGAAGAGCTCTGTGTGAGCTTGAAAGCTTGTCTCTCTCACCAACAGCAGTTGGTCCAATATTACCTCACCCACCTTGTCTCACGCTTATACCAGGATCAACATGGCTACAACAACGCTGCAGACGCTGAGATTGTCACAGGTGCCTCAGACAGGTATTTGGATGTGTAGGTGCTGATTTTAGCACCCAAATGTGGAATTGGGTATTTTAAGGGATGAAATGGCCTCAGCTTATGTTTGAGAAAACAACTGACAATTTCATGATATGGCACTGTACTTTATACAGACCTTCTGCCTACATTAACCCAATGACGATCACCCTCTTTCTTATAAACACCCACGTAGAGTATATTAAATGTTTGGTTCGCAACAGTTGTGTTATAATAAGGTTTAATTACATTAAAAGTAAAAAAAGGTATGGTTTCTAAAAGGACAGAATACTTACAAAATTTATGGACCCATTTAACAGACTGCTTTGGTTTAGAGAGGTGGGGATTTACATGTGTTAAGTGCTCCTACAAATCTCCTTTACCCTTTCTTGGAAAAGGGCAATACAATAATAATGGTTAAATTTATGTGGAAGACGTCTGTACTGTAGAGCTGTGCAAATCAGCAAACTAAGCAGTTGACTATCTGCTTCCAATTTTTATCTTTTAACTATCTCCACTAAAATGCCTGATTATCCTGTTATCTGCCTAATAGAGTAACTCCTGGCACGTACTCAACTGTATGCCTCAATGTCTGTTTGTTATACCTGGCAAGGGGGCTTTGAAGTTCAGAAAGCTTGGATTCCTGTGTTTTACAGTTAACGAAATTTAATTATGTAGTCAAGCTCTAATGATGTGATCCTAATGAGTAGCAAGTATATAAAAGAGAACGTTAATGTTTAACATGGGGAGCAGGGTGCATTAAGACCAATATAACCACACGTAAACAAAATATGTGTTTATGGTTCATTCATCCTACCCCATACACTAGGATTTTCTTTATGGGAACACCTCAGGGAATAGCCCATGATCATATTTCAATTGCTGTCCAGATTGAGAAAACAGATCAGTTTTTAAATATATGAGAATATTTCATACTAAATAGAATCCTTAAGTAATAATGTTTACAGTAGCATGTTGTGACTCAGCCAAAATCACGATGCTATTGCACTAGGCACCGTACATACATAGTGGGAGAAAGTCCCTGTCTCAGAGAGTTTACAGTCGAAGAAAAGACTGGGAGAAAAGTATTATCTCCATTTTACAGATGCGGGAACTGAAGCGCAGAAAGAGAAAGTGACTTGCCCAAGATCACAGAGGAAATCTGATAACTTATTCCATATCTCCTGATCCACGAGCGAATACTACCTTTATTAAATAAGAACACAAGAATTCAAATAACATTCACTACAGTCCCTCTTTAATAATCCATTTAGGGCCAAATTGGGAGAAAACCTGCATAAGAAATTGGAAACTCAAAGTTGTTGCTCACAGAATTTCCTTCATATAATTTAATGGAGGATGAGTTGTCCCCTAACTGAATATGAAGGAGATATGACCCTTTAAACCCAAAGGTATTACAGAATCCAGGTAGCACTTGGGTCCCCTCAGCATCTGCGATATTGTCATTAATGGTAAAATTCTTGGGCAATATGCTTGAAGCTTTCCCGAAGGCTTCCTTTCACCACCATAGTGGAAGGGAAAAAATACCCATGTTGACTGGCTCTATGTTATTTTATACCTTTATCTTATATAGGTTCCATAAGGGATGATGCTGTCTCCCTAGTCCAGTGGTTTTCAAACTGTGGGTTGTGACCCAGTATTGGGTTGCAGAATGTAAGGCACTGGGTCATGGTGGCTCTGGTCAGCACCGCCAACTGAGCCATTAAAAGTCCTATTGGCAGTGCTCTCTGGCGAAGGCAGGCTAGTCCCTACCTGTTCTGACACCGTGCTGCACCCTGGAAGTGGCCAGCAGCTGGTCCGGCTCCTAGGTTGGAGGGACACAGGGCTCCATGCGCTGTCCCCACCCTGAGCACTGGCTCTGCACTCTCATTGGCCAGTTCCCGGCCAATGGGAGCTGGGGGGGTGGTGCCTGCGGGCGAGAGCCACACAGAGCTGCTTGCGTGCCTCCACCTAGGAGCTGGACCTGCTGCTGGCTGCTTCCGGGGCGCAACACGGTCCTCAGTGCCAGGACAGGCAAGAAGCCTGCCTTAGCACCCCCACTGTACTGCTGACCAGGAGCCACCTGAGGTAAGCCCATGCTCCAAGCCCCTGCCCCAGCCTTGAGCCCCCCAAAACCCAGAGCCCCTTCTTGCACCCCAAACCCCTCATCCCCAGCCCTACCCCAGAGTCTGAACCTCCAGCCCAGAGCGCTGACTCCCTTCCACACCCCAACCCCCAGCCCAGAGCCCCCCCCAACACCCTGAACCCCTCATCCCCAGCTCCGATGGGTCACAGGCATCAACAATTGTCTTCAGAGGAGTCACCAGAAAACAAGGTTTGAAAACCACTGCCCTAGTCAATCCTCTCTCCTCCCAATCCATAGTAATGAATACAATTAGCCTCACCACACTCCTGAAATCCCAGCCCCACCCCGCAGCCCTCACCCCCTTCCCAACCCTCTGCCCCAGCCCTGAGCCCCTCCCACACCTCTCATCCCCAGCTCTGTTGTGTCAGAGGCATCAACAATTGTCTTCAGAGAAGTCACCAGAAAAAAAGTTTGAAAACCACTGCCCTAGTCAATCCTCTCTCCTCCCAATCCATAGTCATGAATACAATTAGCCTCACCACACTCCTGTGAGGAAGGGAAGTCACAGCACCTCCATTTTAGAGAAAGAAACTGAGGTAAAGAGAGATTCAGGCCCAACATTTCAGAGGTGGCCTCTAAATTTAGTAGGTCAATCTGAGATGAGGGCCTGATTTTCAGAGGGGCTAAGCACCCACTATATTTGAGAAACTGTGGCCCAGATATGTAAAGGTACTTAGGAGCCTAAAATACAGCTAAGTGAGATTTTTCAAATTGCCTGAAATCAATGGGAGTTAGGTGGCTAGACACTTTTGAAAATCCCACAAGGCACCTGTCTGTCTAAATACCTGTAAAAACCTGGCCCTGAGATACTACCATGCAGGAAGTAAATGCCAAGATAGACAGAAACTCCAATTTGACTCAACAGAAACTGTGTGCACCCCTGAAGCCACGTGGTAGGTTTCTGCAGTGGGACAGCCAAAAATGGAGGCACCCCAAGTTAGTGACCACGTTTGAAAAATTTGGTCAAAGTGACTTTCCCCAGGTCATCCAGTCAGAGCCAAGAATTGAACTGAGGCCTTCTAACACCTAGCAAGGTACCCTCAGCAGGGCCATCTTCTGTGTTGTGCAGTATATAGATTAACCTGCTTTTCCAGCTTTTTGCATTCAGTCAGATATGTAACATTTCATGGCAATGCAAGTACGTCCTCCTGCCACTGTTAGGAATAGGCTGTATAAAATAGCAGTGCTGTTAAATTTGGTGTTAATTGCTATTTATTCTTCTCCTTACCCTCAAATAAACTAAAATGAACTTTTATCACTGATAACACAATCTCTGTATTTAAATCCCTGTAGACGAGCAGACTCTCAAGATCTTACCCTGTGCTCCACACATGGCCCTACAGAAAGTGTGTTTATAAAGGCATTGATAGCCAAGGTAGACATTCTCTAGGAAGCCTGTGTGTTCCCAAGAGAGGCTTACTGTACTGATCGTTATCACACTGTGATTTTTAAAAATATCATTCATTTCTGTGTTTTTATAGTATTTTACCATACAGTGATGTATTGGCTCCTGTTTTAGTGCACTGTTTACCTCTTGGTTTTATATATTCATATATATTTATATATATTGTGATAGACCCAGGCCAGTTTGGTACAGCAGAGTAGTAGAAGGCAGATATACTGGCCACTGGATAAGCGGTTTTCTGTTCCCTGACTGACCAGAGCAGGGGCTGCTCCAGGCTAGGGTGGACACATGACTCCAATTAGCCTGCAAAGAGTCAGTTGAAGCCATTAGGCTAATGAGAACACCTGACTCCAATTAACCTGCAAAGAGTCACGTGAGGCCGTTAAGCTAATGTGAACATCTGATTCTAATTAAGGCCCTCTGATACTATAAAAGGGCTCACTCTGGTCAGGCCGGAGAAAGCCAGGGAGCCAGAGGAGAGGAAGTGTGGCTGAAGGGCTGGGTAATGAAGACACCCTCAAGCCACTGGAAAGGGAGCCCTAAGGTAGAATCATAGAATCATAGACTTTAAGGTCAGAAGAGACCATTATGATTGTCTAGTCTGACCTCCTGCACAATGCAGGCCACAGAATCTCACCCACCCACTCCTGTAGCAAACCCCTAACCTATATCTAAGCTATTGAAGTCCTCAAATTGTGGTTTAAAGACTTTGAGGTGCAGAGAATCCTCCAACAAGTGACCCGTGCTCCACACTGCAGAAGAAGGCGAAAACCCCCCAGGGCCTCTGCCAATCCGCCCTGGAGGAAAATTCCTTCCTGACCCCAAATATGGTGATCAGCTAGACCCTGAGCATGTGGGCAAGACTCACCAGCCAGACACCCAGGAAAGAATTCTCTGTAATAACTCAGATCCCACCCCATGCAACATCCCATCACAGACCATTGGGCATATCTACCGCTAATAGTTGAAGATCAATTAATTGCCAAAATTAGGCTATCCCATCATATCATCCCTTCCATAAACTTATCAAGCTTAGTCTTGAAGCCAGATATGTCTTTTGCCCCCACTGCTTCCCTTGGAAGGCTGTTCCAGAACTTCACTCGTCTGATCGTTCGAAACCTTTGTCTAATTTCAAGTCTAAACTTCCTGATGGCCAGTTTATATTCATTTATTCTTATGTCCACGGGTGAAGGAGGCATTAAGAGAGAGAAACGGGAGAGCTGTGGGGAAGTGGCCCAGGAAAATGTAGCAACTCTGGTGGTGAAAGGTCGTCTGCTAACAGCTGCTGCCATTAGGGTCCCTGGGCCAGAACTCAGAGTAGAGGGTGGGCCTGGGTTCCCCGCAACCCGCCACTACATAAACACTTCCTGGGAGGGGAAGACAGGCCCCTCTCAGGACAGGATGCTAAACTGTTTTGGAATAAGCCCATAGGAACAACAGAGAATGTGGGAGTTCTCTCACCAACCTCCTTGCTGCTTGATGATGAAAATGGCTCAGTAGGCTGCGACCCTTGCCTCTAGAGGGAGAAGGGCTACATAGAGGGCACAGTGAGCCTCTGAGGCTAGCGTAATCTGCCAGGGAGCGCGGGACCCACTGAGACAAGGTCAGAGCTCTGCCACTATATATATTATTTCACAACAAACTGCTTATCTGCATTTCATCTGGGATACTTGCTCTCAGCCGGGCATTAGTAGCCAAGATATTTAGTTCATCTACATTACTATGTGTACAATGTGGAGTCAAACTGCCCACCTTAATCAATTACTCTCTTTAGAGTTGGTGTGACAACCCCCATTTTTTCATGTTCTCTGTATATATCAATCTTCCTACTGTATTTTCCACTGCATGCATCTGATGAAGTGGGCTTTAATCCACGAAAGCTTATGCTCAAATAAATTTGTTAGTCTCTAAGATGCCACAAGTACTCATTCTTTTTGAGTCAAATTGAGACACTTTTGAAAATACCACTTTCTGCACCTTAGCTTCCCACAGCGAAAATGGTGTTAATATTTCCCTACCTTACAAATGCATAGTGAGGATGAATTCTTTGCTTGTGAGCTGCACAAGCAATGGGAACCATATAAATAATAGCAAGACATGCTGCATTTAACATTGTGAAGTGCTCAAATATCTTGCTGCTAAATGCCATAGAAATATCTATAAATAAAAATTAAAAACACCTACAATAGACACCAACAGATGACAATGGAGTTGAAATGTGCCTGACTAAACATCCACCGATGAGGTACCAGGAGGCACTAAAATATTGCAGTGATTTGTATGTAATGACATGTGGACCTAAATGTTGTGTGGAGGACAAAAGAAAATCCAGTTATTTTGCTTAATTGTTAAGATCTACTGTAACTTCAAACCCATCAACCAAGAAATTCAAAGCTAATGCTCCAGTTCTATTCTTAAACTTTTCCTGATGCATCTAGTGTGTTGCATCCCACGTTAGTTTGGATTACGCAGATTTTAGAGACGTTTGCAATAGATATAGTTGCCACAATGTAGCACATTAAGAATGCAGTGATGAGTTCCCACTTTTCATTTTACTTTAGTATTGTTAATAATAAGAATCACACAGTATCCCATTTCCACCAGGTTTCGGATATTTAGCTATTGGTAGCACACACACATACTTAGCTAGTTAAAAGCAATGGGGTGTAGCTCTTCAGACTTGAACTCAAATAATTGTAATATAGCTGGAAGTTAGAATAATCAGTTGCAGTTATAGAGGTCCTGATGAAGTTATTAGTAATCCCTTTACTCAGAAATACTCAAGGTCTTCATCAGCTGCAGTATGTTTGTGTCTAGAATCTCAAATCCTAGTCCCCCAATTCTCCCTCAGCCCCACACCAGGGAAGTTTTATAACCACTGACTAAACAAAATTTGTTAGTCTCTAAGGTGCCACAAGTACTCCTTTTCTTTAAACATTAAAGGATACTCAGCTACTGCTTCTGACTGGATGTTAAAGAGCTCCTTAAAGTTCTTTCTACTTCTCTTGCTAAGTTGCCATTTAATTTAATTCATCTTCAGATAGAACAAAAAAGCACTCTAATTCATGTAAGTGACACACATGTTTAAAACGACATGTTAGTTGTGATTAAGATAGGTTAACATAATCATTGAAAACTAGTATTCCCCATCTGTACCATCTTCAGCTGTTACTGGAGGTTGCCTTTTCACTAAGCAAAACATTAAGTGGTCTGCAGCACTGTCTATTAATACGGAAATATGCAATTTAGAACTTTGTTTCTATACCAAGACTTTCAAAAATGGATGCCTAAGGCTGGTCTCCTAAATTTATATATAGGTAGGTATATATGCTCCCAGTCTTACTGAGAGATTCACATGGGTGGAGACCTGTACCTGCACAGTTCTCTTTGCAGAACTTGAGCCTAGGAGGCCTGATTTTCAAATGTATTGAGCAACCAGTATGTGTCACTGTTTTCAATAAATTCAGTGGGAACTCCTGGGCAATCACACTTTTGAAAATCAGGTTATTTATTTAGTGGCCTAAATATGGATGTAGAAGTCTAACTTCAGGCTCCTCATTTTGTAAACTGTGGTCTATGAGTCTTTACAGTAACTCTGGATTCATGGTTTTATTATTTGCTATCTGGTTTTTTCGGCCCTTAGGATTTACATTTTCAAGCTACCCTCTGCAACCATGAGGGCTAGAAGCTTCCTTTTTTAAAAAGCTGAAAGTTGAGATTCTCACATAAGCACCTGGTTCCAGGAGCTGAGGCTTTGAGAAAAATACCCAGTGTTGCAAGACCCATGATAGAACTGAGGGAGTTGGCAATACTGCCATTTTCTCAAATACTATTTTTATTCAAAAATATCCATCAAACAATTTCTGCTAATAACTCTATAGATTGCTTGTGTGTGATTTGTTGTGGGTGTTGATTTGACAGTCAAAAATGTGAGCTCTTCTGACTGGACACATGGGCCATATGGCATGTTTTTGTTCCCTGATTGGATGAACATTACTGTTACAACTAATACAGGTCCAGCGCAGGTACAAACTCCAAATTTGCTTTCTGCAAATATTCATTTCCAATGCATGATTTCAGCATGCAGGGCTGGTGAACTCATTCAGAAGAATATTCATGGAAAGCAAAACACAAAAGTGGGGCAAACACATCTGAAGAAAAATGTGTTAAAAATGTGAACTGTTCATGGAAAACATTTTGCAGTATTCGACATCTCTAATTAGTTAACTGAGGGGAAGAACACTTCAGTTCATAGGGCTCTCATGCGCCTTCATGCCAAAGCTCTGCACTGAGGATGTTGCAGATGAGAACCAGGAACTACTTTGCCTCGAGAAGGTGCTCCGTCAGTAATGGCTCCTGAGTGTGTTGATCTGTTTCTCATCAGCAACCTTGCTAGCTCTGCTGGCCAGCGCAGCAGGCGAGAGGGGAGGGGGCAGTGCTATTACCATAGTGGCAGAAACACACCTCTCACAAAACCTCATGCCCCTTTAGCGATTTCTATCATCTTGCTACCTGCACTGATGCATGAGGTCTCTATCATCGGCTTCTGCACCTACTCTGGAGCCAGGCTGAATCTTGCCTACAATCTCCTTTCATATTTTTCCTTCACAGGCCATATGTTTCCGCAGTGCCCCACATTTTCCCTCAGGTTTCCTGTGCACCTTGTGGTATTATCTAACCCTAACCTCATTTTCTCCAGTCTTCGCGATATGGTGGATAGATAACCCAGGCTTCAGCAACTAAAATCAATTACTGCTGCTAACCATCGGACCTGCATGTGAAGCTCCAAAGAAAACCCCAGTGTACAAATGCAATTGCAAATCCATGTGATTCACCCGTGACTCGTGCCAAATGATTTTGTTTTACTATTTATGTGCAAAGCATTTGTGTATCATACACTGCTGATGTTTAGTTCCTCGTATTGTACACAAATATGTGGCAGCTGTTCCCCCCAAGAAATCTGCTAGTAGAGGACCCAGTGCAGCAAAGGACTTACACACATGCTTAACTTTTAAGCATACGCTTAAGTTCTTTGCTGAATAGGGATGGGCTTAAGCACATGCTTACAGTTAGGCAAGTGCACAGGAGATTTTCCTGAACTGGGCCCTTCGAGTCTAATTTGGCTCCAAATACAGGTTTTGTAAAAACAAGTTTTGTACCTAGCTAGTTGCAGATAGCCACAGCAGTTTGAATTTGTAAGGTTGTTCCTAGGAGGTTCCAGTAGCTTTGGGTGCAGGAACTACAATTCCCAGGTTGCGCCATGGAGAGTGGGCTGCGTGAGGAAAGAGGGGATAGAGGAAGAGAAGGAGAGAAAAGAATGTGAGCTCTGCAAAGGAGTAAGGGGAATAAAACTTGCCTTTGGTGTTATCCAGCTTCCTGAGTCTTCCTCAGGTGCTCAGTTGCAATAACAGGCTTTTATAAAATGAATGCAAGATCAGCCGAATTTTTGTAGGGCTTTATTATGAAACAAAGGGTGAAATTCTCCACTGAGTTGCAAAGAGCTCAGATACAGTGAAGAGTCGGGGCTAACAGGTTACCAATCACAGCTCCCTAATTCTTTCTGCCTGGCCCCAACAGGGAGACATTTTAAAATTATGCTCCTAATGAAAGACATTCCATCAGGAAGGAAACAGGTGTGGCAGAGCCTTGTTCTTCCAGGGCCACACCCATTCACCTCCCTTCCCCTAATCTACACCCTGTCTCATCTCCCCACCCAGACACACCCACTCCCCACCCCTCTTAACCGTGGGCACACTACTCCAGTGGAGGAGGCCCAGCGGATAATTTGCCTCTACCAGTTTTACACCATTGTAGATCCTCCCTACACAAGGGATCTCGCCCAGGTTTCAGTTCACATTACACTATGTAAATAAAGTGAATTTAGCAGCCTGGAGAATCCAGCCCAAAGATTTTTTTTTTAAATCAGAGGGATATTATTCCTTAGAAAAAGGATTTGGTTTCCCTTTATAAAGAAGCCAGCAGGTTGAGAGAAAAAGAAGCTGATAATATAAATATGTTTCTGAGAACATTTGCTCAGTTTTTAAAAATGAATTCTCTTTTCCCATGCCGGCATCCCTTTTGTGGTTGCTCTAGCTTTACAGACATGAACAAGAACACAAGAATCCCCATTTTGGATTAAACCAATAGTCCATCCAAGCCAATGTCCTATCTGTAACAATGACCACCATCAGCTACTCCAGAAGAAGATGCAAAAAAACTTGTAGTGGACATTTTTGGGATAACCTTTCTGACTCCCATCCTTCAGGGTTTATAGTTGGTCTAAAAAACATCCTATTAAAATATCCTATTGTATCTGTAGATGTTTTGATTGTCACTCTACATAGCCATGACAGTACTTTACCTCTCACCCCATGACTGATTACTTCTTTAGTAGACTGTTCTGAGAAATTTTGTCAAAACATTTTGGGAGTCCCAATACATCATGTCATCCAGTTCTTCTTTCTCCAGTATTTTGCCACCATGTTCAAACCTTCTAACAGAGTCACAGATAAAGAAACTACATTATATTGAAATTAAGATTGAATGTGTATCAGTAATTAAAGGGTAAAATTATTACAAGTATGTTGTAATGATCTCCTAAGCAAGTACTGTAAACCCAGGAAAGTCAGAGTTCTGGTTAAACTTAAGAAGCTATGCAATCATGTTACAATACAGAAATTGAGGTTAGAACCTCAATTCTGTCCTGTCGTGATACCATGAGGGGAAAATACAAATTAAAAAATCTAATGTGTCTTTAAAAATCAGTTAAATCTAATCTGGGACCACAAAATCTACTATGCAATGATCACAACTTTGCTTGCATATTTATACCTGCCTCTGGAAATTCCCACTACATGCATCCGACGAAGTGGGTATTCACCCACGAAAGCTCATGCTCCAATACATCAGTTAGTCTATAAGGTGCCACAGGACTCTCTGCCGCGTTTACAGATCCAGACTAACACGGCTACCCCTCTGAAACTTTGTTTATCGCTTGGCACTGAGTGGTTGTTTAGTGATGGCATAGCATTATTTTTTTAAAAAATCTCTGTAATGCATACAGTACTGGTTTGTTGCCTGTCTATAGGTTAATAATTATGTTCAACATGAAAACCTATTTAAAGGAATAATTTAAAATGCTTTTATTTTTAAAGTGCTTTGCATCCTTCTACTGCATGTGCAAGGACAAAAAATTGTGTGACAGTCAAGTTGACACAGGGAATTAAAAGTGTAACCACCCAAGGTGCTTCCGAGGTACTGAAGAGAGACCACTAGAGCAGTGAGTCAAGCTTGCTTAGATGATGAAGAACAGGTTGTGATATAGGAAAGCAAGAATAGCTACTACGGTGAACAAAATAAAGTGGAACAGGGAGCAGAGATGTTGTGATGGGGGCTGTGGAATGGAGGAAGAAGCAGCCTGAGTCTAGAAGACTCAGATCTATCTAAGAAATTAATAAAAATATAATTTTAAAAAAAGGATTTTGCTAAGTGTGTGGGGCTTATAAGTCATGTGAGAGGGTTAAGTGACTGCCTAAAGCAATCCAGCTTTGTTCCCATGGCTGCAGGATACCGCCCTCGCTGATACACTATGTAAGCCACAGGGACATAAACATAGTGTATATTAGTGAAAGCACTGAAGTAATAGTGCCATCTGCTTAAAAAGGTTAATAATCAGAAAAATGTTGCATGGCAACCCTTGGCACTGTTAGTCTTTTGAATGCTACTGTTACTTCAAGTGGGTATATCAGGCTCTGTAAATACCTAGTATTCTATATACTGTGCTCTATGTTCTCTTCTTTCTTCTTCTCTTTCTTTTTTTCCCCCTGCCTGTTTCTCTACAATCTGTCTATTTAAATTCCTTCTAAACAAGATGGGAATATCTTTACGCCTGTGTGTCAGAATATTCTACATCCATCTGTTATTTACATCATTCGTTTTCCTGAGGTGTCTCCAACAAATCCTGGCTGGATGCTCTGTATATGTTATTAATAAAACAGCTGTAAAAATATTAACTGTACAGCCTAATTGTCAGCCCTGATTAAGAGCCAAATTTATTCCTGAACGGATGCTGAGACACAGAATGTGGGCTCTTATCCAGATCTGACCCTTGCAGCTCACTTTACATTTTACTCTTTGAACACTTAAATTGCAGAGCTGAAAGCAGAGCTTGTACCCCCCAATCCCATTTCATTTTTCTTTGGTTCTGTGTGCACAGCACTGGCTATGTTGCTAGTGTTCGTTTTATCCTTTTAATTCACCAATTATACCCTGTTGTAATAAAAATATCACCAGCGACTTTTAACCTCTACTTCATTTCATTTGGCGTAAAAGAGCAGTACTCCAGCAGTGTGTTACTTTAAAAATTTGTTGGCGTAAAGATAAGTGGAAATTCTATCAGTTTTATTTCTCCTTGTGTGGAGGTATGAAATTGCATTTTGATAGTCTGAGTCTAAAAGTTCAAATCCCTATTAAAAGTCATCAAGTTTTCCACACAGAAAATCTGGAGGTGTTATATGAAAAGTAAATTCTGTATGCTCTCTTTCTGGGAAGTGTGCGTGGGGGGGGGGGGGGGAAGGAAAACTATGTTGAAGGAGAAAGATAGGGAGGTTTGGTGACACAGCAGGTTGGTGCATTAGCCTTTCACCCTGAAACAGACTACAAATGCTGGCTTAGATCACAAGCCAGAACTAGATTGTTGGTTGTAGCCTAGACTTAATTCGTGCATATCAAAAAAAGCACCATAGAAATACAGCACTAGATAGTACTGAGTCTTTCACCCTTAGGTCACTATTGCAAATCCAGCCTAGATCATTGGTGACCAAGAACCAGCTCTTCATTTTCATTAAAGCCCATGTGTACCCCTTTTTGAGAACCACTGCTGTAGATAAACAGAGGAGTTGGGTGTCTAGGCTTATCAGGTCAGTACCTTCCATCAGAATTAAATTCTCATTTTCTATTTATAAAAGAAAGCAAAGCTAATCAGCATGCTACATTTTGGTGTGATTTCCAGCCGCTGAGGAAGTGAGGCCAGGAGTTGTTTTACATTACAGAAGGCAGGACTGGGGTTGACTTGGGAGTATTGAATATGGAAAATTATAAGGTATCTGCTCACACCATGCATAATTCCAGCTATTGCTATTTCAATCTCTACTCTTCAGTGCCTGATCCTGTCAGATTCACTGAGATCATATGGAGCTGAACTTGCTTGGCATCTTGCAGGATTAGGCAAGGAATAGTCCCTAAATTTCATGAGCACTAAATTTACCAAGAACATTTTGTAAAGGTAAAAAAAGTGTAATATTTGAGGTATGTGGGGAAGCTTTATCAAGAGAACTACTGTTGTTCTATGCTTTGGCTTCTACAGTCTCATCGAGGATCTGGAGTTATGTAGTGCAAGGGATAAAAAGACTATTATCAACTGTTAATCACTGAGAACTTTAACGGAGCAGTGATTAATTGATGAAAAACAAAACACAAGGAAATATTTGCTGCAGGAGTTCCCTTCATTTCCAGAGGGTTTTATTGGAGTTGTCATGTACCACAAAATGGACTAGAACATTTAATACATTCTAGCGAGCACTATCTTTGATTTTGTTTATTCTTACAGCCATATTTGGAACTAAACTCCTTTCCTTTCCTGTCCCTAAGGCTGTTTTGGAATATCTCTATATCTGTTTGTCTGTTCCTCTTTCTCTCCCTCCCTCCCATCGTTTCGAAAGAATCTAAATGCCCTGTAGCCTCTTATAAATCAATGTCTCTCTGACATGTTATTTACTGGTTTTTTTGCCTCTGCAGTCAGTTGAACCTAAATTGTTTGTTGGACAATTCTAAAAATATGGTATATTGTTAGAGAGTACAATAATTCAGTCCTTAAAGGCAGTGTTGTACATTTGAACAAATAATAAAGTCAATAAACTTAATTTTTAAAATCTATCATCATAGTAATGAAACCCTCAAATTCTCTAGAAAATTCAGTAAGTGACTCCATAATTGCTCACTTTCTGACATAGTATGATGCTACCTCACAACCAGGTCCACTCCATTGGATAATAGTGCTGAAGAACTGGCTCACATAGCTGATGTTAAAAGTGCCTTGAGGAGTCCTGACTATATGCTACAATTATATATGAACTTTAATTGTCAAAATAAACAAAATAGAAATAAGTCTTTTGGCAAACTTTGAGCCAGACCCTCAGGTCCAGCGGAGATGCAAGAATCCAAGCTAGGGGCAAAGGTGACTTAACCAATCCTGAGAACATTGAAAATGCTAAGTTTGCTCTCACACATGTTAAAACAGGGATGTTCTTACTGGTGGTAACTATAGTCTAAGAGCTGTTCCAGTGACCCAGGATAACAAGGCACAGACCACCCCTCTCTTGCACCTAATATGTGTCCTCATAAACCCCTATACCAGAAGTTGGGGTAATTCTGGCTCAACAGGCAGAATTCCCTTCTATCTACGGTCTCCATTACCATAGTGTCTCAGCACCTCACAATTGTTTTAATGTATGTAGCCTCACAATACCACGGTGAGGTAGGAAAGTACTAGTCCACTCATTTTACAGATGCACAGCTAAGTAATATGGCCAAGGTCATACAGGAAATTTGTGCCTAAGCAAGGACTTGAACCCAGGTCCTAGGCCAGTGTCCTAACCACTGGACCATCCTTCCTCTCCTAAAGTAAGATAAATTCCATAATGAAATGGGGATGGAATGGGGGCCAAAACTATAGTCCAATATGTACATTGGAAGGTTTTAGGTCATAATTATCACTTAAGCAGGCATAAGCTTCTTTGAACACAGTGGAATTGTGTTTGTTTCCATCAGTGATGAATTTGGTCCATTTTTTTGTATTGGAACAGCATGTGCAAAGTTACAATGGACTGAACAAAGGGTGAAAACTGATGCATTCAATATTCTTCTATTCAGCATTCCTCTTCCTCATGGAATTACCTTGAGCAAGATTTGCAGAATCTGTCTCTTAGTAAGTCCCATTTAAGTCAATGGGACTATTTGTGGAGTAAAATATCAGGGTATCAGAATTTGGTCCAGAATAATTATTCTGAATAGATTCTAAGTCGGGTCAAAAATATACAAGTTGATTACTAAGTCAACAAGAGGTTTCCGCATTTCATTCTGAATAGAAACTGAGGGCTCATTTCTACTGCTTCCTCTATAGAGGTAGAGTGACCTATGATAAAAGCTGAATATCTGCAGTATACTCACATTCTGCATAGACATGAGGAGATTGAGGAAAAATGTGAGTGCACTGCCATTAGGAACACAGCACCTTGTGATATTTGCTAAACTGTTTCACAATAGAGAAGTTACGCAATCCCATAAAACGTACGACAGCCACTCAGAGGACTCAAGGAAATCATTTAGTCCTATGACAAGGAAGAAAGAAGAAGCAAAATACTCAAATCAGAAATACTTCCTATAGCAGTGTAGTTACCGGGGATAAATGACAGATGACTCTACTCCAAGAGACCTAGAGAGATTTCAGACATTTCTGTTTATTTCTAAGTGAGAACATTAACTCTTCTTGACTAACTTTAAAAGCAACTGAAATTTTATTTAATTTCGTATCATCATGTTTGAAGAACTAGCCGTGTGTTTCACTCATACTTGAGCTCTTACAGGAAGATGAGTGTTTGTGGCATTTTTATGTTACCATGGGGATTGCTATAGTAACAATTCACCAAACCCTTCATTTATTTATTTACTTTGCTGTAAACTGAAGGTAAACCAAATATCCAAAGAAACAATAGCTATAAAGAGATTTTACTATTCATGCAACTCATGTCTGATGTTCTGATGAAAGGGCCCTGAGTGAGTTTAAAGGACATTTTCAGATAATTTAATACAGTCAAAGGAATGAGGTTTCTTCTGAGACTGGAAAACAACAGCTGATCTGTGTCATAACACATTATTGTATTTGACAATTTAGCAATCCTTGTGTTCAGCTCCGCTAGGCAGCAGCTTACTCTGTCCCTTCTTCTCTTCCAAAAACAGACAATGCTTTAGAAGAGATGGAAAACAATAATAACTCACCCATTATTTTTACAAGAAATTAATGAAGTAATAAATGAGTAGTTTTAGAGGCATCCAATGACAGTTGATATTAAAAAAAAATAAATGTATATAAAAATTGTACATACTTTGATTGCATCCCTCTACTCCACCTTTACTACACTGATTGTCTTCTTAGATTGTAAACTGGCTGAGGCAGGGACTGTGTCTTCCTGTGTGTGCATGCGTACATGAACACACATCTGGGCCCTGATCCAAAGCCCACTGAAGTCAATGCAAGTCTCTCTGCTGGCTTCAACAAGCCTTGATTCAGAACACATTATGGTAGGTATCACTGGAATCCAAATAGATACCAACAATTATGATGGCATTGCATAAATCAATGAATACTGAAATCCCATGAGATACATTGCAGTCTGATTTTAAAAACTCATGAGCAGTTCCCCAACTGTCCAGTTCTTTGGGGCAGTTAAGACAAGTGTCCACCTGAGTAGATTCTCTTATGTTTGATCCCATTTAAATACAATAACCTAGTCTTGTGAGGAACAGCAGAAGCACTAAAATCCAATCCCGTTACCTAGAGATTAGAAGGGCATTGCTGGAATGTTCTCTTCAAACTTGAGCTCCATCATCCCATAGTGGGAGAACATGCTAATGACCATCTGAACCACAACTGTAAGGCCAGACAGTCACTTGCTTTGCATGGGTGTGCACGGTGGTGAATGAAGAAGATGCAAGGAGCCTTCCGAGTTACCTCTGGTTTTCATGTACAGGGGCCAGTCACAGTCTCAGTCCTTCCAGATGCTAAATACAAGGTCTAGAAAAAGATATCCAAAGGATGTGGAGTGGGCTTCACACAGGGGTGGTGATGGAAGGTACAATGCACCTGTTAAATGGGTTGCAGTCCTCACCCTTGCTTGTGTGTCCAGAAGACCAAAAGTACTCTGACTATCTAGACAGTTATTTCTCTGAAAACTTCAGAAGGTTCAGAGCCACTCTAGACACAAATACCCCTCTTGCCCACCCACCTCTCCGCCAATATGAGCAGTGTCTTAACACCCATAAACTAAGCTTTAGATATTAGAGCTGGAACAGAGTTTGGGGTCCTCTAATTCATTCTCTCCCCATTGTCAATTGCAGCATTGTTTCCCATAGCATATTTCCCAGCATTTTGGAGTGTCTAGTTTTAAGTGTTTTTAGCATTGAGGCTTCTACCACCTTATTATTTAAAATGATCCTAATGCACGATAATTGTGCTGAAACCTGGGATATTGACAGCTGTGCAAAACATTCATGTCACACCCAATTGCCCACAGCATGGCTTGGAAGGGTTCATGAATCTAAGCCCATGTTCAAGAATTTGGCAAACATGGGCTAGGGTAAATTAGAGGTCCAGCCTGCACATGACATCCCCATCCATCTGCCCACCCACTTCACAAGTGCAAAGCATGATTCCAGTGAGATATCTGCTTTGTCAAAATCAGACATCCTCGTGAAGCTTCAGGTTTCACATTTGCTCTGCTTTCGCTGCCAATCCCTGCGAGCCAAACTTGCATGCTTCATTTTGCAAACCCCTACTGAAATAAACCCTGCATGGCTCATGCAGCCCTAGCAATGTGCAGGGTTTATTTCAGTAGGGGTTTGCAAAATGAAGCATGCAAGTTTGGCTCGCAGGGATTGGCAGCAAAAGCAGAGCAAATGTGAAACCTGAAGCTTCACGAGGATGTCTGATTTTGACAAAGCAGATATCTCACTGGAATCATGCTTTGCACTTGTGAAGTGGGTGGGCAGATGGATGGGGATGTCATGTGCAGGCTGGACCTCTAAAGTACCCTAGCCCATGTTTGTCAAATTCTTGAACATGAGATGTCATGATTCACATCATGATCAGAATGTGATATTTAAAAATTACCAAGGCGATGTTTAGAAAGACTGTGAGAAGGATTAAGCAATATGGACTGAGCCCTGAATGGACTCTGAAGTGCTGTTTTCCTCCCTTAGGCATCAGAAAATGAGAAGAAAACATCTCCACTGACTTTAATTAAGCTTTCCCTAGGCTTGGAGGTTACTCTATAGGCAGATTTTTCTAAACTCTCACTGCTCAAACAAATATATAGTTTCTCTGGGCTTCAGAGACCACCATAGCTTTCCTTCCCACACTGCCAGTGAATTGGGAAATGACAGGCACCATGCACAATGGTAAATTGATAATTTCAATGAGCAGGGCATGATGCCAATCTCAAGAGTTAAAAATACCCACATTGCACAAACTTGTCACAGTTATGAGGGTTTGGTTGAAAGGAAACATGTAACAGCATTGCATTCTGGGAAAATGCAGGCAGAAACACAAAGGAAAACTAGAAAGTAATAATATTTTAAATGCCTGTTTTATTTTACAAGATGCAAATATTACACTTTGCAGTTACATAGTAAATACCAGATTACCAAGTAATTATGCTTAAACATTACCGAGCACTGTACCTGCAAAAATAATAGCCATGTTAAGGGCAGTTATTCAGTCCCTCAATAACTCTGTAGTTTAATGATTAGAAACAAGTATATCATTTATTCCCTTCACATAAAAAGCTACCGACCATTCAAGCACTGTACATGATCAATAGTGGTTTATAATGGGAATGCTGCTGATCTAACCTAATAACCGCAGTATCACAAAAGGCAATAAGCAGTTTACAACAAAATGTATATAGCAAGTGTGGGAGCTGTTTGAGGGTCCCAAAGGGTCTTCAAGTCACTTTATTTTTATGGGGCACACGTAACCATGTCAAAACTAAGCTTGGCATTTTAAAGTGGTTTAAAACTCCACTGTAAAAATCCACTCCAGGCTCAAACTTTCTTCATAAGCTCTCAGCCCTAAAGCTATTGTTCTGCCTGTATATTTCTGCTTTGGCTTTTTAAAATTCCATATGTATTTAGAAAAGAAAAGGATTTTATTGATGTTCACTTGACAAGTTACATTTTACTATTTTTAACCCATATTGTGGACAGGGGTATTTTTTTGGTAGGCTAGGCTAACTTGGCTGTAAAACTGCAACCAACTGCTTAGTATCCTAAGCTGTGTTTTCATTGGAGTGGATCAAATAAAAAGTTGAAGAGGTAAGAAGTGCAAAGGCAGGGTTTTGTAAATAAGTCTTGGTTAATTAGGCTCCCAACTCCCATTGACTTTCAGTATTAATTTGGCACCTAATTCCCTTAGGTTATTTTGAACATCACAGCCAAAGCTCTTATCATCTCCAATGTGCTTTCTTGACAGCAACAATGGAAGTTCCACGCATAGGCAGCAACATATCGGAGCTGCAATCTGATGTGCAGTGCTAAGGGGGAAAACTTACATTAAAGTTGGAAGTCATGGTATTGTAGTGTCTGCAAGTCAAGTTATAACAGCAGCAGCAACATTCCTTCTTATATAGGACTATAATAGATGGGGAATCTACAGTGTTGCCCACAAAGTACCAGTGGCTCCAAGACATGAAAGCCTGGACAATGTGCAGCAGGTAAGATTGACATATCTGTGTTGAGTGCAAGAACAAGTAGGGCCTAACCCAAAGTCTACTGAAGTTAACAATAAGACCCTTTGATTTCACTGGGCTTTTTATCAGGGCCTCTGCGAAATGGCCACAAACAGAGCACCCCCAACAAGGACAGTGGTGGAATTTTTTTGTTTAAAGCAGGTTGGTTAAAAGATGTAGTCTTTGAGTAATATTTCTCTCACACATATAGTGGACTCAGTATTGACAGTAATAATGAATCAAATTTTGAACTAGTTTTGACACAAAAGCCTGCAGGCTTGACATAAAAATGAATTTTCTGGAAAATTCAAAGAAAAAGTCAGGATTTTGTGAAGGTCAGTGAGTTATTACGTCTCCTGGTGTACATAATGTTGTGAGCAAGACACAAGAAATAAGTCTTCTGCTCCAGTCTGTACTGATTGGGCCTCGACTGGACTATTGTGTCTACTTCTGGGCATCACATTTCAGGAAAGATGTGGACACATTGGAGAAAGTCCAGAGAAGAGCAACAAAAATGATTAAAGGTCTAGAAAACATGACCTATGAGGGAAGATTGAAAAATTGTTTAGTTTGGAGAAGAGAAAACTGAGAGGGGACATGATAACAATTTTCAAGTACATAAAAGGTTGTTACAAGGAGGAGGGAGAAAAATTGCTGTTCTTAACCTCTGAGGATAGGCCAAGAAGCAATGGGCTTAAATTGCAGCAAGGAAGGTTTAGATTGGACATTAGGGAAAAATTCCTAACTGCCAGGGTGGTTAAGCACTGCAATAAATTGCCCAGGGAGGTTGTGGAATCTCCATAATTGGAGATTTTTAAGAACAGGTTAGACAAACACCTGTCAGGGATGGTCTAGATAATACTTAGTTCTGCCATGAGTGCAGGGAACTGGACTAGATGACCTCTTGAGGTCCCTTCCAATCCTATGATTCTATAATGTCTGGCTTATTAAAACAAAGAGGAGGTGAACCCTTTCGCCACAAAATTGCACCTAAAGTATGTAGGTTGTTTGACCTCCCACTATACACTTGGGCATTTCAAGTTTGTAGAAAAGGAGGAGGCAAATTTAAGGAGACAGACTCTTTAAAGACAGAGAGCATTGGGAGCTGGGAGTGCCCAATGAGGATATCATAGAATAGCCACTTACTTTTCTAGAGCTGTAAAAGAAAAATAGCACCATAATAAACCATTTGTGTCCTGAATAAAATGCTGACTTTCCTATCAACCAGTTAGGAAAGTTACACTCCTCCCTAAACATCTCCAGGGTAGAATTCGGTCACTGCCTCCTGTTTCAGCTGGTGCAGGGAGGAGTAGGGGCTGTTGTGCTAAGCTCCTACGGTGGAACAGCCTTCAAAGTGGTGGCTAAAGCCACTGAGCATTCTGCATCTCATATCCTCCATGTGTTCCACTGTCTCATGTTTTCAGAAGAAATTATACACTGTCAAATTCAGACAGCGCACAAAAGATGGCACATTGGACAAACAGCTCGTCCTTCACACACCACATTGGCCTCACCATGAGATTTGATAAAGTTAGGAGGGAGAGAGAGACATGGAGACAGAAACAGGTGAACTGAAGAGGCTGAAAATTCCATCTGTGTTCTCAGCATGACTTCCCTTTCTTTCTAAATTCTCCCCACTAAATGGTAGAGCCTTGGTCACACAGATGAGGTTCAGATTAGGGGCAAGTGATGATGTATCACAAGGAGTTAACCTCATGACCTGCACGTCCCTCTGCTGTACATGTTTTGTGGTCACTAAGCACATACTTTTCAGTCTCCATTTCTTTAGAAAAAAAAAAGACTAAAACTACTGAAAGGGTGAAAGGTGAACCTCACATTTCTGCAAACACAGTGAAAGGGCAAATATTGCATGTTTAATTTTTGTGTGAGTCTGCCTTTTCACAGCCCTGATGTAAGGCATACAGGGCCACTAAAGCCATGCACTGAAATATATAGTTAATGAAAGCCCCAAATAAATCTCTTCTTCTGTAGATTAAATTAGATTTTTATGTTTTTGGGGGAAAACAGAGTAAAACATTTTCAACCTCTGATTCAACACACACACACACACTGCAATTCCTTATTAAATTTAGAAGAACAGAGGACGGAGGAGAAAAATCCCTCAGTCAAGACTCAGAAGGTCGAAAATAGGGCTCCCTGAAATCCCCAGGCTCTATTTAGAGGAGATACAGAGAAACTTATGGGCAGGTTTAATTTACACTTGTGGCACCTGAGTTTTGCTTTCAGGTTCATTTGAACAATAAAACAAAATAAATACATAAAATACAAGTAGAAAGCATACCAGGGGCCAAGCTGCAATAAAGTCAATGGAGAGACACCAGCTTACTTTTGTGGAAGTCAGAGTAGGCTCTACAGGCAAAATTCATTCTGTGCTGAGAATGCCCCTACTGTGAGGACTTGGGGCCCAATTCAACAAGCTATTTTAGTGTAACTTTAAGGTTGTCATCCGACTGAAGTCCCTCCCTAGAAGATTTTCCTAGGGTGCTGAGGGATGGAATGGGATTACCTTTCCTGATCCCCTGCACAATTTAGATGGAGGACCCCCATTGTTTACACCAGATAAGGGAGAAGCTTGGAACCCCCTTTTGGGCAGTGGTATCCTGGATAGGCTAGGACAAAGAACCTCTGAAAGAAGGTGGAACTCACTCAGCCCTAAAACCTCAGCATTTCGTTGTAAATTTTGTTGAACCTTAGTTTAAACCTTGGTAAGTTTTATTTTGATTGGCTCAGTGTTCCCCGGTGGAAAATCCAGTAAATTCTGTTAGAATTCTTCAACTAGTCTCTCTTGGTTTCTGCTATTCTCTGTGTTAGAAGTTCACTAGCTACAAGCACCAACAGATCCATTGCTCTGTTCCAAAATGTAGGGAGATCAAATGGGACCTCTAGCAACCAGCTGAAAAATACCTCACAATTTTACTAAGCTTAAAGTTTGCTATAAAAGATTTTGATAACTTCATTTGCAAGGTATTTCCAACGACAGCCAGGATGATCAAGACAGGATTTACAAGTTTAACACAAAGAGAGAAAAGCAGATCACAAAGAATTATAACAAATCCTTTAGTGGATGGTATATAGCTCTGTGCATAATGCATAATGCAATGACTGAGTAGTTAAGTTAAAACAATGGTGAATGGATCAATGATAACTAAGGCATAGCCTAATTGTTAGAATGTGGAACTGGATAGATATGAAGTGAAATCCTGACCCCACTGATGTAATCCACAAAACTCCCATTGATTTCAATGGGGCCATGATTTCATCCAGAGACTCTAATCCTACTCTAACCTCTGCATGTGTCCTTGGGCAAGTCTCTTAGCCTCTCTGTGTTACAATTGTCCCATTTGTAAAACAGAAATAAGAATACTATACCTACTTCAAAGAGTTTTTGGAGTCTTAATTAATTAGCACCTGTCTTTCAGAAAATTGAGGTCCCTGAGCAATTTCACATACACATTTACATGGCTACTTATGGTCTAAATACCTATTTCATTTCAGTAAAAATGCACATTGACAATAGACTTCATCCTTTTCAGAATCAGGCCCTTAACTTTTGTGAAGTTTTTTGAAATCCTCAGATGGCAATTGCTATGTAGGTGAAACATTATTATGACTGTGATAAAGGTCACATTAATCACCCATAAGCCATCAGGTTAATAGTCATGATTAAATATTTAACCCCCAAGGAGATGACCTAGATTCCTGGGGCTCTGTCTGCTGGCAGCTCAGGGAGAAGCACACTGTCCCTGCTAGGGAGGGGGAGCCAAGGCAAGCTCAGAGTCTGCCCGGCAACCAATAGGGAGTGAGATGCCCCTCCCAGGGAGTTCAAGAAAGGGGAGAAGCCCTTTTTGAGTCAGTCTGGAGCCAGCTAGGGCAAGGGCAGGAGTGGTTGTGTGGGGAGCTGGTAAGTCCCAGGCCTGCAAGCAGGGTTCCCCCCTGAGAACTGGCCTCTAGGAATGTGACAGCAATGTCCCTCAGCTGCGCTTTTCCCTCTCCACTGATGGCTCCCAGTTTGAGGAGTTTTGCTGGAAAACTTCCCCAGCCAGGCTGAGTTCGCCCTCCAGGTCACTAGGTGAGACTAGTCACCACGTGGTCAGCTCTGCTCTGTCGCTAGTTCAGGGCTGCTGCCTACTGTGTGTGTGTGTCTGGATGCTGGGCTAGGAGACTACAGTTTGGATTTTAGTACAGTTGTGTAATCTGCACCTTGAGCGCTGCACCCCTTTGTGGTGAGGGGAAATCCTGGGACCGACGCAGCCTGATTCCTGCCTGAAGCGGATCCCTGCTAGCAGAGATCAGCTCCTCTGCAGTGACTAAGGAGTCCAGAGTCATCTCTGAACCTGAGGATCATTCATGGAGTTTGTGAGTGCACCATCTTTTAGTTAGTCAGTTAGGGAGTTTTTTGGGGGACCCCCTGCTCCCTAAACTGTGTCCTCAAGCCAGGGAGTAAGGGTTTGGGGATTTTATAACCTGCTGCATATTAAATCTGTGGAGGGATTTACCACCTTCTCCCACTTGTGAGTCCTATGGGCTGTACTGAACCCAGTCAGCCACACTGCTAAACCACTGCAGAGAAGAATTTGTGATCATAGGTCATCAAGGACCCCATCAAAGTATGTGTACCAATGGGACACTAATATTACATTTGCTACATCAAGTCACGTGACCCGGGAAAGTCACAGGTATTAGCAGTGTTGGCATCGGTGAACCTAAAAATAGTGTTTTATCCTTTGTTTAATTATATTAAACAGGAGACAAATATAACATGTGTTGAATATAGTTAAGTGTTTGTGGGGTTTTTTTTCTTGGAAGTCTCCAACTATTTGGCAAGTAAGTGGGGATTACTCTGTGGTTAGAATTTTCCTCCCAAGCTGCCCTGGTGATCCTGCCAGGAAGGAGTGAGGGGGGTGGAGGCACTGCCAAATAAATTCATAGGAAAAAATAAAGAAGATACACCCTGCTGAGTGTGTGGCGGGATCCAGAAGAACCGAGACCTGTCCATCAAAACCTGTAAGCAGATTGGCATTAAAGAAAGTAACTGGGTGGAGAGGGGGGTGCTACACATAGTATAATTGTGTGCATGTATAAAATCTATTTCTTAATTATTTGTTTTATTAAGCAATCACAGAGTTGTTGGCATGATCCCTACCCCAAGGAGATTCCAGTCTAAGTCAGACACAGGGAGAGCTCCTTGCCCTGCTTATCAGCCATCAAGTTGCCAGGTCTTACGGCAGTGAGGAGACCTGACTACAGACCACCAGGCCTCTCTATAGGCATCCGCGAAATAAAAACAAAACAAAAAAACCACCAAGTTGCATCTCTGTTTGGTACATGGATGACTGGTTCTGACCAGGTCCCTCTTTCCCAGTCCACAAAGGGACAAACTAGACAGCTGCTCATCTGCAATATGAGGCCATATTTCCCTGCAAAAGAGGACAATCAAAAAAAAAAAGGCAAGGCAATTACCTCCCAATTAGAAATTTGCCTAAATACCCCCCCTTGAAATACTTAGAATCTAAACCTGGAGCCAAATTTCTGCAAACGGCACCTGGCAAATAACCTGAAACAAGACCTTTCCTCCAAAAGCCCCAGAACTTTAGGGTGTTCAAAATCCTGATCCTAATATTACAGCTTCAGGTCATCTCTACTCAACTGACAGGGAAAAGCACCCAGACCAGTGGACAGTGAATTCCCTTCTGTTAGGAGTACGTTTGGGCAAACAAACTTTTACCATTAATAGAATTCATCTAGTAACCAAGCACCGCCAAAACTCCACTCTAGTGCCTCTATGTGAGCTATTCTGCCTGTGGGTCCAATCATATTAAACAACAGAGCAAACAGCAGGTACTATTCACAGTCACAGGCTCTCGCTATAGCTTTCTCGTTCTCCTTTCTCGACACCGCAGGAAACTAGTTTCTGGTGCAATCACCCTGTTCCTCAGAACAAAACTCTCAATGGAGTATTTCTACCGCAGGTGCATTTTAATTATGCCATCTGACCTGACTACTTTCTGTAATTAGAGCTGGGAAGGGAAGTAACTAGACAAGAGATCATTCCACGTGCTACATGTAAACCAACTAACTATATGGGAGCAAAGCAAATCCATGCATATGGACTTGTTCCTACATTGTAAGCATTAGATAAATGTAGCGGGGAAACCAAACAACATTACACATGCAACTACAGCTGGCTTTCTATTGTACCTCTCTGTCTTAGAGACCTCCTTTCCTGCTGCTCTGACCTTTCCCCCTCTGTCTCTCTCCTCAGTCTCTTTTATTATTTTCCCTCCCCTCCTTTCATTATGCACCTCCCTTGCAGCGACAATAGACTGCTGTTGTTCCAGTTCTCGGCTTTGGGTTTTCATGAGCCACGGCTCCACGGTCTAGTCTAGTCACATGAGTGCTTCCCCAGGCTACTGTACCCTCAGGCTTTCTGTGCCTATGTGTCTCCGTAGTGGGGAGCACAGGCGGGATGGGCAAACTTAGAGTATGTCTGTATTGCAAGCACTGGGGGTGACTGCAGCCCATATAGACATATCTAAGCTAATGAAGCGGTTGCAGGACAGGCAGTACATCAGCTTGGAACCCGATTAGCCTACACTGTAGCCCATGCCACTAATGTAGACATACCCTGAGAAGCACAATTCAGCAATTTTTTGAAGTACATTTTTTTTTCCATAGGACTTTTAACTAACCTTAGGCTGAAGACAGAACTTAAGTACACTTGGTGACATAAGCCCAAATCTTCCAGTTCCATGTTTAGATACCAAAGTATGGATTAGTACCATGAATTTCAAAAATGGGTGCATAGGCACCTAAATCTGTATTTAGGTACCTGTGATCTGCTTTTCTAAAGTGCTGAGCACCCAGTAGCTCCCACTGATTTCAGTGTTAGTACTCACACTCCCACCAGTAGTAAGCATTTGTATTTACTGTGAATTGTATGGCTAAATCCCATGCAAGGATGAGTTTTCTGAAATGAATGTGGTTTGGAAGTTGTGGTGAAATAGGAGAAGATGAAGGGTGATGATCGCTACACTTTATTTACAGAAACATCTTTATTCATAGGTACATTTAAGCGATTAATGCTTATATGGAATACAGATTCGCTTCTGCCTTTAAGGGATGAGGATGGAATGCTGTCTATGTATGCCATGAACTGCAATTGCGAGCATTCTTTTAATTCTAAAGTGTGAGGCAGATCAACAGCTTGGGTTTCTAGAAGCAGGCCTGCAGGAGAATCTCCTTTGATTTCAAATGCCTTAAATATCAATTTTCAGCAATGAAGGTGGAGACTATATGAGTCATCATAGCACGGCTCTCTTAGACTTGCAGTGTTGCATCTTACTTGCTTTGTAGGCCAAGGTATAGAAGAAAAGGATACCACTGAATGGAAGTCAAGACTATATATGCCTTTCTGATCTTGCTCCTGGTCATTCCAGACATCCACATTCAGTAAAATATGAAGTTCTGATTAGTTGAACTACTCTGAAACCTTTCCTATAGAAGCTTATTCTTTGGCAAATTACTTCGAGTGTAGGCAAGGCTTTTTTCTGGCCACATGGAAGGCGTGATCCAGAGTCCATTGAAGTCAATGCACACAGTGGCCATAGATCCTTGGTGTCATACCTATCACCATATATTCTACACTGTGATTTGCAGACATAGGCCATTTAAGAGCAAGTACAAGCAGCATGCAATATGTGTTAATAGTTGCTGCATAACACCAGTTCCATTGTTTGCTACAGTGAATAAAGCTGTGAAAACAGTCACACACCCAAAGCAAAAGCATGGAAATTTGTCTTTTTGTGAGGGTGAGAAAGTCATTCTGTACGCAGTGCTACTTTGCATATTCTTTTGTGAACATAAAACCGTTGTCGCCAGCAAAAATTGCTTTTGTATGAAAGTTATGGGGTCACAATGCAGGTGGGCGAGCTTGAAGGTGAAAAAATAAGATCAGCTGTGCTCATCAATAATATCGGGCCAGATTCTGAGGTCCCTACTAAGTCCTTACATCATACAGATGTCAAAGTTTTTCCAGAACAGAACTGTGTAATCCTTTCAGGATTTGGTCCAGTGCAGACACTTTACATTTATCTACTGTCTCTCATCCACACATATCAAAGCACGGTTTATTTAGAGAGTATGAAGAAGTGCATTGTGGTTTAGTGGATACCACACTCGACTGGACATTAGGAGGTGTGATTTTTGTTCCCTGACCTGCTGCGTGACTTTCAACAAGTTACTTACATCCTGTTTCTCAGTTTCCCCATCTGTAAAGTGGGGGTAGTGATACTTTTGTTTGTCAAGTGCTTTGAAATATATGGATGCTGTAGAGCTAAAAATTATTATTATTTATTATGATGACCATTATTTGCTAATAACTGATACGGTGGCTGGTGCCATACAAGACACAAAGACAAATACAGTTATTTCATAGAATCATAGAATATCAGAGTTGGAAGGGACCTCAGGAGATCATCTAGTCCAACCCCCTACTCAAAGCAGTACCAATCTCCTTTTTTTTTTTTTTGCCCCAGATCCCTAACTGGCCCCCTCAGGGGTTGAACTCACAACCCTGGGTTTAGCAGGTCAATGCTCAAACCACTGAGCTATCCCTCCCCCCCAAGGTGTTGAATTGCTTACAATCTAAAAGTCAGCCACAGAGGAAAGAGGACAAACCAGGTCATCCAGGGTAGAGGACAACTTATTGTTTTGTATAAAGAATTAATTTATTTTAAATAAACTCACAACTCATGGCTATCCCAGGAAAAGTGAACTTTTAGGAAGGTTCCGAATGAGATGGGCTATCGTATTGTGAATGAGGATAAAGAAGCTGATCCAGGCATAGGAAGAAGCATGGAAAAAGTTGTTATAGTAACATTAATTGATTAAATCCCACAACATTCTCTGAGATTGGTCTGATAACTATTTTTAGAATTGATCAAAGTGTTTCAAAACATGAAAAAACAAGTTTTGGGGTATGTTCCCCCACTTTCTCACAAGCTCTCCCCATTGTACAGACGAGCAAACTGAAGAAGAGGTTGGTTAAGTAACCAACCTATGGCCACACAGTCAGTTGCAGATCCAGGGAGAAAATGAAGGAATCCTGACTCCTAGTCTCCTGCTATATTCATATTACTGTTTGCAGTTATGCATCACATGAGCCAAAGGTAGATCACAAACCAGTTTCTATCCTGATTTCTATATAACTCCACAAGCAGATTTTGAGACACCTTTTTCTTATGAAGTATGGGCACTGTAAAATCCATTTGATTCTACAGGTCAGAACTAGACAGTTACTAAGCCAGCTCGTTTTCCACTCTCAAATCCCTCCTCAAATCTCTCCTCTGCCATGATGCTTACAAAAATCTCTTAGGCTGTTGGTGTGCAGACACCACTGCCTATCATGTTGACCAACATTGTCTCATACTCCCCTGTCTGTCTATAGCCCTTTGTTGTTTTTTGTCTTATATTTAGATTATATGTCCCTTGGGGGCAGGGACTGTCATTTTGTTCTACGTTTGTACAGTGCCTACCACAATGGGATCCTGGGCTACAACCAGGGGTCTTAGGTGCTACAGGAATACAAATTATGAAGAAGAAGAAGAAGAAGAAGAAGAAGAAGAAGATCTTCTACAAATATCAGGGCAGTGATCACTATTTGCCAGCTGTTACCACACAGAGACATAACAAGTTGTCATCAAGGTTGTTGTCTCTATGATTAGAAAAGGCAATGTCTGTGGTCATTGTGGGATAGCACTGGCAAATGCTCATGTTTAATGGTGATCACTATAAGCACATATGAAATGTATGCAGAGGGAAAACAGCATGAACAATTTTCAGCACCATATGCATGCACATGAGACCTGGCTAGCTCCACCTGGTAAGATGCGCAAGCAAAAATTAGGCTTAATTTTTTATCTTTAAGAGTGAGTAACAAAGTTGTTGCATGGAAATTTCTCTGGTTGTTTTTTTTTTTTTTTGATTAAGGACAAAATGTTTAAGTAAGGTTATCAGGAAAGGATCGTCTGAATCCCACTGAAATGAGGCTGTCACCTGCAGCAGGGCTCCTCTCCTGCAGCCCCTTGGACATCTCTATGACTGTGTGTCTCCCTACTGAACTTGTAAACACACTTTTAAATGTGCATGGGTGTGTACGTATTCTACCACCTCTTGCTGTCCATTCCTTCCCCCATTGTTGTTAAGCAACCGTGACATGCAGGAAAGGGACAGAGCAGGGAAGAGGACGGCCTGTAAAATTGGCTCTAGCTCTTCTAGGAAGGCTGCTTCTCCATCTGGTGAACCTCCCATAGGAGGATTACCAGAGAAAAACCTCAGTCCCATGGACCTTGCAAGGTGTAGCCACCTGGGCCTGCCACTGGTGAACATTAGCATGTCCACAGGAGACTGGAAGAGTGGTGGGGTAAGAGGGACAAAGGACGGAGTGTGTCTGCAGAGAGCTAGAGAGTGGGCTATGAGGAGACAAAGAGACAGGCTGTGTAGTATGTCTTGGGTACTGGACTCTGCAGCAGGAAGTGCATGGGGAAAGTAGTCAAGGAGCTGGAGCTGAAGAAGGTTGTCTCCCATATGCAGTCTTCTTTCTTTCAGGAATGCTGCGTCATTTAATAGAAGTGGCTAACAAATCTCCATATGGCTGTTGGCTTATGCTGGCGGCCCCAAACTGAGCCACGAGGAATAAGAGGAATTGTATTTTTTTGTTATTTCCAATATTTGGAAACTTAGCCTATGTCAGAGGCATAATGCTCTTAATTTGTATTAGATTCAGGTTGGAGGCATAGTATACCTGAATTAGAGGAATCTGAAATAGGTCTTATGTTAGAGAGGCCAAATGAAAAGTCAGACAAAGAGAAGCACATTTTCAGAAAGGATGTATTTTTATGAATTTTCAGTGGCTGGAATATTGATTGAAATATTATAAACCCGAGGTAGAAAATTCTATTAGTATCTCATTTGCATGAGTCTTAACTGTGAAGAATGAATTGGATTATTTTGAAGTGAAATGAAAGGTGTTAAATGCGTTAGCTGCAAATCACAATAAAATCATAAATACAGAGTCATGACTGATACACCCCACAATAAACATAAGCATTTAGAGAGTAGTTCTGTGCATGTTTTTTTTTAACCCATAAGAAAGCAGTTAAGGATCTTGGGTGTGATTTTCAGAGAGATCCTAGGTGAGTTAGATGCCTAAGTCACATTTTCAAAAGAGACTTTGTGCCAGATTTCCAAAGGTATTTAGGTGCCTAATGGAACTTTCAAAAGCTCCTAAGCAGGTTAGGCACTTAACTCCCATTAAAATCATTGACAGCTAGGGCCCAGATCCTCAAATGTATTTAGGTGCCTAAATCCCATTAAAATCATAGACTTTTGAAAATCCCATTAGCTGCCTATCTGAATCTTATTCACTGTAGAAAACAATGGGACTGCTCTTAGGCAGCAAAGAATGGTACTATTAACACATACTGCACGCTGCTTGTACTTGCTCTTAAATGGCCTATGTCTGCAAATCCCAGTGTAGACTATATGGTGATAGATGCCCATCACTGTGGTATCTGTGTACCTTTAAATTGCTTCAAGATACATGAGATCAAAAAGCAGCCCCATTCCAGCTGTTCTGAATGCACAGTAGAAGTTCCCTTATTTTGAAGTATGTTCTGGAATACAATTTAGTACATTTTAAGTCACATTGATTTAGCCCATGCAAACAGGACCCCCAAGAAAGTTTTTGACAAGGTTTTGCCAAGCTTCAGCCACTGGTACAAAAGCCATGTGACCAGAGTAAAGGAAATAAATGGTAAGGGAAAAGATGTACAAGGGGTTGAAGCATACAAGCTGTCCTGGCGTATGTTTCATTAATGTCTCCCTTGCATAATATTTTCTCAGAACTTTTGAAAAACTCCATTAGCTCTTTCTGTTTGAAGGTGACATTTATTTTCAATTCTCCCTACAATATGATGATGAAATTACATGAACTTTAAATCAAACTTTAGTGCGACAGGATAAATAAGTCTCACAGCTGACTGCACTGAACTGGTGTCAGAACAATCGCACCCGCATTACAATTTTATCTTCTTAACAAATGTTTGTTTTCCATTTGCATTTGACAATGGAATTAATAAAACTATTTTACCAATTTAAGATTTATGAAAAATATATCTCATTCCCTAGATCCCCACCCCCACTTATCTCATTTATAGAATTTGCAATTTGCATAATGGTAAAACGGGACATTTTTGCTACAGCATTTCAAACACCTCAATTCTAATTTTCACGGTAATAGTAAATGCGCTTAACAACAATGGTCCATTGATCCAGTTTGTCTCCTACCTACACCAGAGCAACTGGGCAATTGTTAAATGTAGAAGCCACAAAACAGATAACAGAATAGACCTTTAGTGCATAGGCTTTGGCTATAATGGTTTCAATAATAATTAATATGCAGGATAGCTAGTCATGTCACACACCATTTCAGACTAGAATTGCATCTGTCAGTCCAAATTTTGACTACGCACAAGGCATCCAGCACCGAATCTAGTTAGACAGCTAACTGAATTAAAACAAAAATCTACAGATGCATGATAAATGCACAGGATGCTATGTCACACATGAATGACTCCTGTGCAGGCCAAATGACAGATGTATTTCCTCGACTCCAGGCCAGGCTCCAGCACAAACCACTCTTCATTTATCAATAATTGGGCCTTAATTTCATTTGGCAGTGGTGGAGCAGCATGCTCAGCTTCCTCTCCAATAGACTAACACTAATTAGACTTTTTTTGGGGGGGTGGGGCATCAATCTTTTTATTTTATCCTCCAATAATCCTCTATAAGCATAGCTATAGCGTGTCCTTTTCAAGGGACAGGGTAGGTTTTACCCATAACTCATTACTAGCAATAATGGAATGGGAACCATTGTATTATATATTTGAGAGCAACAGAGAGAGAGAGAGGTGCATGGGATCATATTCTGCCTATTCACACTGAATCAGTGTCTTGATTCATTTGCCACCTCTTTGGAATAATAAATGTCATGTTCTATTAGTACCTTTACACCAAAAAGGGGATTTTGTTAAATAAGTCCTATTTATCAGCGAGATTTGAGGGTTAAGTACAGGCAGAGTAATGCTGATGGAAATGCCCCACTTCGCACCCAGTCATCAAAACCTTGAGGGTTCAATCCAGCAAAGTTGTGAGCACTCCTGAGTGGTGCTGAGCACCCTCAACTCCATCGAAAAATTAAACTTGATGGGAGTTATGGACACCGGAGAGGACTGAGTTCTTAGTTAACTAAATTTGGTAAAAGAGAAATTTTAAGGTCTGCAGGAAATTTATGCAGTATGCGCACACATGCACACACACACACACACACACACACACACAGAAAAGGAATGAGACAGGCTAATCTTATGGTTTATTTACACTGCACATCATGCTATCAAAGGATTTACACACACCCCCAGAGTTTAGCTTTACAGCTAAATTTCTTGCTGTTTCAAATGTAGTAATATAACTGACCTTGGTTTACATAAGTTTTGCTCTTATCACCTGTTTCCCCTGTGAGCTCAGAGACAAACATCATATTTCTAAACCCTTTCTTGCCTCCGAGTGATAAACTGAAGTGACTGGTCCCATTTGCAAAGAAGACCTCAGCTTTAGGTAAGTGTTAAGCTCTAATGATTGGCTCCAGGGATCAGAGCTGTTCAGTGCCACTTACATTCCCTTTAGTATTTTAGCATATAACGCTGTGTTTATTGGCATACACTAAATCAGTGATGTGGTCCTGAGGGCTGATTGTGATGCCCAGATGATCTGTTGGAGTTTGCCTCATGATCCAATCTATGGCATAATTGGAGAGGATGAGGAACAAAATTCATCCTTGTTTCACCCCAGTAACTATGCCAAATTCAACAGAGAGCTCTCCATATGGTCCAACACACGTTAGGTAATGTGTATATTATGCCATAATAGATGAAGTCTCATAGGTTTCAGTGGCTAGTTATTTTCAGAGATCTTTCATAGCAATTCGTTGTGAATGGAACAGAACACAGCAACTGGGAAAACGAAAACTAGTGCTGCAGTGCAGTTATGACAGCAATGGAAAAATCTGGGCTTGTGTGATCTTTGTAAAATAATGATGCCTGCACATGTGCTAGATCTTCACCTTGGAAAAGTCTTTTTCCATTTTTAATTCACATTTCCTTTTGGTTAGCGGAGTTAAAATATGAATAGATAGATACTTCAAGAGCCTGTTCCCAAAGAAATGCACCCTGAACGTCCACTGAAGTCAGTGGGAATTGAGGTCTCTCAGCGTCTTGTTGGAGCAGACTCTGAAGCAGTGACAAATGAAAAAATTCTTAATAACTCTAGTCTAAGCACTGGCAGAGTTATTATACCAGGTATGGAGAAGTGGAGTATGTCTATGAAACAAATTCTCCTCTCGGTTACATTGGTGCAACCCCATTGACTTCAGTAGAGTTAAACCTAGGTAACTGAGAAGAGAATTGGGCCTTTTCCATTAGTTCTCTTGTTCTAAATTAAAGATTTGTTTAAAATCTCCTAATTTTATTTTAATGGGTTAGTTAAAGTACCAGAGACACATTTGATTATTTAATCTTGGCTGCAGCAAGAAATTATTGAAATATTTTTAAAATATCTGTGTCAATTATCTCTCTCCATATGTTAATTTGTTAGCCAGGTGTATGGCCTGTTTAAATGAAGATTAACCGAATACATTTGAACCATCTAAAAATACTTGATATGTGCAAAGCAGCAAAGAGAGCGAGGAATTCTCTAGGATAGTACAAAGGGATGTAACCAGTTATGTCTAAAGGTGAGTAGGTAAAATTGAGAAAATAAAGGCCATTTCAGAGTCTATTTGCAGCAATTTGTAAAAATACCAACCCTGCCTGACGCAAAGCCAGTCAGACAAAGCCTGCCCTGAGAGGACTCCTTTGGGCATAAGTGGCAGTAACAGAATGAAAGTAAGAAAAAGTAAATTTAGCAGGATGCAAAACTCAGATACAGAACCTGATCTGCAAACAACCCTAAAGTTTAGCGGTCTCCAGATCCCAGGTTTTGGTTTGGCTCAGTATATGTAGATGGGGCTATTGGCAAAATTCAGATCTGAATTCAGGTTCAGGGTTCAAACTTCCAGCAATAGAGTATGCCAGAGTGGTCCATCTAGTCTAGAGCCCTAGATCCAACAGTTGACAGTAACAGATGCTTCAGAAGAAGTTCCAAAAAACCCTTCATGAACAATTATGGAAAACCTGCCTCTAGGATGATGAGTGGAGCTGGAGGAAGAAGATCAGTTTTCAGCGGGGACTTAGTTGAATATGGCATTGGGGCCTCAGAAATTCAAGTCTGCTTAGCTAACAAAAAAAACCACAAAACCCTCTAGATTCTTAGCATGTAACACTGGCCATTCAGCATACTTAATAAAGATCTCTTTCCTGCAACTCTGCGGATCAACACGCAGAAAATTCCAATATTTTTTAAAAGGTTTCATTTCAAGTCGGAACAAAAATTAGAAATTTTCCATGGAAAGGTAATTACAAAAATGTTTTGGAACAGATCATTTTTGTTTGTTTATTTCTAACAGAAATGAAGCAGCAGGCTGCTCCAGTTCCCAAGGACTACTCATGTTGTCCCAATTGCCATGGACTCCACCCCTAGTGTCAAGGGGTCCCCCATTGCAAAGCAAGGAGTCTAGAAGCCTTGAGAGCTCCATCTCCTGTGGCAGGGAGCCTAGAAGCTCTGGGGTCCCTGACTCCGAAACATGGCAGAGCTGCCCCCAGAGGCCACGGACCCAGGAAACCAAAGCTTCCCAGCAGCCCAAATGTTTCTGTGAAACATTTTGGTTTTGACAAATCAGCATTTTCCAACGAAACATTGTTTTGTTGGACAATTCCTAACCAGACCTAGCTGAAAGTAGCCCTTCCCCTTGACTACTGAGAACTAGTGTTTTACAGGAAGCATTTGTTTATGGTGTCAAGAAATTGTTTCTCAAGTCTTTGTCCCATTCTGGAATGGTTTCAAATCCATATTTATTTTTTGATTCAGATCCATCTCTCAAAATACATGTGACTAGCAAGAAAATTTCCTAAGGGTGAGATCATCCTGATGTGGAATAATCTTCTAATAAAGTAATAGAAATACCATCATTTTAGATATTTTAAAAGTTGACTAAAACAAATCATTAGTAAAAGGTTCCCCCCCCCCAGTACCATCTCCTATGATTCTTAGTGTATTAAATAACCAGGTATTATATTCTGATAAATAATGAAACTACCTGTATTTGAGACTGTCCCCAGCAAAGAAATTCATTAGTAGTCTAAAAAGAAAAGGAGTACTTGTGGCACCTTAGAGACTAACCAATTTATTTGAGCATAAGCTTTCGTGAGCTACAGCTGTAGCTTATGCTCAAATAAATTGGTTAGTCTGTAAGGTGCCACAAGTACTCCTTTTCTTTTTGCAAATACAGACTAACTCTGTATTTGTTACTCTGTTACTCTGTTACTCTGAAACCTGTCATTAGTAGTCTAGTGCTTGCTGTACTTTATTTATTTGGATTGATGAGAACAATAAAGGGCACCCACAGACCACTCTAGGTCTGCTAGAGTGATTAAGAGATTTTATAGTTCAGTGGCTGAACTAAAAGTCTGAAAAAAAATCCAGTCTGTTTTGAACAAAACTGAATTTTTTTATATTTCTTAACAAAACAAACAAACACGTTTCATTCAGGTTGAACGAAATACCAGTTCAGATCTACATTTTCAAAAGAAGATGGTTCATTTCTAAATGAAATGTCAAAACAGTTTGTTTAGAAGATGTCAAAACGAACCATTTGGAATTTTTTGAACTCTTTTTTCCTAATATTTTAGTCAGCCAAGACAATTCTCCAAATTCTAGGCAAATACTTGCAGTCTCCCCGAAATTATGTTTATTGAATAATTTATTATTCACTGAAAACATTTTTGCCCAGCTCTGCAACTCTAGTTACCCCTGAGAATTTAAAAAAAGACCCTACTCATTATAAACAGAAAAGAACCAGCGGCAGTCCCACAAAGTGTAACAATAATATCATAGATCTGCAGCTCAGATACCCCATGCCAACCTCAAGCAGTATTTCCTTTCCCAAAAGCTTCCTTAAAAGATGATTCATTCATATGTTTGTTTATTATATGCGGTTTGATGCATTAATTTTTGGCATTAGGTGAAATCCTAGCACACTGACATATCCATCTTATTTGCGTGTAGGCAAATAGCATAAAAGTGGCCAGTAATGTTTCTTTTTGCCTATAAACTAATTTTATTGTTTTACTATGGTGGAGAAAATTGCTACATTTGTCTTGGAATGAAAACTATTAAAGATAAACAGCTGATTAACAAAATAAGGAGGGCTTTAAACATTATTTTGAAATAAATAATAGCTTACTGGGCTCAGCTGTATTAGGGAGATATTTGTTTTCTTTCCTGCTCTAAATTCCTCATGTGGAGAGCCTCACCCTAAAACCTCGTGCATTGGTTCCAGCAGGAAAAAATAGGCTGGAATATTTGGAAGGATTGAAATGATTGCGCTCTGCTATGTTTGTCAGTTTGCAGATGTGTCAAATAGTTTGAAGTCTTGTTAAAAAAAAATTAAATGGGGTGAGCTGACTCAGGCTAAAGGAACTTACTGCAAAGAATAGAATTTGACCATGAACATTCGAAGTACAAAGAACATTCAGCATACTCACCCAGCTACTTTAATGCCATGTTTCCAGCCCAAAACCCTGCTGAAGAATGCTTGGACATAACTAGTTCTTACTGGATGAAATTCACCCCATTGCAGAGGGCTATCCACCTCCTAAGTCCCACTTAAACCCTTTTTAAACCCAGGCCAGCGTGGGCAGGGAGATTTAGGGGTAGATAGAGGAGGGGCAGGAAAATGTCTAGGGGTTCTGCAATTACACTGTGACAATGAACTCCCTCATGTTAGGAGACTGCAGAGGTTACTCTCCATTCTTGCAGCTCCTATTCCAGTACAAAAGATGGAATAACAGCTGTGTAATTGGCTGAATTCTCTCCTCTACCCCCTATGTACTTCCTTACTCTTTGTCAGGGTGTCAAAGGATGTCAAAAAAGGGTGTGTGCAACAGTGTCCCAAAACTACCCACTTCTAAGAGCTTCCTCCTGCCCTCAAATATTGGTACCTCACTCATTTCCAGTCTTTTCTGGTCTGTTACCATGGCAATTCATTGCCTCATCAGGGTCCTTGTGAACTTGTTTACCATCCCAATTATAATGTTCTCAAATCCAGGCTGATTATGACAGCTCTGTGTCGCCCATCTGTGCTTGATCTGATCAGCACTTCCACCACAATACATTGGCAGGTCACCATAACTTTGCATCACACTCTCCCCCACGTTAACTAGGCTTAACTGTTCTTAACATTCTGAAATCAACTAAATTCAGCACTCCAGCGAAATTTATAATTCCCTGTTACAAGCCAAACATTTATGGAAGACCACAAGGGGGCAAAGTCAGACAAAAAGGGCATTCAGAGCTCTGATGCTTTAAAAACATCTATTCACAACTTTTTAAAAAGGAATATTTTTATGTTGCTTGTTCCTAGAGGCCTCAACTGAGACTGGGCCCCCATTGTGCTAGGCACTGTGCAAACACATAGTAAGAGTCCATGCCCCCAGCGAGCTCACAATCTAAATAGATATGATAGGAAAAAGGAAGTATTGTATTATCACCATTTTACAGGTAGGAAAGTGAGATACAGAGACAGCTGAAGTGACTTGTTGAAGGTCATGTAGCTATGGTAGATCTGTGGATCGAATTTAGTTCTCCTGAGATCAACGGCAGTGTCTTGACCACAAGATCATGCTTCCTATCAGGGTATAAAAGACAAGAATCAGATGAGTGCATGTTGTGGCTATGAGCATATGTCATAATGGGAGCGGCAGCCATTGTTACACAACATTGTCCATTCTAACCCTTTGTTTTCTGTCACTCAGAAATGCACTCTGAGCAGAGCCAGAGACAAAACAACTGGGCATTGAAATGTGAAATTTTGCCATGAAAACAGCCCTCACTGAGAAGTGTTTTTGCTTGCTCTGGAGGAAATTGATTTTTGATTTTTTTCACTAAGCTTGTAAAGTGTGCAGCTAAGGAATGATACATTCAACATGCTAGAGGGGCTAAATTAGCCTTGCAGAATAAAGTCAAGTCCAATATATTGGTGTGACTTGGTAAAGAATTGGGAGGAGTGAGACTGGAATCTTGTAAGGTGTAAAAGGTGTTAGGAAGGCTGCTATGGGATTCTCGCATGTGTGAGGACTACTTGTAGGGATAGGGCTGGACATATATTAAGTGACTCTGACATATTATTCCCTCATTTTTTTCAAGCAGGAGTCTGTCTGTCAATCTGCCCAGAAGGACAATTTTTTAGAAAGTTTTTTCAGTATCTGAAAATGGGTTATAATCAAAGTCCTGACATAACATTAATAACTATAGCAGGTGAGACCAAGCTTCTGCTCTGATTCAGTGCGTACTCTCTTTCCTCTACATAGAGTTTAGACATGCTGACCTGATATTAGCGATCGTAATTGTTTGCAATGTTCAGATTGGTCCAAGGAAATTGATTTTACACTGCTTGAACTTCAGAAGTAAAAGTATTCCAAAGGGATACTTGAGAAGTTTAGCATTCTGTCTTGGTAACAGTATTCAGGGTTGTCAAGATTAGCAGTCTGCATGTTAAAGACCATGCAGGCCTGATTCTGTGTTGCACCTTTTGCTTTGTGAAAAGCCAGTAGAGTTGCACCAAAGATAAATTTGGCCTACTGGATTCAGATTTGAAGTTTACAAAATATTTAAAACAAACAGAAAAAGGTATCAGCATTTTCCCCTTTTAGTTACTAACACAAAGAGGGTCCCATTTTGCTGAAATATTTGCCAATTTTCACCATCCCCCCCCTTGAAAATAGGCCTCTTGTCTAGTGAAAATTAGTTTTGGTGCAAAATGGGACCATTCCAAATGATGCTGGACATTGTATTTTCAGATTTTAAGTTTTGAATTCGCCATTTTGTTGACTATTGCAGAAAAACTAAATCTGAAGCACACAAGGTCATCCATAACAAAATGACAATTTTAATGGAAAAAATTAAATGAAAAATGTTCACCACTTTCTCACTGTTCCAATGCAGATTCACCCGCTCTGCTGTATGTTCCTTTAAAAAAAATGTTGTCTGGACCTTCAGATACCTAGCAAGCTCAATCTATTTCGTTTACTGAAAAGAAGGTTAAGAGGAGACTTGATTACAGTATATAAATAGCTACTGGGAAGAAGATTTCTTAGAGTTGAATGGTCTTTAATCTATCAGACAAAGGCATAACAAGGTCCAGTGTTTGGAATCCAATGGTTGGAAGCTGAAGCCAGATAAATTCAGGCTAGAGATAAGACAGAACTTTTTTTACAGTGAAGATATTTCAGTATTGGAACAGCTAGCCTGGCGATATGCTCAATTAAAAAGTTTGGGACTGTTCAGCTTGGAAAAGAGACGACTAAGATGGCTTATGAGAGAGGTCTATAAAATCATGAATGATGTGGAGAAAGTGAATAAGGAAATGTTATGAACTCCTTCATATAACACAAAAACCCGGGGTCATCCAATCAAATGTGTAGGCAGCAGGTGTAAAACAAACATAAGAAAGTACTTCCTCACTCATTGCACAGTCAACCCGTGGAACTTGTTGCCAGGGGATGTTGTGAAGACCAAAGTTATAACAGGGTTCAAAGAATAATTAGATAAGTTCATGGAGGATAGGTCCATCAATTAGCTAAGATAGTCAGGGATGCAACCCATTGCTCTGGGTGTCCCTAAGACTCTGGCTGCCTGATGCTTGGACTGGCCAACAAGGGATGGATCACTGTAGAATTACACATTCTGTTTGTTCCCTCTGAAGATCTGGCATTGGCGACTGTTGGAAGACAGAATATTGGGCTAGATGGAACATTGGTCTGACCCAGTATGACCATTATTATGTTCATCACTTGAAGTCTTTAAACCAAGATCGGATCTCTTTCTAAAACAGATGCTCTGGGCTTGATGCAGGAATTACTGGGGGGAAGTTCTTTGGTCTGTGCTATAGAAGAGGTCAGACTAGGTTATTATAATGGTCCCTTGTGGCTTTAAAATCTCTGAATCTATCTGTGAAAAAAATGTGTGCTGGAGTCACTAGTGCCAGCTTCTGACTCAGTGATATGTGCAAATTTTTCAGAGTGGAGTTTTCCAAGTAACTTAATGTTCTGAATGAGTTTATTATGAAACACTGAATGACTGTTGTTCACTTTCACTCTGAGCAAAGAACAATTTTGATAGTCTCTATCCTCATTCAGCTTCTCTCTTCACTCCAAACACTTGTTCATCACACTGAACACTCATTCCACTGGAGTTTTCCTGCTTGAAGACAAAGCAAATTCTAATCAGTGTCACCACGCGTTGATCAAGAATTCTGGTTATTTTAAAAGTTTAGCACTTTAGCTGATTCAGTTAAAAACTAGGACATTGTAGATGTTCCAAATGAAGTTCCTGGGAAACTGGGAGGCCCTATGAAAAACCAGGACTGTATGGGGAAGAAAATGGAACTCATGGTTACTGTATCTGAATGCGAATATGCTCCATGTATACACTGGGGAGACTAAGTAAGCCCAAACACACAAGTTGTGTACGTGGATGCTTTGGAATGTAGCACCTTATTGAGGAATAGACATACTGCTTTCTGTGCACTTCTATTTGAAATGCAAAGAGCAATGTCCTCTAGTTTTCCATACATGAAATCTAAAAACCCTTATAATATAACCTAAGTTCATGCCGCACCCTCAGGCTTCTTAGCTCTATGTGGAAGCAACTTGGCTATTTCTGATCAAAGCTATAATTGCAATCTCAGCAGCAATTTCATTCCTGGGGTGAGGAAGGGAAGCTGCACCATTCCAGGAGCAGCACCCTAAAGATGACCCTCTGAGGCGTACATTATTCATTCACCCAGGGTCCAGCCTTCTACAGGGGTGTAAGGGAGGATTCTTACTCTTCCTTATTCCTCAATATGGGAATGTGGTCAAAGTCCAAATTGCATTCTTGTTTATAGAAGAAAACAGTGGTGACTTAGGCAGCTTTCAATTTCATATATTAAAAACAGTTTTTCATTGACATGTAACAATTTGTATTATTTTATTCACAACTGGATACATAAATTCGGATTTCTAAATTAAGCTTTTAACAAGTGTACCTTTCCCTGGTTTAACACAGCTATAGCTACTTGAATCCATGATTAAAATATTTGACTCATGAAACAAACCTAGACTTCAGTGGAGGTAGGAGCTATGCCTGATGAGTGTTATAGCATTGAAACAGAGAGCAGTGGACTAGATTCAGCTCTGTTTCAGAGGGAACTGTGCCACTTTCTGAATCACCAAGCACCACTCCCTCCAGGACCCCTGGTTTTCCCTGGAAATCTCACATCCAAGTATCATGCTCAACCTTATTTAGCAGTTGAGAGCGTACATGATCACAGCACAAGGTGCGATGGCTGCAGGCATCACATGGTGCCAAATCTAGTCTTGTTTATATTTCTGACCACACCATTCCAAATCTGAAATGGAACATTCATTTATTCTTTCAGTATAAACATTGCAAGAGATTATAGGCTTGAATGGGCTTCCAAAAGTCCATTTTTCATTTTCTTTTTCTCCTCATTTGCATCCCATTTTTGCTTCCCTGATTCCAATGTTCATATTCGGAAACAGCCACTGAGAGACTTTGAGTGACAGCAAAGGACAGTAGCTACTTAATGAGCTGAACGCATTGATACTCAACAAGCCAAGTCATAGCCTATGAGTTGTATCTCTAGCACCCTTCCACTGCCCATGATCAGACTGCTTTTTCTCACATTGGACAGTGAACCTTTCCATTCCTTTCTGCAGCTGTTTTTCCTGCATGGCTGTGCAATACAAGGCCATGTGGCCACCCGGACTTGGTTCTTTTTCAATCTATTTTTGCGACACTATAAAAATGATGGGTTTTGGGGTGGGTGGATTTTTTTCCAGAACTGCTTTCTGTTTTAGTTTTTCATTAAATCCTAAACTTAATTTCAGATGTGCCTGTGGCAGAAAATTTTAGTGAAATGTCGCTTTTCCTGCCAGAATAGTTTTACCGTACTTTGCTTTCTAATCCCAGGAAGCTTTATACTAAGCTGAGAAACATCTTTGGCTTACTTTGGACAGACATAGCTGGAAAGAGAACACAGAATGCCTGTTTTTAAAAATAGACACATCTGTACTTCCAGAGACAGGTTCAGATCCCCTTCCTCATGTTGAGTGGCACCTTATGCCACAAATAGTCCCGTTGACTGTCACCACCAGAACAGAGAGGAAAGAGCAGGGTGTGCACTCATCTAAAAGCAGGGATTATGACTTGGCCTGGCCTTTGCAAGAGAAGAACAGAATGACAGGGAAGAATTCTTGTTCCCCATCCATCTCACACATCCACACAGGGATGGGGCACATGAAAACCTCAGTGAGAGGACAGGGAAGATCTGGGTAATATATGAAAGACAGCTTCCTGTATTAAGTCGTTGTCCACAAGAAACAACACATACAGTGACTATCTTTTAACAGCAAGAGTACGGCCTGGGTTTCATATGGACATTGCCGAGGTTTTAGTTATCAGGGTATGTCTGTGGTGGGGAGTACAGTGAGGAAGAGAGAGAGAGAGAGAGCAAATTTTGTGCAGAGTGGACAGCACATTTAGAAGCATGAGCCACATTTAATACACCATACCAAGGCCGTCTGTCTCTTTATGAGCAAAGGTTATATTCAGCTGCTTGTTTATATGCAAACCTCATCTTCATGATGGTGGGTGAGACTGGCTCCATTTAAAATGTTGTTTCCTACATTATAGGAAAGCTTGATGGAATTTAATAGGGATGAAACCAATAGGGCTCTGCAGAAATGCAACAAGGTTCTACAGAAATTACCATAAAAGCCTGTTGAATATAACATAGTATGATCTCCTTCCTATAGAATTGTTAAAGCTTCCTGTAGAGTTTAATGGTGTAACATCTCCCTGCTTTAGAATGTCATAGGCTGGTTTAAACATTTTTCATTCTTTATTGGATTCTATAGAACTTTCCCATAAGAGATTGCTTTAATCTACATATCGCTAATGATGGGCCTGAAATTAATCACTGTCTATCTGACACGCTATACTCTATTTCTCCCACCCTCTATGCAGGATCCCTGTACTGATTTTGCTGCCACTGCCCCCATTTCTGCTGCTGTTCTGATCTCTTGATCTCCCAGCTTCTCCTCCAGCTGGGCCCTGATCCCTGCTCTGCTCCCCGTTTCCCCCCTGCCCTTTTCTTAAAGGAGCAGTAGCTCAGGGCTGTGCTGCTCCTTACAGCCCCTCCCCTTCTCTATAAAGAGCAGCAGCCCTTGGGTTGCTTAGCTCCTTAGGTGGCAGAAGATGCCCCTTTGCAGCTCCCCATGTTGAGTTCTGTGCTTTGATCGACAAAGAATCTGGTCCCAAGACTGCCCGAAAGAATAAGTTGTTCATTATGAATAGACTGACAAGTTCTATTCTATTTTGTAGAGGTTCCTGTACTACCCACATCACTGTAGTATCTGAGCCTCTTTCAGTGGTGCATTAGCAACATGACTCACATCTGCCACTGGAACCTGATTTACACCTGTGTAAGAGACAGGAGAATTAGATCCTGGTCTGAGTTCTAAGCTTCTAACAACCTGATACCAGGCAAGTTTCACATGGTTGCAGGCTTTGTTGTGAACACTGGACATGGCTCTGCCTTAGACAGATGTACCAAATGAGACATCTTCCTTGTTGTATATTTGTTTCAGTCCCAGCTTCCAATGATGAGTTGTTGTTTTTTAAAAACTCAGTTAAGTTACTTTGGTTGATTTTTTTAAACACAAAAGTTCTATTAATTTATGACAGGACTCATGCGTATATTCCTCTCAAGGACACAGCGGTTCTTGAGCTCAACCCCCAGTCCCTGCCCTTCTTTATCTTTACCCCACTCCTTTGTTTCTTTCCTCTCTTCTGACTCAGTGGCACAAGATGGCTTGAATACTAATCTCCCTCTCAGTGAAGTATTTTTTTCTCTTTTAATCTACCAGGTCATATCTTAACAGATCTTTACTCACTACTATTACCATTCCCAATTCAACCAGCAGTAATGAGAAATCAAATCACAGCTGTTAGAGAGATGTAGGTGCTCTGGGGCTGTTCTCACAGCTACAGTTGAAGACAACTTCATCCCTTACCCTTGGTTTCAGCTGTATTAGTTAACATATTCTCACATTGCCATGCTGGACTGCTCCTGGCAATGCCTTGTCACTGTAGGTATGGTTGTGTTAGCTCATGTAGCAGAGCAATGACTGCAAATCATCTGACTGATTTACTCCTGTATATGAGCATCTCCGGCTAACTGTTCAGTACTTTATGACATCTGGCAAGTATAATAAATTCCTTCTAGCTCAGCTTGTGGAGATGGACCTTTTGCTGCCTTGAACACAGCTCTGGCTATTTGATTACCTAGCTTTTTGATTACCTTACAGCCCTTACGCAAATCTTGCCAATGTCTCCATCTTTTCAGTAATTTCTTACCTCTCTGGATTCTGTGAGCTGTTGCCCCTGGATTTCAGACACATTTTGCACAGTGTACAGCTTTGCATGCTTTGCATGCAATAGTCTTTTGACTTTAAGCACAGGGATGGATTTTGCATGTCATAGACAGAGAACAGTCATACAGTGTTAATTTTAAACTCTTCAGACTATTGAAGATGGAGTGGCAAAGGCGGGTCTGAAAAATGCTGTCTCATTGTCAAGTGAGACAAATTCAGGTCTCAGATACATCAGGGTTAACCTAGTGTAAATTCACTGACTCTAGTGGAATTGCTCTGGATTTACACTGGTGAGAGAGCAGAATTTGCCTCAGTGCCTCTAAAACATACACAGGGCGCTAAACTGCTAATAGTGAGAACCTCTGCCATTTCAAGCCATTTATACGGTGTACAAGGAAGTGGGTTCTGAACTGGATTAGTGCTTTGGTCTTGCCTCAGCAAGATGAGACCAGATAGAGACTACTTTTCTAGTCCTGATGCAGAGAAGACTCATATTTCATTCTGTGAGAGTTTTGCGTATATAAGAAATATGGGACCAAGAGAAATGCCTTCTCTGAAAACAGCAGTTCTTCTAAGGCAAACTGTACAACCTTCACAGGATCAATGCTGGACTAGCACTACATACTCTGGTGACTTAGGCGATATCTGGAAATACAGGGAGTATGAGGAGGAGAAAGGTGCCCTTAGAGTGGCAGACTACTATCGTTCACAATACCCTGACCTGAAGAAGAGCTCTGTGTAAGCCTGAAAGCTTAGCCCTCTCTCCAGCAGAACTTGGTTCAACAAAAGATATTACCTCACCCATCTTGTCTCCCAAATACCCATGATAGCCATATTGTTAGTGCTTCAGGAAACTTGGCTGAAGTTACAGTATTGTAATAAATCCATGGAGACCTAGAACTTAATAGTTGCGCCTCTTCTACCTGGCCACATGTAGTAGTGATGAATAGAACCCACATCTACCTGCTCTGAAAGCACAGACTGCTACTCAAGACTCTTTATGAGCCACTAGCAACATAAGGCATATGACATGTAAACAGACATTTGAACTGTTCTCCATCCATCCAGCAGAGGGCAGTGGTGCACATGAACATACTAGGCCAAATCTGGACCACCAGATACTTTTGAGTGAACCACGAAATCTTTTCATTTACTTAATATTATCATTATTGTTATAGCATTGTGAAAAATGTTTCTCTGCAGTCTGGATCTGAACTAGAAATTTGACCAAGAAATTTGGACCTTGACAAAAAATAATTGAATACCCCTGTACCAGGTCATTGCATGCTATCCGAGGGCTTGTCCGCAAGATGCCTTAGTCTGCACTTGGTGGGATATGAATTCTAAGGTGCACGAGCATGTTGTGCACTAGCTGGCTCGTATAGATGCTGCTGACGTGCACTAAAAGTTCCCTGGATACAGAAACAGTGCCATATGACGGAGGGAACTAACCAGCAGTGCGAACTCCAAATTTTTCACTTTTCAAAGCACTTTTGTGACTGTTTTGAATATACAGTTTAGAATTTACTTTCAAGTATAAAACCAGGTATTCTCAAACCTTTGCATTAATAATGATTAAGCACTTAAATGTTCCCTGAAAGTGAACAGGAAAGGAACATAAATATAAGCAAATCAAAATTTGCTTTCAAGCTTGAATGCCTGTCCATGGAAAACCATGGTGACTTTTTGTGCAGCTCTAGCTGGCACCTCAATGCACATCCCAGCCATGTAGATCTCCACGGCCAAGCTAGTTCTACAAGTACAACAGCAGAGAATAACACCTGAAGTTTACTAAAGACATGGCTAACGTACTTTTGAAGGAAGTTCCAAAAAAAAAAAAAATCTTTCCAGAAAGAAATAGGTGTTGATCATTTGCTATCAAACCCCTAGTGACTGGCATACACTTGTAAGCAGGATCTGACTGAGCTCTCCCTTGACCCTAGCTGGGGAGGGGAAAAGGCTTCAGGACCAGACTGTATTTACATGAAAGCACCCACTGTGCCGAAGTATCCAGCACACAGAGCTGTGTTGCCAAAGTGATCAACTTTGTCTGGTGTTGGGTTACAAATCACTTTAGTGCCCATGAGAAGCGCAGTAAAGAAAGTAACTGAAATACTTCCCTGATAGATTGTATTTTCTAAATGGACAACCTACCCTAATTCACAATTACTGAGGGACAATCTCCACTCATTGATATATTTTGCTTTCCACAACCAAATCTCTGTACAACTTCTCATGAGTGATGTACCCGAATACTTGGATTCTAATATCAAAATTGTATTCTTGAATTTATTCGCCTAAATTTGGGTTATTGCTGATTATGTACTATATGTATCATATGGCTTTTAAAAACAAACTTTGTATTTGTGGATAATCTAAGCGCGATACCCAGATGTACAGACACTCTTTTCTCAACCTGTGTATTATATCATTTTAACATTAGCTTTAATAAAAATTTTAAATTTGAATGCATGGTAATGAAATTTTGTTATCCTTATGGTATGAGTAAAGAGGAGCAGAACTGTGCTTAGCCTGTCCTGATTGAGAGGGAGTACTAGTGGCACCTTAGAGACTAACCAGTTTATTTGAGCATAAGCTCAAACACCCATTTTTTCATGTTCTGTGTGTATATAAATCTCCTCACTGTATTTTCCACTGAATGCATCCGATGAAGTGAACTGTAGCTCACGAAAGCTTATGCTCAAATAAATTGGTTAGTCTCTAAGGTGCCATTAGTACTCCTTTTCTTTTTGTGAATACAGACTAACACGGCTGCTACTCTGAAACCTGATTGAGAGGGTCACCCTCAACTGAACCAAACTTGGATGCCAGACCCCTGTGAAAAGAGAGAGGGGGTAGGGGCAGGGGCAGGTGTCCTTGGTAAGAGGCGTGGGCTCTGCCTAAGAGTCCTAGGCATGGTTTAACCTGCCCCTCCCCGCTGTCCATATATACAGCTAATTAAGGCTCCATTAGGAATCTTTTAAGTGATTACTAGAGCTTAACTCACCTGTAGAGAGACAGCATTTCTGCCCAGCCTGCTACAGTAATGAAGTTCCCCCATTAAGAGCTGAAAAACACAGAGTCAGGTGAAACCTCAAGAGAGGGACCCGCAGAGGTCACAGTAGAGAAGCAGGTGAACATAAGAATGGCCATACTTTGTCAGACCAATGGCCCATCTAGCCCAGTATCCTGTCTTCCCACAGTGGCCAATGCCAGGTGCCCCAGAGAGAATGAACAGAACAGGAAATTATCAAGTGATCCATCCCTTGTCGCCATTCCCAGCTTCTGGCAAACAGAGGTTAGGAACACTTTAGAGCATGGTTTTGCATCCCTGCCAATCCTGGCTAATAGCCATTGTTGGACCTATCCTCCATGAACTTACCTAGTTCTTTTAGAACCCTGTTATAGTCTTGGCCTTCTCAATATCCTCTGGCAAAGAGTTCCACAGGTGACTGTGCATTGTGTGAAGAAATACTTCCCTTTGTTTGTTTTAAACCTGCTGCCTGTTAATTTCATTTGGTGACTCCTAGTTCTTGTGTTACGAGAAGGAGTAAATAACACTTCCTTATTTACTTTCTCCACACCAGTCATGATTTTATAGACCTCTATCATATTCCCCCTTAGTCATCTCTTTTCCAAACTGAAAAGTCCCAGTCCTATTAATCTCTCCTCATGTGGAAGCTCTTCCACACTCCTAATCATTTTTGTTGCCCTGTTCTGTACCTTTTCCAATTCCAATATATCTTTTTTGAGATGGAGCGACCAGATCTACATGCAGTATTCAAGATGTGGGCATACTATGGATTTATATAGAGGCAATATGATATTTTCTGTCTTATTATCTAATCCTTTCCTAATGATTCCCAACATTCTGTTCACTTTCTTGACTACTGCTGCACGAGTGGATGTTTTCAGAGAACTATCCAGAATGACTCCAAATTCCACTGGAGATGGCAGCAGAAGGCACATCAGTGATGGCTGGCAGGGTGGCCAAAGGAACAGTGAGCGGCTGGCGGGGCTGCCAGCAGAGTGGGATACCAGAACAAGTGCTCAGATAATGGAGCAAGCAAGGTGCCTTCTCCCACCTCCCAGGGTGGGAGGTGAACTCACACAGATGCATCTCTGAATTCTGGTTCTTCACTGACCAAGGACAACCACTGTGAGTGGGGTGTGATGGAGGGAGAAGAGAGGAACACGTTAAAGGAACTTTTGATTGATGACCTCAAGAACCTGAGGCAAAAGACACTGCCCCATGTACTCTGGGGTGGGTGTTTTGCTCACAGTATTATGTTTATGAATCCTGCTTGCAGCATTTTCCCAAAGTAGTGCTGGGTGAGTTCCCTCCTTTCATTAAAAGTTTCTTGTCTACACTCAGACTCTGTGCTTGGGAGAGGGGAAGTATTACCTCTTAGAGGGGCCCAGGGGGTGGTGTGTCATTTTCCGAGGCTCGAGCCAGTTCTGTGTTGTATTGCTGAAAAGGAACCCCTAGATATTGAACCCAGCCCTGGTTGCTGCTGACTCCACCTGGCAGAAGGATTACACACTATAAAAAAAATACCATTTATTTCTACAGTTAATGGCAGTTTTCCTTTAGGTTAAACAGTACCTGTTTCTGGATCTAAAGATCATGGGTTTTGTTTCCAGTGCTGCATGTTTGTATTATTAACACCTGTAGTTATATGGAAACAGATTAATTACCCCCCCTTTTATTTTAGTTTTGAACATTTAGCCCCTCAGAACAGAGATTGTCTTTTTGTTATATGAGTATACATGTCTTGCACAATGGGACTCTGATTCTTGGGGCCTCTAGCTGCTAATGCAATACAAATAATCAATAATAACAACAACAGCAGAATCTCCGTGAACATTGACATGATTTGTAGTGAACATCTGCTCCCAAGAGACACGGGCAAAGGGGTCTGTGTTTTGGTTCTGCAAAACCTTGCTAACATTATTAAATTATTTATCTCTTTTCAGTGTCTGCACACCAAGGGGTCAGATATTCACATCACCACAAAAAATCCTCAGAAAAAATCTACAAGGCCACATCCTCAGCTGGTGTAAACTGGTGTAGATCCGTTGACTTCAGATTTCCACCAGCTGAAGATCTGGCATCAAATGGTTATTGCTTCCATTCCTCAAATTAAATTCCAAATACTTTTGAGGCACCCGTGAACAAGTAAGTAGTCTGCTAAAATCAGTCTTACTAATGTATCTGTCTGATTACATTTTCTGTAGTATTCACCCTTTCTGGTTAGTTTATTATGATCAAAAATACAACTCTAGTTATAGATTAGCAGCTGTTTCTATTTTAAAAAGTGGGGGAAAGCTGCATTTGCTTATAGAAATATTTTTAGAGGTAAGTTTAAATTAATCTCAACAAGATTATGATAACTCAACAGAAGAGATGTGAAACACAATAGCGGGTGCAACTAAATGTAGCAGAGATATGTAGAGAAATGAAAGGTTTCCATTTTCAGGCTAAACATCATTCTAGAAATTATGGGTGCTCAGTCACTATTATGACACCTATCAAAATTCAGGAAGCACAAAATGTTCATATCCACATTAAACGAGAATGAAAATCAGATATCAGAACCAGTCACTCAAATGTTGTGATGATGAAGACCATATAAGTAGATCTATTCCATTTACTTATTGGGTTATGAATGATAGGTCTCTTAAATATTAGAATACAGATCCCTATATATCTCACCCGACTTTAAAAACCAGATTTGCAATGACAAGTTGGAAGAAATGGTGAAATTCACAAATTAACAGTAATTTCTAAGTTTTCCCACAGACAGTGAACATGATTATTTTGCACGGCACCAGTCTGAGTCCTGGAACCTTTCTTCTGATTAGTTAAGAAATATAGTAAAGGGGTAAGAAGAGTTTATGAGGAAGGCTAGTGTGTTTTCAGGAATGTCAGAGAGGTTTGGGGATATTGTTATTGAACTGCCTTTCTCACTGTATTTTTGTTAGTTAATTTTTTTTGCCTTTTTTTTTTACACATAATCATTAAAGGAAAAATATATTCTTGTTGTTGGGATAAAAAAAAATAACAATTTTATGTATATAGACCAGGTGCTTTTATGGTTTCCATTACCATAGCATCTGAGCACCTGACAATTGTTATTTATACTCACAACACTCCTCCGAGGTTGTGAAGTGTTATTATCCTTATCTAACAGATAGGAGAACTGATATTAAGTGACTTGCTCAAGGTCATACAGGAAATCTGTGGCAGAGAAGAGAATTGAACCCAGGACACCACTAATGTGCTAACCACTAGACTGGTGGGTCTCAAACTTTTTTTTTTCATGGACCACTTGCAAATTAGTGAGGGTCTTGGTGGGCTACTTAATAATCTTTCCAAATGTTTGTACTGTTAGCTAACTATTGTAAAGCGCTTTGAGTTAAAGCGCTATATATAAAAAAAGTTATAATAATAAATCTTTTTTTGTTTTACAAATAAAAGCACACAACTCATATTTTAATATCAGTAGTCTTACCTTTCTGATGCGATGGATGTGCCCTCCCCCGCCACAGCAGCCCCCGAGCTGGGGCTGGGAAGGAGAGGGGTCTCCTCCCCACCACAGCAGCCACAGAGCTGAGCCTGAGAAGGAGGGTTGTCTCTCCCCAGCAGCTGCAGCCCTGGAGCTGGGGAAAGCCACCTCTTTCTCCAGCCACTGCAGCCCTGCAAGTCCCAAATGCCCCCCACCCCCTCTTCTTACCCCACTACTCCCTCCCACCTACCCCCTATTCCCTCCCAGGCCACCACCTCACCTTACATGTGTGTCTTCTCCAGGATCCAGGCACCTAATTAGTGGCTCCATGCCTGTGTGGCTCCACTAATTAGGTGGGTGGCCCTTCGTTCTCTTGTGTGCAGCTGCCCAGGCGTGCACCTTAGATGGAACTATCCGCAGACCACCTGAATGGAGCTTGCGGACCACTGGTGGTCCACGGACCACAGTTTGAGAACCTCTGCACTAGACAGTCTTTCCTCTTTGTTTTAAAACCGAGTTCTCTTCACTTGAAATGTTTTTAACCCTGAGAAAATAAATCTCACTGTGGGCGATTTTTTCTTAAGAATGGTATTTAAGCAATGGCATTTCTGTGAGTTAGGGGTCATATTGGATGGCCCATTAGAGGACTTTCCCAACACAAATTCTTACCTGATTCTAATCACCTTAAGAGTATATATTTCATTATTGAAAACCATGAAGGGGAGGAATTGCACAGGGCGATCCAACAGGGAATAACTAGAGTTAATAGGATCACATTAACTATAGGAAAAGTTTACCAAGGGTAGTGAGAAAAGCTCTATCCCATCACTTGTGGTCTTTTAAGAATGAAAGTCTTTCTCAAAATTATGCTCTAGTGCAGGGGTTCTCAAACTTCATTGCACTGTGAACTTCCTTCTGACAACAAAAATTACTACACGATCCCAGGTGGGGAACTTAAGCCTGAGCCCGCCTGAGCCCCAGGTTGGGGGGGCGGGTAGAAATCAAAGCCAAAGCCCGAGCCCCACCTCCCCTGGCGGGGGCCAAGGCTGAAGCCCAAGAGCTTCAGCCCCAGGCAGGGAGCCTGCAACCTGAACCCTGCCACCCAGGGCTGAAGCCCTCAGACTTTAGCTTTGGCCCCAGGCGGTGGGGCTCAGGCTTCAGCTTTGGCCCTGGGCCCAGCAAGTCTTAAGCCAGCCCTGGTGACCCCATTAAAATGGGGTTGTGACCTACTTTGTGGTTCCGACCCACAGTTTGAGAACCCCTGGTCTAGTGCATAGCTATTGCCAACTACTCTACTAGGAAATTGCTGCGTAAAATTCTGTGACCTGTGTTATGGAGAAGATTAGATCAGATGATCATAACAGTTACTTTTGGCCTTAAAAATCAATGAATCTATGAACACAAGATCATTTTTGAAGACAGTGGGCCAAATTCTACCCTCAGACACACAAATACAACTCCCAGTGGCTTTGGGCAATCCCTCCAATCCTTCTGCACAGCTTGGCCCATGCAGTCCTAACTATGGATTTAGAAGCTTAACTTTAAGCTCGGATTTTTGAAAATATTTTCCATACTATTTTCGGACTACAGACAGCAGCATAGCCTGGGACTCAGCAGGTGTACATAGGGTTAGCTCCACTGAAATCAATGAAAGAACGCTGATTTAGGCCAGCTGAAGGTCTAGCTCAATGCATATAAATACAGAAAAATAGAAGGGGCAACACCAGAGATACTTACATATTGTGGTTAATCACTGCCACAGAGAAACTTTTTCAATTGACCCAGGATTTGAAATTTTTTGAACAAAATCCAAGTGAAACAGCAGGAACAGCTTGCTTTAGCTGGGAAACCTGGGGAACTGAAATGTAAAAAGTTGTAATAGCGTCAGATCTAGAGCTGGTATATATCAGAGTAGATCCAGTCAATGAAAGGAAATGTGCCAATTTACATCAGCTGAGGATCTGGCCCTACAGTCCAACCGTGGAGGGGACAGTAATTAGTGTTGGTGCCATGATTACAACAAACCAGAAGTGGGTGAAGGTGCACTGGTTTGCGGAGTGCTCCTAGGGGAAAAGGCAGACATATTTTTGCAGATCAGATTTCCACAGACTGCGGGGAATGTTAACATTCATGCCTCAGACAGTTAACTGTGGTGGTGTTTTCAGGAACTGGTTAAAGTCCACCAGGTGAAAATAACTGCCAAATGCAAGTCTGAATGGTATTCAGACTATAAGTGCTTTCAGCATAGAATGTGAAGGAACAATGAACATACACTCTGTGGCTTGAACAGGGTTATAAAATGGACACAGGGCTGTATTGTTTCGGAAATGGCACATGACTCAACTTTAGTACAAACGACTAAGGACTTTGTAACTATGGAAGACAAACAAGTGATGGACAGATGCTCATTTTTAATTTGTACCTATTTTCTAAAGAAAATCATATTAATCTCACTGCACTGAGCAGTATGCAAATCCCGAATTCTCTATCTTAACACAGTCAGTAAAATAGACAAACTCAAGAAACAGCTGCATGGACTAAGACTTCTCTGCATTGATTGGCTAGGAAATAATTGGTGCTGCCTGGAAAACAAAATCCAACTCCATCACAAAGCTACTTTGCTTGGTTGACTGTTTTCATGCTCATTTCAGGTATAAATCAGAAAGGATGGCTTAAGCAAGACCCATTTGATCATCCTAAAATAAGTATTTGGATGATGAGTCAGTTCCATCATTTCTGTTTAAAAAAAGACATTTCCAGAGGATTTTTCAGCATGGCTTGCTAACATAAGATCTGCCTATCATTGACTGTGTTAAAGGCTACACATTAAAGGATTGTGGTTTACAGCTTTGGAAATGTGTTAGAATGAATTGCCTGCTGTGAACACAAGGAAAGACTGGCAGGAATCTTTTCAGAAACACTGAGATTGACCAATATCCACTGCTGATTTACAATGAAAATGACTTGGAGGAAGTGGTTATGTAGTTGGATATAGTAAGCAAAGGACAGGGCACATAGACCAGCAGACAACAGACTACCCCTGGCATCAAGCAAAGAAGCGATTCAGTGACCAATACACAGGACATCTGCATTTTGATGCTTACACATTCTACAGTTTCATTGCAATGAACAGTAATCAGCTAACTTTGTCAGGAGTTAGGAATTATGATGAAGGGAGGTTGTAGGGAGGGATCAGGTTTAGAGAGAGAATAAAAGGACCAGAACATGTGTAGACATGATAGAGACAAGATGGGTGGGTGTAATATCTTTTATTGGACCAACTTCTATTGGTGAAAGAGACAAGCTTTCAGACTAAACAGAGCTCTTCTTCAGGTCATGTTGTCCAGTTTGTTGAAAGGACTTCACACTGCTCAGCTGAGGACTTCTGATCTCTAGTGCAATTCTTTCCATAGCTAACTGTTTTGGGCAGGATTTTATACCATGCACAACCTTCTGCTGATACAGGAGTCTTGTTCAAAACAAGATGTGGGTGAGAACCAGAACCCCAGATCCAGATATCCACAACCTTTGCAGAGGTCCAAACCCAACCTTCAGGACTGGCCCCTGTATCTATAGTTGGCAAAACATGACCCTAGATCTAAGTAATCACAAACTTTATAGCTTGATCTTATCCCTATTTAAAACCTTATGAAATTAGACAGATGGATTTCACTTCAAAGGTGTTCATGTTCAGACTCTCCTCACTCCTGAATAAAATCAGCTGTGCAAAACTATCATTCTAAAATCCAGCCAAACCCCAGTTTTCAACCTAAAAGAAGGGGAAACTGTTCAAACTCAAAACTCTGAGTGAAATCCATGGCACATGAATTTAATAGGAACAAAAAAAAATTAAGATGTTTGCACAAAATGCCTCTGAAATGGCACGGAGATGAATTTTGCACATAGATGAAATGTACAAAAGCTCTAGGAACATGTTTTCTCTTTTCAAAAGCTGTTTTCTAAATGTCAGTTTTATCGCCTTTTTTTAAAAAATCATTTATGACCATATGTGTTTTTATGATATTCACAACATGCTTGTGCCACACAAGATGCAAATGTAATTTCCTGTTATTATGGCACAATATGCGTAGCAACAATGAGAGATGAGTGACACAAAATAATGAAAAGTTACTACATACATATATATATGTGCAGTGAGAGGCAATGAAACACTAGAATAACCAAATGTTTTGCTGAAACTCCCAATTCTCCACAATTGCACATATCCATAAGGACCTGGCCAAACCTGGCCCAAAAGGACTTTCAGATCTTCAATGAGTGAAGATAGGATCTGTTTGTTAAGGAAGCCATGATCTTCATAGAAAACATAGGCCTGATTCTCCATTATTTGGCACATTAAATTAGCTGTTACCACTCAAGAAAGAGGTGTTGGAGTCTTTGTGGATAGTTCTCTGAAAATATCCACTCAGTGTGCAGCGGCAGTCAAAAAAGCTAACAGAATTCTGGGAATAATTAAGAAAGGGATAGATTATAGGATAAAAAATATCATGTTGCCTCTGTGTAAATCCATGGTATGCCCACACCTTGAATACTGTGTGCAGATGTGGTCGCCCCATCTCAAAAAAGATACATTGGAATTGGAAAAGTTTCAGAAAAGGGCAACAAAGATGGTTAGGGATATGGAATGGCTTCCGTATGAGGAGAGATTAATAAGACTGGGATTTTTCAGCTTGGAAAAGCGACAGCTAAAGGGGGATATGATTGAGGTCTATAAAATCATGACTGGTGTAGAGAAAGTAGATAAGGAAGTGTTGTTTACTACTTCTCATAACACAAGAACTAGGGGTCACCCAATGAAATTAATAGGTAGCAGGTTTAAAACAAATAAAAGGAAGTATTTCTTCACACAACGCATAGTCAACCTGTGGAACTCCTTGCCAGAGTATGTTGTGAAGGTCAAGACCATAACAGGATTCAGAAAGAACTAGATAAATTCATGGAGAATAGGTCTATCAATGGCTATTAGCCAGGATGGGCAAGGATGGTGTCCCTAGCCTCTGTTTGCCAGAAACTGGGAATGAGCGACAGGGGATGGATCACTTGATGATTACCTGTTCTGTTCATTTCCTCTGGGGCACCTGGCATTGGCCACTGTCAGAAGACAGGATACTGGGCTAAATGGACCTTTGGTCTGATCCAGTAGGGCCATTCTTATTGTACACTCAGTTACACCTGTGATGGGAAGTGTTTTACACTTTTACACATTTGCGTAGGTGTAAATTGGAATATATGTGGAAAGGCAGTGAAGAATCTGGCCTCACTTGAGACAGCCTCATACTTGGATTGGGTGTACTTACAGAAGATGGTGAAGGGTTAACATCCCTGCTGAGAGGGGATGAATCTTGGTCCTGGAATTCTAAATGGAGTTAGAGACCCTGCAATGGCAATTCATGCATAAATTAAGCACATGGTGCAAAGACGAGATGGGGAAGGGATCGTACAGAAAGAGCTGGTTCTTGAGAGGAAGAATATGATGAATTCATGTCTGAGCTTCCTTTCTGGATCACCCCAACATGTCAGCATTGTGATATCCATCATGGCACTGATGCATGATAACCATCAGTGCTGCAACTAGGGATGGAGTACCGGCTGTTGCCCTTGGCAGGGGCATCAAAAGGCAGGAGAGGCCTAGGTTTGATGGGAACCTAGGTCTAGTGGTACCTTTGTCATCAAAAATGGCTTGTGTGGGTATGTGTGAGAGAAGCCAGGTCAGAATGGCATGAGGGTAACCACAAACTATGTAGACAGGGCAGATATCAAAAGTGAGGGAGAAGTGGTGAAGAGGTGAAAGAAAGGAAAATGAGGAATATGGGTCAGAGAGAAGGTGGGTAGAGAGCTAAAGATAACAGGGATTTGATTTCAACTACCTGAGAAGTGGTTCCAGAGAGGATGGTTCTAGACTATTCTCAGTGGTAGAAGAGGACAGGACAAGGAGTAATGGTCTCAAGTTGCAGTGGGGGAGGTTTAGGTTGGATATTAGGAAAAACTTTTTCACTAGGAGGGTGGTGAAACACTGGAATGCGTTACCTAGGGAGGTGGTAGAATCTCCTTCCTTAGAAGTTTTTAAGGTCAGGCTTGACAAAGCCCTGGCTGGGATGATTTAATTGGGGATTGGTCCTGCTTTGAGCAGGGGGTTGGACTAGATGACGTCCTGAGGTCCCTTCCAACCCTGATATTCTATGATTCTATGAAAAGTGGCAGAGACAATGCGAAGTGTACAACAATGGGAGGAGGAGTGTAGAGACCAGGGGTCCACTGGTGGGTGGGGCTGAGCAAATTCTGCTTGTCACAGGCCTGGCAAATTCTGCCTAGATCCCTTATCATTATGTATGGTGCATGTTCTGATTCCCACCCAGTGTATTAAGGCACAGATAATCTTTCCCTAACATCGTATTTTCAGTACTAGCTATTTTTTTTAACCAAAATGTACGTGCTGGCTTCAAAAAGGCATGCGTGCTAGAGTACAAACTGACAGGAGAAAATACATTCAAAGCTGTTAATTATTATTATTGTTACCATAGCACCAAGAAGCCCTGGTCCTAGACCAGGACCCCATTTTGCTAGGTACTGTACAACAGAACAAAAGGACAGTCCCTGCCCCAAGGAGCTTACAATCTAATTTACAATCTTACAAAGACAACAGGTGGATGCAGACATACAAGGGAGTACCAGGAAACAATGGGACAGTATTGGTCAGCATGCTATGCAGTGGTCTCAGCACACCAGCCATGTACATTAAACTCTCTCACTATGGGTCATATGCTCCTCTGGATTGCTTGCTACAGATAAGGCTGAAAGGTGTGTGTGTGTTTCCAGGGGTGGAGGGCAAGTTATAAAACCACTTCCAAATTTGCGGATGATACTAAACTGGGAGGAGTGGTAGATACGCTGGAGGGGAGGGATAGGATACAGAAGGACCTAGACCAATTGGAAGATTGGGCCAAAAGGAATCTGATGAGGTTCAATAAGGATAAGTGCAGGGTCCTGCACTTAGGACGGAAGAACCCAATGCACAGCTACAGACTAGGGACCGAATGGCTAGGCAGCAGTTCTGCGGAAAAGGACCTAGGGGTGACAGTGGACGAGAAGCTGGATATGAGTCAGCAGTGTGCCCTTGTTGCCAAGAAGGCCAATGGCATTTTGGGATGTATAAGTAGGGGCATAGCGAGCAGATCGAGGGACGTGATCGTTCCCCTCTATTCGACATTGGTGAGGCCTCATCTGGAGTACTGTGTCCAGTTTTGGGCCCCACACTTCAAGAAGGATGTGGATAAATTGGAGAGAGTCCAGCGAAGGGCAACAAAAATGATTAGGGGACTGGAACACATGAGTTATGAGGAGAGGCTGAGGGAGCTGGGATTGTTTAGCCTGCAGAAGAGAAGAATGAGGGGGGATTTGATAGCTGCTTTCAACTACCTGAAAGGGGGTTCCAAAGAGGATGGCTCTAGACTGTTCTCAATGGTAGCAGATGACAGAACGAGGAGTAATGGTCTCAAGTTGCAGTGGGGGAGGTTTAGATTGGATATTAGGAAAAACTTTTTCACTAAGAGGGTGGTGAAACACTGGAATGCGTTACCTAGGGAGGTGGTAGAATCTCCTTCCTTAGAGGTTTTTAAGGTCAGGCTTGACAAAGCCCTGGCTGGGATGATTTAACTGGGAATTGGTCCTGCTTTGAGCAGGGGGTTGGACTAGATGACCTTCTGGAGTCCCTTCCAACCCTGATATTCTATGATTCTATGATTCTATGATTCTAGTTCACAGAAATACTGTACCAGAACTGCAAACCACTGACCTGCTAGGATTCCTTGGGCAAAAAAGTCACTTCCCCACTCTGTGCCTCTGTTTCCCTCCCCACTCTTTTGTCTTGTTTATTTATATTATGAGCTCTTCAAGGCAGGAACTGTCTCGTACTGTGTGTTTATACAGCTCATAGCAAACAGGAGCCCTAATCTCACCTGGGGACTCTATACATGGCTGTAAATAATAATAATTAATAGTCAATAACAGGGGGGTGATAAATGGGACTATGGCAAGAGCAGCTTGGAAAGATATATCCTATGCTATGTTTGTTGCCTAATGAAACCAGAGACATTTATATCGAGACACAGCATGAAAAGCCCCGGGGCATGGAGTTGCACCAGTGTAAAATTAATGTAAATCCAACCCAATATCTATTGCATTGTTCTATGGCTGCTGTGACAGATTGGAAGATTTCTAGTCTTTCTGCTGCTTTTCTAGACCATGCCCTCTGTTTGGTCTAAAGACCACTAATGTGTGTATAATTGCTAGGTGTGATTAGAGCTAGCTGAACTTTGTTGCAAACAATTTATCCCGGCATTTCAAAAGTTTACAGCTGGATTGTTTTAATTTGTTCTGTGTTAGATGTGACCTGCAAGTTCTCACCCCAAGAGTATACAACTATATTGTGTTAAATTATATACAACTATAATTTAACACAATTGTAAAACAGTGCTCCCACCCTGGACACTTTGCAAAATAGAAAAAAAAAGAAAAGGGACCAAACTTAGGCCCTGATACTGCATACACATACGTTTACACACAGTCACAGCTTTGTTCATGTGAGCAGTCCCACTGAAGGCTATACCTCAGGCAAATTAAAACTAGACTTTTGAAACACCAGAGATTAACAAATAAATGTAATCTGAATGAATAGGCTCTGGACTCTCTTACGTAATCAGGAGAGTAACCTTATTGTATTCTTATGCCAGCTGGCAAAATGCTGGGCAACCAAGAGATGCCAGAGGGTGCCCTTTTCCATTAATTATAGGCAGAGCCGATAGTGACCTATACTTATACTTAAGGTTGCCTAACACTTGCCATTAAAAGACCCTGGTTTTAGTTGTTTATAATTTTGCCAACTTAAATAGTTCAAGCTGAAATTTTTCCGTGCCTCAGGCTGAATTTTTCTGGAAAGTCTCAGTTAAATTGGTGCAGCTCTTTCTGAGAATGAGATGAGAAATAATATTAAATGTTAAAAACTTCTTATACCTGTTTTATTGAGAAGCTGCAGAGCCTCCATTCTTTGGAGCAGGGACTTGAAATTTGATCAGAGGTTCACCATGGTGTCAGGGATGTATTTTTTACCATCCTCATGAAAATCAACCTAAAATTGGCCACACCCTTCTGAAGAATCTGTTTGTGTGTCCTCAGTAGTGACTTGTTAGAGTTTGGCTGCTAAATTCTCCAAAGATTTTGTATGCACTGAGAGTTCTCCGGGGTTGCAGGGCTTGAACAGGACTTAACCTGCTTTTGCTTCTTTAGGGCATCTGGGAGTTGCTGTGGCAACTAAGAGAAGGAAGACTGTCTCTCTCCTATGCTCTCAATGATCTTCCTGCTGGCACAATTCTGGATACTAAGTCTAGGGAAGTAAGAGATGGGGGAAACTGGAACATGAGCTGGGAGAGGATGAAGAGGGAGGGGGATGAGACTGGGACAGGAGCTGGGGAGGAGACAGGGTGAAGCAGAGAAGGGGAGAGGATGAGACAGGAGCTAAGGGGGAAAGGGGAAGGAGATTGGGATAGAAGCTGGGGAGAAAGACTGGGACAGATGATGGTGGGTGAACAAGCGGAAGTGGGGGAACAGTGAGGAAGGAGATGGGATAAAGGAGGGAGACGTGAGACTGGGACAGGAGCTGGGGAGGAGGAGAAAGACTGGGACAGGGACAGACTAGAGGGTCTGAATAGGAGGGGTCAGGCTTGGGGCAAAAGCATCAGAAGGGTCTGTAACCACTACAGCACACTCCCTTCCAAAACCTGGAATTAGACCCAGGATTCCTGAATATTTCCACTCCTCTGCTCTATACAAATACCCATGAAATTCACTGGCAACATGTGTGTCTCTTCCCCCTCTAGCTGCTGGGCCACATAATGTTTAGCCACCTAATACTGTTCCTGGGTACTCCATTAGCTTTAGTGGTAGAGGAACAGAGCTATGGCTCTAAAAACTTTGTTGATGCCCCATGCGGTGTTCAGTTTGGTTCCACATAATTTAATTTCTGTTTTTCAGTGTGCACTGAAACAGTCTTTAACAGATGGCCACATACTATGTCAGAATGCAAGCACATAATGGGGCCAAAATAAGGTTGCACAGGCATTTCCTAACTTTTGAGTACTTGACTTTGAAAACAACATTCTTTTAACAACATTTTTTTTGGCTCTATATTGTTTCCTATCCGCCAGCTGGTAGCAGGTGTTCAGGGTCCTACTCATTGGCTTCCCAGTGGAGGAGAAATCTGTTTAGGTCTGTACCTTGTTTTATTTACACATATACACCAGACCTCGATCAGAGGTGGTCCCAAACAGCATGCAGAACAACCCCATCGTTCCAGAATCTCACTCCAACACCACTGCCAAGGAAAAATTCTTCCAAAAGTATTGACTCCAATCAGAGATGAAGGCAGAGAACAAATTCCCCTGCTACTCTGCCAGCACCTTTTATAACAAAACTAAAAACAGCACACAGCATGTCTTCCCAAGACAGAACATTTGCTCATATGCTAAGAAAAAGAACTTGGAAGGGTATGTGTAACAGTTCCACCTGGTATCCCCAGAAATAATATATTCATGCATAAAAGGTATGTTAAAAGAACATTATTAAGGTTGCACACTTAAGCACAAAAAAGTTAGTAAATGCCAGAATTAGTTTGCCTGTGTAACCTAATTCAGCAGCCTTGTGAGTATGCATTATGATACAGTCTTTAATTACATGATTACATAATATTTTTCCTGCTCCTCTTCCAGTCCCTTTCTCCCTATGCCCAGACTCCAGTTGTCCACTCCCACCCACATTTCCTGTCCCCACTGACTCCCAGTCCCAGTCTCCATCCCTAAACTCTTTGTCCAATCTCAGCATTCTCTCCCGACCCTCCCCCAGTTTCTTTGCACTGCAAGTCCCAGTCTTCCTCCACCTGGCTGAGTCTCTACCCTGCCTGTGCGCTTTGTCCTCTTGTCTATCTCCCCATTGATCTAGCCCTTTTCTTTTGCAAATCAGGTAGCTTCCTCCTCCATACTGCCTGGGTCCAGCATGGGGGGCACTGAGAGCACAGGAGAGACAGGTTCCATGCTTGCCGTTCAGGTGCCCAGATATGGTCCAATTCACAGAAGCCCAGAGCTGATCCCAGGGAAAGTGCTGCTCAGCCCTGGACAGGAGCATACCCAGTGTGCACTTAATCTTTGGGGGATTTAGCTGTGAAGCTCTAGCAACTCTCTATTGAGCATATTCAAACTTCAAGTTCCTGCTCCAAATCATGGGGGCATTAGTGCTTCTCAAAGAAAAGGTCACCAGAAAGCTTTAACATGGATGAAAGAACCCCATATTCTTCCTGAACCTAAAAAATAGGCAGTGGTACAAGGTTTGCCTGTTTTATTTATGTGTATTTGTACACACATGCAGACATGCACAATGTCTTGGTTTGAGTGAGGTCTTTATTTAAAACATTTAAAAAATAATAATTGATGTAGGAGGGACACCCAAAGAAAGGAAGCAAGAATACAGGAGAGCTCCTGAATGGTAAATGTTGCTAGTACAAGGGATGGGTCTCAACTCCATTCACACACAACCTTATCTCGGGCATTTCCTGATGTTTGTTTGTATCTTGCACGATGATGCTCAATTTAAATGTATACCCCAAATTAAAAAACATAGTAAGAGAACCAAAAAAGGGCCACTGTGGCTAAACAACAAAGTAAAAGAAGCAGTGAGAGGCAAAAAGGCATACTTTAAAAAGTAGAAGTTAAATACTATTGAATAAAATAGAAAGGAGCATAAACTCTGGTAAATGAAGTGTAAAACTATAATTAGGAACGCCAAAAAAGAATTTGAATAACAGCTAGCCAAAGATTCAAAAAATAACAGCAAAAAATGTTTTAAGTACATCAGAAGCAGGAAGCCTGCTAAACAAACAGTGGGCCCACTGGACGATCAAGATGCTAAAGGAGCACTCAAGAAAGATAAGACCATTGTGGAGAAACTAAATGAATTCTTTGCATCGGTCAGCTTCTGTACCAGATGCCTGGAGGATAGCTAATGTGATGCCAATTTTTAAAAAAGGCCGAGAGGCGATCCTGGCAATTACATGCTGGTAAGCCTAACTTCAGTAGCAGGCAAATTGGTTGAAACTGTAGTAAAGAACAGAATTATCAGACACCTAGATGAACATGATTTGTTGGGGAAGAGTCCATGTGGTTTTTGTAAAGGGAAATCACGCCTCATCAATCAACTAGAATTGTTTGAGGGGGTCAACAAGCATGTGGACAAGGGGGATCCAGTGGATATAGTGTACTTAGATTTTCAGAAAGCCTTTGACAAGGTCCCTCACCAAAGGCTCTTAAGCAAAGTAAGCTGTCATGGATCAGTAGCTGGTTAAAAGATAGAAAACAAAGTAGTCAGTTTTCAGAATGGAGAGAGGTAAATAGTGGTGCCCCTCCTCCCCAGGGGGCTGTACTGGGACAAGAACTGTTCAATATATTCATAAATGATCTGCAAAAAGGGGTAAACAGTAAGGTAGCAAAGTTTGCAGATGATACAAAACTACTCAAGATAATTAAGTACTTATCTACTTAATTAAATAATTAAATAATTAAATAATTAACTACTCAAGATAATTAAGTCCAAAGCAGACTGCAAAGAATTACAAAGGGATCTCACAAAACTGGGTGACTGGGCAACAAAATGGCAGATGAAATTCAATGTTGATAAATGCAAATTAATGCACATTGGAAACATAATCCCAACTATACAGCTAAAATGATGGGGTCTAAACTGGCTGTTACCACTCCAGAAAGAGATGTTGGAATCACTGTGGATATTTCCCTGAAAACATTCACTCAACGTGCAAGCGGCAGTCAACAGAATGTTGGGAACCATTAGGAAAGGGATAGATAATAAGACAGAAAATATCATATTGCCTGTATATAAATCCATGGTATGCCCACATCTTGAATACTGTGTGCCGATCTGGTCGCCCCAGCTCAAAAAAGATATATTGGTATTAGATAAGGTACAGAAAAGGGCAACAAAAATTATTAGGGGTATGGAACAGCTATCATATGAGGAGAGATTAAATAAGACTGGGACTTTTCATCTTGGAAAAGAGACGACTAAGGGGGGATATGATAGAGGTCTATAAAATCAGGTCTGGTTTGGACTAAGTAAATAAGAAAGTGTTATTTACTCCTTCTCATAACACAAGAACTAGGGGTCACCAAATGAAATTAACAGGCAGCAGATTTAAAACAAAAGGAAGTATTTCTTCACACAGCACACAGTCAACCTGTGGAACTCTTTGCCAGAGGATATTGTGAAGGCCAAGACTATAACAGGGTTCAAAAAAGAATGAGATAAATTCATGGAGGATAGGTCCATCAGTGGCTATCAGCCAGGATGGGTAGGATGCAAAACCATGCTCTAAAGTGTCCCTAACCTCTGTTTGCCAGAAGGAGGGAATGAGTGACAAAAAGAAAGAAAGAAAGAAAGAAAGAAAGAAAGAAAGAAAGAAAGAAAGAAAGAAAGAAAGAAAGAAAGAAAGAAATTCCATGATCTGGAACGTTTGGCTAAACACCACTTTTATGTTCTGTCCAAATCACCCTAGTAGATACGGTAGGGTGAGCAATGAATTGAGACATCAATGCATATATTTAGTTGCAGAAAATAAAGTTAGGGGGAAAATCGTGGTCCCAAGAACAGAAAAAGTGGAAGCTGTGTACTCAAAATGCAGACTAAGAAACAAAAGAGTGAGTAGCATCAAGCATTGATATTGCTTATAGCAGGGCAACTCCATTGATTTCAGTGGAGTAAATGTCAGTGATATTAGAAACATCAGCTTTTAATGTTTTATAGATTTCTAACTAAAAGTTTGAAACAGGGAGGTATTGTGGTGGAATACAACTGTACTGAACTGGCCCAATATTGAGGTGAAACCTGACCTGTCTCTGCCTATTCATTACCTACTTAATGAACAGATCGGTGCTTTCAGGCTCTGCATCTGACATGGACTAAAATTACACCACAAAAATGTATTTTGAACCTGCTGCAAACATCAGAAGCCTAAAATGAAGTATTTTAAATCCCTCTTTGAAGTACAGTTTTTAATAGATGAGACACTGTGACCTTCAGTGACACATACTGTTTATATATACACACACAAAAAGTAGCTTCTGCTTAAAATATTCATACCTTAGTTTGCAGACTGACACATGTAGCAGTTAGCAAGCAAAAGATTCCAGAGGGCTTCAGCTGTCTGATTTTAGCTTTTGTAGGAATTGCCCATTGAATAATAAATTTCCATGAATTATTTAATGATTTTACATGTAATACACTGGAATACAATTCCCACCTTGGTATGTGTTTTAAGTACATAACTTTATTATAGCTTCAGAAGGGAGATCTTGCTCCTTTCTTGTCATATTGCAGCTTGGCGTATTATTCACAATAGCCTCTGTGGAAGAGTGCTGACATATTTTTCTCACACATCTCTGAGGTCACAGGTTTAAATCCCAGTGGGGGCCAGGTGTAAGCTTCCTTCACCATCTGTGAATCCAAGATGAAATATTTCTGCTGCATTTGTAAAATGCATAAACTTGTATTTATAACAGAGTTTGCTACTGCATCTCTTTGCAGTTTTTCTGCACGAGCATATTCTGAAGCTAGAGGTGCATTTGCAGGAATGCTGTCCAATGGTTAAAGCAGGGACTTGTCAGACAGGAATCCTAAATTCTATTCTTAGCCCTTCCACTGCCTTTGTACTTGACTACGAAAAAATCAATTATCTTCACTGTGCTTCAGTGTACCCATCTGTAAAATGGGTATGATAATAATAATATCACCTGCCTATCTCACATGGGTGCAGTGAATATATCTGGTTGAATTATATACATTGTGCATAATATTCATTTTGAAATTGTAAGCAGCCCTGATGCAAACAACTGTGCCCAATCCTGCCAACTCTTACTCATGTACCTACTGTAAATCTTTGTCTTCCCTGCTATACAACAAAATAATGCAAAAATATATTCAATATTATAAAGTAAATTTGGTATAGCTGTTTTTAATAAGTATTGGAGCCAACTGTTTGTCCCCAGGGCAGTTTCATATACTTTTACCATGTGTGGTTCGTGTCAAATCTGCCTTCAAATTATAGCTCTAAGTCTGATATCAGCAATTCGCATCATCCAATATAAGCCCTTCAGTGAATTATTTTTGTTCTTGCACTGTCCATGTGACCAGCTGATTTCAGATAAGTAAATCAACCTCAAGATTTATTTAACTCTCTTTTTTTAAGGAACTGTGATAAACAGGAAATATGCTGAATTTTGTTTTTTTATAAACACCTTGGAATTACACCAGGGATGGTTTTGCCCTATTATTTATAATCAGTGGGCCAGTTTCAGTTCTGGTGCAAATGGGCACAACCCCAGTGCAGTAAGTTGGAGTTGCACTTGTTTACACTTGCACTGAAACTTGACTGATCTATCAGTTACATATTTATAAATAAGAAGAAGAAGGATTTTTCCAAATGTGTGTGGCATAACATTGTCCTAATTTAAGAGCTTTTGTATCTCCTCATAAAGAGCACTAGAACAAGAGGATTAGGGGGAAACTCTTTGAAAATCAGAGCCCGTGTTATTCCTTCTTGATGGACTAACAATTCAGATCTAATTGATCACCGCATTAATTACACATAATCTCTATGTACTAGGGTAGCCTTGTGGGATATTTCTAATCAAATTAAAACTAATTCAAAGCAATCTGAGATTACAGAATGTTTTGTCTCTATTTTAGGAGGGGGAGTCAGGGGATACGAAATGCATATTGCATCTTGATCTGAGTGCATGCACTGTAAAAAGGTTTTTAATATAATCACTTCAATGGAGTGATGATTATGCGTACAGTAGCCATATAGCAGGCAAGCTCACAGAAAGGGATTTTTTAAATGAATTAAACTGGCAACATAAAAAAGCTCCAAAGCTCTAATTTCAGCATGAAAACAAACACCTGACATGAGTTTATTTTCAAAAATAAAGGACCCAAATGCTACCCCACGGCAGACAGTGCCTTTTCTAGGCCCTAGTTTAGCTAACAGTTAAATATTTGCTTAAATCCACCTTTATTCAGCAAAGCACTTATGTGTGTGCTTAATTTTAAATAGGTGCTTAAATCCATTGAAGTCAATGGGAATTAAGACCATGCTTTGCGGAAGAAGGTGGCACTGTAGAATCAGGGTCTTCATGCTATACATGCAGGTAGGGGGACTTGTGATAGGTACATATTTAATTTTTTTTCACGAAATGCCTAAATTTATGTTTTGATTTATTTTTGGTAAGACACCATCAGGCTTTTAATTTAAACATGTCCATCCCTAAAAGCACTCTTTTTTTTATTGCAGATGAAAAAGAAGCGTGCTAACCAGCCTTATGGTTTATGATGAAAGAATCCAAATATAAGCAGTAAATAAAAAGACTGTGGGCCAGATCCTCATCTGATGTAAGTTGTAATAGCTTTATTGGCTTCATTCAGTTGAAGATTTAGCCTTGTATATCTAGTTTATTCAGACACTCATGATTGGCCAATTTCTGATGTCAGTTATGGACTCAGATCCTTTATCAGATCCCTGACAATCCCATGCCAAATTCAGGGAGCCACACAAAGGGCATATTACCACCATAAAACCTTCTACAGATTCTACTGTTTCTTTATTATGCTTTCTTATTAAATAACTAATAGGTGAGAAAGCTTGAATATTTCCCAGTCTCATCTGCTCTCCTCATTTGACCAATGTGCACTAAAAGCCAGGAGCAGGAACGGAAATGTGATCTTCCACTGGCTAGCTATAATTGCTAACTTCTAAACCACTGGAATGGACCCCACAATACTCCCAGAGCTTGTTTATTTAGGAAAGTTAGACTAATTATAATGCAACTGCTTTACACTCACACATCTCAAAGAGACACCTGTTCCTCAGCTCCTGCTGGCATCTCAGATCAGTCCTAAAATATCTTAAACAGTACAGAGAAAATGTGGCAATTAATTAATTTGACATTCTCAAACTAGTTGTTCTATGTATATAAGTAAAGCCCACTGGAGGACAGGCACTGTTTAGCTTAAAACATTCTGCACCTGAATCTGTCCTCCCTTACACCAGTGTAGCTCTATGCACTTCCTTACATCCTGATTTGCAATGATGTAAGTTGAGAGATGAAATCAGGGCTTTTAGAGAGAGGGCGACGACAGCCCAAGAATGGGGTCAGAGAAGATGGGATCCTTCCTGTATATTGAGCATAGTCTTTGATATTCCTAAGCAAGAGTTTTCTTTTTCAGATCGGCAAAAGTCTCCAGTCTTCTCACAGATGGTGTTATTGAGCTTACAGGGCCAGAAACTCCCCTTTGACCTAAACCTGTTAAAATCTTTGAACATTGTGAGTAAGTGGCTTGCTGTATGTTTAGAATAATAGAACACTTTGGAAATTTCAATAAAAAAGTGGTTTATAGATTCTAATTAAATCTTTTAAAAATGTATAGCAGACACCAATTCTAGTTAACTTTAATTTAGGACTGACATTTACATGCTGTCTAAGAAGTGGGAATTCAGGATGGACAATTCATTTTAATTTTGGTGAAAAATATCATTTAAATGTCAGAAAACTGCATATTTAACATTTGCAGTAATTAAGTGATTTTAATTTAATAATAAATTGCTCTGTCTTTATCTATTTACACTCTTTCATCTGTCCTCACAGGCACTTTCTATAACGATTCAACTACTACTAATTACTTCTTTTCAAGTGTAAATATGTTTTAATACTTTTTCTGTCCAGGTAGCACATTTACTATTTAACTGATAATAACCTGTTTCACAAAATCTGTAATATGTGGGCTTCTTTTGTGTGACAAAAGTTTTTATTTATACCTTGAAACAACAGTCTAGAGTATCAAGTCTGGATCTGATTCTGGTGTACAAATCACCAGCTGGAGTGGTTTTCATTTAAACAGGAAGAAAATTCTACAATAAGAAAATTTAGTCACCTTAAGCAATTGTTAAAAATAACTTTTTTGGTAACACTTCATTTTTGCAGGGCACTATGTGCATCCAATCCATTACATCTGACTAAAAATCTCTGGATTTTCAAGGGAGTTCAGATTCAGCTGCTCAGACCCAAACATATTTTGAACATTGTGTGTCTGTGTCGTCTGGACCTTAAATAATTTTCCTCTCCTGACCCTATTCCCAAGTCCTCCTCCTCTGTTAAAGCCCAGGAGAGGATGCCGAGTTCTCACTTAGAAAAGTTCTTCTTTGGAGCAAACACTCAAAAATGTCCCTAATTTTGAACAGAAGCCTCAACATTTTTAAAATTTAGTTTGGAAGAAAATAAATTTTCACACCGAAACAGGCAAAAACCTCAAACTTTTATTTTTCAGTGCAAAACCAGCTATGATGTGTGAAAAGAGCAAATATCTTTTATGGGGCATTAAGTATCCCAAAGGGATACTGAGAATATTTTTTCTGGTCAAATTTTGCAAAGAGGGATTTAATGGATTTTTACTCAGCTGTAGACTTTACCTTGGTTTTAACAAACATTTATGGCCTAGGCCAAATACAACCATATGGGCCAGATCCTCAGCTGGTGTAAATCAGCCAGTTTATGCCAACTGGTATACCCACTAGATCCTACCAGTTCAACTCTCCATTTTGATTCCAGGTGATCCATTTATTACCATTGGGACTACCCATCCATCATCAAGGGAATCCATTGTGATTCTACTTCTGATTCTGTATAACTTGACTAGATACCAGGAACCTGAAATTCTTGAGTCATCACATACCCCTCACCTTGGTTTGCTTTAGCATCTTGCATGCATACAACTTAAAATGCTTTGATGTCCAACTTTTAGCTGCTGCTGCTGTAGCCTTTTGCTGAGTGCTCAGGTTTTTGCTCCATATGTTATGGCAGAAAGTGTACACGTGTCAAAACCTTTTTTAAGCAGAGTTAGCTTAATGATACCTATTATTTAGGAACTGTAAATCAGTTTAATGTTTTAATTAAGCCGTTCAGTAGCTTTAGACACACAGTGTACTGGAACCCTCATGACCATATGGATATACAGTGGGAAGTTTTCAGCACAGCGCACTGGGATTTAGCTGTATGACTTCCATTAACAAATCTAAAAAGCAGGAAATACACCTCTGCCCCTTTAATCTGACACGCTGCGGAGCTAACAAAAAGGTGGAAAGCAAAACATTTCAAGTACTTGAAATAGCTGAGTATCAAAGGGGAAGACAATCATAAAATGGCACAAGAGGAACAATCACACATTAACCTGTATCCATTCCACCCTGGCCTGAGTTCCTACCAGATCTCACAAGGATAGTCAGTATTTGAATGAGAGACCTTTTCCCCCAACCTCCATTTCCCCCAACCTTCTTCCCCTGGTCCGCCCACAAAAGGAAGTGGGGCTGGTTATTCAGAAGCTGGTGTGTGGAGCAAAGTTCTTAACTTTATATTCTATTCCTATAGAATGGCAGTTGCTGAAGTGATTGTTCTGAGCTCAATTGCTCCATGGCAGCTAGGGAAAGGTGCTGAAAGTGGCGAGGATGTGATGAGAAGAGATGAGGGAAAGCTCTGATGAGGCTTCTCAAACTCATTGTTTTGTTAAAAATTTCATAGTGCAAAACAATAAAAACATTTAAACCACTCAGCTTCTTTGCTTAAAGGAAACAGGATATATTATTAGTAACATTTTTATTGCCATAGTGCCTAAAGGCCTCAACAAGGTCAGAACCCCACTGTGCTAGGCGCTGTACAAACATACAGTCATGATAGTCCCTGACTCAAAGGGGACTTTGTGTGATGACCGCCATCTTGGCTGACACAACAGCAACTGAACCAGGGATTTCCACCGCTGAAGAGCATGAACTACTTACTATAGCTTGATCTAAATCTCTCTAGGAGGGAGTTATGATAACTCATATCCCAGCAGCACAGGGGTCCTGTAAAATACATTTAGCGATGTGTAACACTTGTAGTCTAAAATACAAGGTATAATAAGTGGATAAGACAAACAGAATGGAAGGGAGAAGAAGAGATGATGGGGTAACCAAAAAGAAAAAGAAAGGATAGTTTAGCACAGATTAGCTGTCTGCATAACTCTTAGCCAATCAGTAGCAGCGATCACATTGTCACCTGACTAGCCGTCATCAGATTGCTGTTTCTAGTTTGCATTACAGCAGAGGTGAACCTAGAGGAGGGACTTGGAGGAGGATAAGGTGATGGCTTAATGAATTTTGACTAGGGACTGTTCACATGACTAGGGTCAGCATGGGAGAAAGTGTGAAGGCACTTGTGGGAGAAGCAGATGATCAAGGCTGACATTGTTGGCAGAGCAGAAGATCAATAAGACAGAAGGTCGGTGGTTGGGTGGAGGTCTTTGAAGGTTAGGATAAGAAGTTTGTGAGTGGTGTGGGGGAGGAGAGTGAGCTAATGGAGGGAATTAAAGAGGGAAGGATGGAATCAGAGTGATAAGAGGTTTGGGTTCACTTCAGAAAATGAGAGAAGCTTTGACTGGTTTTTGCATGTTCTGAAGTTGTTCGTCCATCGCTGGTTTTAACCCACACAGTTAATTTGTATTCTATAGCTGTACAAATACCTGGCCAAATTCTGCTCTGGCCAGAGTGAATGGGGAAACCGGAACACTGGCTAGTATGTTCATTGCTCTACAAATCCTACCAGCCAGGGCAGGAGTCCATGGAGTGGGTAGGGGGATAGATGGGGATAGGGCCATGTCTATTTAGTGCCATGATGCAGTTCCCATTGTGAGATCTAAGGTGTTCCTGAATGCTAAGGGGTGAACGAGGAAAAGCACTCTATTCTTTTTGCCTATGAGCAAATTTATGCAGTGGAGGGAAGGACCTGGCATGGTATTTTGTTATTTTGTCAGGCGTCACTAAATAAATTAATAGAAATTACTTCTTTGTGCCCTGTGAGGACAGGCCAAAGAAGCGCTATTTGGGTCCTTATCCAGACTAGGTTTAGATTAGGGTACAGCACTAAAATTCAAGGGTTGACCAGGGCTAGGACTTGGATTCAGCTGTGCCACAATCTCATCAATTGTTCTCTGCTATTTTTGTGTGGCTTCCACCATCTTCAGCTACATCTGAATTTGAGCCTTTAATCAGTGATAAAGGCTTTATTAGCATTTATTTGTTATCACCTGTATATATCACTCATGGTTTTGCTATTCATGTGTTAAAGCAGGCATCTTAAAATCATGCCAGTAAAAGCTTTTTATCAGATTACACCGTCATGTATTTTACAGAATCATGGAAATGTAGGTCTGGAAGGGATATCAAGGGGTCATCTAGTCCGTTCTCCCAGTGCTAAAGTAGGATTAAGTATAGCTATCATCCCTGACAGTTGTTTGCGTAACCTCCTATGATGAGGATACATATCTTAGTCCAATAGCTCTGTTGTAAATGAGCAATCCCATTAAATCAATAAAATGATTTGTAATGGAATGGTTACTCCTGAGTAACATTTCAAGTAAAATCGCCTTTAAATGTTTGAGTGTGAATGGGTCACTAGACCACTCTGTCTAGGGATTTTGCAATAAAATAAGAAGAATATTGCAAGGGTGGGGAAACTTGAGGTGCTAAAACACTGATATTTTTCTCATTTCATGCTGAATAAATCACCAAAGGTTTTCAATCGAAAGTAAAAGCAGTGATCAGAGCTACTTTGGGGGTTTGAAGTGGTTAAAATGCATTTTAATATGCTGGCCTTTTAGGGTTGGATCCTGAACTCAGTGATAGTTGAGGTTGCTTAGACCCTCAAAGACTAGCCAACTAAGAAAACAACCTTTCCTAACCCTGCTGGCAGGACCACATGCTCTGCAGGAGCTATGACTTCATTTACTCAGATGTCTTTATTAAGTGTCTTAAACAGAGCAATGAAACATAGTGAATGTTTATAAACATCACTGCAAATATTATTAATACTTTCTGTGACGGGTTGGATCACAGAAACCCCCTTGGGGTTGCCATCTGATGTACCAAGAGTACTTCTGCCCCTGCTTTCCCTGCCAGCTTGGGACTCCAGCACCCTGTCTTGCTGAGCCAGACACGCCATTCTGCTCCAACACAGACCCAGGGTCTGAATCATGTGCCCCAAAGCTGCAGATTTAACTGAAAGCAACTTAAGAAGTGTTCCTGTCTTTTAACACTCAGATGCTCAACTCCCAATGGGGTCCAAACCCCAAATAAATCCGTTTTACCCTGTATAAAGCTTATACAGGGTAAATTCATAAATTGTTCGCCCTCTATAACACTGATAGAGAGAGATGCACAGCTGTTTGCCCCCCCCCCCACAGGTATTAATACATACTCTGGGTTAATTAATAAGTAAAAAGTCATTTTATTAAATACCAAAAGTAGGATTTAAGTGTTTCCAAGTAGTAACAGACAGAACAAAGTGAATTACCAAGCAAAATAAAATAAAACATGCAAGCCTAAGTCTAGTACAGTAATAAAACTGAATACAGATAAACTCTCACCCTCAGAGATGTTTCAATAAGTTTCTTTCACAGACTGGATGCTTTCCTAGTCTGGGCACAATCCTTTCCCCTAGTACAGCCCTTGTTCCGGCTCAGGTGGTAGCTAGGGGATTTCTCATGATGGCCACCCCCTTTGTTCTGTTCCACCCCCTTATTTGGCTTTGGCACAAGGCAGGAATCCTTTGTCTCTCTGGGTTCCCCCCCCTTCTAAATGGAAAAGCACCAGGTTTAAGATGGATTCCAGTACCAGGTGACATAGTCACATGTCCTGTGAGACTCCAAGCCTTCATTCCTCCCAGCCTGACTCACAGGAAGGCCTGCCTGCAAACAGAACCATCCACAGTCAATTGTCCTGGCTAATGGGAGCCATCAAGATTCCCAACCACCATTAATGGCCCACACTTTGCATAATTACAGTAGTCCCTCAGAGTTATTTTTCATATTTCTAGTTTTAGATACAAGAGTGATACATTTATACAAAGAGGATGACCACACTCAGTAGATTATAAGCTTTGTAATGATACCTCACAAGAGACCTTTTGCAGAAAGCATATTCCAGTTACATTATATTCATACTCATTAGCATATTTTCATAAAATCATATAGAGTGCAACGTCACACTTTCCTACAGCCAGTGGTAACCTTTTGCAATTTGAAATTTCAATGACATTAACAAAATTTTGGATTTCAGTTTTTTAAAAGTGGGGGAATAGGTGCAATTTATCCCCAGCTCTATATTTTAAATTTAAATAGCACTTCTGAACCACATCTCAAAGTGCTGTACAAGATGTGTAAGTATTATTATCCCCATGTGACTGCAGGGATAACTGTGGCCCACATGTTATTAAGTGATATGACAGAGGTCACATACATCATCTAACATAGAAGGGACAAAAATTAGTTGTCTTCATTTCTCAACACATGCCTAGTCCATTAGACCACTCTACTCCTCTTTGGGTATTGTAACACCATGCTTTAAAAAGAACGAGTGTTTGGTATTTAATTTGCTGATGTATGACTACATACATATTTTAAGTGTAATACCAAATCATTTTAAGATATGAACCCATTTCAAAATATGGTGAGGGAACATTTCAGATTGCTTGTTTGTAAAATCGGATATTTTCAATAACCAGCATTAAAATTTGTGTTGAAAAAATTTCAGTTAGCTTATCTCTATTGTAGGGTATAACCAGTCACAGATCTCTTAGGCTGGACTCGTTCAAAGAAATCTTGTGCTTCACAACAGATGTTTCTAAACATTTGGATTTATTTTTTATGAAGGTTTTACAAGAATCAATTCCCATTTATATGTCTTTTTTTTCCCTGAAGACAGAAGAAGATTTGGAGAGCTCTTTCTGGTGTTCTGGTTGCTTTTTAAAACACTACAATTTTATGTGAACTACAGCTTTTACAGACAAAGTAGCTATCACATTTCACAAATCACTACTTCTGGTACCACATCACATGTGAAATACTGGAGCAGCGAGACTGAAAGCTGATAGATTTACTGGTCACAAGGTACAGAAAGAGAAATTAGATCCATGCGCGAGCAGTAGAACACTTTTCAGTTGGGGGAAGGTGGCTGCTTCCAAAACAAATCAGAATAAGGAGAGAATCTAATGAGAAAATTGTTGAATTGAGGGTTGTGGTCTCCTGAGCCTTTCCCAACGCACATGCCATTCTAGGGGTTAGGGACCCAAATCTAACAACTGCTGAAATTAACTGGAGTTGAGAAATTCAGCATCGGTTAGGAGGTGCTCAGTACTTCACAATACCAGGCTGTAGATTCTACCCTTGACTGTGCCGGTACAGTACCAGGAAAGCAGAGGGATGGAAAGCTCTAGAGAGTGAAAACCCAAGCAGGATCCTCCCCTCCCCTAGTTAAATTCCAACTAGAACTCTGGTTAGGGTCCATTCATTCATTGTGCACACACCCCAAAAATTCCTAACCCAAGCATAGTGTACCAAGGGTTGTCGGCAACAAGTTCAAACGTCTAGGGGTTACTTCTGAAAACTTAAATAACACAGGCTTGAGCTCCCACCCAAAAAACCTGGAATACTATATATACCACCCTGCATACCCTTTACAGGCAATACTTCCCCACTCAGAAGCACTGAGTCCAGGGGTTTAAGACAAAGAGAACTTTATTGGGGGAACAACAGAATTAAACTTGGGAAAGCCAGAAATCAATAGATTTATAGTTTCTATTGGGCAAAACTCCCCAGGGAGTCTTAAGAATAGTCACAACCTCAGTCCTCCTCTTGCAGTTGTGCGTGGCTAATGCATTTGAGCCACTTCTCTGCTCCTTGGCTTCACACTCACAGCTTGTTGTCCAGAATTGGTGGAGTCCAAGAATTCTGGCAGGTTAGTCTCCAGCCCCTAAGGGAAGTGCTGCCTGGGTTGCTATAGGGGCTGTACCACATGACCCAGATGAAAGTGATTTAATCTTTCATTGCCGGATAGTGAGGCCTGAACTGGAGTCCTTTAGGTAGGGTGCTGCTCTTTACAGCTTCAGCCCAAGCTACCTCAGCTCCAACACCTGCCTCAGCTCAGCCTACTGCCTCGAAAGCATTCACTGTCTTGAGCCTGCCTCTATGCTGAGTCTTTGGAGAGGGACCAGTGGTATCTAGAACCCTTAACAGAGTCCTTGCCACCAGAAGGGCACACCAGCAGAAGATAGGAGCCCTTCCCATCCCCAACTGGGCTTGGCTGCAGTTTCAGTCAGGGTGACCCCTCACCCCAGGCACATTTGGTGCAGTTTTTTTTCCTATCATTTACCAACAGGGATAATAGTGTTGCCCTTTTTTACCCAAATAGTTAGTCAAAGTTTGGGGCCCTGAGGGTCTTTCTGTTGGGAGTAGAAACTGGTGATATTACCTGTCACCCTGCTTCTTCTGCAGGGAGGTTTCCTCAACCTCCAGGATTCACTTCTGTACAGGCACAAGTGATGGGGTCACAACAGAGGGTTCCTCTGTGGAGGCTTCTCCCTGGACAATGGCAGACCACATATGATGATGAGAGAGAGAGAATCTGGCAGTGCAGATGCAGACTCTGTGTCCTGCTGGTCCCTTGATGTCCCAGCCTCCTTCCCACTATCCTGGGGTCCCACATTCTTCCCAGGAACCCCCAGGCCAGCAGTGCATGTCCAGGAACCCCTCAAATGACCAGGGTCACCATACAGGAAACATTTCATATTTTCAGAGGTAGCAAACACTGTATAATCTGCCCCATCTACGTGGTGCTTTAAAAACAGGTACAAGGGCTGTTCAGGGTTACTTAGAGCCACATGAACCTGGCTCCAGAGTCACACAACATGCCTCACATTTGGGTTCTTGCAGCCTAACAGAATCATCCTAACAGCATAAGCTATCTTCCCATAACTGGGGAGATCAGACACTAGCGTCTTATTGTGAAGGAAGGCAAATGGGAGTGCGGGGGGATGAGGGGTGAGGTGATTGGAAAAAAACTACTTTAGTAGCAGGAGTAAACAATGGAAAAACATGAACAAAAGACGTCTTGACCCAGAGTCCCTCCTGTACCAAACAATTCACAAACTGCTCCTGGGCCAGTAAAATCACTATTGATTTACACATTTGAGAGGCAGATTTTATACTGGCATAACCTTACCTACTCTCAGCAACACATCCTGCACTGTGCAGGAAATAGGAGGCATGCAGCAAATCCCACGCTGCGGGTCAAATGGCTAAACCCATCTGAAGTGGACACCACAGAGAAACCCTCACTCCCTCCAGGAAAAAGGAGGGCACTAACAAGACCCCTAAAGCAAAAAAACAAACAAACAAACAAAAAAAACAACCCCAGCATGTAACAAAATAAAAACAAACACAAACACAGCTAGTGCACACAGCACATACCAAACACAGCCTCTCTCTCAGAAACTCCCACAATCCCTAGAGAAAGAGAGAGGTTTAATAGCTTTAGAACAGAATCCAGAATATGTCTCTGTCAAACTCAACAGTCCATATGGCCACCAAGCTAGGAAATCCCAATGGTCTTTCATAGCTCACCTGTTATGGAGTGTTCATTGAACAGTGCACTTTCATTTAACACCTTACCATTTCTTTTAGATTTCCCCAATCATGGGATCTTTTCCATTAGTTTTCAAACCTTGATCAAGTTTCCAAGCATTTTGTCTTACACTTGATTTAGCTTTGCTAGACTAAGCACATTATTAATTGGTTCTTTTATTTACAGTACTATTGCTTGAAATATATACTACACTCTGTAATTGAATTTTCAGAATACAGTAATTAAAAAAGTCAAAAGAGTAATAAACAGAGGTGTTAGTAAATAATTGCATCTGAGGACGAGCATAAATCATCCAGATTAAATGATTTTATTTCATATTTGAACTCTTTAATTTTAATTTATGATTTCCAGACAATTTACAATTGCTGCTGACTACATTTTCTTCTCTGTGCCATATAGCCTTAGTGCTGCTAAAAGGAGCTTGAAGAATTCTTTGATTTTTTTATTTTTCCTATTTTCTTTTTCTAGAGGTGAAAAATGTATAAAAACTTTGAGGTTGGTGAAAGAAAAAATAATTAGAGGCCAAAGCATGCTTCAGACTTGTTTAATGTGGCTTAGTAATCAAAGTTCAGAAGTCAAAGCAGGACAGATGAGTGTAATTCAGAACAGTTTGAAGTGGCTGCTTAAAGTGTGCGTTCCTATTTAAGCATTAGACAAGGGGGAGGAGCCACAATTATACTGGTGGCAAATTGATCAACTAAATACCATTCAATGTGTGACTGGCCTTCTGGCATGATTGTAAGTGGAGTGAATGCTTCTTCTAGAAGACAGTTAAAAATCTCAAGTAGGATTAGAGGTGGCATATCCCATTAATCAATACCACTGAACAGTTTGAATAGATATCATATCTTGCACCTTCTACCAAAGGATATCTGTAAGCTTTACAAATATTGATTTATCCCCACCACACCCATCAACAGTAGGTATTATTATTCCCATTTTACAGATAAAGACACCAAGTCACAGATATATTAAATGCGGCAGCTCCAGGAGGAGACCTCATTTCTTCCTGACTCCTAGTCCTGGCTATTAACTACAGGGCCATCCTTTCTTGACCTGTTATTCTTCCACACACTTATATTGTTGTATATGGAGATGTGGGCCTGCAAGTAAGACCAGAATTAAGAGGACGTTAGTTCATGAAGCTGGAAGAAGTGTCAGAGAGTTGGGTGCACACTAATAAATAAATACTTTGATTAACATTAGTAATATATATTTTCTTCTCTTCCCTTGTTTCGTCATCACGATCCTACCATCCGACAGCTCAGCATAGCTACTGTATCATGTGAGACATAAGGAGATGGTCAGGATTCTTGCAAGTGGTTTCATTCTGTTGCAAGCAGAGGCAGACTGGAGCAGCAAGAGATGGTAAAGGGCAGTTGGGAAGTTGGACAATGGGAAGTGTGGGTGGAAGGGCAGGGAAAGACTTACAAGGCCTTTGCTCAGAAGCTGGAACTTGTTCTTCCTGCAGCTTTAGAAACCAACGCCAACCATTCTTACTCCCATCATAATGACTTCTATTCATTTCTAAAGATTGCTTGTGGTTTTTCTATAGGCTCCACTACAATGGGCAGCAATTTGCTCTGTTTTTAATTTTTATTTGTAGTTTCCTTTGCATCTGTTTAGCCCTCCATGGTGGAATGCGTTCAAGTGCTAAGGTGTCCGATTCAATGGTAGTTAAATGGGAAAATCACCTGTTTCTCATTATTATAACCTTCAGGGACCTTTAGGACCACATTCTCTGTTGTGCAGTTTTTCTGCTTGGCTCAGCAGAGTGGAGAAGCCATCAGGGAGCCGACTACAGCCCCAGAACATGTTAGAGCAGTCCCATCAACTGGCAATGATCCCCAAGGAGCCATCTGCTAGCTGAAGATAGCTGGAGTGATATGTGCATCCAGCATGTCCATCCCTGCCCAACGTGCTCCCTGTGCCAGGGGCTGCAAGAAGAAAGGCATAGGAGCCAGCTACATCCTCTGGGAACTCCCACACACTGGGAAAATCCCCAATGAGGGGGTTGTGGCCAATCCCCCTTTTCTTTGTGCTGCACCAGCCATCTAGAGGGAGTAGAATGGATCAGAGATTACTATTTAACAGATCCACATAGGTCTGGACATTTATGTTGAAAGCAATTGACCAATTTGAGATGGGCATTAATTTCCCTATGTTGGCAATACACTTTAAAGTAAATGCCAGGAGCTCCAGAAGGTAGCAACCTTTAGACACTTTAGCAGAAAGGGCTGCATAACACTGCACCACATAGAACAATAATATTTTAGTAGTTGCGGGTGGGAGGGGTGTGGTTAAAATTGTCCCTTTAAGTTCTGTCTGCGTAATGATTCCCTTTGGACTCTGCTGGCTGATGGTAGGTGATTTGTGATATGGAGGGCTCAGATGGCTAATGTCCGAGTAAGAAGTTGGGAATCAGCAGTGAGGGGAAGCACAACAGAAAAAGCTGGGGATTCCTGGTAATGGGGATGGTGGCGACATCCTAGGCAAGAGACTCTTGACCCAGTCTGATCTACCAGCAACCTTCTGCCTGGGCCAGTATTGTTTAGCAGAGCTCTAGGACACATAGGGACTGGTGGACAGTGCAGGAGCCTATAGGATATCTCAGTGGAAACAGTCAGGTGGTTTAGGCCCCACATTTAAGTTCTGTACAATAAGAAAAAGGTTTATAAAATCAAACATAAAATGTTTTATTTTTGTGACAATTCTTTTTTTAAAAAATGTTATGATGAAAAATTGCTGGGTTTGGATTAAAACATTCCCTATTGTATTTGCAGTGCAAACATTGCACATTAGCATCAAAAGTAAAATTGATGAGACTATTTTTATTGTCCAGAACTGAGAACATCTGTAAAAAGATAACAGTTAAAAAATACTGAAAGTTAGACTCTCAAGGCCAGAAGTCAATGAAGCGATGCCAGTTTACACCAGATGAGGATTTGGCTTTTAAAACTAATTTCACTTTCAATAATCTGCAATTTTTCACCCTGATAAAGAATGTTTTTATATGACAGGGGCTGTAAATAGCTCCTTTTTCAGTCTTATCTACAACTCAGAACACAAACCGCAGTGAGTTTTTAAGCAGTTTCTCTCTTGCTGATATGATAAAAGATGGTGAAGATACTTTGGTGTGCTGGCTAATTCATTTTGCCCAGCCATGAGGCATGTCTTTGTGATACCAATGGTAGAATACTGCATTGCACTTTATTCCGGGATACCAAAACAAACCAAAAAAAAAGAAGAAGGCTGATCCTTCTTTTGCATTAATGCAGAATGTCATAGCTCGAATACTGTCAGACAAGGGCAGAGGGGATTATGCCTACCTGCTGTTGTGTTTACTTCACTGGTTGCCTGTGTGGGGCATAGACTGAGTTTTAAGGCCCTTAATGAGCTGGGTCCCAGATAATTTCCTCAGCTTCCGGCCTCCTGAAGGCCAAGGGGATGAAGCTGTAGGAGCCAGAAGGCTTGAGAGACAGGATTAAGTCTCTATCCCTGAGCCTATGGCTCTGAAGCCATGGAAAATTTTCCCCCCTTCGCCTTAGAATAACCATGCAATTAACCCCTTTTAAAGCAGGTTTAAAACTATTTTTATTTTAGCAGGCCTGTGGCATGACATATTGGTATTATATATAGTTTTATACAGGTGGTCTGTTTTATTGTAAAGGGTCTTAAAACTAATATTTTTGCTTTGTTAAGATAAGAATTAAGAAATAAGCTTTTAAAATTCTAATATTTGCTTCATTGGTAATGATGTTACCTCCCACCCTGACACACAGCCTCTTGACAGGCTAACTATGCTAGGATGGGGGCCAAAAGGGATGCAGACAGGCAGCTATGTTAGCTTTGCATCACCTGATTCCTTATGTCAGAGGAAATTGTTGCCTGCTCATTTCTGGAGGGGCTAAAAATTTCACTTGTGCACATTTAGACCCCAATCCTGCAATGGGACCACAGGCTTCAATGGAACTGCTCCCAGGTTTAAAGTTAAGCATGTGTGAGAGTGTTTCTAGGATTAGGTGCTTGATTTGTACTCATTTTGCTTAGAGAAGGCCTGACTCTGAGTTACACCAATGTGAGGGATTCACAAATAGTTTCTGCCATTTCCATACACAAGTGATAGTGCACAAAAATTTCACAAGTGTCTGCGTGCACCAGATTGGACATGCAGAGATAGAGACCAAATTTTTAGTATTTGTTCTCAGTCTGAAGAGCTATAAAGTGCTGCATAGAAAATAAATGTGTTTTGTAAGATATTTAACTTGACATTGTCCCTTTCATATAAGATAGGCTTTTATTCTGTATTAATTTCCTTATAAAGTCTGTAAAATAGTCATTTGTAAACACTATTTATAGTAAAAGTATCAACATTTAAAATACTCTTAGAAAGAAGTCCATGAGCTCCTAAAGCCATTTCCGTTTGAAGCCTTGTTTGCTTTTTTTTCAGTAAGCCTAACTTTATTCATTATTTTTAGTTGTCATTTTTGAAATGCACCATCTTTCTGGATTACACTTGATAAGCACTTGCTGAGGACATAAGCTATCAGTTTTGTAGTTATGATCTCCCAGAATTCAATTTTTTCTGGCTTAAGATCAAGAGATGACAAATATCTTGAAAGAAGACAGAAGCTTTATTGTTGCTATTTGAGGATATCAGCATGTCAAAAGTAGAGTTGGGTTGTAAACTACCCTGTTATTTGAGACTCGTATTTCCAACCTACAAAAACACTTAGGCTTGATAATTTTGCACATCTTTATTCAGAATAAAAGATGTTCTGTTGTACTGTTGATGTTGTCCACTCTGTGAAATCTGACAGTCAGTATGGTGACTCTTCTTGAGGCATTTGAAAATGTCACTAGGGAGGTACTGCTGCCAGAGGCACATTTTAACTGGCACTCAGAAAAATAAGGTACTGTATCTGAAAACATCTCCGAAAAAGAATAAATAAGAGGCTAGAGTAACACTGGCATCAACAAAAGCCTTCTACAGGCGGCAAAAGGAGTGATTTATTTGACAAAGTTCAATGTGACGTGTGTAACAATGTGAATATTTTGTGTGCTTGTTTAAGCATTTCAGAGAGCCTTTCCCTCCAGGGTGTTACTCCCAATTTCAGACCCTTCGCTCCCTCACTAAGCAGATTTAGGTTCCATCTACAATGGTCCCTAATTGTGTTGGCTCAGGGTTTCCCTGCCTCTCTGTGGGATGCCAGGCTAATCTGGGAGGGAGAGAGGAGCAGGACAGAAGAACAGCTGCAGCAGGAAAGGCTGCGTGCTTTGGATCTGTCCTTTCCTCAATCCTTTGACTGTGGTTAAAGTGGAGGGCAGCTCCATGATAACTACCTCACTTTCTCACCTGCTCTTACGGCAGTCATTAATACAACTGCAGAAGCAGCTTATGTGCCCAGAGCTGGAGACTCAAGCAGCAGACCACAAGCCAATGCTTCCCTGCCCTCATAGGACTCAATTGTCAGACCAGATGGACCTAGCCTCATGCATCTACCAATGGATTCCTCCTCCACACTCCAAGCAGCATGTAGCTTTCTGGTGACTGGGGCAGTAAGGTTCAGGAGCCACCATGGAAAGAGAAGACTGATAGGGAGCAAAAAACCCAGAATGCAACAAAAGGGAAAAGAAAAGAAAATGCATGTGGATAGAAAGAAAATGGGAGAAAAGGGCACTGAATGAGGCAGGAGAAAGAGAAAACTGATTTATTTACTTACTGTGGTGTTCTCTGTGTGATATTTGGGAAAGTAAACTATTGTCCCTGTTTTACAGATGGGGTAAGTGAGACACAGACAGGTGAAACTCTCTGGCACAGAGAAAGTCTCAGGAACAGCAAAGAACAAAACCTAGGACCAGATTCTGGCTTCTGTTACAGCCCCTTTACACTGATCCAGTGGTGTACAAGGGCAATAAAGGGAGCAGGAGATGGAAAGAATTATACCAGGGGACTTATAGAGCTGGCATATGTGGCTTTACATTCTCACCTCTCACTCCACAGAGGGGAGAACGGGAAAGAGGTGGGTTGTTGGGGCAGGAGAGGAGGGGCCAGAGTGCTTTTGTGCTTTCTCAATTATAGGCAGGGCCAGCCCACAACATTTTTGCACCCGAGGCGAGGAGCTCAAATGACGCCCCCATGTCCCCTCGCCTGGCCAAAACTTTGAAAGTTCTCAATTCTGCCTTTTTCCTGTTCTACTCCTCTCATGGTAGTGCTCTGTTACCTACCCTAATAAAGGAGAACTGACAACTTAAAATGCCTTGTTCAAAAATTTTAATAAAAAATTGAATAATCAAAGTGGTGCTTTCCGTGCCTTCTTGGTTGCAAAGATTTGAACTACTTCCTGAAGGTCCACAGTCTGGGCCAGCTCATGCTCTGTTGAGATGATTGCAAGGCCGACCAGCCTCTCCTGTGTCATTGTGGAGCATAGATGTGTTTTCATTAACTTCAGCTTGGAGAAGCTGCGTTCTCCACTGGCAACTGTTACAGGAAGTGTTAGAACTATGCACAGAGCAACAAAAACGTTTGGAAAGAGGGTGGTCATCTTATTTGTGTACATATATTCCAGAACAGCCTTTGGAGTTGATCCTGCTGAAATGTGTCTTGAAAGGGCTTTCAGTTGATCACCTAAATCACTCGCATCAATATCACGCATGTCATCATGTGTCAACACTGTCTCCAGTGCCCTGCATTGCTGGTGTAGGTCTTCCTCAGGTATAGTGAGGAGTTTTGGAATATCATACAACATCCCAAATATACTGTTGTGTTCCTTGAGCTGCATGAAAAGTTCTTCAGCTGACTGTATTGCACAATCTAGAACCTGGTTAAAGAATTCAACTTGGAATTGTTGTTTGGGATTATCCTGTGCCTCGTAATCAAAATGTCTTCTTCTTCACTGACTTTTGTATTCTTGAATGGGTCAGAAAATAGCTTCAGTGTGAAGTTCCTCTGCCAACTTCTGTGCACTCTTCAGAACATTTTGAAATCCCTCATCTGACCAGTAAGACTGTAGATATGACTTTGCTTTCTCCAGTTGTTCCATCACTCCAGATATATCAAGGTCAACACCTTGGAGTCTCTCACTTACAACATTTATTTCAAACATTATGTCATGCCACAACACTAAGCCACACAGAAATTTGAAGTTATGTATGTTTCTGGTGATTCCATTTCCCTCTGCCACTGTTCTCCCACGAACGGTTCCTGTCATAGCATTATCCGCCATAATGGCAACTATGGCATCATCTGTCTTCCCAATTTGGTGTTTGATTATTGTCTCCACTCGACTATCGCATCATGTGCCACTCAGTAGTTTCAGTGTCAGAGAGAATGTTCCCAGATGTTGCTTCAAAATTTGCTATCGATCAGTTGATGCAGAGAAAAATAAATAGATGCTTTCAATTACATTTAAAAAATTCAGCAGCCTCACTAGAAGCTGCTGATGCTGCATCACTGACCACCAAGTTCAATGAATGAGAACTGCATGGGACAAAAAAAAGCTCAAAGGTTTAACTCTCGGATCTGAGTCTGCACTCCTCTGTTCTTTCCTCTCATGTTGGCACCATTATCGTAGCCCTGACCTCTCATGTCTGCTACCGCAATTCCCGTATCTTCCAGCTTTTTAAGAAGCACATTTGTCAACCCAGCTCCTGTAGCATCATCAATGTCAATAAATTCTAGAAAATGCTCTCTGACAGTCACCATTGCAGGCACGTTTTCACTAGGTTCTGTTGCTGTTACAAAATGCACCATTAAAGTCATTTGTTCCATATGGCTGATGTCAGGTATGTAGTCCAGAATAACAAAGTAATATCTTGCTGACTTCAGATCTGCCACAATCTTCTGTCTGACTTTTGTTGCCAGTAACTGTATGATCTCATTTTGAATTGTTTTTCCAAGGTTGTGGTGTGTGTACATTTCTTGGGTGGTGACTCTTCTTAGATGCTCCTGGAGTACATCATCAAACTTACCCATCAGCTCCACAATTTTAAGGAAGTTTCCATTGTTTGGCACATACAGCTGATCTGAAGTGCCACACAGTGCTAGGTTTTGGGTAGCAAGCATTCTCACAATGGCAATGAGCCTTTTCAGAACATTTTGCCAGTAAAGAGACTCTGATGTAATCTTCTCTTGATGCTGATCATCTATGGTGGCCTTTAACCTTCGTCTCATCTCAAGCTCTTTCCACCTATGGAATGCTCTCTGGTGATTTGCTGCCTTCTCATGGCATGCCAGATTTCTAGCCAGATTTTTCCAGTCCTTTGTTCTTGTAGAACCCAATGTGACTGGAACATTAGACTGGAAGAGTTTGCAACAAAAACAGCATGCAGCATTCTGGGTTTTTGAATTCATAAGCCATGGCCTCTCCACTTTGTCATCATTGGGGATTTCATGCCAGTAATGTGTTGGATGGAAACTTCTATTTTCATTGTCTTTGGGGAACATGACGTTTTTCACTTGCTGTGGCCCATGCAGTACAAGGAAGTCCCTCAGGCTACTGCTCAAGTGGGTCCACAGTCCTGGATCATCTAGACTTAAGGAACTAAACTCAGCAGCAGCTGTTTCTTGTGCCTCCACCACACTCTTCTCTGATCTACACTTTTCTTCAGAAATGTGCATGGTCACATCCATTTGTGATAGAGATACGGATGCTGCAGTAGCTGCCAGGTCACCTGCACTCTGACTAACTGGAAGATCAGGCATCTCCTCACCACTCACATCCTCACTGGGGCTGGAAGGCTCACCATGAACATTTGTGTCTATGTATCTCAGGAGAGCTCCTTCCTGCTTAGATAGAAAAGCTTCCTTTGCTTTCTTTCTTTTTCTGAATGCTGCCCCAGAGGGGCGTTTTCTTCTTTCACTCATGACTGCTGTTCTGTGCCAGCTATAGTGGCTCTCAACACTCAGCTGAAGGGGACAAATAAGCAGGCTGGTAGCAGGGCCTGAGTGAGGGAAGATACCAGCGTCTTAAGGGCCTAACTGGCTCCTACTACTTCAGTTGGCTGCCTGTTCTCCTCAAGTGGGTTCATGGAAGCAGCAGGAAACAGGAAGCTCCCTGAGAAGCTGGTGTTAATCAATCCAGGCTCCTGGGGGTGCTAGAGAGGTACATAAGAGGCTCCTCCTCCTCCTCTCTGTCCCTGCAGCTCCTGCTGCTTTCTGTTATTCCCTCTCACCTTTTCTCCGGCCTGCCTGTTATGTCTCTTGTGCCCTCCTTCCTCCAGCACAGCACTCCACCATCTCTGTGGTCTCCAAAGTGGGGTGTGCCAGAGGATCCCAGGGGGTGCACGCAGGAGGAGCGCTGCCAGACGGCACACCACCTTTTTTTTTCTTTGGCGGCAGCTCTGCACGCGTGCGGCAGGTCTTCCCATCTTCTTTCTTCAGCGGCACACCTGCAGTAGGTCTTCCCCTCTCCTTTCTTTGGCGGCACCGTGGGGGTGTGCGATCCAAAAACTTTGGAGACCGCTGATCTAGAGCAGAGAGAATACATATGCACCAGCAGCAGACACTATTTTCTACACTCTGGGTCCTAGTGGTGCCCCCCTTACAGTCTGGCACCTGAGGCAGCCCCCTCAGTTCACCTCGTGGTAAGGCCAGCCCTGATTATAGTCAGGCTGTATCTTCACTGAATAGCTGCAATCAACTCTGTACAGGCTTCATACAGAACAGGTAGGTACGCCACGGTACCAGTTATTCTTTGCATTAAAGTGGTGCCTGGAGGGCCCAACTGAGATCTGGGCCCTGTTTGTGTTGGGTGCTGGACAATAAGAGACAGTCCCTGGCCCTGTCATCAGTGACCCAGCTCAAACAACTAATCTCTGAACTGGAACCCTATTTCAAAGAAGACAAGATAAATTTGGTTTTATTCACACTTCTGGAGCAGGGCAAAGGTAATGGAACTGGGAGACAGAATCTGGTCAGGAGAATAACTTGGCCTTGGACTCACTTCTTATAGGCAAAGAAGCCATGAGTCTTCAGATGGTATTTATATCTGTGACCCACCCAAAGACTTAAGCACATATACTATGTATATGAGTAGCCTAGTAAAGCTAGCCATGTTCAGTAGTTTTTGCAGGATCAGGTCCCTAAGTCTTAACAGAAAGAATGATTCATGTTTAAATGTATTAGCTATTTGTGTCGCCCAGGTTTTTTATCATTATACTTATGCATAATTACAGTTTTATGGCTTTCATAATATGTTTAGCTGCTGGTGGAAGAGTGGCTATTTACAGTACCTCTGTCTTTTGAGGCAATGCGTGAGCCATAGCTATGTATTTATAAAAAAAAGCAACAGTGTGTTTCACTAGGAAAAAATTAAGAAACATGATAAAAATACATCTTTAGAACTCCTCTCCGGAGAAGAGGTGTTGTTATGTTAGTATTCTTGGGCACTGAAAACTTTTATTAAACAGTGATTCTAATTAAAGAGGTAGCAGATTACTCAAAGATAATTAAATATTAGCCCATAAGATGGTGGAGAAATGTATGTTGAAGTATCATATCAATTGACCTGTTTTTAGAATTGATCTAGTAGTATAATTTGAAAATACAGCATATACATATACAATCCAGTATACAATAGTTGGCATAAGTAGATGCAGGGCTAGATTTTTTTTTAAAAAAAGAGCATGCATTAGTTACTTTGAGTGAAGAGTATAGAAAGGTAAAAAAGGCACGTCAATCCAGGACAAACATTTTAGTTTCTTCTGAAAGGTTGTAGCAGTGATTAAATGACTTTGGAAACCCATGTCACATATCTTGTCAGAGAGGAAGGCTTGCCTTGTACTTAAGGCACTAATTGGGACTCAGGAAATCTGGAATAAATTTTTGGCTGTCCCTGAAACTGTGGGCAAATCATGTAATGTCTCTGTACTTGTGAAGTGGAGATAATACTTCTTTGGTCCCATTCTTGTCTGTTTAGCCCCAGACCTTGCAAAGATTCAAACATGTGCTTAACTTTATCCACTGTTAGTAGAGTCTTTGGAGTCCGTGGGGGCCAAGTGGGTGTGTATTCAGGCAGCTAGCCTGAGCCACTGCCTAGGCTATCCTGGCTACATTGCTTTAGCGGATATGTCTACAATAGCTGGGAATCACACCTCCCAGTTTAAATGCAGACATATCCACAGGTTGTAAAGTTAAACACATGCTTAAGTCTTTGCAGGTTCGGAGCCTTAGATTGCGCACTCTTTATGGTCTCTTATGTGTAGCCACAGCACCTGCCACAATGGGGCCTCAGTCTCAGCTGAGGCTTTGATGGGTTAATATAAGTAATAATATCTGCATATTTACAGCTACCCCTAAAAAGGAAAATTAGAGACTAAATACATCATAATGAACAACCAATTTCACCTAGTTCATAAGAATTTTTATTTGTGGGCATCTTTCAGTGGTAATATTTGTGGTGACTTGGGTTTGTTCATGTAAATATTGAAATGGGAAGATGAATTTATGGTTAAAAAAATACTTAGTATTTATATTGCACTTTCTGGGCACAATTTTCAATTGCACCAAACTCATTCAGTGCACTTGTGAAGGGGAAGATAAAGATGGCTCTAAGCCACCTTTACATCTCCCCTTGTCCTGGTGATAGTTATAAACCCTTAGCATCACAGCACAGAAACTGATTTTTAAAAAAATGAAATTGTAAACAGATTAATGTATTTTTGATAAATCATCCTGACAAGTGGAAGGAGGCCAAATTCATTGTTGGTTTAACCCAGGGGTTCTCAAACTGGGGGTTGAGACTCCTCAGGGGGTTACAAGTTTATTACATGGGGGGTCACGAGCTGTCAGCCTCCACCTGAAACCCCACTTTTCTGCCAGCATTTATAATGGTGTTAAATATATTTTAAAGTGTTTTTTTTTAATTTATAAGAGGGGGGTCACACTCAGAGGCTTGCTATGTGAAAGGGATCATCAGTACAAAAGTTTGAGAACCACTGGTTTAACCCCAAGGAACCCAATAGATTTGCACCAGGGGAGTATTTGACCCCTCATGTTCTAAAGTAAATAGCACATTAAAACTCACCTATAATAGATACACATTGTCAAATTGTGCTGGGAGGGCATTGCAAATTTGTGGTGTGGCAATTTAAAAAAATGCAAATGCTAAAGTTGATATCAGTAAGAGAAGAGTCTGGAGAGCTCTTGAGGCTGGAAATCTCACCGTCTGTGGTGCTTTTAGACTGCTTCAGCACAGCTGTACAAATGGTCACTTGAAATGAAGTTTGTTTCTATCTTTGGTCTCTCAAGTTGCAGTGTTAGTATTCAATCTGATTTAGTGAAATATCAACAGCTGAACTCCCACACTTTGCAGAACACCTTCCTTTTGCATTTCATCCTTCACCTGCCGATTAAGTCACAGCAGAGAAGGCACCAAGCAGTAGGTTTATTTATTCTTTTAATTGTCTGCAAAGGGCTTGTGCAATAACTTCACTGAACTGGCCGCCAGAATACATTGGCTCCATGAGCTGAGATACATTATTAAGTATGACACATTAGAAAAGATCCTCGGCCAGATCCTCAGCTGATGTAGATCAATGTAGCTCCATTAAATTAATTTGCATTATGCGGATTTACACTGGGTGAGAATCTGACCCAGAGTTTATATTTTAGGAAGTTGGGCCATATTAGTACAATAATATTTTTTACTCTGAAGTTGGCTATAAATTCTATGCCTGATTTATTAAACAAAACACTCTATTTACTGTAGTGCTGACATAAAGGTGCACTCTACAATATATTTAGAGTGATGTGGGATTGGGATTACATGAACTATACATTTACCTCCTATGTTTTATAGTATGACCTGCTGTGACCATGCCATTATCATCAGATACTGATTAAACAAGTAAAAACTGACAAATGTCTTCAAAATGTGTCTTTTGGAGATTGCATAAGGGAAGGGCGGGTCATGAACAGATGTCAGGGGGCCATAACTACTCGACCTTTACCATAAAGCTAAATAGGTAAGGAGTCCTTGCTAGAATAGTACGAAGTTTTGTGGGGGATCCTGGTATGGAAAAAGTTGATATTGATTTATTGTATTGTATGCCTTAGGGATTGTGCCTAACTTAGATGGACTGAGGGAGTGTTTGTCTTCCCAGAGGACTAAATTACATGCAGAGAGAATAGTGTGTTTATGTTCTAGATGCTCATGTGGAGAATTGATAACACAGATTTTGGGGGGGATTATGGGTGTTTTGAGAGGTTATTATGTGCAGGAGACTGTGCAAGCCGAGAGGCTTGTCAATTCTAAAAAGGGAACCTCCCAGACTTCTGGCTGTGAATGAAGATCCTGCCAGGGTTTACACAAAAGGGGCTTTTGTGTTTTATGCAATGTAACACAGGGCACTATTAAAAGTGAAAAAGAAAACTGAGACTATTGTTTTGGGTACAATTCAGATTCCATTGTTCGGAGAATTTATTGGAGGAAGATTACATTGGGCTTTTGTAAAACTCAGCAGCAATGGGTGAAAATTAGAGATGGATATGAACCAAACCACTTTGAGCTCTGGGAAAGTTTAGCTTTGCATCTGTATGAGGTGGCTTTGGTTTATCTCTAATGTGCATTTTTTCCCCACATGTAAGGCATACATAAGAACATAAGAACGGCCATACTGGATCAGACCAAAGGTCCATCTAGCCCAGTATCCTGTCTTCCAACAGTGGCCAATGCCAGGTGCCCCAGAGGGAATGAATAGAACAGGTAATTATCAAGTGATCCATTCCCTGTAGCCCATTCCCAGCTTCTGGAAAACAGAGACTAGGAACACCATCCCTTCCCATCCTGGCTAATAGCCACTGATACACCTAACCTCCATGAACTTATCTAGTTCTTTTTTGAACCCCGTTATAGTCTTGGCCTTCACAGCATCCTCTGAAAAGGAGGATGGAGCATGGGTAGCTGTAGCAATTACAGCACTACAATAGGTCCTCAAATTTATATTAAGACCATTGCCATTCATCTACTTTTATGGGTGAATCAAGGACTAAAGACCACAAGAGTTAGGCATGACAACCTGCCCTTTCACCCCAGAAAAGAGCAGGGAATCAGGCCCTTTATATTTGTAGTTTAGCAAAGCATTTGTTATAGTAGTTAATGGAACCTTACTCTCAACATCCGTTTAAATTGGTTTAGATCTGAACACAGTCACAAAGAGCTGAAAAACATCTGAAGGACTGTAAACAGAGAGCAGTGATAATTTTAATGTATCAAGTTGTGATGAGACATCTCATAATGCACTTATCTAAAAACACAAACATACAATAGGAGGAAGAAGCCTGGACAGCAGTAATGCTGTCAGACTTAGGGGTGAAAATGGGCCAAATATTTGACATGACTTTACAATGTGATATTCTAACAAAAATGGTCAATACGGTGTTAGACTGCATACACAGAGGCATCACACTGTACAGTAAAGAGGTAATAGTCCCTCCCTCATTGGCTGTGGGTTGTTGCTAAATCGTTTCCTCCCCTTTTTTTTTCTCACCACTTTTTGATAGATCTGACACCTTTCCCTGTTTACCAGCTCACCCTAAATCTATACACTGCTGGGCATGTGGAGAGACCCTGGGTTCCACAGGAAGCTGAGCTGAGTGCCAAGAGAGAAAGTAAGAGAAGCTTTGGCTGGTGAGCTGTACATAAGCTTACACCGTGTACACATGAGCCACCACCAGTGCAGCTATATTAGGGGATGCAGCCAGACTAGATAGAGGAAGTAGGTGACTTTTCTTGCAGATGGAGCAGCACATTTGTGAGAGGTATGTGGATCTGAGGTCTTGCAACTTTCCCTAGCCACACTGAAACTCTCCTCTGCCTAGTGCAAATAGTCTTAAATAACCTGATGCCTACCAGGCCAGGAAACAGTTTGCCTTCAAACAAACTGTTGCTTAGACTCTTCACATTTTCCAGAGTTTCAGAATGATTGGAATCTGCCTGTGTTCTTGAGCCTTCCAGTCCCCGGGTACAGTATGTAATAGTTTGTTTTGCATGGGGCCCATTGGGTTTTAATGGCTCAGATGCAAGTACAAGCTGATGCTGTCTGTCTTCAAGCTTGGCATTGTGATATGTTTGACAGTTACATATGAATATTAGCCATCTGTAGGATATGATGATATAGTTACAATTTCTTTTTTGGTGGACCCAATCAATGCTGAACCATGTTTACGTGTGAACTCTACAGTCATGAATTTAAATGAATGCATCTGAACAATATTTTGCATATTTGGCCAGCTCTACTGAGAATAGATAAATAAATAAATCTATTTTAAAAAATGTTGAGAGGAATGGATTGCAGATAATTGCAATTCAGATAGAGAGTTTATCTGAATTTTGAATTATTGAGAATTTGAATATGTACCCAGCTCCAAAATCTGTAGTGAAACAAATGCCATTTAACTATTTTGGATAGCTTCAAAGATATTTCCTAATCAGCCTTACCTATAACGCATTAGTCTTTTATTTTTGGAGATCTGAATTCAAATCCCAGGCTGGGTAACAAGAGAAATGGTTTTAGCATGGGCTTAAACTAGCCTATACTGAATGTTGGTTTACATCACCATACCACCATACGGTATGGCTTAGTTTGTTATCATAGAATCATAGAAATGTAGGGCTGGAACCAAGTACTCCTAGACTATCCCTGACAGGTGTTTGTCCAACCTGTTCTTAGAAACCTTCAGTGATGGGGATTCCACAACCTCTCTTGGAAACCTATTCCAGAATTTAACTACCCGTACAGTTAGAAAGTTTTTCCTAATATCTAACGCTAAGTCACCCTTGCTTCAGCTTGAGCTCATTACTTCTTGTCCTACCTTCAGTGGACATGGAGAACAATTGATCACTGTCCTTTTTATAACAATGGCATAGCATATTGAAGGCTGTTATCAGATCCCCCTTCAGTCTTCTTTGCTCAAGACTACACATGCTCAGGTTTTTTTAAACTTTTCCTCATATATCAGGTTTTCTAAACCTTTTATCATTTTTTGTTGCTCTCCTGTGGATGATATCCATTATTCCATATCTTATATAAAATGTGACTCCCAAAACCGGACACAGTACTCTAGCTGAGGCCTCACCAGTGCTCAGTAGAGCAGGACAATTAACTCCCATGTCTTACACGACACTCCTGTTAATACACTCAGGAATGATATTAGCCTTTTCCTCAATCATGTCACATGGTTGGCTCATATTCAGTTTGTGATCCACTGTAACCCCACGATCCTTTTCACCAGTACTCAAAGTGGTAGCCATGTTCGTTTGTATCAGCAAAAACAACGAGGAGTTCTTGTGGCACCATGAAAGCTTATGCCCAAATAAATTTGTTAGTCTCTAAGGTGCCACAAAGACTCCTCATTGTTTTCACCAGTACTAATAATTGCCTAGCCAATTATTCCACATTGTGTAGTTGTGCATTTGAATTTTTCCTCCTCAAGTATACAAAAGGACTGTTAGCTGTCTAAAATCCTACCTGCCACATGGGGCCACAACAGTGGTACCCCTAACTCACCCAGCAATATCGTCAATCTATCCAGCTACACACTCAGGCTGGCAGAAGAGTCTATCCTATCTCGGGGACTCTCTTTCTGTCCACCACCCCCACAAACATGATACAGTTCTGCGGTGATCTGGAAGCCTACTTTTGCTGTCTCCAACTCAAAGAATACTTTCAAGATAACACTGAACAGCACACTGATACACAGATACCCTCCCACCAACAGCACAAGAAGAAGAACTCCACGTGGACTCCTCCTGAGGGTCGAAATGACAGTCTGGACCTATACATAGGATGCTTCCGCCGACGTGCATAGACAAGAATTGTGGAAAAATAACATTGCTTGCCTCATAACCTAAGTCATGCAGAACGCAATGCCATCCACAGCCTTAGAAACAAACCTGACATTATAATCAAAGAGGCTGATAAAGGAGGTGCTGTTGTCATCATGAACAGGTCTGACTACCAAAAGGAGGCTGCCAGACAACTCTCCAATACCAAATTCTACCCAGGCCACTTTCCTCAGATCCCACTGAGGAATACACTAAGAAACTGCACCATCTTCTCAGGACACTCCCTATGCTAACAGGAACAAATCAACAGACCCTTAGAGCTCTGACCGGGGTTATTCTATCTACTACCCAAGATCCACAAATCCAGAAATCCTGGATGTCCCATCATCTCGGGCATTGGCAGTCTCACTGAAGGACTGTCCGGATATGTGGACTCTCTACTCAGACCATAGACCACCAGCACTCCCAGCTATCTCCGTGACACCACTGATTTCCTGAGAAAACTACAATGCATTGGTGATCTTCCAGAAAACACCGTCCTAGCCACCATGGATGTAGAGGCTCTCTACACAAACATCCCACACACAGATGGAATACAAGCTGTCAGGAACAGTATCCCTGATGATGCCACAGCACAACTGGTTTCTGAGCTCTGTGACTTTATCCTTACGCACAATTATTTCAAATGTGGTGACAATATATACCTCCAGACCAGTGGCACCGCTGTGGGCACCTGCATGGCCCCACAATATGCCAACATTTTTATGGCTGACCTGGAACAAAGCTTCCTCAGGTCTCATCCACTCACACCCCTTCTCCACCTACGCTACATTGATGACATCTTCTACATCTGGACCCATGGGAAGGAAACCCTGTAAGAATTCCACCACGAGTTCAACAGCTTCCACCCCACCATCAACCTCAGCATGGACCAATCTACACAGGAGGTCCTCTTCCTAGGCACCACGGTGCAAATAAGTGACAGTCATGTTAACACCACCCTATACAGAAAACCCACCGACCCGCTTTCATGCCTCCAGCTTCCATCACAGACACACCACGCGATCCATTGTCTACAGCCAAGCACTGAGGTACAACCGCATTTGCTCCGACCCCTCAGACAGAGACCAACACCTACAAGGTCTTCACCAAGCATTCTCAAAACTACGATACCCACACGAGGAAATAAGGAAACAGATCAACAGAGCCAGACATGGACCCAGAATTCTCCTGCTGCAAGACAAGTCCAAGAAAGAAACCAACAGAACTCCACTGGCCATCCCATACAGTCCTCAGCTAAAACCTCTCCAACTCATCTTCAGTGATCTACAACCCATCCTGGATAACGATCCCCCACTTTCACAGGCCTTGGGAGGCAGGCCAGTCCTCACCCACAGACAACCCACCCACCTGAAGCATATTCTCACCAGCAACTACACACCTCACCATAGTAACTCTATCTCAGGAACCAATCTATGAAACAAACCTCGATGCCAACTCTGCCCACATATCTATACCAGCGACACCAATACGGGACCTAACCAGATCAGCCACGCCATCACCAGTTCATTCACCTGCACGTCCACCAATGTAATATACGCCATCATGTGCCAGCAATGCCCCTCTGCTATGTACATCGGCCAAACTGGAAAGTCCCTACGTAAAAAGATAAATGGACACAAATCAGATATTAGGAATGGCAATATACAAAAACCTGTAGGAGAACACTTCAACCTCCCTGGACACACAATAGAACTTTGTGTAAGGAAATAATTGGGGGGAAATCAGGCAAAAATCTTATGGTAAATTACATTTTTTTACCAAAATACCCTGTTTTCTTACAGGTTTCAGAGTAACAGCCGTGTTAGTCTCTATTCGCAAAAAGAAAAGGAGTACTTGTGGCACCTTAGAGACTAACCAATTTATCTGAGCATGAGCTTTCGTGAGCAACAGCTTTCTGCTGTGTTTTTCTCTATTTTCTCTATTTTAGAATCTCCTGCCATAAAACTTCTGATCTGGACCCCAACCCTCTGCACGTCTGTGTGATATCTAAAATGTACCAACTTTTTGGCTATTTTTCATTCTCAGGATCATCTGTCACTTTTCTTCCTTGCTACTATTTTTGTTGCCGCGTATTGACCAATGTGATCATGTTCAAGAAGTTGTGAAAACTCCTTGTATGTTTGTGATCCAAAGCACTAGAAATATTAAGGCACAAAGTCAATGACCAAATTTGCCCCTGCTGTAGATATCTCTGTAGAAGTTCATGGAGTTACACCAGGAAGGAATTTTTCCTGGATGTAACATTTTGCCCATAGAAGGTTATTTCTTCTATGGACAATCAAGATGTTTTCTCATTCCATATTTAGATGCATATCAATGCACTGGAGTAAACTCCCCACATGCCAGCATGTCCCAGCATATGTTTTCAAGGCATAGAAACCACATCCTGTCATGCTAAAATGATTTGTGGCAAAATCACACAAAGCCCAAGTGTTTTTTTAATTGTGCTCTTGAAAGCAATTACATTGTTCCTTTTCTTTTACTAAAAAGCCCTGTCTGGGGATGCCTGTACCTTTTATTTGAGAGAGTCTAAACGAACAGCCCTTTTTCTTTTTTGCAGGCCTTATTGGTAACCATAACCAGGGAAGTTTTAATGTCTGGGCCAAGTGTTATTTTGGTGTGATTTAAAAAATGGCATTCCCCCCTTTATGCCATCCCTTTTGAAAACATACGTTATTATTTTAAGTGCGTGACATAATATGCTGCTGACTGTTTGCAATATATGGAGTCAGCTTTCAGCAACATACTGCCTATTCATATGTTTAAAAGAGAACAAAAATCTATTGATGTCAATATGTTGGATGCAAAACCGAATAAAGAGAGATTGAAACTACATTCTAAAGTACAGTATATGTATTGTATGCGTGTGTATGTTGTGTGGCCAGCAGTTGTTGAAAAATTTCATGAGTGTGAGGGGCTGATACACAAAATGGTAGGTAAAGGCAAATATGTAAGTGTAACCCATTGAGTGTCTGTTGACAGGAGATATGAGTTTGCTACATACCCACCTAGGGAAGGTTGGTTCTTTAGCTCAAGTTGTACAATTCATGTTTTTACTTTGAAGGTCCCCAGTTTAGCCTCTGGTGTCTCAGCCAAGATGGGTCATCACATAAACTTCCTCAGCATTTTTGTTGGGTTTTTTTCACTAGTGAACTGATATCCCTCCATTTCAGTTCTGAGACTATCTTGAGAAAGTCTTGAATTTATGTTGAGTTTGAATTCTGTGGCAACGTAAATGGTAGGATGAGTTGCACATTGGGTGTTAAATAATCATAAAATGGATATAATTTGGTGTAACTGACAAAGTAATGTTATTTGAACGAACTTCTCTGAGCGGGAGTGCAAAGCTAGTGTAATTTACATGTGGAAGGGGTTTGGGAAGCAGGAAAAGCAAGTAATAAGAAAATGTAAGATGACCCAAAGGCTGGTTCTTTTGCATCTGAACCAATTTGGAGAGAGTGTTGCAAAGGTGGCTGTAAGCCACCCATGTGGCTTCCTGATCTGCAGACAGTCTGACACCAGTCTGGTCCTGAGGATCAACTTGGAAAAACTGCAGGGATGCTCTTGGGTGCAATGGCTTTCATGGGGTTGTTTCCAATCCCAGGGATGGACAGAGTGCAACAATATTCTATCTTACCCCTTGCCACGCTCCCTGTGATGAGGGGATAGTGTGCAGCTGGTCACTCCAGCTCTATGCCATCTGCGGATTCCCTTGTGCCAAGAAAATACCTAGGTAATTGCTTAAGCCATTGGTGCATACTAGGCTTAATGAGGTCCAGGATCTGGCCCAAGGTGTGGGGAGGCTTACTGCTCTTTATTTACTATCCGTCCTCTTGTTGGCTTTTCCCCTTGGCATGTAAGTTATCCTTACATTGCACTCTCACTGAGAGATAAACAGATGTAGGTTACAATACTTCACCACTTCCACCCGACGTGTAACTTATACCATTGCCTCACCAATAAATATTGCTCAGATTTCTATGGCAGCTGCATGAAATTATGCTGCGTGTCTGATTCTGATCTTACTCTCAGCAGTGTTAACAAGAAACACCTCTGGCTGTGTTAACACAGCTACACCATTGTATCTAATACAGTGCAAGCCAGGTCAGAATCAAGCCCACTGAGTTCACTAAAGTTACTGCTAACTCACATTGCTATAAGTGAGAACAAAATCTTTCCCCCAAGTATTGATTTGTCCCTGGTTGTATGTCTCACTAGGCCAATTCTGTTCTCATTTAATTAGGTATAAAAGTAAAGGAACTCCATTAACTTAAATTGAGTTATTCTGAATTTACATCTATGCAACCAAGAACAAAATTTTCACCAGAGGTCCTGATTCTGATCTCACTAAAACCAGTTCCACACTGGTATAACCCCCTTAACATCATGTAAAATAAATGTGAGGTCAGAGTCAAGCCTTCACGTAACTCTTACTGTATTTTCTTGTGAGGGTCCTAGAACTGGATCTTATGTTTTACTTTTTTTTCATGTAACAGTTTTATATTTTCTTCTTAAAAGCAAAATATTGATAATGTCCTCTAGCTTCTGGATTTATACTATGTCTTATGGAATATGATTCTTTATGTTCTAAACCTCATGCAATACTCCAGCAAAGTGTTGCAAACTTAGGGATCCCGTAAGACACTGAGCTTTAATAAAAGCAGATTTCAAGGGGAATTGAGAGCGCTCAAAAGCTCTTAGGATCAAACACATAACTGACAAATATTAGCAAAGTTTAAGCAAACTTGTAGTTAAATTCTGTTCAAATGAAATTTAGTTTTCAGTGAAACTTTCCTTAGGTGTCAGTCATGTATTATTAATTATTGACCCTTATAATAAGATTCCACCATGGGAAAATTAATCTTCCTATAAAATGCTTACAATGTATTTACTTTTCCTTATAGGAACATGCTCCACAGTAACTTTCTATATTAATTATTAACAAAGGTTGTATTTAAGATTCCTGTGTCTACTGCTTAATAACACCCAAATTAGTCTCGATGGAATTAGCTGTAATTAAAGACATTGTGAAATATGGTGGGGGCAAACAGAATTACACTATATTACTTTATTAATAATATTCTTTAACTACACTGTAAATTGCTATTAGGCCTGCATATTACTGCCTGGATATGGAAATAGTCTTTTGCTATGCTAATCTAACACAATTTTCTTTTAAATGTAAACAAATTATACTCTATTAATATGCTGTTCTACTTGCATAGTTAATTATTGTAACAGTAAGGAATAAAATTGTTCTGCTTTCTCTGTTTCTGATGGAAAAAGGGCTACATAAATAGTTTAATAGGGAACTAATTATGCAAAAAATTTAGATGCCTAAAATGTGTTTGTAATTACATTAAAATGGTCTTCTGTTCAAATATTGGAAAGCCTGCTAATTGGAGGCTAGCTGGAAATTTAAATATTGTGAATCAATGATTTTAATACAGTACATGTTTGGTTGTGTTTCTGTTCATATTTGTCTTTGGAAATAAAGAGAATATTTAACGGTGTTTAATAAGAGGAGTTCTGAATTTCATACCAATGAAGTTAGTAAGTGGCAGACATGAATTTTAAACATGTATGCTGCAGCATTCTCCTTAATTTAGTCAAGGGGTATGGCAGCTGCTCAGCACTGCAGCACTGACAACAACAAAATAAAATGCTCCGAATGTAAGTTGATGAGAGAGAGAACCTGATACAGACCAAATCAAAATGTACTGGAAAATGCTACAAGACAACCTAACAAGAATTGATACGGTTGTAAATTGCTAAATTGTATTAGATAAATAAACCCATGTAGCATATCACCTGCCTATTCTCAGAGGAACTCCAAGATGTATATCACCTTCTGAAGCTCTGGTTAAGAAGTGATAAGGACATAGGGGTGGATTCTGAAATGCCTCTTTACTATAGACCTACATCTAGTGGAAATGACTTTCCACTGTGCCAGTGGAACTAGAGAGGAGGAAGCCCATGCAAGAGAATCCTGAAGGCTCTGCACTTCCCCAATGCCATGTCCAGGGCAGGTCGCTACAGGGGAAGTCTGGAGAGGTGGGTATGTCACCCTCAAAGAAGGGCGTGTCTAATGAGTCTACATACACATGCGAAGCTCCATTGACTTCAGGGTTGGTTTTAAACATAGCTAACTGCCAGCTTCCTAAATTGCCATACTTCAGTGAGGTGCTATATTTCAGTGAGATGCTGTGATTCTGAGTTCAACTCAAGGGAAAGCCTTGCTCTATGTGATCCAGTTGTATGTGATCAAGATGTACTAGAAGAACCGGGAGACAAATTCTCCACACCATTGAAGGGGAGGGAAGATAGATGGGGAGGCTAAACTGAAGAAAGAAAGAAAGAAAGAAAGAAAGAAAGAAAGAAAGAAAGAAAGAAAGAAAGAAAGAAAGAAAGAAAGAAAGAAAGAAAGAAAGAAAGAAAGAAATGGTAGTGTCAGGGGAAAACAGCTAAGTTGTGAGCCATTGAAGAGGGAATTTAAAAAGAGGGGGTCCCATTTTGTTGATTTGAGAGGAAGACATAGAAACTGAAAATATTCTTCACTCCAGTGCTCCTCAGGGTGGCCTTGGAGATCAAAATAAGGCATCTGTAGCTGAGTAGCACCCAAGTACAGTGAGTTGGAGAAGAAACATGAAAACAGCTTGTGGTACAAAGGAAAGGATAGATTTCCAAATGGCTAATCTCCAGCCACCCACATAAGTTTTGTCTCTCTTTAGCACCTTTCTCTGTTGCTAAGTCTCACGTCCAAAAACTGGAGCAGAGACACTCCAATTTTTGCAGCACTATGACACATCAGGTAGTTGAAAATGGGCACTCAAAAAGATCTCAGGAAATGCAATGAAACAATTATTTTCCATGAGAAAGTGAACCAGGACAGTGCAGGACCAACAAAGTAGTATGAATAATGGGTTGAGACAAATATACAATGGCCATGAACACATAGATCTGTTGCTAAGTAGGATGGTGCAGATTACTGAGCAACATGTTGGCAAGCCTGAAATTCCTCAGTTAACTCCAAGAAAATGAGGAAGAGAGCCATCTGATAGAAGCAGGTCTGTGTCATGAGAGAAAGGGTAAACTTCCTCTTCAGTTGTCCTATCTCAAAATGACTCAAGCTGTCTACTCAACCTAGCTTTAATGAAGAGGACAGAGGATAGAGGAAAGATTTTTAAATCATGGGTCTGATTATGCATCCATAATCTCAGGTCTCTCTCATTTATGAGCTTCAACTTTCCCTAACTGATGTATAACAATAATCAGTAAAGCAATTTCCTCTTTCTTGTCACAAAAAGGTCTAAGGAAGAAAAGTGTTGGCTAAAAGGTCTGTCCCTGTTTTCTGTAGATGAACTAGCCACTTGCCTAGAAGTGAACAGCAATAGCTACACAATAATTTAGGAGTTACTCACCTGAGTAATCCCAATGAAGGCAATCAATGTGAGGGGTACTACAATCCAGCCCGGTGTTTCTGATTTCCCGTGAAAATGAGAAACCCTTTTGTTTTTAACTTACAATGTAACTGCAATAGTAACAAATCTTACAGCAACAAATTAAACAACTTCTGCTGAGATTTCCTCCCAAATTCTACAGAATTCTCCAAATTGTCATGCAAATTTAATGTCATTACAAGTTTAATCTATTTTGTAATAAAACTTGCAAATATGGATCGAAGTTGTAGCTCTGTGGATCTCTCAATAGTCGCACAGTAGCAGCTATCTCTAAATATGCCAACAGCATTTATAATGGTGAAACAACCCCTCAGCAAAGCGGAGAAACTTCAGTGACATTGAAAAGGTATTGGCCCTATCTCAAGGAATAAGGTGCAGCAAGCTTGTTGCTCCATGAAACTCCAGTCAGGTGGTTGCTGTAGGGAGAATCCATGTAGCTGCTAGAGCTGTGGACAATAGAGGACAATAATTCCATTTTATGGAAACTTTCAAGGCTTCAAAATTTATTTTGGGTCCCTGGTTGAATGACAACAAAACCTTTCAAACATTTTTTGTGAAAACAGCTTTCTGTTGTGGAAAAGCTGAGGTATTCAGTTCAGGCTGCAGCATCAAAGTGTGTGTGGCCTGGTGGTTAGGGCACTGTCCTTGCATGGGGGAGCAGCGCCAAGGTCAAATGCCTGCTCTGACTGATCCAGAGCAGATTTTTTTTCATTCCAGAGCACTGATTCAGGCAGGTAGGGACTTAAGGCTGGGTCCCTCAGAAGCCAGTTCCCTAACCACAAGGCTACGGAGTCTCACTCTCTCCCCAAGCCAAAAGCCGTTTTGACAAAGACTGGCAAAACTGAAACACTTTCACAAAATGTTTTGGCTTTGATTTCATTTAGTCAAAAATGCTCTGACCAGCAAGAGTAGTTCTCCACTGGGCTGGAACCTTATTGCTGTTGCTAAATGGCAAGGGAAATTCGGAGTATTTTTTAAAGCAAAGAATTGACAGGGATGACCTCAGTCTGCTGCTAGCTCCAGATGTGTGGCAGGCAAGACCAGGCTTGGAAAAAGGAAGGTACATGCTGGATAAATTAGGGTTGGGATAAAGGACCCAATTCACCACTAGTGTTAACTCCATTGATTGAGTATATTGTAGTGTGGTGCAATAGGATGAATTTAGTTCTTTGTTTCCACCACCCCACAAAATAGGAGTTGTATCCCTGCCCATCTTCTACAGGACAAGATATACATCCAAGGCTACGTGAGCTCTTGCCAAGTGTGCAATGGCTGTTGCGTTTGCTTACACAGCTGCTGTATTGCTGCTAACTAACTTGCTGCTTTGTAAAAGAATTAGTGATACTTGGTGTATGGAAGGGGCTACAGAAAACTAAATTTTATTCTACAACTGATAATACATTAGTGATTTATTACCCCTCAAGATGTGTTAGATTAAATTGAAATAGAATGTATTGATTAGTGTTATACAAATGAGTGAGCTGTGTTATGCTATTTCCTATTTAAATAATAATAATAAAAAATACTTGAACTCGGTAAGAGCAGAACAAAACCCTCAAAATTAAAATGCCTGACAAATTAGATTGGTCCTTGAGTTATCACCACAATTTTCCTTGTAAATACCCTATGAAACAACCTACAAAGCATATCTTACACCAGCCAGCCTGCCAAAATCCCCAAACAGCTTCCTTGCTGTTTAAGAAAAGAGCTTTTTAAATATCTTTGCAGTCTTGTCTGTTTGTCTGACAGATGTCTGCACTGTACTGGGAACTGTATTCATGCTCAGAATGTAAATAAGATTATAGGTCCTTAAATGTTTCCATTATATTGTGTTTACCTAGATGCAGATGAAAATAAATAGGAAGCATTTTTTTTCTAGCAGAATTTTCTTTTCTTCTTGCAAGCAGGCTTTAAAAAATTGCCATGTCAGTTAAATGTTCTGGTCTACACTGTTTCTAACGGTTAGTCCAGAGTGCACATCTGTTGAATCAAAAAGGCAATATCTGGCTAAAAATATAAATCACGCCGATTTGAAATGTATCCTTCATATTAGTTTTGCAGTGTAGATAACAAAAGTCTTAATGATGGAGTCTATTCAGACACCTGTTTCATTCACAAGTACCACAATATTTCCTATGAAAACAGAGCCAGCCTTCCTATTATACCAGATATTTGACACCACCAGAGTTTACTAAATATGCAAAGATCTGACAGACTCTTTGCACAAACCAGCTTCAATATAATTAAAACCCAGAACCCATGCTAAAGTATTGCTAAGAGTCTGGCTTCAGCTCACAAACACAAGGCAAACTCTAAGACAGTCATTGATTGTTCTCTCGTTGCTGCGAGCCTAGGTAATCCATAGGTCATAGAATCATAGAATATCAGGGTTGGAAGGGACCTCAGGAGGTCATCTAGTCCAACCCACTCCTCAAAGCAGGACCGATCCCCAACTAAATCATCCCAGCCAGGGCTTTGTCAAGCCTGACCTTAAAAATATCTAAGGAAGGAGATTCCACCACCTCCCTAGGTAATGCATTCCAGTGTTTCACCACCCTCCTAGTGAAAAAGTTTTTCCTAATAGCCAACCTAAACCTCCCCCACTGCAACTTGAGACCATTACTCCTTGTTCTGTCATCAGCTACCACTGAGAACAGTCTAGATTCATCCTCTTTGGAACCCCCTTTCAGGTAGTTGAAAGCAGTTATCAAATCCCCCCTCATTCTTCTCTTCCGCACACTAAACAATCCCAGTTCCCTCAGCCTCTCCTCATAAGTCATGTGCTCCAGCTTCCTAATAATTTTTGTTGCCCTCTGCTGGACTCTTTCCAATTTTTTCACATCCTTCTTGTAGTGTGGGGCCCAAAACTGGACACAGTACTCCAAATGAGGCCTCACCAATGTCGAATAGAAGGGAATGATCACGTCCCTCAATCTGCTGGCAATGCCCCTACGTATACATCCCAAAATGCCATTGGTCTTCTTGGCAACAAGGGCACACTGTTGACTCATATCCAGCTTCTCGTCCACTGTAACCCCTAGGTCCTTTTCTGCAGAACTGCTGCCGAGCCATTCGGTCCCTAGTCTGTAGCGGTGCATGGGGTTCTTGCAACAGCACGTGATACTCTATACGTGACAGATGTTGCTGATGCTGAGGAACACTGAGCTGATCAGTGGAAGCAATGTTTGCCACGCCCATGAGTTTCTGCTTTAAATGTAACTCTCCTCACTGCTATAAGTTTAAGGCTGGTTCAGTGAAGTTGCCTCTTTGGCACAGCCAATGCATTGTGGTGAAGCAATAATACAGCGTCTGCAAAGCTTTATTTGCATGAGTATTCCTTACTCTCACTCAGTTACAGCGTGTGCCTCCCATGTTCACCTATGTTGTGGACATGTCGGGGCAGGCTGGGTAGGGACGAGATAATATGTGGGGAGACAGGAACGGGGTATAGGCAGACTGCACTGAGCTTTGACTAGTTTCTACTTCCCGCAGACTATAGAGAGCCTTGGGAACTAGAATGTACTTTAGAGCAGTCCTGGGGCTACTTTAACTTGCACTAGCAGACTGGCAGGCCCACAGCTGCCGCAAAACATAAGGAGTGCAAAAAGGAATTCTAGACACCTTTGCATCCACCCCTCTCCATTCCTGCAATGAGTTCAGTAACGGAGCAACTCAGAATTGGGGCACAGTGTTAATGTGCCTTTATCTGTGAGGGAAAATAAGGTGAAGAAAAATTAATACATCTATGTCATCGTCAATTTTTTTCAAACCTTAAAGGAAAATGGCAACAGTGAATTTTATGCTGGTGAAAGCAAACAAAGTTTCAGTCCTAGAGATTGAAATTCTCTGTTTCTTCACAGAACAGTTACAGCTTGGGAAACATTATAAACTTCCCCACCAATGTTCCCCACCTTAATGCTTTTCAAGAGTACCATCTAGAAGTCATAGTGTCTTTTCATTTTTCAGGTCCTATAACATACTTGGCTTTTCTATAAAAGGTCCAAGAAATGTCCCAATGGCTGTTCCAAAGCCCATCCGAGGCAATCAGAGCCTTTTCTTTGCCTTTAATAGGCTTTGAATATGGCCCTAAATGTGCTGGAGGATTTTTATGTAGGTATTGTGACAAAGTTCTTGCTCTACCTTGGTGGGTCTTGCGCTTATTGGCGGATTTGCTCGCCTTGGAGCTTCACGGCAGCCCTCAGCTTGGCCATTTTTCTGAATTCACAGTCCAGGTCGACTCCTCCTGTGTCTGACCAGGAGTTGGGAGGATTTGAGGGGAACCTGGGCCTGCCCTCTACTCCGGGTTCTAGCCCAGGGACCTGTGGAATGCAGCTGTCTAGGGTGCCTCCTGGAACAGCTGTGCAACAGCTACAACTCCCTGGGCTACTTCCCCATGGCCTCCTCCCAACACCTTCTTTATCCTCACCATAGGACCTTCCTCCTGGTGTCTGATAATGCTTGTACACCTCAGTCCTCCAACAGTCCGCGTTCTCACTCTCAGCTCCTAGTGCCTCTTGCTCTCAGCTCCTCACATGCACACCACAGACTGAAGTGACCTCCTTTTTAAAAGCCAGGTGCCCTGATTAGCCTGCCTTAATTGTCTCCAGAAGGTTCCTGATTGTTCTGGAACCTTCCCTGTTACCTTACTCAGGGAAAAGGGACCTACTTAGCCTGGGGCTTATATATCTCCCTTCTTTTACTCTCCTATAGCCAACTAGCTCGACCCTGTCACAGTATATGTGCATAGAGACCACCAAACCACCATCATGTGCCCACCTATCTCACTGTCCAGAAAACTAGAGATAACAAAGAGGATCTATAGCCCATTACCAACCCCCTGAACAATGCAGTTATAGCTAGCTAGAAAATGTACATTTTACTTTTTCCAAGTACTCTAAAGACCTAAATCCAAATTACTTCTACAGAATTTAATTTTATAAAAGAAAGATATTGCTGAGAAGTTCAAAAATGTTTGGAACACAGTCTGATTTTTTCCCAGTCTGAAGTGATTTGAAATTGGATTAGTAAATATGTTAAATTAAAAAAATGTTTCTGGTCTTAGATCATGCATGCCAAGAGTCAACCAAATGTTATGGCTGAGTAATAATTCCTTTAAAAGCAATGTTTGACTTTGTAATGGAAATGTTGACAGACTCTTAGCTATAACAGTGCAAGTGTGCACCATTATAACATACAGCAAAGTCAATGTTTTAATTGATCCTGACTTGTATATCATACCACGTGTGCAGAGCTTCGTGCACTGGGCAGCATTTGTTAATATAGCTGCTTTCACCTGAAACAAATGAGGTCTAATTAGATTAATCTGTAAATCAGTGCTCACCAGTTGTATGATTAATGAGCACTTTACATTTCTTAAAGATCAGATGAATGGATTATTTGAAGGGATTTTTTAGGAAATAATAGATTTCCTCATCTATAACAGTGCTACCAGTGATCCCATATCTTCCTTGTTATGTCTGCAAAGGAAAAATGTGCAGACGAAGAAATTCAAGGCTCAATCTGTCCCCTTTTTGAAGAGCTGAACTTCTGATTGCGAGGGTGTCAGATGGACATTCTACAGCTGTTATGGAACCATGTGTCAACATTATTTACTAAAGTGATGTGATGATAATTATGGCATAAAGTATGGGTAGAAAGCATGCAAGCAGAATGGACATACATACTTAATGATTTTATTCTCCAGCATTCAAAATCAGTAGGAGTTGAGCTTGTCGCTGGAGACATGTTGAAGCAGCAGTGCAAGCTGTCTGTGCAGAATCCAATGATGACTGTATGTGGCAGTGTGCATTCAAAGTAAAAAATTAATTTACAAATGGTTTTCAGGGTTCCCACCAGATGGAAGAGCAATGAAGTCACAACCAGTCTTCTTAGTCTTTTAACCCTTGAGCTGATAGTCTGCAATGGGAACACAGCCAGCTATAAAATATAATAATCAGAGGCCCCATTTATTTCAGAATGGTTACTTTAAACACAAAACACCTGTAGTTTTACTGCTTGCTACGATGGACTTATAATATCACATTCAGGAAGCAGATGTGGCACTGAAGTCTTGGAAACTGGTTCAGATTATAAAAACCTTGGTGAAGAAAGGAGATTGTGAATGTATTTTACAAAAGCTAAAGTTTGAGATCAAAACCGAATCTTTAAAGTGTCTCTTTAGAGTCACTCACATTTAGAAGTACCTGACACTGCAAGTAGTCTTGTAGATTTCAATTAATCTCTTGCATTGATTTAATTGGGGATTGGTCCTGCTTTGAGCAGGGGGTTGGACTAGATGACCTCCTGAGGTCCCTTCCAACCCTGATATTCTATGATTCTATGATTCTATGATTCAGCCGCTCTGTATAAGTGTGGCAGAATCTAACCCTAAAGATTTATAGCTCCATCCATTACTCCTCAACCAGGAAATATTTGTTTTTCCTAAACTGTTCTGCTTTACTTCAAACTCTGTAACTTTGAGTCCAACCTCTATCTCCTATAATAATCAATGTAATCATCATTACTAATTGTAGAATCAGTTGCCATCACCGTTATTGGTTAAAAGGGCATATCTTAAAGAACCATCAAAGATCTGTTTTAAGATTAATTTTAAAGCATGAACTGCAGCAATTTCCCTAGTATCCTGTTCAGTTGTCATAAAATTTACAGCCTGGTGTGTTAGTTCATTACGAACTGAGTCATAATGCACAAAACACAGCATGTTGGAGAAACTATGTGAGCCGTTGTGTTTTTTTCAGGGTTTGGTCTGAGAGCTGGGATTGATCTGAACTTCGGGGGATTGCATCTAAACTCAAATGTTCCCAAAACTTAGTTTGCAAAAACAGCTGGGACTTTTGGGAAGTAAAGACTGTATTGCAGACTTGGGAGGTTCTGAGAAGAGTAAATGAAATAAAGATAATAACAGCTGATGAATGAGGGCCATTCTTCCAGAAGGCTGTTTGCCCGGGTGAGGATCGTCTTTATTCCTTTTCCTGTAGGAAGTGTCCGAAAGGCACACATGATCAGCCAGTGACTATGCTGGAGCAGTTTGGGATCTACTTGAAAGCCTCTGTGAATTCTGAATGAAAACAGGATGTGTGTTAATCCTCACATAACTCACCAAGAAAGCCTGTTCCAAGTCATTCCCAGGATGCATAGCTTCCCAGAAAGATGTTTTCTGTTCATGAATTACATTTTTCAAACTTGCTCTTGAAAAATAAAAAGGTTGAACTTGGAAAGGCTGCATCCATTTGTGAAATACCATGATAAAACATGAGTTCTAGCAGAAGGTAAACATTTGGATGTGTTCTTAGAGAAAGACATAGCATCCTCTCCTGAAATTTTTTTCTGCAGAGGGAATATAAAACCCATGGAAGTGGCCCAATTTTTATCAGAAGCCCGGTTCATCCTAAGTAGGATGGTTCATCCCATCATCAGACCTTTTGCACCAGCTCCGTAGAAGTCCCTTCATGAGGCTTCATTATGTGTGGGAAGGGGTAAAGGTGGGGATGAAGCCATAAAATAGCCGTTCTTCGTGGTATTCCAAACCTACAAGGGAATCACTGTAGGAATGAATGATAGACTGACATTAATTGTTTCTCGAGTTAGTTGCCATTTTAATACATTCTTCGCTTCCCATCCTAAAGTGTTGTGTAGTTTTTGGGCATTGTTGAACCGCTACAGAGATGGTTGAATGTCAGTACTGGGTGCAATGGTCCCTATATAACCATTATTTTTATCCTAGGAATGATGCCTAATTAGGGCCAAATTCCACTTTGATTTACACCTGTGCACATCCTAAGTAACTTCATGAACTCAATGGAGTTATTCCATATGTACGCTAGTATAACTGAAAGCAGAAAAGGGCCCTTCATTATTGCATTATTGAGTCATTGTGCATTATGACTCAGTTCGTAATGAACTAACACACCAGGCTGTAAATTGGTCACCTAACTCCCTTTCTGCCCTTTGAAAATCCCTTGATATATCCTGTCAATGTTAAGTTGCTCCTCTGCACATGTAACCCCTTTCTGAAACTGTATGGGATCAGCTGCTGATGGAGAGGCTGTAACAGTCAGGCATCAGACCAAGCTGTATTACCATAGAAGATGGAGATGAAAGGGGGCAGGGAACAATGCCAAGGTGCTGAAACACCATATAGCAAGGAACAGGTGCTATGATTGTTTAGGTTCATTGAGGGCCTGATCCTACTCTCATTGAAACCAATGGCAAAACTCAGTGAAAGCAGGATCAGGCTCTCAGAAAATAGCCAGATTGCATATGATTTGTACATTGTTTGGAAACCAGAAGAGACTATCCAGAGTGAATCTGTAAGCCTGTATTCTGAGGTCCTTCTCTACCCCTGAGAAGTCCTCTTTGGCTCAGCTGAGCTTGATATTATAATTCACACTCTGCTAGAGTTCTGCTTAAAAACCCATGAGCTAAGGCAAACCACTGATAAAATGTACATTTCTCAGGCCCCTTCCTTATTAAAAAATACTACCATATTTTACAGTAGTGGCCACAAAACACTACTGCTTGCCACGATGTTGCTGCAATGTGCAATACTGTAGCATTTTTTTTAAAGGGGAGAAACAAATATTTTGTTATGAGTCACTCAAATTTTACATGAAAAGGAAATGAAGGATTTGGTTCTAGCTTCACTTAAACCTACTGTACAAAGCTGTAACTCCATTGGGCCTCTGGTCCTCTGTTGCCCTACGCGTTCTCTAGACATGTATACCCATGCATAGTGTTGCAAAGCAGATGTAAAACAATGCCAGCTCACAATGATAGCATTTTATACTCACTGTGCACGAGGTACAGAACAGTGAAGAATCAGGCCTATTAACTCCAACGGAGTTATACCATTTTAGACACTCACTCAGGAAAGCTTCCCTATTCAGGACAGTGCGTAAGCACATGATTAACCTTATGCGTGCATGTAAGTGCTGTCCTGAATAATGCTATACTTAGCACATGCTTAAGGGTTTTCCTCAATCAGGGCCTTACACCTATTGCAGCACAGAAAGTAGTTTATGCTGTGAGAATGGGCCAATTCAACCTGGGGCAGGAGTGGATGTGGGAGTGGGTGTGTTTATGCACACACACGTGTTTATGTTAGGGAGGAATTCATGGAAAGTTACAATAGGCAGCTCTTACTGGGTGGTAAGCCCTTTTGAAAATCTCACCCTACACCTTTTCCAAGTCCCCTTGAAGAAATGTTCCATTAAACACTCCTTATTTTCCCTCTAACAAGATTCCTAATTTTTTTCTAATAATATTTCAAAGACCATAATAGGGAGAAGAATGTCTGTTTTATCCCAGCTGTTTCAATACCTTTGGGGATTATTATTCTGTGGCACCACAATGTGACCTGACCTACGGTACACAGTGCTGCCTTTACTTCTTCTTCTTTTTCATTTTTTTCACTCTGAACTCATTTGAAAATTCCAATTGCTATAATAATTTGATGCAGCTGCTAAGATGTTCTTTTTCTTTTGATCACTGTTATTAATGATGTGCTGTAACATATGCAACGCTAGCAATCTGAGCTACTATTCCTTACAAAGATAATTGTGTGCTCTCCCCCTCTTTCCCCCCCCCCCCAGCACCTCTCAGATGAAGCTCATATTGTTTCAGGAAGTTCATCTCAGAATGATTAGTTTAAGAATTAGGAAATGTGTGGGCAGCTCCCCTGTGGTATAAAGAAATTGGAAACAAGACCATTCCCCTCTATTCCCAAAAGATGGGATATTGGCTTTGGTTTTGGTCCTGACTTTATTGTTAAATATTTTAAGGTTCAATCTTAATGTCATCCTTTGTACCTCTTATTTGCCTCAATGTTTTGAAATAGCTGAGGTTTTTTGTTGGTTTTATTTTTTAATTTCAGAAACACTATTAAGCCAATTTATGATCTCAGTTGTGTAAGTGTAAATCCAAGGTCACACCACAGAAATCAGTGAAGTTACTCTAGATTTACAGCAGTGTAACCAAGATCAGAATCTGAAGAGTAAGGGTCTGATTCTGCTTACAACTTGAGAGTAGATCAGTAAATGTAAGTACACCAATGTAAAACTAGTGAGAGATCAGAATTCGGTCCTAAAATTTCTCTAAGAGGTTTTGAAGGGTTTCCAATGTATTTTTCTCTCAAAGCCCTTGAAGTAAATATTGTATTGTAGGCTTGTGAAGTGGGGAGCCAAATGAACCCTTATTGTACATTAGAAAACCAAGAAATTAATATACAGCTAAATTATGCAGCATTTGGTAGAAAGAAATTTTACCAAACTGGACTACACTGTCCTCAGCTAATTGTTGTTAGGTTGTTTTTTGTTAATAAAGTAGAAACCGTTTTTTAAATGTTTCTATAACAAATATGTTTTTCCAGTGTGTCTATTTCTTTCACAGAAGGTTATTCAAGAAGGCTCCATTTACGTTCAAAGCACTTTGCAAACAGTACCAAATTAGTCACCACTTGGAGCCAAAGAGACTGCTTGCATGCTTAAAGTTGAGCATGGGCATAAATTTGGACTGGATTAGAGCTTACTCCAAAGCCCACTGGAATTAATGGGAGGACTCTCATTGATTTTAGTGAGCTCTGAATCAGGCTCTAACTGAGTATTATTTTAGCCCCATTTTGCAGACATGGCAACTGAGGCATAGAGACTACCACAAATGTCTCACCCAAGATGCTGAGTTTCAGAGTAGCAGCCATGCTAGTCTGTATCCACAAAAAGAAATGGAGTACTTGTGGCACGTTAGAGACTAACAACTTTATGCTCAAATAAATTTGTTAGTCTTTATGGTGCCACAAGTACTCCTTTCCAAGATGCTGAGTGAGTCTTCTTGGTCTGAGTGCCCTCCTCTTACATTAAAATCAATGGGAATTGAGGGCACTCCGCACATCCAGGGGTTGCTCAGTACCTTGTAAGATCAAGCCTTAGACAGGTCACTGTTATATGGGAGAGTTGAATTTTCAGGAGGTATTTAAAGGAAGAGAGCTTGGTGGCTTGGCAGACCAGAGAACGAAGGGCACTCCACGTGTACAGGCCAGCATGAGTTTACTAGTGAAAGTAAATCAGTGGGGTTACTTCTGTGAGCAAGGCATTGTAATTGTAAAGCATTTTGACAATGAATAGCATAACATAAGCGCTTGATATTATTTGATATAGTCTGCATCAAAAAAAACTGAATCAACTCTAGGAGCTAACTGGCCTTTTTTAGAGTTGGGTAAATGCTATAAAAGCTCTAGAAATATGTATTCCATTTTAAATGAATTAGTTTTGCCCCTTTTGTGATATTTTCTGAGTATATTTTGAGCAAATAAGTTTACTGGCACGAACATGAATGGAAACAGCAAATTCTAAAGGGACATTGTCAACATGCATTTTTTTAAACTGATTTTTTTTTTCTTTTAGAAATTATGTTCCTAATAGTGCACCCTTTAAAATAGCATTTACAGGCATTTCTATTTAAAAATATATTTTTAATTAACGTGTTTTTTACTTCCCTGCTGATGTTTCTAGGGGTCTTTTAGGTAGGTTCAAAAACAATAACAAAATGTGTTCCAGTCAGCCTTCCTCCCCTGTCTCTTTGTTTACAAGCATGCTGCAGCCTCTTTGCTTTCTTGTTCAGCTTTGCTGCTGCTATGACTGGTACACAATCTCTTGCAATACAGAGGGTACTGCATGCATATGAGCTGCCCAAGAGCAGTATATAAAAGAGCGGTGCCATCGTGGTGGTGTATGAGCCAGGAAGTGCTAATGACCATCCAAAAACCAGCAAGATTGGCTATGAAAGTGCCGTCAAAATATACAAAACAAACAGACTGAAAAAAATCTCCTCTCTTTCAGTTTGAATCATTTTAGCATTACTGTAAGAATCCCAGTTTAGAGCTACTGTCACTTGTTAAAGTATCCCCTGAAGTAAATGTGATTTTTCAAGTTGACACTGTCCCTTTAAGCAGATAAATATTCATGAAGAATATTTGCAGAAACTGACTATTGAATGTCTAAACATAAATATTCACCCCAGAAACCTAATCCTAAGATTTAAATTCATCCAGTTAGGGAACAGAAACACATCATTTGTCCATTTCAAATATTAAATTCTTGCAGTGAACGGCTTTCAAGCCATGCATGGGTCTCATTCTGCACAGGGCTGAGCTTCTCCCTTGGACACTGTGCCCTACACACTCTGGTGTGTGTTCTTTAGGTTTATTCTATCTGCTGAATTCAGCACTAGTACCCTAGCCAGTCTACAGTGTAAATCCACCCCCACCCTTCCATATTTTCTTGCCCTTAGATGAAATAGGCAAAGCAACAAAATGTGTAGTCTTGTCCCAGGCCAACAGAAAAGGCTAATCCATCACAGGGTACCCCTGGGTAATTTGACTTGTGCTGAAATGCCGTTCAGGGAAGAATCCTTTCCAGAAAGGAGTACTAAGGACTGATATCCCAGCTGTCGACAACCCCCATTCCCAATGTCCGCACTTACTGCCTTAAGTAGTATTTTCAAGAGCAATTACACGCTCACACAAATGGGGATACCCACCAAAATAGAGAATGGCACAGGCATAAACTACCCATTCTAGCCCAGTTTAATTTCTATAAAGGAATGACTGTTTTATATGGTGTTCCCAAGAAAAGAAAATGTCCAGAAATGGGGTGTTATTTATTAGAATGCCCGCTATGATTCTATTACTTAAACAATAATGGCCTTAGCTTAGGGCAATTCCTGGGGATTAATAAGAGGCTAGCGGGGAGTTGATGTGCCTTGGACCATTAATCCTAGCAGGCCATTAGTCCACTGGAAATGCCATGTCTTGAGGTTGGCTTGATATAAAAATGAAAAAAAAAAACACCAAAAACATGTGGGGTTTTTTAACGGGTGATTCAGTTTCAGTTGGTACCTGCACAACATTCCCAGGTAGTATATTAGGTGACCAGATTGCATGATCATCTTTTGGCATTCCATTCTATGTATCATTATTTTAATGTAGTGAACTATTATAATTATTTTTATTCTTCTTCTGATAGAATAAAGGGCAAGAGAAGTGATCTAGCCTGTATGAATTGTCAGGATCAGGAAAACAGCTTTGTATTCATGAAGCCATTTGCAGAAGTTTCCTGCCCTACATTTCTTCCCCCAAGTCGGAATGAAACAGCCATGAAAAAAATATACCAGGCTGCAGTCCCTTTCTCCCACCACTTTTCTCTTTTTTTAAAAATTGCTTTGCTATAAGGGCAAAACAGGTGCTGAAATGTGAAACTCTATTGAGGGATTTCCTTTGCAGAACAGCTTGGTGCTAGTGTGGACCTAAAGTTAGATGTTTCCAATACTGAATGTTAAAATGACTGCATATCCTGTCAAAAGAATGATCCATACCGTTGACTGTCAAAAAATAGCATACTGTCACTTTAAGAAAAAATAAACTAAAATATGAACTACCAAAAACCCTGCCATTTCCAGCCTGGGCTTGATTAATGATTTTTCTATCTAATAAAAGGTTCACAAACCATCTGTTTTTCTCCCTAATGCCTTGCCCAAAGGTTTTTCGTTCCTATTTCAGGCTCGGGGCCAACTGACATTCCACTCTTTTTTTTTTCCCAGCCTTGTAAACAAACCCTTCTCTCTTTTTAATCTTCCAGTGCTGTTTCCTACCCATCGTTATGCATATTCATTGCGAGTAAACATTTTTAGTGTCTACACTTAATCTCTTCCACTGGCAATTACTGTTCTATGCTGTTTTGTAATGCAGAAGGGCCAACGCTTTCCCTTCTAATAACAGCTGGGTCGCAGATGGGGCCTGCAGTCATTGTAGAAAATAAAAATTTACAAGATGCCAGTGGAATTTATTTCAGTTTTATGGAGTCACAGGAGGAACCTTTCTGTTATCCGCCTTCAGTGAAATCTGCAGGCACAAGGCAAGCTTTTGACATTTAATCAAAGGGGGGTTCAGGTAGGGTCTGGAACAACACAAGGAAGAAAGCAGGTGGATCATATTAGGCAGTGCCATGGTTAATTTATTTAGAAGTGATTGGCTTAGATGTGTGCAGCCAATATTTGACATCATGTATATATCTTGTTTAGCATCCTGCTTCTAAATTGTTACCACTGTAGAGACACTGAGCTATCACTGCGGACCGAACCAGGTGTTAGGTTTGGTTGCTGTTTAGAGGTACTGGTAGAAATGGCAATATAATAGCTGAAGACTTAATGTTCTGTATAGTTTCTGTAGTTGCTTCATTTTTACTTTACCATATCATTCTCTTAACTAATGTAATGGCTTCTTCAGCAGAACCCTGTAGTGCGTGTATGGGCTTTTGAATGCAGGCTACAACCTTTAATTTAGCAATAGATTTTAACTAGAAATTTTTTGTAATTTGATGCTATGAAAATGACTTTCCTTTAAATGTTTTTACATCTCATATTTATGCGATTACCTAGATCTAGCATAGGATTAGTCTCTCAGTCATCTGTTGGTAAGTCTGTGTATATAGCATTTAAGAGCTAAATGGGAATACACACATGAAAAATGAGTATCTTCAGAGTTCTGGGCCATGCTCTACTTTCAGCTTCAACCATGTAAATCCAGAGCAACTCTGAGGATTTCAATTGTGTTACTTTGGATTTACACCTGTGTATGTGAGAGCCAAATGTGACCTCCTCAACTTTAAAAAAAATTGCCTTATTACTTAAATTCTTCTGTTTAGACACTGAGACAGCCTTGTTTGATAGCAGCTGCCCACCTGAGAGGAATGAGGAAAGAAGAAATGCAAAATAAATAAATACCACAAGGATCCTAGCCTGTTCTCAGGTATTTGAAACCTATGCCAGAGGAGCTTATGTACATTTGGGCTCCTCTTCTTCCACAACACACCTTGCACCAGTTGCCTGGCAACCAAAGGAGCCCCATAGAACATGTGTGTGACATGGTATAATTGCTGTCACAATTTACTTCTGTAATTTTTTTCAAGACCATTAACCAAAACAGGATGTTTTCCCTGTCTGAAGGATAGGTAAGACCTGCCCGAATTTGCTGAAAAGCTATAAGGTATCTGTCAGAACCAAAGTGATTCACAAAATCTCCTGATAAATAGATATGTGGATGCACCTAACAAAATGATAAATTGGACTAGTTTTGAGAAAACTCGCATTAAATAAAGTGCCTATTCCTATTTATTACACTTTGCGCAGATTTTTTTATCCAAATATTTTAAAATAGTTGAATGGGAAAGAGGTAAATTGAAATTCTCACATCTTCCCCCCCCCCTTCTTTTCTGTTATAGGTGCTCAGAAACAGAAACTTATTGACTCACTGAAATTAATTAGATTTTTAGATGGTGTGGTTTTTTCTTTATTATTCATGCATTTTCTTCATTTACCAAGCCAGTCTGTGTCTCTCTGTACCAAGGGCAACATATCTTTTCCTTTTAACAAAGGTTTGTATAATTTTGTTCTTTTTCAGGGCATCTTGCTCAGCCTATGAGATAAATGCAAGCTTTATGGGGAAAATGGAAAAAACAAAAAACAAACCTTCAATCATGACAGAGAGTTCCCGATAACTATTTCCTGGATTTAGGAATAAAAACAACTAAAGGGCTTGGCTTAAATTTTTTCCCCTCTTAATAGGAAGATTTCCATTTTAAAAAATACTAGATTGATATTTTATATGCACAGTGTTTGAAATATAGTATTTGGTATATTAAATACCAGAGATGAATCAAGAGGGTAATGAAGAGTAAAAATTTTCATAACTGGTTTTCCCCATATATTGCCCTCCCTTCCCCATCTTCCCATCCCTTACCTTCTCCCCTCATTTACAAATTCAAAAGCTGCAAGAGACTGTGAAGTCTGCTAATCTCCGTGCTGTGCTGTTTATACTGCAAATATTAGTAAAGATTTACTAGTGCTAATTCATAGATGGGTTGGAAAGAACCTCCTGGCTTACCTAGTCTGTATACTCCAGCAGTGCAACATAGATTTCTTTGTTAATGCCCATGTATGAAAGATTTCCTTTTTGGTGGGGGAAGCTTTGGGATTGTGTTTCTGGAAGAACAGTGAGAATCTGAGGGAAGCAAATTCTAATCACTTTCCAAATGAAAAAGTTCACAGGATCAACAGACAGAAAAACTTAAAAGCCAACAGAAAATATAAAGTGAGAAAGCACACTTATATGGGGAGAATTAAATAATAATTTAATAAGAACAATAGCTAAATACACAGAGAGGAAAGATGTTCCAATAATCAGGGCTCTAGCCTGGGATCCAGATACAGTTCTGTGCTCTATCACTGAATCACCACTGAATCACCCGCTCTCTTGCTTCCACTGGCCTTTGGGCTTTTCCACCCTATTCTACTTCTGTGCTCCTCCCCACGCTTCACAGCTGGAGGGGAGAAGCAAGACAGCAGTTTGTCTAGAAATGCCAACCAAGGCCAGAATCACAGACGATATGAAGCTGGGGCTACACCAATTTACAGCATCTGAAGATCTGGCCCACAGATGTAAAGTAACAATTTTTTAAAAATTCTTCCTTACTGAGAAAAAGTCAATAAAAATAGCAGCCAGTCTCGATGCATAACCTAAGGACGTGTCTGAGCGGAACAGATGACAGTGCTTGCAAAAGTCTCCCGGCTGCTTCTCGCTGGTGCTCCCCGGGTCCCGTTGGGACGGCTCATGTCAGCAGTGGCTCATGGGGAGGTCATTGCAGCTTGGACATGGAAGAGCCTGTCTTTTGTGGTTGCTCTTCCTGGTGTTGGTGTATGCATGCTGAACTGCTACTTAAAGATGCAGCATGATCATGAAAGAGAAGAGTTTGTTCCTTATGCTCACCTCCGCATCAGGACCAAGCCCTTCCTATGGGGAGATGGGAACAAAACTCTGTTTCACAACCCTCATACTAATCCTCTCCTGACTGGCTGTAAAGAGAATCACTGAACACTTGGATCACAGCAGCAATTTGGCCCATTGCTCTATTTGGACCAGCACATTGTATGGGACCCTGAATCTAAAAAATATTCTACATTCCTTGTACTGTCAAGTTATAAATGGCGTTCTGACATTTAGCCCTGTATTTGAAGAGGAGGTCACTTAACATAAAAAAATCCTAACCTATCAAAAAAAAGAACCAAAAAAAACCCCAGGAACATTATGTTTGTGGCAAGGTGGGGTGTGAATCTACCCTGCACTAGCCTACCATGAACTAAATGTCCGTGTGGACCCTGCTGATGAGCATTTAACAGTTTGTTAAAATTATCTTACTCTGTCACTGCAGAAACAGCCAGAAAAGGAACAATAGATTGATTAACATATCCCCTTCCCAGAGCTGTGCTGACATCACTGAGGATGCTTATAAAAACAAAATATTGGGTTGTGAATTTCAGCTCCGCTATAAACCAAAAGGGAACAAAATCATTCTTTGGCAAATGAAAAAAACAACAGCAGCCAATTCAGAGGAATTCATCCCAGGCCTCTTTTGCTCCTGCTGGTTTAAAATGACCATAGGTTGAGCCTAATGGCTTGTGTACATGGATAATTATACTGGTAAAATTCCCTGTGTAGACAAGTCCTAAGAGCCCACTTCCCCGAAAAAGTCCAAGTGCAAAAGGTTGTCCATGAGTCATTGCAACTGAGGCCCAATTTAAGGTAACTCTCAGGGTTACCATAACATGCATTTGATGCCCAGTAGCTACCTGACAACTCTGGAATTGGGGAAGTGCAAGACATATGACCTCTGTCCTTGCACTGGGCTCAGCACCTGTCCTATTAATCTACCCCATTGTGTCTAACAAGCACAATGCCTCTAGGAAGTTTATGGGAGAGGATAGGAGAACATAGCCACAGTCAGGGCCAGATTAACTCTCTTATGGGCCCGGGGCTATTAGATTTTGTGGGGCCCCTGGAGATTTGGAGTGGGGGATTGGACTCAGGGCTGGGGAAGGAGGTTGGGGTGCAGGAGGGGGTACAGCTCCAGCTGTGGGGGTGGACTATGGGGTGGGGCCAGGGATGGGATAGGGGGTTGGGGTGCAGCAGGAGGTTCGAGGTGCGGGCTCTGGGTGGGAGTTTGGGTGCAGGAGGGTGCTCTGGACTGGGACGGGGGTTGGCATGCAGGTGGGGGGGCAAGGTCTGGGAGGGAGTTTGGGTGCAGGAGGGGGCTCTGGGCTGGGACAGGGGGTTGGGGTTCAGGAGAGGATGTGGGGTGCAGGCTCCATCTGGGAGGTGCTCACCTCAGGCGGCTCCTGGTCAGCAGGGCTAAGGCAGGATCCCTGCCTGCCCTGGCTCCATGCTGCTCTGCTCCCCGAGGTGGCTGACATGTCCGGCTCCTAGGTAGAGGGGCCAGGCCCCTCTGCGCGGTGCACGTTGCCTGTGCCCAAAGGTGCCGCAGGCACTGCCCCGTAGCTCCCATTGGCCGTGGTACCCAGCCAATGGGAGCTGCAGAGCTGGTGCTGGGGGTGGGGGCAGCGCGCAGAGATTCCCTGAACACCCCTCACCTAGGGGCAGCAGGGGTACATCGGCGAGCTGGTGCTCGCAGCTTCAGCCCCAGGGTGGGCGCCGAGGCTCGGGACTGGTGTCTGGCCTGCGGGCCTGATGAAAAGAAGCAGCAGGCCTGCAGGGCCCCCCTTAGCCCGAGGCCCAGGGCTGCAGCCCCTAAAGCCCCTGCATTAATCCGGCCCTGGCCATAGTGCTACTCCGGTAGAATATACAGCCTCAGCACCATTTGCGCCTAGCCAGGTCTGCTGTATGGTATGGTGGAAAGGCAAGTGTGATAAATGAAGGTGGGGGACGGTTAGCTCCCTTTTATGGACACCCATCCAGCCAGTTAGCTATAAAATCTCTATTTGTAGCTGTTCTCTACTAGCTTTACCTGTAAAGGGTTAAAAAGTCTGACGGCATGCATAGGTAAAAGGAAGTGAGTGGGCACCTGGCCAAAAGAGCCAATGAGAAGACTAGAACTTTTTAAAATTGAAACAAAGACTCCCCTTTTGTTTGTCTGTTGTTCTCCCAGGGAGAAGTGCATGGGCAACAGCTATCCTGTAAGAAGCTTGGGACAGGTATGAAAAAATCATCAATATCATACCTAGAAACTACTCATTTAAAACCCCAGATATGTAAGTAGATCAGGAAGACACGATTAGGTTTATTTCTTTTATTTCTTTATGGCTTGTGGACTCCTCTGTGCTAACTCCCAAATGTTTTACTTGTAACCATTAAGCTGGACCTCAAGAAAACCATTCTTGATGCTTAATTATTATATTTGCTCTTTTTTAATCTAGCAATAGCTGAAGTTCCAGATGTATTTTCTTTCTTTTTGTTTTTAATAAAATTTACCTTTTTTAAGAACAGGATTGGGTTTTTGTGTTCTAAGAGGTTTATGCATATGGTGTTTAATTAGCTGGTGGCAACAGCTGATTCCCTTGGTTTTCTTTCTCAGCTCTTCCCTGGAGGTGGGTGAAAGGGCTTGAGGGTACCCCACAGGAAGGAATTCCCAAGTGCCCCTTCCTGGGTTCAAAGGGGTTTTTTTGTTTGTTTTTTTTTACATTTGGGTGGTGGCAGCTTCTACCCATCCAAGGTCAGAGAGAAGTTGTAACCTTAGGAGTTTAATATAAACCTGGAGTGGCCAGTATTAATTTTTAGAATCCTTGCTGGCCCCCACCTTCTGCACTCAACAGGGGGTGGGAGAAAGAACTGCCCCTAAAGGCCAAGGGGTGTAACTACAGATTTCTCCTAGATTTCACTCCTAGAAGCAGGAAAGTAGGAGAAACGTCTGGAAAAAATATCATCTTGTCATTATTACACAAAATTCAAATAAAGTTTAAAGTAACTGAGGGAATGTACTATAACATGCATGCTCATTTTTTCCAATTAAAATCTTTATTAGGATTTGTACTGCAGTTAATTGCTGCAATTGTACAGTCACCAAAATCTGCAGAGATGTAAGAGCCCCCAATGTACTCTCTGACTTGAGGGACAATAATGAGTCTGAAAAGAATCAAAAAAACAAACAAAAAGCACACTATGTAAAATAAGCCACTGAATGCGCATTTACATGAATTTAGGCAGAAGATCATCAGAGATTCATTCCAGAGTTGTTTATTACAAGCTGAAATGCTGTTGGCCACTTGTTATTTCTCAGTGAAATTAGAATAAAAATATTGCAAGCGTAAGTACCTATTCTTCATTTTCTTATTAGTAATTGTTATGAAACGAGAGGGCTCTGCCAGCCTATCTCACTGCACCTGTTACTAGATATTTCCAAGACAATCTAACTACAGTTTTGCCTGAATGCACTGGTTGTTTTTCCCATTGTGTTGACTGTTCATCCAGTTTATAGGTTGCTGGCATTTAAGAGGAATAGCACATTTTTTTCAAATGAGGCACAGCGAGGTCTTTGGAACTTCAGCCTTAATGAGAGTCCTAAAGGACAGAATTTATAAGAATGAGAAAAAAAAATACCCTATGTTGTATACAGTATTATTGTACACATATTGGCCACAGGATATTAGACAGCCGAGGTAGGGGAGGTAATATCTTTTATTGGACCAATTTCTATTGGTGAGAGAGCTTCTCTTCACTGTAAAAGTCACAAAATAAAGACAGTCCCTGCCCTAAAGAGCTAACTGAATGCAAGGCTTGATTTGAGTGGGAGCTGAGGTCACTCGGTAATTTTCAGGAGGCAAAGAATATCTTGTAGGATTAAGACCTAATCGAAAAAAATTAAGAGAAGGTGACAGATTGGGAAGTCCAGAGGAAGGAATATTAGGAGATTTCTTTATTTACTGCTTGGGCTTGTTCATTTCTTGGGGGTATCCAATTCTTTGGCATTCCAAGGATCTATTATAATGGCCTCATTACTTGTGTTATAATAGTTTAGTGTTGCGGATACTGAGGAAATTCTAAACTTCAACATATATATTATCCTGAGGATAAAGTGATTGATGTAGCAGTTCTGTTTCAGAAAGAAGATAGTTTGCTAGAGGGTGTTGATAGCTGCCAGCAAGCATATCTTTACTCTATTGGCAATCACAAACCTTGCTGAAGCTGATGAGGGCATGATACAGCTTTCAGTCAGGTTAATTGAAGGAGCAATTAAATGGCACTTTGTTTAGTGATAGCTGAAACAACAAAAGCCACCATGCAAGGCCCAGATCAGCAGTTGAGCCATGTGGCATAAGGGATTTCCCTGGAGGCTGGTTACAAATGCAGGAGATGGGGTACTGCTCTGATTTGGTTACAAATACTCGGGCCAAGGGGCAACACTGGTGTCTGGATTTGGATTCAGTTTTCAAGGAGAGAAATTGTGAGGTGCTCCTGAACCAAGAAGGAACAAATAATGCAAGTACTGATGGTCAAAAGGAATTAAAGCAAGACCTAAAACAGAAGCTGGAGACTTATCAAAAGAAATTAAAGCAACATCTGGAAGTTTCCCACAAGGACGGAGAAATTACTTGTGGTCAGAGATAAAATCTTTGTCGGGGCAGCAGCTACAAAGTATCCAAGCATATTGGTAAGCCATATTTCAAAACTTACAGTCTGGACTGGCAGAATGGATCGATGAGTTGACCACCTTTGACTGTCATAGAACAGATTTTTCCAGAAAACAGAGGATACTAGGAAAACTGGCCAACTTGAAACTTGCTAACAGAGATGAGTTGCAGCAAGGACATAAGCAGCTAAAGATCAGCTTTAGAAGGAAATCAAAGTTCACAGACCACAGTGGAAAACAATTGCTTGGATGAGGAATTGGGCCAGCCTTATTTGTGTAAATCAGGACTTTTACAACAGTTTTTTTTTACCCTGTTTACTCACAGAGGCTCAAAAGGGAGATACCAGGTTGTTTCAGCAAAAATAATGCAAAAGCCCACTATCTTTGAGAGAAAAACTTCCTGGGAGGCTTATTTGGCTCAGTTCAACAACATATCACAAATGAATGGCTGGAGAGATGAAAAGAGAATGGGGTTTCTGGCAGTCAAATTGAGTGGCCCAGCTCTGATGGTACAAGCCCTTGATATGCAGTTTGGAGCCAGCCATCAATCTGAACTGGCCAGGGCACAGCTAAGAGCTAGAAGGAAAGGGAAAAAAGAAACTCCACCTGAACTGGCAAAGGACACTCTAACAGGCTGTGGAGTTTTCCATGGAACTTGAATCTTTCCTTGCAGCTGCCCATCAGAAGAGGAAAGAACTGCTAGTATCAGGAAGATATTGCTAGTATCAGGAAGATGGATACTGATTGCTACAAGCCCTGTAAGCACAGCTCTCTGTGTAATATGCATGATGGGAAAGACGGATTCTAATCTGGTTCATGACATTTTTGATTTATTGGAAAAATTGTTCAGTTTTATTTGTAACATGAGGGAAATTGGCAATAATGCAAAAATTAAGGGAAGCCATTTAGTCAAATGCTGGTATTGCAAAAAAAAAAAAAAAAAAGGCCACAAAAAGAAGCATTTGTTATACATTTAAAGCTTCCTGGACACTGTGTCACAAGTGTTTAGTGAAAACCTCTTATCCCATTCAGGAAACTGGGGGACCCCAAGCTAAAGGGGAAAAGCTTGGAAGTACAAGTATCAGCCCCACCATTTTTGTTTAGATCTGGGCATTTAAACAGTTATAATGGGAGTTTAGCTGTTGAATGTGTAATAGGATCTGTGCAAAGCACTGGAACAGTGGACAGGCTCAACCATTACAATTATTGGACCAACATGCTAATACTAGGGAATAAGAGATCCCAGACCAAACCACCTACTTAGTCTCAAATGGAGACAGTGACTAGGAAACATGCCACCATCCAAAAATGTGGAAAACTGCATTTGAAGAATCAACCTTGGGAATTTGAACAAGAAGTCTGGATGGCCAAGTTAATGGATGAGCTAATAACCAGTTTAGTTTTCATTATGGCTAATAACTGTGTAATGAATGCCAGGAAAAGTGTCTTACAAATTCACTCTGTGGACATTCCCTTCAGAAATGTGGCCCAGGTGAGACAAATGGTTTATAGGAAACTGGTTTGCAGTTCTCCTAGCCCCAAGGGCAGAAGCCATAATAACAGCTACATGCTGTTGTAGTTTTGCAGCAGAAGAAGATGGGGAGTGTTTGAAACCTGCTTTGAGACCCAGGGTCTCAGAGGTATTTTAGCTACTAGCGTTCTTGTGGATATGAAGCAGGAACAGATTGCTGTTCACTTAAATGTAGAGCAGCAGAACAATCTAAGAGACTTTCTGATTAGGAAACAGGAGTTGCTCTCCTGATCCATCAAAGATATAGGTTGTACTGTACTGGTCCAGCACAAGACTGATATGGGAGAAGCCAGCCCATTAAACAGCCACTTTACCATTGACTAGTAGCAAAGAAGGAAGAGGCTTTACAGGTCTTAGGGGTAATGTATCAGGAAGGCATAACTGATCCTTTAATCCAAGCAGCACCAGATTCTGTGTGGGACTATAAAAAACTAAATGAAGTCACTTTCAAGGATTCTTATCCATTACCCTGAATAGATGATGCCCTGGATGTTGTAGCAGGTTCAGTCTGATTTTCCACACTGGATTTTAAAAGAGGGCATTGACAAGTGGAAGAGGGCTCCAAAGGACAGGAAAAAGACTACTTTCACAGCAGGACAAGGCCACTGGCAATTTAAAGTGATGGCTTTTGGCTTGTGTAGTTCACTGGCCATGTTTGAGAGGCTTCTGGAGAGGGTATTACATGGCATGCCGCTCTCAGCCTGTTTGATATACCTAGATGTCATCCTAACACATGCTAATCCCTTTGAACAGGAACTGATGATACATTTACAAATGATCTGTGATAAATTTAAGACTGCCAATCTGAAATGGAACCCAAAGAAACGTGAGTTGTTCCAAAAAGAAGTAATCTATATTGGGCACACAATCAGTGAGTCAGGAATTTCCACTGACAAAAAGAAAAATAAGGCTGTACAGAACTGGCCACCTCCCAGGCACTCACAGATACGTAAGTTTTGTAGGGCTTCTCCCGTTATAGCAGGTTTATCTGTAGGTTTGTTAGTGTTGCAAAACCATTGCATAGGTTGGGTGAGAAAACAAACAAACATTGCAGTGGTCAGTAGTGTGACGTAGCATTTATGGAGCTGAAAAGGGCTCTTCTGTCTGCTCCTGTCTTAGCTTATGCATGCTTCAACACCTCTTTCATATTAGACACAGATGCTAGTGATTACAGATTCAGGACAGAATTGACACAAGAACATGAAGGATTTGAGAGAGTGTTGGCTTATTACTGCAGAAGTCCAGCTTCTCTGGAGCAAAATTATTGCACCACCTGAAGGGAACTCCTGGCAGTGTTTAAATCTGTAGAACATTTTCACCACAGTTTGTATGTGAGAAAGTTTGTGTTCAGGACAAACCATACATCCGTGCAACGGCTCTTCAGATTCAGGAATCATCGGGGCAACTTGCCAGGTGGTTGGAAAAATTACAGTGCTGTGATTTTACAATCACAGGCCTGGACACAAACATGGTGATGCTGATGCCATGTCCAGATGGCATTGTTGAGAAAATCTGGGCCATAGAATTTCCCAGTTCAAGTAATTCACATATTGATTGGAAGCTTTTTTGGTAAATTTTGGTAGGACAAATGTCTGTAATTTTTCTGTTGGGATACCAAAATAACCAGTGTTTCTTAATATCTATCATGGCTAACTTTATGCTAACAAGTTCCTCCGTCCCAACTCCTCCTTCCATGTAAACATACTGAGTAGGCTTTTCCTGTGAGAACTTACACTGTTACAGGTTTGTAGAATGCCATTCGTACACACAATGCTCTATCAATAATAACAAGGATTTTAAAAGTAGCAGGAGAATTTTAAAGTGCCTTGCTGGATTAATACATTTCTTTGTGATGCGGGATGCTACAGAGTTTGCAATGAGCCATTCAGCAACCATGAAAAAAGTAAGTTCACAGTAACCTATATGCTGAAAATGAGTTTCCTGGAGAAAAAAGACGGTTTCACACTTATCGTGTATAATGCTGAGGGCTGCAAGATTTATTGTGTTTTATATCAGGTTCTTCCAGCAAAGGGGAAGTTGCTCAAAGATAGATTTCTTAAGTTATTTGTAATGCTATTTTCCCATGCAGTTCTTCCAGTACATTGCTGGACTATATAGAACATAACACTGGGTGATTGTTAAAATAAATGCTGCTTCTATCCCCTTCTAAACATGCATTTATGGGAAACACACAGCAATGTGTAATAAAGGCTTTGAAAATGACCATACTGTCGTAAACATACTGGAAGAGTTACAGAAACAGTTTGACAGGTGGATGAGCTCTCTCTTAGCTTTGGCTTTTGTGTTCTCATCTTGGGCAATGGTGCAAATATAGTTTATGCCATAAAAGATAAGGGTCATATGCATACAGAGTACCTGTGTTATGGTTGACACACCGTTTACAGTTGTTTGTCATGGACCTCTTGCCTGTTAAAAGTGACACTGGAAATATAAAAGGGGTGGCACATAAAAACTGAAGCTAGTTTAGGCAGTTTGTCAAAGCTACAAAAATCTTTAACTAAACAACAATGAGGCAACAACTTCCCACATTATCTGAAGCAGCTGGAGCTACTTTTTCAGTAGAAATTACTCTATAACAGTAAATACTTTCACATTTTCTGAACCATGTTGGTATAGAATGTATCAGATTTATTGTGTAGATTTACCTTTGACTTGTTGCAAATTGATATCCTTATTCCTGCTATTTATGATAGCAAGTAGTCAGTGTCAATGATAAATTAATTAGATGGGCCCAAGCTCAAAGTTCAGCTCCAGGTCCAGATCCAAATGTCTCAGAAGTTCAAGGCTATTCAGATTTACGGATTTTGTTCCCCATTTTACAGAGACAGGGATAGCTCTGGAATTTGTCTCTTGAACTGAATTTAGCAGGGTATCATGGTGTTTAGATTTTGGATTATTTTTAGGTTAACATTTAAGAAATATCTTGCCTTTTTAATTTTTTTTTAATGAAACGCCATGTTTCTTCATAGATTCCAAAGCCAGAAGGGATCATTGTAATCATTTAGTCTGACCTCCTGTATGTCACGGGCCATAGAACTTCCCCTAAATAATTATTAGGAGTACTTGTGGCACCTTAGAGACTAAAAAATTTATTTGGGCATAAGCTTTCGTGGGCTAAAACCCACTTCATCGGATGCATGCAGTGGAAAATACAGTGAGAAGATACATACACACAGAGAACACGAAAAAATGGATGTTGCCATACCAACTGTAACGAGACCAATCAGTTAAGGTGGGCTATTATCAGCAGGAGAAAAAAACCCTTTTGTAGTGATACTCAGGATGGCCCATTTCAAACAGTTGACATGAAGGTGTGAGTAACTGTAGGGGGAAAAAATTAGGATGGGGAAATAGTTTTTACTTTGTGTAATGACCCATCCACTCCCAGTCCTTAATGAAGCCTAATTTAATGATGTCCAATTTGCAAATTAATTCCAAGTCTTCAGTTTCTCCTTCGAGTCTGTTTTGAAGTTTTTTTTGTTGGAGAATTGCTACTTTTAGGTCTGTAATTGAGTATCCAGGGAGGTTGAAGTGTTCTCCGACTGGTTTTTGAATGTTATAATTCTCAATGTCTGATTTGTGTCCATTTATTCTTTTGTGTAGAGATTGTCCAGTTTGGCCAATGTACATGGCAAAGGGGCATTGTTGGCACATGATGGCATATATCACATTGGTAGATGTGCAGGTGAACAAGCCCCTGATGATGTGGCTGATGTGATTAGGTCCTATGATGGTGTCCCTTGAATAGATATGTGGACAGAGTTGGCAACGGGCTTTGTTGCAAGAATAGGTTCCTGGATTAGTGTTTTTGTTGTGTGGTGTGTGGTTGCTGGTAAGTGTTTGCTTCAGGTTCGGGGGCTGTCTGTAATGCATGCTTTCTAATCTTTTTATCATTCTTCTCTGAATCCTCTCCAATTTATCAACCTTCTTCCTGAATTGTGGGCACCAGAACTGGACACAGTATTCCAGCAGTGGTCACAGCAGTACCAAATACCAAAGTAAAATATCCTTTCTACACCTGCTTGAGATTTCCCTGTTTATGCATCCAAGGACTGCATGTGCCCTTTTGGCCATAGCATCACACTGAGAGTTCATGTTCAGCTGATTATCCATCTCCCAAATCCTTTTCAGTCATTGTTTCTCAGGATAGCGTCCCCATTCTGTAAGTATGGCCTACATTCTTTGTTCCTAGATACAAACATTTGCATTTGGCAGTTTTAAAATGCATTTGGTCACTTGAGCCCAGCTTACTAAGCAATCCAGATCACTCTAAATCAATGATGTGTTCTCTTCATTATTTACCACACCTCAATTTCTATGTCATCTGCAAATTTTATCAACGATGATTTCATGTTTTCTTCCAAGTCATTGATAAAAATGTTAAACAGCAAAGGACCAAGAACAGATTTCTGTGAGGCCCCCACTAAAAACAGAGTTGCTTGATAATGTTTCCTTATTTACAGTTATATTTTGAGACCTATCAGTTAGCCAGTTTTTCCTCCATTTAATGTTTGCCATGTTAATTTTATATCGTTCTAGTTTTTAATCAATATGGCTTGTAGTACAAGTCAACTGCCTTACAGTAGTCTAAATATCTTACATCAACACTATTACCTTTATCAATCAAATTTGTAATCTCATAAAAAATAGATATAAAGTTAGTCTGACAGAGTCTATTTTCCATAATCCCATATTGAATGGTATTAATTATATTACCCTCCTTTAATCCTTTATTAATCAAGTCCTGTATCAGCTGCACTAGATCCTCCCCAGTATTCCAGGAGTTATTGAAGACCAGCATTAACTCTGAAATGGTCGTAACTGTGAACAAAGTGCAGTTTGGACTCCAGTTCTAGCAGCTGACACTCCAAGCCAGGTTCCAGCAGCAGCTAAATTCCCTCTCAGTACTGGCAGCTTCCTCGCAGGCAGCTTCATTCATTGAGTCAGACTGCAACCTTGTCCCCCTCTCAGCCGGGGAGGGAGGGTTAAAACAACACCTCCACACACACACACACACAGCCAGGAGAAGTGGGGAGGGGTGAAAGCAATACAGATACCAGCTCTGCTCCTGCTCTGCCAGCATCTTCACACTCCTAGATGTGAGTGGCTGCCCTGGGTGTGGGAACAGGCAGCCCAGATGTGTCTGCCTTTAAGAAGCAATACATGCACAGTACAATATTTGCTTTTTTTTTCATCTCCACTGCTGCCTGATTGATTACTTCTGGTTTCGCATGGTGTCTGGTTGACCAGTCAGTCCATAACTCTGATGTTCATATCTTTGAGGTTCTACTGTACTGCCATCTCTGACATTATGAGTCCCATTCCCACAACCTTTTTGCCCACTTGGTCCTTCATAAATACATTATAACCATTGATTTTAACATTCCAGTCATGTAAATCATCCCAGCAGGTTTCAGCATACCAAGTAGATCAATTCCAAATCCTCTTTTTTGTTACCCGGGCTCCTAGCATTGGTTTATAGGCAATTAAAATTTTTCTTCTCTTCACATTCTTTGGTTTCTTGATTGATTTTGTTCTTAATATCTTGATTTTGTGTCAGACAAGTGATCATTTCTTCCCTCTTTTTACTCTCTCCTATTGTTGTTAGTTTAACGCCCTCTTGACTACTCTAGCCAGCCTGTCCCTGAGAAGATTGGTTCCACTTCTACTGAGATGGAGGCCATCCAAACTATATAGCCCCCTCCTCCCATAGAAGTTGGACCAATGTTCCACAAAACCAAAACCCTCTACCGTACACCATTTACCTAGCCAATGGTTCAATTGCAGAATCTTCTGCTTTCCTTCACTTGTGGAACAGGAAGGATCTCGGAGAAGACCACTTGGACATTCTTCTCCTTCTTCAGCCTGAAGTCATCTTTGAAGCCTTCTATTATCTGTGAGCTACCCTATAATGCTGTGGGATTACTGCTGATATGCACCATCACCATACCCATCGACTATCCAGTCTTAGAGTGATGTCTCATTTCTTGGCTTTGGGAAGATGATCCTGTGTCCTCTTCTCCCTTGAAGAATACTCTTTCAATTCTTCTCTAATGTGCAATGCCCAGTGAGGATCATCTGTCTTCCTTGGCCGGTTGGAGATCTTTCTGTGGGCAAGCTTGCTTTTCTTACAGGTTGGGCCAAGCGTCATCTAAAGGTGTATCCTGAACATCTCTCTGTTCCCTTTGACCAGTGGGATCTTCAAAAATAACTTCCTCAATTTCTGCGCTGAGGACTTGGTGTTGATTGGCAACTTCTAGTTATGTGGAATTTTTTCTGGTTCTCTTTTCCTGCGTGGTTACAGCTGCCTGTCCTCATCTGCCTCCAGATGTGTAGAATGACACCTCAGCCTCTTTCCTCTGGCAGTTATGAACTGATAAGCCTCCCTCTGACTTCCTCTCGATCTGGTTCCTTTGTAGCCAGTTCGTTTCTTCCATAAATCTGGGGTGTTGATGCTTCCCAAACTTATTTGTCTAGGAACTCCTCAGGTACTCTGTAGCATCTCTACTTGCCTTTCCAATCCAAAAATCTTCTCTTCCAGAACAGCCACCAGTTTATGCTTCATACACAGGAAGTCCTTTCTGGCTTCAAGCAGGAAAGAAGACATGGCACATCCACTGCAGGTCACCACCACTTTTGCCATTACAGTATCAAGCGTGGAACTGGGCCTAGAAGGAAGGTCTTTCATGCTCACTCTCCACACTCACTCTGAAAAGTTTCTGTTTGTGGTCTTGGGATCCGCCTAGCAAGTGACTTTGTATACTAAGTCTCCCCACTTACCTCAGCTCAGCTCTGCCCCTTCACTGCCAGGGAGCAATTAACCATTCAGAGACTTCAGACAGCAGGGCTGATCAAAGTCCATAGGTCAGAGACATGCAGCCCTCATCAAGACATCAACAAACAGAACCCATCTTGGCTGCTTACTCAGGGACCCCGTGGCCCAGCTATACAAAGAATGAATGAACAAACAAACAGCTTTATATAATTAGGAGTAGTGCTGTCAAAAGGCAGGTTTCTGCAAATTATACTGGAACACATTTGAAAAATATGGCAACCCTGCTCTGGAAACACCAGGAGAAGACCTGGCAGTTCTGACTATACATAATCCACAAAGTGAGAAAGTTGTTGTGGAGTTTAATATTGGGTGAAGTGATGAGTTGTTTTAAGGGTTGTGACAGCTACAAAAACTTTCACCTCTAGGCCCCTAGTCCAATGAAGGCTAAAATTGGTAGAGTCTGAAATTTGCTACCATATAAAGATTGTTCCACAGCTTATGTATATAGTGAGTTGGTGGTCTCTGCCCACCTCCTGATGGATCAATGACTACATCACAAAAACCACCATCACAACTGACACCATTTTGTAGAGTATCAGCAGAGTTCTTGCACTAGGGTTGAACTGGCCTGAAGAGTGGGCTACATTCTCCCCTATAGAGGTGATTCCTCCAGAACAGGGCTGAGCCATAACTTGCACTGACACTGTCTAGAGCCCACCTATGGTCCAGATTGTGAACTCCCGCTGCACAAAGTCACACAAACAGTTCCATTGACTTTTGTCCTTTATAGCATAAAGTATATTTGCCATTGCTTGAGAAGAAAACATTGAAATTGGATTTCTCATGTGAGTACCTGCTCACCAGCATGACTAAGCAGTTCACAACCTGACCTTCAGTGAATAAATAAAAGACCTAAAATGCAACAGCTCACAATTTGGCATACTTCACAAGCACTACATTTACACACATACTCACAATTGGGAAAAAATAGGAGTGTGGCACTGGCAAGAATGAATGCCTCATATTTGAGAAAGAGATCATAGAACATTTATTTCTGCCAGGTCCAACCACTTATCACTAAGAAGAGCCTCTTTTAATCACATCCTCTGAAATGTCAGAGAGTCTATGTGAGTCTTGGCTGTTGCATGGCTAAGCCAATTGTAAATTTATCTTATGGGATAAATTGCAAGTTTTATGATTCCAATATAAATGTTTAGGAACATTTCCATCATTTTGTGTGTGCGGGGGTGGGGAAAATGTGATGCACAAGTCCTATTAATAAAGGCAGTTACATGCCTAATTTCATGTGCACTGCACTGAAAAATTACTCCTTGATATCTAAAACATGTTCCTAGTTAAAAAAAAAAAGAAGAAGAAGAATCAAGATTGGGAAAGCAAAAAGTCAGCTAGACTGCTGGAATATGTTAGAAACAAATGTTAGCGTAGGCTCAGATAGAGAATGTTTAAAAAGATAAAGGACAAAGATGTCTGCTGTACATATACTGTACTTACAGTGAATTTACTAGCATACAATCAATCTGCTTTTTTAGGTATATCTACACGCCTGACTGTAGACATGTCCATTTTCCATGTGTTTGGTTACGCCATAACCCCCCTATTGTCCACATCTAAACCTCAGAAGCATATGTCTGAGGGTGAGTGGAGAGCGAGTAAGCTGGCACAGCTAAGGGGTATGGGGAAGTACATGCCTCATTTGGGACACTGCCACAAATCCATGCCAATCTGCAGTGTGGAAGGGGTAACGGGAGTGTATGAGATCTTGAGTTGCAATAGTCCCCCACCCCAATTCCCACAGTGCACTGAACCCTTTTCTACCTCACCTTTACCCAATCTGTAAAGGTCCCTGTCCCTACTTTTCACCATGTGCTGCTCTGAGCAGGTCAGAACAGCTTTCCGCTGCACTTTTGACAGACCAATACAAGTGAACATGGATCCGTTTCCAAAAGCGGCTGATTGGCCCACTGAGCATACCCAGGTGTTGATCACTGTCAGGTCGGAGTACACCATCCTCCACAACTTTGCCTGGAGAGACAGGAACATGCACCTGTATTGGGAAATTTCACAGAGGTTGGTGCAGGCAGGCATTCAGTAGACTCAGGCCCAGTACTGGATGTGCATCAAGTGGAATCCACACACCTCCTGGGTGTGGTGTTCTGTCCCATCTAGTGGCAACAAGACCACATAGAGAGAGAGATTAATGAGTCTGCTCTACAGCCTTAGCTAAGAGGCGTATGGCTTTTAGCTCACACAGTAGAGGCTCATGCACTAAGCTCCAGAGATCCCAGGTTCGATCCCACTCGCCAACAACCAGGGTCTGTTGGTATTACACAAGCACTTGACAGGTTTCAGAGTAGCAGCCGTGTTAGTCTGTATTCGCAAAAAGAAAAGGAGTACTTGTGGCACCTTAGAGACTAACCAATTTATTTGAGCATAAGCTTTCATGAGCTGTGCATCCGATGAAGTGAACTGTAGCTCACAAAAGCTTATGCTCAAATAAATTGGTCAGTCTCTAAGGTGCCACAAGTACTCCTTTTCTTTTTACAAGCACTTGAGGCTCATGTACAGGAAGGCCAAAGACTCAGGGGGCTCATTGCACATGCTCCTTCTATGAAGAGCCTTATAGGTGCTGTTAAGGGATCCCAGAAAGGAACCTGAAGTGAGTCAAGATCCTCTCCTCAACCCACCCCCTCCTCATTGCCCAACTGGATTCTAACAAGGGCCAGGGTGAGGAGGCAATGGGGGCTGTGGAGGATGCCCTGGAAGACCTAAAGGATGAGGAGCATGTGATTCTGAACCTGTAGCTCGAGGAGCCAGTTGAGGAAGCTCCCCTGATGAACCGAAGGAGGATCACAAGTGACATCAGGAACCAGAACCCCAGGCCAGTAAGTTAAAATGGACCCCCTCCCTTCCCCACCAATAGCACTTCTTGCTCTGGTGCTAAATTTCTGATTTTAAGATCAAAGGAATTTGAAGTGCTGTACACTGACTTTTCTTCCCTGGATAATATGCCATGCATAGCTAGGTCTCTGTGTGTTCGAACTGCAATGCTGAAGCCATGGCATTGCCACACCACAGCCCCTTACTGAAATCCTCCAACTTTCCCTCCTCTCCCCAGTCCCCTTTCCTCTCCACCCTGAAATTATCCCTCAGCAAGACATGGTTATAAATCAAGTTTTTTTTATTGATTTCTGATGAACAACTATTAAGCATTCAGCTCAAGCTATTTCTTCAAAACAGATTATTAAGGAAAAAATCATTGTGCCCCAGTGTCCATGCATTTCTCAGCCAGCAGTCAGGCAGTATTGGTCTCTAGTGACTGGCCTCTCCCCACACTGAGCCGTGCTGCACAAGCCAGAGGAAGAGGACATGGGGATGGGAGAAGGATCCAGTCTGGCAATTAGATAAACACAGTGCTGTGTCCCTTTGCAGTGGAGAGGTGAGGGGCTTGTGGTGCTGATCTGAAATTCCAGGGAATAAAATACAGTTGTGGTGTGTCTCGTTCTTTCCCTATCCATGTCACTGTTGTTAGGCAGGCACATGGGCAGGATTTTCTGATGATGCCGGAAGGGGTGGGGCAGTCAGTGCTCCCGGTTTGCATCTTCCTCTGCATGGAAACTCTGTATGCTATCAGAGAATAGAGTGCATTTCCAGTTGCATTGCCTCCCAGTCCTGTAAGCATATTTCAGTAAATTTCTTGTATACCAGAAACTCCAGATGGGTCTTGAGTTTCAACAGCAGCGCAAACCTGCTTGGTCCATCTTCACAGCTGAACAAACCCTTCCATTCAGCAATATGTTTGAGGACTGACCATTAGCAGAAATATGTCTCTGGCATAGATTGCCGGATCTCCCGGAAAGGCACTTCTCTTCCTTTTTGATACCTTGAAAACTGCTATGTTCTCCAAATGTTGGCCAGCTTTCAGGGAAGAAATTGTAAACTGGTAACATAGCCCCTGGAAGGAATTATCTCTCCTACACTCTGACACAGTAGGAGCATTTTAAATTTTTTAAAACATTAATACTGTTTTCTTATTATTACTCATGGACTGAAAAAGTTGTCTAAGAACCTATTGTAACAGTTGCAATGCTGAAAAGTAACAAATGTGTGGCCTTGAACAGCAAAATTATGTTGGGGGGCGGGATTTTTTGCCTTCTTCCAAAGGGGGGGAAATATATATATATATATATATATATATATATATATATATATATATATATGCACTACCTTTCTCTAGAAGACCTTGGGCTTTCTAGAGGGCAGGCGCAGCACCCCAGGGCTAGCAGAGGCAGACAGAGAAGGACCCTGAAAGAGCTGTTCATATGGATGGACAGGAGAAACCGGAAGCAGTTTAAACTCCTTAGGGCACAGAAGGTTTGGACTCTTTATCGGGAACAGACACTGATGAACCCCTTCATGGGGCAGGATGTTCTATTGTTCTTCCTCCAATATAAGAACTGCCATGCTGGATCAGACCAATGGTCCTTATAGCCTAGTATCCTGTCTCTGACAGTTTCCAGTACTAGCTCTTCAGGGAGAGTGTCCCTGTTAGGGAGAGTGGGAGGACAATTTTGGAGAGATCCACTCCTGTCTTCCCTTTCTGGTTTCTGGCAGTCAGAGGTTTAGGGTTGCTCTGAGCATGGGGCTGAATCCCTGACTATCTTGGCTAATAGCCATTGATGAACCTATCCTCCATGAATTTATCCGTTGTTATCTCGTCTACTGTAAAAGGTTGCCTTGGTGTTCCCCTTATCTTAGCTAGTACAGACATTATGTGTCCAGACTTGTTAGGATTCCTTCCTAGACCTTTTCCACTTGGCTTATCTCAGAACACTTCATCCAGTTCTCTGGGATACAAAACTCTCAGTTCAACTCTGGATTTAATCACTCAGATTCCTTTATATGGCATACAGCTTTTAGGTGCACATTATCTTCGTCAGTTGCTACACGCTGAGCTGAAATTTTCAGAAAACTACCCATGAGGACTCCAAGTTCTCTTGCCTGAGTGGTAATGGCTAATTTAGAACCCATCATTATATATGTGTGTGTGTGTGTGTGTGTAGTAGAGATTATTTATTCCAGTGTTCATTACTGTGTACTTATCAATGTTGAATTTCATCTGCCATTCTGTTGCTCAGTCATCCAGTTTTGTGCAATCCCCCTATAACTCTTTGCAATCAGCTTTGGACTTAACTATCTTGAATAATTTTGTATCATCTGCAGACTTTGCCACTATACCATTTACTCCCTTTTTCAGATCATTAATGAATATGCTGAACAGCACAGGTCCCAGGGACCCCACTATTTACCTCTCTCCACCTTGAAAACTGACCATTTATTCCTACACTTTGTTTTGTGTCTTTTAACCAGTTACTTGATCCATGAGAGGACCTTCCCTCTTATCCGATGACCACTCACTTTCCTTGAGAGTCTTTGGTGAAGGACCTTGGCAAAAGCTTTCTGAAAACCCAAGTACACTATATGGACTGGATTACTCTTATCCACATGCTTATTGACCACCTCAAAGTATTCTAATAGATTGATGAGGCATGACTTCCATTTACAAAAGCCATGTTGACTCTTTCCCAATATATTGTGTTTATATATATGTCTGATCATTCTTTTCTTTTCTATTCTATAGTTTCTACCAATTTTCCAAGTACTGAAGTTAGGCTCAGTGGCCTATAATTGCCAGGTACACCTGTTTTTAAAAATAAGCATAACATTAACTACCTTCTAGTTACCCGGTAGAGCCTTGTTTTAGTAATAGGTTACGTACTGGAGTTACTAGTTCTGCAATTTCATTTGTGAATTCCTTCAGAACTCTTGGGTTAACACCATCTGGTCCTGGTGACTTATTACTGTTTATTTTATCAATTTGTTCTAAAACCTCTTCTACTGGCATTTCAGCCAATAGAATAGCTCTGATGTGGGTATCTCCCCCACATCCTCTGCAGTGGGGACTGTTTCAAATAATTAATTTAGCTTCTGTGCAATAGCCTTGTCTTCCTTGAGTACTCCTTTAACACCTTGGTTGTCTACTGGCCCCCCCTGCCTAGTTGGCAGGCTTCCTGCTTCTGATGTATCTAAAAAAAATTCGTACTGTTAATTCTTTTGCATATTTATCAAGTTGCTTCTCAAATTATTGCTTGGCCTGCCTTATTTTACTTTTACACTTAACTCACCAGAGTTTGTGCTCCTTCCTATTATCTTCTCTAGGTTTTGACTTCCAAACTGTAAAGGACTCGTTTTTGCCTGTAATAGCTTCCATTATTCTGCTGTTTAGCCATGGCAATATTCTTTTGGTCCTCTTATTCTCGGTTCTGATTTGAGGTGTTGTCACGTTCTGGGGTGCAATCCAAACCAGTGAGAGGTTGTGTCACTGCTCTAATCTTGGGTGTCTCACAGTGCTTTGCTGTTGTAGCTCCAAACCTGGACCACTCACAACCAACCTACAGGCCACACCTTGAGTGTCTGCGTACTAGGAAGCCCTGGTTCAGCAGCTCTGACTCCAGCAGCCTGCTTACAGCCCCACTCTGGCTTCCATCAGCCCAGGGCCAGTTCCAGGCACTAGCTTTCCAAGCAGGTGCTTGGGGCGGCAGTTGGTGTCCCGCCGGCAGCAATTCGGCGGCAGCTCTGCCGCTCTTCCGGGCACAGCGGCAGTTCGGCGGCAGTGGCAATTCGGCGGAGACTGCTTGGGGCGGCAAAATTGGTAGAGCCGCTCCCGTCAGCCTCACTTACTGCTTGCAGGGTGATCCCACACTCCCAGTCCCGAATTTTCCCAAAACTGCAGGCTCTGCAATGTCCAACAGTTCAAAGAAATAAGATGGTTTGTTTGCTGCTTTAAGGAGAAAAAACGCACCCATTTTCCCCATTCACTTTAAAGTATAAACACAACACGGTTGGTTTAAATTAATAGTAAAATAAAACAAAAGAAGCTAGTATTTTGAGTTCAAATATAAGAGTTAAAGTTAGAAAGGGTTACAAGCAAATAAAAGTGAAAACATGCAAGTTTCGGTTCAAGGCTTCGTTTAAAGATGGCCTCTCTCACACAGTCTTCCAGCAAGATGGTGACTGACCCTCTCCTCAGTCAGGATCTCTTCAGAGACCCCAAGGTGCAGGTGCCTTTGTCTTCTTAGGTGAAAGGCTGTGGGGGATCAAGATCCATGGGGGTTGGGCAGATGGGGGAGCAGATCCCCATACAGTGACCCCTCACCCTGTGGTTCAGGAGCAATGGGGGAAAGAAGTGGCAGAGGGTGTTTCTGCGGTGGGTCTGATTCCGCCCCAGCCTTACCCCACCTGCACCATGCACAGGAAGTGCACTTCTCCCCCACCCACAGCCCAGCTGGGACTATCAGCTGAGTCTGGTGTAGGGTAGGAGCCACCGGCCAGGGTGAGGCTGGGGAGGGCTTCAGGTGTAGGGGGTGAGGCCAGGCTCAGTGGGTGCGGGTTAAGGTGCAGGGATTATGAGTGCAGGGGGTGAGGTTCAGTAGAGGGTCCAGATACACAGATGTTGGGCGGACGGGGATGGGTCACCCAAACATGACACCACCTTAGTGGGGAGGGGCACATTACCATTGTTGCAGCTTCCCTTTACTTCACCATCAGAAAGTCATTTTTCTGTGGGGAAGCAAAGAAATCTGAACAGGACATGAATTCCGTGTGCACACAGTGGCGCAGAATGGCCCCTGGAGTAAAAGATTATAATAGTGTTTAGAGTGTGAACACAGGGGTGCTTGGGGTCATAGATATACATTTACTATACTCCAAACACATAGAGGAAACCTCAGTAATGCAGAGCATCAGATTTTCTGGAAACGCATTCAGAGATTTGCACAGAGGTGCTGGTATCAACAGCAATGAAAGTGGTAGGAACCTACAATAGGGGAGTCTGCCTGCTCAGACCAGATTCATACATGTTATTAAGTAGGCCACAAAAAAGAAAGAATATTTGGAGAACAAACCTTCACATACTGCGTCCCTTAATTCAGTGCCACATGTCTGCCATGTTTATATTTACATGTAATGTGACAAAAACAACAGTGCAGCACTCATATCATTGCACTGAAACAGCCACAAACTTTGTATATTTACTGTAAATGCAAAAAGTTGAGGAATCAAATTTGACTTCAAATATATATCAGTATAAAAGCTTGTCCTCAATATACCCATGTGTTCTACTGTTCAAATGCTACCAATTTAAAGTATATGTAAGGAATTAACATTAGGATAACACAGTCTCACATAATACTTTCTTATTGCAGCTGCATCATTAATTGTATTGTAGTAAAACCCAGAATTGCTCAGGCACCATACAGACATATAAAGGAGAAAAATGATCCTGACCTAAAGAACTCACAATCTGAAAAAGACAGAAATTAATAGAAGAAAAGTAGAAGAATTCAGCATACACACAAAGTGGACAAGGGGATGATAGATCACACCCAACATGCTCATATTCAAGGACTGGTGCCTAGAAAATGCAATAGGTTCTTGTATCTTCTTTTCATCATAGTTTTTTTTTCCCCCTTTTTCTCAAGGTGGAATCCCTCGGAAGTTTATCAAAAGAGAGCACAATTGACTAAATTCTTAGGAATTGTTTGTTATTATTGTTATTGTGCCTAAAAGTGCACTAGATACTTCTCAATAAAATATAAACATATGGACCAACCCCCAAAGAGCTTTTCAATCTAATTTCAGATGTGAAGTAATACAAAGAAGTAACCAGATAATTTGGGAAGGAGAGGGTGAGGAACTATAAGGGTTACAGCAATAAGATAATCAGTTGAGGTGTTTGTACTCAAGCATACATAATATGTACCTTTTTCTTCAATTCACTTCATATTTTTCCTAACAGAAAACCCTCAAAATAACAGAAAATGGTCAATAAAATAATTCATATGCTGAATGATAATTTCCTCTAGCCCCCCATCCCACCCACATTTTAATACATCAAAATGTTTGTAATGCAGTGGTTTGCCTATTAAAAGCAGCCAATATCTCTCAACACCTGTAGTAAATGGCCATCCTTATGTTAATAACCTTTTCCACCACCACTACTGCAGTTTCCACATTTCCAGCCATACCGATCAGACTTTTGCCTAGCATAACTTGTACTTTTAAAAGTAGCTGCGGAATTCTAAAGTGCACCGACTCCTACAAATCACAGGCACTCTACACAAATGGGCCTCAGGCTCCCCTTTATTGCAGGAATCCTGTGTCAGCCACACACACATGGCCCACCTTCTCACTCTTCACATTCACTGCTGTCAGCCATGCAAGCTGCTAAGCTTTTGTTGTTGTTTTCTTTAAATATTATTTTGTGTTTCTGGCAGAGTGATAAAACTGCAGTAACCAGCTGGCACCACATCTTCCTTTTGATTGCAGCATTGATTGTGCACCACATGCCCTTTTCCTCCTCCTCCTCAGTGTGCTACATCACTGGAGCTGATTGCTGTGGCCACTCATAGGGAAGGTTTGGCAGCTGCAAGACCCAGATGCCAATTTCTTTCGGCCGTGGCCTCTGGGTGTCAACTTGTCTCCCTGTCTGGCATCTCCTCTGGCAACAAAACCTGTTCTGTGTCAGTGTGTAGGCTGCAAAATGAAACAGTGATCAGTAAAATAAATCAGAGGGAGACGTAAACAGTGGAAGGAAAACTCATTTGAAGTTTACATGAGAGAACAAAGATACCTAGTAACCTGCCAACAGCAACTAATATGTTACTGATCAATAACAACATGAATATCTTAAAAACATGTTGTGTAACCGTTAGGTGGGCAGAGTTTACTTCATTGCCCTTCTCCAGTGCCTAACCCTCCCCCCCCACCCCCCCCCCACTCATATAGAAAAGCAGCTTGAGACCCAGAATTCAGTCATTGAGGATTTTCAGCAAGGATTGCACAAGGCCAACCTCCCCACAGTCAAGTCCAACGGTGGGGGGGGGGAAGAGGGGCGGAAGGAATGAATGTAATTCTCAAGTACCAACTTTATAAAATTTTATGATAAAGAAACATAATAAATAACAATAACTTAATATGGCTACTTTATAAGCCACAGCCATCATCTTCACAGTTATACATAAACATAAATGTTCCCCTCTATTCGACATTGGTGAGGCCTCATCTGGAGTACTGAGTCCAGTTTTGGGCCCCACACTACAAGAAGGATGTGGATAAATTGGAGAGAGTCCAGCAAAGGGCAACAAAAATGATTAGGGGACTGGGAACACATGACTTATGAGGAGAGGCTGAGGGAGCTGGGATTGTTTAGCCTGCAGAAGAGAAGAATGAGGGGGGATTTGATAGCTGCTTTCAACTACCTGAAAGGGGGTTCCAAAGAGGATGGCTCTAGACTGTTCTCAATGGTAGCAGGTGACAGAACAAGGAGTAATGGTCTCAAGTTGCAGGGGGGCAGGTTTAGATTGGATATTAGGAAAAACTTTTTCACTATGGGGGTGGTGAAACACTGGAATGCGTTACCTAGGGAGGTGGTAGAATCTCCTTCCTTAGAGGTTTTTAAGGTCAGGCTTGACAAAGCCCTGGCTGGGATGATTTAACTGGGAATTGGTCCTGCTTCGGGCAGGGGGTTGGACTAGATGACCTTCTGGGGTCCCTTCCAACCCTGATATTCTATGATTCTATGATTCTATGATAAATCAAGAAAACAAATTTAATTCAAGTAAGAGAGTCCCCACAGAAACACAGTGAGAAGATACAAAACTTAGGTTGAGTTCACCTGAGTCTCAGAGTCTTTGATCACCAAATCTGCACAATCTGCTTAGTCAAAAGCAACATCTTCCCTTCACTTGCTTGTAGAAATGTTCAGCTGGAATCCACGGAGATGCTTCCTCTCCTCTGCTGAAATCACTTAGTTAGTCAGCTATCCAGTTAGCCAACCATTCAGTTAAGCTTATAGTTAAAAAAAAAAAAAAAGCCCACCTGTTACAAGAAAAAATACCAAACTGAGAATAGCAAAATAAGTGATTCTTTCCCCATTATCACATTTAAATAAAAGAAAAGTTGGAGAATCATACTAGTTGAAACTGGTTTCAGAGTAGCAGCCATGTTAGTCTGTATTCACAAAAAGAAAAGGAGTACTTGTGGCACCTTAGAGACTAACCAATTTATTTGAGCATAAGCTTTCGTGAGCTACAGCTCACTTGATCGGATGCATGAAGTGAGTTGTAGCTTACAAAAGCTTATGCTCAAATAAATTGGTTAGTCTCTAAGGTGCCACTAATACTAGTTGAGACAATTTAACTAAAACAATTTAGCTAAAAATCAAATATTCCAAACATGCATTTAAAATAAAAAATGAATTTTCCCTCCCAATTTCCCCTGTCTATAATTGACACTGTCAGTAGGGTGACCAGATAGTAAGTATGAAAAAATCAGGACAGGGGGTGGAGGGTAATAGGCACCTATATAAGACAAAGCCCCGAATATCCCTATACAATTGGGACATCTGGTCACCATAAGTGTCAGGGCTTCCCTGTTGGAGGGTTAAAAATCTCACTGACCTGTTGCAAAATGTTTCAGACTTAGGGAAAACAGCCTGTTTTCCACTCCTAGGTTCAGTTTCTCCCAACTGACACAGGGCACATGGTCTTCAGAAAAGCAGCTGCCCTGGTTATTTGCCCTCATGTAGTCTGAGTATACATGGGAACCTATGGAGCATACCTAGACCTACCACACCCAATTCCAGAAACTTCTGAGTGTGGAAAGTTAATTGCGCATCTGCCTAGCAACAATGACCCAGACACAAGTCATTCCTACCCATCCCCCAATAAATTGAGAGGTGCTGCTGGATCTAGAGGTGCTGCTACAGCCTGCCTTGAAGTAGTAATAACAAACACCAAATACATGGTTTCTATCAGCAGACCCCACCCTGCATAAAAATTGTTCCAGCACCCCAAGCCGATCTCTTAAAGAGAAATGCCCCTATCAGGCACGTGGGTTACATGCAATAATTGTGATGACAATGCAGCAGCAGCATACATTCAGCACCTGAAGGACTTGTTAATAGGAAGGTCTTTTTTAATTATATGATGTCAGATTGTGTCACTGACTCTGGCCCATGCTGGGGAGATACACATTCATAATACCCCAGGAGGAACAACGGGGCCTATTGGACCTCTTTGAGTACATTTACACTGCAATAAAAGGCCCATGGGACCATGTCTCAGAGCCTAGGTCAATTGACTCAGGCTCAGTGGGGCTGAGGCCCAATGGGGCTCAGGCCATGGGGCTGAAAATAGCAGCATAAACATTTGGGCTTGGGCTGGAGTCGGGACTCTGAGATCCTCCCCCCAAATTGTGTCTCAGTGCCAGGATCCAGCCTGAGCCCAAACATTTACACTGTTATTTTTAGCCCCGCAGCTTGAGCCCCATGACCCTGAGTTGATTGACTGAGGCTCTGAAACTCGGTGCTGCAGGTTTTTGATTGCAGTGTAGTCATACCCTTTGAAAAACAATGCTTCCCAAACAGGACCAACAGGAGCTCCCTAAATGGGGGGAGGAGCCACCAGCACCTGAACCGTGTCCCCGTGCCACCCCTTCTCCCCAAGCCCCTGCTCCCACACCACCTCTTCCCCAAAGACTCCATCTCCTGCTCGTTCCTCTCTGCACCTTCCCCCCTGTCACTCACCCTTACGGCCAGTAAAAAGTGATGGGGACATAGTCCCCTGGCCTGGGGCCCCTGTTCCCAAGCTCCCTGGCACACATGAGAGCACCTCCCTTCCCTATAACAAGGAGTCCGGTGGCACCTTAAAGACTAACAGATTTATTTGGGTATAAGCTTTCGTGGGTAAAAAACCCCACTTCTTCAGGACACCTTAAAGACTAACAGATTTATTTGGGCATAAGCTTTTGTGGGTATAAAAAACCACTTCTTCAGATGCTTTTTTTAACCACAAAAGCTCATGCCCAAATAAATCTGTTAGTCTTTAAGGTGCCACTGGACTCCTTCTTGTTTTTGTGGATTCAGACTAACATGGCTACCCCCTGATACTTTCCCTCCTTATGTCCAGCCAGCTCTGCTATGGCCCCACCTCATCTTGATAGTGTGGCCTGTTACAGTAATATTTAAAACACATAAAGCCAGTCTGGGGAAGTCTTCTAAGGGTGCTATCTGGACCAAAGCCTTCTACTCCTTGGGCATACTTGTTACCCATTCACAGTGCCACCCCCTTCTAGCAGCCAGCTCCCCATTCACAGCAAGCTGCAGCTCATGGGGTCTCACAGCTTCCCCACTCTTTCCCCCTCCCTTTCCTGTTGGTAGCAGCCAAGGGAATGCTGGGAAATATAGTTCCTTCCCTGCTCCAGGGCTGGCTCTCTAGGCAGGGAGCTGGCCAAGGAACTACAGCTCCCTGGGCCCCTTGGATTCTCAGCTCCCATGCTGGATCCCTGCTGCTCTGAGGTTCAATCTCAGAGCCTCCGCTTCTGTAGCGCTGCGAGAGGGGAAGAACCGAGTGCTATGGGCCCCCTTCTGAGCTTGGGCCTGGAGCTATGGCACCATTGGCGCCATGGTAAATCCGGTACTGACAAGTACCTCCATGATACAAAGGTATTACAAGATCCAATGACTGGAAATTGAAGCTAGACAAATTTAAACTAGAAATAAGGTGCACATTTTTAACAATGAGGGCAATTAACTATTGGAATAATATACGAACGGATTCTCCATCACTGGGAATTTTTTCAATCAGGATTGGATGTCCTTGCCAGCAAGTTAAAGAAGTATGGGCTGAATGAATGAACTATAAGGTGGGTAGATAGCTGGCTAGATCGTCGGGCTCAATGGGGAGTGATCAGTGGCTCCATGTCTAGTTGGCAGCCGGTATCAAGCGGAGTGCCCCAAGGGTTGGTCCTGGGGCCAGTTTCATTCAATATCTTGGCCATAAAAATAAAGGGAAGGGTAACCACCTTTCTGTAGACAGTGCTATAAAATCCCTCCTAGCCAAAGGCAAAACCCTTTCACCTGTAAAGGGTTAAGAAGCTAAGATAACCTCACTGGGACCTGACCAAAATGACCAATGAGAAGACAAGATACTTTCAAATCGGGAGCAGGGGGGAAACAAAGGGTTCATCAGTCTGTGTGATGCTTTTGCCAGGAACAGATCAGGAATGCAGTCTCAGAAACTTCTGTTAAGTTAGTAAGTAATCTAGCTAGAAATGCGTTAGATTTCCTTTTGTTTAATGGCTGGTAAAATACACTCTGCTGAATGGAATGTTTATTCCTGGTTTTGTGTCTTTTTGTAACTTAAGGTTTTGCCTAGAGGGATTTTCTATGTTTTGAATCTGATTACCCTGTAAGGTATTTATCATCCTGATTTTACAGAGGTGATTCTTTTACCTTTTCTTTGATTAAAATTCTTCTTTTAAGAACCTGATTAATTTTTCATTGTTCTTAAGATTCAAGGGTTTGGGTCTGTGTTCACCTGTACAAATTGGTGAGGATTTTTATCAAGCCTTCCCCAGGAAAGGGGGTGTAGGGCTTGGGGGGATATTTTGGGGGAAGATGTCTCCAAGTGGGTTCTTTCCCTGTTCTTTGTTTAACACACTTGGTGGTGGCAGCATAGTGTTCAAGGACAAGGCAAAGTTTGTACCTTGGGGAAGTTTTTAACCTAAGCTGGTAAAAATAAGCTTGGGGGGTCTTTCATGCAGGTCCCCACATCTGTACCCTAGAGTTCAGAGTGGGGAAGGAACCTTGACAATCTTCATTAATGATCTGGGTGATGGGATGGACTGCACCCTCAGCAAGTTTGCAGATGACACTAAACTGTGAAGAGTGGTAGATACGCTGGTGGGTAGGGATAGGATACAAAGGGACCTAGACAAATTAGAGGATTGGGCCAAAAGTAATCTGATGAGGTTCAACAAGGACAAGTGCAGAGTCCTGCACTTAGGACAGAAGAATCCCATGTACTGCTACAGACAAGGGACCGAGTGGGTAGTTCTTCAGAAAAGGACCAAGGGGTTACAGTGGACGAGAAGCTGGATATGAGTCAACAGTGTGCCCTTTTGCCAGGAAGACTAATGGCATTTTGGGCTGTATAAGTAGGAGCATTGCCAGCAGATCGAGGGATGTGATCATTCCCCTCTATTCGGTATTGGTGAGGCCTCATCGGGAGTAATGTGTCCAGTTTTGGGCCCCACACTACAAGAAGGATGTGGAAAAATTGGAAAGAGTCCAGCGAGGGCAATAAAAATTATTAGGGAGCTGGAGCACATGACTTATGAGGAGAGGCTGAGGGAACTAGGATTGTTTAGTCTGCAGAAGAGAAGAATAAGGGGGGATTTGATAGCTGCTTTCAACTACCTGAAAGGGGGTTCCAAAGAGGATGGAGCTAGGCTGTTCTCAGTGGTAGCAGATGACAGAACAAGGAGTAATGGTCTCAAGTTGCAGTGGGGGAGGTTTAGGTTGGATATTAGGGAAAACTTTTTCACTGGGAGGGTGGTAAAACACTGGAATGGGTTACCTAGGGAGGTGGTGGAATCTCCTTCCTTAGAGGCTTTTAAGGTCATGGTTGACAAAGCCCTGGCTGGGATGATTTAGTTGGGGATTGGTCCTGCTTTGAAGAGTGGGTTGGACTAGATGACCTCCTGAGATCCCTTCCAATCCTGAGATTCTATGATTCTTCTAAAAGATACGCTGTGCAGGAAATCAGACTCATTGCTGGCCTTATAATCGCTGAATATATAAATCTAGAACCCCTTGACTGCTGGAATGGCCCCTTGGACTGCCCTGTGACAGACTGACAATATCCTGGACAAACCTTATGGAGTTAAGATAAAGATTATTGAATTAAGTTAAACCTTATTGAATTAGGTTTAATATCTTTGAGATCGATTGTATTGAAAATGCAAATGTGTATGCATTATGGTGGAATTGTATGCACCTTCTCTAGTAGGGAGGGGGATGCTAATGTAATTCCTCTGTTATCAGTCATTCGAACCCATGCCCCAGAGAGGGATAAATATATTATATTATAAATATATATATTATATATTCGAACGCATGCCCCAGAGAGGGATTCTCCAGGCGCCAACAGACACACAAAGGATTTCTGGATAAATAGCCTTCTTTTACTCAGGGCCGTCTTCCTGATCCAGCCAACTAACATGGCCTCTGGTCCATGGAGGGTCATAATTCCTATAGAAGGATTGGAAGGAGTGGGTTTACAGAGGCCCATAAGACCATAGGCACAGGAACTAGGGCTGTGGGGGGTACTACAGCACCCCTGGGCTTCTGGCTACCAGCCCCGTGCCTGGGTCCCAGCTGCCGCCCCGCACCCAGGGCTCTGCTGCCACCCCATGCCCAGGGCTTTGCTCCTGACCTCAGCTTTGCGGGGGGTGGGGGGGGCAGAGTGGACAGGGGTAAGGAGGCTGACTTTCAGCAGCCCCACTCATAGGTGCTGACTCTGTGGGTGCTCCGGGGCTGTAGTACCCACGGGGAAAAATTAGCCAAGCTCCCCACCTCCCCCTCCCCACCTCCTGCTTCTCGTCCCCCCCCCAAGTGTGCCACGTCCCCGCTCCTCTGCCTACCTCCCAGTGCTTCCCCTTGGCCGCTGCCAAACAGCTGTTTGGTGGCGTGCTGGGAAGGCGGGGGAAGAGCAGGAACATGGCGTGCTTAGGGGAGGAGGTGGGGAAGAGGCAGGGCTGGGGAAGGGATTTGGGGAAGGGGTTGGAATAGGGGCAGGGAGGGGGCGGGGCAGAGGCAGGTCCGCATGGAAGGGGTTGGAGATGGGGTGGGGCCGGGAGCAAAGCGGGGGTCGAGCACCCAGGGGAAAGTGGAAGTCGGCACCGATGCCCCCACTATTAAAAATGTTCCAGCGCCACTGAATAAGAGTGTGCTGAAGCTGTGATGAACTTGTAACCACAAGGAAACCCTAGCATGGAGTGCTGAAGGACTGCTCCTGCCAGACCCTATGTTAGAGTTAGAGTGAGCTTATTAGCACACATGTAGGTGCTTTTATTGTTTTTAATATGTTACCTTTGAAGTGCTTTTACCTTAAGAATTAAATAGACTTCATAAAAAGATTGGTGTGATAGCTTCTAACTGTTGACAATCACTCTGTTATCAATCTCCAAAGAGAAAGCAAGCAGGTGTGCTTGGGCAGCCTGTCTGTGCTGGGAATAACACAGTGAAGGCAGGGAATTGTGCAGCCTGGAAATACCCCAGTTAGAAAGGAGGGAGATGCAGGGTCTCCACCCAAAAAGGAAATAGCTGGGGAGCTGGAAGCCCTGGATCATGGAGGAGAAATACAGATGCAGCAGCCCTGAACTGTGAGATGCTCTTCCTTATAACAGGAAATGGACAGCTTCAAGATTGATGGGCCCCTTAGTGTGTTTAAATAGCACCTTTCCCTCTCCACTGTGATGCTAAGCTGTGCAAAGTGTTTGTAAAATGCCTGTATTCTGATACAGGAGCATGTCACAAACATTTTGCACTCACTTTGCATAGGTCTAAATGACTACACAAAGGGGCAGGACAATGGACAGTCACAACTGCTCTACATACATTGATGCGCAGATAGGATAACTGATTTGCACTTGCAATTCAGTAATGGCTGGGAGAAAAATACAGCAGGAGGTTTTATTTTTGGTTCTCTGGTCAAAGCACTAGATAACGTTCCCTCCATTTACGTAACTTGGTCCCCTTCCTGTGCTGGTGTAAATTAGTATAACACCATTGAAGCCAGCACAGGAGCTGTCCCATTCTTGTCCTTGCACAGATGATAAAAAGCTCTTATGGATTTTACTTTGCTCTGATGTCTTAGCTTTACCTCTTACCATTTCAAGAGGCGCACAGCACAGAACCTAACCTCACTCTCAAAATTTATTTTGAATTCAAATGTATAAGCAATGTTTATATCGGACCTCAAATATTTTGTGCTCTGCCATTGATAAGCAATGGTCATGGCAGAACACTTATAATGTCTCACTGAACGCTTACAATGTCTCACTGTTATTTTGTGTTCCTTTGTCTGTTGTGTCTACGTGTTGCCTCTCATTTTTTACTTGCAATGTAAGCTCTTTGGGGTAGGGCTTAGCACAATGGGCTGGTGACCCTAGGGGCTAAAATAAGAATTAGAAGAACCCACAGTAAAACCAGCAGAAAGCACACAAATTAACCAACACATCTTATTTGCAGACCGGTAGTGCTGTCATTGAAGGACCTTCCTGGGACATCAACAGGCAAGTAAATCAAGTGCAACCATATTGACTGGTGATCCAGAAGAAATATGGATTAGAAGGGAAATTAATATTTGCAAAATGCAGAAGGACAAAACTATGTTGTTCTGTTTTATGTAGATCGGGAAGGGAAATAAATGTATTCAAGCTGTTATGAGGGAACTGCAAACAACGGAAAGTAAAAAAGGCATAAATTAAAGACTATAAAAACGTTTTACTCTACAATGCACACTAAATATATACTACCACAACAAATGCAACCGCTTCCTCTGCATTACTGAATTGGCGCACTGGCAAATGCTGACTTCCAGCTTCCAACATAAAGTTAATTATTTGAGTTCCATATCATGGCCCTGATTTAGACATGCAACTCCTGTTTACATCAAATGTGCATCACTTGCATGCGTGGTTTGAAGGAAATATTGGAATATGCTCCTCAATGTCCAACAGACAGGTAAAATCCAGAAGACAAAGTGCAAAGAAAGGGAGTGAAAAAAGAGTGAAGTGAAATAAGAAATAGGGTTTGCTAGGTATCTGATGGATTTGGAGTTACAAGTAATAATTTACGAATGCTGTATCTTCACCAGGATGTTTACAGTATCCAGATAAACACTCAAGGGACAGTGCGAGAGCCATTTTGCTTTGATGCTATGGTGCAACCCCCTGCTGGGCTTGCCCAACAGGTTTCCCCAGGAATCAGTCTGTCCCCATAAGCGGCAGAGACCAAAAGGGTTTAAAGAAAAACACTCCCTCACAAAGAGAGACGGAGAGCCCAGACCTGTCAAATGCGGGAGGGTGGGAGAAGTTTGACCTACCGTGGTCCCTATCAGGAGGATGGTCAGACTCCAGGTAAGAAAGACCTGCATGTAGATGTGATGAAGCAGAGAAACCCCACACCAGCAGAAAAAGGATTACAGAGAACCTATGGACCCAGATAGCCCTGCCCAACTCTACCTGCAGCCAATGCCAGGCCTGAAGGGGGGAGAAAAGGAGAGAACCCAGCTCAGCTCAGGGCTAACTGGTGAAGAGGCAGGAGGTAGCTCTGCCTTTCTACGTGAGGGGAGCTTCACGATAAGCCTGACCAGTGTATCAGCCACCTGGGGAGAAGCACTGCATCCCTGGCCAAGAGAGAGATTGTTGAGAAGACTGAGGAGCACCCAGTAACAAGTGAACTTACTATTTAACTGTAAGGAAATTGTGGTGCTAGGTCCCTTACAACCATACATCTGCTCTCGCCCAGAGGGACCTGAAGCCATGGCAGGATGCTGTAAAAGGAGGAACTACCACAGGTGAGACACTGCTGTTTGGACCATAGAGGCCAGGCACCAAACTAAAGGGCCATAGGTAGGAAGTAGCCCAGGGTAGTGGACTTAGACTATCTGCCAGGAAGACCCTGCTGGTGTTACTTCACACAGGACTCTGGGCTGAGTCCCAGTGGAGAGGGAGGCCTCAGGTCTCCTTACCATACCCCCTTAAGGGAGGAGGCCCAGATGTGAGTGGAGACCAAAAGATTCCTGGCCTACAGTCAGAAATCAGGTACCTTTGCTTCCCAATCAGGGAAGCAAGGGGTCAGACATCATGTACACTAACAGCTAGCTTGCCTGTCCCTCCAAGCACCCTATCGCAGTGGACCTTTTGTTGTTTTCAAATTCTTTTTCTCATATTATGCTTTGTCCTACTGTTAGAACAACATATTGTTTAACTTTAAGCAGACTGTTTTGGGCCACTGAGGCTCCCGAAGGAATGAACTGCGGGTGCCCAGACTCAATTGGACCTGCAGGGTGACTCACAGTCAATATGCAGGGTACCCAGTCCCAGGTCACCAAATGAGAGAACTGTGTGATTCCACCCCAGGAGAGGTGAAAGCATGAGACCTGAGGGAGTGCAACTCAGGATGTATTCTATCTTTTACTAAATGATATGAAACAAGTTTAAACATTGTTCTTCTTAGAAGAATGCTGACACCACAGCATAGTTTTACAGAACAGATTACAGTGCCCTGCTAATCCCCTGTCTACTCTGTGTTACCCCTCTTCTGGCAATAATAATGTTTAAACATAGGCCTAAATAACAGCTTCAGCACAAGACCTCAATGAGGAGATGTCATGATGACCATTGTGGAGGCAGACAGAACTTTTCAAAGAGCTCTGAAAATAGACTGGAAAATGTTTCACACATTGTCTTTGTCTTGTCACTCCAACCCACTAGTCTGGAATCAAACTCAGGATCCAACACAATGACAGACACTTGGGGAACTATCCAGTAAAAGAACGCCTCCTGAAGAACAGCCTGGTGTCATTGTTGAATGCCAGCCTGCAAAAAGCTGGGAAATTACAGAACATTTCCAGTGTCCCACTGTTTCTTCCTCTTCCTCCTACTTTTTCATTGAATGAACTACTAAAGGACCGAGAACTGTCGGGAAGAGATGCAAGAACTCAGGAGCCTGTATCTGGTCATTCAAAACATATTAGAGAGACAAGGTGGGTGAGGTAATATCTTTTATTGGACCAACTGCTGTTAGTGAAAGACACAGGCTTTTAAGCTTATATAGAACTTTCCTTCAGGTAAAAACACACATTGTTCCAGGTTTAATTGAACTTTTCTGTAGCACTCATCACTATAGAACACACTTTATGATGCAAGAATAAAGGTAAAGATTACCTTTATTCTCTGTAATATGGATAGGGCACTGGACTGGAAGTCAGGAGAGCTGCATTCTGTTTTTGCCACTGGCTTCATGTGTGATAACGTCATTTCCACTTCTGTTTCTCAACCAATTGTTTGTCTTGTCTATTTAGATTGTAAGCTCTTCAGGGAAAGGACTGTCATTTATTAAATATATGCAAATCCACTCACACAACAAATCCCTGATCTCACTGGGGGCCACTAGAGGTTATCATAATATGAATAGTGGGTTATTATTATTTAATAAGGGTTAAACAGTCTCCATTTTGTGAGCTAACAGTAGTGAACCAGGTATCAGAGGAGTAGCCATGTTAGTCTGTATCCACAAAAACAACGAGGAGTCTGGTGGCACCTTAAAGACTAACAGATTTATTTGGATATAAGCTTTCGTGGGTAAAAAACCCACTTCTTCAGATGCGTGGAGTGAAAATTACAGATACAGGCATAAATATATACTGGCACATAAGAGAAGGGGTTTCAGAGTAGCAGCCCAGTGTTGACAAGGCCAATTCAGTCAGGGTGGATATGGTTCACTATTGATGAGGAGGTGTCAATACCAAGAGAGGGAAAATTGCTTTTGTAGTGGGCCAGCCATTCCCAGTCCCTATTCAAGCCCAAATTGATGGTGTTGAGTTTGCAAATGAATTGTAGCTCTGCAGTTTCTCTTTGAAGTCTGTTTTTGAAGTTTTTTTGTTGAAGGATGGCTAGTTTTAAATCTGTTACTGAAGATCCAGGGAGATTGAAGTGTTCTCCTACTGGCTTTTGTATGTTACCATTCCTGATGTCTGATTTGTGTCTGTTTATTCTTTTACGTAGAGGCTGTCCGGTTTGGCACATGATGGCATATAACACATTAGTAGATGTGCAGGTGAATGAGCCCCTGATGGTGTGGTTGATATGGTTGGGTCCTATGATGGTGTCACTAGAGTAGATATGGGGACAGTGTAGGCAATGGGGTTTGTTACAGGGATTGGTTCCTGGGTTAGTGTTTCTGTGGTGTGGTGTGTAGCTGCTGGTGAGTATTTGCTTCAGGTTGGGGGGCTGTCTTTAAGCGAGGACTGGCCTGGCTCCCAAGAGAGTGTGAGAGTGAGGGATCGTTTTCTAGGATAGGTTATAGATCGTTGATGATGTGCTGGAGAGGTTTTAGCTGGGGGCTGTACATGATGGCCAGTGGTGTTCTGTTATTTTCTTTGTTGGGTCTGTCCTGTAGTGGGTGACTTCTGGGTACCTGTCTCACTCTGTCAATCTGTTTCCTCACTTCCCCAGTTTTAAGAATGCTTGATAAAGATCTTGCAGGTGTTTGTCTCTGTCTGAGGGATTGGAGCAAATGTGGTTGTATCTTAGGGCTTGGCTGTAGAACAGGTACTGTTTGCCTTATGAAACTTTCAGTTATCACTTAGAGTACACAGACAACAGGGTAGAAGAGACATATAACAGTACCAATTGACTGGGTTGGTAGGGGCCCTCAGATGTGTTTGAGTCAGTCCTGACATAAACCATAGGACTTGGGATTAGGAGGAAACTTCCCCATGTCTATGTTATAGCATACTTGTCAATGATGGAGTGGAGGGGGCAGGTTGCACCTTTTTCTGAAGCTTCTTGCACTGGCCACCGTAAGAGGAAAGGACATTGAAAAATGTACCACTGATCTGACCCATAGGCATTCCTATGTTTCTATGACTTGTAAACCCCATACAGGGTTGCTGGAATGGGGGAGGGAGCAAAGGCCATGGCCCCATCACTTTTAAAAGTTGGGGGGGCTATGCTCTCCATAAGGGCAAGCAATGGGAGGGAGGGAATGAGAGAGGGAGGGGCAGAGAGGAGCAAGAAGGAGGCAGGGTCTTGGGGGAAAGAGGTGGTGTGAGGGCAGGGCCACAGGGGAAAGGAGCGGTGCAGGGGGCAGGGCCATGGTTTGGGCGCCGGTGGCCCCCCCACTTTTAGGGAGCTTCCGTCGCCCCATACCCCATATATTTATAGCAGTGTGGTGTCTACACCCTCTTGTGTACCAGTTAAATATGGCTTAGCCGAATAGCCAGTGGTGACATGGCTCTTGGCTTGCCATGGGCATTCTTATCTGGTTGGAAAATATTATTCAGCACTGATAAGTGGGTGCATTGGGAAGGTAATTGGCCTATACATTGATTGATAGGTTGTCATTTTCAGAACTGGAAAAGAATGTTTTGCTTCATGGTGAACACACCCATGAAATGATCCACATCTGACATCGGATCTGGCCTCATCTAAGGATTAGGCCAACCTATATTATTATATTACTCCTAAAGAGGAGCATTTCTTTGGGTCTAAGAGTCATGGTGCCCCAAGGGGTTAAACTATTCAACCAGTTCTTCAGGCCTAAATTCGTAATGGACACTTAGAGTTGAATCTCAATGTCTCAAAAGGCTTTTGGGAATTTCTAGGAATTAGACTTAATCAGTGATATGCAGTGACTCGATATATTGCCATTACTCTCCTCTTTAATACTTAATGACTGATGATTAGGTTTATGTATCAGATCTGAAATCTGCAGGTTACATGGCAATTAATGTTTGAAGTACTCTGTAATGTCAAATAAAATGATTATATTTGCAAAGTAATTACAGAATATATGTGCCTAATAAATAACACTTGGCACTTATATAGCACCATTCACCTGAGGATCTCTAAATGAAAAGATAACTAAAAATAATAGGAGCATCTCAAATGCAAAAGGCGTTTTCACTAATATTCCTCTTTAGAAATGATGTAATAATACTTAGTACGTATGTAGTCAAAGCACTCTACACACATTAACTAATTAATTCTCACAAGATGCCTAGGAGGTAGGTGAGTAAGCATTATTTCCCCCAGCACTAAAATGGGGATACTGAAGTGGGGGGTAAGTGATTTGGCCTGAGCTCTGATTAGAAGTCAGGACCATCTGATTCCTAACCCGTTTATTCATTACTGCAGGCCACACTGATAATCTCACAGCATTACTAATCAGCTACAAAGTGACTGCCTTAGTTTATGCAGGTTCTGCTTAGTGCCATGACACTCACAAAGAGTCAGGACAGAGAAACAAGCAATGTGGTATGTTCTATGTTCAGAATATGTGGCAGATTCGTCTCCCTCCTTTGAGTTCATGTGGTCATTGAAGTTGTCACTAGGGTAGGGTGCTGAAGTTTTTATAACCAGGATAAAGGATAAAAAGTAATTAAAAACTGAAACTCAACTACATAGAACAAAAGCAGGCAGGAAAAATCCCAAACTACAGACAGAACTAGGATGCCCTCTTAGAATAAAGTTTTAGTATATCCTATTTAGGTGCCTGGTCCCACTTTTGAACTAGTCAAGGCATAATCAAGTCCAAATACAAAGACAGATGCACATTTAATTAACTGTACTGTATTCAAAAAAGCATGTCTATACAAGAATTTATCAAAGGTCATTCAGTGTAAATAACTTCTGTTATAAATCAGGCTGTGTTTCGTATTTCTGTGGCTGCAGACAATAAGCCACCTGTTGTGTCCGTGTACTGTCTCCTTTATCTACATTGCGTGCTGTGGAATCTATGCCATTCAAGAGCAAGCTCACATTAAGCCTTTCCTGCTCTGGTCTTCTCAATGCGGCAGGCTCCTCTTTCCCTCTCTCTCTTTTCCTTAGCGCCAGATGATTTAGAAAGGAGTGATGTAACACTGCATGGTCCAGTCTCTCTTGTTTCCATTACATGGACTTCATCTGAGCTTAATTCCTGGATGACCTTGCAGTTTAATTACAGACTAAAAAGAACAGTTACGTAATGGAGGCAGCAAAGCTAAATAAAACAAAAACAGAAGGGCCATATGCCACGTAGCCCAGAAAAATCTAGAATCAAATTACACTCTGAATTATTTACAATATTTCTTCTTGCCAAATCTAAGCAAACATTCCACTTGCATCAACTGCATCAACTCTCCTTTAATAGCTTTAACTGTTTATTGTAAACCCAAGCATACAATAGCTCTTTCATAAAAATTAACTATATATTTCACATTAATAAATATTACAAGAATCTTATGAATGCTTCTTTATTATAAAGCTAGATGTACGTTTCATGAAACTTTTAGCTGCAGTACTCAAAATTATTGGAAACTAGATGTTTCCTCTCAGGCCAAGTATTCTGGTAGTGTTTGAGCTATTGAATAAATATAGTGAAGCCAATATTTTTAATAGCATTTTCCCACCATATACTGTAATGGAAAAATTAATAAGGAATCATTTCATTATTATGTACTGTATAAGCCCAGATTTACTAATGCTTCATACTCATCATAAAACACTAATTATGTACTGTATAAATGTTCAGTCAATCAGATTATTCAATTGACTGAACATGCCTACCTTTATTTTGAACCGGGAGCAATGACTGCCTTGTGCAAGGAGACAGTTTCTATAACAATTGGTCATTCCATTTCTAGTCATCTAAATTAAAGGTTTAGATGCCAAAATATAGATTTAGTTGCCTAACTTGGAAAATGTTGGCGTATGTTGTAGGGCTTCTCTACACAAACATTTAGTTAGTCACAAGATGGGGTGCAAATGTACTCTGCACTAGCCGGCCGTGGTCTAACTATAACCTGCTGACATGAGTTAACAGTCATTAGAGTGGTTTGAGGTAGGCTCATTTCAAAGAGGACTAGATCAAACCGCTCTAATGAACTGTCAACATGCATTAGCAGGGTAAACATGGACAGTTAATCTGAGGCAGGCTAGCGCCAAGCAGATTCAATCCAAAACTTGTCGCAAACTAAAGGTTTGTGTAGACAAGTCCTTAGTTTTCTCATCTGGGAAATGGGGATAATACTTGCTTACCTTCCTCACAGAGATCTTTTGAGGGTTATGAACCATTGCAGTTTGAAGATGTAAAATACTGCTGTATTACATTATGTGACCATCCAATGTTTGTACAACACTGAGTGCTAGGTGCTTAACAAACAGGTAAGATGACAAGGTCCTTGCCCTAATAACCTCCCACTCTAGAAGGACAATGTACAAATAAAGAGTGGGGTATGGGATGTAACAAAAGCATTGGATAGTCTTTCCATAAGCACCTGTGTGAATTAGGAGCTCAATGGCCACTGAAAGTCAATGGGACTTGTGGGCCTAAGTCACTTAGATGCTTTTGAAAATCCCACCCAGTGTCATTTTACACTCATGTTTGTGCTATTTAATGCTTCTCTGCAGAGGACATTACTTTATAGGAGGCAGGACTTTGGGGAAAAGTGAATTTTAAGGAGGGATTTAAAGGAGAGGCAAGACGAAGCTTGGGGGTATGAGCCTGGAAGAGACATAGGCTACGTCTATACTACCACGGTAAGTCGACTTACGCTACGCAACTCCAGCCACATGAATAACGTAGCTGGAGTAGACGTACCTTAGGTCAAGTTACCGCAAGGTCTACACTGTGAGGGGTTGATGGGAGAAAATCTCCCGTTGACTTACCTTATACTTCTTGTCATGGGTAGAGTACAGGGGTCGACTAACGAGCTATCTGCAGTTGATTTGGTGGGTCTTTAGACCTGCTAAATCGACCGCCGGTGGATCAATCTCAGAGTGTTGATCCCAGCTGTAGTGTAGACCTGCCCGTAGAAGAAAGGCAGTAGGGATGGGATCTAATGAAGAGGACAAGAAGGAAGCGGGGAGGCAAAAGTGTTGGGAGGGGTCATGAAGAGGGATGTAAGTTCTAAGAATTATTATTATTTTACACATTATTTAGCAAAGGGAGAAAACAAATATTTTTAATCATTTATGTAAACACATTATGCTTTAAAACTGATTTTTGTTTCCTGTCTTCTCTCAGCAACTCTCTCTTAGAGCACCTACTAATCTAACTCTGCATCCTGGTGTAATATGGTATTTACAGCCCTAAATACCCACAGATCAGTGTGTGTTACACATCACTCGTTGAGCTTGATCCACAGAGAATGTGAGTCTATTAAAGTGCGTTGCTACAAAGCCTGACTCTATAGAGCAAGCTGTTGATGCTCGTACTTTCAGTTTTAAAGGTCCTTGATGTATCAGCCAAGACGATGGCCATGCACATTGGCACATTTTGTTATCAGGGGCTTGAACTCTGAAAAAAAGTGAAAAGTAACTGTCACTGTGAGTATAAAACAGGATAAGTCCAATTAGCTCAAATCTAGGTGTGTTAGAGGGAATTAGGGGCAGGGATAGTCACAGAGAAATTTTAGGAATAGCTAAGTCGGGAGACAGATGTTATTCTTACTGAGTTACTATTAAAATCAGCTCCCAGCAAGTGGGTATGTTTGGATTTTATGTAACGTGTATATATACTCTGTTAAGCACAGAGTGAGAAACCCAGGTAAGCGGATGCCAATTGGTGGGGATTTCTAGTGTTGAGGATCAGACTTCTTGCCATTCCTGTGGCTAGCTGAAACTAGTGCATCTCAGACTCCCTATGAGCTATGTATCTAGTGCTTCCAAAATAAATTGACACAAGTTAGACCAGAGTTATTCTGTTACCAATATCATCTCAGTAACAGGCGATATTCCTGGAACATGTGTGTCAACATACCCCTATGGAAATGATAAACATTAACAAACAGCCTAGGTTCAAAGACTGCTGAGCTAAAATCCTGGCCCCACTGAAGTCAATTAAAGTTTTACCATGGGCTTCAATAGTGTCAAGATTTCACCTAGGGTCTGCATTATTTTTGTATTATTTTTTCCCCTCTGTTACTGTGGTACCTAGGAGCCCTAGTCATGGACCAGGACCCCATTGTGCTAGACACTGTGAGGTCTCACTGACATCTATTACAACTGAACCGATAGTCCGTTATACTGCATTCAACTCTGTTTTAAGTCTAAACAGTTTTTTCAAAGTTTATAGATTCAGCCCAAAATTGCATAGCTTACTTTTATCTTTTTTTCACTTTCCCCCAAATATCTGCCAGTTGTTTCAAGATGTCATCAGTGGCAGGTATTATAAATTAACATTTAGTTGCTTGTCTGCCAATTTCTAAGAGTTTCTTAACTCAGGGCAAGTTTAGAAGTGCATCTCACGGTCTTTCCAGTAGACATGTGAAGAAATCAACCTGTTAGAGAGACCCAAGGGTTCTGTCTCTTTTTAGACCTTTTTTAGCTTGTCATAACCATAAAGTACTATTGAACTGATGTAACTGTAGATAAAGCCATGAGTTTATTTTGTCTACTGTGGCTGATGTATACTTTGTAGTGCCTCACACAAGTTAAGTGCATAATACTTCTGTCAATGTCAGCTAACTTGCCCATAATAAGTACGCATGAACTCTCTCTTTCCATTTCACTTCTTTAGTTATGGAATACCAAATGCGTTTCCTTGCACTGATCACCAACATAGGTAAGACAAGTAGGCCAGAAAAATGTCTTTCTTAATTTCATTACTTTATATGTCCTGAGGCTTCCTTTGTTGTCTGAATGACAGTATTTCTCAACTGGGTTTTATTAATTAAGCAAAACTATTCTGTTTCCCCTGTGTTGTGCCTGAAATGCTCAAAAAATTCTCAAGAGTTCAAAACAGAGGTGGCTTCAAGATACTATATATGTTTTGTATATTAAAAAATAACTAAGTTAAAAGGAATGTTAAGGCTGCAAAGTCAAGCACTCAAAAGACAGGAAATGCCTGAAGTAAAGTCGCCTATGCAACCTTAATCCAGTCGCCTTGGGCATAGGTATTATGACAGAGGCTTTAATTACATGTTCACATACTATTTTCTTCCACAGGACCACTGCCTTATTCAGAGCAGAGGATGGACGGTACTCACTGAATGGTTGGATCTTCAATATTTCTTTTTGTCTTTGTCATTCAATATGTGGCCCGGTGCACAGTTTAACAGTCTGAAAATTTTTATTAAAGCTAATATTACAATTATATAATACACAGGTTGAGAAAACAGTGTCTGTACATCTGGGTATAGTGCTTAGATTCTACACACAAGCTAAACCCTGCACTGAATACAGAACAAACAATTTCCTCATGGGCTTTCCTATGGTGCTTTCATTGTAGTATCTTAGTGCTTTGCACACATTAATGAATTTATCTTCACAACACCACAGTGATGTGAAGTGGTATTATTATCCCCATTATACATATGGGGAAGTCAGTATAGGGACTGAGGCCAAAATAGTCAAAAATGACAAATAATTTTGGGTGAGAAGCCTAGGACCTGATTTTCCAGAGTACTTATAGCACCTTATATGTTCAGAGCAGCAGTTAACCTATTAACCTATTAACCTCAGTTGTAGCTGTGAATGCTCAACACTTCTGCAAATCAGACCCCAAGTGTCTCAATTTGAGTATGCAGAAAACAAGAAAGAGACAGTAGCCACTTGTGAAAGTTTGGGTTTATATGACTTGCCTAGCATTACGTAGGAAGTCTGTGGCAGAGGCAGGGATAGAATCTGAGGTTATGTCTACACTACAGACCTAACAGTGACACAATTGTACTGCACAGCCTCTGTAAGGTCTCCCGTTTGCCACTCTATATCCCCCACTGAAAATAGCAGTGTAGCTGGATTTGCACAGGTGGTGCTTCAGGCTAGCCAGTACATAACCAGGGGGTCCAGGCAGGTTTGTACTCAGGCAGCTAGCTCAAGCTACCCCAGCTACACTGCTTTAGCATGCTAGCTTGAGCAGAGCGAGTGTGGGTATGTGTATGTGGGCTCTGAATCACACCTCCCAGCTCAAATGCAAACATAGCATTACTCAACGGATACCATCTCAACCTACACTTTCACTTAACCACCATTAAAGCATTAGAATTAGAAAATTGTTCAGTTCTTTCCATATGAAGCATCTAGCACTGGCCACTGTCAGAAGACAGGATATTGGGCTAGATGGACCATTGGTCTGACCCAATATGGCCATACTTATGTTGTTACATCACTGCCATTGAATTTATTATTAATAGGAAGCATTTATAGATAATCGGAAATGTACATATAACCCACACACCTCCTGGGTGTGGTGTTCAGTCCCATCTAGTGGCACCGAGACCACTTAGAGAGAGAGAAATAAAATGAGTCTGCTCTACAGCCTTAGCTAACAGCCCATTGGCTTTTAGCTCATGTGGTAGAGGCTTATGCAGTAAGCTTCAGAGGCCCCAGGTTCGATCCCACCTGCCGACAACCGGCTCCTGACGGTGTTACATACACAACAACAAATCCTCTCATATTCCACTCATCGCTGACAATACCCTTTGTAACAAAAGCACTATGTTTTGCTATTGACACTGGCTGTACAATTCTGCATAAAAATGATGCATACTGCAGCCTGAAGGTATACATCCAGCTCTCCCCTTTCCTTACATATGTGAGAGGATGCAGTACCTAGAATTCCTTGTATCACAATCACAGCTGTGGCACACACCTCAGAGGAGTCCGCAGATCTCACAAACGCACCTCTACCAAGCACAGCTAGCTACTGCCTCTGCCGTTCAGTACAGCGACATCTGACCCCAGCCACACTCACTCTACCTAGAGGGTATGCAAATGGTAAATGCTTAGATTGCTCTCATAGCCCAGCTCACTAATGATAATGCCTTTTGTAATAAAATCCCTGGCCCCTGTTAATTATATAGCATATACAATTCTGCCTTGAAATTATGCATACTGGATCCTGAAGGCACACATGCAGCTCTTTCCTTTGCTCACACACATACAGGCATCAGAGGATGCAACAATTTAGATTTCCTTATAGTTCTGTCACACGCCTCAAAGCAATCCACACCTCTCTTCAGATCACAAACACACCTTTACCAACTACTGCCTCAACCATGTAATTTAGGTACACCTAATGCACTGACTGGACTTGGACTGTATGCAAATAATTCCCACTGGCTCCTGCCAAGTCCAGGGGAGCAGAGGGAAGGTGGGGTGGGAGAGCTTCCCCGCTCCCCAGTTTAATAGAGTTAGATGAAATCCTGCAAGTGAGAGCGAATGGGTTGTAAAATGAGTTGAGGAGCTTGTACATTTCAGCAGCTGTGTGGTTGGCAGAATAAAAGTATGTGTGTTAACAGGACATATTTGGGCATTCCTGAAAGAGGGCAGAGTTAAGGCTGCTGGGGCACCCTTAACTCTGAATTTGCTGGTTTTCAGAAGTTTGAGTATTGCTCAACTCAGCATTCTGCAAGGGATCAACATACCATAAAACACCCTTAACTCTGCATTAGTGTACTTTTTGCCACTGAATTTATATTTATACTTATATTTCTACACCCAAAGGAAAAGCTCTGATATCAATTATTTGAGACAGTTATTTAATTGGCTTTATATCAAAAAAGTTCCTGTTAAGTTTCTGCAGCAGATCTTTTTCCTACAGGGAGAAGAATTCACAAGAATAATAGCAGGTAAAGCAAAGACAGCTAGGGAGACCATGATTTAGTTTTGGGAAACTCACCTCCAAATTAAAGTGATATAGATTTAGCTATTATTTTATTCCTGTGCATGCAAAAGGGTTAAGTCTGCTCTTGGGGCAAAACCAAAAACATGTGAGTTAGTGTCCTCACTGTGTGAGTGAAATGAATGAGTCATTAAAGGACTGGCTGAAAACTGGCCCATATCTATGGAGAATCTAGAAAGACAATGGAAGCCCCAAGAACTGACTGATGCTTGTCCATGGGAATCTCCAGCAGGCAGGGTATGTGAATTGTGTGAGGCTCTGCCTGAAGGTAATGGACTGAGATGTGACAGGAAGGGAATAAAAGTTGGACTTTTTTGGAAGAGGCTCAGCTGCTCTCACTTGGGTCTAAGAAAAGGATGGGGAAACAGAGAGCAGGAATGGATTCCTCAGAAGGGTGGCTTGGCCAGAATGGACTGTGTCCTGACCTTTATTTCTCTGTGCTAACCAAAAGATTTCCAGTGCTATGCTCCAGTTGACTAATAAATCCTATCTTGTTTTTAAAAGGCTGCCAGTTGTCACTGCAAATACTTGCTGAAGTGCATTGGTCCCTGAAGAGTGTAAATGACTCCTCTGACTGGAGTCTATCTCAGTTGGACTCACTGGGCAGAGCTCACAGTGTAAAACAGGAGAGCTGAGTCTAGAGGCTCTGTTTTAGAGATGTTGAGGCCTTGTGGCCTACCCTGACAAAGGAGACCCATTCTTTCATGTGTGCCACACACAGAAGGGGTTCCTTCATGGGAATATTTAAAAGCTGGGGCATAGCACAGATCCTGTGGATCCATGATCATCTGAGTAAAGGGGATTCAAATAAAAAGGCTCTTTTGTCTAATGTCCGTAACAGGAAAACTAAATACCTTTGTTTTCTGCAACACCTCATCAATCTGTTGTTGCTTTTGTAAAACCAAACCTAAAACCAGGAGTGTTTTGAATGCAAGTTCCAAAAGTCTGGAGGAGGAATAGATAAGATTTGAATTTAGGCCAATCTCTAGTTACTGGGATAGATGGATTCTTCAGTATTTATCTTTCTGGTGCTGTTTCTTTATTATCACTGTATCCACAACTAATCTTTCAGTTACTTCACAAGTGCCTGAGCTTGTTCTATGATGAACCCTGTCTTCCAGGCCAAAGTATATTCTTTAAAAGAGTCTTTCAGACTGGAGCAAATTTTCAATATGTTGTACTGTAACATAAATCATTTTCAGAGAAGGGATTTTCTTAGATACTTTTGTTAATTCTCAGAGATATGCAGATGATAACTTTAATATGCTACATGTTTATGAGAAAATAACCATAAATGGCTAATAAAATCAGAGGCTGTCACCGAGAGACAGGAGCCTGTTGGTCTCATTATATGGATGGCTTGAGAAATAATGAGTAGTTTGCAATAAACATCCAGGCTTTTAGCATTGTGTTTGTGTTTTGCTCTGTACACAACAAAAAAAATATTCAGAAACCACGCAGGCACAGCTGTGTCCCAAATAATCATATTTACTAAATATACATAAAAACCACCAATATAGGGCAAGACTATAACAGGGTTAAAAAAAATCTAGATAAGTTCATGGAGTTCACTAGATAATATCAATGGCTATTAGCCAGGATGGGCAAGGATGGTGTCCCTGGCCTCTGTTTGCCAGAAGCTGGGGATGGGCGACAGGGGATGGATCACTTGATGATTGCCTGTTCTGTTAATTTGTTCTGAAGCACCTGGCATTGGCCACTGTCAGAAGACAGGATATTGGGCTAGATGGACCATTGGTCTGACCCAATATGGCCATTCTTATGTTCTTATGGGATGGATCACGAGGCCCAGCTACATACATACTGCTACTCTGACTGGTTGTATGGTGATGAATCATCCCTGAACTGGAGCCTGATTAAGCCACTTGCATTGATGAGTCATTCCTGTGCTAGGCTCCAGCGAATCCACAAGCCAGGAACTGGTTTGGTGACACTCAGGGCATATATATAAGCCCCACAGGAGGAACAGCAGCTCAATCTTTTCAATGTCATGTCAGGATTTGGAACGCACTCATGCCTGATAGTGGCAACAAATTCCACAAGCCTTAGTCTGCTCTGACCTTGTTCCAGCCCCATTCTGGCTCTGACCACTAGGCCTGACTATCCCCTTCATGGTTTCTGAGAGTGATTTCTGTTCACTTCTAAAATATAGAACATGGTAAGTGCCACTGAAGGGCGCACAGGGATACTACCCTATTTCTATACACTACAGGTAGCATTTTAAGAAGCTCTCAGCACTGGCTTAACTCTGCTCCCATTGAAGTGAATGGGAGTTTGGCCATTGACTTCAGTGGGAGCAACTTTAGGTTAATACTGCATGCTTTTGAAAATACCATCCCCAGTTGCTAGTCCAAATCCTTTTAGATCTTCCCATCATTAGTTTCATTCAACTAATTGATCATTTTATTCCCTTTGCTACTGTTCCAAAGTCAGTTGCTTTGCTTGCAAATGCTTTTTCGCTAAGTTTTCTTCAGTGTACAAGTTGTTCTATGAACCTCATTTTGAGTCACTGAGGCACCATTTATCAAACTTGCAACCAAGACAATAATTGTGATGTTGTCTTCATAAAGAAATAGGCAACGTCATTATGAACTCTGAAACTTCCAATTACTTCCCTCCTTCCTTTCCCCACCCCCACATGCAACCCCATCCATCGATGGTGGTAGTGGGATGAAGGGGGAGGGGCAATTTCAGATTCATCCTCTGTTATGCTCCATTCTGATCGTTAAACTGCGAAGACTGAGTCAAAAAGATTTAAACACTGAGGTCTGACCATCTGTCTCTACCTATTTTCCCCTTTCACTTCATGTGAATACTTCCCCGCCATTTGAGAGTCCGTGTTCCCTTTGTGATTGATAAATGTGCATTTGCGCATAGGTGATTTTTCCCACCTCTCTAGTCACACCAGCTAGTATACCTCCCATTGAGGTAATGGAAAGCAGCCCGTGCTTATCTCTGAGCAACACATTAAACAAAGCAACATAATAAGCTGCATTTTGTTGAGGGCTCTCCAGGTCCCCCAAATCCTTCTCAAATGTGATTGTCTATAAAATGTTTGATAAAACCTAAATGATGCTTTCAATTTAAACAAAATCTCACACTGTTACCAGTTTTAATAACAGTTTTGACAGATGAGATGTTCATCATCTGTTTTTTCTTTGTAAAGCCTTCTTCAATAAACTCAATGCTTTAAACTAACAGATGTGACTATAAAGTAAGGCTGAGCGTGAGACATCAGGAACTGAGGTTTGTCAAAAGCCATATATGTAAATTAATTCTTAGTTTAAGCTTCCTCTGAGCAGCAGGACAGCTACTGTACCCTACTAATGGTTACTGAACCTGCAAATACTTCATGTGAGGCGCTCAACTTAGGAGACCATTCAAGTGAGTAAAGTTACTCATATGCTTTAGTGTTTGCAAATTAGGCCCCGCATAATGCAACTGTTATTTAGCAATAGTAAGTCAGTTATCTGAACCAGGGCCAAACTTTTCATACTTGGATGCCTAGAGTTAGGTGTCATCACTGGACACCCAAATAAGTGACCTGATTTCCATAAATAAGCACTCTCCAACTTTCATGGATACTCAGCACTTTTAAACGCAAGCAACTTATTTTAATATAGGGTGACCAGATGTCCCGTTTTTAAAGGAACAGTCCTGTTTTGTGGAACTTTTTCTTATATAGGTGCCTATTGCCCCCCATCCCCTGTCACGTTTTTTCACAGTTGCTGTCTGGTCACCCTATTTTAATGCCTAAATATGGACCTTTGGGCCTAATTTTAGGGAACCATTTTTTAAAATATTGGACTAGGCTTCTCTATATTCACAGCATATCTCTGCTTATCCTCCAGCTCTAATCTATTTAGTTTCTCTTAATATTATGAATGTATCTAACAGCCCTCCTGGAATCAATCTGAAGTGATGTTGATGTTTGAATAACTGATGAGCCACGATTTTTTTCATCTGTGAAAGGTTCAAAAATTAGAATTTTCAATGATATTCTGTTTGCTGTAAACAACTTATATTTACCAATTTGGAGAGGAGTTTTGCTTTGTTTAATGGGCTTTAAGCAATGCAATTTTAAAAGCTTGATTGCTTGTAAAGCCTAATACTGTTTGTTTTTAAGTTTCCAATGTTATCTCTAAGCTCTGCATATTTTTACCATTCCTCCTTCTCTACAGCTATAAATTACTCTATTTGGTTTGCACCAAAGAGTCCTGTGGCATCTTATAGACTAACAGACGTATTGGAGCATAAGCTTTCGTGGGTGAATACCCACTTTGCCATCCGACGAAGTGGGTATTCACCCACGAAAGCTTATGCTCCAATACGTCTGTTAGTCTATAAGGTGCCACAGGACGCTTTGCTGCTTTTACAGATCCAGACTAACACGGCTACCCCTCTGATACTCTATTTGGTTTGACTACATTCCCCCACCACAGTGTGGCCTCTGTGCACCATACGCTGATACAATCTGGCCATAGTCCTGGTATAAGAGGACCTAGGAGGATGTCCCCAGTGCAAAGGGGCTCTCCTGCTAGCATAGAGTCTCTTCCCTCTGCTGCCAGTGTAGGAACATTGTCAAGGGTGAAAGTGTGAACCTCCACAGCTAAAGAGCAACGCTCCCCAGGAAAGAGTTGTAACAGAACCATATCCTTTGCAAATTGGGCACAAAAGGGGGACACAATACACGCCGATTCGTGGATTATATACTACTTCTGGACAGAGGAAGCTTGTCCCACAGCCATTCAAACTGCAGAGAAGACCTGCTTATGTCACAGCCACCATCTTGGCCAAGACTGGGAACAAAACCAGGCTCTCCAGTGCTAAACGCATGAGTTGCTGCAGCTTGAGCTAAGGAAGTAGGTTCTATATCTGGGGCTATAACAGACTCACATCCTCAGCGAATCAGGCCTGGAGGGCGACAATTACACGCTGGCTAGTGGCTTACCCTCCTTGATTTGCACTGTGTGGTTTTCTGATGTAGCAAAGTATGTGGCCCTTAGTAGCAAATCAGTATAATGTTTTAACAACAACCGCAAAAGAAATAGTGATGTAAACTGGGAGTAACTCCACTGAAGTCAATGGAGTGGCACTAGCATAAAACTGAAACTAGTGCAAGTGAGAGAGGAGAATCAGGCCCTTGGAGATATCATACTACAACCAAAAGTTCACTACAAACATCCATCTTCCTAAAGTCCAGCCATCCTGAATCTCATATAATTCCTTCCAAATGACAAACCTTGCTCATGAAAGGGGTATTTTATATAGAGAGGAGAGTACTGTATTGTGGTCTGAGCCTGCAAGCTGAGGAGCACTCCAAACACTATGGAAATCAAATCATGTTGAATGCTCTCAGTGCCTTGCAAAATTAATCAAGCGCTTAATGAATAAGGGGCAAAATAACATTTTAGATGACCTACAGTGTGTTTTCCTCAGGACAGGGCTCTTGGAAAACTTGTTTCTTTACGTAATTCTTACATAAATCTATTGCAATCAGGGCTAAAGTAAAAGGAGAGAAGGTGAAGCTGGAATTCCATCCTCTTTTTTAACCATTGACATACAGTAAATAAAGGGTCTGATCCTGGCCCCGATTCAGCAACACACTTGAAGTATGTAATTAACTTTACGATTATATGTAGTCCCATTAAGCAGACAGAATCACTCATGTGCGTAAAGTTAAGCATGTGCTTAAATAGGTTGCCGAATCAAAATCACTGCAAGGTGCTGAATCCTTCAAGCAAGAGCAATGGGGATGCTGCTGAAACCAATGGGAGATGGGGGCTTTTAGCATCATGGAGGATGAGGCCTAAAGACATGAGTTTGATTGGTATAGTGAGAGGACAGAAAGGAAGAGAAGTTCCCTGTGTTCAGTGCTTACCATTTCACTGGTCATGCTGTTATAGTTTCACTGAAATCCATTATAAACACAGCAAATCCTTCAGCCTGTTAGTCAGAGAGAGTCATGCTCTCTGGTAAAGGATGGAGCATGATAGGAGATGCTGATGCCAAGCTGATGTGATTATATACATTGTTCATGTGTATTTATAGTTTCTCAAAATGTGCATGTCACTCTTGCTTCTTCGGCTTATTGAACATAAAGGGTGAGATTTCCAAAATGTCCAAGTGTCTTAGGAGCACCAGGCCTACCGAAAGTCAGTGAGACTTGTGCTTATATGTTACTTAGGAGTTTTTGAAAATCTCACCCCAAATCCTTAAAAAATGTGAAATGAGCTGACCAGCATTTACCTAAATAAAATAGTCTCACGGCTGAGATAGGCTGCACACATAAGCATTGTACCTAATCATCCCCTCACTCAAAATCCAGAGCAAACAGGTGCACTTTGCATCATGTCCTATAGGCAGAGGCCCCTTTAGCTATAGGCAAGCTAGGCAGCTGCCTCGGGTGGTAGATTTGGCCCGGCTACCCCTCCGTCATGACAGATAACACCAATAGGGCTACAGATTGCAGCACCCTTCACCAGCTGTAACTGCTGAGTATACCTTTGAAGAAGCCTGTGTAGCACAGACTACAGTAATCCAGTCTAACATGCAAGAGACAAAGAATGGGCTTGTGGTTAAGGAACTAACTTGTGGTTCAAGATCTGGGTTCAGTTCCTATCTCTGCCATAGACTCCCCATATGACCTTGGGTGAGTCATCTAATCCTTTTCTGCCTTAATTTCCCATCTGTAAAAGAGGGAAACTATTTGTCTGACCGTCTCTGAGTGTATGTGTATATACAGCACATGCTGCAATAGTGTGTTCACCTTAATTGGGGCCTCCTGTGCTCTTGTAATACAAATTAGAATAAATGAATAAAGCATTCCATCCTCATTCATGTAGGTGCTACTGGAATACAGATATGTAATGAGAATAATACCGTCCATAAGGGTGTTAGCGTACAAATACAATAGCTCAGTATTGAAAAAAAGGGTGAGTGAAAGAAAAGTCCCTTTCTGAACATCGTAACAATTCAAACACAAAGTTATTTGGGACTGTTGAGTTGGTAAGCAAAAACATAAATAATACTTTGGAAAATAAATTTTCCAAGAGCCATAACTCCAGTGAGATCCCCCCTGTTTGGTGCAGGCAAGGTTCATCAAGGACAAATTCTCAGTCTGAGGACCCTCGGATATATATGTAAGTTCTTGAAAAGATTCACTATACTTATTTTTATTTGATGTTTTATTATAGAATCCCAGAGATTCAACTGAAATAACTTTCCATTGTTATATTTTATATCTTGCGATAGCTATATCTTCAATTCTTTACATTCGTTAAATTCTTTCTTCTATGGAGCCATAAATGTAGTAATCTAGAGCCTGATAAAAGCTTTAAAGCTAGCCCATAGGATACTTGTGGTTGGAACTGATGGAACATTAGTGTCAAGGAAGCATATTATTTGAGTCTCAATATAATTAATAAACGCTTTCTTTTCCCTCACAGGAATGTACTAAATCTCCTACTCTTGTTTGTGTTGAGGCAAAAGATTTAGTTACCTCTAACAGAAAAAGACAGAGGGGGAAAAAAAAGATGAGAAAAGGGCTTTAAATATTTAACAGTTTAAACCCTACATAAATTGGAGATTTGAATAAAAAATCAGCCTAAGTAAATCTGTATGAAACTGGTGAACAGAAGGAATATACATGCTCAGAGGAATAGATTTTATGCCAAACATCAATCAATCGCAGCTCAAAGCCTATTTATAATACTGTGGGGGTTCTGGACGGTTGCACTTCACACTGTGAAGACCAATCCATGACATTATCTTTTGAACAACTGAAGAATTTACAAATAATTAAAACTCTATTTGAAAATGGAGATGTTTTCCACAGCCTTTGTGTCCATATACCAGATCATCAATATCTGAGTGTGTAAATAATGACTAGTTATTGTTAAGAACCTGATGGAAAATTTCCCTTGAAGTAAAGCTGTACCTTGTCTATCCGTCTATCCATCTGTACAGATATATACTTACATCCACCATGGGCTTGACTTTTCTCTCACTTACATCAAGAGTTACTCCAACAAAGTCAATAGAGTTACATCGGTGTAAATCTAGTGTGAGAGGAGGATAAGACATGTATAAGTTGCATTTCTCTCTTACAAAAGCTAGGTTGGGAATGTCACCAATTGAAAGGCTCTTGGTTTGATGTCAGAAAATTGATGCAAGAGTTATTTCCTGGATCTACACCTTAGATTCCTGGGAAATTGTCCTGATTTGCTGAAATTAATCAAGACAGAGACCCGATTAGAGTGAAGGCAGTGAATGTATTTCCACACTATAGTTGCATAAACAAATACTCACCACTGAAATGTGATTCACAAGAACAATAGATGTAAAAGAAATGCAAAGAATTACTGCCTGGGTTGTGTTAACAACTGAGCTATTTGAGGAACGATGTACCAAGTGAGATGAACTGATTAAAAACAAATCGTTGCTATAACTTTCACAATAACAGTATGTACTATAATAACAATCCATAACCTGTACTGCCTCAGCTCTGCTGTATTCCTTTGCCTTGTATAGCTGTCACCCTTTATTTTACAACATATATTATAAAAGAACTTGTATTGTAAACAATTTGGTTTACCTTGCACAAAAAAGACATGGATTAACTGATAGTCCTAAAAGGACAAAACTGTCCCAACCCACCTTCCTCCCAGCAAATACAGTGGGCCCCAGATGCAGCAGAATTGGTGAGGCTTATCTCTGTAGGAGAGGAAGGCTTGGGGAGCCAGTGCAGGGTAACTGCATCACCTATGTACTGCAGAACACAGCTTATTGTGGGCTTTCTGCATGGACCAGTAGATCCCCAATTATGCAGATTCACCAGTCACTATCCACATGCACAAACCCCTTAGTTCAGGAAAGTACATAAGCACATATCTAGTTTAAGCATGTGAGTAGTTCTGTTGAAGTCAGTAGGACTGATTATTCCTTGCTTAAAGTTAGACACATGCTTAAGTACCTTTTCTAAATCGGGGACTTAAAAAGCAGTAGAAGAGAAGAAAACTGCATTTCAGGTCAAGCTTATATGAGTTTCTCATGACCAGAGCTGGCATTAAGTCTTTGAATAGCCCATAATAGGAGTAACATTTCACGGGAAACTTTCCATTACTTATTCAAATATTAAAATAATTTAATTTTAACATTTTGTTTGTTTTTATTATTGTTGTGTTATTGTTATTATTATTTTAGTTATATAGGAAACACCTATCCCATGACTCCAGATATTTTATTTGAAATTAAACAATACAAGAGAACAAAAAGCCATGAAAACTAATGTAAACTTGCCAGTACTACTACTTATAATAATAATAATTAATAAACCCTTGAGGCCTAGAAATACTGGTTTGGTGCCAGGTGGGGAATAGACTGCCAAATCAACTCAATAAGGAGAATACAGGCAAATCAATAATTAATATGAACAGCATAAAGCAGGCCTCAGACGAGCTTAGTTGGACTGCAGACTGCTCATCCAGCTGGGTGTGTTGGGCAGAGGCAGGTTGACATCATGCAACTGTCCAAACAACCCCCCAAAAAGGAGATCATTAATTACGTTCTAAACAAACTTGACTGAGATAACTGCTTCCTGAACTGCAGAGCATGTTTCAAAAAGGAAGAGACAGTGGAGCATGTGTTATTCTGAAGGAGCCTGACTGAGAGAGAATATATGAACAGGCACAATGAGGTTGCCAATTGTCTGCATTGGAGCCTCTATGGCAAGTACAGATTTAAACAAACTATGAAGTATCGTGACCACTGAACTGAAAGTACTCTAGAGAATGAAAAAGCTAAGATTTTATGGGATCTGGCAATTGTCACAGATTGAACAGTGCAGGCAAACAGGCCGGACATTGTTGTAGAAAAGAAGACAAACAAGACCATGTTAATTGATATTGCCATACCATCAGACAGAAACATAAAAAAGAAACAAGAAGAGAAGAGTTCTGCCACAGAGTGGAACAATTATGGAAAACTAGAACAAAGATGATTCCAGTGATTTCTGGACCACTTGGAGCAATCCCTAAGGGTGTGAATAAGCAGCTCAAGAACACATTAGGAGTGCAGAATATCACAATCAGTAATCTCCAGAAGACATCCGATGACGTGAGCTGTAGCTCACAAAAGCTTATGCTCAAATAAATTGGTTAGTCTCTAAGGTGCCACAAGTACTCCTTTCCTTTTTGCAAATACAGACTAACATGGCTGTTACTCTGAAATCTCCAGAAGACAGTGCTCATAGGCCCTGTGAGTCATCCTTTAAGGAAAGTCGAAGAAGAATGAGTGCACTTGAGCACCTAAAATTCAGGAATTCTGGGAAGGCTTTAACAAAACTCCTGACTACCTGCAGCGCTCTCTCCCACCCAGGTCCTGAGGGAGGCCACTCTGCCTCACTACTGCAGACCACAATAGTTGGAGCTCCGGCCATCTGGGCAGGCAGAGCAAACAACACACTCTATAGCTCTCAGTCTCTGAGCTGGAGTACTACCAACAGTCTGATGCAGACCTTTGGCCTAGAGTGTGTATGCAGCCAGCCCCAGCTGTGGGGCAGCAGCAGGGGATGGGGGACCTGGTCCCACCCTACTTCACAGTTTCCCAGCCCAGGGCCCTGGTCATGGTGGGTGGTCCTGCCACTGGGTCAATGGGGCATACAAACTCGCTGCCTCACATCCTGGCAGCACAACCAGACTGGTCTGGTTCCCCTGGCTACGTCCTATCCAACTCTGCTGGCATTGCTCCTTCGGCACTGGGCTGTCTCACCACTTCACAGTCAGGTGGCATTGCCTCTGGCAATTCCTTGGAGTCTTCTGCCTCCTGGGATCTTTACTTGATCCATAACTTAGTAAGTGGGCATTCAGAATCTACACTAAGTTCAGTTTCTAGAGGTTATCAAGATGTGGCTCCTCATGCAGAATGCTTTACACTCTAAAGGGGCTTAATTCTGTGCCCATGGATGTCAATGACAAAGCTCCTACTGACTTCAAGGGGGAAGAGGCAAGGCCAGGATGACAGAGACATGGATACAAGTTCCAAGGTCTGCATAGAAAAGAAAATGTGACACTCCTCAACCCCAGCAGTTGAAAAAGAGACCTTAGTCACAGTTGCCACATAAACATCCAACCACAGCCACCATAGGATCACCAAATTACAAACCTGAGTAACTAAAGGCAAACAATCATGCAAATATAATCATCATCAACTCTTCTGGTTGCCAACCCTGATTTACCAACATTACCCCTCAATCTTTTATGATTCTGGTTAACTAAGTTTCAGCCAGCTAGCCATCATTCATGTATCAATCACAAACAGACAATGGATCATCCACTGCACCATACAGTTTATAAGAGATGGAGACAAGAGGGCCTGATTCTACTTACATTGGTGTAGCTCCATGATTTTAGTGGAGTCCCTCCTCATTTCCACTGGCGAATCTAAGCCCATGGATCATAAATACTTTCTAACACTCTTAACATCCTTATATATACATTAAACTGAAGGGTTGTGATGTACCCCACTAAGATTAATAGATTTATAGATTCCAAGGCCAGAAGGGACCATTGTGATAATCTAGTCCAGGGATCGGCAACCTTTGGCACGCGGCCTGTCAGGGAAATCTGCTGGCAGGCCAGGACTGTTTGTTTACCTGCAGAGTCCACAGGTTCGGCCAATCGCAGTTCCCACTGGCCGTGGTTCACCGTTCCAGGCCAATAGGGGCTGCGGGAAGCAGCATGGGCCAAGGGATGTGCTGGCTGCCGCTTCCTGCAGCCCCCATTGGCCTGGAACAGTGAACAACGACAAATGAGAGCTGCAATCTGCCAAACCTGCGGATGCTGCGGTAAACAAACTGTCCCGGCCTGTGAGTGGATTTCCCTGATGGGCTGCGTGCCAAAGCTTGACTATCCCTGATCTAGTCTGACCTCAGGTGTAACACAGGCCACAGAACTTTCCCAAAATAATTCCTAGAGCTATCTTTCGGAACATCTAATTTTGATTAAAATATTGTTCGTGATGGAATTATCCACCATGACTCATGGTAAATTGTTCCAATGATTTGTTATCCTCACTGTCAAAAATGTAGATATTATTTTCAGTTTGAATTTGTCTGGCTTCAACGTCCAGCCATTGTATCGTGTTATACCTTTCTATGACAGGTTGAAGAACCCATTAGTAAATATTTGTTCCCTATTAAGGTACTTATAAACAGGAATCATGTCTCCCGTTAACCTTCTCTTTGTTAAAATAAATAGTTTGCATCTATAAGGCATGTTTTCTAATCTTTAATCATTCTCTTGGCTCTTCTCTGAATCCTCTCCAATTTATCAACACCCTTTTTTAATTGTGCGCACCAAAACTGTACATATTCTTCCAGCAGTGGTCACACCAGTCCCAATTATAGCAGTAAAATAACCTCTCTGATCCTACTCAAGATTCCCCTGCTTATGCATCCCAAGATCACATTCACTCTTTTGACCATAGTGTCACATTGGGAGCTCATGTTTAACTGATTATCCACCATGACCAATAAATCTTTTTTAAAGTCATTGCTTCTCAGGATAGAGTCCCCTATCCTGTAAGTATTGCCTACAATCTTTGTTCCTAGATGTATACATTTACATTTAGCTCTATTGAAACAAATATTGTTTGCTTGTGCCCAGTTTGGTCCACTGAGCTCTTCAGTTAACATAAGAAAGCCCTTGGCATTTCCCCATTGTTTGTGATATCACACTCCGTTCTTTGTGGTACTTTAGTAGAAAGATGACAATACTTGTGGTTTCTGCCTATTGAGTCCTTTTCCATTGGCAAACATGTAATTCTTTCCCTCTTTATTCCTCTGTAATAAAACAACATAAGTTAGCAAGGCTCCCTTTTATTTAATTCTTTGCTTTTGCACCAGCATTATTAATGAATGATCTTAGAAAATCAGCTATTAAGTAGAGCTGTGCAAATGATGGATTTTTGCGTTTGCTGGCAGTTCCAAAAAAATTGTAAAAAAATGTTTTGGATTGACCCAAAACCAAATATTTTTGTAATTTTTGGTGAATCAAAAAATAAAGCAAAAAAATTATTTCGGGTCAAATGAAATGTTGCATTCATACCAAAATTAATTGTTTAATTTCAATTTTGAGCTTTTTCCCCTTTTAAAAATAAAATAGAATGAAAGGTAATTTTGAAACAAAAAGTAATTTTGAATAAAAAATGGTTATGTCAATAATGCTAACAATGTTTCAGTGACTTATAGGACAAGGGACGGTGAGCTTCTTGTGGCTTCTTCTACCTTTTTTAAATAAGTGAAATAAAATTCTAAATCTTTTATTTTGATAATGACTATCCCTAATAACAACACTTTAGAGATGTGGCACTAATATAACTAATTTCACTCAAGGTTCCTGAATTCTAATGCCCTGTGATAGGCTGGCTTTCTTTCACTAGTGTTTCTTCATTTTTACAGAGGAAACAGGCAGCTTTAAAGCTCTTTAAAGAAACTTAAGTGATTCTTCACACTTAAGGTGAACTGCAAAACAAAAAAACCCGACTTTTTCCCTCATGGATTTTTAGATATATGCAGCACAAAACCAATAAAGTAAAGCAGCAAGGGGAAAGATTAGAGAAGAATTGAAGGCAGACAAACACCCCAAAATGTCTGGGAACTTCACATCTAGGTCTGGACCTCAACTGGTCCCCTGCTCTGTAGCAACCTGAACCAAGAACCCAGATTTCAAAACCCCTAAACTTTGAGACAGTTTGGATTTAGATCTGAACCAGGGAGGCTTTATGTTTCCATAAACAAAGAATCAAACATGTAAAAGTACTTTTATTTTAAATTAAGGATAACAATTAAAAGAAATACCACAAGTAGAATATCTGTAAGAACACAGAGGTGAATTATTGCAATTTATGGGGTCTCTCCTTGAAGACCATTCAGAAACATAGAATCATAGAATCATAGAATATCAGGGTTGGAAGGGACCCCAGAAGGTCATCTAGTCCAACCCCCTGCTCGAAGCAGGACCAATTCCCAGTTAAATCATCCCAGCCAGGGCTTTGTCAAGCCTGACCTTAAAAACCTCTAAGGAAGGAGATTCTACCACCTCCCTAGGTAACGCATTCCAGTGTTTCACCACCCTCTTAGTGAAAAAGTTTTTCCTTATATCCAATCTAAACCTCCCCCACTGCAACTTGAGACCATTACTCCTCGTTCTGTCATCTGCTACCATTGAGAACAGTCTAGAGCCATCCTCTTTGGAACCCCCTTTCAGGTAGTTGAAAGCAGCTATCAAATCCCCCCTCATTCTTCTCTTCTGCAGGCTAAACAATCCCAGCTCCCTCAGCCTCTCCTCATAACTCATGTGTTCCAGTCCCCTAATCATTTTTGTTGCCCTTCGCTGGAGTCTCTCCAATTTATCCACATCCTTCTTGAAGTGTGGGGCCCAAAACTGGACACAGTACTCCAGATGAGGCCTCACCAATGTCGAATAGAGGGGAATGATCACGTCCCTCGATCTGCTCGCTATGCCCCTACTTATACATCCCAAAATGCCATTGGCCTTCTTGGCAACAAGGGCACACTGCTGACTCATATCCAGCTTCTCGTCCACTGTCACCCCTAGGTCCTTTTCCGCAGAACTGCTGCCTAGCCATTCGGTCCCTAGTCTGTAGCTGTGCATTGGGTTCTTCCGTCCTAAGTGCAGGACCCTGCACTTATCCTTATTGAACCTCATCAGATTTCTTTTGGCCCAATCCTCCAATTTGTCTAGGTCCTTCTGTATCCTATCCCTCCCCTCCAGCGTATCTACCACTCCTCCCAGTTTAGTATCATCCGCAAATTTGCTGAGAGTGCAATCCACACCATCCTCCAGATCATTTATGAAGATATTGAACAAAACCGGCCCCAGGACCGACCCTTGGGGTACTCCACTTGATACCGGCTGCCAACTAGACATGGAGCCATTGATCACTACCCGTTGAGCCCGACAATCTAGCCAGCTTTCTACCCACCTTATAGTGCATTCATCCAGCCCATACTTCCTTAACTTGCTGACAAGAATACTGTGGGAGACCGTGTCAAAAGCTTTGCTAAAGTCAAGAAACAATACATCCACCGCTTTCCCTTCATCCACAGAACCAGTAATCTCATCATAAAAGGCGATTAGATTAGTCAGGCATGACCTTCCCTTGGTGAATCCATGCTGGCTGTTCCTGATCACTTTCCTCTCATGCAAGTGCTTCAGGATTGATTCTTTGAGGACCTGCTCCATGATTTTTCCAGGGACTGAGGTGAGGCTGACTGGCCTGTAGTTCCCAGGATCCTCCTTCTTCCCTTTTTTAAAGATTGGCACTACATTAGCCTTTTTCCAGTCATCCAGGACTTCCCCGGTTCGCCACGAGTTTTCAAAGATAATGGCCAATGGCTCTGCAATCACAGCCGCCAATTCCTTCAGCACTCTCGGATGCAACTCGTCCGGCCCCATGGACTTGTGCACGTCCAGCTTTTCTAAATAGTCCCTAACCACCTCTATCTCCACAGAGGGCTGGCCATTTCTTCCCCATTTTGTGATGCCCAGCGCAGCAGTCTGGGAGCTGACCTTGTTAGTGAAAACAGAGGCAAAAAAAGCATTGAGTACATTAGCTTTTTCCACATCCTCTGTCACTAGGTTGCCTCCCTCATTCATTAAGGGGCCCACACATTCCTTGGCTTTCTTCTTGTTGCCAACATACCTGAAGAAACCCTTCTTGTTACTCTTGACATCTCTGGCTAGCTGCAGCTCCAGGTGTGATTTGGCCCTCCTGATATCATTCCTACATGCCCGAGCAATATTTTTATACTCTTCCCTGGTCATATGTCCAACCTTCCACTTCTTGTAAGCTTCTTTTTTATGTTTAAGATCCGCTAGGATTTCACCATTAAGCCAAGCTGGTCGCCTGCCATATTTACTATTCTTTCGACTCATCGGGATGGTTTGTCCCTGTAACCTCAACAGGGATTCCTTGAAATACAGCCAGCTCTCCTGGACTCCTTTCCCCTTCAAGTTAGTCCCCCAGGGGATCCTGGCCATCCGTTCCCTGAGGGAGTCGAAGTCTGCTTTCCTGAAGTCCAGGGTCCATATCCTGCTGCTTACCTTTCTTCCCTGCGTCAGGATCCTGAACTCAACCAACTCATGGTCACTGCCTCCCAGATTCCCATCCACTTTTGCTTCCCCCACTAATTCTACCCGGTTTGTGAGCAGCAGGTCAAGAAAAGCGCCCCCCCAGTTGGCTCCTCTAGCACTTGCACCAGGAAATTGTCCCCTACGCTTTCCAAAAACTTCCTGGATTGTCTATGCACCGCTGTATTGCTCTCCCAGCAGATATCAGGAAAATTAAAGTCACCCATGAGAATCAGGGCATGCGATCTAGTAGCTTCCGTGAGCTGCTGGAAGAAAGCCTCATCTACCTCATCCCCCTGGTCCGGTGGTCTATAGCAGACTCCCACCACTACATCACTCTTGTTGCACACACTTCTAAACTTAATCCAGAGACACTCAGGTTTTTCTGCAGTTTCGTACCGGAGCTCTGAGCAGTCATACTGCTCCCTTACATACAGTGCTACTCCCCCACCTTTTCTGCCCTGCCTGTCCTTCCTGAACAGTTTATAACCATCCATGACAGTACTCCAGTCATGTGAGTTATCCCACCAAGTCTCTGTTATTCCGATCACGTCATAGTTCCTTGACATCACCAGGACCTCCAGTTCTCCCTGCTTGTTTCCAAGGCTTTGTGCATTTGTATATAAGCACTTGAGATAACCTGTTGATCGCCCCTCATTCCCAGTATGAGGCAGGAGCCCTCCCCTCACAGACATTCCTGCCTGTGCTTCTTCCCGGTATCCCACTTTCCCACTTACCTCAGGGCTTTGGTCTCCTTCCCCCGGTGAACCTAGTTTAAAGCCCTCCTCACTAGGTTAGCCAGCCTGCTGGCAAAGATGCTCTTCCCTCTCTTCGTAAGATGGAGCCCGTCTCTGCCCAGCACTCCTCCTTCATGGAACACCATCCCATGGTCAAAGAAACCAAAGCCTTCTCTCCGACACCACCTGCGTAGCCATTCGTTGACTTCCACGATTCGACGCTCCCTACCTAGTCCTTTTCCTTCCACGGGGAGGATGGACGAGAACACCACTTGCGCCTCCAACTCCTTTATCCTTCTTCCTAGAGCCACATAGTCCGCAGTGATCCGCTCAAGGTCATTCTTGGCAGTATCATTGGTGCCCACGTGGAGAAGCAGGAAGGGGTAGCGATCCGAGGGCTTGATGAGTCTCGGCAGTCTCTCCGTCACATCGCGAATCTTAGCCCCTGGCAAGCAGCAGACTTCTCGGTTTTCCATCACCTATTGCAGAATGAGGTTTTCCACTTGCTTAGAGGTGCTTCCTGCAAAGACCATATTATATCCAGAGGCATCCCCAGAAATATTTTACACTGTATGCACAACTAAACTACTCTCACTTTAACTTACATGGCATCTACATATACTCTTTTATATCCTACATAGGCAAAATTCTCTCAGGACCACTCCCCCTGCTAGGGCTCCCTGCCACCCTGCTCCCAGCAACCTCCCCCATGCAAGCACCAACTGTAGCAGGTCTTGAGACTGCCGCTGCATGAGACCTGTGGCCAGGAAGGGACAGAGACTACTGGAAGCAGGGTAAGGATGGGTCAGTTCTGGTGGGGAGCCATAGTGAAGGAGCCAGCTCCACAGAAGTGGTGAGGAGGAGCAGTACTGACCACCCCACTGCCCACTCAGGTTTCCAGCAACCCCTCCATCTTGACCATGCCTGAGGGCCAGACCTGAGTGGTACTGTGACGTCCACATCACATTTGGAGGACAGGTCCATCAATGGCTATTAGCAGCTAGCCAGGATGGGCAGGGATGCTCTGAAGTGTCCCTAGCCACAGTTTGCCAGAAGCTGGGAATGGGCGACAGGGGATGGATCACTTGATGATTACCTGTTCTGTTCATTCCCTCTGGGGCACCTGGCATTGTCCACTGTCAGAAGACAGGATACTGGGCTAGATGGACCACTGGTCTGACCCAGTATTGCTGTTCGTATGTTCACAGTGCCACTCACTCAAACCCAAACAGGCAGTGAGGTGGCCTGCACTGCTTTTCACTGCTGATGTTGGGCTGACTCCTGCACCAATACCTGAACCAGACCAGCTGGAGTGCAGATTGGCTCCCTGCCACACACACAAACTGGGCCCCATCCATGTGCCTTGTTTGCCTATACCTTAATCCAGCCTTGACAGTAGAACGCACTGTGAGTAATGTGCATATGGCTGCAGACGCCATTGTTACATCCATGTTTTATGAGCTATGCTGGCTACCAGTCTGCTCCTAGATGCAACTCAAGGTGTTGGTTTTGATCTGTAAAGTTCTATACTATACGGTTTAGGTCCTGATTATCTAACAGACATGCCTCTCTCTCCTTATTTTCCATCCTTACAGTTGAGGTCAGCTGCATGTCCCTACATTTGTATGTGATGGGAGGGGCAGAGGGGGCAGGGTTGGAGGAAGGAAGAATTTAGTCGGGAGCACTTGACTCCGAAACACACTTATTCTGAGTTTTGAGAGGCGTAGTTAAACAGATTTTTGGAGAAGGGTCAAGCTGCAGGACAGATTGTGTGTTTAACTCAGGAGCTGGCTGCGTTTTCTTTAGCTGACTTTGTGCCACTTTTGTTGTAGTTTAATTTCTGTGGTTTCACTAATGTGGTGGGAAGAGAGAAACTGGCTCCGTCCTTGGAAGAAATGTTGATGCTCCTTTTTAATTTCTGTAATGACATCTAGATATTATGGTGATGAGAGCCTTAGAAGTACGTATGATAATCATTATAATCAAGCACATGAATCTGGGGAACGTAATAGGTACCATTTGTAAATTAGAAAATAAATGTGTTAAAGTCTTCTAATATTAATTTCCACTCTTTGAGATTAAAGCACTGAATTTGAGTGGTCCTCAATCCAGCATTCTATATTTAGGCACAATTTCCCTCCCACAATTAAATGCAAATATATTAATTGTGTCCACAATTGTTGTCCCCACAATTGCACCCATTTGGGGCCTGATCCAAAGTCCAACAAAGTCGATAAAAAGACTCCCGTTGGTTTTGGATCACTCTGATTCACCTTATTACCTGATTACATCTACAGACCTGTAGAAAGGCATCTCAATGTGTTCAGTAGCAGGCACAATTAATTTCAGATGTAACTTTGCACAACATTATTGCCATTTGGGGGGAAAAGCTACTAAAATAAAAGTAATGGGCCTGACTTGCCACTGCGCTACTTCGGTTTTACAGTGGTGTAACTCCACTGAAATCAGTGGTGTTACAGCAGAATAAATGTGGGATAATACAGCGGGGAATGAGGCCCACTAATTCATTTGTCATTATGTCATTAGAATAACAGCATCCACGGGCATTACAGCTCTAAGAAACCATTTTTCTATAGTAAAGCCCAGAACAACCACATTTAGGATTATATGGTCTGTTGAATTGGGGAATTTAACTTTGTTAAATAAATAAATAAATAAAAATTGCCTTCCTGGCTGGAATGTTGGTAAGACGAACAACTATATGTTTCTGCCTCACTACACAGCCTATTGATTTTATAAGTCATCAATGTATATTGTCTGTCTATATTATTAACAGGACAAGCAGGAGGTGCACATAGTTATCTGACAGCATACGCCAGTTGTCCCATGCTGTGCCCTATGGGAAGCCACTGATTCTTACACTTGGAGCAGGGACAATGCAACTTAATCAGACTGACAGGAAACAGGCAGCAATTACAGTGTGCAGCTACATCTGCTGGGTTCCACTTCACTGAAGGAAGAGTTATCTCAATTTTAATGTACATCCCTTTTTCATGTTTCATTTAACCTCTGCTGTATTATTAAACACATCAAAATATAATGACAGTCGTTAAAAAAGAAAAAGAGGACATTTTGGATATTTTGGACTCTACCCCCTACATCTGTAATTTAATGGCATCAGTTTTACTTTCCTGTAATGTTTTACAGCAGTTAATGATTAATTCAGTATATAGCTTTTTTTTAATAGTAAGTATAGACCCAATCCTGCTTCTACTAAAGTCAATGGCAAAATAGCTATTGATTCAATGAAAGCAGGAGCCGGACTCATATTACTATATGTTGTTAACTTTGACATTAGAGAAAAGCTATCTCAATAGTTTGTTGATTCTCCCAAATTCTTCTGGTGTTGTCTAAAGGCTCTTGTTGTTCCAGCATCTAATTTACAAAGCAGTAATTCTGAACTCATGATGCAATTGTGTAAAAACTTGGGGAATATTCTTCCTCAGAAAATAATGGAAGTTTCACTACTGGGTCTAGGAGCTCACCCTTTAAGCATCAATGTGTAATATAGCTACCAAATTCTGACTGAGCCTGGCTAGGTCAGTCGATAGAGCACCAGACTTAATTTGAGGGTCCAGAGTTTAAGTCCCTTGTCAAGCAATGAGACTCCGCCCCCGGGCCTTGTACGCCCAAGGACCTTCAAAAGGTGTGTCATTAAAGTGCTCTTTGACTTCTGAGGCACAGAAAAGTGGAATAAGACAGACAGATCAGTAGTAGAGCTGGCAATGGAATGCAGAAGTCCTGACTCCCCATTCTGTGTATAAGCTAAAAGGCCATCTCTTTGCCATAATTGTACCTGCAGTTTTATTCGTTCCTTTTCTTCTTTCTATCCTTACTTCTGTCACATCTTTTTTCTTCACCAGTTTCACTCTCTGTCTAGCCCTTTCTAATAGCCCTTACACACTTTTTCACTGTCCCTCTTCCTCCATTGATCCAAATCTCCTCCATAGTCTCCTGAATTTCTTGTTAACCACTCTGGTTCTGTCTCCCTCACACCATGACTGCCTTCTGAGATAGCACGGTCCCTCACTCCGGTGCTCTGGAAAGAATTGCAGGAGATGTTTTAGAAGTTTGGCACATTCTGCTGTCTAGCATGCCTCCCACAACAGCCAGGAGAAAAGGCAGCTGGAAAACAAGAATTTAATTTCAGAAAACCATTGAGGTTTTGAAAGTCGCTTTCATTTTTCACTGTCACGAAAAAGAAATATAACTAAAGTTGACTCAGTTATATCCACTTACTGTGGTGACTACACTGCATTGTGTCGATGACAGAGCATCTCCTGTCAACTTCCCTTATGCTTCTTGGGGAGGTGGACTACACAAATCAATGGAAGGGTGATCTCCCATCGATCTAATATTTCTTCACCAGACCCGCTAAATTGACACTCGCTGCAGTGCCAATCTACCGGTAAGTGTAGACATGCCCTTAGTCTCCCTCTCTGGCACAATCTATATTTAATTATTTATACAAAGTGGAACAGTTCCAACAAGACTCATAGCTTGGTCATTAGGGTCCTTAGCTAGAAAGTAGGAAGCACTGGTTTAAGTCACTGCCCTGAATCAGCCAGAGCAGGGATTTGAATACAGGTTTCTCTGATCTTAGGTAACTGCCTTAACCACCAGATTTCAGAGTAACAGCCGTGTTAGTCTGTATTCGCAAAAAGAAAAGGAGTACTTGTGGCACCTTAGAGACTAACCAATTTATTTGAGCATAAGCTTTCGTGAGCTACAGCTCACTTCATCGGATGCATACCGTGGAAACTGCAGCAGACTTTATATATACACAGAGAATATGAAACAATAGGTCCTCCCACCCCACTGTCCTGCTGGTAATAGCTTATCTAAAGTGATCATCAGGTGGGCCATTTCCAGCACAAATCCAGGTTTTCTCACCCTCCACCCCCACACACAAATTCACTCTCCTGCTGGTGATAGCCCATCCAAAGTGACAACTCTTTACACAATGTGCATGACAATCAAGTTGGGCTATTTCCTGCACAAATCCAGGTTTTCTCACATCCCCCCTACCCCCATACACATGATGGATGAGCTATTACCAGCAGGAGAGTGAGTTTGTGTGTGTATGGGGGTGGGGGGATGTGAGAAAACCTGGATTTGTGCAGGAAATAGCCCAACTTGATTGTCATGCACATTGTGTAAAGAGTTGTCACTTTGGATGGGCTATCACCAGCAGGAGAGTGAATTTGTGTGGGGGGGTGGAGGGTGAGAAAACCTGGATTTGTGCTGGAAATGGCCCACCTGATGATCACTTTAGATAAGCTATTACCAGCAGGACAGTGGGGTGGGAGGAGGTATTGTTTCATATTCTCTGTGTATATATAAAGTCTGCTGCAGTTTCCACGGTATGCATCCGATGAAGTGAGCTGTAGCTCACGAAAGCTTATGCTCAAATAAATTGGTTAGTCTCTAAGGTGCCACAAGTACTCCTTTTCTTTTAACCACCAGATTATCAGATCTTCTAGAGGGCCGTTCTCTGATGAGAAATTCCATCCTGGATCTGCAGTGAAATTAGTTGAAACATACATTTCCACTAAACTTTTTGGTTTTGACAAAAACAGCATTTTTCAACAAAAAAGCTTTGTTGAAATGTTTTTGAACCAGCTGTAACTAAGAGGCAATATTCCTTACACCGTCATAATGTTTGCTTTAATATCATTGATTTTCTAGCTGTTTATTCAGCGGGACCAATTCTGAGCTCATTCACAGCACTTGTACACAGGGGTTACTCTGTTCACTCCTCTGGACTCATCACTTATTTGCTCTGGTGTTAGTGAGATCAGATTCGAGCCCTGAATCTCTTTCGTGTGTGATGTATCTCCAAACTCTCTAAATCCATGTCAGCAATTACTTTCACTGGGCCTTGAATGCATTTTAATTAAAACAATTTCTTTAATTACAGGTGAGGCTTGCAGATGGAATTTATACTTATACACAACTGAGCAGAAAGTTACATAGATTTCTGCCTGCACCAGTTATGGCTTTTGGGAGCCAGGGGAACACCTTCAGCACCCACCCTGCCATGCATACTACTTAAGGGTGAAGCGGAGTTTATGTGGCACAAATGTAGTTTATAGTTCTTGTGCTGGCCCTCCACAAAGGGGTAGATTTCACCCTAAGGTTTCTCCTCTGAGGATCATGTAGTGAGCACTAGGAATAACAAATTTCTTTTAAAATATGTCTCACTCTCTCCCAAAAAGAAATAATAATGTTCAGCTGTATAGCTACTAAATAATTTCAATACAGTACATGTGCCTTGTCTGGCAAGAGTCTGAAAAGGTGCAGTGTGAGAGACCCTCCTCTATCCTCCTGAATTTCACATCTACTAGACAGCAAAGGCCTTGAGTTGTCTGAGTCTAAGGCTTATTCAAGGCTAGTGACAGTGGCAGTGCTAACCTCCCCAAAGAGGCAAGCTGGGAAGATGCAACAGAGGTTCATAGATTCAAATATTGCAAGGCCAGGAGGGAGCACTCCGATTATCACAGGCCATAGAACTTCCCCAAAATAATTCCCAGAGCAGATCTTTTAGAAAAACATCCAATCTGGATTTTAAAATTGTCAGTGATGGAGAATCCACCATGACCCTTGGTAAATTTGTTCCAATGGCTCATTATTCCCACTGTTAAAAACATATGCCTTATTATCAGTCTGACTTTATCTAGCTTCAATTTCCCCAGCCTTTGGATCATGGGATACCTTTCTCTGCTAGAATGAACAACCCATTATTAAATATTTGTTTCCCATGCGTGTACTTCTGAGCTTTAATCTAGTCACATAGAATCATAGGACTGGAAGGGACCTCAAGAGGTTATCTAGTCCAATCCCCTGCACTCATGGCAAGACTAAGTATTATCTAGACCATCCCTGACAGGTATTTGTCTAACCTGCCCTTAAAAGTCTCCCATGATGAAGATTCCACAACTTCCCTAGACAATTCATTCCAGAGCTACTAACCTTTTTGGTGAAAACTGAAACAAAAAGGTCATGTAGCACTTCTGCCATTTCCACATTTTCTGTTATTCTTTTTCCACCTTCATTGAGTAATGGGTTTCCCCTCTCCTTGGTCTTCCTCTTGCTTTTAATGTATTGGTAGAATATTTCTTGTTACCCTTTATGTCTCTAGCTAGTTTAATCTCGTTTTGTTCATTGGCCTTTCTAATGTTGTCCCTACATACTTGTGTTATTTGTTTATATTAATCCTTTATCATTTGACCTAGTTTCCACTTTTTGTAGGACTCTTTTTTGAGTTTCAGATCGTTGAAGATCGTTAAAGATCTCCTGGATAAGACAGGGTGGTCTCTTCCTACACAATGGGATAGTTTGCTCTTGTGCCGTATTAAAATGCATATTCTTTACTTGCCAAGCAATCCAGATTGCTCTGTATCAATGACCAGTCCTCTTCATTATTTCCTACTCCTCCAATTTTTGTGTCATCTGCAGATTTTATCAGTGATGATTTTATGTTTTCTTCCAGGCCATTAATAAAAATGTTAAGTAGCATAGGGTCAAGAACAAATCCCTGCAAGACTCCACTAGAAACATATCCATTTGATGATGAATCCATGTTTACAATTACATTTTGAGACCTATAAATTAGCCAGATTGTAATCCATTTAATGTGTGTCACGTTAATTTTATCTCATTCTAATTTTTTAATCAAAATGTCTTGCGGTACCAAGTCAAAAGTCTATTACATCAGCATGACTACCTTTATCAACCAAACCTGTAATCTCATTAAAAAAAAATCAAGTTAGTTTGATAGGATATATTTGCCATCAATTCATGTTGTTAGGCATTAATTATATTATCCTCAAGGTCCCTCAACAAAAGCTCTTAAGCAAAGGAAGCTGTCATGGGATAAGAGGGAAGGTCCTCTCATGGATTGGTAACTGGTTAAAAGATAGGAAACAAAGGGTAGGAATAAATGGTCAGTTTTCAGAATAGAGAGAAGTAAATAGTGGTGTTCCCCAGAGACTTGAACTGGGACCAGTCCTATTCAACATATTCACAAATGATCTGGAAAAAGGGGTAAACAGTGAGGTGGCAAAATTTACAGATGATACAAAACTACTCAAGGTAGTTGAGTCCCAAGCAGACTGCGAAGAGCTATAGAAGGATCTCACAAAACTGGGTGACTGGGCAAGAAAATGGCAGCTGAAATTCAATGTTGACAAATGCAAAGTAATGCACATTGGAAAACATAATCCCAACTACACATATAAAATGATGGGGTCTAAATTAGCTGTTACCGCTCAAGAAAGATATCTTGGAGTCACTGTGGATAGTTCTCTGAAAACATCCACTCAATGTGCATCAGCAGTCAAAAAAGCGAACAGAATGTTGGGAATCATTAAGAAAGGGATAGATAATAAGACAGAAAATATCATATTGCCCCTATATAAATCCCTAGTTTGCCCACATCTTGAATACTGTGTGCAGATGTGATCGCCCCATCTCAAAAAAGATATTTTGGAATTGGGAAAGGTACAGAAAAGGGCAACAAAAATTATTATCGGTATGGAATGGTTTCCATATGAGGAGACATTAATAAAACTGGTTTCAGAGTAGCAACCATGTTAGTCTGTATCCGCAAAAAGAACAGGAGTACTTGTGGCACCTTAGAGACTAACAAATTTATTTGAGCATAAGCTTTCATGGGTTGCAGCCCACTTCATCAGATGCATAGAATGGAACATATAGTAAGAGGATATATATATATATATATTACACCTACTACAGGACAGGCCCAACAAGGAAAATAACAGAATGCCACTAGCCATCACCTTCAGCCCCAACTAAAACCTCTCCAGCGCATCATCAAATATCTACAACCTATCCTGAAAAATGATCCCTTACTCTCACAGATCTTGGGAGACAGACCAGTCCTCACTTACAGACAGCCCTCTAACCTGAAGCAAATACTCACCAGCAATCACACACCACACACCAAAAACACTAACCCAGGAACCTATCCTTGTAACAAAGCCCGATGCCAACTCTGTCCATATATCTATTCAAGTAACACCATCATAGGACCTAATCACATCAGCCACATCATCAGGGGCTCGTTCACTTGCACATCTACCAATGTGATATATGCCATCGTGTGCCAGCAATGCCCCTCTGCCATGTACATTGGCCAAACCGGACAGTCTCTACGCAAAAGAATAAATGGACACAAATCGGACATCAGGAATCATAACACTCAAAAACCAGTAGGAGAACACTTCAACCTCTCTGGTCACTCAGTAACAGACTTAAAGGTGGCAATTTTGCAACAGAAAAACTTCAGTAACAGACTCCTACGAGAAACTGCTGAACTTGAATTGATTTGCAAACTAGATATCATTAACTCATGTTTGAATAGAGACTGGGAGTGGCTGAGTCATTACACCAATTGAATCTATTTCCCCATGTTAAGCATCCTCACAGCTCTTGTCAACTATCTGAAATGGGCCATCTTGATTATCACTACAAAAGTTTTTTTCTCCTGCTGATAATAGCTCATCTTAATTAAATAGCCTCTTAGAGTTGGTCTGGTAACTTCCACCTTTTCATATTTTCTGTATGTAAATATATTCTCTTACTATATGTTCCATTCTATGCATCTGATGAAGTGGGCTGTAGCTCACAAAAGCTTATGCTCAAATAAATTTATTAGTCTCTAAGGTGACACAAGTACTCCTGTTCTTTTTATTAATAAGAGTGGGACTTTTTAGCTTGGAAAAGAGATGACTAAGGGGAGATATAATTGAGATTTATAAAATCATGACTGGTGTGGAGAAAGTAAATAAGGAAGTGTTATTTAATCCTTCTCATAATACACAAACTAGTGGTCACCAAATGAAAGTAATAGGCAGCAGTTTTAAAACAAACAAAAATAAATATTTTTTCACACATCGCCAAGTCAACATATGGAACTCCCTGTCAGAGGATGTTGTAAAGGCCAAGACTATAACAGTGTTCAAAAAAGAACTAGATAAGTTCATGGAGGATAGGTCCATCAATGGCGATTAGTCAGATTGGGCAGGGATGGTGTCCCTAGCCTCTGTTTGCCAGAAGCTGGGAATGGACGACAGGGGATGGATCATTTGATGATTACCTGTTCTGTTCATTCCCTCTGAGGCACCTGGCATTGGCCACTCTCAGAAGACAGGATACTGGGCTAGATGGACCTTTGGTCTGACCCAGTATGGCCATTCTTATGTTCTTATGTACCCTACTTTAATTCTTTATTAATCAAATCCCATATCAGCCACTCTATTATCTTGCCCAGGATCGATGCAAAACTAACAAGCCTAAAATTAGCCAGGTCACCCATTTATCCCTTTGCACAACAGTAGTTTTCTTCCCGTTTTCTGGAATTTTCATGGTGTTCCAAGACTGATTGAAAATCAAAATTAATGGTCCAGTGAGCTCTTTAGACAACTCTTTTAAAACTCTTGGATGCAATTTTTCTGGACCTGCTGATTTAAAAAGGTCTAACTTTAGTAGATTAGGTTTAACATTGTCCTGAGATACTAATGGGAATGAAATGGGATGTGAGTATATCATCCAATTTTTTTCCCAAATATGGAGCAGAAATATTTATACAACACTTCTCCCTGTTCTACATTACTATTGACACTTCTACCATTCAGTACACTTTGCACAATTCAGCAAAACTTTGCCGGAATGGGGGGAAGGAGTACGGGCTACATATTGTAACAGGGTGTAGCACACTCTATCAGCAAGTCTAGAGGGATTGTTCAGGTGTGAAGCACAATCCCTACAGGAACTTCCATTGAGGCAGAGCACACACCTCCTACCATGGCCAATGTCTTAAAGCCACAATGTGGCCTAAAATGTCTAGTGAGCCACATCATACCCCTAGGTGGGTTACGTCTTGCATGGGGCAGGGAAACTCTCACTCAGTTTCCCTAGATTTCTTCTATCAAAATTACAGTTTGTCCTCTGTGAAACTGGTTGGGATCAGCCTCCTAAAAGAACAGATCCCAAGAGATCCCATGTGGCATTGTGATCTGCACAGAAGAGCTGTGCTCCATACTGGAGCTATATCCATACTACAAGCTAGGGGGTGTGACTGCCCTGTTCGTGTACACGTACTTGACTAGCTCTCATCAGGCTAGTGTGAATATAGATAGCAGTGCATCCCAAGTAGCACAGCTAGTGGCAATGGAGGCATGGCTCAGCTGTGCCGAGTACGTACCTACCAGTTTCACTCGGGTTTGTACTTGGCGTGGCTAAGCCACACTTCACTGCTGCTACTAGCGCTACTGTGACTGTGCTGCTATTTATACGCACACTAGCTTGAGGAGCGCTCGTGTGAGTATGTGTTCATGAGCAGGGGCATCACAACCCTAGCTCAGAGTGTAGAAGTAGGCTTTGTCCTGTCTGGTCCAGTGACCACACAGTTCCTGTGAGAGCCACGCTCCCAATAAAAATACTAGCTCTTATATAGTGCTTTCCATCTGGAGATCTCAAAGCACTTTACGAAAGAGAGCTTTCTTTCTGCTCACCCCAGAACTCCACTAAAAAGGGGATTCCACCATACAGAGGACAAACCTGGGTAGGCAGGTAACTTGGCATCTAACTCACTTTCCAAAGACCTGAGTCTGGAAGAGACGATGCTGCAGAGGGTGGCCATCCTCTTTCAACCTTGATTCCCTCATCCCATCCCCAGTAAGGTAGCTCACCCCATCCCCTGTGGAGCCCCTGCATAAGGAAGATGAAGGCAGAATTACAGGTGATGAGGAGGGAGAATGATGCCACACTCCTCATGCCCCAGAATCCACTGAATCCCCATACTTGCTCACAGAAGCAGAGGGTATATTATGGCCCTAAGTGATTGCAGATAATTTGTGCAATTATGATACTGAATTTGGTGCATATTACTAGATGCTACACGAGTGATATCTAAGGTTGTAAACTAAAGTGCATCGCATTATCTTGCATTATTTGAGAAACAGCATGGGCTGTGCCAGAGCTTCTGTCACACAAGCCACTGTGCCACCCCATCAGAGGGCACAGGATGTGCTTCCATCAGCAGTACACCACATCAGCTAGCTAGTGTGGAAAGGGATGGGACCAAGGCCCTGCTTCCTTGAGTTTCTAGCACAGTTAGCCATGCTAGCCTCATACACAGTCCTTGTGCTCAGAAGAGCGCAGGGGCTTTGATTGTTCTTTATAGGGGCACAAAGATGGAAAGTGGCTCTTTCAACCCTTCTTCTACTTGTGCATGCATAGAGGATTCAGGCACAATCTGGTCCTAAGTAACTAATATGTTAAATATTTTTTTATAAAGTGCCTAAAAGCATTCAGGCATCTGCTAAGAAATTACTTACTATTCATTGTTTACAATTTGGTTCTGGGGCTTGTTATGTCCTAAACCAGCCTCATAATTTGAGAAATTTTCCTTCTGGCATAAGGTGTCTTTTTAGATGTATATATACGGTTCCTATGAGACATTCTATTCTTCTATTGACATATATTGACTGTCTCCTGGCACTCAGCAGGGCCGGCTCTACCTTTTTTGCCGCCCCAAGTGAAGCAAAGGAAAAAAAAAAAAGCTGCAGCCAAAGTGCCGCCGAAGAAGAAAAAGGAGCCGCCGAGAATCCGAGTGCCGCCCTGAGAACAGCTGGAGTGCCACCCCTTCAGACTTGCCGCCCCAGGCACCTGCTTCCTGAGCTGGTGCCTAGAGCCAGCCCTGGCGCTCAGGCTCACTACTTTGGAGCCAGTTTTGATTCCTTCTTCTCCTTTTCCTCAGACATCCAGACTGTGACCAACTCTTTGTGCCTCTTCATCCACAATTGATCACAAACTCTCCCTGTCAGAACTCTTCCTTTCTATCTAGATGACTAATGTACTTGTCCATGTCTCTGCTTTGACTAGATTTGCCTGCTCCCCTCGGGCTCGCCCATATCATTTCCCTCCAGGGTATTGAAACTACAGCAGCTAAAGTAATCTTGGTACCATTTCAGATCCCTCCACTGGCTCCTCGTGGCTCAGTGAATCAAGTTTAAAGTTCTCACATCCCCTTTATTCCACCACTGATTTCCACCCCACAACCCCTTTCACTTCCATCTCTGACTTCTGACTTCATAAGTTCTTCTCTGTTGCCCCTTCAGCAATGACCTCCTAAACCTACTGCACCAGACCCCTGATTTATTCTATAAAGCCATCAAATACCCCATCAAACACTACCCATCAATTTATAAGAGGGAAGAGACAGGAAAGAAAAAAAGAAAGGAAAGAAAATGCCACATCAACACCATCTCTCTAGTTTCCCTGTTGGCCTGGTCTTATCTGTATTAGGCAAACACTGAAGCATGTGCTGAAGTTTAAGCTCATGAATAGTCCAACTGAAGTCAACTCAAAAATCCCCAAACTCAATGGAACTACTTATGTGTTTACACTTGAGTACATGCTTAAGTGTCTGAAGGATTAGGGCCTTAGACTGTAGACTCTCCCGGGCAGCAGTGTCTTGTATTTGTGTCTTGTACAATACTGAGCACAAAATAACAAACAAACAGATAATAATAATCCTCCTCCTTCTCAGTATCAGCATCCTAGATATGGAGTGAATAATCATAATTTACTTATTTGACATTTTGCTCACTGGGAGAGCCACACTTTAGGCCAGATTCTCAGCTGGTGAAAATCAGCATAGCTTTACTGAGTTCAGTGGTGCTAAACTGATTTATACCAGTTGAGAGTCTGGCCCCTTGATAAATGCTCTGGGGAGACATCAGTCATACAGTCTTACTCCAACATACTTACAAGAATGCACATAGACCATACTACAGGACACTCAGTCTAAAATAGCAGACAGAAACAACAAGCAGTCTCAATTTCAGTTCATTTTATACTGATAAGACTTCTTAAGACAAAGGATGGAAAATTTTTGACTGATATCAGTAGGAGAAGTCAGCATGCTTGCAGGTAAAGCTCCAACAAAAGCTGCAGCCAATGATGCAATGGTATAAGTAATTCTAAGGCTCCACCCTTCAGTAAGATGCAGCAAGTGGCAAAGCAGACTCTTGAGTTTCATTTTTTGTTTAAAAAAATATCTAAAGAATGAAACCTATCAATTTGAATGTCTTCATAATAATACTTGACACTTCTCCAGTGCATTTTATGTAATTGGAAGTGTCTTTTGTATAATCAAAATGCCTTATAAACACTATTAAAATAAACTGCACAACCTCCCTAATGAAGTAGGTATTATAACCATTTTACAGATGGGCAAGTTGAGGTACAGAAAGGTTAAGGGCTTGATTTACAGAAATGTGTGCATGTAAGACTGTGCCTATTTTACCCATACTATTACTGTTCATCTATCAAGAAAGGGGAAGAGTATCCTCAGATACAGACTGGCTAACCTAAGGAGGCAGGTTTAAACTATGTTTGACAGGGGCAGGAGAAAAAAGCTCATAGGTAAGTCCAAAACATGGACACCTGGGTGAAGGGTTGGAATCTGGGAGGAATAAACAGGAAACACTAGAATACTAGTGAAAAATCAAAATTTCAATAAAAAGGAGTACTTGTGGCACCTTAGAGACTAACCAATTTATTTGAGCATAAGCTTTTGTGAGCTACAGCTCACTTCATCGGATGCATACTGTGGAAAATACAGAAGATGTTTTTATAACACAGACCATGAAAAAATGGGTGTTTATCACTACAAAAGGTTTTCTCTCCCCCCACCCCACTCTTGTGCTGGAAATGGCCCACCTTGATTATCATACACATTGTAAGGAGAGTGATCACTATAGATAAGCTATTACCAGCAGGAGAGTGAGGTGGGGGGAAAGAAAACCTTTTGTAGTGATAAACACCCATTTTTTCATGGTCTGTGTGTATAAAACATCTTCTGTATTTTCCACAGTATGCATCCGATGAAGTGAGCTGTAGCTCACAAAAGCTTATGCTCAAATAAATTGGTTAGTCTCTAAGGTGCCACAAGTACTCCTTTTCTTTTTGCGAATACAGACTAACACGGCTGCTACTCTGAAACCTGTCAAAATTTCAATGTACTTGGCATCACAAAAACTTGGTGAGATCATTCACATGACTGGAATATTGCTGTAGAAGGGTACAGCTTGTTTGGGAAGTATAAGCAGGGGGGAAAAGGAGGAGGTGTTGCCTTGTATGTCAAAGATGTACGCATTTGCACGGAGGTTGAGATAGAAACGGGAGGCAAACGTTTGAAAGTCTCTGGTTAAGGATAAAAGGGATAAAAACAAGGGTAATCTCATGGTAGCGGTCTACAATAGGCCACCTAACCAGGAAGAAAAGGAGCATGAGGCTTTTTTTAAACAACTAACAAAATCATCCAAAATACAGGGCCTTGATGATGACGCGGGACTTCAACTATCCAGACATCTGTTGGGAATATAAAACAACAGGACACAGATTATCCAATAAGTTCTTGGAATGCACTAGAGACAACTTTTTATTGCAGAAAGTGAAGAAAGTGACCAGGGGAGAGGCTATTCTAGGTCTGATTCTGACAAATAGGAAGGAACTAATTGCGAATTTGAAAGTGGAAGGCAGCTCGGGTGAAAGTGATCAGGAAATGACGAATTCATGATTCTAACAAATGGTAGGAAGGAAAACATCAGAATAAAGACAATGGACTGCAAGAAGGCAGACTTTAGCAAACTCAGAGAATTGGTAGGTAAGAGCCTCTGGGAAGCAAGTTTAAGAGAAAAAGGAGTTCAGGAGAGTTGGTAGTTTCTTAAAAAGACATTATTAAGGGCACAATAGCAAACCATCTCTACGCGTAGGAAATATAGGAAGTATGGTAAGAGACCACCCTGGCCTAACCAGGAGATCTTCAATGACCTGAAACTCAAAGAAGAGTCATACAAAAAGTGGAAACTAGGTCAAATTATGAAGCATGACTATGACAAAAACAACACAAACATATAGGTACTAAATTAGAAAGGCAGAGGCATACAATGAGATTAAACTAGCTAGGAATATAAAGGGTAACACGAAAACATTTTCAAAATGCATGAGAAGCAGGAAGAAGACCAAGGACAGGGAAGGCCCTTTACTTAATAAGGAGGGAAAGGAAGACAATAATAGAAAAAACAGCAATGGCTGAAGTGTTAAATGCCTTTGTTATTTCAGTTTTCACAAAAAAAGTTATCAGTGATTGGACAACTAACATAAACATTAGTGTAAATGGGGTAGGATCTGAGGCTCAGATAAGAAAAGAATCAGTTAAGAATTACTTAGAAAAGTTACATATCTTCAAGTTGGCAGGGCCTGATGAAATACACCCTAGAATATTTAAGGAACTGTCTGAAGAGATCTCTGAGTCATTAGCAATTATCTTTGAGAATAGAAAAGATACCTTAGGACTGAAAATGGGAAAATATAGTACCTATCTATAAAAAGGAGACTTAGGACAACCCAGGGACAGAGCCATCCCTTGAGTACGGCGAATCGGGGCGACCATCCCAGGCCCCGTGCTTCGATACAATCATGAAGAGGTGGGCGGGGAGGTGAAATGGGAGGCAGGCTGGTGGGCGAGCAGGGTGAGGAGGCGAATGGGGAGGCGATCAGCAGGCAGGCAGGTGGGCACATCTGCCACTGATCAGAGGTTTCACGGCGTCTGGAGGCACGGGGGGGAGGGGAGAGGAGCGAGGGCACAGCGCACTCGGGGGAGGGGGCGGAACTGGGTGGGGAAGAGGCATAGCGGGAAGTGGCGGGGTGGGGGTAGGGTAGGGCAGGAAGAGGCGGGGTGGGGGCAGGGCTTTGGGGAAAAGGGTGGAGTGGAGGCATGGACTGGACGGAGCCAGGGAGAGCACCCTCCAGCAGATTAGAAACTCCGTGCCTATGTCCAGGCCCAGCATGCCCCTAGGGACAGAGCTGCCCAGGGAATTATAGCCCAATCGTTTCAGCTTCAGCATGCAGAAAGATCAATCAATTTGTAAGCACCTAGAAGAAAATAAGGTGATAAGTAACAGTCAACATGGATTTTTCAAGAACAAATGATTGACAGGGCAACAAGCCTTATGGATGGGGAAAGCAGCAGACGTGATATGTCTCAACTTTAGTAAGGTTTTTGATACCGTCTCTCATGAACACGCTATAGAAATATAGCCTAGACAGCCCAACTATAAGGTGGGTGCACAACTGATTGGAAAACCATACTCAGAAAGTAGTTCTCAATGGTTCACAGGTGAGTTGGAAGGGCATATCAAGTGGGATCCTGAAGGGATCTGTCCTGGGTCCAGTTCTATTGAATATCTAATGATTTGGATAATGGCATAGAGAACACACCTGAAAATTTTATAGATGATACCTGATACCAAGCTGGGAAGGGTTGCAAGCACTTTTGAGGACAGGATTGGAATTCAAAAAGATCTTGACAAACTAGAGAAATGGTCTGAAATAAACAGGATGAAATTCAATAAGGACAAATGCAAAGTAATACACTTAGAAAAGAATAATCAATTGCCAAATACAAAATGGGAAATGACTGCCTAGGAAAGAATACTGTAGAAAAGGATTTGGGGGTAATAGATCACAAACTAAATATGAGTCAACAATGTTATACTGTTGCAAAAACAGTGACAATCATTCTGGGATGTATTAGCAGGAGTTTTGTAAGCAAGAGATGAGATGTAATTCTTCTACTCAGCCCTGATAAGGCCTCTACCGGAGTATTGTGTCCAGCTGTGGGCACCACACTTCAGGAAAGATGTGGACAAACTGGAGAAAATCCACAGGAGAACAACAAAAATGATTAAAGGTCTAGAAAATATGACCCTTGAGGAAAGATTTTTAAAAAGGGGGTTTTTAGTCTGGAGAAGAGAAGACTGGCGGGGGGACATGATAGTCTTCAAGTACGTAGAACAGGGGTTCTCGACCTTCATTGCACTGCAACCCCCTTCTGACAACAAAAATTACTACAGGACCCCAGGAGGGGGGACTGAAACCTGAGCTTGCCCAAACCCAGCCACCCCGGGTGGGGAGCAAAGCCCAAGCCCCACTGCCCCAAGCCAGGGGGCCAAAGCCAAAGCCCAAGGGCTTCAGCCCCAGGCAGGGGGCCTGCAACCTTAGCCCTGCCACCCAGGGCTGAAGCCCTTGGGCTTCGGCTTTGGCCATAGGCCCCAGCAAGTTTACACCAGCCCTGGAGACCCCCATTAAAATGGGGTCCTGACTCACTTTGGGGTCCCGACCCACAGTTTGAGAACCACTGCTTTAATGTTTTGAATCTCAGTGTCTGTTATTAAATAATTGTCTGACTGCCTATTTTGTGGCCTCCACATAATTTTGCACAATTGTGAAAGTTTAAATAGATAAAAGTAAAAAAAAAAGGGCATAACAATAAACATTGAACATTTTCTCTTGAAATTATAAACAAATTAAAATCTAATTCTGCTATGCCTACTCATAAGGGAGTAGATTTATTTATGCCCTGTCCCTTTAAGGATTGAAGTTCTGTTGTGACAGATTTATGTACCAATCTGCCTGAGGCATCAGGTGATCAGGTTGAGGCAGCAGGATTGTTAGAGGAGGAGATGAAGGAGCACACCAAGTGACTAAATTTTAAAGCTTTATTAATAAAATAACAGCAGTCAGTGCTGGGAATGCTTCCATGTCACTCGGAGGAAGAAAGAAAGCGTTAGTGCCCCAGCCCTAACCCACTTTCATACTCACACACGCATGACCTGAGGCTGGCCAAGCCTGGGTGTAACGTAAGAAGAAGAGGGGGAAGGGTAGACGAGAGTTTTGTCCTGTGCATAGGCCGTTTAGGGTCCACTGTTGATCTCTAACTTGCTTTGGCTCTTGAGAGGATTTTTAAGTCCTGGGTTCTCCTGGGGGCATTTCATTCTGGGACCTCTGTCCCCCCTGCTTTTTGTACCAGTCCAAATTGACTTTCTGCGGCTTCCTCAGCTTTCCCAAAACACACCAGCTTCAGGGATGCGAGACTGTTGTTTTTTTACTTGCTGGCCTTTGCTGTTTTACTAGTTGTTGCAGCCCCTGCAGTTCTGTTCAGCTGAATCCTCCTTTCTCACTGATGGTCGGGGTTGGAATTCCGTCTTTCTTGACAGGCAACCGAGAGTCGGTTGTGTGTCGTGGCCTCGGGCTGGAATCAGTGTCCTATCTTCAGACCTAGTTGGAGCATCGAGTTAACCCATTCCCTTCTCCCTTCCTCCCTCTATGGCCTCTCGTAACCTGCAACAGAACCTTTCACTCCACACTCACACCTTCAACCCTTCCCACAATATACTTTACTACATACACAATCACTAGCAACATACAATGCCTAACTGCTTACTCAGGGGTCCCCATGGGGGAGGCAGTTATATTGTGACACTGCTGAGGGGGGTCAAAGGGGATAGTTCAGGTTGTAGCAGCAAAGTTTAGTGTGCTCTAAAAGGACTGAGCTGCAACAGGGCTTGTGTAAGCAGTGTTGATTTGGTGGTGGGGTATACTAAGTTTAATGAAACTCCAGTTTTAAAACTACCCCTGGTCTGGGAGTGTAACTTTTTTTTTTTTAAACACACACACACACAAAGCCTAGCATAGTGGGGCCTCAGTGCTGACTGGGCCCTGTGGACACTTGTGTAATGCAAATATTAAGCAAATACCTAACTGCTTAAATAGGTGTAAAGAAATCTAATATGATTTAACATACACATCAAGAGACAGGAAGAAGGTGAAAAACTTGAATTAATTGGTGGGAGCTAATTTAACATACCCATCTTACAGTCTCCTTGCCAGTGGGTGGTTGTGCTTGTCATTGGAGCAGGAGTTAGACCCAGTAGCTGGAATGGGAGTTGGTAGCCAGAAATTAGAACCCAGGGTCAGAACCACAGTCAGAAGCCAGAGCCAGAAGTCTGGAACTGGAGCCAAGGGTCAGAAACTGGCATAAGGCAAGGCAGGTCCAAGGCAGGAGAAGGTCTAGAATGAGGCAGGAGCAAGAGCCATTGCAGCCATAGGCAAATGATTTGAGCTGCTGCTGGGATTGAGAACCAGTCTGCTGACTGGCAGGTAGCCCTACTATAGGTCAGCTGCACTTGTTAGGTTGCCTGGAGACTGGCTCTGCTGCAATCCCTGATTCCTGACAGTACCCCTCCATTGAGAGCGCCTCCCACGGGCTTTGGGGCACTTCTAATGGAACTCTCACAATAAAGCGGTGGTGTGTTGGAGCGGTCTGGACATGGGTTCTCAGTGTAGGGCTTTAAAAAAGTGAGATGTAGAAGTTAGGGTGGATCTTCAAGGACTAGGGCAGCTATAACCTGAAGGCCACTGGATTCACCTGTTCTATAATCTTGAAGAGGCCCAGGTATGGGCAGTCTAGGTTGGCAGATGGATGATTTGATTTAAGGTTCTAGACAAAGAGCCAAATCTTCTCCCCTATGATATGATTGTGGGCAGCCTGATGATCTTGGTCCACATGATGGTTATAGGCTTCTTTGGCAGACTGCAAGTATTCTTTGAACTCCTGGTGCACCCAGCAGAGGTGGGTACTCTGGACAGGGGAATACATGGGCAAGTCTGGGTGGAAGTGAGAGTGAAAGCCGTAATTTGCAAAGAATGGGCTATGTTGGGTCCAGGCGTGGATAGCATTGTTAATGTGAATTCATTGTAGCACAACAAGGGAAGTCAGTTGTCCTGGTGGTAACTCAAAAAGCAGTGAAGATACTGCTCCAAGATTTGACTGGCCTTCTCTGTTTGTCCCTTAGTCTACCAGTGATATGTGGTCAAGATGAGGGACTCAATGACAAAGAGTCTGAGAAATTTCTCAAAAAGAAAAGGAGTACTTGTGGCACCTTAGAGACTAACAAATTTATTTGAGCATGAGCTTTCATGAGCTACAGCTCACTTCCAGTATTGGGACATGAACTGGGGACCCTGGTCTGACAATACCTGTTGGTAACCTATGGTAGTGGGAGACATTTTTCAGGAACAGCTGAGCCATCTCTTGGTGTGTTAGAAACAGTACAGCATGGGATGAAGTGCACTATCTTGGTTAGGAGGTCAACAACAACCAGGATTACAGGGTATCTTTGGGACTGTTCTACGACAAAATCTATTGATATAGTAGACCAAGGCTTCAGCAGCCTGGGCAGATGCTGGAAGAGACCTAGGGGGGTTGATTGTGGGTTCTTGGTATGGGCTTAGAGCTCATCTGACCTTATATAATCCTTGATGTAAACTCATAGGCCTGGCCACCAGAAGCTTCTCAAGATCAAATTCAACAAGTGGCAAATTGTGGCATAGTTTCAATACTTGAAACCTAGGTTGTCCCTCCAGAACATAAATACAAACCTTTCAGTAAAGAAGGTCATTCTCTAGTTGGAACTCTGAGTTGGGTCAAATATCTGCATTGTTCAGGATCTAGTGGATCTGAGTTGAGAATGGGTCAGCCAGGAACAGACAGAGGATATCAGACCATTGACAAAGTTGGATTCCTGGAGCAGGGTGGCAGAAGGGTCTTCACCAGTGTAGCAGAAAGAGAGAGCCTGAGACATGAGGCCTGGTATAAGAGGCCTGGTATGAAGCCTGAGGCCTGAACTAAAGTAGTAGTCAAGGCCTGCTAATATAAAGCAAAGTTAGGAAAAGTCAGGGTGTGAGCAGAAGTCAGGCTCTGCCTGCATGCAAGTTCACAGAACCTGGCAAGAACAGGGCTGGTACTGCAAAAACACACATTCCTGAGATGTACTAGGCACAGGACAGTCACACAAACACATTCCAGGAGGGTGGTACCAGATACCAAGTATGGTACAAGCACATGCCCGGAGATGATACAAGGACACACTGACCCCTCTTAAAGATAAGGTCAAATGACAGCATGGTGGCTAGAGATGTTTTGATCAAACCAACACATACAAGGTAAAGGATGGTAACTAACCATGTCAGAGGGGCAATGCGTAACTTGTTTTTATTGGTATATAAAAAGCGGTTTCAGGGGGAGTGTCAGGCGTTAGAGCTGCTCCAAAAAACCTACACTCTGAACTTAATTCTCCTTTCACTTACTTTTTTTTTTATACCAATGTAATTCAATTGACTTCAATGGAGTTACTGCTGATTTACACCAGGGGAAATGAGAGTCGAATCATGATCTCTTAGCCTTCTATACACAGGGACAAATTGTGGCCAATCACTGCATAAGGAGTGGGAGAGCACAAAAAAACAGCCAGCCACAACTGCTCTCTCTACATTCTCCTGAGGGAATATGTCTTTCATCTCCCCAATAGTTAAGACTGGTAGAATGAAGAGAGTGACTATTTCAATTTTGTTTGTTGGGTAATCTAAAAATGAATCCTTATTGAATATTAAGAAAAGCAGAATTACAACCATAATACCTAAAATATGCACAGCTACATTATAAGCATGGAAGACACCTATGAAATATCACTGTGATCCATCAGAATATGAAAACCACTTCATTAGGTAGAAATTATCTAAAAATGTGATCCGAAGAGATATTCAGTGGGATTGTCTTGCTCCTTCAAATTCTTTGTCAAAATCCAACCATTCTCTCAAGCCTTCCAAACACTCATCTCTTCTTCAGCTCTATGTAAAATCTTGTATTCTACCAACAGAAGTTGGTCCAATAAAAGATATTACCTCTCCCACCTTGAATCTCTAATATCCTGGGACCAACACAGCTACAACAATACTGCAAATATTAAAGATTATGTCTTTATTCCAGGGGTTCTAGGACTTCATTGCACCGCGACCTCCTTCTGACAACAAAAATTAGTACACAACCCCCAGAAGGAGGGATCGAAGCCTGAGCCTGCCTGAGTCCTGCCGGGGTTGGGGGGGCTAAACCCTGAGTCCCATCACCCCAGGTGCGGGTTTTAAAGTCAAAATCCAAGAGCTTTAGCTGCAGGCAAAGGATCTGTAACCTGTAACCTGAGCCCTGCCACTCAGGGCTGAAGCTTCATCCCTGGGCGGTGCAGCTCGGGCTTCAGCTTTGGCTCTGGGCAGTGGGGCTTGGGCTTTGGCCCCGGGACCCAGCAAGTCTAAGCCAGCCCATTAAAACTGGGTCATGACTCACTTTGGGGTCCCAACCCATAGTTTGAGAACCGCTGATGTAGAAGTTTGGTATAAAAAGGAGGGTGATTAATTGTTCTCCCTAGCCAGTGAGGACAAGGCAAGAAGAAATGGTCTTAAATTGCAACAAGGGAAATTTAGTCTAGACATTAGGAAAAACTTCCTAATTATCAGGGTAGTTAAGCACTGTAACAAATTACCAAGGGAGATTGTGGAATGTCCATCATTGGATAAAAAGAAAAGGAGTACTTGTGGCACCTTAGAGACTAACCAATTTATTTGAGCATAAGCTTTCGTGAGCTACAGCTCACTTCATCGAAAGCTTATGCTCAAATAAATTGGTTAGTCTCTAAGGTGTCACAAGTACTCCTTTTCTTTTTGCAAATACAGACTAACACCGCTGTTACTCTGAAACCCATCATTGGACAGAACAGGTTCGACAAACACTTGTCAAGGATGGTCTATCATACTTAGCCCTGATGCAGTGCAGAGGACTAGACTAGATGACCTATTGTGGTCCCTTCCAGTCCTACATTTCTATGAGTCCATGCAAAGGTGAGATATTTACACATGAAAACTACCAGCTATAAGTTTGTGCAAATACCCAATTTGCACATGCCATTGTAATAACTGCACAAACATTTCTAAAAATCTGTGCGTATTTCTCATCTCAGAGCGTGGTAACTTCTGCAGGATCAGACAGCATGTTGCTGATGGAGTCTGGAATAGAACCCAGGTATGATGATTCTCATGGTTTATCTTCACTGCAAAGCAAAGGCATGATTAGCGCATGGGTAGGCACATCTCTGCTAGTGTTAATCTAGCTAGCACAGGTAACAATAGTAATGAAGAACAATAGTAATAATGCAAGCCATCCAGGGACCCTGAGTACATACTCAGATTGTCACCCTGCCCTGAAGCTTCTCTTGCCACATCTCCACTACTATTGTTACCTGTGCTACCTAGATTAAAGCTAACATAGGTATACCTACCCACCTTCAATTTGCAGTGAAGACATACCCTTTGTCTGCTGTTCTATAAGGCAATGTTTTCTAAAGTGAATGTAGGAAATAGCTCAGCAGCAGGTGAAATGCTACTGAAAGCTGCAGCTGCATTGACATAAAAAGCATTTGTTTGTTGCATAACCCAAATGTGCCAAGATTCATCATAGGTTGTGACAATTTATATCTAATTAAAAAGCAGTGTTTTTAAAGCCCATTTCGTATGTGAGCTTCTAGTTTTTTCTCCAGCCATATGTTTTTTATCATTCCAGTTAGCAGGGGACTAAGGAAGAGCCTTTTTCGGAGGAATCAAGGAGAGGAAGCACCAGAGGAGGACTGACAGTATAGAGAGCATGCCCAGTTTTTATTTTTGGACACAGGAGTATTCCCATTTCTTGGCAGCTGGGATCACTTGCATAGACTGAAAAATTTAAATGATGTATATGCCAATCTCCAAGTTTTCTACAACTTGTTTTGATGTGGTTACTTCCAAAAAAGTCATACCTGGATCCCTAATAAAGCTTGACCACTCCAAATCAGATCTGCTCCAGCACTTTAAGTCAAGCGCACAGGATTTGGTGAGAAGCAAACATTTTCCATTTGGATTCCTTTTCTCTGTCAATACAGTGTCCTTTCCGCCACCAAACTTGCATTCTCTTGAAGGCACAAGACAACATCCACAATCACATATGCCCTCACTACTGAATGACCACCTAAAAATCTTGCCTGCAGCCCTCATACAAATGTAATTAAAAATCACTAGTGTACATGTGGCGATCTAAGACTAGCTTGTCTAACATAAGTTGAAAATGTTATAGAAGGATGATAATTCAAGTCTGCACCTGAAAGAAAATATGTGAAACCAATTATTCCACCTGGAAAATCAAAAAAGCCTGACAGGAGGGGACCAATCAACATGTGATTAGTCTTTAATCTAACAAGGATATCTTAAGTGTAGTTGTATGCAAAAAGGTTATGTATATCTGCCAAGCACCTATCCAAGTTCAAAGGATTTCTTTGAAGTACTACATGTTAATTGGAAGGAAGTTGGAATGCTTTCTATCAAGCTTCTATAATAAGCTTCATTAAGTACTGGGTAAAATGGTAACTTCTATGTAAAAAGGAGACAAAATAAGATAACTGTAAGGTGTTGTAACTGAAAATTATGATTATCTATATACCAAGGCACCTTCTGTTTGAAATGGCTATATGCCATGTTCACATGAATATCAAATGGACAGAAACAACATAAATGAGAGAGCACAAGCCAAGAAACGGAAACAAAAGCTGGAGATGCAAGTAAAGGCCAAAGTCCTGCAAAGATTTATGCATGTGTTAATTTTAAGCAGATGAGCAGTCCCACTGATTTCACTGGGTCTGCTCATGTACTCAAAATTAAGCACATGTATAGGTGTTTGCAAGAGCAGGGCATAAAGGAGGTTGTCAGTTTGGAAGCTGGACAAATGAACCCTCAAATGTAAATCAAACAGCTATTCAATTCAAATGGCTATAACTACAAGAATTAGTCTATTGAGCAAGACCTTAGATTAGATATGAATTATTCTACTGGCATTTCATTTACTTCGATTTTCTCTCTATTTTCTGTTTTCTAAATTAAATAAATCTTGCTTGATTTAAGATAATTTGCCTTTACTGACTATTACTTTGGGATAAGCATTGCAAAGCCATCCTTGGAGAGAAGGAAAACAAAACTCAAGAGGAACCTGAGTGAAAACAGATACTCAACTGGGACACTCAGTCAAAGTTATGGGCATGGATGGCTCAACCCCAAGAAATCCTCCCAGGATGCTAGCTACAGTCAGATGAGACACAAGCTAAAAACTAAGAGGGTGGCCAGGCCCTTAGGTCCAAAAGTGATCCTATACAACTACTGTATAATATATTATGCTCATCTTTTTCCTTCCTTCCCCAATATCCAACATTGCTGCCACCACAAAGACTGGTATATGCAATGCCAGTTTTTATCAAACACATAGCAAAGTTATTCCATATTTCATTCCTGTGCAACTCGGAAAGAACTTCCTAACTGCAACATTACACAGCAGTGAGAATTACTTATTAAGTGCCATCAGACTGCACAACACAGAGGAAGATGTGATTCCTGCCCCAAGGAGTTTACATTGTAAATTATGCTCAGACACATAATGCACTGGAAGAATGTTTTCTAAATGAATGAGGGTAGGGAGAGGAAGCACTGTGGGGGGAGGTACCTGTAGGGAGAGGGTATGTACAAAGGCATTCATGTGGAGGCATGTTTATGGGGTGGGGAGCACAGAAAAAAGGTAACACAGGAATCAACAGCTCTATGTGAAAGTACCTTGGGTGTCCTTGGGTGTTAAAGATTTTGCCAAGCTTCATGTGCTTCTTTTACTGTTTAAAAATATTAAATACATTTTCTGAGCCGTTCTTGTGTTTACACATAATACAGCAACAGGGCCCATAACTAGTACACAGAACTGGCTGATATACCTCTTTTTTGTAGGGATAATATGAGGAGATTCTGGGCACCATGGATGTAGTGTGCATGATTTTATTTCTACTTTATATTGTTCTTGTGTCTGGAAACATAGGCGCCAACTTTCTCAGTTCCTGGGGGGTGCTTGACCCCACCCCCACCCCAGACCCCACCCCCACTCCATCCCTTCCTCCAAATCCCCACCCCGCGTCTTCCTGCCAGGGGCGGCTCTACCAATTTTGCTGGCCCAAGCAGCCGCCGCCAAATTGCCGCCGAACTGCTGTTGCGCCTGGAAGAGCGGCGGAGCTGCCACCGAATTGCTGCCGCAGGACACGGGCTGCCGCCCCGTTCTGAATGCTGCCCCAAGCACCTGCTTGGAAAGCCGGTGCCTGGAGCCAGCCCTGCTTCCTGCCCTCGCCCCACCTCTTCCTGCCCCTGCTCCTCCCCTTCCCCTACAGCACCTCTTGCATGCCACTGAACAGCTGATTGCGGCTCGCAGGAGGCACTGGGGGGAAGGGAGGGACGCTGACCTGTGGGGCTGGCAATGGGTGCAGAGCACCCACTATTTTTTTTCCTGTGGGTGCTCCAGCACCAAAGCACCCATAGAATCAGCACCCATGTCTGGAAATCAGCAACTTAAGTTTTAAAAATAAGAAAGGGACACAGAGGGAAGAGAAGAAGAAGAGGGAAGAGAAGAAGACAGGAGAAAATCAAAGACTTCCCAGTTGAAATCTCAGAGGAGCCCCTACTTGTAACACCAACATACCCTGGTCATCGATCGAACTTGGGACCTCTGGAGCTAAATGCATGAACCTCTACTGCATGAGCTAAAAGCCATATGCCTCTTAGCTAAGGCTGTAGAGCAAGCTCATTAAGCTCTCTCTAAGTGGTCTCGGTGCCACCAGATGGGACAGAACACCACACCCAGGAGATGTCTAGGTTACACTTGTTCTAATCACTGGCATTTTTCTGAACACCAGTAACATGTGAAAGCTGAATGCTGTTTTCCTCCCATTTTCTCATGTCACATTTTACTGTTTTCTGAGAAATGGGCAGTAAAAGCATCTCTGTGACATTGTTCCCGCAACCCCACAAAATCTTTAGCCGATTAACGTCTGTGGCCTCACATCTCTGTCGTAGCCTCTAATCTATGCAAAGTGAACTGTTTTGGATTTACCTGGAACATCATTGCCCACCCTGTAATTTGTAACTGTTGAATGAAGTGACAGACACTCTTAATCACACTGTAGGTTGAAGATATGCCGTAAACTGTTTTGCAATAAAGCAGCGAGCAGCCCAACTGGAGAAGATGTGTGCTAAATTTCTTCAAGGGGATTCCTCTCTCTAGACCATTGGGTGGCAGCAGATCTTCTCCATTGCCATGGCTAAAGCCTCAGAGCTGCAATAGTTTCTCCTGCCAGTGTGCTCCTCCTCTGTCAGGGAAACGGCTTGTGGGTGCTCCTGGTTGCAGACTTAGATGCATCAGCTTCACTCTTTCTCTTTTTCTTGTCTGTTTCTCCAATCTCTCCTTGTGAAGCAGACTTCATGGTGCACGGTGGGAGGGGGAGTAGGCCACTTTTATGAGGTCCCAACTTTATATGTTCCAAGTCACCCTGCCCCCCTTTCTGAAACAGGGCTCACTGATTCCCCTGAGTCCTGGGTCTCCATGGCAATGGAGGAGGGGGCAGAATTCTGTTCTGTTCAGGTCCTTATACTGTCTCCATTGCCGTGGTATCTGAGCATTTCATTTACGACAATAACAATGTTCCACCCAGTGCATAGACATTTTCGTTTAGATTAAAATGTATGTGAACATTTTTTCATTAAGATGTTCTTTGGTTCCCATCTATGCATAAAGCCATTTTACATACTGCAGGCACTTTCCAAACTCTTGCTTTACCAGCAAAAAAACCAAAAAACAAAAAATTCCCACTGACCAAATGAAACCACATAACAGAGTAAAAAACAAAGCAAACAAGGAATGCTGAAGCAATCACTACCCTTCATACATTTGTTATACTGTTTGACATACACAATAAATTATAACAGTTACCAAATTACCATTCAAGTTCAAATGATGTACACACATCTATAATCTTAGTTAGCTGCTTGCTGGCATACTTCAGGAATGCCACTGCGTCCTCCAGTGTAATTCTATATCAATGACTTTTCCAAATAAATCTAGTGGCTGGTTTATATTAATGAACTGTCACAGTTCCCATTGTTTTCCCATGGCCTTGCAGCTGCATTCTTTCACAGGTGCTTGGCAAATTAAAATGATACTGGTTTGGGGTTTCAGCCTGATATAAAACCACTCCTTCAGCAGATTGTTAGGAAGTTATTCATGCAAGAAACATATCTTTACTTTAGACATTTTGCCTTCTTCCTTAGCCACTTCTTGACTGAACCCTTGCATGTCTGATTTCCTTGCTGATGAGGTAAAGAGAGAGAGAGATTGCATCTTGTTTTTACTTGGAGGGGGGGGACTGTTAAACCATAATAAGCACTAGAAGAATGTAAGGCTTAAGTCTGCTCTCAATCACATCAGTGTAAATCAAGAGAAGCTCAACTGACGTCAAGCCAGATCCTTAGCTGGTGTAAACTGGCATAGTTCTATTGATTTCTGTGGAGATTGATTTAGTTTATACCAGCTAAGGATATGGCACAACTTAATATAAAACAAGAACACAATCAGACCTGTAACATTTTAATGTCTACGAAAATCAAATCTAATATCAATAATAGCTGTATTTCTATCATATAATTCAGCCAAAGATCTCAAAGTGTTTTAAAATATTACTTAATTAACCCTTACGGTACCCTTTGTTCCTGATTCTGAGAGACACTGAACACTTACAACTCTTACTAAAGTCACTGAGGGTTGTTGATGCTCAACATTTCTCAGGCTCAATTCCTCAATTAGGTACACATTTTAAAGATGACTAAAAAGAGGGGCAGAGATTAAAGCCTAAATTGTCAGATTTGGACAGGGCTTAAATTGCCTCCATTTTTGGGTGCACAACTTGGGATCCAGTTCACCATTATCTTGCACCTTGTGTAGTCACTTGAACTACTCTGAGTTCATAGCTTTTTATGCCCTCTTTATGCTCACTTTGCATTAGTGTGCCTGGCTACACAAGGCACAGGGAATGGTGAATTTGGCCCTGGTAAATTTGGCCTTATTTTCAGAGGCTCAGAGGTGCACTTCCAGCCCCCATTGACTTCAGTCGGCCAACAAGGCCATGATGCTGAGCACCGCAAACTCTAACTGAAGCACTGGGTACCCAAAATTTGGGCACCCAAACTGGGCACCCAAAATCACTGGCCACTTTTTTAAAAAAATCAGCCCTCAGTAATTTGCTGAAGGCTCTGAGTAAATAGCAGAGTCTTGGCACCTGGTCTTCTGCTCTAGTCCTGCCATTTTAAATCAGTTACTGACTACTCAATGCCCCTATCCCAGTACAAAATGCATGGAAAGGAGAACTTAGATAACAAGATTTGGACCAGATTATCAGATGGTGTAAATGGATTTACACCAGCCGAAGATCTGGCTGTGATGGGTTTGGTCACAGAAACCCCTTTAGGACTGTCACCTGATGTGCTGAGATTACCTCTGAGCCCATTTTCCCTGCCAAAGCTTGAGACTCCAGAACTCTGCCTTGTTGAGCCAGACACACTAGCCTGCTGCAACACGGACCCAGGTCTGGTCCACGCCCCCAAAGCTGCAGACTTTAACCAAAAACTGCTCAGCAGTCACCTATCTCCAGCACCCAGACACCAGTTCCCAATGGGATGCAAACCCAAATAAATCTGTTTTACTCTGTATAAAGGTTATACAGGGTAAACTCATAAATTGCTCACCCTCTATAACACTGATAGAGAGATATGCACAGCTGTTTGCTCCCCCAGGTATTAATTACTTACTTTGGGTTCATTAATAAACCAAAGTAATTTTATTAAGTATAAAGAGTAGGATTTAAATGGTTTGAAGTAATAACAGACAGAACAAAGTAAGTCACCAAGCAAAATAAAGTAAAAACATGCAAGTCTAAGCCTAATACATTAAGAAACTGGTTACAGGTAAAATCTCACCCTCAGAGATGTTCCAATAAGCTTCTTTCACAGACTAGACTCCTTCCTAGTCTGGGCCCAATCCTTTCCCCTGGTACAGTACTTGTTAGTTCCAACAGACATCTCTGGTGGAAAGCAGGGGTGTTCTCATGACTGGCATCCCCTTTGTTCTGTTCCACCCCCTTTTATAGCTTTAGCACAAGGCGGGAAGCTTTTGTCTCTCTGGGTCCCCAACCCTCCTTCTAAATGGAAAAGTACCAGGTTTAAGATGTATTTCAGTATCAGGTGGCATGATCACATGTCCTGTGAGATCCCTGCCTACATTCTTCCTGGGCTGGCCCACACGTACACAGGAAGGTTTGTAAGTAAACAGAGCCATTTACAACCAATTGTCTTAGTCAATGAGAGCCATCAAGATTATAAACCACCATTAATGGCCCACACTTTTCATAATTACAATAAGACCTCAGAGTTATACTTCATATTTCTAGCTTTAGATACAAGAATGATACATACATACAAATAGGAGGAATATATTCAGCAGGTTATAACCTTTGTTATAATACCTTACAAGAGATCTTTTGCATAAAGCATATTCCAGTTACATCATATTCACACTCATAAGCATATTTCCATAAAACATATGGAGTGCAACCTTACATTGGCTTCTGTGTGTTTTATACTTCTGAGGATGTCCTCATTCTCCCCTGGGTGAGGAAGGTCTCGTAGAGGTGCACAAGAGGCAGTGGGCATGGTCTGTTGAATTTCAGGAAAAGAGCACCAACCTCCTTGAAACCAGACCAAGCAGATGTATCACATGTCTATCCATGGTTTACCCTATTACCCAAAGAATCGAGGTGAAGACCTTGTATTAAATATTCGCAGTGAGGTTAAACAGTTGTTGAAGTCATCCAATACAACATCTCAGCTTTTATTTATTTACTTGTGGCTAAGTATTAACAATAACAGTAAGAGAATTTAATATGCAAGAACCTATTCATTTAAGTTAGCCAGATGCATTTCTGGTTTGTGTTTCCTCCCTCCAGTGACTTTTTGTAATATTCCATTTCCTTTCATCACCTTAAGCACTGTCTCTAGCTTCACAGAGGACACAATCAGAGTATTTTTGCCCTGACCAACAAGGCTCTATAGTTCATCCATTGGGGAATTGGGAAAGAATATATTAGCATTATTCCTGTTACTCCATCTAAACTTTTGTAAATTATATTTATTTATCTTTAATGTATACTAGGCAGCAAGAAAACTATGCACTAAAAATGACCTACACATTTTAATCAATATGTTGTGAGTTTTCATTTTTCAGATCCACTAGGACAATGTAGTGTAAATGGAGCTCTTGCATCAGATTCTCTCTTACTCCTTTCATGCATTATGTACAGTCAAGATGTTTGGGCATGGAGGGGGCATGAAATCACCTTTGCATCTCCCCAGTTCTATTCCCAGCCAACAGCACAACTGACTGCTACTCTAATGTTGCTCTACTGACTGTTAAACTGGAAAAGAACAGCCAGAGAGCAGTGCACTTGGTCCACCATCTGTTCCAACCTCTGCCTGCCCCAGTGTAGAATCTTATATTTCACTTTATGCCTTTTATGTCGGGAGAATTTTGCTGCAACCATTTCTATTCCCTTTGAGGACCTGGTGTACAGGGCTTCATCAGGAGATAGAATTAGAGCCACTGATGGGAGAGCAACATATCAAATTCAAGGTTGAATTAGTTCCTTCCCCTTCATCCCAAAACCTCTTAGAATTTTATTTTACACATATAAATGCTTGGAAAGCTTAACAAATATGATTCTGCCTTTTCTTTATCAACCCCTCTCAAGTCTTAAACTGAGATGGGTGGCCAAAAAAACTAAAGAACTGTGGTTGGCAGTGAAATGGTCGAGTCTAAAGTAACCCTCCCCAAATGGCAAAAAATGAGCACAGTACTGACAAGCCCCATCCATGAACTATTTCCCATTAAGCTTCCTGTTCTGTTCAGATCGCAATGATATGAGTGATACTGGCTTCTAAGTAACATACTATTTTTGTAAGTCACGAAGGTTCAACTCTTTTAGACATTCAGTTGGGCCTAGGCTCAGGGCCCTTGATTCACCTTTCCCCATCCCCCAGCTGTTGGGTTTGGTCCCACAAAGGCTTGAGTGGGTGAGGGAGCTTAAGCCAACCAGTAGTATGTCAACCAGCTTAATGAAGCTGCAGGGTGTGTGTGTGGCGGGGGGGAAGTGAATGAACATTTATTTTGTGGAATGGGATCCTAGCCCTGCCAGTTGCCTCCTGATTCACGAGAGGGTTCTGATGATCACCCAAGAGCTTTCAGCCAGCATAAGGAACCTCGCTCTACACACCAGACAGAACTGGTGCATGAGCAATAAGCAATGCCTTAGCAATTTTCATCCAATGCCTGGTGGTTCTAATGATTAGGGGACAAACCTACAGCTGCAGAGGGCAATATTGTCATGACGAGAATTGGACATGGCAGGTCAACACTTAGAAAAGACTGACTTTTAGGTTGCAGAATGAAAGAAAGCCCCGTAAATAAAGATCTCAGAGGGGAATGGCAGGTGCTGAAGAAGAGCGTCTCAGAATCTACATGCAGTAGCACTGGGTGTGGGGAAAGGGGAGATTGGCATTTCTTGAGACATGCACCACCAACAAGAAACCCGTATAATTAGTATGGGGATTGTTATCTGTGCTAGATCCAAAGAACAGCAGTAAGGCAATCAGCTATGTGTGCGTTAGCCGAAGGAAGAAGGGTGCCCATATGGAGACACCTGCTCTAAAAGCTCACTTGAAAAAGAACCATGCAATAGAATGACAGAAACATCTGTGTAGTGTGAAAAGAAAAGGAGTACTTGTGGCACCTTAGAGACTAACCAATTTATTTGAGCATAAGCTTTCGTGAGCTACACGAAAGCTTATGCTCAAATAAATTGGTTAGTCTCTAAGGTGCCACAAGTACTCCTTTTCTTTTTGCGAATACAGACTAACACGGCTGTTACTCTGAAACCTGTGTAGTGTGAGTCAGACACAGGCCACCAGCAACAGCATCATAGCAGAGATACAGAGACAGGTGAAAAACAGAATGGGCTGGAAGTTTTTCCAGGGACAACTTCCAAATCAGTGCCCACCATGATGAGTTGCAATACCTCTGTCATCCTTCATATGCTGCAATATTCCCAGCGGAGGAATTCAGATATAGATGTCTCTGCAGAATTGCACCCTGCATATTAAAAATCTTGTAATAAAAGTTAAGTAAGGTGCTTGGCCAGTAATTAGTTATGCAGTGTTGTTGTAGCTGTGTTGGTCCCAAGATATTAGAGTGACAACATGGGTGAGGTAATATCTTTTCATTGGACCAACTTCTGTTGGTGAGAGAGACCAGTTTTCTAGCCACACACAGCTCTTCTTTAGGTTGAGGAGACATATTCAGAATGTCACAGCTAATACAGCCAGAGGTGATCCCGGCAATTACAGACGGGTAAGTCTAAAGTCAGTATCGGGCAAATTAGTTGAAACCATAGTAAAGAATAAAATTGTCAGACACAGAAGAACATAAATTGTTGGGCAAAAGTCAACATGGTTTCTGTAAAGGGAAATCATGTCTTACTAATCTATTAGAGTTCTTTGAAGGGGTCAGCAAACATGTGGACAAGGGGGATCCAGTGGACATAGTGTACTTAGATTTCCAGAAAGCCTTTGATAAGGTCCCTCACCAAAGGCTCTTACGTAAATTAAGTTGTCATGGGATAAGAGGGAAGATCCTTTTATGGATCGAGAACTGGTTAAAAGACAGGGAACAAAGGGTAGGAATAAATGGTAAATTTTCAGAATGGAGAGGGGTAACTAGTGTTCCCCAAGGGTCAGTCCTAGGACCAATCCTATTTAAATCATTCATAAATGATCTGGAAAAGGGGGTAAACAGTGAGGTGGCAAAGTTTGCAGATGATACTAAACTGCTCAAGACAGTTAAGACCAAAGCAGATTGTGAAGAACTTCAAAAAAGATCTCACAAAACTAAACGATTGGGCAACAAAATGGCAAAATAAAATTTAATGTGGATAAATGTAAAGTAATGCACATTGGAAAAAATAACCCCAACTATACATGCAATATGATGGGGGGCTAATTTAGCTACAACTATTCAGGAAAGAGATCTCGGAGTCATCATGGATAGTTCTCTGAAGATGTCCACACAGTGTGCAGCGGCAGTCAAAAAAGCAAACAGGACGTTAGGAATCATTAAAAAAGGGAAAGAGAATAAGACAGAGAATATCTTATTGCCCTTATATAAATCCATGGTGTGACGGGTCGGATCACAGAAACCCCCTTGGGGCTGCCACCTGATGTGCCAAGACTACTTCTGCCCCTGCTTTCCCTACCAGCTTGGGACTCCAGCACCCTGTCTTGTTGAGTCAGACAAGCTAGTCTTCTCCAACACAGACCCAGGGTCTGAACCACGTGCCCCAAAGCTGCAGACTTAACTGAAAGCAACTTAAGACACTCTTTAACACTCAGATGCCTAACTCCCAATGGGGACCTGTCATAAATATAAAGGGAAGGGTGAACACCTTTAAAATCCTTCCTGGCCAGAGGAAAAATTCTTTCACCTGTAAAGGGTTAAGAAGCTAGGATAACCTGACCAAAATGACCTATGAGGAGACAAGATACTTTAAAAAGCTGGAGGGAGGGAGAGACAAAGAGTCTGTCTGTGTGACGCTTTTGCCGGGGACAGAACAGGAATGGAGTCTTAGAACTTAGTAAGTAATCTAGCTAGATAGGCGTTAGATTATGATTTCTTTAAATGGCTGAGAAATTAAGCTGTGCTGAATAGAATGGATATTCCTGTCTGTGTGTCTTTTTTTAACTTAAGGTTTTGCCTAGAGGGATTCTCTATGTTTTGAATCTAATTACCCTGTAAGGTATTTACCATCCTGATTTTACAGAGGTGATTCTTTTTATTGTTACTTCTTTTTTACTGTTTCTTCTATTAAAATTCTTCTTGTAAAACCTGAATGCTTTTTTCATTGTTCTTAAGATCCAAGGGTTTGAGTCTGTAGTCACCTATGCAAATTGGTGAGGATTTTTACCAAACCTTCCCCAGGAAGTGGGGTGCAAGGGTTGGGAGGATTTTGGGGGGAAAGATGTTTCCAAACAACGCTTTCTGAATAAAATAAACCCAGATAAACGTTAGGTGGTGGCAGTGGAAGTCCAAGGGCAAAGGGTAAAATAGTTTGTACCTTGGGGAAGTTTTACCCTAAGCTGGTAAAAGTAAGTTTAGGAGGTTTTCATGCAGGTCCCCACATCTGTACCCTAAAGTTCAGAGTGGGGAAGGAACCTTGACAGGTCCAAACCCAAAATAAATCTGTTTTACCTTGTACAAAGCTTATACAGGGTAAACTCATAAACTGATCACCCTCTATAACACTGATAGAGAGATAAGCACAGCTGTTTGCCCTCCCTCCCCCCTGGTATTAATACATACTCTGGGTTAATTAATAAGTAAAAAGTGATTTTATTAAATACAGAAAGTAGGATTAAAGTGGTTCCAAGTAGTAACAGACAGAACAAAGTGAATTACCAAGCAAAATAAAATAGAACATGCTAATCTATGTCTAAGAAAACTAAATATAGATAACACCTCATCCTTAGAGGAATTCCAGTAAGCTTCCTTTTACAGACTAGTCTCCATCTAGTCTGGGTCCAGCAATCACTCATACCCCCTGTAGTTACTGTCCTTTGTTCCAGTTTCTTTCAGGTATCCTTGGGCTGGAGAGGCTTTCTCTTTAGCCAGCTGAAGATCAAATGGAGGGGTCTCCCCTGGGCTTAAATAGACTTTCTCTTGTGGGTGGAGACCCCCTCCTCTCTCCTATGCAAATTCCAGCTCCAAGATGGAGTTTTGCAGTCACATGGACAAGTCACATGTCCATGCATGACTCAGTTTTTACAGGCAACAGCCTGCTTACCTGCTACCTTGAACATCCTCATGTAGACTTCTTATGTGGATTGGAGCCTTCCAAGATCCATTGTCCCTTAAGTGCTTCTTGATTGGGCACTTAATTTGTACATTTCTTTCTCAAGAAGCTGACCAAATGCTTTACAAAGGCTACTTAAAAATCAAGCCAGTATGCAGCCAATATTCATAACTTTGGATACAAAAATGATACATGCATACAAATAGGATTAATAGATTCAGTAGCTCATAACCTTTACAGAGATATGTTACATGGCGTATGTAGCATAAAACATATTCTAGTTCTGTCATATATACATTCATAAGCATATTTCCATAGAGCCTTATGGGGGGCACTGTCACACATGGTATGCCTCTTGAATATGCATACCATGTGTGACAGTGCCCCCCATAAGGCTTTATGGAAATATGCTTATGAATGTATATAGGACAGAATACTTGAATATTGCGTACAGATGTGGTCTCCTCATCTCAAAAAAGATATACTGGCATTAGAAAAGGTTCAGAGAAGGGCAACTAAAATGAATAGGGGTTTGAACGGGTCCCATATGAGGAGAGGTTAAAAAGACTAGGACTTTTCAGTTTGGAAAAGAGGAGACTAAGGGGGGTTATGATAGAGGTATATAAAATCATGAGTGGTGTGGAGAAAGTGAATAAGGAAAAGTTATTTACTTGTTCCCATAATATAAGAACTAGGGGCCACCAAATGAAATTAATGGGCAGCAGGTTTAAAACAAATACAAGGAAGTTCTTCTTCACACAGTGCATAGTCAACCTGTGGAACGCCTTGCCTGAAGAAGTTGTGAAGGCTAGGACTATAACAGGGTTTAAAAGAGAACTAGATAAATTCATGCAGTTTAAGTCCATTAATGGCTATTAGCCAGGATGGGTAAGGAATGGTGTCCCTAGCCTCTGTTTGTCAGAAGGTGGATATGGATGGCAGGAGAGAGATCATTTGATCATTACCTGTTAGATTCACTCCCTCTGGGGCACCTGGCATTGGCCACTGTCAGTAGACAGGATACTGGGCTGGATGGACCTTTGGTCTGACCCAGTACGGCCATTCTTATGTTCTTATGTTATGTTCTTATACAAGGTACAACAGATTGTTTAGCATAAGTAGTTAATGCATATTTCAAGGGACCATTTGAAGTGAAGTGGCCTGTTAACACCCCTCCAGTCATCAATACATCCCTACTGCCACTATGATCAATGCCACTCACAATACACCATTCAAGATCCATGGGTCCTCCACCTCCATCTCCTCCTCTGAGCGCACCGCCGCCACTCCAGTTCTCTCCCCTCCCTCCCAGGCTTGCCGTGCGCCAAACAGCTGTTTCGCACAGCAAGCCTGGGAGGGAGGGAGGAGAAGCCGAGTGGCGGCGCTCAGGGGAGGTGGCGGCAAAAATCCTAGAGCCAGCCCTGCAAGTGATGATAGTCCTTCAGTGACTTCCCACAATTCCCCTTGTGCCCAGAAGAACAGACAATTTCTCTCACAATTCACTAGGAAAGAGTCAGAGCAACTCAGCTTACTGCAGCACAAAATAACCATGCAATATACCTCCCAGAACCCCTAACAGAGGAATGCAGCACAAATGACAGTATAGTAACTCTGATAGAATTTTGCATTGTGGCTTACGCAGGCTAGCCTCAGCTGATGACCCAACCTTCTGCAGTGAAGGCATACCCTCAGTATGATGGTTGTGGTGAAGTTTCATTGTGTTGTGGCACACAATATGTAAGATAACAATGACTCAGTCAGGAGTTGGGGGGATTCTCTACAGTGGCTTGTGCAATGCTGCAGACAGCAGCCATGTTTAGGACTAGGTTTGTTAAGACCCCCTTTCAGTTTAGGCCCTTCTTCTCTTGACCAGAGAACCTGATCTTGTTAGTGAAGATTCCATGCAGTCATGAAGGCGATGCAAAGACAGCAATCTTCACTTCTAAGTTCAGCTAGATTTGGGTCCCCTCCATTAACGGGAGCAGACGGGACAATCTAGCCAAAAGTTTGGAACATATTGATAATGGCATTTGCATGATGACACTGCAAAAATACTGAAGTGATATTAAATGCCATGTAGGAAAAAAATAATGTTACCTCAGCTGTATTGCCAACACCAAGCATTCAAAAAATCATGAATTTTTTTAAAAATAGTACATTTTGGATTCTTTTGATTTTGCCTTCTGGTGTTAAAACATTTAAGGTTCATGTTTTCAAGCTTTTCTCCACAGTCATAAGGTCCAGAAACTTTATTTTTATTTTATAATAACTTTATTTTTAATGACAACTGAGATGTTTCAGGTAATATTTGATTCTAACAGGTGGGGCTTTAAGAAAAACACTAACTATCACAAGACTCATGATAAAAATCACAAGAGTTGGTAACAATGCCTAAATATTTCCAGTATTCCCTAAGATATACTACAGATATGGAGTTAATATTATTTCTTTATCTGAGGACTCCACATATGACATTTTTCCAGATTAGCAATTCCATTTTAAATTAATACCCTACTTTATTCTGGAATAAATTTCATGTTTAGACAAGCCCTTACATAACTGATAAATTGATAAGCCTGACCACAATCTTGGAAGCAGACTTTTCTTTTCACCCTATGGATAATATATGATCTTGCAGCCAGCTAAGATTTGTTGTTGCATACAGCATAATTCTGCCTTTGGACACATGCCTGTGGCTTCCATTGAAACCAGAATGAATAGTATGTGTGTGTGAAGTCTTAAATGTTTGGGGGCACTATATAAATGCAAGCCATTATCAGTATTAAAGGTTTTAATCACTATTCATTATTTCCCAGTGAAAGATCAACAGGAGAAGGGACTCCACTATCTAGTCTATTTTTCAGTTTATCTGGAATTCATTAACTCTAAATGAAAGTATTACCTGGACAGTTATTTAAGTTTGTTTCCTTTTAAAACAAACATACAATGTATAAAATATACATTTGTGTGGTCCAATATGTCAGATCTGATGGCATTGCTACTGCTTTCAATTACTCTTGTGCTAAAGAGTATATTTTACAGATGAAATAGAGATACTGATATGTAAAAGACAAAAAATAGCATGCTCCATTTATGTAAATGTATTGACTATTATAATGAGGGTCACATAAAGAATGCAGTACATTTGCAATAACATCCTGTTCATGCCTTCAGCTTTTCTTTTTCAGTTTGATGGTTTAAAACACCACAGAATATTGTGTGAATATATGGAATATTTTTTTAAATAAGCAGACATTTAATTTTTCTGTTTTATAGAATGTAGGATGTTCAAAGCACTTTGAAACACAGTTTCAAAACTGCTGTTTAAAAAAAAAAGTTTGTTTAAACCCAGCATTTTTGATCTTTGTGACCTTGAGGCATGCCTGCTTGACTTGAAATTTGGCCCAGGATCTCAGTTCATAAACCTCCGTAAGCCTGTCAGGAAACTTGGTAAAGTTTCAGGTTTGTAACAATTCCCAAAACTGAATTTCACTTGTTTCAGTTTAGTTACCAAAGTTTTACATGCCTCTACTTTTTTCAACCTGTTAAGGCCCAAATGTGGAATAGCACTTTCAGCCAAGCCCCAAATAAGGGCCATAAAATAAAGATGCTCTGGGATTCATTACGTTAGCATAAATTACATATTCTATAACCTATTTTGTGGTTCTTTATTTATGATTTACGGGTGACATTTGTAAAAGTACCTAAGTGATTTAAGAACGTAAGTCTAAATGCAAGTCAGTAGAACTTGGGCTCCTAACACACGTAGCACTTCTGGAAAGTCCACCCTAAATAATATTCAACAACAAAAGTGAGGGGACAACAAATTTGCATGAAATGTTGGTAATCTTGGGAATCAAATGAGAGATGTCCCTTGTGAACAATGAGAGAAATAGCTGTATTATTTTTAAAAAACATTTGCACCTCAGTTTACCTCGCTGATGTTATCTTGCTCGACTGCATAGAACTAAATCAAAGAGGCTATTAGGGAGAGAACAACTGGAAACAAAACAATGGCAAAGATAAGGTCATAGCAAATACCAAGGATCTTTGAGGAAACAATGAGGAAGCTAATAATTGGGGGGAACCCACTTGTCTGACTCCAACTAACCTAGCCGGGCTTATTCCTTCCAGGCCCAAATGTAGGATCAAAGTCAGGGATACTAAAACCTTAAAGATCCTGGCCTAGGGCAGCAACTGTAAGAAGAATCTCTGAGAGAGAGAGAGAGAGAGAGAGAGAGAGAGAGAGAGCGAGCATGTGGCAGCAGTGCAATCTGCTTTTCTCAGCCCAGAGATGGAGATAGTTGGGCTAAGTGGGGTTTATCAAAACATATAAGTAAGAGCCAGGCATATGGGCTTTTTGTTGTTTTATTCCTTTGGTGAATAAATAACACTTTGTTTTGAAGGAGCTGTTTTTGAGACATTTTCATCAGTTTGTTGGTCACAGATCCCTGGAAGAAAGGGGCTTAACAGGTGCCAAACATAGCTTGGCTTGTTAACAGGGTTGGGAACCAGGGGGCTTGCCCCCTGGAGATCCAGCCCAAGAAGGATTGGACTGCAGAATTCCACTCTTTAAGAGAGGTGAAGGAAAGTAGCATGTACTCACAAGGGATAAATAGGGGTCTAAGGCAGTGGGCTCAGGACCTATTTGTAAATGTTTAGGGCCTGTCACAACCCAGTAATAGTGTGAGGGTGAAGGCCCTTGGGTGGTTTTGGTCAGATCTTGTCCTCAGGGGGCTTGGGTCCTGCCCAGCACTCACAGTGGCAGTTCTTGTGCTGTAGGGCTGGCTAGGCTTGGCTCTTCAATTTGGACGTTTCAAAATCCAGAATTGCAGCGCCACTCAGCTTTGTCCCTGACGACCAACTTTGTCTGAGTGGAGTTGCAACCTGGCTAATGGGGTTGCAGTGCCACCCACTCAAATTTGGCCTACCCAGATTCCCATCATCATGACAGCTGGGCCAAACCTGAGTGATACTGGGACCCCAGAGGTTGCAGTGCCTGGAGCAGGCCGGTGAGCCCAGCCAGCCCCATGGGACAGGAGCCACAAGAGCTGCCACGCGGTCATTTGAAACATTCTCCGGCAGAGGTTGAGAAACCCTGGTCTAAAGCACAGCTTGCTCCTATGTCAGCCCAATTTTTTCTCACTCTAGCCACTAGCAGGACACAGGCTAGCAAGACCTAATTAACAGAACATCAAGCCAAACTCATATCTGGTCTTTGTTGAAGTCAGTGGGGTTACACTGGAGATTAATTCGTTCCCTGAATTATTTTCTTTTTATTTAAGTGATCTGGTACCTAGAACCAACTGGGAACATTCAGACAAAATATTGGCGTTTTGTTGTTGTTGCTGTTCTCAAAAAATGTTGACTCATCAAAAATGAAACTTTCTGCAGGAATGTACCAGTTTTGATGAAGAAAAATGGTCTCAGGATGATGATGTATGGTCCAAACCTCAAAAAGCAAAAGAGGTCCCATAATACCTAAGTGGTTAGGGCACTCGCCGGTGATATAGGAGCTCCAGATTGAAGTCCCTTCTGTGTCTGCTTCAGAATAGTAACTTGAGCCTGGATCTGCCACCTCCTACCTAAATGTTCTAGCCAGCTCGCTATTAAGGAGTGGCTCTCTCAATAGCTTTGATCGGAACTCTGCTCCACTTTGTATAAATAATTACATATGCGTTAGCGCAGGGGCATAAACCTGCTTTTTCAACTATTTTCATGGAATGGCCTAACTGTTTCCTGCCCAGCTCTACTGATACCCACATTTGCAGGGTATTGTATGTATTCCCCTGTCCACATATTTTCTGCTGGTGGGCAAATTATACAGTAGCTGAACTCAGAGTTCTGTTTGTGCTGTATCTTTTTTTTCAGAAGAGCTCATTCTAAAAACTAGTTCTGACTGGCTTTTTAATCCTTAAAACATTTGCAGGAATAAAAATTTCATCCCACACAAAGGATTATCCAAAAGAAAGAGAAATATTGGCACATATATCACACTGGCTGGGATATGGTCTAATGAAAAGTAAATAATCTGAAAGCATAAAAGTCTGGTGGTTGGATTCTCAGGCACATGTAAAATTAGCATGAAATTTACAACCAGGGGTAAAAGTAAGGAGTATGGGCCAGTACGGCGTGTTGGTAAAAGGTAGCCAGCAGTACCGGCGCGTACCACTGACTTTAAAGCCCTGCCGCGGCAGCGCTTTAACGTTGCTGCCCCTTTTGCACCCCCAATCGGCAGCCCTGCCGGGTCCCTACCAGCAGGGCCAGTAGGGAGGGCGCAAAAGGGGCAGTGACAACCCGGTAGGGCCTGCAGATGGGAGGCGTATCACTGCCCCTTTTGCCCCCCTCCTGGCTGCTGATGGTGGGGAGGGGGGCAAAAGAAGTAGCTGCCCCAAGGCCACGATTTAAAAGGGCCCAGGGTGCCAGCCGGAGCCCCGGGCCCTTTAAATTGCCACTGGAGCCCTGGGCAGCACAGGCCAGGGAGCACAGGTGGACTGGCTGGAGGACGCTGACCCCCAGCCCTGCCCCTTCCGTCCGAGGCCATGCCCCTTCTGTGGGGGCTAGAGCAGCCCTGTACCAGTAAGATCTGCATTTTACTTTCACCCCTGTTTACAACTGTAACATCTAACTAAAACTTTAACCATTCACATATACCAAACGGTTTTCTGTTACACCATAGATAAATCAGTATTTCCCAAATGCTGAGGATCCCCTCAGGAAAATGAAAGCAGTTGTATCCCTGTTCACCCTCCTTCCCAGGTGCTGTTAAAGACCTGTCCATCTTATTGTATATATTAGACTCACAGACTCAGACATTAAGGCCAAAAAGGACCAGCATGATCATCTAGTCTGATCTCTTGCACATTGCAAGCCACAGAACCTCACTCATCCACTCCAATAGGCCCGTAACCTCTGGCTGAGTTACTGAAGTTGTCATAAATATAAAGGGAAGGGTAAACCCCTTTGAAATCCTTCCTGGCCAGGGGAAAGCTCCTCTCACCTGTAAAGGGTTAAGAAGCTAAAGGTAACCTCGCTGGCACCTGACCAAAATGACCAATGAGGAGACAAGATACTTTCAAAAGCTGGGAGGAGGGAGAGAAACAAAGGGTCTGTGTGTCTGTCTATATTCTGGTCTTTACCGGGGATAGACCAGGAATGGAGTCTTAGAACTTTTAGTAAGTAATCTAGCTAGGTAAGTGTTAGGTTATGATTTCTTTAAATGGCTGAGAAAAGAATTGTGCTGAATAGAATAACTATTTCTGTCTGTGTATCTTTTTTGTAACTTAAGGTTTTGCCTAGAGGGGTTCTCTATGTTTCTGAATCTAATTACCCTGTAAGATATCTACCATCCTGATTTTACAGGGGGAATTTCTTTATTTCTATTTACTTCTATTTTTATTAAAAGTCTTCTTGTAAGAAAACTGAATGCTTTTTCATTGTTCTCAGATCCAAGGGTTTGGGTCTGTGGTCACCTATGCAAATTGGTGAGGCTTTTTATCCAACATTTCCCAGGAAAGGGGGGATGCAAGTGTTGGGAGGATTGTTCATTGTTCTTAAGATCCAAGGGTCTGGGTCTGTAGTCACCTAGGCAAATTGGTGAGGCTTTTTACCAAACCTTGTCCAGGAAGTGGGGTGCAAGGTTTTGGGAAGTATTTTGGGGGGAAAGACGCGTCCAAACAGCTCTTCCCCAGTAACCAGTATTAGTTTGGTGGTGGTAGCGGCCAGTCCAAGGACAACGGGTGTAATACTTTGTACCTTGGGGAAGTTTTGACCTAAGCTGGTAAAGATAAGCTTAGGAGGTTTTTCATGCAGGTCCCCACATCTGTACCCTAGAGTTCAGAGTGGGGGAGGAACTTTGACAGAAGTCCTCAAATCTTTATGTCAAGATGTCAAGTTTCAGAGAATCTAGCAAGTGACCTAAGCCCCACATTGCAGAGAAAGGCAACCTGCCTCCCCCACCCCAGGATCTCTGCCAATCAGCCGGAGGGGGAAATTCCTTCCCCGTCCCTAAATGGCAATCAGTTAGACCCTGAGCATGAAGATGAGGCTCACCAGCCAGACACACTTCTCCAGGGTGCCGTGTCCCATAACTTCAGAAACACGGAGCTGAACAGATATGCCAATATGCAGCATTTATCCCTGCAGATGTTAGTTTACCATGATTAAGAGATTGTGAATGAAAACTTCACAGAACTGTGACACACATGCACAGCGCCCATTGTCTTCAATGGGAGCTGTGGGTACTTAGCACCTCCGAAAATCAGACCTGCGGTGTCTCAAGATGAACACTCAAATACTGAGACATCCAAAATTTATGGCTACTTTAGAAAATATGGGCCTTAATCTTTTTGTATCTCCTGATTTGTAAAATGATGAAATGACTTCCCTTTCTCAATGGAGTGCTGGGAGGCTTCATTCATTAATGTTTGTAATGTGCTGAGATCTTCAGATGGAAGGTGCTGTAGAAGTGCAATGTATATTTATGGTGAATGTTGCTAAGGGCTGCCGTCAGGTGAATCTTTGAGCCAAAGACAATTACAGATCTTAAAGTAAATGGGTGTGTCAACCACTCTTTCAGACCCAATGGAAGGAGCAATTAAGCCTCTTTTTGTAGTAGAGACAGCTACAAACAATGGAGGAGCTGTCCAAGACCACATGAGCAAACCATGTGAATTGAAATCTCCCTGATTGCAAACATGGGTCTACTCTAGAATATTGATTTGGAAGCCTGTGTGTGTGTTTTAGGAGGCAGAAAGCCTGGAAAATAACTTGTGAGTGTGATCCTGGGAGGAAGCAGAAATAAGCTTCTTGGGTGCAGAGCTCACTGGAGTGGCAGACTTGAAGATTTCTGAGCAAGGAAACTGTCTGCTGTTTATCTCCACTGTGTACATTTTTTGTAAGTAAACAAGATTACACAAAAGAATATACCTGACTCATAGAATCCATGTCTCATTGTATGGAAACAACCCTGCAAATGCCGAATATTGTCTAACGGCTCTGGTCATAGGAGCAACAGTATTCTTACCATGTCCTTTGCTGACATGATGTTGTTGTGTCCACGTGTTTCATTAACCACACCCCTACCCATTACCCATACACATGCATTCCCATATATCCTTAATGAATAAAGTCAAATAATTAAGTGTATTCTTGTGAATCAAAAATATTCAGGGCCTTGTGTATTTTGTGATTTACTAAAAAGTAGTGTAAACCATTTTAAAACATGGTGGCTCTTTGTCCCCATCTAGTAGTTACACCAGTTATAGAAACTATTAAGTCTGTTATTACCTCCAAACTACAGGGGCTAGTCCTTTAGCCCAGGCAACAGCAGCTCAAACTTTTAGGTCCTGGGTTCAGTCCCTACAGACAACCCAGCTAGAGGCTTCATAATAATGGCGTATTGGTTAGCTGGTATATTACAAGTAGAAACCATGAATACCTTATGATATCAAGTTCAAAGGTCAAATCTGAGACCATTCTGAAAGTGTAGGGGTAATAAGCATGATTTTTCATATGTTAAATTAGCCACTGGAGGGAGTCAGCACAGTCCTTTGACTATAAACGAAACACTGGTATAGAGAAAGAAAATTTAATTGAAAAACTATTACATAAAAGACCTCATTCTCCTCTCTGTTACACTCATTTTATACTGGTATAGCTTCACTGAGTTCAGTGCAGTTACTCCTCATGTAAGAATGGAAGATCACAAAGGCGTCAGACAAAAGCAGATCTGAAGGTCATAGTAGTTCTGTATGTATGGAGACCAAAATTTCCTGGAAATGAAATGTAATTAACAATACTTTTTACTGCTTCTCAAAGAGAAAATTCAAATTCAAACCACACTTTTGCGTATTGTTCTTTAACAAGCAAAATAGATATGAAGAGAGCAGCAGCACTTTGCCATCTATAGTACAAACCAGGAAAATGTGAACTCTCTTAATGAGCACTTTCCCACAGTTATCCATACCTTTGTCACCTCCAAGCTGAATTACCATGGTTCATTCAATTTAGAGTGGCTCTTGTGAAGCCTCCAGTAGCTCCAGTTTTGTGCAGTTGGAGAATTAAGGGATAGCCTTGTAAATAGTAGGGTTGTCTGTGGTATTAATAAACACAGGTTGAAGAAGTAATTGTTAAAGATTCGGACTTCACATTAATTAATGGAGATATCGGCAGTGCTGCAGAAGTTATTAAATCACAAATAAAAACCCTGATAAACCAGGAAGAAAATAAAAAAGCAGCTGGTATGGATGTCATTAAAAACTAGCTCCTAGAAATTGTGCACTCATTCAAAATTATCAGACCCAAGTAGCAGTAAACAAAGGCAGAAGTTGGGTTGGGAGGAGATAACTGAAAATTCTGAAATTTCGTATTCTGATTTAAACAATGTACCTATCAACATCTTTTTCTCTCTCTGCCTCAGTAATTATGGTCTCCTTAGTTGTAATATTTTAGCACCTCTCAAGCACGAATGGATTTATCTTCACCATAGGCATGCATAGCACACTTCATTAGGGTGTGCACACAGGGAATTTTTTTTTTAAAGGCTAACATTTAGCACACAATTTTCCACACTGAAAAAAAAACAGTAACCTAGTTTGTCATAAATATAAAGGGAAGGGTAAACCCCTTTGAAATCCTTCCTGGCCAGGGGAAAGCTCCTCTCACCTGTAGAGGGTTAAGAAGCTAAAGGTAACCTCGCTGGCACCTGACCAAAATGACCAATGAGGAGACAAGATACTTTCAAAAGCTGGGAGGAGGGAGAGAAACAAAGGGTCTGTGTGTCTGTCTATATTCTGGTCTTTACCGGGGATAGACCAGGAATGGAGTCTTAGAACTTTTAGTAAGTAATCTAGCTAGGTATGTGTTAGATTATGATTTCTTTAAATGGCTGAGAAAAGAATTGTGCTGAATAGAATAACTATTTCTGTCTGTGTATCTTTTTTGTAACTTAAGGTTTTGCCTAGAGGGGTTCTCTATGTTTTTGAATCTAATTACCCTGTAAGATATCTACCATCCTGATTTTACAGGGGGGATTTCTTTATTTCTATTTACTTCTATTTTTATTAAAAGTCTTCTTGTAAGAAACTGAATGCTTTTTCATTGTTCTCAGATCCAAGGGTTTGGGTCTGTGGTCACCTATACAAATTGGTGAGGCTTTTTATCCAACATTTCCCAGGAAAGGGGGGATGCAAGTGTTGGGAGGATTGTTCATTGTTCTTAAGATCCAAGGGTCTGGGTCTGTAGTCACCTAGGCAAATTGGTGAGGCTTTTTACCAAACCTTGTCCAGGAAGTGGGGTGCAAGGTTTTGGGAAGTATTTTGGGGGGAAGGACGCGTCCAAACAGCTCTTCCCCAGTAACCAGTATTAGTTTGGTGGTGGTAGCGGCCAGTCCAAGGACAACGGGTGTAATATTTTGTACCTTGGGGAAGTTTTGACCTAAGCTGGTAAAGATAAGCTTAGGAGGTTTTTCATGCAGGTCCCCACATCTGTACCCTAGAGTTCAGAGTGGGGGAGGAACCTTGACAGCATGCATAGCACATTTCATTAGGGTGTGCACACAGGGAATTTTTTTTTTAAAGGCTAACATTTAGCACACAATTTTCCACACTGAAAAAAAACCAGTAACCTAGTTAATAATAATTAATAATAATAATAACAATAAAATAAACTCATAGAATTAATGAAAAATTTGTGTATACTGTATATGAGATTATTTTATGAGAAACAAAAATGAGCTTGCTTTGGGATTTTACAAGGCACTTATAGAATTTAAACACATTTGGTACCCTGAGTAATGATAACAATTCTTGCAAATCACATAAATAGGGATCTCATGGTCCCCTTCCTTCACCCCATTGCAAAGGCACAGGTGTTATTGCTGACTGTCCTAGGGCTGCAGAAAACCCTATGGGCAAAACATATGGAAAGAAGAGGATCAATTTATACAGAGGTCTGAAGGGGGACTCCCATAGTGCATTAATTAACACTTAATAAATACATCAAAACTAAATACATTACAGAGATAAGAACCTGTAATGACAACTTTACTTCATGAGAAGCTCCAGAGAAAGAAGACCCAGAGGGAGTAATGGTAGGGGGAATCCCACTGAGACCAAAGGGGCTGGTAGAGGGAGAAGACACAGAACAAGGGTAGAGGCAGAGTGGCTGCAGGGTTGGCCCAGTCTTCTGCATCTCCCCTGTGGGTGGAGACACTGATCTCTATCACTGTAAGAGGGAACAATAGAATGGAATGCCCAGAAGCATGAATGACTTGAGGACAATTTCCTGAGGGACCCATACCCTTGCAGAGCTTTTCTAGCTCTGACATTTACATTTCTACATGGTTTGGCCCAAAGAAATAAATATCTGCACATCTTCCATGTGTTTTTGGACCAATGGAAAAAAAACAGTTACAATTCAAGTGACTTTTAAAATTCCCTATGAAACTGAGTTAACAAAATAAATGAGTTTATGAACAACCAGAAAATATACTTCTCAAGTGAAATACTATAACTGGACTTCTTTGCAAAGAAATTGTAAGTGTTCTTATAAGAAAAGTCACAAACTGTCTGGAAAGGAAGAGTAGATTAAATTACTTGCCTCAGTGAAATTAAATATCCAGAGAATTGCTGGGCCTGTGATGATGATGACCGGGGTTTGCTCACCTGTGGCTCCCCCTCCCCGTGCTGCGGAGGCACAGCTGGGCAGGTCTGCATCTGCAAGCAGGCCCCCTGCCTCAGGTGCAGCTCCCATTGGCCTTGGTGGCCGACCGTCTGGGAGCCTCTTGGCCAATGAGCTGGGGGCGGGAGGGGGAAGGCAAAGGGGAAGACTGTAGGGAGCTCGGGAGCAGGGGAGGCAGGGGAGAGGGGAGCTGTCTCTGGAGGCACAAAGGGGGGGCTCTCTGGAGGGTGGTGATTGGGGAGCAGGGGCTGGTGTGGATCTTCCAGGGGGGCAGAGAGTTGTGTGGGTCTCTGTGGGGTGGGGGGGAGTGATGGACAGAGCCAGCTGCAACTCGGGTCTGGTCTGTGGGGGAAGTGAGTGTTGCTATAGCCCCTGCCCCCCCAGGAAGCCCCCTCTGTGTATTTTATGCCATCCCCGGGGTGCCCATTGCTGCTCCTTTCTCCTGCCCCCGGCTCCATCTGTTTGTCTGCCCCCACAATGCCCCCATCCTGTCTGTGTCTGACAGGGACAGACTCTTGCTGCTCTCTCTGCCTGCAGCTCCCTCTCCCTCCCTACTGGGGAGGCACGGTCAGGCAGCTCCAGCGCTGCCCCCCCACACACAGCTCCCATTGGCCAGATTCCTGGCCAATGGGCTGGGAACCGGGTCCGCTCTGGGAGGGGGAATGTAGGCAGCGTGCGGAGCTGCCCTGCCTCTGCCGAGACTCTCCGCTGCACGGAGGGAGGCCGGGGTGGGGGGAGCTGCCCCCGCGGGGAGAGCGCCCCACCCCACATTGCCGAACCGTGGAGCATGGGCACCACTGCCCATCTCACCACCTATGTATCCAACCCACCCTGCTCCCTGTCCCCTGACTGTCCCCACCCCTTATCCAACCCCCCGGCCTCCCTAACCATGAAGCTCCTAGCAGTGTTTGGCTCAGCACAGAGCCAGACATGCTGCCCCATGGGAGCATGCAGCCCCGCCCACCCCCCCAGAGCTGTGTCTTGCATTAGGGTGTGCCTGGGCACACCTGGCACACCCCATGCGCACGCCTATGATCTTCACAATATCCCTGTGAGGTAGAAAAGTATTTTCCATAATTTACAGATGGTAAAATTGAGATACAAAGAGATCTGATGACTTGCTCAGGGTCATAGAAGCAGTGTCAGGAGTTGAACTCAAGTCTGCTAAGTGACACTCTCTAACACCTTGACCACCAGACCATCCTTTCTCTTTAGTTACAAAATCAATAAATACATTTGAAAACATGTATAATAATAACCTAATTTAAAGTAATGCTGAAAAATGACACTAAAAGTATCTGACCAACTTAATGCCTCTCAGAAAAAGTCTGAGTGAATAGATAGAACTTTCAGCATTCCAAGGGCGGTGAGACAAAATTCCAGATCAAGGGCCCTCGGCTGAGAATTCTCTAAATGTATGAGTCTAGAGATTGTCAGTTCAAATGTCCCAGCAGATCTCCACTGTTGAATGAGAGGACAAAGGAAAGGAGGTCTCTAAGATATCCAGGACCCAAACCATATAAGACTTCATAGAGTTGAACCCCTTGAACTGTATTTGGAAATTAACTGGAAACCAGTGAGTGAGGCCGCTGAGGGAATGTCTACATGGCAAGAAAAAAAACCCTGGCAGCAAGTCTCAGGGCCCAGGTCAGCTGACTCAGGTTCACAGGCCTCAGGCTTGGGGCAGCTGACCTGGGGCAGTCATTGCTGTGATCTTTTATTGCTGTATAGATGTATTCAAGGTCACAGGTGTAATATGCTCAATGTGAAACTCTGCTGAGTTCCTCAATGGTCTTCATACGTAGCCTTATGTAGATTTACAATAAAGAATTTGGGGAAACCAAACATATACACAGGGCCTTGTATTGTACAAATGGAAAATTCATTCAGTGATGTGTGTGATGAAATTAGTTACATTAAGGACAAACTGCATGTTTGTTTGGACCCCTAAGATGACCCCAATTGCTACTTCATCTAGGAAAATTGTTTGTACTGAGGGACTGGATTCTTCAAAAATTAACAAACGTGGAGAATGTAAAAGTATCTGACTGGGTGTAATTTACATCCAGTGGGTGAAAAGAAATCTAAACTTAAAAAAGTATAAATCATTATATAAGATGCTTCTCTAACAAACTGAAGATGGGCCAGGATTGATGCCCATGAATATCCTATGATTATCTTACATATGTAAGTATATATCATTTTTATGTAAGTTTTTCATGTGTACAAAAACACAGGGAGATTGCCATCATTTCAAATATCACATATCATTAGCTCATCTTTACTGGACAGTGTTGTGTTGTTATTCAATAAGTCCAATTCTCAGTGCAAGGCTTCTGAAAAAGACAAGAGTTAAGACAGAATCAAACATGCTTAGAACATGGGCAAAATACTCACGGTCTTCTCAGCATCCTCCACCAGGGGCTATATGTTGCCCTGGCAGGTACAGGGGTTCAAAGATCTAACTACTAAGATCCTACCTTATGCTCCTTCCTACAAACCAAACGTTTCACCAAACTAGCTCAGATCACCAGTCACATAAGCCATTTTTTTCATCAAAAAGAAAAGGAGTACTTGTGGCACCTTAGAGACTAACCAATTTATTTGAGCATAAGCTTTCGTGAGCTACAGCTCAGCTCATGAAAGCTTATGCTCGAATAAATTGGTTAGTCTCTAAGGTGCCACAAGTACTCCTTTTCTTTTTGCGAATACAGACTAACACGGCTGTTACTCTGAAACCTTTTTTCACCAAACACATTCATACTAAATGGTCATAATCCTAGGTCAGGGAAGGGCATATGCATGTAAGAGAGAGAAGTTTGCTTTATTCACAAATACAGTCCATTCAGACAGGATGCCAAACCTTCAGCTGTAGAGTGTGCTGGGCCAGAGATCCACAAAACCAAAGCAGTGGGATGTTTATCTACCAGTGGGTGTGAGCAGCTGCATACAGACTGATTGGTGATAATAGCTTGAATCCTTTTGGGAATCAGGATGCCTCTCCTTTATGTCAGCTATGAATTTGGTGTTGCCATTTTAGATCTCTGGTTAATGAGGAGCTAAAGAAAAAAAATGATTTGACAATAAAGGCTGCTGTGGATATGGTGAGGTCATAGAAAATGGAGAGGGCACAGCTCCTTAGGCAGATGGCAGTTTAGGCCCTGATTCTACAAAGCACTTAAACACTTTTAATTTTAGCCACATGTGTAATCCCGTTCCTATTCAACAAAGTACATGCTCAGATAGGATTTAAAACACATGCACTTGGGGTGACCATACGTCCAGTTTTGGCCAGAACAGTCCCTTTTTTAAGCTCTGTCCCAGCTGTCCCGACTTTTGGAAAAACTGGGCATTTATCCACAAATTGGCCAAAAAAAAAAGTGGGTGCGATCCCTAGCGGGGCGGAGAGGAATGGGCGGTGGGGGGTGGGGGCGAACGGCAATACCAGCCCTGAGTAGGAGGGAGGGCTCAGGCCGTCCCTACATGCAGGTGGGCAGTAGGGAGCCTCAGGCTGGCCCCACTGGCAGGTAGGTGGGGCTCATGCCAGCCTCACGCAGGGGGGAAAATAGGGGGCCTTGGGCCAGCCCAGCAGGCAGGAGGCAGAGAAGGCTGAGGTAGTGGCTCTCGCCAGTGGTGGGGAGGGGGACGTTTGGCATGGCCCCTTGCAGTGTCCCGTTTTCCCTTTGGGAAAATATGGTCACCCTAACTTAAAGTTGCTTAGGTGCCTTGCAAAATAGAAATGGGATTACTTATGCGCTTAAAGTTAAGCATGTACTTAGGTGCTTTCCTGAATCAGGGTCTTAAAGCAGATAATGCTTTGTTTATAGAAAAGGCTGTTCTTAAGTTGCACTGTGCTGGAAATGGCTCTAATGGTCCAAAGCAGTGGTTCTCAAACTATTTACCATTGTGGGCTGCATATGCAGCTTTATGTATTATGTGGGCTGTATCCACACAATATATATATACTACCTGTATGGCCCTGAGGATGTCACATGGGCCGCAGCTGTGTGCTGATTGGGCTGCATTCAGCCCACAGGTTGAGAACCACTGGTCCAAAGACATCTGGTTAGTGGGCTTGTTTCATTGGCCTCCTCTAATGTAAGGACTGGGGCATGGATAATATATGTACAAGAAACAGGAACAATTATCTGTTTTCATATTTGATTGACAGTCCTAAAAGACAGACATTTTGTCAACTTTATATCATGAAAAGAGGACCTATGACAGAAAGAAATTAATTGTAGAAGCCAACAGTGTCAGTGAGTTGGATGAAAATCTGCAAAAGAGGGGCTGTGTAGAAGACTGGATTAAGGCCTGGCACCTACACAGAAGAGTCAGCTGTAGAAGCAATGTCCAGTTTCTAATGTTTTAAAAAAAAACAAACAAAAAACGAGGAGTCCTTGTGACACCTTAGAGACTAAGAAACTTATTTGGGCATAAGCTTTCGTGGGCTAAAACCCACTTCATCAGATGCATGGAATGGAACATACAGTAGGGAGGTATAAATACACAGCATATGAAAAGATGGGAGTTGCCTTACCAAGTGGGGGATTAGTGCTAATGAGACAAACTCAATTAAGGTGGAAGTGGGGTATTCTCAACAGTTGACGAGAAGGGGTGGAAATCACTTTTGTAGTGCTAATGAGGCTAATGTAAACAAGGTGGCCCATTTCGAACAGTTGACAAGAAGGTGTGAGTATCAGCAGGAGGAAATTAGTTTTTGTAATGACCCATCCACTCCCAGTCTTTATTCAGATTTTTAGGGACTTTGTCTTATTTTGTAGTAACAGCAGACACTGTGCAAAATCTCTGATGGGAAGCTATGTGAAACCATTCAAAGTAGCTGTTTCATTGGAATGAATGATGATATTAGTAATCTAGCAGAAGTAAATTGAATTTGACAAAGATAAGATGCTGTTCTAAATTGGAATTAAAACATGACCTGTGGGATAAGAATACATCTCCTCCTGTTCTAAATATTCCTCCAGATGACACAAATTGTGGGAGAGTTTCCAAATTACTTATTAGCCAAAAGTGTGAGTGTTGGCCAGATGGTTTCCTTGGATTTTGAATAGTCAAGAGGATCAGACCTGTGATTTATTGTAGGTTCAATAAGGTCTGCAGTTACAATAGAGCCTGCTGTTGTTGTTTGGTCAGCAATGGTTGCATGTTCATGCGGCTCTTCTTTTACTAAATCCAGATGCATCCATAAATCTCCAGATGAAATGGTGGACGCACCAGAAGTAGAAACAGCAATGGCCAAAGAGGGCTGAACAGATTGTCTTGCAGTTCTTTGAACTGCCTCATTGGTCATTTGAACATTTCCTGCCAAATTTGATATCGCATTTTCCATTATGTCATTAACAAGAACAGATCGTTTGAATCAAGGATCCAGAACGTAGACAAAATGTATTTTCTGAAAGATGGGATCAGTTCTTCTGATCAACTGGAGTGAACATATTCAAAAAGCTGCTCAATACAGTCCATTCTTGATGTGAGATCAGTTCATCTATTTAACTCCTAATACTTGCTTTTGCTCAGCCAGTCCTTTCAAAATGTAGAGATCCATTAAGTACTAGTATACTGAACAATGGTGTGCTGGGAAGCATAGAATTGTTTGTGGAGGTATGTGAAGTCCTCCTACTTTTACAAAATGCTGGAAATCTAAAGAGATATATTTTCCCTTGCATTTGTTGGACATACGTTATTCATTGTCTTGTCTTTGGTACTATTCACTCATGTGCAAAACAAATAATGTATTTACATAGCCCCGATTAGCAGGTAGCATGTTAATTCCATGCATCTACTGATGTTTTCAAGAATGTTAATTGCTATCACCCTGATTCTTCACTGTCTTGCACTCTGTGTAGTCATGTACACCTGTGAAAAAAGAATGTAGTGTGAGTTTTAAATTGCAACATTCTGATTTGGCTAAATTTTATACTCACTGTGTGCAGGTGTAGGTGATCACACACGGTGCAAAGCTATGGAGAATATAATAAACTCTCTTTTGCTATGAAGCCTACAAAAAACTTGACAACAGTTAAGCTGCTGAGACCATTGCCTATCATGCCAACCAATACTGTCTCATTGTTTCCTTGTACTCCCCCATTGGTCTGTCTGTATTCATCCATTGTCTCTTGTCTTATACTTAGTTTGCAAGCTTCTTGGGGCAGGGACCACCTTTTTGTTCTGTGTTTGTATAACATCTAGCATAATGGGGTCCTGGTCCATGACAGCGGCTTGTAGGCACAATGGTATCATAATAATCATCAATAATAACAACTCAGTATAATAATCAACCGCAATTGCAAACAGGCGTCAAGAGCCCTGTCTGAAATGATGAGAGGCTATTCTTCCATCTAACATAGACAATCCTTCATAGATAATCCTTTTTTAAAACATTGTTGAGAAATGCACATAAGAAGCTATTTAACTTGTTTCTACAGGCATTTTTAATATGCACTGGTGTTTTCATGATGAATTACTTGTGCATCATTGTCGTCATTTACTAGGAAACTTCGATTCAAATGTGCAATAGAGTTCTCCAAACAAATGCCTTCATCATATTTGATATTCGTATCATGCAATGCAATGCTTGGACAAATCCTGATCAATCTACCCATGATGTGATAATCCCATTGAATAAGAGGAATATGACTGATTATCTGCCACACTTGTCTCTCCCTCTTTATTTTTTTTAAGTGTTTCCATATATTGATTTAATCAATATGGCATTATTCTTCCAAACAATTATGACACACTGTTTACAAGTTGCTTTGGAAAAAGAAACATTGATTAATTATTCAGTTGATTGATTGATTATTAATAAAATTATTAGTAACATGGACAAAGAGTTGTAAACCTCCCCAATATTCAGAACTACCAACAGTTTTTTTATATTGAAACAGCAATCTTTGCCGAAACCCTACACCTCATACCCTAACCCCCAAATGGTTGAACAATGGAATGACCTTCACATTCCCATTGAAATGGAGTCTTTTATCCTTACTACTAAACACTTTAAAGGAATACCTAGTCATAAAATCCACTTGGAATGCTTTAACAGCCCTGGGCCTATTGTCCATAAAATAATCTCAAACAAAATCTGCTGCCATACGGTATAATACTGTACCTTGCTTAAAAATTATTAAAAATATTTTCCCCTGGATAAAATGACAAAGTTATTGACATTTTCACATGGAACACAGGAAATAGCAGCATCTTAAAATTTGATGAAAATACACTTCAGATGCAAGTTAATAACTTTCAGTGGCCTTTAACACTTAAAGTTAGTGAAAACTGAAAAACATTTAAAGTTGATTAATTCAAAGAAATACCTGACATTATCAACATTTATCATATCAAGGAATAGGTAAAAAAAACATATTACATTAGTAGCATTCCAAAAATTGAAACTAAGTAGTCAGACTTTCTCTACTACTACTGAAAGCACTTGAAAAAATTACTCGAAACATCGTATTAGAGCCTTTGGAAGGCTATAAAAATTGGGACCAGACCAGAGCAGGTATTTGTTACTCTTTACCTCAGATATTCCTTATCATTACAGCTGAGAGAATAATTCACAATGAATCATTTTTCTGACAATTTTAACATTTTTGTGATCAGCAAATTGTGATTTCCTCAAATGTATTATTAATTATTTCAAATTATCCAATACATTAATTTAATTATTTTACTCAATAAATGTTTTGCAAGAATATTCAATACCTGAGACTCGACCTTTGAAAAACATTGCTAATTTTGATCATAAAAGTCACATAGTATTGTTTCTTTTCTCTAACTGAATAACCATACATTTACTTCCAGGTTAAATATGATATAAACTTGGGCTTCCACAAATAATGTATGCAACTTTGAAATTAACTTTCTATGAAAATTCATGCCAATAAAATTTAATCCTTGAAATTCAACCAAAATAAATATTAGTTATGTGCTTCCACCCCAGTTTTCAGATATGTTTATCTTCCACTGGATTATATGCCACTCCAACCAAATAGATTATCACAATCAAACCTATAGTGGCCAAACCAATAGTCAAAGAAACAGTGGTAAAAATGTGTGTGTTGATCTATCTAACAATATTTGAATCAAAATCTGAAATTTTGTGCTTAATCTCCTAAAGCTTGACACTCTTTAAATACAGCCCATGTTTTAAAAAATTTTGTAATACCGTTATAACAGATGCCCAGAGAACTATTGTGGCACATCACAAACAAACATAGGAGTTATCATTTACTAAGTAGTTTAATAAATGAGTGTAATAGAGATATATAAAAAAGCTAGCAACAGAAAAATGGTATCACAATCCATTTGCCCCAAACTTGAAAATCTTTATATCTGAATCATAATAAATGTATAGTAGTAGTTTCACTAAAAACTAATTGCCCTTGTTAGAGAGAGCTCTCTTGCTCATTCTTCTATATCTCTTATCAATTATTATTACACATGTTTGTTTCAAGTAGCTAACAGTGGATATAACACAGCCAGCCAGGTATTCCTCTCATTGTTATCATCCTGCCTTCATCCTTACCTCCATTTGTTTGTTACATCATCTTTTTTTAAAATGGATTGTAAAGTCTTCAGGGCAGGGAATATATGCTACTCTGTGTTTGTATGGCACCCAACCCAACACTAAAGAGATGCAATCCCGTTTTGGGCCTGTGAGCACTCCATAATACAAGTAATAAATAATAATAATAGCAAAATCTTTCTCTGTCCAGATAGAGCCCTCAAGTAACATTCAACTAGATTAAATAATACTGTTAGGGTGAATACACCATTAAATCTTACAAAAGCTCTAAAAGAGTCCTTGCAAATGATGCATGAGTCAAGTACATGCCATCTATCTAGGCAATTTCTGAGCAAGCTTTATAAAACGCTGTGAACTTGCCACTTGGCCTTAGACATTTTTAAACCATTTGTCTTATAAAATCTGTGAGGTTAGAGATTATGACAACTGGAATTGTGTCTTCTGACTCATATTTCTCTTTTATGTAGTCTATGACTTCAGGAAGGTAAAGCAATACATAAGAGTCTGACTGTCCTATTCAGTATGCATTTGGTGGTCTGGCTCACGTGGTTAAAAAGGGGCACTAAATATTTATTTTTATACTTGGCCTTGAGTCTAACCATGTCACCTCTAATGAATACTGTTCTCAGTGGTAGCTGATGACAGAACAAGGAGTAATGGTCTCAAGTTGCAGTGGGGGAGGTTTAGGTTGGATATTAGGAAAAACTTTTTCACTAGCAGGGTGGTGAAACACTGGAATGCGTTACCTAGGGAGGTGGTGGAATCTCCTTCCTTAGATATTTTTAAGGTCAGGCTTGACAAAGCCCTGGCTGGGATGATTTAATTGGGGATTGGTCCTGCTTTGAGCAGGGGGTTGGACTAGATGACCTCCTGAGGTCCCTTCCAACCCTGATTTTCTATGATTCTATGATTCTATGAATACACCATCAGATTTTGATCACTCAGTTGTACAGCAGCTGTGGGCTTATGCTCATGAACAGTATCACACAGGGTACCTATTTGTGTCACTTTTGTAAGAGAAAAAACAAAGCAATGACTTCAGCAATACTGAATAACTATGTTTTTCTCATTGCATGCCCTCCCCTTTCCTCCCTCCCCCACCCCCACCCCCCAAAATAAAAAGCCTCAATTTGTGTTTAATTTCTTTACAATTCCTTCAGTATCGATTTGGCCAACTTGGCTGATGGTACTTTGCACATCTCTTCGAACAGGTCAGGGTTAGTCCATCATCACCAACCAGGTATTGTAATGTGATAGTTCTGTCAGGGGGGGAACACCGTTATTTTTGCACAGTGAGCCAAGCCCTAAGCCACTGTTCTCTGTTCTAGCTGTTCTTTCCGCTGCCTTTTAGAATGATTCTTCTTGTCGTACAATATCCAGCAGATAGTGAGTTTAGATGGGGGTGACTATATCTTTCCAAAATACTGAAGTTCATGCTTGATTTTTCCTGACATTTTGGTGGATGGATATAGGTCCATTCTACAGGGCAGTCCAACAAGATGCTGAAAACCTTCAAGGAGTTGGTAACAGTCCTCAATTTCAACAAGTCATAGGTGCCTAGAACCTCCCCGAACTAGGTTGTTAGGGTCTGATCTAATACCCACTGAAGTTAACAGATAGACTCCCCTGCCTGGATTCTCCATTGAGCTACATCATGTATAATCAATAATTTATATCTGAGCAAAGTGGGTGTAAGACATTAACATTCTGATCTGGTAGCATTTTATTCAATCCCTTAGCTAGGTCAACCCAAAGAGGTACTAAACACTTGCAATAATGATTGACCCCAAATTCAGGTCCATGTGGGTAAGGGCTGTAGGATACAGCCCAAAGTGGTTTTAGATCAAAAAGGGACAGAAATATGCATTTTTATTTAATTAATTTATTGGCACTTTTTGTGTCCAGGCATAGACATGATTCTTGTAGAACTAATATATTAATAAAGTGAAACTAAACAACACTGACAGGCTATGTGTCTTTTTTTCTTTTCTCATGTGGCCGAACAAGCTTTATAAATAAACGCTGCTGGAGGTGGTACTGCTCTCAGAGCTGGGCACCCAGCCAGCAGCCACTGCTCTTCACTCTGCCTTTAGAGCTGGGCAGCCGGAGAGTGGCGGCTGCTGGCCGGGCACCCATTTCTGAAGGCAGCACCACCACCAGAAGCAGCGTAGAAGAAAGGGTGACAATACCATACTGTGCCACCCTTACCTCTGCTCTGCTGCTGCATTGTCCCCCTAACTTCTGCACTGATGTTGGTGGTGGTGCTGCAATTAGAGCTGGATGGCCGGTCAGCAGCCGCCACTCTCCACTCTGCCTTCTCATGCCCTCCCAGAATACATTCCACACCCCACAGTTAGAGAACCTCTGATTTAGAATGGGAAATGATTCTGTGCTAATGCTGTGCTGTCAAATGTTATCTTTTTATTGCATCTAGGTAATTGATCATATAATTCCAAGTTAACAAAAAAAATTATAATTTTTAGTCCAATTTAAAAGATGAAATGGAAAAAAGTTATACAGCAATTTGTTTTAGTAATAAATAAATGGCCTGACCTTGGCCTTGAAGCAAGAACATGTGGAAATGTCATTGATTACACTTGTCTGCACATTGAGCTCATGCAAAATCGAGTCCAATTTTAAAATAGAATAATTTCTGTTTCAGAGAATAATCAGCTTCTATAAAGCAGCCATTTTAGGTAAAATTATTATTAATTATTATTATCCTCATTAATAATAATAGAAGTAATAATAATAATAATAAATATATTATGTCATATTCTTCTGTGGTCAGCTATATGATAAAAACAGAAAATTATTGTCAGATTGTTTTTTTAGTCTTGAAAATTGTACATGTGCATGAAAAGGTAGGTAGAAAGATGGACAGAAAATTAGTAATAAAGTTTATGATTTACTGGCTTATGTAAAATCAAATGTGATACAGCTCCAAGCAATATTATTCTCTTGCAAAGTCTAATTTTTAAAAAAATCTTTTTCTTTTAAGTGGAAAAATGTTTCATTTTCCAGATGCTGGTACTTCAGGAAAGATTACAGATCTCCTATTAAAACTTTTAGAAGCAATTTCTTTATTGTATGTTTTGCACTCCTAGTCAGGCTGTCATCCCCACCTATATGTTTGCATAACTACCTACATATGCCCATACACTTAAGAGGAAACACAGATGCACATTAGCTTGACAGCAGTTTTGCTCACATCTAGGTTTCTATCTGACAAACTACAGCAACCAAAATCCAGGACACACGGAAATGCTCTTTTAAAACAGAAAAGGAGTACTTGTGGCACCTTAGAGACTAACCAATTTATTTGAGCATAAGCTTTCGTGAGCTACAGCTCACTTCATCGGATGCATACTGTGGAAACTGCAGAAGACATTATATACACAGAGACCATGAAACAATACCTCCTCCCACCCCACTCTCCTGCTGGTAATAGCTTATCTCAAGTGATCACTCTCCTTACAATGTGTATGATAATCAAGTTGGGCCATTTCCAGCACAAATCCAGGTTCATACACATTGTAAGGAGAGTGATCACTTTATATAAGCTATTACCAGCAGGAGAGTGGGGTGGGAGGAGGTACTGTTTTATGGTCTCTGTGTATATAATGTCTTCTGCAGTTTCCACAGTATGTATCCGATGAAGTGAGCTGTAGCTCACGAAAGCTTATGCTCAAATAAATTGGTTAGTCTCTAAGGTGCCACAGGTACTCCTTTTCTTTTTGCGAATACAGACTAACACGGCTGTTACTCTGAAACCTTTTAAAACAGGTTTCAGAGTAGCAGCCGTGTTAGTCTGTATTCACAATCAAGTCTGAGGAACAGTGGGCGGTGGAGGGGAGGAATAAACATGGGGAAATTTCCTCCACCCCCCACTGTTCCTCAGACCTTCTTGTCAACTGCTGGAAATGGCCCACCTTGATTATCACTACAAAAGGTTTTCCCCCACCACCCCACCCCGCTCTCCTGCTGGTAATAGCTCACCTTAAGTGATCACTCTTGTTACAGTGTGTATGGTAACACCCATTGTTTCATGTTCTCTATGTATATAAATCTCCCCACTGTATTTTCCACTGAATGCATCTGATGAAGTGAGCTGTAGCTCACAAAAGCTTATGCTCAAATAAATTTGTTAATCTCTAAGGTGCCACAAGTGTTGGATCATATTAAAGAAGTTCTGTATTAAAATCACAAATGAGTTTGATTCCCCATAGTTTAAATTCCAGGGTATTACTAATTAAGAGGTCTCTTGGTTTTTGGTACTGTTTCTCTCCCTCTATGTGTGAAACTTGCAAGCTGTTAATTGCGTTAGTACATTCTAAGACAGAGTCTGTTCTCAAAGCAATTCACAGAGAGAGAGACTCAAAGCAATACTCTAACAACAGAAACAGCACCCAGAGACTCCCCGCCCTTTTGTTGTATTAACAATTGTGATTAAAATAGAGATAGATGATGTATGTGGATGGATGCTTGGTGTGGATAATAACTGAATGATCAGGGAGGTGCCAGCCTAAGAATCCAGTGTCCATCGGCTGAAGAAGGCATCAAGTGGAAATAACCAGAGGACCCCCCGGAGGGCAGACTGGAATCCACCCAACAGCCTCATGAATGGGAGAACCAAAGAACAAGATACCATCTTGGAGCCGTCAGGAATGTGCTATCTGCTGATTGATTCAGCAACAGCATGATGAAGCAATTCCCATAGACTGGCATAGGAAGAAATTCCTATAAAAATAGACTCTAAAAAGTGAGAACTTTGGGGGTTTGATTCTGCAAATCAACTTCCAGGAGCATCAGATGAGCCTCTGACAAGGCCCTGCTCCCTCCTCATGTCCAGGCCACCTGGCCAGTGGCTTGGTATGAGCAACTCTAAGGCTGGTAACTATGATAACAACCTTGCAGAACCTGTGTGTGTGTGTGTGTGTTTGTATGAATGAATGTGTGAATAAATATGAGATTGAATGGAATGTTATAACTATAACTAACTGCTTACTATGATTCTTTCTGTATTCACAATAAATGTGGTATTTTGCCTTTTTCCCTTTAATAAGATCCTGCTGGTTTTTATTTTATTGGCATAACACAAGTACTCCTTTTCCTTTAAAACAGAAATTCTATATAAAATTATCCTTTTAATGGAATGGACTATTAAAAAAATTAGAGAGACAAAGTGGGTGAGGTAATATCTTTTATTAGACCAACTTCTGTTGGTGAGAAAAACAAGCTATTGAGCTCCACAGAGCTCTTCTGTTTTTCAGAGACCTGAAGAAGAGCTCTGTGTAGCTCGAAAGCTTATCTCCAAGAAAGGTAAGTACCTCACCCACCTTGTCTCTCTAATATCCGGGATCGACATGGCTACAACAACACTGCATATTTTAAAAATTGTTTGTATTGCAAAGTTTACTCTCCTAGACTTTCCGTCAGTCCAGTTCCTAGGACCCAGTCTTGTGAAATACTGAGCGTCTCCTGCTAAGTGCTAAGCACCCTCAGCTGCAAATCAATCTTATAGAAGTTAAGGGCACTCAGCACCACCCAGAATGGGGTCTTAATTACTCAGAGCCATTTAGCTGGTAATGAGGTTGTAACTTAATAAGTCCATCTTGAACAAGATCTAATAAAGGTAGCCCTAAATAAACTGAAATTAATGGGGAGAATTCTTGCCACAGAGTCTTCACCTAAATGGCGTGCTTGACAGAATAAATTCAGGTTTGTATTTCCAATGGAAATGTGAAACAGAATTTGACTCTTTCCTCCCTGTTGGGCTTTTTTCCAAACATGCTGCCTTTTCCCTAATGCACTAGAGTAGTGCGCATCCATTAAAGCTACACGGTTTGTCCTAAAATGCTGACATTTCATTTTTAATTGAAATCAAACATGCTGTTCCATTAGGGAGTAAGAGAGTAAACCAGATTGTCAGAAATTAGTGGAGGTAGAGGAGAGAAATTTTCCTCCCTCAGAAAGTACTTTTCTGTGGAAATCTGACAAAGAACACTTTTGAGACATCAGGCCAAATTTATCCCTGGTGCAACACTATTGAAGTGGATGGAGTTACGCTAGGATGAATTTGACTTCTACTGCATCTGTGAGAAAGATTGCATTAGAAATATATCTATTTTTCAGTTTATTGAAAGTGCACTCATCATGACCCCTGGCAGCATGTATAATAACCACCTTTAAAAACTATACATGCCTGCCCTTACAAACTGTATAATAAAATTCCAAAAATATCACTCTGAAACCTAAAATGTCTGATGAGTAGGTCTCCGTGTCTGTCACGGAGGTCGCAGAAATCATGGATTCCATGACTTTCTGTGACCTCCGTGACTTCTGCAGTGGCCATTGTGGCTGACGGGCTGCAGGGCCAGCTGCTCAGGTGGCCCCGGGAACAGCCACACCAGCCACTGCTGGAGTGGCCCCAGAGACAGCAACACAGCCACTGCTCTGGTGGCCCCCGGCAGCGGTCCTGGGGTGGCCAGAGCAGCTGCAGTTCGTGGCCCCAGGCAGCGGTCACCGGGCAACCAGCTGGGCTGAGCAGCCATGGTCTGCTGGCCCCCGACAGCTAGTGCTGCTGGCCCTGGGCACCCCCCTCCAGCAGTGCCCCTCCCAGATGTCCCCCCCAGCAGTGGTCCCCCACCGCCACCAGTGCTCCCCCTTCCAAGATTTAATCACAGGTATTTTTAGTATAAGTCATGGACAGGTCACAGGCCCTGAATTTTTCTTTATTGCCCATGACCTGGCAAATGACTTTTACTGAAAATACCCATGACTAAATCGTAGTCTTACTGATGAGTCACTGTGAAGTGATAAAAGCAGCTACAAGTATAGTTGAGAGCTCTTTTTGTTCAGAATATCACAAGGTTCAGTCACCACGAAGATTCACACTCTGTGTCCTGACCACGACATAGGTGGTCTGACCTAGTGCTTGGAGCAGGAGTCAGGCAGCGTCAGATACCAAGAGATCAGAGTCTGAGATATGCCAGAGGGCAAACTGGGAGTGAAGTGTCAGGAAGCAGGCAGGGTCAGGTTACCAGAAAGAAATCAGAGAGCACAAGAGAAGTAGTCCTAAGCAGGGGAAACCCATTTGCCTGGACAACTTCCTGTTCCTGGGATTGGTTTAAATACAAGCAGGGAACCAATCAGGACTCCCAGAGTTCCATCAATCAGATCCCAGGACAGGAGTCTTCTGTCAGAAAGCAGCATCTAGTTCCGGGAACTGTTGGCAGATTGAAACTTACTGGCTCTTAAGAGGCCGTAGATCAAGGTATGAGATCCCTCGTCCCTGACAGTCTGTTACTGTCCAATTTTTAAGTTCTCAGCCGCTTTGACTTTACAAATTACACCCATGGAACAGCAAGGCATGTATTTATGCCATGCCAAGAGTCCTAGACCAATGTGATAGCAGAGGTAATGCAACTGTCACCACCCTAACTTTACAGCTAATTTGCATAAAACAATTTCATTGATTGTCTGAGGGAGACTGAGGGAGGTGGTGGATTACTTGGCCCAGTTGCCATAGTTCTTCTTTGAGGAGTGTCCCTATGGTGCTCCACTTCAGGTGAATGTGTGTCCCTGTGCCTTTGATCAGAGAATCTCAGCAGCAGTGCTCATCTGGATTGCACATGTGCTGTCCCCATCTGGTGCTGTTGTCAGCCCCTGTCTAGCACGTGCGACCAGACCCGTCTCAGTTCCTCCCCAACCGTCCTTGACCTGCGATGGAGCTCCCTTCAGCATGCAAACCAATTTAGTGTTTAGAATAGGCTTTTAGAGTAGTTTTAGTATAGTAGTTAGAGTTGCTTACCCTTTCCTTTCCTGTTTATTTTTCTTATAAAAAAATTCATATATTTTTCTAACCCTTAGAATAGTTTGTGTTCACCCTCAGGGCTGAACCACCATAGTTCAAGCCATGCCCAGTTCACTGGGCTTCAAGCACTGCCTTTCCTGCCGTGACCTCTTTGCAACACCCCAAAACTACAAATGCCCGCAATTCTGTTTGAGAGCAGGGTTGGGGCCCCAATCCCTGTGGGATGCCTTCCTCCTCAAATGGGCTACACCTCTGCTGTACGCGTTTCCCCCGATCCTGTTATTATGGGTTATACACAAAATACAAACCAACAAAGTCATCTTGGTAGCCCCAACATGGCCCAGACAGATTTGGTACTTGTACCTATTGAGGATGGTGGCATGCACACTCCGCACTCTTCCATTTCTGCCGAGCCTTCTATCACAGGATGCCAGACAGGTATATCCCCTGAACCTGAAGTGGCTTCACCTGAGAGCATGGCTCCTGCATGGTTCCATCATGACAAACTAACCTGCTCAGAACTGGTGAAAGACATATTATTAAACCGTAGGACAACCACGCATAATACTTACCTGTATTGGAAGAGATTCAACATATGGTGTCAAAATAAACAAACTAGGAATGTTTCTACCCCCTACTCTTGGTATTGGATTATATATTGAGGCTAAAGTCATCTGGACTATCCATTAGCTCAATCAAAGTACATCTCACTGCTATTAACACTTTTCACCATAAGATCAATGGGACATCAATATTTGCCCATCCGACCACCAAATGTTTTCTTAAGGGTATCAGAAACATTTACCTTGAAGTACACATACCTACCCCACCTTGGGATTTGAACTTAGTACTACCCTTAGCAACATTGTCTCTACCACAGCTATCGATGAAGGTGGCGTTCCTAGTAGCTGTCACATCAGCCTGCCGACTGGGCGAGTTAGGGGCCCTCATGGCACACCAACCTTACACCATCTTTTTCAAAGACAAAGTCACTCTAAAACCGCACCCAACATTTTTACCTAAAGTATCTTCCTCCTTCCACATAAACTAACCAATCCATCTTCCCTCATTCTGCCCTAAACCTCACAGGAGTATACAACAGGACTCAGTACTACATACTCTAGACATCAGGCGTGCCTTAGTATTCTATCTTGATAGAACTAAGTCTTTCAGAAAATCACAGAGGCTTTTCATTTCCACTGTAGAGTGCTCTAAAGGTTCCGCTATTTCCAAACAGAGACCATCTAAATGGATTTCCAATTGCATCCACCTCTACTACCAACAGAAGGACCTGCAATCGCCATTGGTAAGGCTGCAATTCTGTCACAGAGGTTGTGGAAGTCATAGATTCTGTGACTTTCCATGACCATTCATGATTTCCACAGCTGTAGCAGCCAATCTGACTGACCCTAGGGCCGCTCCCAGTGGTGCGAATGACCCCAGCAGCTGGCCCTGGGGAGTGCCCAAACAGCGTTCCCAGGGGAAGCCCTGGGGATTGCCCAAGCCGCAGTGATCCTGGGGGTGGCCAGAGCAGTGGCAGTCCCAGGTAGTGCCTGAGCATTGGTCCTGGGGGCATCCCCGGGGACTGCCTGAGCAACAGCCGTCCCGGTGATGGCTGAAGCAGCAGCCCCAGAGGCCATTGGGAGAGTGGTCCCTGGGGGTCTCGGAGCAGTAAGCCACCAGTGCAGTCAGCCCCCACCACTGGAGCAAGGGCCCCCCAGAGTAGCAGGGCCCCAGGAGCAGAGATTTAGTTATGGGTATTTATAGTAAAAGTCATGGACAGGTCAAAGGCCATGAATTTTTCTTTATTGCCCGTGACCTCTCCATGACTTTTACTAAAAATACCCATGACTAAATCTTAGCCTTACCCATTGGGGTTCCGAAATCTGTAAATTTCAATAGCCTTTCTAAACAACACATTGATCATGGACACATGTAGAACAGCCCCTTGGGCCTCCGCACAGATGTTCACAAAACATTATGCAGTCAACCAGAGTTCAAGATCGGATGCATTTCTAGGTCTGACAGTGTAATCATCCCTTACACATGCAAATCCAAAGCCCCTTCGGTCCAATGTGGGGCACTGTTAGACAGTCACCTAAAGTGGAGCACGTACAGGGACACTTCTTGAAGAAGAAGAGAAGGTTACGCACCCTGTGCAGTACTGAAGTTCTCCAAGATGGGTGTCCCTGTGGGTGCTCCACTACCCACCCCACTCCCTTCTACTGCAGAGTTTAATGTCTGGATTCTATGGTAGAGAAGGAACTGAGGGGGATCTGGTCGCTTGTGCTAGATAGGTGCTGACAACGGCACGAGGCAGGGACTGCGCACACGTGACACAGGCGAAATTCTCCAATCAAAGGCGCCGGGACGCACATTTACCTGAAGTGGAGCACCCACAGGGACACCCATGTCAAAGAACCTCAGTAACTGCATAGGGTGAGTAACCTTCTTTTCTTCAAAACCACCAACACAACAACACAGCCAGCACACACAATAACCCCAAACACACATTGCTCATTTGCCACCCTCACAAATCAATACAAATCTCCCAGGATTGTCACTTTGTTTGTGTGTCACTCTGAAGCTTAGACTGTCTGTTGAGTCAGTGTGAAGTGACGAAAACAGCTACCAGCCTGGATGAGAGCTCTTTGGGTTCAGAATAATATCAGGTTCAGTCATCACTGGGCTATGAGAACCAGACGGAATGTTGGAGTCCAAAGGTTCTGTGACAGTTGGAATATGACAGTTGATCAGAAAAGGTGGGAGAAACAGCTATGTCACGTAACAGAGAGGTGGTTGTGCCTCCAGCCAGGGCACAGCTCTGTGTACAGACTTTGGGCAGCATGTACAAACAGCCACATTGCTCACTATAACACAATGCAAGGAAACGAGAACCCCCTTTTTTTACACTTACAAATTACACTCCTGCAACAGCATGGGCTTTCAGCTACTAGTATGAAATAACGGTTTGTCTACACATGCAGATATTCCACAGTAGCTATTCAGGAATAACTATTCGGGAATAACTCCATGTGTGGACACTCTTATTCTGGAAGAAGAGTGTTAACACATGAAGTTATTTCAGAATAACTGTTCGGCTTTAAATTCACACCCTTCCTTATTCATAGAATCATAGAATCATAGAATATCAGGGTTGGAAGGGACCCCAGAAGGTCATCTAGTCCAACCCCCTGCTCAAAGCAGGACCAATTCCCAGTTAAATCATCCCAGCCAGGGCTTTGTCAAGCCTGACCTTAAAAACCTCTAAGGAAGGAGATTCTACCACCTCCCTAGGTAACGCATTCCAGTGTTTCACCACCCTCTTAGTGAAAAAGTTTTTCCTAATATCCAATCTAAACCTCCCCCACTGCAACTTGAGACCATTACTCCTCGTTCTGTCTTCTGCTACCATTGAGAACAGTCTAGAGCCATCCTCTTTGAGAGACATCCTCTCATCCTCTATCAAATCCCCCCTCATTCTTCTCTTCTGCAGGCTAAACAATCCCAGCTCCCTCAGCCTCTCCTCATAACTCATGTGTTCCAGTCCCCTAATCATTTTTGTTGCCCTTCGCTGGACTCTCTCCAATTTATCCACATCCTTCTTGAAGTGGGGGGCCCAAAACTGGACACAGTACTCCAGATGAGGCCTCACCAATGTCGAATAGAGGGGAACGATCACGTCCCTCGATCTGCTCGCTATGCCCCTACTTATACATCCCAAAATGCCATTGGCCTTCTTGGCAACAAGGGCACACTGCTGACTCATATCCAGCTTCTCGTCCACTGTCACCCCTAAGTCCTTTTCCGCAGAACTGCTGCCTAGCCATTCGGTCCCTAGTCTGTAGCTGTGCATTGGGTTCTTCCGTCCTAAGTGCAGGACCCTGCACTTATCCTTATTGAACCTCATCAGATTTCTTTTGGCCCAATCCTCCAATTTGTCTAGGTCCTTCTGTATCCTATCCCTCCCCTCCAGCGTATCTACCACTCCTCCCAGTTTAGTATCATCCGCAAATTTGCTGAGAGTGCAATCCACACCATCCTCCAGATCATTTATGAAGATATTGAACAAAACCGGCCCCAGGACCGACCCTTGGGGCACTCCACTTGATACCGGCTGCCAACTAGACATGGAGCCATTGATCACTACCCGTTGAGCCCGACAATCTAGCCAGCTTTCTACCCACCTTATAGTGCATTCATCCAGCCTATACTTCCTTAACTTGCTGACAAGAATACTGTGGGAGACCGTGTCAAAAGCTTTGCTAAAGTCTAGAAACAATACATCCACTGCTTTCCCTTCATCCACAGAACCAGTAATCTCATCATAAAAGGCGATTAGATTAGTCAGGCATGACCTTCCCTTGGTGAATCCATGCTGGCTGTTCCTGATCACTTTCCTCTCATGCAAGTGCTTCAGGATTGATTCTTTGAGGACCTGCTCCATGATTTTTCCAGGGACTGAGGTGAGGCTGACTGGCCTGTAGTTCCCAGGATCCTCCTTCTTCCCTTTTTTAAAGATTGGCACTACATTAGCCTTTTTCCAGTCATCCGGGACTTCCCCGGTTCGCCACGAGTTTTCAAAGATAATGGCCAATGGCTCTGCAATCACAGCCGCCAATTCCTTCAGCACTCTTGGATGCAACTCGTCCGGCCCCATGGACTTGTGCACGTCCAGCTTTTCTAAATAGTCCCTAACCACCTCTATCTCCACAGAGGGCTGGCCATCTCTTCCCCATTTTGTGATGCCCAGCGCAGCAGTCTGGGAGCTGACCTTGTTAGTGAAAACAGAGGCAAAAAAAGCATTGAGTACATTAGCTTTTTCCACATCCTCTGTCACTAGGTTGCCTCCCTCATTCAGTAAGGGGCCCACACATTCCTTGGCTTTCTTCTTGTTGCCAACATACCTGAAGAAACCCTTCTTGTTACTCTTGACATCTCTGGCTAGCTGCAGCTCCAGGTGCTATTTGGCCCTCCTGATATCATTCGTACATGCCCAAGCAATATTTTTATACTCTTCCCTGGTTATAAGTCCAACCTTCCACTTCTTGTAAGCTTCTTTTTTATGTTTAAGATCTGCTAGGATTTCACCATTAAGCCAAGCTGGTCGCCTGCCATATTTACTATTCTTTTGACTCATTGGGATGGTTTGTCCCTGTAACCTCAACAGGGATTCCTTGAAATACAGCCAGCTCTCCTGGACTCCTTTCCCCTTCAAGTTAGTCCCCCAGGGGATCCTGGCCATCCGTTCCCTGAGGTAGTCGAAGTCTGCTTTCCTGAAGTCCAGGGTCCGTGCTGCTTACCTTTCTTCCCTGCGTCAGGATCCTGAACTCAACCAACTCATGGTCACTGCCTCCCAGATTCCCATCCACTTTTGCTTCCCCCACTAATTCTACCCGGTTTGTGAGCAGCAGGTCAAGAATATTCAAGTATAACTTTTGTGTTAGACAAGCCCGAATAACGTATCTCTAATACTATAACACAGTCACCTCAAAGTCTCCCTCCAAGCATGCAAATCACCAATTTCAAACTAAAATGTGTGCACCAGATTGTGTTTGGCCTCTGGGCCTGCAAGGAAATGAGAGCACACAGGTCACTTTCTCCTCCCAGTCTCAGTGGAGGGGCTGGGCACAATAGGAGTCAGGAAGTACAGGGTCTCCAAAGAGCTAGTACGGCTGCCAGGGGCATGGCTATAGTTCCACATCAGCCACTTAAATTGGTAGGGTAGAGAGGAGTGAATACTACACCCTCTACAATAACCCAGCACAGCAGCCATGCTCTCCCTGTAATTCACCTCTTGCAGCTTATAGAATAAGCATGAACATTTGACCTTTGTTTGTTACTATGAATAGATCATCCTTGAGACCAACAGAGTCTCCATACCATACGCAGGCTCAAAGCCCAGAAAGAAAGAGATTGGAGAACTCACAAACCTCCAGATGAGGAGAGAATTGATTCACCAACACCATCCCAATAACACTTGTAGATACCATCAAGGGATGGTATTTTCAACATGGTCCTAATTATTGCTTGATTGAACAAACCTTGGGATAGAGTCTCCTGAAGGAAGATGTTGATCATCCCTTAGGACCCATCAGTGAGGGAGCCAGTAACCACTAGCTAGATTTTTGTTTTTTGCCACGAAAGACAACTTGCGCAGATCACAGTTATATTTCTGACAGTTCTCCTAGAACTTCAATTAGCAAGATTAGCTGAAAATCAGATAAACGCCGTGTGTGTCATGCCATCCCCCTCTCAAGAAAACAGACAAGCCCATCAGAATCCTATGAATCTTGATCAGATAATGGTTTCCAGCATTCACACAGTAGCCTTGTCCACTCACATTTCCCTGTCACAGGGAAATGATTTCTATACCAGTGTGAGAGCTGAGGATGGAATAACAGAAGATGGCATTCAGCAGCCACTCTATAGTCGACAACAGCTTATAGTTTTAATGTTCTATGAGTCTATTGACAGAATGATACACTGACTGTACAACGTTCTGTCTAGTTACAGTATTCTGGAATTTCAGCTGGTCCATTAATCTAGAAGGGAAGAGGGAGAAAATTAAACCTGAGACTAGAAGAGAGAAGTGTCTGACCTTAACAAACACATGATTTTCATACATCCACGCCCAATCTCCAATCCCAAACCCAAAACTAAAGTCCAGGTTTTGTGAAAAGAACACACCATCTAGAAGCAGAGAGAGGACTATCCAGATCAGGGCTGACAAGAGGGGGGCAAAAAGGGGGACAATTTAACAGGCTCCTGAGCTCAGCTTCCCTCCCCCCATGACCTCCCATAAAAGTCTGTAATGTCTGTGTAAACAAAGTAAAACGGGAGATGGTGGGACCTCAGTAAACACGATGCACACAAAATTTCTCTTGACAGGCCTGATCAGATGGATGTTGTAAAAAACAAATAGAAAACAATTCTTGCCTTTGTTATTAAAGAAATGTGCAACCAAACATATGAGGAAAATCTGGTAATTTTACTGCCAAAAAGAGCATGCCAAGGTTAGGTTAGGGGGATGTGGAGAAAAAAATGACAAATCTACAAGGTTGGGACACCATAGGACTTAGAGGGGTGTGCCAGAGGTAGAAGGTGATGAAACCATGATTGACCTCACTCTCTCAGGGCATGTCTATACTGCAGCGATTGATCCACCGGGGATCGATTTAGTGGGTTTAGTGAAGACCCACTAAATCCACCATTGATTGCTCTCCCGTGGACTCTGGTACTCCATCGGAACAAGAAGCATAAGGTAAATCAATGGGAGGGTTTCTCCCATTGACCCAGCACGATGTAGACACCTCAATAAGTCAACCTAAGCTACGTCAACTGCAGCTACATTATTCACATAGCTGGAATTGCATAACTTAGGTCAACTTAACCCTGCAGTGTAGACTTGCCTTCAGAGACAGCATGATCTCTTTAGGGTCCAACAGATGGGTATAAACTGGTCATGAACAAAGTTAGGCTGAACATTAGAAGAAGGTTTCTAACCATCAGGGGACTGAGGTTCTGGAATAGCCTTGCAATAGGAGCAGTGGAGCAAGAAATCTAACTAGTTTTAGGATGGGTCTCAATAAGTTTATAAACAGGATAATATGGTGCAGTTGTCTGCAATATCAGGGGACTGGACTCAAGGACCCATGAGGTCCATTCTCATCATGTGTAAATTTCTGAGCAGAAATCCACCTGAGACTTGATGGGTGCAATTTTCAAAAGTGTTTAATGTTGGCCTAACTCACTTCCATTAAAGTCAGTAGTAAAATTCCCAATTACTTTAATGGGAGCATAGTTAGGCCAATAAAGAGCACTTTTTAAAATTCCATCCAATGTTGCTAAAAACATCATTAATATTCACAGAGTCCCCTTTGTGACTTCTGTTGCACAACTGTAGGGGAGCTGGGTCTTATTCAGTCTCACCTCCTGAGAAAGCCTTGCTTCTAGAGAATGTGTTTCTGTGTTGGGGGCACAGGCCCTCTGCACAGAAGATCCAAGTATTTGTGGGGTTGGGAACAGAAGACCTGTTATCTGCAAGTTTAGAGGGCCAAGTTCCTTCATCCTTCAAGGTCCCCCAAAATCCTGCCCTTGAAGGGTACAATAAAGAAAACTCAGTGACGTGAGCCTCAAAGTATTTCCTGGACCTTCTGTCCCACTCTGTGAGTTTTACTATGGGAAAGTACTCAATTATTACTCATTCAAACCTCCCTTTCACTTGAAGGGAATTTTGACTCAATGACTAATCTACCCATTAGCACTTACATGGTCCATTACATCTTCAAAGTGATGTACAAACATTAATTAATCCACACAACTTCCCTGTGAGGTAAAAGAGACTTCTCAAGACAATATTAATATAGCTACTATATAAATAAACTTCATTAAGAAAGTTATGTGGCACAGTCAAGTGCTTGAAAGTGAGGAGATGCCAGGTTTACAGTTGCCAATGCAACCTTCATTCTGTTCCCTTGTGTTTCCCTCCTGTGCAATGAAGGGGGGGAGGATAAAGTGGGAAAAACAGTTTGATCATGTAATTAAAGACTGTATCAAAATGCAAATGAGTAAGACAGATACTTCTTGAGTTAAAAGACTAGATAGTAGTAAGAGAATACTATTATTTCTAAGGGGTAGCTGGACTGCTTAATTCAGAGAGGCAGTCAGGGTAGCTTGGCCAAGTCTAGTTTTTTCTCTTCCCCTCAGCTGGAGAGGTCCTGACCCATGTATTGCCTTCAGATTGGGGTGGGTGGGCTGCTGGAGCCATGTACTAGCTCTGGGGGGACTTATGGTGTAGAGTCTAGTGCTGCTCTGTTTTCCACCTCTTCCCCTGCTGGGAATTGGGGGAACTCCTGCCCCATATGGTGCCCCAAGAGGAGAGAATGGAATGTTAAGGCCATGTACAGAGTCTGGGGTGTATGGCTGGGGGAGTGAGCCAAGCCCAGCACTCTCTTCTCTTCCCCACCCCCTATACCCCACTAACACTGCTCCAGCAGCTCCGCATGTTCCCATGATAGTGTACTGCTGATGTTACTGCTTTGGCAGCAGTAGGGGCTTGGCTATTTAGAATATTCATGGTTAGTTATTATTTGCCAGACTTCCAATATTTTCCTAAGCAATGCAAGGAAAAGAAGTGAAATAGGTATTTTTAACAGTTTATAACTCAGATAAACCTGAATCCCTGCCATATTTCAAAGGCCTGCTGCAAACAGTGTTAGAATTTCTCAATAAAAAGGTTGCAAGTATCTTTTACAATGGGAAGTGTGTATTGCCTTCCTGCTTATTGTTTCCTGATCCCTGTTCCTGTTTGTTTCCTGCTCCCTGAACTCAGCGTTCAAGTTCCTCTTTGTGTGTGTACATAGTGTTGGGTGTGTGCAGTTACTCAGGGCATGCTGCTACATACCTGCCATTTGGACTGTTATGTTTTGTCCAGACAGAGTTGGCTTAACTGCTTCATGGTTAGTACATATTTTGCTTTGATTTCCTGGTGTTTTGGGATTGGTGTTCTGGGGGTGCAGCAGAGTGTAACATTAAATGCTTTTATTCTGCAATCTGTGCTGCCTGCACATCCTTTGGCTGTTGACTGGCAATATTTTATTCAGATTTTTTTGGAACTACAAATAGATTCTGCAACTCTTCAATGTTGCTAGTTTATCCTGGCTGCAGAAGTGCTTAGGCCAGTGATGGCACTGACATTTATGATAGACTCCTGGAGCCCAAGTTCTCCTTTGGTGGAGAGATGAGCATAAAGGTCGGTGGACTAAAACTTGGGTCTGCAGAGTCTGGGATGACTGACGTTCCCACAGTGCCACCAGGAGACCATGCAGAGCTACAGCCAGGGAACACTGTGGAGAGTAGGTGCTGCAGGAAGTACCACACGGGAACCAGAGGGATAGTACCATGCTGCCTCCTGATTGGTCAAGTGCCCTATTTAACCCTGGGGGATGCCCCAGGAAGTTGTCTGGGCAACCACACAGAATTTGGCCTGCTGTGACTCCAGACTTCACCTTGTCTCCTAATCTCTGACTTCTGACCCTGGCCTCACTCTGACCCCAACTCTTGCTTACTGAACCTGGTGCTTGTGATTCCTCTAACTCCTGCTCAGCGGCTACCATCCCTGACATGCAGACTCCAGCCCAGCTGTGACAGCTAGGCCAGACCGCCTACGCCCAGCTCTCTTATAATGAGTATTTTGGGATGGAGATTTTGTTCTCCTAAAAGAGAAAAAAAAGTTTTGAAGCTTGCTAGCAACCCAATGAAACCATGTGTAAATGTGCATGTCGTTTGCAGCAGTTGGCCCAGCACTATGAATTTAGGGACATTATGATGATCGTGCTCAGTGATATTTTTGTGACTGGTGTAGGCAATGACTGACTGGGTGAACAGCTACAGGCTGAAGATGCTAGAAATGAAGATGCTAAAAGTTGATTGATACCAACTTTTCATGCCATGATTGTTGAGTGAAGCATTTAAGAGGGCTCAGTCTGAAATGGGTTCTATGTCTCAGACAGCTGCTACCTTTGTGTCTACTCTTAAACCATCAGCTGCTCCTCCTGCTTCCATTGCCTAGTCATACGATACTACCTACTCCCGCTCCACAGCCTCAGCAGCAGAAGTTGCCAGCTCCTTACTGTTTCTGCTGTGGTAGTACAAGTCATTTGGGTAATTTAACTTCCTGCCCGGCTAGAACTGCTATGTGCCAAGCGTGTGGGAAGGAAAGTGTGCCGAATACTGGTTCACAGTGATGGGAGGCCCAAAATGCCTACTGTAAATGGAGAGCCACATAAGACCACCTTTGCCAGGACCAATGAGCTGAAGCTGATATCTCGTATCATGGGAAATTAATGGTGCACCACTGAAGTGCATAGTGGTTCCGGGTGCTGAAGTTAATGTTGTTCCCTTTTGGCTAGTTCATAATCTGGACATTTGCCTGAATGCAGTGGTTATAAAAGCTTGGAATTTGTATGCTTTGCAGACTGTGGGTGAAGCTGTGTGCTCTGTGCTCTAGAAAGGCATATTCTTGATTGAAAAGTTTTACATTGTAAAGGCACTGCTGCAAATGCTGTTCCATTTTTGTCCTACAATCTGTGTTTACAGCTTAGTATTATACAAGAACTTGCACAGGATAACTTGGATGTAGAATAGAAGGGAGTAGCCAACATATCATTTAGAGACACCATGATTTATTTAACAGTGATGGTGTTCCGTCCACGGGATATGTGTACTCTCAACAGTTGGGTTCAACACCATGCCCCTTTGCACTGCTTGCATGTTGTGTACCTCCTGCACTTGTAGACTGGACCTGAGCAGAATTGCAGTGCATAAAAGATAATGGTATCATTTGGAAGGGCAAAGGGCCATCAGATTGAAACTCACCCATGGTGATCATATACAGGGAAAATGGCAACATTCGACTGTGCACAGATTTTAGGATACTTAATAAATATGTGAAATATGAGCCATTTCAATTGCCAAACTTCAAAGAGGTGAGATGCCAGGTAAGTGGATCCTGGATTTTCTCTCTGTTGGATTACTAATCTGGTTATTGGTAATGTCATAGAATCATAGAATCATAGAATATCAGGGTTGGAAGGGACCCCAGAAGGTCATCTAGTCCAACCCCCTGCTCAAAGCAGGACCAATTCCCAGTTAAATCATCCCAGCTAGGGTTTTGTCAAGCCTGACCTTAAAAACCTCTAAGGAAGGAGATTCTACCACCTCCCTAGGTAACGCATTCCAGTGTTTCAGCACCCTCTTAGTGAAAAAGTTTTTCCTAATATCCAATCTAAACCTCCCCCACTGCAACTTGAGACCATTACTCCTCGATCTGTCATCTGCTACCATTGAGAACAGTCTAGAGCCATCCTCTTTGGAACCCCCTTTCAGGTAGTTGAAAGCAGCTATCAAATCCCCCCTCATTCTTCTCTTCTGCAGGCTAAACAATCCCAGCTCCCTCAGCCTCTCCTCATAACTCATGTGTTCCAGTCCCCTAATCATTTTTGTTGCCCTTCGCTGGACTCTCTCCAATTTATCCACATCCTTCTTGAAGTGGGGGGCCCAAAACTGGACACAGTACTCCAGATGAGGCCTCACCAATGTCGAATAGAGGGGAACGATCACGTCCCTCGATCTGCTCGCTATGCCCCTACTTATACATCCCAAAATGCCATTGGCCTTCTTGGCAACAAGGGCACACTGCTGACTCATATCCAGCTTCTCGTCCACTGTCACCCCTAGGTCCTTTTCCGCAGAACTGCTGCCTAGCCATTCGGTCCCTAGTCTGTAGCTGTGCATTGGGTTCTTCCGTCCCAAGTGCAGGACCCTGCACTTATCCTTATTGAACCTCATCAGATTTCTTTTGGCCCAATCCTCCAATTTGTCTAGGTCTTTCTGTATCCTATCCCTCCCCTCCAGCGTATCTACCACTCCTCCCAGTTTAGTATCATCCGCAAATTTGCTGAGAGTGCAATCCACACCATCCTCCAGATCATTTATGAAGATATTGAACAAAACTGGCCCCAGGACCGACCCCTGGGGTACTCCACTTGATACTGGCTGCCAACTAGATATGGAGCCATTGATCACTACCCGTTGAGCCCGACAATCTAGCCAGCTTTCTACCCACCTTGTAGTGCATTCATCCAGCCCATACTTCCTTAACTTGCTGACAAGAATACTGTGGGAGACAGTGTCAAAAGCTTTGCTAAAGTCAAGAAACAATACATCGACTGCTTTCCCTTCATCCACAGAACCAGTAATCTCATCATAAAAGGCGATTAGATTAGTCAGGCATGACCTTCCCTTGGTGAATCCATGCTGGCTGTTCCTGATCACTTTCCTCTCATGCAAGTGCTTCAGGATTGATTCTTTGAGGACCTGCTCCATGATTTTTCCAGGGACTGAGGTGAGGCTGACTGGCCTGTAGTTCCCAGGATCCTCCTTCTTCCCTTTTTTAAAGATTGGCACTACATTAGCCTTTTTCCAGTCATCCGGGACTTCCCCGGTTCGCCACGAGTTTTCAAAGATAATGGCCAATGGCTCTGCAATCACAGCCGCCAATTCCTTCAGCACTCTTGGATGCAACTCGTCCGGCCCCATGGACTTGTGCACGTCCAGCTTTTCTAAATAGTCCCTAACCACCTCTATCTCCACAGAGGGCTGGCCATCTCTTCCCCATTTTGTGATGCCCAGCGCAGCAGTCTGGGAGCTGACCTTGTTAGTGAAAACAGAGGCAAAAAAAGCATTGAGTATGTAACCCTTCTGCCCGTCAGAGTTGGCAGCAACAAGGGCCGGGTTCAATATCTAGGGGTTCCATTCCAATAACACAATGCAAACCGGCTCGAGCCCCCACCCAGTGACCTGGGACAAATATATACCACCCCCGCTGGGCGCCTCCAAGAGGCAATACTTCCCCTCTCGCAAGCACATAGTCTGAGTGTAGCAAAAGTCTTTTAATAACAGAGAGAAACAATGTGGCATTATGTTGGGGAAACACCACCAACCGGATTCATAACACAACCCATGAGCAAAAACAACCCCACCCCAGGCAAATTGGGGCATGCCCTTTTCCCTTTGGTTCTTGAGTCCAGCAACCCCAAAAGTCCAATGCCCCAAAAGTCTCTGTCCCTGGTCAGGGCAGCCCCAGAGTTCGAAAGTTTATCGGCGGAGCTTTACCTCCCAACCTGGGTGGAAATGGGACAGGGGTAAGAGGCACCTTACGTGATCTGAAGCTGACCGCCCCATAGCTCCATAGCGGCGCTCCGCTCCGCTCCGCCAGCCGCCCCACAAAACTCCTTCGCGCAGCTGCAGTCCGCTCCACCAGCCGCCCCACGAACTCCTTCACTCAGCTCCACGGCCCACAAGCAGCTCCTGCCATCCACACACTGCTCCGTGTCGAACTGCTTCACCAGCCGTCCCACAAACTGCTCCACAATATATCTTCAGGCTCCCCCACTACTTAACACAACACTCAGTGATTTCAGCGCTTAGGTGAATTCAGCTTATAGTAGGGGAGCCCCAGTGCTGGTGCACTGTCAGCCCAAAGTGAGCTCAGCAGCCTATAACTAGACTTCTAATGAAATCAAAATTAGCTCTGATATTCCACAGTGGAGAGAGGAGGAAGTGCAATCAGCATGTAAGGCCCTCACCAAGGGGCCCATGCCACCAAGTATTAATACTTGTCCCCAGCCTCTCTCCATTCACACAGTTTTGGAACCCATGACCCTTGCCTAGCGAGTGCTACTTAGATGATGGTGAATCCCTCCATCGTAACAAAAGGCCACGTACAGTTCCAAGCACAGTTCCCATAATCAGGGTAATAACAATTTATTCTTCCTGCCCCAATAACAGAGACACTGGGGATCCCACAGCAGCCAAAGTGACCATTTGGGCAGCTATGGTCTCATTCTAGGCGTGGTGGGTGTGCCTATGCAAATGAGATCGGCCCCTGAAGTTCTTTTCCACAACTTGCCACACCTCACCACCAGATGTCAGGGTGGAGCTCATCCTGACTCTGCTTACAAGTACATTAGCTTTTTCCACATCCTCTGTCACTAGGTTGCCTCCCTCATTCAGTAAGGGGCCCACACATTATTTGGCTTTCTTCTTGTTGCCAACATACCTGAAGAAACCCTTCTTGTTACTCTTAACATCTCTGGCTAGCTGCAGCTCCAGGTGCGATTTGGCCCTCCTGATAACATTCCTACATGCCCGAGCAATATTTTTATACTCTTCCCTGGTCATATGTCCAACCTTCCACTTCTTGTAAGCTTCTTTTTTATGTTTAAGATCCGCTAGGATTTCACCATTAAGCCAAGCTGGTCGCCTGCCATATTTACTATTTTTTCAACTCATCGGGATGGTTTGTCCCTGTAACCTCAACAGGGATTCCTTGAAATACAGCCAGCTCTCCTGGACTCCTTTCCCCTTCAAGTTAGTCCCCCAGGGGATCCTGGCCATCCGTTCCCTGAGGGAGTCGAAGTCTGCTTTCCTGAAGTCCAGGGTCCGTATCCTGCTGCTTACCTTTCTTCCCTGCGTCAGGATCCTGAACTCAACCAACTCATGGTCACTGCCTCCCAGATTCCCATCCACTTTTGCTTCCCCCACTAATTCTACCCGGTTTGTGAGCAGCAGGTCAAGAAAAGCTCCCCCCCTAGTTGGCTCCTCTAGCACTTGCGCCAGGAAATTGTCCCCTACGCTTTCCAAAAACTTCCTGGATTGTCTATGTGATGCACATATGTCTATGTGATGCAGTATGGCCAGAAGCCAGCAGGAGAGAGATATAGAAGAGATATCCAGGGGAAGGAGTTGGAGCAGAGTGGTTTGGAGTAGGAGCAGAGTGGTTTGGAGTAGGAGCAGAGTGCAGTTTGGAGGAGTTGGAGCAGAGTGCAGTTTGGAGAAGTGCCATGGCTGGCTAGAAGACCAAGACCTTAGGTAATGAGACACCTGGCTTGTGCAGAGAGAGAGGGCAGGAAGCCCCACAAGCTGAAGAGCAGGAGAGGGAAGTAGCCCAGGGGAAGGAAGCACTAGTTCAAGATCCCTAGGGCCCCTGGGCTGGGACCCGGAGTAGAGGGCAGGCCCGGGTCCCTCCCTCTCAATTACCCTTCTCTGGATTACCAGTGGGACAGTAGATACCCTAGTTCAGGGGCAGAAAACTGCGCCCTGAACCTCCCCCCAGCCCAAGAAGAGGAAGCGTGGGACCCATCATAATCGTACTGGCAATTTGCCACAGCAAATACCTGTGGCTGACAGTTTGCAGTTATTATTGACTTTCAGCATGCCATTTGGGAGCTATTGTAATCAAATACTCCCTTTTAGTTTAGTTTCTGCTACTGAAGTATTTCGGAGAGTAGTCTCTTAGCTTCTTGATAATATCCATGGTCCATGTTGCTATCTGGATGACATTCTCATCTTTCCTAACACCTTGCCTGAGCATAATTGCATTCTGGACCGGATGCTAACCCAACTCCAACAAGCTGACACCAAGTTGAATGCAGTCAAGTACAGTTTTGCAAAAGATGCTGTAACATTTCTGGGCATTCTCTGTCAGTTGATGGTGTGAAACCAACACCTGAATGGCTGAAACCTGTTGCTTCGCTACCTTTACCCACTGATCTAAGCAGTTTATGTTCTTTCCTCACCTAGCTCAGTACATAGGTGGCTGTACTCTGCCCCATTTTAGTACCCTTGCCAAGCTGCTGTGGGATTTAATCCAGGGCCAGTTGGTTTGGACTAAAGAGGCAAACCAGGGTTTTAAAAACTTGCATCAAGCCCTCTGTCAATGCAATCCTGTGTTTATTTTGATCCAAGGAACCTCATAGTGATTCAGACCAATGCATGCAATCAGTACCTGGGCACAGCTCTGCTCCAGGAGGGACAGACGGTTATATTTGCACCCCATACTCTCACCCCGACGGAAGCAAAGTATTCCCAGATGGAGCTAGAATTCTTGGTGATGGTTTTTACCATTGTATGCTTCAGAGTCTACTGAGTGGGAAGACCTTTTACATTAGAAACTGATCATTTGCCTATTTTGGCCTCTATCATAAAGCCACTGACCTGCTGAGTGTGAGACTGCAGTGGTGGATTATTCAGTGACAGCAGTATGACTTTAATTTGGTATATATCAAAGGAAGACATAAATGACTTGCTGATGCTCTTTTGAGAAATTCTACTGGGTTGGTGCCTTCGTATCCAGAAATGAATGAGTATAATGAAGCATGTTGAGTGCGTTTACTACATGTGTTGTTAACCAGCAAGATATACTGCCTACTGAAAGGGAAACAGATGGAGAAGATGACACCCTTTCTGTGTATGATGATGATGTCATATGGCCAGTTGGGGAATTCTCACTATAGCAATCCACCCACAAGCTGAATCAGAGGTATAACCTATGGTCCTGGGATCACCTGGGCCTCCAACATGGTACTGCTGAACTTTTGGGGAAAAGAGAAGGAAACTGTGATAACTGGTGTGTGTGTGTGTACTGTGATCACTGGTGTGTGTGTATTGTGATGACTGGGGTGTGTGTGTGTGTGTGTGGCCTTCCTGCTGATTGCTTCCCATTCCTGTTTGTTACCTGGTTCCTGTTCCCTGAAGTCGAACTGCTCCAGTTCTTGTGTCTCGGCACACATAGTGTTGGGTGTGTGTAGTTACTCAGGGCCTGCTGCTACATACCTGCCATTTGGACTGTTATTATGTTTTGTCCAGACTGTTACTGAGTTAACTGGTTCACGGTTATTACATGTTTTGATTTGACCACCTACGTGCATTTTGCTTCAATTTCCTTGTGTTTTGCCACTGATATTCTGGGATGCATCACAGCACAACAAGGTATTAGGCAACCTAAATATAGGCGTCACTATCAGCTCCCTCTAGAATAATTACTTCCAGAAATTGTTATTAGTGTTTTGCAATACCTGGCCTTTATTCTAGTTTATTTTGGGCATAATATGTCCATGTTTGTCTTTCTATTTCTGTGATAATTTCCCATCTAATATTCTTATATCTCTTTTCTCTAGTCTTCTTTGTTGACCACTTAGTATCTAAATCATATTTACAAATTCACTATGGGTTAAATATTTATAAAAGATGAGTGTGACACACAAGCTTCTGGTACATTTCCAGCTCTAAAACAGTAAATAAGCACTAAAAATCCAATGAAAAATGGCATCAGTTATTAGAAAACAGACGTCATATTCAGTGCCAAAAATATCCAGCTTTTCCATAAATTAGAGGAACTCAATAATTAAACTATACCTACACAAGGAAAGCCATTAGCCAGGTAAATGACTATTAACATTGATTTGGTGGTTTCAGGCTAGTTCCTTCATAAATGAATCACAAGATCCATTCAGAGAAGGCGAATGCCCCAATCATCACTCCTGACTCAGGTAATGGACCTCTTTCTCTGAACATCCACAGGTGTTGTGTGATGAATCTGATCATCAGCAGATTACATACTTCTCTCCCTCCACTCCCAGAGGGTTTCAGCTCAGCAGGAGGGAAAGCGCATAACAGTGCCCTCGTCTGGCCAACCAGGTAAGGTAAGGGAGGTGAAGATTCTGTTTATCTCAGCAAGGGAGATGGCTCTCTGGGGATCTAGCAGCAGAAGAAGGCATTTCTGAGAACAATTGCAGGAGCAGTAGGATACAGGCCTGCCCAGAGCCTGTTGGGGTCTTGTAATCAGAGAACGAGGTCAAGAAGTTTCCGGGAGAGGTGACAGTCCAGATTCAAGCCGGGTGTCCTGTGGGAATCTGAGAGGAAGGTAGAGTTTGGAGGCAGGTGGGCTCTGTGGTACAAGAGAAGCTGACTCAGCTGCTCTTTTCTGACGCAAATGACTGATACAGGATATGACCACTAGTGCGGCACACCCTATACAATTGCTTATGCCCACTTATGAAGAGTTTATTCCCTTTTCTTCGTTCACCTGACCAGGTTAAACTGCGGGAGTGTGGCCTTTTCTGGGACTCCAGGGCAACTGCTCAGTGAGGAGGGGGCCTGACCTCAATCATGACACCAGATCTGGGACTAAGGACACATGTGAATTGGATATCTGTGACTTTGGTAACGTTTTGTGAGTGTATGGTTAAATGGCCTTGGCTAATTAAATCAATTTCCATTGCCTAGATTATATTTATAATCAATCAACCATGGTGTCTCATCTCTCCAAACTGCTTTCAGAACAGCCAAGCATGTTGTGACCTTGGAGCACTAAGAGTATAGTTACTTCAAGCTTTGGTGACTGGCTCACTTTCCTTATGTTAGGGCCTGATCCAAACCCCATTGGATATGATCACAGACCGGCCTGAAAAATGCTGTGAAGAAAGCACTAGAAGGTGCAGCCACCCAACCAGGGATGGCTCTACCAATTTTGCCGCCCCAAGCCGTCGCCGCCAAATTGCCGCTGCCGCAACAGCGGCGGGGCTGCCAGCAAAGAGCTGCCGTCGAATTGCCACCGGGCGACACAGACTGCTGCCCCATTCTGAATGCCGCCCCACACGCCTGCTCAGAAAGCTGGTGCCTGGAGCCGGCCCTGCACCCAACCAACGAGCAACTCAGTGCTGACGTGACGAGCATGAAAACCTGCATCCAATCAACTGACAGTCCCAAACAGCAAACCAAATGACTTTATGCAAGAGATATATATTTATACACAAAAAGCTATGTTAAAAGAACATTGCAAGGTCAAGCACTGAAATATGAGGAAATTCCCCCTTGCGCATGTGCATTATGACATAATCTTTAAGTAGATGACCACTTGCTATTTTGTTCTCCAGGACTTCCGCTTTGTTCAGTACACAGGATGGCTGGTGCTCACTGAATGAGCAGCTATTAAACATTTGTTTTAACTAGGGCTATCAATTAATCGCAGTTAACTCACGCGATTAACTCAAAAAAATTAATTGCGATTACAAAAATTAATCATGATTAAAAGCACTTATAACAGTAGAATACCAACTGATATTCATTAAATATTTTTGGATATTTTTCTACATTTTCAATATTAATTTCAATTACAACACAGAATACAAAGTTTAAGAATCTGAAGTGCCATCCAAAATCTGAGAGGGACGAGGTGTGGAGCATGCTTTTAGAAGTCTTAAAAGAGCAACACTCTGATGCGGAAACTACAGAACCCAAACCACCATAAAAGAAAATCAACCTTCTGTTGGTGGCATCTGATTCAGATGATGAAAATTGAACATGTATTAGTCCACACCGCTTTGGATCATTATTAAGCAGAACCCATCATCAGCATGGAAGCATATCCTCCAGAACAGTGGTTCCCAAACTAGGGGCGCTGCTTGTTCAGGGAAAGCCCCTGGGGGGCTGGGCTGGTTTGTTTACCTGCTGCGTCCGCAGTTTTGTCCAATCACGGCTCCCAGTGGCCATGGTTCGCCGTTCTCAGCCAATGGGGGCTGCGGGAAGCGGCGCAGGCTGAGGGACATGCTGGCTGCCCTTCCCACAGCCCCCATTGGCCTGGAGCGGTGAACCACGGCCAGTGGGAGCCGTGATCGGCCGAACCTGCGGACGCGGACAGGTAAACAAACTGGCCCAGCCCACCAGGGGCCTTCCTTGAAAAAGCTGTGCCCCTAGTTTGGGAACCACTGCTCTAGAATGGTGGTTGAAGCATGAAGGGACATATGAATCTTTTAGCGCAACTGGTATGTAAATATCTTGCAACAGCAACTACAACAGTGCCATGCGAATGCCTTTTCTCACTTTCAGATGACATTGTAAACAAGAAGCAGGCAGCATTATCTCCTGCAAATTGTAACCAACCTTGTTTGTCTGAGTGATTGGCTGACCAAGAAGTAGGACTGAGTGGACTCGTAGGCTCTAAAGTTTTACATTGTTTTATTTCTGAATGCAGTTATTTTTTGTACATAACTCTACATTTGTAAGTTCAACTTTCATGATAAAGGGATTGCACTACTGTACTTATATGAGGTGAATTGAAAAATACAATTATTTTGTTTTTTTACAGTACAAATATTTGTAATAAAAATAAATATAAAGTGAGCACTGCACACTTTGTATTCTATGTTGAAACTGAAATTAATATATTTGAAAATGTAGTTAACATCCAAAAATATTTAAAATAAATGGTATTCTATTATTGTTTAACAGTGCAATGAATCACAATTAATTTTTTTAATCGCTTGACAGCCCTAGCTTTAACCTCTTTGTACAGTGCTTGGCCCCAGGCCTTATTGGCTGTATGCTATTTAAATCCTGCTCTGAATACAGAATTATTACTTTCCTTTTAGGCTGTCTATGGGGCTCATCACTATGGTATCTGACATGAATGGATTTATTTTCACAACACCTGTGATGCAATCTTCAAAGATTTTAGCTTCACAGTTCTAAAAAACCTCTACTGAGCATGTGTGAACTGAGATTCTTCAAAGGCTTGCAACTTGGTCAAATTTGGATGGATTTTTACAGGAATAGAAAAAGACACATCCCCGGCATAAGAGCTACTCACTTACCAAATTTCAGATCCCTGCAGCATGGAATGCTAGAGCTTCTCAAGAAATTGTAAGAATATTTGTAAGATGGAAAACAATTTTTTCCCCTTAACCTCATTCTCAGAAATGACCAAACAGTTTTGGCTGCAAATTAAAAACACTTGTCAAAAACAAACAGCCTGAGCCAGACACTCAGCATGGAAAGTGTCAATCCAAATAGTAAAGCTTGGTAAAGTTATAACCAACTGAAAACAGGGCCTAATAATGGGAAGTGTCAGGCAACCTTAATAATAGATGGTGCTGTGCTGCCAGCTCCACGTATAATACAGTTTGGTTGGGACGGAATCATTACCCCGGCACTCACACCCTCCCACACATATGACAGCAGAGTACAGAATATTATGGCAGCCAGTACACAAATGCAACTCCCCCCATACAGCTCTTGTGTGGGAGTTGGAGATTGTATCTATTTAGACTGTAAACTTTCCAATCTAGATTTAAGGTGGTGTGAAGGGGTTGACTCACTGCTAGCATCTCCACGGGACCAGGGGTGGCATGGCGTGGCAGCTCTCTCTCCGTCGAGATCGGCTGCCACTGGTTGCTCCACCTCTGTGGTGGTCTGCCTCTTCCTGTGACTTGGCCTTTTTGCAAGGTTACTTCAAAGTCTCTCCCCTTCCAAAAAGCAAAGGAGGTTAACACAAATAAATTGAGTTAGCAAGAGAGAGGAAGGAATGACCTCCTGTCAGGATGTATCAGGATCAGGTCCTCCCTTCCCTCAGGCAGGGAACTTCAGACAGTTGGAGTAATGGAAGTTCCTGCTTTCTCTTTGCTGTTTCCTTAGGACTGAGGGTTGAAGGTCTGTTCTCTTCTCTGGTCTGCCCACAAGTGAGCTTTTCTGCTTCACTTTAATCTCCTCCTTCCACCTATGCATGTCTTGTAGGTGTGGTGAAGTGGGGCTGGTTGAGTCCTTAACCCCTTGTTGTACAGTGTGGGGTTTGTATACCCCATCAAACACTTGCCCTCTCAAGATGGCACCTGCAGAACCTGGGCCAGCGGATTGTTTCCCCCCCCTCACTGGAAAAAACAGATCAGCATTTTTTGTGTGCTTTTTCCTCTCTATGCTGAATTTGGAAGTCATACAGCCTGAGGGCAGGTACCAGCACATAAAGTGAGGGGTTGTGTCTTTCATGGCACTTAACCAACTCTAAGAAGGCATGATCAATGACAAGTCTGAATGGATTTCCCGGGAGGTAATATTGTAGAGAGTCCACAGCTCATTTCATGGCAAGTCCTTCCTTTTCTATTACTGAATATGCCTGCTCCCGAGGGAACAGTTTGTGGCTCAAATACATTACAGGATGCATATCACCTCCGCTGATATGAGCCGCCTTCTGCACTTTGCACAGTGGCTCCAAATGTCTCTGGAGGTGCTGCCTGAAGCCCCTAAGGAGGCTGCATGGTGCAAGACGCTGATCCCTGCTGACAGTGCCAGAACAAAGGCCAAGGCAACACATGTCACTGTCCTTGCTAACAGCTATTCAGGAGCAATAGCTGGGCACTGGCGGGAGGGGCTGCTGCTCCCCACCCCCCAATCTCCACCTATGCTTTGCAGGCTGTCTTGGCTACAGAAAAATCCACTGGTGGCTGCATGCAGCCATGGTGGCCGCATTTGAGAAATGCTGGCCTAGTCCTACTTCTGAGGCATTGGTTTGTAAAGTGAACTCTTTTGAGAAGCTGGGACTGAACAGGACAGGTTCTTGACACATATGGTCTTTCAGCTTCTCAAAGGCCTTTTCTCAGTGAACCTTCTTGGGGCTGCTATCCTTAATTAGGTCTGTGAGGGGGCTGCTGTCATCCAAAAGTCTGGCACAAACTGGCAGTAGTAGCCTGTGAGCCCAAAAACCTTCTGACTTGTTTCTTGTTTCATGGCTTGGCATGGGCATGCTTTTGAGGGTCTGGACTTGTTCAGGAGGAGCTGAACTTGACCCTTCCCCAAAGTATATCCCAAGTAGGTGATCTCCTCCTGCACCCCAAACCCGCCATCCCTGGCCCCACCCCAGAGCCCACCCCCCCAGCCCTCTGCCCCAACCCAGAGCCCCCTCCCACACCCCAAACCCCTCACCCCTGCCCCACCCCAAAGCCTGCACCCCCAGCCAGAATCCTCATCCCCCCACCCCCCCACCCCCTACCCCAGGCTGGAGCCCTCTCTCGCACCCTTAATCCCTCATTTCTGGCCCCACCCAGAGCCCACACCCCTATCCAGAACTCATACCTCACTCCCCTAGCACCCAAGGCCCTGCCCCAGCCCAGAACCCTCTCCCAAACCCCAAACCCCTCATCCCCAGCCCCACCCCAGAGCCTACACCCCTAGCCAGAGCCCTCATCCCCCCTTCCACATACCCCTTGCCCCAGCCCAGTGAAAGTGAGTGAGGGTGGGGGAGAGCGAGTGACGGAGGGAGGGGGGATGGAGTGAGCGAGGCAGGACCTCAGAGAACGGGCGGGGCAGGGGCAGGGCCTTGTGGAAGGGGCAGGGCTGGGGTCGGAGTGGAGGTGTTTGGTTTTGTGCCATTAGAAAGTTGGCAACCCTTTCCAGCTCCTGAAACGTGGTCTGCACTGGTCCCATCAGGTAAGATGCCAACAGGGTGGCCACTGGGCTGCCATCAACACTCAATCAAATGGTATCAGGAAGGCCTCCGGATCATCTTCATGGCCCATCTTTGTGAATTTCCCTGGCATGGCAGGACTACCAGGCCCAGGCCTACAGGAGGGGAAGCCCTGGGGAGACACTGAGGCTGCATCAAGGCCACTACCTGTTGGACCAGTCTTTGCTGCTGTTCCTGCTGTTGTGCCCCTAAGTCCTGGACCAGGTCTTGCTGCTGGGAAGCCATTTGCTGGTGCTGTGGCTGCTGGGCTGCTTGTTGCTCTGCTGGTTCTCAGTCATCGATTTGAGAAGACATTCTAGGTCCATGTTGTCTGTCCCACCAATTCACATCTTTAGGTGGAGGGTGTTTGACCATCTGGGTCAGCCACTTCTCCCCTTCTCTAGGAATGGGAAGGATACTCACATTTTCCACCAGTTAAGGGGTCGCCTCACCGCTGGCACCTCCTCATGGCCAGGAGTGACGTGGCAGCTCTGTCTCGATGGGGTCCCTGCTTCCAGGGTAGTCCACAGACAAAAAGTAAGGTGAGTTAACACAAATAAATTGAGTTAGTAAGAGAGAGCAAGGCATGGCTCCTTCTCTGGGTGTATCAGGATCAGGGAGGGACCTTCAGGCAGTTGTTGCTGGGGAAGTTCTCACCTTCCCTAAGCTTTTTCCTCAAAACTGAGGGCTGTTCTCTTCCCTGGTCTGCCCACAAGGGAACTGTTCTGCTTCTCTTTTAACTCCTCCTCCCGCGTGTGTATATCTTGCAGCTGTGATGGGTGAGAGCAGTATTTGTTAATGTATTCTAGCCCTGATGGCTGCAGAGAAAACTTTAAAAGCTTGAACTGAATGCAAACCAACGTGCTGAGTCTGCAGACAGCTTGAAACAATAGCTTGGAGGTGTGAACTGCCCCATATATCTCAGTAGGTTGTTGACTCAGGAACCTACAGATGACAAATCATGTCAACACTGTTAACAAAAGCATCCAACTAATATTCTTATTGCACAATTCCAAACCACCTCCCATATCTTCAAAGGTGTCAATATCTCCTGCTTGCACCCTGACAGCCTCTGTGGTTATGAATTGTCCATACAAAATTCTGTGGCAGATTGAAAGCTGATAAGGTGCGGACAATATAAAATAAATTGAATGCAATATCAAAATAAATATCACAGGGGCTATTATGCTGATTGTTTTAGTCATGTTCATATTTAATTTAAAAAATCCTCATTTTTTTTAACTTGAAGCTGTTATAGAATTCCCAATCCACCAAACCAGTGTACCCCAGAAATGCAGAAGTTTTGCTGGAAGAATTAGCTTCAGTTTGTCACAGACTATGTGGGTCTCTTGTGTATATTATAGTCATTTTTATATTTTATTTATATTTTACTGTTTTTGGGTGTATAGTTTGTTTTATTTGTTCACATTTTCCATGCGTAGCATATTTATTACACCCTTTTAATACTATTGATGTTGTGGTTATTGCAGATATTTTTAAAATATTTTTAAAATTAATAAAAAAATCCATATATTAAAAAAATAGCTTACTATTTGTAATAATACTCTCTGTACTGCTCTGGCATACACTGGGTATATGTTACATCCCTGATAATTATATTCTCTTCTGAAACATTGATGTGATGTGGTCAACATAACTATGGGGTGAGGAGTGGGGGGCATGTGTGCATCAGGAAATTTAGTTATCTTACATAAAATACATACTGTTTTGCAATACCAAAATGCAAAAGGCAGAGATTATGCCACGGAACTAGGGATTGGAGCACCCCTTATTTCATGATGGATTATAATATAGAGGGGACTCGTCAAGGCCTTGCGGCCTTTAACAAATGGTGTTGTGGCAGTTTTATGAGCCCCTCTTTATCTGTTGAAACGAAGCCACATATGATCTCGAGACAGGTCAGCTGTGTGTGGGGTTTTTTTTTTTTCTATCTGTGTTTTAAACTGTAAGCTCTTTGGAGCAGGGACTTTCTTATTTTTGTGCCTTGCACAGTGCTGAGAAAATCTGGCACCAAATAAAAATAATAACAGAGGTCAAAAGTAAATGTCGCATCCTGTTTATGTTGCATCAAAACTTCAATATACGGGAAGACAGCAACATCGCATCTTCACCACCCAGCTCCCAAGAGTGCTTTGGGGGACATATACACCTCTCCCAAACCCTCCTGTGTGACGAAGGGTCACAATGTCGCACGGAAAAATTAAACTAAAGTGCACGCGGCTGTACTAGAGCAGGTGGCAAAACCTGCAACCCAGTTCTAGCCCGGTCAGTCATTCCAGCTGCTCCTAAATCTTAAGCACCACTAGCTGGTGCCCATCAGCAGGGCTCTTCAATTCCTATTTGTCTGTCTCTTTCACAGGGACCCACCTCCTCACTAGCTTCCTGTTTCTATTGCATTGGGATGGGTGGGGGTGAATGGGAGGTTCCATTTATCCTGAACAGAAACCATCCTCCACTTTCCTCCTCCTCCCACCTAGCCTGAGCTGACTCCATCTTGGTCGACTCTCTAGCCTGTCTGTTTATCACTCTCTTCATTCCTCCCCCCACTCCCCACCCCTCCTCCTCCTCCTCCTCCTCCTCTCGTCATTGTCCGTAATAGACGACGCGGCGGCAGCAGGCAGCAACGTGCGGCGGCGGCGGCAGCAGCAAGCAGCTCGTTCTCTTTATAAACCCCTCTGCATTGCCCGGATGTGAATGGATTACAATGTATCTTTCAGGGAAACGTATTATTACCAACGTCTCCATGGGGGAGTCACTGATGATGATGAGGCGAGAGCTGTAAACTTGGAACAAGTTTAAGACTTTTAAAAAACAAACAAACCAACAACACAAAAAGCACCAACCGAGGAAGGACAGAGGGAACAACACATCCCGCCACCACCAAGATTTTGAAGAGTTTGTGAATAACCATGTGTTTATAAAAACAAAAGAGGGAAAAGTTACTTGGATTTTTTTTTTTTTTGGCTGGCTTTTATTTTTGTTCTGTTTTGGGTGGGGAGATTTTGGGACACTTGTTTCGTGGTGGTGAATCAAAAAAAACGAAAAACAAACAAACAAACAAAAAAAACAAAGCCAGGTGTAGTGTTCGTTTAAATCGGGGAATAACCCTGGACCAGGACTGAGAACCAGTTAAAGTACTTTTTGTTGTTATTTTTTTGTTTTTGGGGGGTCAAACCTATGTGAGCTTATAAAGCACTTTCGCAGAAGATTTCTCTCTTTAAAATAGATACATATTTCCTTGGACTATTGTGAACAGATTTGTGGCCATTAAGGTAAAGTTACAATTTGCTGTTAGAGTAACTTGTGTGATTTTTTTAAAAATTGTTGATCCCGTTGTGTTATTTTTGAAAAAAAACACCTTACAACTTGTGCAATGTGTAAATTCAAACTGAAAATACACTGTACTAGTGCATTTATGCAGTGTAGCTATATGTATGAACTTATATTGTTCAACGATCCATCTAACGAATTTGGTCCTTTGTTTCTTGCTGGAAAATGAAGTCAGGTTTTGAGGTTTTGGAGTATATGGGGCCTGTAGCAGCAACATTTGAAGTAAAAGTATAACATGCTTTAAGGGTGGAGTGGGAGGGGTCCGCTGGCATGGTCCCCAGAAACTTTTGAGTGTAAAACAAATCAAATGGTTGATTCCCCCCCCCCCCAAGTTTGCAGCAATACTCTCTGTAAATTGAAACCCAGCATGTGAAATGTAGCGTTAGGTGCAAAAAAACCAAACAAACAAACAAAAAAAAACCACAACCAAATCAAAACAGAATTTAAAAAGATGACCTGGATAATACGGGTGTGTGTGTGTGTGTGTGGGGGGGGGGATATTGTTCTTCTTGGCAAAGTCTTTCAATCACGTGTGTATTTGCAGCCTAGTATAAACTTGCTTTGCCATGTGTATGTGTGTGAGCTGAAGAAATTTAAAGTGTAATCAATTTAAAAGTGCTTCGGACGAGGAGGAAATCTGCACCAATTGACTGGGATTTCAGGCTACGTGAGCTGCGGGTCTGGAGGACAATGAGGTGCCCGCTTGCGTTTTTTCTTTTCCTTTTGGAGGTGTTACTGTGAAAGCAAAGCCCAGAGCCAGGGGAACGTGCTCTTTTTCTGCTGCTGCTTTGTCCCCTTTCCTTAGCTGAACTTGCAGTCCGGCTTGTTTTGGTTTGTTTGCGGGGTTGCCCCCCCCTCCCTCCTCTCGCTTTCTCCCGAGGCAGAAAGAGTTTGGTTCAGAGTCAGAGCTCTGCCGTGTCTCTCTTGCTCTTTAGTGGCGGTAGCGGTGTGTGTTTGGTGAATGCCGTGATTATAGCAATGAAACCCAGAGCTCGGTACTGTTCTTGGAAGGGGAGTCCCTTCTCTCCTCTCTCGGGCGGTAGGTACCGCCGCTGGGCTAGAGTCGATCGGTGGCCGGCCGGTGTAATGGTGGAGCTAAGTTCGGATCTGTGGGCTCGGACAGGAGCTGCTGGAGGGGGCTTGCTCACCACGCGGCTTTTTATTTTTGAATGTATTTATTTATTTGCCTCCACGGGGGCTGCGAGCTCTTTATGGAGCGAGTCTCCCTTTGCCCCCCCCCGCCCCCGGTTGCCCACTTTAAAGGAACTGATGACTTTGCAAAGGGGCCTGGGGTGCTTTGATTATTATTATAATTATTATTATTTTTTAACCATCCTCTCTTTCATAAATGAGGGATTTGGTCTAATTGTCAAAGCCTGAATTCGGCCCCCCATCCCCTTCCACTCCACCCCCAACTCTGATTTCCCTTTGCACCCGGCGGCTCTTCACTCTAAAGACTTTGGGTCTTTAAAAAAAATCCTTACATGCTGCTTTACATGGAAGGAGGAAAAGGAAAAAAAGTTGGGAGCGGATGGCTGTAGTTTCTTCCCTGCGATTCTCATTCATTCCTCGCTGAACCTCCTGTTGCATAAATGATGCGTTGAGAGCGTGGCTCTATTTTTCCTTTTTTTTTTGGATTTGGGTTTAGAGTGGATGTTACCAGGTTTCGATCGTCTCTTTTGGAAATACAATATCGCCTTTTTTGTTGTTGTTTTTGCTGCCCCTCCATCTTTTTTCCCTCCCTTCTTCTCAGCTCCCCCTCCCCAATCTACCCGCCCCCCCCCCCAAAAAAAATCCGATTGTGTTTCCTCTAAGGCTCGGGACTGGGTTTCTGATTGCGGTTATTTCCATGTTTCTAGGTTTGTGTGATTTTGCTAAAATGCATCACCAACAGCGAATGGCTGCCTTAGGGACGGACAAAGAACTGAGTGATTTACTGGATTTCAGTGCGGTAAGAAACAACGGTGGAAATTAACAACAGCTGTAAAAAATATCTTCTAGCTGATCTGTTAAACTAAAAAACCAAAAAAAAAAAAAAAACCCAAACAAAAAACAAAACAACAAAACTGTGATCTAAGTACATTGGGTAATTTTTAATCAGCAGCTAGACCCATGGTAAATATGCTCGCTTAAAAAACAAAAAACAAAACAAAAACAAGAGTCTTATTATATTTTCTTGTACGTGATGGGAGATGCAATCTTGTGCCTAGCTTACTTTTAATGTCATGGATATCCAGAAATTATTTTTACAAAAAAATCAACCCACCTAAAAATGGACATTTCTCATCATTAGTTAATATTAACAATAATATAATCCTATTACTCAGCACTTATTTACATTGTCAAAGTGTTGATGGCACGTGAACTAATTAATTACTAATTAGTTACTTATATTCTACTTTCAGTTCTTCCCTTGTTTCATTTTTTTGGCACATTGAGAGTGCAAAGAAATCCACAACTGCCTCAGTTTAAAGTTTTCTCTGAAATCTCAGATGGCTTCTGCTGTCGTTAAACCTGTTTAAATCTTTTCTGAGGATCCCCGGATAGATGGTGCTTTTTTAAAAGTACTTTTTGTCTCTTTGGGGTTCTTGTAAATAGCCTAGTTCTGAGGGCAAACGTTAATCTGGACGTGTGCACTTGTCTAGTTTTATTCCCCCCACCCCATCCTTCCTCTCCCTTCCTCCTCATCCCTCCCCCCTTCCCCACAATATGTCAGGAGCATTTATTTAAGGGAAAAAACCAGTTTGTGTAAGGTGCATGTATGTTCTAAAAAGAATCAACATTACCACGAAAATCAAAACCACCTTGTAAATGAGGCTATTTCAGTCTGCTGCTGCTCTGGAAGAAAAGGAGTACTTGTGGCACCTTAGAGAGTACTCCTTTTCTTTTTGCGGATACAGACTAACACGGCTGCTACTCTGAAACCTGTCATTATGCTGCTCAAGACTTTCCTTTGGAGAAATGGCTTTGGGAAGTTTGGCCAGGAAATGTAGCCTGAGGCAGCTTTGCAGCCCCCCCCCCCCGCCTTTGCTTGTTGCACTTTTTCCATTTGTTCCTTCGCTTTTTGCAGGCTCTGACTCAGGGAAGGTGCGTATTATCCACTAGACACGTCGAAGAAGAGGGAAACCAATTAGGGTCGAAATAAATGCTGGAGAGAGAGAGAGAAGGGGGAGGGGAAGAGAGAGATTGAGAGAGAGAGAGAGAGAGAGAGAGAGAGAGAGTCTTGCTTCAAATTGCTCTCATGTTAGAGACGAAATGAGAATTTAGGGCAGGTGGCACTTTGCATTATTATTATTTGGGTTCACATATGACAGGCAAATCCTAAAACGGGATGGAAATGGACATTGCTACATTTATGGCCAAGGTTTCAACAAAAACTTTTTTTCCCTTGCCTTTGTCAGCATAGGAGTTTGAGTGGGGATTGTTCCTCACTGAGTTTTGGTAATATTGTTGGGGTCTGTGATTTTTCCAAATGTTAGTTGTATTGTTTGGGACTCTAATGAGCCTAATTAAAAAAAAAAAAAGTGGAAGTGGTAAGGGGCTAGGGGTGGGGTTGTAAGAAATACGGTATCATTTTCGGTACCATCATCTCAGATGGATGATTCATATTAAGTAAACTATTAATGTCCTTTTTTAGAGAATGTGGAAGGAACTTTGGGTTAACAATGAACACAAAATCTCCTGTTTTCCAGCAGTAATGTTTCTTTGTTTCTTGTAGATGTTTTCACCTCCTGTGAGCAGTGGGAAAAATGGACCAACTTCTTTGGCAAGTGGACATTTTACTGGCTCAAGTATGTAAAATCTTTGCTTAGCATGCAATTAAAATAGTCTTATTTATTTACATGCATTTTGTCCGTTTTGGTTGTGTTAATCTGTTTTGGAGAGCACATTCATTGAGCGCTATATAAGAGCTGGTAGTATTATCATTATTATTATTTCGACAAGTCTGATTGGAACATTTTCAAATATTTTCATACGTTTGTTATTGTAAATAAAAAAATCAACAGTATAATTGTTCAAAGTGAGCTAGGTTAAATCTCATTTTTTAAAAAATCAAACGTTGGAGAATGTTTAAAAATGGGGGTTTCTGTGTTTATTTATATGAAGAATGGTAACCAAAACAGCTAGGATAAGACTTAACAGTCACAAAGCCTCTTTTATTAAATAAATAAATAAATAAAAAATAAGAATCATAATAGAAAGGTCAGCCATACTAAAGCAAATAATTCTTAATTTTAGAAGTTAATGTTTACTGATGGAATAATCATGATCAACTTGAAATCTCAAAATTTTCCTTTTCAATTTAAGACACTGATACTTTTTCTTTCTTAATGTTTTTACTCCTTTCAAAGAGTCCCCTGAAATTCACTGAGTATTATCATTATTATTAATATTATTTATTATTTATTGTAGTTGTAGTATATGGGTGACTTTTTCATTTAATAAATATATGAGCCTTGTTCGTGACATATTGTATATGTGTATCTATGTATATGTATAAATCAGAGTTTTCGCAATAGAACACCTGTACAATGATTGTCTGGCAATTAGGGAGGAGTTTTATGTCAGAAATTTTTATATGCCTGACTACTTCAAATTACACACATTTAAATTTCTTTATTCTTTTGGCTATTCAGTTCCATTTAAGAGGGTTTCTTACATTGCTGCAAGTAGTGTTTTGGATGTGTCACAAATACATCTACAGTTAAACAGTTGCAGTGTCTTAAAAGTACTGGCAATTGAACATAACTGTACAATGTACCTAACAGTATTGTATACAGAATACTGCTCTAAATCAGGTAGTAAATTTGGACAAGTCTTTACTGCAAACTATCACTGGATCTCTCTCTCTCTCTCTCTCTCTGTGTAAAAGTCACTGCATATAGTTTCATGTCTGTTATTTTCAGTTTGTACTCAAGTAATTAAAGAAACCTCTTCTGTGCATTCAGTTTAACCATTTTTCTGAAATGCACTGATACGTTAATTAACTTTTAATTTCTAAAGAAGGACTTTATTACCATTAATTTGATGTTAGGTTGTGTTATACAATATTTATATGTCCTATTAGGTGCCACTTAGTGCTATTAAACTCTATTTTTTTTCTCCTCTGATAATATTTAGATTTTTAAAATAATGACAAGATATTTATGATTTTTCTTCATAAATATAGTTATATTTTCAATGTAGTGACTTTGGAGATTTTACTGATCTCAATAACTTTATAGTCATAGTTTGCCTAATATCTCTTATGTTAAAGTGCTTAATCCTATTTTTATAATTTTATTGACAATAGCTGTTTTTATTGAATGTATAATATTCAATACATTTGTTTTCATTGGACAGAAGTGTAAAGCATTTGTGCCAGACAAATCAATTTGTCATGCTTATACACAATCAATGCAGTAGCTAACTTTGATCTAGCAGTAATTAAATAGATTGCTATATTTAAGAAATTTGTCTTATGCTTCAGCTATGAAGCCAGTGTGATCAAAAATAACAAAGGATAAAAATTCTAAACAGTTAGTGAAATTGAGTTTTATAGTGTTTGTATTATGTCTAAAATTGAAACTATGGAAATAACTTTGGTGCATCATTTTTGACATGCAAATGATTTAATGAACTGAGGTAAGTCAGTAATATTAAGATGTGGACCATTTAAAATAGCAGCTCTCATTGAAATTCATACTTAATCTCACAATCTGTGCTAACATGCATATGCTTAAATATAGCACTTTGTGATAGAAGAGGGTAGAATTGCCCTGCCTGATAAATAGAAATATATATTGGTAGATTTTATTCACAGTGTGAAGAAAATGTTCACTATTCTTTGTGTAAATAACTTGCAATTTACTATATAAAAATCTCCTGTTTGGTCATTAGACAGGCAATTTAAAATACTTGTTCATTGGTTCCCAAGAAAGATGTCAATACCCACATATTAAAAGTATTGTACCTAATGCACTAAATCGTATATCTGTGGCCTTGAAGATATACTTGTATAAAGAAAAAGTGTAGTTATTGTTTCATGGTATATGTGTATAGCTGTGTATAGTAGTGCCTTGGAAACTGCTGCAAGATATGTTTTAGATAAATGAATATTCAGCAGCATTAAAAACAGTGATATTCGTAATTCAGAAATATAATTTATTGTCCCAATTTTTTTTAGCTATCAAAATTTGTTCAAAACTGAGACTTGTATGCAGATTACTTTTTCTACTGGGTAGATGAACTTAAAAAGTTTGAGCAGACAAATGACATTCCTCAGTAAAACTGATATTTCTCGTGTTGAAGACGCACAGATGTCGTCATCCCTCTGTGTTGACTTGAAACTTCTGAGTACAAAAAAGACCCCAAAGAAAAGTAGTCCCATGTAGTGAGGTGAAACTAACTGTGTTTGTGCGGAGTGTGGTAACATTTAATCTTGAAGTCATTTTATAGCTCTTTATTCATTTAATACACAATGCTCTGTTGTGATTTGTAGTGTGTGAATGAAAATAAAGTAGAGCCATATTTCCTTTAATCTTTAATTTCACAAACATAGATTCTTACCACCTTAAGAAATGGTGAGGCTGCAAGGGAGAAAGGAATGTAACCTGAGCCACAGCCATCACATTCCCATGGAGCATTTTTCACATGAAAGGTTTTTGTCAACCCAGTAAAGGACCAGCAGCTTTTGTTTGATGTTTGCAGGTGTTCAGCAGAGAGCACTAAAACAATTCAGCCATGCTCGTTCAGAGGCTTTATGACCTTAACAGGGGGAATTGGTGAGGATTGGAATTATTTTTAAGAAAACTTCCCTAGAGTTATTTTAACTTGTATATTGAAATTGTAAAGTGATTTAGTACCTGCTAGCCAATGGTCTTAAACCAAAGTGAGAAATACACATGTCCATTTGAATCAATTATTTATTTATTAATTTTTAGGAAAGGATGGCAAAATAACAAAATCTACTTTTCCAACATTCTAAAATATTTTGTGAATATCTGTCATGTTCTTCATTTATATCAACTCTCTACAATAAAAACTGTTAGCTAGCAATGGGAGTGTGAGATAAGAGAGAGACAATAATTGTTTGTACTTGATTTTGAGAATAGATTTTGAAACAGACATATGATATTGTTGGTACTGAACAACTTGTTAGATCTAGTACATTGGTCACATCTGGCACACTTCAGATTTCCAGCTATTATATGGTGGTTACAAAATCCCTCTCCCTCCCAGTTGTGTTAAATTTTGGCTTCTTCTTCTTCTGCAAGTATTTAATTTTATCTACATTTTCAAGCATCTATTAAAGATTGCTTACAGTATGTGTATTTGAATATTGTGTGGATGAGAACAGCAATAGAACGAATTAATGCTTAGGATAGGCCATTCCTATTATGTGAAAAATCTTCGTTAGCATAGACATTACTGAATATGTCTATTGATTTAAAGGATTTAAAAGTTTGCGTTTAATTGTGTCCCTAGTTTGATTAAAGTTGTCCTGAATTGGAAAAATAGTGATTACCAATTAATATTTCTTTAAGTAGAAAGACACACATTCAGTTTGATTTTGAAGTTATTTTTGACTTGGCCTGTGTTTGTGGGTAAATTGTAGCAAAATGTGAAGGGCTTTTACACAGTTCATTCTTTGAGCATGGCCTTCTGTGATAAAGCACATATTTTTTTTATTATTAGTTGATCAGCAGGAAAACTTACACTAAATATAATATTTACCTTAAAAAGGGTTTTGGTAGCTGTTGAGTCTAGTGCCACCTCAGTTTGCATCCACAGCTCACATTAATGTTAGTAGGAATCGTGTGTGTGTGTGTGCGGGGGAGAATAGACGTGATTGGGAGATTTTTTTTTTTTGAGGAGTGCTAATATTATTTTATTTTTTAAAAAAATGCAGAATTACCGTTCAACAGCAGAAAATAAAGTATGAGAGATTTTAACCAGGCAGAGGAGTAGTTTTAATAACTGAGAAGTAGAAACTGGCATTGGTATATGATTATATGTTGCAGTTAAACAGGTGCCCTGAAAGACTAGCTGTAGATGTTCAAATTTGTAATGGATTACATTAAGGGTCAGACTTAGAAAAATATTATTTAATATGGGTGTGGGCTTCAGTTGCATGTTGTGTCATGTTTATCAATTTGACACACGACATTCCACCATTTTGGTGTATGGATGCAAAAAAAAAAAAAAAAAAAGTAGCAGTAGAAATCGCAGACCCTTGGATCATTTAACCTGCCAGTCTTCACCATGGTCAGATTGTATTTATGGATTGTAATATTCTTCTCTTATTTTGTCTTTTGCTAAATCTTTAGGATTTAGCTACTCAAATACTGAAGAGCAACTACTTTCATATTTTTCATCACTAATGTTGTGTAATTATGATTAAGAAGAAAAAGAATGCTGGTTACCTCCCATCCTTCCAGCTATGTTTATGTATAAAGAGCTTGATCCTGCTCCTATTAGCCTCCATGGCAAATCTCTTGTTGACTATACTGGAAGCAGAATGAGGACTACATTTTGGTGTTTGAATTGGCCCTGAGATCCCATATTACATACTTATAGGTCTTAAACATTTAGGCATAAATAGAAGAGATTATTACCAAGCATGTACCTTATTCAAAGTGCCAAAGTGAGTGTTATTCTATAAAGAGCATCCTAAAGTAAATGCCATCTCTAATTATTTGCCTATATTTTAAAATTTGAAACTAAATTAGTATCTTAATAATATCAGAAAGAAGATATGATCCCCTCTTAACTTCTGACGAAGAGGTCACTGACATACTGTAGCCTTGGAAGATGATGGATAGTTTAGGTAACAATTTACAAAAAAGGTTATGTAGAGTGCAGTACCGTGTTTATTATATTTGAAACTGTAATATATACATGTACTTTGCTGTTAGCTACTGTATCTTTTTTGTGTTTAGTATGGGTTTGTTGTTTAATCATGATCAGGATATACCTATCGCACGATGTATGTAGGTATGCAACCCCATTTATGTAGTTTATAGTTCTAAAGCATATATTTTCACAGTCTGAGTGATAAAAAAATTAATTGGGTCCAAAATTCAGCCAGTGCAGCTTGAAAGAATCATGTGCAGCTGCTATGGGAGTCTGTCGGCCACATTAAGCATTGACATAAATGATGTTATAAGTTATTGAATGAATGTAAGTTAGTCTTACGAAGGTGCAAGTGTTAAACCAGTGTGACTTGCCCTGATCTGGCATTAAATGGGGTTTCAAAACCAGTGTAACTTGCACACTGACGGATACAGTAGAAAAAGAGATTATCAGGATGGTATGAGATACAATAGGTTTCTTCTAATTTGGTTTGTTCCCACACCACCTGCAGCAAGCTGGGAACCAAATTCACATTAATTCTTGTCAGAAGTCAGTACAAGTCCCATCAACTGAATTTGATTCCCATAGAACACTACTGAGGCATAAATGATAATTGCGTTGTGCACCTGCTGAACAACAGATCCTGCAAGTTGCACTGCTTTGCCAGTTATACACATTTTCTGGCCCTCTTATGTCCAGTGTGTAATTTACACTACTATTTATGCCATGGCTGAATTTGAAAGTCCAGTGTTTGATAATGACTTCAGTAAATAACAGGTTTTAAACAAACACACTTTGGGATTCAAAGACTGTTAAGAATTAAATAATTAACATTTTTGGACAACATCAGCAAATTATCTTTACCATATTACTGCAATGAGGAAATCACTTAGATAACAGATGAACAACTGAGTCACATAAGCATATATAATAGAACTATGTAATGAAAGTTTATGTTGAATCTCTCTTAAATGCTCAGAATGACAGAGTACTAAAGACTGTCATATAAACAGTTGTGTTTTGAGCTTAAAATTATTCCTTTTTTCTTACATTTGCTATGATAAACAAAGTAATTTTATAAGCTTTTCAGATTAAACATTTACATCTAAAGGTAAACTACATTTTGTATCTGGAAGTTTTTGACTTAGGAAGGCCTAGAAAGAAGTAGAGTTGTGGTGACCTCTGGCCTGTGTTTTCAGTGTTTGATATTATGATGCTATTTAGATCTGTTCCCATGAGCCAAGATAACAGAACTGCAATTGCTTAACAAGGAACAGTGTATGTGTTTCAAATAGTCTGTATTTTAAAGATCTTTTACCAGCATTTTTTGGATAAATGTTATCAAGGTGGTGAATGTAGCCATTCAACAGGTAGAAATTAAACTTGTCCAAAAAATGCAAATTCATTTATATTATAGGAAGTATCTCAAGGATCATGCTCATTTTGTTTAGAGGCTTATAGAACCATTGGGGAAAAATCCCATAGTGTTCACTCAGACAAAACTCTTATTGAAGTTAGTTGGGTTTTACGGGTATAAATAAAGTCAGATTTTGGTTTCTAGAGAGAAGAATCTGTGTAATTTGGGAATAGTTTACATGTCCTATTTAATAAATGTATATATTTATACTGTAGTAAATATCAATGTATATATTATACTCCTCCGTAACCTTTATCTATATGTTTATCAGTCTTTACATTCATAGAGGACCTTTGGACAGGAATCTTGACCTTTTTTTCTGTCTGGAAAGCATCCTAGTACATGATTGGAAATACATAATAATAACAATAAGAGCCAAATGAGATCACTTTGGACATTTAGTCTGGCCCACTCTTTCTGCAGTGTTAATCCCTACAAGAAACTGCATGTAAGAATCTTGATTTTAAACACAGAACCGGATTTTAAAAAATAACTACCAAAACTGGGCATTCTCATTTGAGTAGCTATTTATATTTGAATGTCCAAGGGCCCAGAGCAATAAGGTCTTCAGGGTTCTCAACTCCTGTTCTTGTTAGGAAGTACTGTGCACCTCCCAAGATCTGGCCCAAGTGCCCAAGCTCTGCTACCATTATCAGTAATTATGAAGTATAAACATTTGGGATTTGTGCCTTCATGCCATGTGTCTTCTTTTGAATACTGGACCTCCATACGTCTTATCTAACCTGCTCTCAATAAGGGCTTATTGCCTAGTGGTCATTGGCAAGGCTGTAGTACAGAAGCAGTAGTGACTGAATTTTTAGACAATTTTCTTAATATTTTACAAGGCCATTAAAATATTTTTTTTCTTAACAGACTTGCAGGAATAGCAAAAGTGTTGAGAAAGGTTGGCATGTTTACTTTCATCGCAAAAGTAAATAAAAGCGCAGTTGATCAGCTTATCAAACAACCAGGTGTGTTTAAAAATCAGTTTATCTTGGTGGATTTCAGAGCTGTGAAAAGGTATTATATTTAAAGGTACAGTTACACTATTGTTCCTATGAATGCTATTGTGCTTTTTTGTGACAGTTAGCATTTAATGAATGACTTTCTCGACTATCATTGGTGGTAGTGACAATATGGAGTTTATTAACTGTATTGATCTATTTTGGAAACAGCACTTCACACGTCCTGCTGTATTTGGAGAGTACTTTTGAGGAATTAGTTTTATCCTCTAGAGTTGATTTTTAAAAATAATTAGAGATTCCTCTTTCACTTGATGGAAAGTCCTCTGAGGTTAAGATCATGCATTAAGCACTTAAGTGGCGCCTTTCACCCAGTCTATTCAAAGTCTATCGGAAGTGAAAGATGAGATATTGGTCACTGAAATTAAAAGTTTAATAAGGGTCTGATCCTGCTTCCACTGAAGTCAAATTCTGATCTTTAGTTGACTTCCAGGGGAGTAGAATTGGGCTTTAATTGTCTTCTTTCAGATTTGCTTTAAGGGTGACTTGTCCTGCAGACCTTACTTGTGTTAGTATTCTTATTGAAGTCAGTGGGAATAGTTAGGTCAGTGGACTTTCTCATGTGATTAAGAGCAACAGAATTGAGCGCTATGTGGATATGCTATATATATTCGTGCTTATTATATTCATAGGGTGAGAGTCTGTGCTGTGCCATGATAGAACCTGCAGTTCGAGGGGAAGTGGGGCTAAGGTATCTGTCACCTCTGTGCCGATTCTGAGTAGTTCAGGGAGCCGCAGTGGCCCCTAGCCAGGGCTGTCCACATCATGATAGCCTATCACCAATTGCCTGTAGACAGAAGCACTGTCTAGAATCTCTGCAACTCTGTGTGCTGCAGCTCCACTTCTTCATACCCTTGACATCCCCTTCCCATCTTCAGCCCCACCCTTTATACTAGGATATGCAAGAGTCCTTGGAATTCAGCATGTGGCTGTCGTCTTCAGTTCTTGTGCTGGGGGAATTCTCCTCTTGGCTGGATCCTAGGTTTTTAGACCCCCTTAATGCTGCTCCGGTCCTTTTACCCAGTGTACTGTGACCAGAACAGGGGTGAGAATCTCATCCACACATTTTAAGGCCAGAAGGAATCACCATGATCATCTAGCGTGTCCATTTACATAACACAGGCCATAGAATTTCACCCAGTAATTTCTGCATCTAAGCCAATAAATTGTGATTGAACTAGAGTATATCTTTGACAAAGACTTTCAGTCTAATCAGATACACCAATATAATATATAAGATCATTATATTTTGTGAGTATATAACTAGATTGGGCACCCATCTGTCTGAATTCTGATGATGTTGGCCATAAACAAAGGATTCCTGAACTGCCTTGTTCCTGAATAATTTATATAAAATTGCGGGTTACCAGATTAACACAGCATAACCTGGTTTGTCCTTGGATCATGCATTTGACTATGGTCAACCTGTTTGATAAATAACCGTTAAAAGGATTTTGTTATGTTAAAAATAACAAAGCATGACTCCTGATTGAATATCAAGACTGTAATTTAATCTCAGAGGTTCTGGTACCGTTCATAAACCATTTGAGTTGTTTTGTACTTTGTGACATCAGCCTAAAACTTGATTGAATTATGTCTTTGTACCGTGAGAGCACCTGCTAGTACCACTCGATTTAAGGGTCTGTCAGCATTTCCATTACACGCCTTCTTTCTGAGAAGTTTGTGCCTTGGACTGAGCGTTTGAACTTTGCTCAGCACTGGCATATAAACTTTCAGTCTGGGAGCAAAATAGCCCCAAACTGTAACATAGTGCATAATGTGTCAGTGCCACATTTTTTTCACCACTGGTTTTCCCTTTTAAGATGTCTGATCCTGCTTTCCTTAGTTGGACAAAGTTCCTATTTCAAGTCAATGGGAGTTTTTCCGGAGTGAGGACAGCAAGTGTTGGCCATCAGTGAGATGCAAATGCATGAAAGGGAGTTATTTTAAAGTCTTAAAAGCAAGCCTGTCCTGAGCTGAGGCTGTGACACTTGGAGTCTCTGTAGTGCAAGTTGTTTGTGTGAACCTGCATATATTTGAGGGTAACTAGGTGCATGGTAGATCCATACTAGCAGCCTTGCCTACTGCTAGCATGACGGACCTATGAAGGGATTCCCATCTAGAGAGCAATGCTGCGTTTGCTTTCAGGCTGTCCAGTCCCTTTCCTAAACCACCGCCTAGTGCCAGTCACTTCTTCCCCCTCCAAATAAGATCAGAAGCAGGAAAGGTATTGCAGTCAACTATGTAGCAGTGGACTTTGGGGTTCAAAGCATACTTTGGGGACAAATCTGCATTTAAATGTTTTTGTTATATTTTAAACAGAATGCAAAAGTCTCATCCCTCCGTAGAAACTTGGAAAGATGCAAATAAGTGCGTGGGAGTATCTTCTACCTTGAATCCGTGGAGCCTGGAGAGTGAATCCTGTAGGGCACATGTGAGGGCAGAGGCTAGGAGGGAGTGCAAGGCAACCTGGTAGCATCTGCAGTGCTGCTCCTTTGGCTGAAACTCTCATGAATGAAGATCTGTGTTAGCATCAGGCAGATTTCTTATGTGGATTTAATATGTATATAGATACATCGTGTGGTTTGATATCTATGTAAAATGGGGTTAAAAATTGAATTTCTGTCCTCAGATGCACATTCATGACTCCAATGACTTGAATCGCCCAGAGTTCCATCACTTTTATGATTTTAAATTAGAATGATAACAAATCTGTAAATATACTTTGTGATTTAATTATATCCTGTATATTAATTCAATACATTTGTTTTCTTTGACCATTACAGTGGCTTTTTAAAATAGGGGATATGCCTGAACTATAGTTTAGTCAACCTTATGATGCACGGACATCAAACTATCAAAACCCAATATAATGTGTCAATTTGTGGCAAACCAAATAGTGCTTGAATTCAGTTTTCAGGATCTCACATTAACATTTAAGTACAGACTCTAGCTGGCTGATCTGGGGTATTCGTTCTGAGATCGGGCTGAAATACTAAGTGAACAGACATGGAAAAAGGCAAGTATCTTGATCCCCCACAAGTTCAATGAAAGGTTTGCCATTGACTTTAGTTGGGACAGAATTAGGCAAAATTATATTATACTACATTTTGATTAGAAGAAGATTAACGTTTGGAAAATGATAAAATGTGGAAAATGATAAAGATACTCTTATATAGAGCTATTTTCTTTAAAATGAAACCTAAAGCAAAATATTTATCCTTTTACTCACTAGAAGACTTGAGTTCAGAAGTCTGTGTTTCCTCGGTTACTGTTGATGACATCAGCTTCCTCCATGCTATCATTGGTTAGAGGGAACAGGCAGAATGCTGACCAAAGATTGGAGGGAGTGTGAAGGAAGAGGAGGGTTTATTTGAGGTTACGGCAGTGGACTGGACGTCAAGATTCATTTCCTAGCTCTGCCATGGATTTCTTTGTGACATTGGGCAAGTCACATATCTCTGACTGTGTCTCAGTTCCCATCTAAATGGGATAGATAGTACTTCCTTTGTCTATTTGGTCTATTTCTTGGCAAAGACTGTCTCGTTCTTTTTGTTCAGTGCCTAGCACACTGGGGCCTCTGAACACTGCTGTAATACAAATAAAAGTGATTTTCAAATATGGTTTTTATTCTAAATTGGTTTTTAATTTTTAACTGTATAAGAGGTCAGTCCTGAGCAGCCACAGGAGGGATTCAGCATCTTGCTGAATTGGGTCTATAGTCTGTTAGAAGTAAGTCCTTTTTTACCCCAGCCTTCCACTGCGTGACTATCATCCAATAGGCATCAGAGTTGTGGTTTTGCTTCATGACCTGTTGGGACTGAATAGAGATTTAGAGAGAAGGGCAAGGGTAGGGCCTTGGCTGCATGACTGCCACGGATAGATCCAATACCCAAACCTCCTGCAAGAGAAGGAGGAGGCTCAAGAGCTTCCTTAGCTACTGCAGCTTTAAGACTGCAATAGCAGACCTGGGTTTGCCCTACGGTTACTCCACTGGCTTGGAGAGTAATTTATCTTCCTTGATCTCAGTGGATCTCCCCAGCACTCAGCTCTTTTACCTGCATTGTGCATGGAGGAGAGGATTTGGACTTTAGTGATCTGGATATTAAGAGATTTGTGTTGTGTTGTGTTTTTATTGCAAAAGCCTAAAGCTTTGCACTTCACCTTGCAGAAATCATACCTACCCAGATTTAGAAATAATTGCTGGTTTAGTCCTTCTTAAATACATTATTTTACAGTACGGTGTATATCAAAGTACTTCATGCTGTACTGAGCTGTATTGATTTCTGATGCATAAATTTACCTGAGTTTGGATGAGCCACTTTTTTTGCTTGTTAGGCTTAAAATCCTTTTTCACCAGTAACTGAATGTTTGTGATGAAGATTTGGAGGAGAAATGGACATAAAGATTTGGAAAATAAAGATTTGCTATTCTTGTCTGTGTACATAAGTTGGGCTATTCTGTTTTTTGACGGACTTCTACAATTATTTATTGCCTTGTATTCTTTCATTTTGTCTACATATTACCAAAACAATTTGTTTCATAGGACCTTGCAACCTGAATTCACTCTTCTGTGACTGGCTAGGTATCAGATACCACGTGCAGTATGTTATCAGGAGTCTTTGTTGATTGGTCTTCCACTAATGCTATTCGAAGGCAGTTCTGTTCTTTGTGATATTCTTGGTCCTTCGAAACTAAGTTTATTTGATTGTATTTTGTCCATAGAAGCCTTCGGAGAAAAATGTAGTTAAATACATCTAGAAGTTAGATGAGTCCGCTTCATTCTACGGGATCATGGTTGCTAACAAATGCACTGCTTAACTTCTGTTCTTCTTGTCTAATTGCTCCGTAGATTTCGTATTCTTTGGGAAGATTTACTTAGGAAATCCTGTGTCTTATTGTATAAATAGTAGAAAATTCATTAGCCTAAATTAGATATTTCATAAACACCACAAATTCGAGAATTTAATTTAAGAGCTAGCTTATTAACTAATGGACATTGTTTTTTTTACTGTCCTAATTTCCTCATTTATATTCCACTTTATTTCTTTTATCTCTCTCTTTTAAAACTGGAGTAGCTAATTGGCACTAGTGGCAGCATCATGGTGACAGTGCTTCAGGTTCATGCTCGTGTCAAGATTTGATAAAGCGGTTTGGTCAGTGTGAAAGAGCAATGCTTCTTCTCATGTCCCTGACTGTGATTGAAACGTACAAGATCCTGAAAATGCATTGATATCTAATGAGGAAATGAACATAGCAAAATTACCAATTACACAAAAATAAACACACAGTTCAGAACAGTTTTGGTCGCCATAGGAGCTTTTAATGTACATTCTTCTGTAGATGCTCCGTGTCTACAAGCACCTTGTTGGTTTTCTGTTTAATACTTAGCGGTGAAAATAATGACTGTATGTTGTTATTATTTTAAGCAAGAAACTAGTTTAGTTGAAAGACTGTTGCCAGACTATTTTTAAAAAAATAACACCTTTCACTTCTCTCTGGGTTAATATTAAACGTTTCTGTTCAGTCCTGGGTACTCAGAGACTGTATTAGGAAGACTGTCCTTCCTTCCTTGCATGTGGAAACTGGAATGTGTGATGTATTGTATCTTTAGATGTAAGAAGCCAGTCTGCCATTGGGAAGGGCTAGGCTGCGTTTTCAAAATGGGAATTTTACAGAGGGAGAGACACAGACACACTTTGCTAAGACTCATGGAGATTTTATATTTGTTCCTTCTTTGTTGATTTCCTTAGTCCAGTCATTTAGACGGAAAGTCCACTGAGATTATGGGGGGAAGGGGGGAAGGAAGGAAAAAAGAAAAAGAGGCAGTCCTATTCTTTCTGTACTCACCCAATCCTGCCCACTGGTGGAGCAGGATGAGACCCATTTTCTGCAAGAGACACAATCAACTTGAAGTCTAATTCAACTTCAAAAAATGGATTGCAGGTATGACACTTACTCTGGAATTCCCCTGCAAATTTTTGTGGTTTTACAGCCACATTTTCCTATTATTTGTTTTTAAATCTCCATCTGTCTCTGTCTGAGAAGCCCAGACAAACAGGAAATTAAGTATGTCGGGGAAACAGTGAAAATGTCTAATATACAAAGTAGTGTGAAATGCACCAGTAAACACACTGAAAATAATAGTGAGAAAGAATTTATTCTTTTTAATCTTTTTCATTTACTCTAAGGTTTTTTTCAGTTGATGGGGTCTCTCTAAGTCTTATCAGGTCTGTATTATCTCCTTTCCTTTTTCCCAGAGTACAGTGACCTTTCTCCATTCTCATAACTGTCAGATCAAGGATCTCCATTAAATGAACAGCAAATCCATTCTCTTGTTCTTGTGTTTTTCACATTATTTATTTATATTCATGGAAGACTGTCTCTCTGTTTGGGGTGGCACAAAATTTAGAGTATGGCTTGGTTCCATCTCGCAAAGAGTTTAATAATCTATTCCATGCCTGAGCTCTCAATATGTACAATATTCAGAGTAAACATTCTTTACCAAAAATACATACTCTAATATCAAAGACAGACTTATCTGAAACTTCTACGAAGCTAGAAGAAATAACAATTTTGGCTGATTTCTTAAACCCCTGCTAAAAAACAAAGTGTTACCTCATTACTTTCTAGAATGTGTCTCGATTTAACTTAGCAGCCCAATGCATCCCACAGCAAAAATTCTTATTGTTTATTGGGAAGGATGAAGCTTAATACATTTCTCCAAGTACAGTATATAAATCCATCAAAAGAAATAGCTGAAGGTGAACAGGAGTTACTGAGACCGCACGGTATCTAAATGAATTGTATCCCAAAGGTACTGTATGATTTAAATATCCCCCCGCCCCCCGGGGAACCCTTGTAGAGAGGGATATTGTAAACCCCATGGTGCCAGAGGCTAAAAACTTTTCAAATGGCTCAAAAACATTTTGAAGCAGTTATAATGGACCATATGTTCCCTTTGTAGTGAAAATGTGCACAAAGAATAAAGATCCACAGAAATGTTCTGCAAAAATGAGCTGTGCTATTTATTCAAAGCATACCCTCTCGTCGTGGCTGGAGATGCTCCTTGAAGACAGCCAAAAATATGGTTACCATGTTGGGGAAACTATTATAGGAGACCAGGTTGTGCATAACTGTGCAGTGAGCTATTTCCAGCTCCTTTCAGTCAGAGGTGAAGCCAGCCCTCCATCATTAACAGCATATATTCAGTACTCCATGATAACATCATTATCATGCCAAAGCAAGGTTCTCGTGCCTGTGCATAGTAAGTTATTGTTATTAGCAAGGGAATCATAAGCTGCCCAATTAGTTTATAGGTCTGTATCTGGCCCAGTATCTGATCTCTCAGAAAGATAGGAGAGAGTGTCCTTTTCAAGCTGCCACATTTCCAAAAGTATAGGAGGTTTGAGACATGCTATCTAGTTTCTTAATCTTAATTTGTTCATAAGGAGGAAACTTGAAGATGAAATCTCTTCAGAGTATGTCAGGAAGCTACCTCACTCTAAGAGGCCAAGTTTCTTGTTGATGCTTCAAAGAGAGAGTTTCTTTGAACTATCATTTTATCCCATTGTTAGTTCCATGTCCTTCATCCAATTGGTGGAGAGTCTTTACAGGCATGATTGTGCATCTCCATGATTAGTGCCATTTTGTTTTACCTAGCTCAATGGCTAATAACACGTAATTATCTGAGACTTTTGTTACAGTCAGAATTTTATATTCACATTGGTTTGCTTAGATACAGATAAATGCCATTTAGCATGCCACCATTCTTTGAAACGTTTGAGAGCTGTCTTCAACATCTGTACTGGAAACGTTTATTTTTCTTATTAATTTCATTAGGGTTTCATGACAGAACTTATTTGCTGCAGAAGAACGTCTCATCTACTGATGGGTGAACCTGACAAAAGATTTTGTGTTGATAAGCACCCAAGAGCTTAGATGCTTATCCAGTTACCTTGGATCTGCAAAACTGGGCTGAAAATCTAGTGGGAACAGATTTCTTGCTTATAGCTTAGCTATAAATACTGTAAGAATGGCATTTCTTAAGGTATTTCAGTACTAACACTTTCTTTCCTGTTTGGAGGCAGCAAGTTCAGAAGGGTGAGAAAGTTTTAAAAACAAAAAAACACTAGTGGGGAAATAGTATCCGCAAATGAAGAGTTGGTAGTTATGGCTTTCTCTTAAGCATTACAAATATTAAAGAAATGGATGGTGGATTTTTAATGGATCCCATCCTCAGCTGGTGTAAAGTGGCATGCATCACGCCATAGAAGTCAATAGATCTATGTTGATTTACATCAGCTAAGGATCTGCTCTTATGTTGGGGAGGAGCTAATGGGATAAAGTCCGTAGTATCTTTGTTTTGGAGAGGACAGCAAGCAGGATCATTGCTTCCTGGGATGAAGAGATGCTGCAGCTCTTTCAAGTATTTGTGAAGCTTCCACTTAGAAGACTTTTTCTATTTTATCTTTCATCGTAAAATTAGAAGTGCACATTTCAGGATTTCTGATTTGGCTGAAGCCTCCTTCAAGCACACATTCAATAATTTGTCTTATTCATCTCCTCATCATGCACATGGTTATGTTACATTCACCTAGGGTGCAGTGATAGAGATAGGAAGAATGAATATGGATGAATTGAGGAATACAAGTGCTGTAAAGTGATTTTTACAGCTCTTCGTATTGAGTTTGATGCTCTCAAATGGGACACTGTCAAGACCTGTTCTATTTTTTGAGTCATCAAGTGCACTTCATGAAGTTTCCCCCCTGTGCTGGGGCCTGCTTTTGGTCTTAACTGAAGTCAGAGGTGGTTTTGGCACTGATTTCAACAGGAGTGGGATCGGGGCCCTTTGTCTGCCTCATTTGTCTACAGACTTGTAAATTTCAATATCTTGCAAGCTTATGCGAATGGAGGTGACGGGGACAGTGGTGAAAATATATAGTTTGCACTTGTGGTCATGTTTATTTTTTAGATTAGGGTTGCCAGAAGATTAATTTTTATCTTACATGCTGATGTAGACCTTGCTGGGGTGAGACCTTGCTGGTGTCAGAACAGATTTTCAGGGAGTAGAAGAGCATAGTGAAAACATGTTTCAGTATTTTAAAGTGATTAAAAATATTGACTTTTTCTAGCTTCATGATAATTTGTAATGAAAACCTTTTAAATGCATTCCCTGTTATTTTTGTAGTTGGTGTATGCTTTGTATTTCTTTGCCCTACTGTTTGGTTAATAAACATATTTAAAAAAATATATATTCATATACACAACATTATCATGATTCGGCTTAAGCACCTGTAGTCATAAGTGCACTTCATTTCACCTAATTAAGTTATTTAGTCATTTACACATTAGCAACGTACTACATATTCCACTTTTACAGGAACTTATTTTAATTATACTCACAGTTCTGTTCTGCTCCATTATAGTCATAGATCAAGCTGAATAATAACCATTTAAAAAGCCATATGCAAAAGGAGATCATTAAGACCAAATTATGGTAACAATTCTGATGGTCACAAATAGAAGTCTAACCAACATTTTCCGCCCCCCTCCCCCCCAGTCCTGTAGATACAATCCTCTTTGAGCATTTAAGATGACAATTTAAGAACAAGCTTCAGAGGGGTAGCCGTGTTAGTCTGGATCTGTAAAAGCGGCAAAGAGTCCTGTGGCACCTTATAGACTAACAGACGTATTGGAGCATGAGCTTTCGTGGGTGAATCCAACGAAGGTGAATCCTCCACGAAAGCTCATGCGCCAATACGTCTGTTAGTTTATAAGGTGCCACAGGACTCTTTGCCAATTTAAGTACAGTTTTTTCAGTTTCTAATTGTTTGCATTGGACTAGTTAGCTATAATTTCTGAGAGTAGTAAAGCTGACTTAGATATACAATATTTGTTTCTGTCTTTCCCATACTAGTTCTGGTGTTTGCCAAAGAGTCTGTATCCAAACCTATCATTCTAGCTTTTCAGCTTTTGCACAGAGTACAGGATCCATTCAGCTGGGAGTTCTTGACTGACCCCTTCCTCTCCCCTTCCCTCCAAAATACTTTGTTTGGTTTTCATTTTTCTCTGATACTACCTATCATTTAATATCAAGGATCAGATTTACTAGTGTCAGACAGGTCACGGGCAAAATTGCACTGAAGCCAGTAAAGCAGAGCCTGCTTGCATCAGCATTAAATTTGGTGTTAAGTCTGTGTCTGTGAAAGTTAATGTCAGTGCTCTTATAAGTAAATGATGATGGTGGTCTGAAACTGCAGGAAGGCGCTAAGCTATGAGCAAACAAGCTATCTCCCTCCTTTGAGACACCACCATACCATTTCTTTGGTGCATTCTTTCCTGGCATACCAAAGCTGCTAAATCTAGACCATTTGCCATCTATAAGATGCACCTGTTTTTCAATCTCTAGGTGCATTTACAATAAAAACATTAAAACAAAAACTCTGTCATCCCCACAAATGTTAGCAAATGCAAATAAAATAACTTCCTCACAAACAAAAGAACCCCAGTTGCAATAAAGTAACTCCTTGGAAAGTGCCTCGATAAACAGATAGAATTTGCATAATTTCTTGAAGGTCAATGTACGTACTAGGCTTATTTACATTAAGGGAGAACTGACTTGCAGGTCAAGGACCCTCTGCCAAGTATACTCCCCCAGCTCTTGTATGAGGTTCTTTGACCTGTGCTATGCAGGGCGCCAGATTGGATGATCACAATGGACCCTCCTGGCCTTAAAAATCTATGAATGTATGCAGAAATAGAGACTTAGCTCAAGTATCCAAAATAGTCTCAGCTACTGAAGTAAAACATGAAGAAAAGGTTGGTTTGTACGATACACGTGTCCTAAACCATAATCATAAAATCATAGAATGTCAGGGTTGGAAGGGACCTCAGGAGGTCATCTAGTCCAACCCCCATGACCAATCCCCAGCTAAATCATCCCAGCCAGGGCTTTGTCAAGCCTGACCTTAACAATCTCTAAGGAAAGAGATTTCAGTAACATGGGCTGGAAACCATCACAGTCTGTGGTGTCAGTAGTAGCTTCCTATTTCCCTTCTGCCCTCATGGACAATAGAATTTCAATATTCTCATCGGGCAAAGGTGATGTACATATAATCTAAACACATATATCATCACTCTCGGTATCATAAGTTGTCATATTGGAAATGCTGTTCCACTGAAGTGGTACAAATGGTGCTTGAGTGCTGATCCTTGCACCTTTGTAAGGTGCATTAGTATCATTAGTGACTGCTGTGTCATTTTGACTTGCACAGGGAATGACACCAGGAATCGTACATTGGACTACTTGTTCAATGTGTCAGTTAAAACATAAAACAAATACAATTTGTGATCTAGTGAGCGCTTGGATTTGTTTGAAAACTGGGAATGCTGTGTGCTTGTCAGTGTACTTCCTTAGGCAACCTATTGTCCATCCATAGCTTATATCATTCTCACTTACTTGTATCTCTTTATTTGCTGGTAACTGGACTTCATAATAATAGGGCCTTGATTCTTTATACTGCTTTCTCATTTGAAGTTTTCATCCATTACTGATTAATACTTTGAGATCCAAGGAAAGATGCTTTAAGGGTGCAAAGTATTGTTATGGCCATTATTAAAATGGGGGTATGAATTGGTGTAATTAAATGGAATATTTGAAATATTCTGCTTTAAAGGGAAAATACAGCCACATCATGCCCCATAGCTTCAGGCAGAGAAGGTCCCTCTACCTGCAGATCTGTCCAAATCAGAGGAGGGCAGCCTCCTCAGGGATCTGATTTCTTTTATCCCTTGACCTGTAGGAAGGGAGTTGTGTGAGTGGGGATGGAGCCAAGAGGATCCTCCAGTAACATGCAGAGATTCCATAGGACAGTTAATACTGCTGAAGCCTTCCTGTGGATCCCCTTCTCCACTGGAGAATTTTCTTTTAAAGGGGAGGTTCCAGGGCTGTCATAGGTGGGGGAAGCCCTAAGAACATAGCACCATTAGAACTGCTACCAAAGAGCCCAGAAGACCTGCAAAATGTCAGTGAGTCTGTGCAGAGTCCTAGGATTTTCATGGCCCTGTGCTTCCAGCATATCCCCGAAATCCAAATGGATATTGAAAGACCCTCTGCTTCTTCCATAAGGGAAGAGGAAGGGAACAGCAGCCTTCCCCAGGGAATAAATTGAAAGAAACTGCAAGGGGGAACCTAACACATTTTTTCTCCCTCCCTGCCCCTCTCCTGGAAGATTCCCCATGGGAAATCATGTTCTGCTGCTTGTCTTTTACTCTTGAAAACTTCCACTGAAGTTAGTGGGAATAAGGAGTGAGCAGAATCTAGGTACCAGGATTTAGCCCCAAGATACTTTTACTGACTGAATAATCCTGGGCATTGGCATAGAATATTTTTTCTGTTCCTTTTTGCCTAGAAAATTTATTTGAAGTGCAGCGAAAGTTTTGCACAGATTCTGTTACATTGGTTACTCGACATTTTAATTGAACACATATTAATATTTAGGCAGGATTTAATTTATTTAATAGAAACCTTTCTACCTGATGATTTTGCTTTATCCCACCCATTTCAATAATATTCCAAGATAGAAAATTCCCCTCTTCCCAGTGTTTTTTCTTCTCCATCCATTCATCCTTTCTTCTTTAATAAGGTTGGTATTTAGCAGTTTATTGGGTGGTGTGGATGAGTGTATGTGAAAAAAATAAATTTTGGGGCTGATATCACTCCCTCACAGAAAGACCAAGTCATCCCTTTTTTTAAAGCCTGCTTTTTCAGTGCTTTGTGTGTGTGTTTGAGACAGAGAGAGAGAGCATGCGAGAGAGTGTGTAACTGGGACTTCTTCGAGTTATTGTCCCTGTGGGTGCTCCACTCTAGATGTTCACACGTCCGAGCGCCTAGGATCAGAGATTTTCATCATCAGCATCCTCTGCTATCCCATTCTCACCTTGCCTGTGGCATTTTTTCTGCGGGTTATGCCCCAAACTCTGTGCTTCAAACCCTACCACACCTGCCAGAGGTCTTTCCCCCTCAGCAGTGGGCATTCCAGCTGCCTCTGCTCTCAGAGAGTCTCATGTCCATTTGAAGTGTAAGGTTTGCTGTGGCTTCAAGAACAGATCTAGGAAGCTGAGGGAGGAAAGACTGAAACTAATGCTCCTTATGGAACATTCACTGAGACTTGTGATAGCTGACTCCTCCCTCCTGGCCCTCCAGGACATTGGCTTCAATCTTTGAGTGCTCTGGCAATTTCTTTGGCTCTGGCCAGTGAGCAAAGACACAGGGGTAGCTTCAGAGGTCCCAAAGCATTCAGCGAAGTAACAACCTCAATCTCTTGACAGAGACTGTAATCTCAACATATCCAATACAGACTCTGAGGTGTGTCTTGACAACAGGCAGCGATTCCTTCCCTTTTAGATTTCACTAAGGACTAATTCAGGGGATGGGATGAAGGAAGCTGATTTCCATAACATGGAAGGCACAGGTGCCAAGATTTCAGCTCTTCCATGATGCTGAAGCTGTAAACATAGGGAGAAGTCACCCTGAAAACCAGGTTCTAAGGATACCTTTCATCCTATTATGGGTACTGCTGAGGGTCTTACCTCAACTGGTGCTGAGGGTCTGGTAATGATGAAAAAGGCTTTCAGGAAGTGGACCGAGAAGCTTCATGGCAAACAATCCCACTTGGTTCCCTGAGAAGCACCTTTGGAGCCCTCCAGGAGCAAGGACCCCTCAAAGAAACCACCGGTCCCACCTGGGGCCCCCTCTGAGGGTCACAGGCTTGAGAGGCGTGTGGACAGACCTTCTATATTGTCCTTGGTACTCAATGTGAGGACTACTGCTCTGGATCATTGGGGCAACCAGATTCCTCCCTAATGATGACCTTTGTAGAAGAGCCCAAATTCACTCTACTGAGAGGTACAGGGAGGGCATACCTGATAGTATTGACACACCTACCAGCACCAACTTACCATCTAGTTCTGCCACGCCCGCCCACAAAAATATTGAACGCCAGTACTCATTCAGATGCTGGTAACCCCTTGACTAACAGTACCAATATCTTTAGTTCTTCCATTGGATATGGGGGATGATACACACTTGAAATCAGAGAGATCTGTTGAAGATTCCATCACTTTTCCACAAATCTCCCTTCCTGGCAGCGTATCCCGTGGATGAGATCCCTAATCTGTCAGTCCTCACAAGAACACCCTTGGAGTCCCTCTTCTTTTCCATGTCCTTGCCACCTTGAGTTTTTTGGAACCCTTGGACCCTCTACAGTGACCAATTTTATAGAGTGTCCTCATGTAAAAGGAGGAGGAGCAGTAGCCACCAGTACCTAGGGAACCTCTTCCCCGGGAAGTCCCTCTGTGCCAGGGAGACCTTTCAGCGGATCAAGAGCCAAGACCTGAGGAGGAGGCACCTCCTTCCAATAAATCTTCTTCCTCTGAAAATGAGGCTGTTATGCCCCCTTTCCCATCCTACATGGATGATTTCAAAGTTTTTCAATAACTGATAAAGATGGTGGCAGAGAATTTATGAATTCCCCTAGAGGAGATACAGGAGCTTCAGCACTCGCTGGTGGATATCCTGCATACTTCATCTAAAGGCAAGATAGCCCTGCCTATTAATGATACCCTCTTGTCATCAGCCTGTACTATATAGCAGACACCTGGTACCACCCACATGCAAGAGAGCCGACAAAAAGTATTGTGTGGTCACCAAATGCTCTTTTTTCCCCCATCCCACACCTAAATCACCGGTGGTTGATATGGCTAACAAAAGAAACAGACAAATCTGATCAAAATCTACTCCTCATCGTAAGGAACTTAAGCACCTGGCCCTTCTTGGCCGCAAAAGCTATTCATCTGTGTTACAATTCATGGTAGCCTACCATTATGCCTTGTTGGCGAAGTAAGACTACACCAAGTACACCAAATTCTCCCAATTTATTGACCATTTGCCACAGGACCAGAGGAATTATTTTAAAGCCCTCATTTCAGATGATCACCAAAGCATCTTTACGTGCTTCTCTTGATGTGGCTGACACAGTCTCTCACTCTAGTCATGGTTAGGCATTGAGCTTCATGGCTGCAGTCCCCTGGTCTCTCTAGAGAAGTGCAGAATACGGTCGAAGATCTTCCCTTCAAGACCCTATCATGAATTAGGAGTTCTACTGTATCACTTCTGAACTGTGGGTGATTTTATGAAATTGTGTCATGGAATTATGTGTCATGAAAAGCCTATATATATGTGAATCCCCCATGAGTTAGCAGGGTTGAGTCATGTCTCTGCCAGGCCAGAGACAGTGGAGAGTGGTAGCATGCAATGATCACCTATTCAAAGTAAAATACCTTGGGAAAATAGGTTTGCTCTACCTGGAAGAAGACACGTCCTCCTGAGTCAGAACCCAGAGCCAAGGGTCAAGCCAGAGGTCAGGAACTGGGCACCAGACCCAAGAATCAAGCTGGAGGCAGGAACCGGAGACCAGAGCTTAGGATCACATGGAACAAGCAGAGTAACAGGCAACGTGGGGTCCCAGGAGGGGGCAGGTCTGAGGCAAGGCTGGGAGCATGGTAGAGGTAGCAGGAATAAGGTAACACAGGAATAGTCACAGTGCGAGGCATGAGCACTGATCAACAAGCGAGCTGCTGCTGGCTTACGATTGGTCTGCTGGCTCTTCCAGCCAATCAGGCAGCCTGTTGCAGGCCAGCTGTATTGGGTTGGTCTGCTGCAGGCCCTGATTCCTGACTGGCAGTAATGGAAAATTACCAAAAGACAGACCAAAAAAATCAGGTGAACCCAGCTGGAGTCTAAAAAGGGACTCACAGTTGGGAACTGGAGAGAGAGCCATTTTGCACCAGATTAAGATGAAGGAGGCTGTTGCAGCGGCAGGGTAGGCCAAGTTGGGGAGGACCCTGCCTTCCTACCTGATGGAACACAGATGATCCCAAAGGACTCCCAAGGGAAGGGTGGCCTAGTGAGGGACAGTGGATATTTTATTTTTTAGGATATTGTATTATTTTGTCTGATCTGTACTCTTCTGTGCTTTATCTGTTAAATAAATAGCATAAAGGTTTTAGACTGTAGAAACTGTGTATGTGTGTGTGTGTGTGCTCACTACTTCAGAATTGCTGCGTGTCCCTGAGAGAGTTAAACTGTAAGCCAGAAGCTTCACTCCTTTTGGATGGAGTTTTGGGTGATGGATCTGTTTAAGAACCAGAGAATCTGAAGGGTCAGTGCTGTACCCAGAGGGGCTAAGCTGCTGGACAGAGGGTTCCAACACTTGTGGTGGGAGGGGGAGGTGCCAGTACAAGATCTGTGACCTGAGTTTGTGCCCAGGGACCCCAAATTGAGAGCAGTGGCTGGACTCCATGCAGGATCCAGGCGCGTGAAACACCCTGGAGATCCAGAACACAGGGGCTTGGATTCCTCTCACAGAAGTCCTAGTGGAGGGCCAGGAAGGGGCACTCTTTAGATCTGTGACAGGGTCCAAACTCTTCAGTGGTGCAACAGATGAGTCCTGGCACTCTGTCAAGGACTCTAGGGTGACCCTGTGATCCTTGGGCATTTACATCCCTGCAAGAAAAAGAAAATTTAGCAAGTCGCAGACAGCCCAACGGTATTTACCTCACAAAAGGGAATGTCTTCTGCCCCCCAGTTAGTGATCTTTTCCAAGCCACCATTCTGACTCCTTGGTCAAAGGTCACAAATCACCCCATGGTATGGCTCCTATGCTACACCATCCTTTCCTCCACCAACCATATGTAGATTGTCTCTCCCATTTCCTATTTTCCTGTGAACTCGTTACATCAGACAGATATATAATGGGAGTAGTTCAACCAGGCTACACCATCCCTTTCTACAGGGATGCTTCTCATGAGGATCTCTTCAAGGCAGGAGGTCCAGTCTCTTCTTCTGGGCTTCCTTCCACTTCGAAAGTCCTCTTGAATTTTGACTTTAGCATAGTTTTTATGTCTGCTGAGTATGAGTGATTGATAACATAAGCAGCTCCCTTACCATGTAACCTCCTGACTTATTCAGGAGACAGACTATTTCTAATTATTATTGTTTCAATCTTTGGACCAAATCTTGAAGTTTGGTGTGAATTCTGCTTGAATTAGGAATTACAGCATTGGTTATCTAATTTTAGGCCAAATACTGCTTAGATGTATCACAAATCAGGTGTAATTTCACAGAATTCAATGGAGTTATGCCATATTTATGATGGCAAACTGAATTTTTTTTGCTTTTTGTCATGGAACATGACAACTGGTGCCAGGGAATTAAAGGTGCGCATAATGTGCAAAGTCAAGCTATACTTAAAGTGCCTTTTTCACAGAGGAGCTCCTTTAACCGTTCAGTATTTGAATAAAATGTCAAGTTAGTTCTGTAACCCCTCCAGATTTTGATATGATAATGTACTTGCAGTCACTTGGATTATTAATGTGCTTGCAACAGAAAAGTGAGATCATTCAGCCATTTTTATCTAATAGATAAAAGCTTTATGGTGTCACCTTTTTATTTAAGAGAGAAGAGAATATGTAGATGGCATGAAGGAAGCATCACATTTAGACAATTACATTGAGCAGAAACTTATATTTTTATTGGGTAATCTCATTCCTGTATCCACAGTTTTCCTGTCCTCAATCCTTCTTCACAGAGTCATGTATGAAATTAGATTGGAAGATCTTGAAGGCAGAGACTGTACATTTGTATTTGTACTTTGATTGCTTTCAATATCGTTTCCAAAAATGGTTGCTTAAAGTTGGCTTCCTCAGTCTATATTTAAACATCTGAATAAATTGTCTGGGTTTCATTATCCTATTACCAGGAGGACTCAGCAGTTTTGAAAATAAGTCAATTTATTTAAGTGCCCAAATAAGGATTTAGGAGACAAGCTTTAGGCACCTGTTTTTGAAAGTCTGGCCCTTTGGCCACTGGGAAATATTAGAGTAATTAACATTAAGTTGTATGCATTTTAATTTGATTAATCAAGGCTGTTTTATGGTACCTGTAGTATGGAATAATTTCCTTTTCAGTCTCTTATAATTTCTTGTTTTTAAATTTGGAGAATGCATGACTGGACTGCAAACTTAAATGCAATGATATCTTCCCCAGTTGATATAATCTCTTAAAATATAACTGTCAAACCAAAGAAGTCTTCAAATTTCATAAACATCATTACCACTGTTTAATGAGAATGTGAAATATTGTGCATTCTGCTGAAAATGCTGTTCCAAAAAAGTCTGTAACTCAATGCTTATGCTGGCAACAAGATTAAAAGATGGGAATCATTTCAGAAATATTGGTGATCTTTTGGGTAACAGTAATAGTTTTGAAAAACTGTAAGATAAAGAGAACTGTGTAAAAATCTCTTCTGTACATGATCAAAAATGAATCTGGAATGGATTTAAAATAATGTTAATAGTGATGAGAGATATGGAGTGCAGTAGTTAATAAGGAATGTACTTTTCACTTAGGTTATTGTAGCTTCTGTTTTATTAACCTCTGTTTGAAGTACAAGTACAAAAAAGACCATCTTTACTAGTTTTCTTGTCACAGGAGTTGGGATCTAAAGAGAATTATCGCTGATGGAAAACCAGAAAGGCTAAATAGATATACTTGGTCTCACAGGCAGTGCATTAATTTGCTCAAATTAAATATTATCTTTAAATATGGAAAGGTTAAATGTACACTGATAATGGATTTAGACAGCCATTAAGTCATAATTGCTCTCTAATGCAGTTAGTAAAAGACATCATTCGATATAACTTACTGAAAAGGGACTAAAAGCACCGTGATTTTTGTTTTCCACTTGCCCCTTTTCCATATAAAGACAGGATCAAATTCCACTTTCATTTAACAATGTGGTACCTTGTTAAACTCATTGGGTTTGCACAGATGTAACTAAGCAGAATTTGCTCCAGGTTGGCAACCGTTTTGAGTTCAGCGGTGCTCAGTCCTGAGTGGATGTGCAAGAAAGGAAGGGTCTGAGGAGTCTTTATAGTTCTGATTATGCAAGGGCAAGACATAGTCCACTTGTGGAATAGAGCCAATACTCCCTGCTAGCTCTATACTATGCTACTGCACTTGTAAGCACTAAGGGTGAAATCGTGGCCCCCATTGAAATCAATGGGAGTTTCGTCATTGACTTCCATGGGGTCAGGATTTCACCTTAGATACCTGAAAATTGGTGAAGATGGCTGGGATGATGCGGGAGATGGCACAGGCCAAGTGCATCCTTAGCAGTGTTAGGAAAGCTGCCACGTTTGCCTGCTCCAGGAGGCTCTTCTTTTAGTGTGCTTCCACCCAGTGTGAGTCATGGATTAAAAGCACAGTCTGGTCTATATATAAATTGTGGGAAAGGCAAGCTTTATTGTGGTGAATGTGCAAATATTTGTAAATTTAAACTTGTGGCATATTTATTTGTGGAAAAAAAAATTAAAAGGGGGGTAGGGGGTTCTACTGTTGTCCTAGGTCTCACTAACTTCACATAATTTTTCAAGACACTGGTGCTGATCCTGCAAACCCTCCACAGGTGGCAGTCTTATTGACATCAGTGTGGGGTAGATGCTTAACTAGTGTAAATTGGCATAGCCCCACTGAAGTCAATGCAGCTATCTAAGTTTACACCAGCTGAGGATCGGAAACTTTATCAGTGTGTCATAGAACCCTGACTCTTCAGACATTTTCTTGATTATAATTGTTTTTAAAAAGTTCATATGGGAAATGTTGTTTGCTAGGATATATATTATTTGAAATTATATGATTGATCCCCAAGGTAAAATACATCCTGCTTCAGCATCACGGAAGAGCTGAAATCTTGGCACCTGTGCCTTCCATGTTATGGAAATCAGCTTCCTTCATCCCATCCCCTGAATTAGTCCTTAGTGAAATCTAAAAGGGAAGGAATCGCTGCCTGTTGTCAAGACACACCTCAGAGTCTGTATTGGATATGTTGATATTAATCTGTGGGATTCTTAGAGAAGTGGTGGCACTTTTGGCTAGTGGCAGCAATAAGTCTCAAGTGCCAACCTGAGTAAAGAGCATGTTTTTGGGGATTTGGGGTGCCTAGAATAAGAATCTCCACTGAATTATTTGTCCACCTTTTGCTCTAAGAACTGAACCACAGATCTGAACTACAGAAAGGTGCCCTGCTTGGCACTTAATAAATCTTAGGTTTTGGTATATGCAAGTAGCTTACTTGTCTTTTAAAGAAAAATAGCAAAAAATCTGTTCTTTTAAAACAGAAATTTCCATTTAAAATCGATCCCACATTTTACTAATTGTATCATATGTTGTATCCTTTGTCTGGTTTGATATCGGGAAGTTGAAAACCCATCATGCACTTTATGAAAGGAGATCTCACTTATTTGAATAGATTCAGTCAATCAGATGACTTTAGAAGAAGACCAAGAAAAGCAGGACAGGAAATGCAATATAGGAAGAAGACTTTTCAAATTGCTTTTTTCATGCATTATTTAAGCAAAACAGTACAGTGAATGTGTTTCCATGAAACACATAAGCAGTTAAGACATCAACTCAAAGTGTTTTTGCATTGCATAGCAGGCGAAAAAAAATGTTGCTCAATGTTAGTCATTTACCTTATGTATCAGTGGACAGACTCTGGTGGCTGTTGGCTAATACAGAATGTCACCTTGCATGTTCTTAGAGTAAAAGAAACCTTCTGTCATAGTAAAGATGTTAGAGGCAGCTATCTTGCTTTGCCAAGACATGAAGCTGCATCCATTAAGACGTTGGAGATCATATTTTTAATTTTAAACAAAAATTTTTTTGTTAAAGAAAACCTAAAGAGGTTTGCAAAACAGCTCCCAAAAGTCTTCCAATGCTTCATTCCCTGATATAAATTAAATCCTTTCCCATAGAATGGTTTAGGCTTTGCAAAATATTGTGTTCATAGTATTCTGTATTTGTTTTTCCCAAAAACATTTAATAGATTTTTTTTAAAGAGCTATTTAATTATGGAAAGTATACACCATTACTGTATATCCGTAAAATAAAAGGATGCTGAAAAACTAACAGACCTGTGCCAAATGGGAGATGTTAATATGATACAGAGATGGCTTTTGTGAAATGAGCTTTATACACTTTCTCCATACAACTACTACACATTGTAGTACAATTTTCAGTCTCTGCTCAGGGAGGAGCCCAACAAAGAGATATTAGGAGTATTGTACAGTACCTTTTCCCCAAAACAGTAGCACCGAGAACGTTAGCAAGAACGGGCCATTTAGCATTACCTGTGTAGCATACTAGTGGTACAGTTAGCAGAATCACCACCAATCATTGGCTAGGCACCCACATCTTTGAGTAGCTATTCTGTGTCATTCTGTTTTATTAAATACCTTTTTCATTGCCTAGAAATCTTCCAGTGGGTTTCAATGGAATGGCTCTGAAAAGAATGAGAAATGCCTCTTCGTTTGGCATTTTCTGATTCGTCTTATGCTCAGCTTGTCTGAAGTAGATCTTCATTGAAAGAGGAATACCTGAAACAGTGACTGATGTCTTTTGGGGTTTATTCTGCAGGGGTTTGCATTGCCATTATGGTATTGTTGCATGCGCCATTACAAATATTAGCCATGAACAAGTAGAGATAATAGCTGTGAAGTTTTCTGCTCTACTTTAGGTGTGCTTTGATTGCTTCTCTTGCTACTGTATTTCATTCATTTCACATTTAAATATCTAATGGCGCTCATCAAACAACATTTAAACTTTCTATGAAATCCTGCAAATGTTCCTTTAGATCATATTATAAGTAACAATGGATGAAATGAGCTTGAATGGGAAGGCTGTATTTCAGTCTCAGGGGTTCTGCAGCTGTTTGTGATGACAGTGGAAAACTTCAATTGAACTGCTGCCTTGTATTCAGCGGCATTGTGCCCATTGAACTACATATAAACACAGTATAAATGGTCCGGTACATTTCTTTTTCCTCGGTACTTTCAACTTAGTCACTAGAGTGTCTCTGTAGAAAATAATTTATTTACTGGAAGTTAACGAGGAATCTTTTGGTCACTGGGAACACCAGACGTGGTGTTAGGATTGCAACATGAACAAACTTCATTCAACAAGGACGTCTTTATGCAGTGAAGTATTGGTCACATGACAGTGCATCACTTGCAGCAAATCCTGATGCTGAATCAGAGCTGTGTTCACAAGATAAGTGGAAATGTGCCCCCTATGTCTCAGATTGCAGAATAGAGTTACAATTTTTTGAGATCTGTAGTGGCTTACTAGCTATTATTTATTTATTTGCATATTGCCATATTTGTGCTAAGAGTTTTACAGGCATAAAAGTTAACTGGCATAAGGGTATAAAGTAGTATAGAAAGTTGTTACACTGAGTAAAGAAATCAAGTCATTGGTGTGGAGGGTAGTGAGGTTATAAAAGAGGTACAGTTGAAGAAATGTTGGGAGAAAAAATTAACTTTGTTATTTAGGCCTGTATTATGTAGAAGCTGAATTTTGAATATAGTTGAAAGCCTATTGTGGAATACATTTATCAGCATCAATCACATCTGGGTTAGAGATCATTTCTTTTACCTGTCCATGATTAACTGATTTTTGTTTTTTATCACATCAAAGACCAAACAAATTAAATAACAGGGTTTAAAAAAGAACTAGATAAATTCATGGAGGACAGGTCCATCAATGGCTATGAGCCAGGATGGGCAGGGATGCAAAACCAAAACCATGCAAAACCAAATGTACACTTGCACTGAAGCACAAACCCATAAACAAAGAAAACAAACAAACAATATAAAAAGGCAGTCTATACAACATCACCAAAATATACTGTGAAGTCATCAAACCTCTTACTCCCTAATCTTGTAATTCTCTGTACTGCTGGCCAGCCCATCTCTCTCTTTAATTCGGGAGAAGCCAAAATAAGAAGATATACAAAATTTCCAAAATCTAACTCATTCTGTTCAGTGCTCAGTCGCTCCACCAGGATGCTGTGAAGTGCTGAGTTCAATGAGATTTGAGGGTTCTTGGCACCTTATAGGAGATCAGATGCTGAGTGAGTCCTCTGGACACATAATGGCTGCAGGTGTACTCCTTGCTTTGTAAATCATTTTAGGACACCTCAAATATGAAATCACACTCTCTTCTCTAGTATACTTATTAAGCACAGTTTCATGACTGAAAGGCATGCTATTGAGAATTATTAGATCTGTGACCATAGCATAATAATCTGCATTGAAATACTGGAAAAATGTCCTTATTGTAGAGTTTCCTGTATTAAACAAACAAGGGCATATATAGTTCGATGACGATTTGTGACATCTTTATCTCATTGTAATGAACTGATGCGTGAAAACCAACATAAATAACGTTTAAAGGAGCTCCAAAACAAAGTTTAAAAAAATAAAAACAAATGGTAGCTTAGCTGGTTTTAAAAAATATTCGGTGGTTTTTAGAATTGTTGATAACTTTATTTTCCCCCTGTCTCCCTTTGGTAACTATGAGTGAAGATTCTAAGCCATATTAAACGTAATTGGTCATTTTGTAAACTCAACTGTACTATAATAAAGTTTTGTATCTTTAAATGTGCCAGAGACTAACAGCTGTTTGGAATCTGTCTGGAGTCAATACCGAACTTTGGTAAATGTTTCTCTTCAAGAGTTGGAACATAATCCTTCCCTCCCCCATCCATGCAAGTCAGGATCTTTTCTTTTCTTTTCTTTTCTTTTCTTTTCTTTTCTTTTCTTTTCTTTTCTTTTCTTTTCTTTTCTTTTCTTTTCTTTTTACTAACTTTGATTGATGGAAACACTTGCTGGGAGCTGTTACTGACATTCTTTCAAAAAACAGGAAACATGAAATGTTATGATAGTGTTATGTCTGTTTTTGAAAGTAAGGCTGTTAACAGTGCTGATAGGCTGAAATAAATTATAAAAGCAAGATTATTAAGTCTCTGCAAATTGCTAATTTATTTTTCTCACCTAATTTTGATGTATAGTGATTATAGGGACACACATTTTTGAAAACTAGTGAATGACTGAGATATTATTTGCATATTGCAAAAAAGTTTGATTACACTTTATATTTAACATTTACCATAAAATGCCCCCAAACCTTCTTGCTCTCCACTGTCATTTGTAACCCTCTGAGCTAAGAGAAGATTTAAAAGAGTTTAATTTTCATCGCTTTTTCTATACAAGCAAAAGGTGGTCTTATCTTATGCATAGTAAGGATTTTCTACCTGATATGGCTTTTAATTTTGCTTCCATGAGAATCATATTTGGGTTCATATTATCAAATGCTGTATACTGAATATATTCACAATTTTGTACATTGAAAGGTTTGTTTAAAAATTAATTGACTATTGCATTTTTGAATAAGGCATTGGACTAGCAAGCTTAAGTACACAGAATGCTGACCATATTTTTTTTTGTGGTTTTTACCTTGAATTCCAAAAAATGGTTTCAGTTTTGCCACACAATTGTTTCAGCAGTTCAGAACAAACTTTGTGCCCAATCGTGTAAATCCTTACTCTCACGAGTTCCGTTCCTTTCAACGAGATTACTAACAAAAGTAGAGTTAGTACTGCCAGCGTAAGGGTTTGCAGGATTTGAGCCTTCAAAGGGCTGAGCATCTTTTCTCTTTTCAAAGGGAGACTACAAATAGGATCTTAAGGCCAAATTCTCCCTTTTGTATGCAAGCATAGCTCCCATTACAAACAGTAGGAGTTACTTGCTTGTATCCAAAGGAAGAATTTAGGCCAATTTTTAAAAACGGTTGTGGGAGCAGTCCTCACAAAGTAGTATACGTAGAGGCACAAATAGAAAACTGTTTATGCCAAAATATGATATGTAGTGTGCACACAAATCAGGCACTTGCATGTACAGTTCTCTGTTTAAGGCGCACATTTACCTTGATTGCACATACCTGCAGATATTTTATTGGTACAGTTAGATGTATACACTTGAAAATGTGTCCATTAAGGTACTGAATAGTGACAAGTTACTGTGAGGAGAATGGTGTGTAACTTTCTGAAGTAACGTGGAATTCTCTTTGCTAACAGAACACTGTTGGATGTATATAGTCACAAAGAGATTCCAGATGCAAAGGGGGGAGGAAGAGCCTCCCACTGTGAGGGCCATACATAGTCCTGTGTGGAATGCACGCAGTGCTTCCTGCTAATGCCTCTGTCATCCAGAAAGGGAGGAATGGGACAGGGTTAGGGTGGGATAATGGCACAGCCCCCTCTACCACACTAGGCTGTGGATGGAGCCGAAGGATGAGCTCATGCCACATATTGGAGGCTGGTGAAGTTGCTACTGCACTGTGTGCTCCCTCGGAGCTGGGGATGGGGATGTGGTTTGAATCATGCAGCATTCCTCCCGGGTCACCCATCACTGTGTAACCCCTTTGCGTGCCCACCACCCATTCCAGTGGCTGAATTATATGTATATCATACTTTAATACAATTACCCGTATTCTGTTCTCATTCACATGGGTGTAAACTGAAAGCATTCAAGGATTCATTGGAGTTGCTCCAGGTTTGCACAGGTGTGAATGAGAGCAGAGTTTATGCTAATACCTACTTAAAAGACCTCTGCTCTTTGTGAGAAGAGGTAATTTAATCTCAGAATTCACTTAAGGCTTGATCCTGCTCCCATTCAGTAAATGGAAAAGCTCCCATTAACTTTAATAGGATAGGATCAAGCCCTAATGGGCAGAGTTTTAAAGCTATTTAGGCACCTAGAGATGCAAATAGGTGCCCTCTGGAATTTTCAGAAGTACCGAGGCACTTAACTCCCATTGAGATTGAGGCACCTACTTCTCACTAGGTGCCTATCTGCATCTTTAAGCACCTAAATACTTAAAAAAATCTGTCCCTAAGAACCAAATCCTGGCCCAGCTGGAGTTAGTGGCAAAATTCCCCATTGAGTTTAATGGGAGCAGGATTTGACGCTAGCATAAAACAATAAAGTAGAGACTATATGGAATCTAGCATAAAACAATAGAGACTATATGGGAACCAGAAAACGCTTAGATTTTTTCTTCATATATGAAACAAGTTTAAGATTTGTTAATTTTTCTGAAGTGCCATGGCAACATACATATCTGTTTTGCAGCTTATGAAATGTATTTTTGGAACTGTTGACTCACACACTTGCATATTTTTGCTGTACCAAGAGAATGTATTTCCTTTTGCTTTCAAGCAGCTATTCAGCATGAAAATAAAAGCAGTTAGTTTCTGCATTGTATCATGTACGGTGCAGGTTTGTTTTCTAGAACAGTAACACCTGGGCTGAATATAGTTAATAGGATTGCTGTATGTTGCTTAGGTAATCACTGCTTGTGACAGTGGTGATACACAGTTGTGGAGAAAGTCCAATTCTTTCCATAGGTATAAAGCTTTTATTATAAGCCTGACAGGCTGAAAGGTAGATAACTGAGGCTGGAAATCAAATGTGCACTAGTGCTGTGTTTTGTCAGTTCACATGCCTTGCAATGGAAAGAACGCAAGTTTCCAGATTTTCAGGGAATCTTTTACTCAGGCTATACCTAACTGCAGTTATTCTCAGGGGTAGATTCAGAGTTTGGAGTCCCCGTGGAATAAAATCCACAAAGAAGGGGTGAGGGCGGGGGCTGATTCACTTCAACCTCTGCCAACTGGATTCTTATTGAAACCTTAGCGGTATTTACAGTTGCACTTCATAGAATCATAGAATCATAGAATATCAGGGTTGGAAGGGACCCCAGAAGGTCATCTAGTCCAACCCCCTGCTCAAAGCAGGACCAATTCCCAGTTAAATCATCCCAGCCAGGGCTTTGTCAAGCCTGACCTTAAAAACCTCTAAGGAAGGAGATTCTACCACCTCCCTAGGTAACGCATTCCAGTGTTTCACCACCCTCTTAGTGAAAAAGTTTTTCCTAATATCCAATCTAAACCTCCCCCACTGCAACTTGAGACCATTACTCCTTGTCCTGTCATCTCCAGAGGAAACCCCGTGCTGGTGGAGGGAAATGCCATTCTGCATCTCCCAGGTTTATCAGGACTAGATTTGGCCCTCTGTAGTTGTAGCCAATGAATGATGATGATGTCGATACTTTTAATCTGTATCAGCCATGAAAGTACTTCTAGATAAGTGAACACTGTAAGATAAGATTTTATTGCATGCTCTATAGTTTTAATTTATTACACACTACACTAATCTCTTTCCTGATGGTCAGTGGCTAGCCAGGGCAAAGCTTTTCCAGCAACCCCATTATAATTTAGAGTGGGTACTGACTCCATGAAAGTGCCTCTGTCATCTGAGTTCTGTGACAATGAAGAAGTAAGGTATCACTTCACAAAAGGAAGTGAACAATAGAAACTCCTATTATGAATATTCAGTGACATTACATGAATGACCTTTTCACTCAAATTAGGTTGGTTAATCTTATACCTGTAATATAATGGTATGACATACTTTTTTTCCCCAAAGGAAATCTGACTCTGCCACAGTTTGAGATTTTGTGTTAGGTACGTCCAGAAGTGGAAAGGTGGGTGGTGGGAGGGAAAGCCATTGCAATTTTCAAAATTTCCTTTCGTTTGGTTAAGAGATTTCCACCTGAAACTGCAGGGACTAAGTCATCAAGGTCCTATGAGGCAGTTTTAGCTCTAGCAAGCAGATGATTTCACAAAAATGGGCTTGCTCTGCCATGGATCAGTAAGATAGTTTTGGCCATTTAAAGGTTATGCAACCTTATAGTCCTATTACCATCAGCCTTGTCTTCTCCAATCCTCACTCTGCTTTGTTGCACCCACCTGCCATGTTTTTTCACTGTTTAAGCTGGAAGCCCTTTGGGGCTGGGACTTTCTTTTATTTTATCTTTGTACACTGGCAGATACAGTGAGGCCCTGATCACATGTGAGGCCTCTGGGCATTACTGTAATACAATTTAATAACAGTAATAGTCCCTGATTATCCATGAGGTTGAAGAAACTCAATTTCTAGTTTGGAACTTGTAAGTGTATAATAATATCGACTTACCTTGTAGGCCTGTTCTGAAGCTTTATTAATTAGTATTTGCTAAGAGCTTTGGGATCCTTAGGTGAAGGTATTAATGAAGTGCAAAGTATTGTATGAATTAGTTATTATTTTATTTCTAAATGGTGAGTATACATATACCTGGCCATTAGGGAACATCAGAACAATCTTGTTTAAAATATCAGCCTTGCAGTTTTGGTGGTTTAATACAAAAACCAAATAGTAGCAATATAAAAAATTACATAAAAATGAGACATGGTTTCTGTATCAATTTTAATATGCTATTAGAATGGGAAACTAGGAGAGACAGTAGTGTTAGAAATGAGATTGCAGTGCAGTATGAGAGCAAAAAAAGTCAGTGCAATTTTGAGCTGCATACCCAGAGGCTTTGCAACACAGATCAGGAAGGTAGTAGTTCCTCTCTACTAGGCTCTGGTGAGAAAGCACCTAGAATACTGCATGCAGTTGTGGGCCCCAAAATGCTAGAAATATATAAACCGGTAGTTATTCAGAGAACAGCAACAAAAGTTATCAAGGGTGCAAAGGGAGTGATTTGTTAGGAACGGTCAAAAGAAACTAATAGTAATAGTTTGACTGAACAGGACATAAGGGAGTGGGGGGTATGCTATAACTGTCCTTAAAAATATGAGGAGTGTAAATCCCATGGATGATTAGCCTTTGTATTGGGTGATAGAAGACAAATGAAGCTAAATGTACACTTCCAAATGGTGAAATCTGTTACACTGTCGGACAGGCTAATGGAAGCAGTGGAAGCCAAATATCTGGAGACATTTAAAACTAGACTAGATAAGGGGCGTGCAAATGTAGTGGGCCAGACCCTCCTCCTTTGTGCCTCTAAACAGCATAAATCAGCGGGAGGCTCAGTGGCTCCAGCCCCTTGGGGATTCCCCCAGCATTGTGGGAGTCCTTGAATGGCATCAAACTATTCTAGCACTATATCACCACCCTCTCTTGCAGTCATTGGGGACAGGGTGCGTGATCAGAACATTGTTGTGCTTGGGTAATGTCTAGCTGTTGCAACTGGGAATAATTTAGAACAACCTGAGGCTGTTTGAAATTGACTTGAAGTCACCTTTGCCCACTCCTTCCTCAGCTGCACTGAGTGGATCATGGCCCCAGCTGAGGACCTTGTGACCTATCTGGAACAATCCTGTACTGGCAAAAGGGATGGAATCCCCACTTGGCCTTTTATAATCTCTGATCTCTATGCTTAATTGCAACAAGGGAAATGTTCGTCAGTTGATCTTGCTGTTTTACTTTGATTTGTCACTGGACAGTATGCAGTTGTAAAATATTACTTCAGTGAAAATGCTCTAGATTGTGCTTTCAAGACCAGGTGCCCGCAGTTTTACAGCTTGTTTTTCCTTTCCAGTTTTCAATGCTGAAACTTGTAGAATGTCTTTAACTTGATTGTGTTTTTTTTAACTCCCTACCTACTAATTGGAGTGAGACATAACTTTGTAGCTTTATCTCTTTCTCATTCCTCATTTTATTTCTGTTTCAATTAGTGAGTATGCCTTTAGCAAGAGACTGAGATTGTTTTGCTATCTGTTCTAAGATTTGCCTGCAAGAGAAATACATTTTATTGCTTGTCTTCTCAGATGCGCAAGTAGCATTCTCCCCTTTACAATCAATGAAAAGAACAAGAAGCTAATTTGCCTCAGGTTTGGCCTCACTGTGCAATGCTGTTTCCCTATTATTAGAGCCAGGGAGGAGATTTACCTGTGTTGACATTTTGAGTTTAACAAAAAAAAAAAAAAAAAAGCTTTAATTTCCATCTTGAGTCATATTTTAAAATTGAAAAGAATAAGCGTGGAAACTTGACTAATCAGTGGTGCCAAAGATGTTAGTTAAGGGTAGAGTGAGGCAGAACAGTTTGACAGAAGTGCTCATAGCATAGTAATATCTCTGGAAGCTTGATCTCGGTAATCCCACTCAGTGATGGCACTCTCCTTTCTTCCTGTGAGCACTGGCATCTCTCTCTGTTAGGCAAGTCATGAAGTGAAAATTCACTATTGGTCCAGGAAACTTACTGCTGATTCAAAGTGTAAGATGAAGCCACTGAGCGCTGGACCATGCTGAGAGTATTGAGCCTGATTCTCCACTGTCTTGCCCATCGCGTGGTCATTGACACCTGTAAAAAGTGGATGTTATTATTATTTTTAGATATCCTTGCATATTATATTTTTTGTATTGTGGTAGTGTCAAGGAGCCAAAATCATGGGAAGGGCCCCATCGTGCTAGGCACTGCACAAATGCAGAACCAAACGATGGTTCCTACCCCAGAGACTTCAAATGTTTCCAAATCAGAATTCTCCACTCACATACAGCAGTGGTAACAGCAAATTGAAGGTGGTGGAGAAAATAAACAGCTGGTGGATAACATATTCTGCAGATGAAGTGAGCTGTAGCTCACGAAAGCTTGTGCTCAAATAAATGTGTTGGTCTCTAAGGGGCCACAAGTCCTCCTTTTCTTTTTGCATATTCTGCAGTGGCGCCTGTCATCAATGACTCTTTAATGATGAAAGCAAAAGTATGGGAGTGATGTAATTCTTGTGGGCAGTGCGTTCTTCTTGACAGTTTCTTTCAACAACAATTTTTAAGTTGCTAGGGAAGTATGGATGTTGATCATCAGGCTCTGTTCATTTAGCTATCACAGATTCCTTTAATTTAATGATCTGGTAAACCAGCCGTCCATTTATTTAATTTAAAACAAAAATCAATTACCTAAATGAAAGAAAAACTGAGAGGTGTTAGAAACAAAACACGCAAAACCCTAGGGAAATTCCGTAACCCCAAATTTTGTTTAAAAAAAACACATAAAATTACTAGGTGGCAACAATGTACTTACCTATAAAATCTTTACAAGTCTTCACAAGCATTTAAAATTAAGAAAATAAATAGGTAAGGACACCAGAAATCTATTATTCCCCATTTATAAATATAAACACGTATTCCTTACGAATACAAACAAATGTGACTTTCTCAAGACATTTGTTCTGATTTGTTTGACGGGGTCTCTATTTGTGAATCTCTTAATTCCAACTAGTTTCACAACATTTTTCTTTGTCAAGTTCCTTCTTAGTGTCACTAGAAGCCATTAACATCATTTGCTGAAGTCCTTTTGTACATCACTTTTCCAGAGCTGACATCAGATGTACAAACGAATTGTTTGGTACACGCTCCCAAGATGTTCTTTTTAAATACAGATAAGTTACATTTTACTCTGTTCAGTCAATTCCAATTTACCCTGCTTAGTAAATATCAATTGTCCATATAGATTTTTCCCAAACCTTTTCTGCGCCAACTAGGTTCAAATGGTGCAGGTGACAAAAGCTCACAGGTAGGTACAAAAAAAGAGAATCTTCTCGGAGGGCTACATGTTGTGGGAGGGGTGAGGGGGATGGGAAATTACAATAGGCTCAGAGGAGCAACAAGAGGGATAACAGTGGGCGAATCTGCTCAATATCTTAGAAGTCTGTAGACAAATGCATGGTGTCAGGGGAATAAACAGGAAAAATGAAGTATTAGTGCATAAGCTAAACTATGAGTTAATTGGCATCACAGAGACTTGGGATAAATCTCATGACTGGAATATTGGTATAGAGGGAAAGGTTTAAAAAACCCTGTCATGTTTAGCCTTGAGAAAAGAAGACTGAGGGAGATCTGATAACAACCTTCAAATAAGTTAAGGGCTGTTATAAAGATGATGATGAATTGTTCCCCATCCCCTCTGAAGGTAGGACAAGAAGTGATAGGCTTAATCTGCAGTAAAGGAGATTTAGGGTTATATTTTAGAAGAAATTTTCTAACTTTCTTAACTAAGAGTAGTTAAGTGCTGGAATAGGCTTCCAAGAGTATGTCTATACTACCTGCTGGATCGGCAGGCAGCGATCAATCCAGCAGGGATTGATTTATTGCATCTAGTTTAGACGCGATAAATTGACCCCTGAGCGCTCTCCCATTGACTCCTGTACTCCACCGGAGCAAAAGGCGCAGACGGAGTGAAGACACCGCGGTGAGTAGATCTAAGTACGTTGACTTCAGCTACGTTATCCATGTAGCTGAAGTTGCGTAACTTAGATCAATTCCCCCCCCCCAACACGTTATTCATGTAGCTGAAGTTGCGTAACTTAGATTGATCCCCCCCCCTCCAAACACACACACACACACACACAGTGTACACCAGCCCCGAGAGGTTGTGGAATCTCCATCACTGGAGGTTTTTAAGAACAAGCTAGATAAACACCCTGTCAGGGATGGCCAAAGTATACTTGGTCCTGCCTCAGCACAAGGGGCTAGACTAGATGACCTCTTGAGGTCCCTTTGTGCCCTACATTTCTGTGATTATTCAGAATTGTGGGAGTGATTCCATCTAATCTCTGTGTTGTATATGAATTCAGAAATTTTAATTTCTTACTCACCTGTTTTGGCTGGGTCCTGGTTTCCTTCGACATATTTTATGCCTCAAGAAGCTTCTTGCTTTTTTCTAGAATATATCTCCAAGCCTCTTTTGTAAACACAGAGCCAAGTGATTAATTTAATATTTTAGCAAATTCTACCTTTTCTGTCAATAAATTATTGTTGTCTCTTAGAAGCCCAACCTCACTGACCTTTTATTGTTCATTTTTGTCTAACATTTATCTTAAATTCCTGTTCACTCTTCTATATGTTCTCCAACTTTCTTTCTTTCTTTCTTTCTTTCTTTCTTTCTTTCTTTCTTTCTTTCTTTCTTTCTTTCTTTCTTTCTTTCTTTCTTTCTTTCTTTCTTTCTTTCTTTCTTTCTTTCTTTCTTTCTTTCTCCAAAATCTTTAGCTGTTCTCGTCACCTGATGTTTTATGGCCACAACTTAAAAAATGTCCTCCAGGCAACTTCCTTTTTTGTTGATTTCTCTTGATTTTATTTTCTTCTCTCCCCTCCCCCCAACCCCTTTCTGGCTTCATGGTACATGTTTCACTGCATCATATTATTTCCTTTCAGTTCAGCCATCTGCCTGGTTAGGCACATCTTTTTCCTTTATGCTGGTTTCAGTATAGATTTCTGTGTCTGCCCCTTCCTTTGGCTGTCAACCCAGACACTCTCTTGCAGCTCAGTAACCTTTCACCAGTACATTGGTGGGACCCCTCTGTTCATACTTAGTTTACCCAAATACTATGGATCTTTCAAAACCTACGTCTTCCAAAAGAACCTAAGTGCCCTGGAAATTGAATCCTCCTGTGCTTAAGTTTGTGTTGCTCTCATGACTACGAGATATATTTCATTGTTTTATATCTTCATTTCCACTTTCTTCTATGCCAAGTTTGTTACCTTGATGGTGGAACATTGTTTTTCTAAACCTTCCTTGTGGATAAGCATTTTGCAAAGTTCTGAACTTGTGACATTTTCAGTAGGGATGAATAAATGAGTTCTGACATTATAAGAACTAACCCATAACTGTGCCTAAAATTCAAATGTAACCAAATGTTTTTGCAAGTTGGGAAGTGTTCTTATAACATTTTTTCCAGTATTTTTCACTTGAGCACGCCTCTGCACTTCCTGGTTCTGTCCAGGACCAGAAGTGGAAGTGCTGAAATATCATGAGACAGGCTGTTCATGTGAGATTTCCCACTCACTTTTCCAGACCCAAGAGATCTGAGCTATTGGATAAACATCTGAACTTTTGGGAGGTTACTTGAACTGAGCCTCTAAATGTTTTCTGGTTCTTTGCTCACTAATTTCCAATGTCTGGTTGGCTGTTTCTCCTGCTTGGCCATATAATTTTTAAAGTTATTTTTGCATCATTACAGAGCTTCTCTCTAAAACACTTTTCTGCACTATGTATGACAGATCTTCCTATTCTTACTATCAGCGCCTCTGAACCAGTCCTTCTCCCAAATATCAAGATCATCTTACTCTTAGCTGCCTGACAGTCTATTGCCACTACTTCTCTTTGATGGCTTCTTCCTGGAAGCGTCACATTTTGGGAGTGGGAGAGGGGAGGGAGAGAAATGCAAACTATTCATTTCCCTGTTAAGGCCCTTATTTTTCTGTTTCTTATTCGTAGGGGAGAGAAAAAGCCCTTAGGATTTTAATGTTGAGAGCTTTAAAAAAAAAAAAATCACACACCAAATTGATCAATGTTTTATACTGGCCCTTTTGTACTTAATGGCTATATTCCAAGTCAAAGTTGATATTTTGGGCCAAATTTTCTCCTGGCCGCACCCCATACAATGCCATTGAATTATATGGTTTTGCGCAGGTTGTAAATCAACAGAATAATTTGGATCTTACTGTGTTCTTGAACTCTCACCTCATGAAAGTTTCTCTTAGACTGCTCTGCCTTTACTCCAGAACATTTTAATTTCTGCTCAACTGTCAAATGTTCTCCACTCTCACTTGGTCTCAGCAGCATGTGGACTCAGCTGGAAGTATAACCAGAATCACAATTCTAACGTCACATATATGGTGGTCAGTCTGATCTTGAAATTAAGAAACAGCTCTTGGAGGCTAAAATGCTAAAAATGTAATTAATTTTTATATGTAGCACATCTTGGTTTACAGGCCTGCAGTATTTACAATCTATTTGTGAAACCAAAAGGTCAGAGTGACAGGCCACTGAGAGGAACTCGTGTGTATTCCTAGACTGGGACACATCTCCCTCACTGGGACTACATACATGAGCAAGTGTTAGCATGATCAGGCCCCAAATCTTCTGAGTATAGGGCTTGATCCTCCATCCATTAAAGTCAGTGGCAAAGCTCCTGTTTACTCCACTGATACAGGAATAGACCTTTGCAGGACTCTTAAAAGAAAAAGGAAAAGTTTAAGAAAAAAAAGTAAAGTGCCCAAAGAGGAAGAATTTTATACTTTAAAAATGTAATTGGTATTTAAAAAGTTAAGTTAATCTTTCATTTTTCTCAGATATCCAGGGAAATGTAACCAGTGGATTTCCTTTTTCCAGAGCCTGAATGAATGACAACATAACCGTCCTAGAAATCGGGTGGAAGAGCTACTCACTTCAAACCTCCTATTTTCACCCACTCATCGCTTTCTCAAAGTTTTCCTTTTAGTTGAAATTTCTATTGCAATTATATTATCATTGGAGAGATACAAATTTAAATACAGAATTCTCTGGAGAGCAGCATTGAGTGTGTATTCTAAAACACTAATGAAATTGAAGTACTAGGCATGACCAGTACATCATTTTCAATCACTTATAATTTTATTTGTGAATCAAATTTATTTAAATATGTTAATACCACTTGTATCTATTAGGATTAAACGCAGAGTGAGTTTCTAACTAATGGTGAGGAACACCAGCAGTTTAAAAACCATATTTCTGTCTGAAAAGTTTTTTAACCAATTCTTGTTATTAGTAGCACATAATATTACTACAACTGACTGAGATTCAAGAAAAAATGCATTGTTTTCTATCTTTCCCAGTTATTTTATTTTGTACATTTGGCAGTACATTTTGTGTAGTCAGTTTCACTGTTTCCCCTGGCTAGTTTGTCAGTTTCCCCTTTTCTTTGTATGTGTCTTTCACAATAAAAGCAACAGGGAGAAAAACATGTTTCAAAACCAGGAAAACGTGGTTTTTAAAACAACAAAAATTGGCAGGGAAACTAATGATGAGGTTTATTACCCTAACATTGCTTCTAACACACTTTTTGAAACGAACAGTTGCCACTTAAGAGCTGCCCTTTGTTTTAGCACAGAAATGTATCATAATTTTTAATGAGACATTTTTTCCATAATCACATAAATGCCCCCAAAAGCTACAATCCCATAATTGAGGAAGAAGGTTGTGCTGGTTAAAAAAAAACCTGGTTTAGAGGGGAAGCGAAGACAACTGTAAAAAATGTGTGTAGATATATATATATAACAAACAAAAGAAAGGGGAAGTTGATAGTAATAAATATAAATCAGAAGTTAGTAAATGTAGAAAATTGATTAGGGAAGCCAAGGGACACAAGGAGCGATATATGGCCAGCACAATTAAGGACAATAAGAATTTTTTAATTATATTAAGAACAAAAAGAATCCTGACAATAGGGTTGCCAGGTGCCCAGTTTTCGACCGGAACATCTGGTCGAAAAGGGACCCTGGTGGCTCCGGTCAGCACTGTGGACTGTGCCGTTAAAAGTCTAGTTGGCGGTGCCACGGGGCAGGCAGGCTCTGCACGGTTTCCAGGAAGCATCAAGCATGTCTGGCTCCTATGTGGAGGGGCAGCCAGGATGGCTCTGCGCGCTGTCCCCACCCACAGGCACCACCCCAAGCGCTGGTTCTGCAGCTCCCATTGGCTGGGAACCACAGCCATCGGAGCGGTGCCTGCGGATGGGTGCAGCATATAGAACCCCAGGCCGCGCCTCCGCCTAGGAGCTAGAGAGACATTTCTTCATGTCCTGGGAGCCATCTGAGGTCAGAGCTGCCTGGAGCCTGCACCCCTTACCCCCTCCCGCACTCCTAACCCCAATGCACCCCAGCCCAGAGCCCATACCTCCTCCCACACCCCTGCCATAGCTCAGAGCCTGCTTCCACACTCCAAACACCTCGGTCTGTACCCCTAATGCCCTCCCACACCCCAACCCCTACTCCAGCCCAGACCACCACCCTGCCCTCTGAACCCCTCATTTATGGCCCCACCTTAGAGCCTGCACCCCCAGCCAGAGCCCTCACCCACTCCTGCACCCCAACTCCCTGCCCTAGCCCTGAGCCCTCTCCCGCACTCTGAACCCCTTGGTCATAGCCCACAGCCCCCTTCTGCACTCCAAACTCCTGCCCCAAACGTGAGCCCCTTCCTGCACTCCGAACCCCTTGGCCCTAGTCTGGAGCCCTCTCATGCACCCTGAACCCCTCATTTCTGGCCCCAGCCCAGAGCCCTTACCCCCAGCCCAGAGCCTGTACCCCCTCCCACACCCCAACCCCCTGCCTCAGCCTGGAGCTCCCTCCCACAGCCCAAACCCCTGTCCTAGCCCTGTGATAATGAGCGACTGAGCAAGTGTGGGGGGGAGTGAGCGCCGGAGGGAGGGGGGATGGAGTGAATGGGGGCGGGGCTTCGGAGAAGGGGTGGGACAGGGGCAGGGTCTCAGGGAAGGAACAGGGCAGGGGGCAGGTCAAGGGTGTTTGGTTTTCTGCAATTTAGAAAGTTGGCAACCCTACCTGACAATGGTGTCCATTACTAGATGGAAGTGGTAGAATTATCAATCATAATGCAGAAAAAACTCTGCAGAGTGTTTGATAAATATTCCTGTTCTGTTCTGGAGAATGTTAAACAGAAGCTACTAAAGTTAGACATTTTAAAATAAGCAGGGCCAGATAACTTGCATCCAGTGTTTTAAAAGAGCTGGCTGAAGAGCTTGCTGGACCATTAATGTTGATTTTCAATAACTCTTGGAGCACTGAGGAAGTTCCAGAAGACTGGAAGAAAACTAAAGTTGTGCCAATTTTTGACAAGGGTAAACTAATGACCTGGGTAATTTTAGGCCTGTCAGCCTGACAGCGATCATGGACAAGATAATGGAGCAGCTGAAATGGAACTAGATTAATAAAGAATTAAAGGAGGGTAATGTAATTAATAAAAATCTACATGGTTTATGGAAAATAGATCCTGTCAAACTAAGCTGGTTTTTTGGGGATAAGATTACAAGTTTGATTGATAAAGATAATAGTGTTGATGCAATATATGTAGCCTTTTGTCAGATGTTTGACTTGGTACCATGCAACATTTTGATTTAAAAACTAAAACAATATAAAATTAACCTGGCACACATTAAATGGATTAAAAGCTGTCTGACTGGTAGGTCTCAGAATGTACCTGAAAACAGGGAATCATCACTGAGTCTGTTTCCAGTGGGGTCCCGCAGGGATTGGCCTTATGCTATTTAACATTTTTATCACTGGCCTGGAAGAAAACATAAAAACATCACTTATAAAGTTTGTAGATGATATAGAAATTGGGGGAGTGGTAAATAATGAAGAGGTCAGATAATTGATTCAGAGAGATCTGGATCACTTGGTAAACTGGGCACAAGCAAACAATATAGTGTTTTAATATAGCTAAATGTAAATATATCCGTCTAGGAACAAAGAATGTAGGCCATACTTACATGATGGGAAGGGTGACCATATTTCTCTGTGCTGAATATGGGACACTGGGTAAATTTAATTGTATTCAGACGAGTTCAACGGCAATCAATGAGAACTATGCAGTACAAACATTCAAATTAACATCAAGTTGACTGAGCCCATGTTAAAAAGAAATACTGCGTAGTTGGATTATTTTTATTTACCTTCTTATCTTTAAGGCTTTCAGGTTCACATGGGAAGGAATGACCTCTTGCCCCTTCTACACACGCACACACTCCCGTACACCTCTCTTACATCGGTGGGGGGGGGGGCCTGGCGGGGGGCTGACCAACCTACCTGATCCCGCCCCTACCTGGTGCTCTCCGCCCTCCATGCAGAGCTCATCTCTTCTCCCCCCTTCCCCACCCCCCATGTGGCTGGATCGCAGCTTGTCCCTTCCTGCCCGCACAGTGTCAAAAGGCAGCTAACACCTCCAGGCTGCTGCTAGCCACCAACATAACCCAGGCACCTCTGGCTACAGCGCGGGCTGGAAGGGGTTAAGACCTAAGGATGCATTGTGTACCAGGACCCAGGGAACCTGACTTTGGGGGCAGATGCAGGGCTTGGCTCATCCTGGCTAGTGCCCGGGTTGGAAGGTCTTGGGCTTTCCCGGGGTGCCTGCCCAGCCAGAGGCAGTGGAGGAAGGAAGGAGACTCTGGCCAGGCTGTTGGTGAGCTGAGTGCTCCGACCAGGGGCTGGTTCTCCACACAGCATTAGGAGTGGGATGTGCCCCGCCGGGGGGGGGGGGGGAATATGGAGGAGCAGCGGGGCAGGGGAAGCAAAGGGGAGAAGCAGGGAGAGGACAGTGAGATGGGGAGCACATAAAGGGCCGATGGGTGGGCAGCAGAGGTGACATGTAACTTGCTGCCGCCTGGTGCCTGCCCGCACTCACCAGCCACCGCAGTGCACAGCCAGCATGGGCAGGAAACGGGATGGGGGGGCGGGGCCCTGCTGGCTGAGAGCCAGCATGCAGGAGGGGCTGTGCTGACTGACCAGCAGGGGGAGTGGCCGGCCCCGCACGCTGCATCTTCACCCTGTCACCAGCCATGGACACCCACCCCCATCGTCAGCCACTGGACCCTCCCCCCACTCACCACTGGTGGGCGGGTGGCTGGCGAGCAGGAATCTGGCCAGCAGCAGGACCCACCAGTACTAATGGGGGTGGGAGACAGAAAATATGGGACAATTTGCCCATTTTTAAGAAAAATCAGGACACCTGCAGGAGTGCTTAAATACAGGACTGTCCCTTTAAAAATGTGAGGTCTGGTCACCCTAAGGATTGAGGACTCTGTGCTGGACAGGAGTGACTCTGAAAAAGATTTGGGGGTTAAGGTGGATAATCAGCTGAACATGAGCTCCCAGTGGGACGCTGTGGAGAAAAGAGCTAATGCAATCCAGAGATGTATAAACAGGGGACTCTCAAATAGGAGTAGAGAGGTTGTTTTACCTGTTTATTTGGCATTGGTGCTGCTGGAATAGCATGTCCAGATCTAGTGCCTGCAATACAAGGAGGATATTGATAAATGGGAGAGGGTTCAGAGGAGAGACACAAGAATGACTCTGCAAAATTAGAAAACCATGATTTATAGCAATAGACTCAAGGAGCTCAATCTATTTATCTTAACAAAGAAGGTTAAGGGGTAACTTGATTACAGTCTAAGTACTCACATGGGAACAAATACTTAATAATGGGCACTTCAGTCTAGCATAGAAAGGTCTAACAACAATTCAATGGCTGAAAGTTGAAACTAGACAAATTCAGACTAGAAATAAGGTGTACATTTTTAACGGTGAGAGTAATTAACCATTGTAACAAGTTGCCGATGATTGTGGTGGATTCTCTCTCCCTGACAATTTTAAAATCAAGATCTGGATGTTTTTCTAAAGGATATTTGTCGCTCTTCTCTGGATCCTCTCCAATTTCTCTACATCCTCTCTCTACAGCTGTGACCAAAACTGGACACTATACTCCAACTGAGGCCTAACCAGCACTGAGTAGAGTGGTACTATCACCTCCTGTGGCTTGCATGCTATGCCTCTGTTAATGCAACGGAAAAATGCACTTGCTTTTTTCGCGACAGCATTGCATTATTGTCACATGTTGAGGTTATGATCCCCCCACCCCAAACTTTCAGGCTTTGAAGTTGTGAACCTTCCCCCACCCCCAACTTTATGTTGTCTGTAAATTTGATCAGTTTGATTTGTTTTGGCCAGTTGTGTTAAAGCTTGTTCAAAAAGTCATGTTTGTGCTGAACCTCTGTGTAAGAAGTTTCAGTTCAAAACAGTATGTTTTGAGGAAATGAGGCAGTGAGAAGGGTAATTTTAAGTGAAATAGAATAGTTCTTTAAACACATAGTAATAGTGATGTTGCTTATGCTGGCAAAGGACACTAGAAGTCTGTAGCTTGGATTTCTTAGCATCTGAGGGAGTTAGCAATTGCCGCTAATGTTGATAAAAGTTACTGCTATTATATTTTTATTTTCTTCTTTTGAGATCTTACAAACAGATTTGTAAAAATCCAGCCAAACCTTTACAGCTCACCTTGAAAATAAGGGAAATGAACTAGTATGTTTAGCACTTACTGTGCCAGGGATCCCATTGGTTTCAGTGGGATCACTGGTGTAGTTTTTTACATTTTAATTGCATGGTGTAATATAGATTGCTTTGGATAAAGAGTTTCTTTTAAGTACGTAGTTAAAGGTTATGGGCCAGATCCTTAGCTGCTGCAGATCAATATAGCTCCATTGATTTCAGTGTAGCTTTAGAGCAGCTGATTTACACCAGCTCAGATTTTGGAACAATATCCCTGATTCACCATTGTTTTACTCCATTCTTTTTATAGTGTAACTTCCCCATCTCACCAGCTTGAAGTCCAGGATGGCAGGAGCGCAGTGTAAAAGGCTTATGGTGGAGAATTTGGGTGACGGAAATGTTAGCCACAGAAATGGAAAGATTGCCGGTTGGCCATACAAGGAAGATTAGAGTGAGGGTGGTTCTATTTTCCTGTTGACCCAAATAGAGAAGGGAATATGGGGAAAAGTTTACATTAGAAAACACTGGCCATACTAACATATATTTCTAGCATCCAAAACTGCAGTCAGCCTAAATTCTAAATGAGAAAGAGCAGAATGTATTAGAACTGTGAAGAGGAGATTATTGAAGGGTTGATCTAACTGGTCATGTTGCAGCCCATAAACCATATCTAAATCTCTAGAGCAAGCTTAAAAGAGTACATTGGGGTCAATCTTTATAATACTTGGATTTAAAAAAACTGAAAACAAATTTCTCTGCAGAAGAGTTCAGGTTGAGAAATCTATGGTTCAGTCTGTAGGGCAGACTCTCGTTACTGGCATTATGAGGAATGAGCGCTTCAACCAATGTGTAATGCTGACATAAGCAGAAGGGGGTGATTCATGAATTCAGCATTGTGGGGTTGGGAAACCGAAGGAGAGAGAAAATAAGTGTTCTGATCCTCTCTGCGCATAGCATTTTGCTTGTGCATCTCTTCTATTGAGATTGTACCCTATGGGTCTGAGTTTCATCTAGCAAAATACAGACCAGGATATTAACAGTTATGTATTTATCCGCATTTTTAAAGTGCCCGTCACTGTAGCATCTAAATGCTATCATGGATTATAGAAAACAAGTGAGAACTGTGCAGTTGGGACAGTCAGTTCTCTAGTCAGAGGGCAGAGCCAGGATTAGCCAGTTCGCTGCTGGACTCTAGCCTTCGACACCCAATGCTTCTATTTCTTTGATCACAGGATCTGAAAATACTTTACAGACATTAACTGATTAATACTCACATCCTTCCCATGAAGCAGATAAATATGGATTTGGTGACTTGCCTAAAGTCACATAATAAATCAGTGGCAGAGCTTTGAATTTGTTAACCTATTATTATTCTTTATTAATTTAATTTTAGTGGTGCAAGAGGCCCTAGCTCTCTGGGTGAGGCCTTATGCACAGGGATAGTTTCTGCTCCAGAGGGCTTTGGAGTAGAGCTGGTGGGGAATTTTTCAACATAGTGTTTTTTGATCAAAAGACGCCAATTTGTCAAAACAGCAAACTCCTCTCAGGAGAAAAGTCGGGTTGGATGCATTTCTTGACTCGAAAACATTTTAGAAAAAAGTTTGGATCTAACATTTTTTAAATGAAAAATTTGTTTTGAAATTTAAGCTAATTATAGTATCTAAAAAAAATTTGAAAAGGGCTAAAATCAAAATGAAACATTGCAAGATCATCAAAACGAAATGTTTTGATTGATCAAACCAGTTTTTATAAAAATATTTTCATGAACATTTTAAAAATTTCCACTTTTTGTCCCGATTTGGGATGGGAGGAATTTCAGAAATCTTGAAATTTTTTGCTGGACAGGAAAACCGTTTTCCACCAAGCTCTACTTAGGAGCTTTGGATCTCAGTCCTTCTCTCTAGATACTAGACTACACTTCCTCCCACTGAAGCACATTTGGACAGAGTCAAACATATTAATTGTCTTTACTTATATTGTAGTTTTTTATGTATTTTTAAATAACATTCCCTTGCCAGAGCTCAGCGTCTCTTTCCACCTTTTCCTGCAGTGAAGTTAGAATCCAGCAAGTGATATCATCTCCTTGACAGGGAAACTATTGTGATGGAACTAAATCAGGATTCTAATTTCAGTGCAGGATCAGTAGACGGATGGAATTGAGTCCCCTTTTAGAACAGGTAGGTTTGTTAATTAGTAAACATCAAGGGACTGTGTGGAGCAATAGGAAAGATAAATGAAATTATGTTTGCACTGTGATCAATTTGCAAAAGATTTCTCCAGTTTAAAAGTGCTTTATTAAACTATCTGGAGAGATCTGTAATGATCTGCCAGTATGAGTAGTGTGCCCAGACTTGTTACCCAATTATTATACATGAGCAATTAACAGCTAAGCTGAGCTCCCTTTCAGCAGTTTGTCTATAATCTGTAAATATTTGTGTGTATGTATTTGTATATATATTTCAGATTGTAGTACTATTGCACAGTTGTCAAGCAAAATACATTGTAGTAATACTATTTTATTTATTGTATTTGTGTGTGTGTGTGTAAATAATGTAACTTATAGGAGATATTTACAAGGAAGACTATACACCTGAACCAGTTAATTTTATATGGATAACACTTTGTGGAATTTAACAATGAATTACATATAAATATTACTAATGTAAACCTAAGATCAGTGAAGAGAGCCTGCCAAATTCCATCTTCAGTATATATAAAAATAAAACACAAAAACTGTGTTAAAAGAACATTATTAATGTTGCAAAGTTAAGCACTGAGAAGTGAGGAAATTCTAGAATTAAGGTTGCAACCTTAATTTGGCCCTCTTGAGTCTATGCATTACGATACAGTCTTTAATTACATGATCACATACTTGCTCAGTTAGTCCTAGTTTCTCCTTCACCCCCTTTTGAGGCCCAGTATCATCAAATACCTTTTATGAATCTACTCCTTTCCCTCCACCGTGGTCTGGCTTTTGTCCTCTCTGCACTCAAATCAGATTGCTTCCCTCCTCCATGCTCCCTGGAGACAGGCACCTGGCTCCCAGTTCCAGTGCCTGACGCTACCCTGTCCCGAAGCAGCTGGGAGGAGTCAGTACCCCAAGGAAAGCAGAGAAAGACCAGCTTTGCCCCAGTTGCCTTGGGCTTGAGCATGTACAGTTGTTCAGTGGGGATGACTTATGCATAACCCAGTCATAGGAGCTGTGAGGCTCGAGCATGCTCAGTGGAGATGAAATCTTTGGAGATTTTAGCTGCTAAAATCAAAGAAGTCTTCACTGTGCATGTGCAAACAGTGACTTTTCAAAGGTTTATAAATTGGCCAAATCTGGGTGGATTTTCACAGGAATGGCAAAAGACACATCTCTGACAAATGTTATGTCATTGCTCCAGAGCTTGGAGATGCTACAGTAGTCAAAAAAAGGTTGCCAGAATTTTTTAATGTGCGCAAAACAATATGTTTTTGCCAAGCCTTGATCTTGGAAATGGCTGAACTGTATTTCCAAACACTTTTGGCCTGAAATAGACACCAAGCGTGGAAAATTTCAGACTAAATGGTTACAGTTTGGCAAAGTTTTAAGCAACTGTAAATGGGATCTTATGGGAAATATCAGGCAACTTTAGTAATACACAACACTAATAGTCCCACATATAATAATTATTATAATAATGATGCATCTGAAAAAGTGTTTTTTTACCCACGAAAGCTTATGCCCAAATAAATCTGTTAGTCTTTAAGGTGCCACCGGACTCCTTGTTGTTATTATAATAATATTACACAATTATTGCATGCATTTGATCTTCCAAGTACTTTGCAAATGTTTATTAATTAAATCTCACATGCAAGTGATTTTCACATTTTAAAGATGAGAGAAACCAAGGCAGCTTCAGAGGCAGTCATTGCTCTGCGCATACATATCAATATGATGAAACAGTCTCTTCCTTATATTGGTGGGTTTTTGCAGTAAATGCACCACAGAAGCATATCATTAGTAAAATAGGGAGATCTCATTGCCATTCAAGTGTAGTCTCTAAATCACAGTTGTTTAGACATTAAATTGATCTGCAGGTTAAACCCAGTAATATCAGTATCTCTAAATAGTGAGACCATATGGCATTTATGCCCCTGAATGGATAAAACAAAGTTAGTGCATTATGACAGATCTGAGAAGTTTTTAATATGTCAAAAAAAATTGTTTTTACAAGGGAAAGGAGTGCACCTAGTCAAAAGAAGTTTTCTGCTGAAATTTCACTTTATAAGATCTAAATCAGACATTGAGTTATTAATTTTCCTGCATTTTTAGAAGCATTTTTGTTCTGGTTTCCCTTCAAATTTCTTATCTCCATTTATCATCACCAGCTCCCTTTTACAACAGGTAAAATTAACTTATCCTGGCTACTTACAGAGTTCTTATTTGTAGCCTCTGGAGAGGCTAATTGCTAATTACGTAAAGTGAGATGGATAGCACACCTCAATTGTGTTTTATACTATGGCCTTCTCTGCGCTGATGTCGGCATGTAGAGCATGTGTAGTTTACTCTGGGTAGTGAAAAGCAGGCTGCATCTGCACTGTGGTGTGTAGCTTCCTGTGGAAGGGAAAAGCTCTGGCAGCCTTCTGCCTGCCAGAGCCTTTGCCCATGGCTGGAGACTCCCACTGCTGCAGGGAAAGGCTCCAGCAGCAGGGAGGCAGCGGGACACTATGCTAAAAATTACAATGTAGACAAGGGAGGCACTGCTTGGGTGTTTAGGGAGCCATGTAGGGTATATACGTTAAGGTTCTGGTGTGTTTGTATTCTACTGGTACCTCATTGTCTACACTGCTGGTTATTCCTATGCTAGCTGGACACGCAATGTAAGTATTCTACACCCCTACCTAAGTATAGATATAGCCTATAACACAGGAGGAAAGAAAACAAAATTTAAGGGAATAAGATTTAGTTGAGTTTGGCTAACAATTTCTCTCTCTCTCTTTCTCTCTGCCCCCTGATTGTAAATATTTGCAAGAATAGCAGGATTTGCAGCTTCTTTATGGGCATGGAAATTGATGATGTTGTCTATGCAGACTTATATCCAGAATATCTTGGGTTTGAATTTTGGAGAGCATAAAGTCATAGTATTTCTTCAACAACGATCATAGTAAGTGTATAGATAAGATTAAATTTTGGTACAATACATTGACACTGCTTTATTTCATACCAAGTTAAGGTTGCTAAGTGACAACCATGTGCTTATAAATCTCATCATTTGCAAAACCCACACACTTAAAAGCAAGGAAATGAATAGTTAAGGACATCACAAATCCTATGTTACCCCCATAATAAACATAAGCACAATCTTAAATACCAGTACATGCTTCATCACAATACTAGAGCCTTAACTCTGACCCAGCATAAATAGTGTTTTTTCAGCTGTAATCTCCAAATAAGAATACAACACAAAACACTTCTGGAAGGGAAATATACAAGTAATAGGTATGATTTTCTCTGTCTTTCCTCTTGTGGAGTAATCATTGATACATGTGAAAAATGAGTGTAAATTATGACCAGTCCAGATTAGATGGAGGTGATGCTGAATTGTTTAGGCGAAGCATTCAGAGAATATAGTGAGAATGCTCTTATGAGTGCAGGGCTTTTCCCCAAATCCTTGGGGACTGTCTGGTTTCCTGATTGTTTTTGCTTTCCTAGATGACTTGAGTTAGACCAGATAGCAAGTGAGAAAAATGGGAATCGGAGTGGGGCATAATAGGCGATAATTGGACTGTTTGTTTAAAATCGGGACATTTGGTCAACCTAATTTGAGTGGCCAGAAGTGCTGTATTCCACTTCTATTTTCTTCCATGACCATCTCTCTGATTTGGACATTGCCACAATTACGTCTGCCTTTGTGACCACCAGCTTTTATTATTTCACTGCACTCTAGAAGCCCACTCAGAGGTTAGTGCTGGACCAGAATGCAGCAGCCCAATTGCTGTGGGAAGTGTATTACACAAGTGACACTGGATACAACTTTAAAGTCCTACAGTATCTGGTTTAAGGCCTATCTGCCTGAGAAACAACCTCTGTGCCTTGTAAAATTGTGAAACTAGAGACCAAATTATGTCTCTCCCAGTCTTGAGTATGCTACTGGGGGGCTCTGGTCAGAATAGTTTGATGATGGCTCATCCATCTTGAATTTTGCTTCCTCTGTCAGTAAGAGAGAGCCCAAGATTGTTGAATTTTGGGGCACAATGTAAAGCCCCTCTGTTCACTCAAGGTTTTTCCTGAAAAAGTAATGGGAAAGGGGTACATTTATTTTAAGATTACAGCTAGTTTTTGAAGTGTCACTCTTTTTATCTAGTTATGTAGTGGTGAAACAGACAAACTATTGGTAAAGGCGGGAGTGCATCAGGACTGAGTCCTTTCTTGTTTATCCTCATGCTGGATTCCCTCACAAGGAACATACAGAAGGAGGCATCTTGTTGCCTTTTGTTTTCAAGTGGTATCATTCTATGCCATGAGGAGAAAGATAGTCTAGAAGAGAATCTTGATAAAGGGAAAGAGATGTTAAAGAGACATGGGCTCAAAATAAGCAGAGGTATGTGGTTTCAATAATGTGAAGACTGAAGAATTATCCTTGAAACTAGATAGTCCCTGATATCCTTGAAACTAGATAGTGGGTAGTCCCTGAGCCAGCACCATCCGCTGCAGAAGTCATGGGAAGTCACGGAATCCAGGACTTCTGTAACCCCCGTGACAGATGTACAGTCTTAAAAATAACCAATGCCTGGCTCAAATGGAGAGAGATAAGTGATGTAGCATGTGACAGGAAGATACCCGTTAGAGACTAAAATAGAAAGTCTATAAAACTGTGGTCAGTTTTATCTATGGTGCCTAGAGTTGGGCAACAAAGAAGAAACAAGCAAAAGAAATGCATATGTTGAGATGGATGAGTGGGATAAGCAAGAAAGGCCACATGAGGAATGTGTATGTTAGAGACATGCTGAAAGTAACACCCAAAAACAAAAAAATGAGGGACTGCAGGCTTAGATGGTATGGTCATGTAAACTGCTGTCCTGGTAGTGATCAGGAACAGTCAGCATGGATTCACCAAGGGCAAGTCATGCCTGACTAATCTAATTGCCTTCTATAACGAGATAACTGGCTCTGTGGATGAAGGGAAAGCAGTGGACGTGTTGTTCCTTGACTTTAGCAAAGCTTTTGACATGGTCTCCCACAGTATTCTTGCCAGCAAGTTAAAGAAGTATGGGCTGGATGAATGGACTATAAAGTGGATAGAAAGCTGGCTAGATTGTCGGGCTCAACGGGTAGTGATCAATGGCTCCATGTCTAGTTGGCAGCCGGTATCAAGTGGAGTGCCCCAGGGGTCGGTCCTGGGGCCGGTTTTGTTCAATATCTTCATAAATGATCTGGAGGATGGTGTGGATTGCACCCTCAGCAAGTTTGCAGATGACACTAAACTGGGAGGAGTGGTAGATACGCTGGAGGGTAGGGATAGGGTACAGAGGGACCTAGACAAATTGGAGGATTGGGCCAAAAGAAATCTGATGAGGTTCAACAAGGATAAGTGCAGGGTCCTGCACTTAGGACGGAAGAACCCAATGCACCGCTACAGACTAGGGACCGAATGGCTCAGCAGCAGTTCTGTGGAAAAGGACCTAGGGGTGACAGTGGACGAGAAGCTGGATATGAGTCAGCAGTGTGCCCTTGTTACCAAGAAAGCCAATGGCATTTTGGGATGTATAAGTAGGAGCATTGCCAGCAGATCGAGGAACGTGATTGTTCCCCTCTATTCGACATTGGTGAGGCCTCATCTGGAGTACTGTGTCCAGTTTTGGGCCCCACACTACAAGAAGGATGTGGAAAAATTGGAAAGAGTCCAGCGGAGGGCAACAAAAATGATTAGGGGACTGGAACACATGACTTATGAGGAGAGGCTGAGGGAACTGGGGATGTTTAGTCTTCAGAAGAGAAGAATGAGGGGGGATTTGATAGCTGCTTTCAACTACCTGAAAGGTGGTTCCAAAGAGTATGGCTCTATACTGTTCTCAGTGGTAGCAGATGACAGAACAAGGAGTAATGGTCTCAAGTTGCAGTGTGGGAGATTTAGGTTGGATATTAGGAAAAACTTTTTCACTATGAGGGTGATGAAAACTGGAATGCGTTACCTAGGGAGGTGGTGGAATCTCCTTCCCTAGAAGTTTTTAAGGTCAGGCTTGACAAAGCCCTGGCTGGGATGATTTAGTGGGGGATTGGTCCTGCTTTGAGCAGGGGGTTGGACTAGATGACCTCCTGAGGTTCCTTCCAACCCTGAGATTCTATGATTCTATATGACTAAGAGACTCCAATAGATCAAGATTAAAGGAAAAAGACAGAGAGGCTGACCAAGAAAGGAGAGGACTTGTACAGTGGATCCCAACTGATGGTAAGGAAGAAAAAGAGCTGTTTTTATCTAGTTGACAGTTGTCAGCAAATTTTATATTGTTTATTTTAAAACTTCCTGTAAATGAGACAGTTTGTGGGGTGATTAAAAAAAAATCAATGCATCAATAAACAGGTATTTCCATATTCAAAAAGGCGCTTCAGAAAAAGGGATTTACTGTCATTTTACATCCTGCTCAGTTACACTTTTGGTTTTTGGTGTATGTGGATGGCAGCAAATGGTATTTATTTGAAAGCAGGTAATATACATATATATGTTTGTGTGTAGTAATATGTTATATATATTTATCACAATAGAATTCAATTTTTATAATATATCTTTCACATATGGAGTCATACATTTAGGATTCAAAAACTGCTAAAAGATAGTTCTTGAAATATGGTTTGAAGATATTCATAGACTCCATTAGAGAGCTATGAAGGATGTTGCAGATGGAAGGACAAGGTGTGATATCTTGATGTTGTGCCATCATGTTACAACACAATGATTGATCAATGTTAAGGATTCTGTAGGACCCATCACTGTAGTATATGTGTTCGTGATGGCATGACAAAAATGTTGCAATGCTCCCCCCACCCTTATATTTAGGGTCACTTTGGATGTTCTGGGAGCTAGACTGCCAAAGTCAAAATCTGTGATAATCATGTGAGAGTAAGATGTATTGCATACTAAAGGAGGGGAGATGGGGGGAGGGGGAAGTACAAGGTTTTGTATTGGAAGAACATCCTGTGATTTTAAGTGTGACAAATGTGGTCATCAAGAAAGGAGTAAATTCTTATCTAGACAAGGGGATTTGCGCATAATGTACCATAAATGCAAAAGTATTCAGTATCTCTAGCATATCTGTGCAGCGGTATCTATTGATTTTAGGAGTGACTCATGAACATTGAAAAGGGGATACATTTTTATCCACACATCTATGGATTTACTTTCTTAAATAATGGAAGATACAATTCCTATGTAAATCTCCTTGTATGAGATGAAACTGCAGTATATTTTCAATATGGTGAAATAAAATAACATGGAATCATCAGGGAAAATACCAAATATAAGTCTTGTGACACAGGCAGTGTTTATGCTATAAGGCACAGGCTAGTTATATGTGAATAGAAGGAATTTCTACTTAATCCTAGGACAATTGTGGAGATATACATTAGCAGTAAGGCAATTACAAAATGTCACAGAAGAGACCGTGATTATTGGACTATATGACAGGGAAGTCATTGAGAATTTCCTGAAAGTAGTAAAAGAAGGGTGTATTTGCATTCTCTTCAGTGATTTGGGAGTACTTAGATATTTATAGGAAAATTCTAAGGGCTCGTGTGTGTTTTCCATTACACAGATTTCCTATAAAAAATAAATAAATGTTGCCACAGCAATCTAGTGGTTATAGCTTCTGATTATTGCTGCAAAACCTGTTAGGTCCATGTAAGATTTCATTGTGCATCAAAAATGTTTTGAATGTTCAGATTTTCTATGTGAATATTGTATAATTTATATCAAAAGAGGTGTTTAATGAGATGTTGTCAATGTAAAATTTGTATTAAAGAAAAATTCTTGATCTTTGTAACTAATACCACTTTAAATTACTAAAATGAAATACTTTAAAATATCTAATTTATTTTTCATCATGTATTTACATTTCACATTCCACTCAGCTTGGTATGATGACTGGTCAATTTCACTTACGTTTTGTAGTTGTTTCCTTTTAAAAACAACCCCCAAATACTATTATTTGGTTGTAAATTGAGTTGTCAGTATCCCTTTAAAATTAAATCAAATGAACAGCACTTTCCTATAAATTATCATTCTAGGGTGATTTCACATCTGCCCAATAGGGACAGGTTGTATGATGTAGTGATTAGTGTATACTACCCAGATTCCTGGCTTCTTTTTCTATCTCGGCCTCTGGTTCATTATATGATCCTGGGTATCTCCCTGGCTCAGTGCTACTCTCTGGTTACAAATTAGTCATGCCTGGATTATGAATAATCTACATGGGGAGATAGGAGGAATATGTGCATAAACATGTGGATCATTGTACCCCAGACTCTTTTGTTGATCCCTGGAATTTATCTACATGCCTGTCAGTCTGTCTATCCCACCATTATTATAGACAGTACCTGAATGCATTGCAAGTATTTAAAAATAGAAAAAATAATATTCTTCCTTCCTTCCTTGCTTTCAAACTTGTAGGAGAAACAGTTTGATTAAGTTATAGGATTTCTTGTTTGTGCATATGAGTGACTGATGATATTGTGTGTCTGGTTGTGAAAGATTACTGAAGGAAAGCAAAGTCAAAGTGAGTTTTGCATTTACTCCATTCTTATCTCTTGCAGGAGGGAGTTCTATGATTTAGGTCCAGTTCTTGTGAAAGTTCTGTCTCCTGCACTCGTGAACCTCCCGCTTTTGGTCTGGTGGAAGATAACTCTGGTGCCAGCTCTGGGTTTTTAAGGGAGAGGGGATCTCTCAAAAAGCTAAGAGTTAGTGCTCTGGGTGAATTTCAGTATCAGAATGGAGCCTATTGCTCTCTCTGGCCATCATGGATGTGAGTGATCTTCTCTGTGAAATATACTCTGTGTGATGCTGTGTTTTGGGGTATAGTTCTGGCAAGTCTGTGTTTATGGATTCCTTCCATGATTTCTGTCCTAGATGTTTGCAGAGCTGTCTCTCTCCGGATTTTGAAGGGAGTTAAGTGATAACCAGCTTTTGAACCTTTGGCCAGTTTTCATTCGCTGTTCTCTGCAGGTTTGATATTTGATGGCACCATCAGCTGTAGAGGCAGCATGGTGTAGTGGTCAAGTATGGGACTAGGAGCGTAGGAATGCTTGAGTTCTAATTGCAGCTCTGTAAGTCACTGTATGACTTTAGACAAGTCATTTAGGATAAAAATGTCAAACCTACCTACTTAAATAAATGTAGGCACCTAACTCCACATTTAGGTACCTAAAGAAGTGACTTGATTTTCAGAGGTGCAGAGCAATCACAGCTCACATTGCCTTCAGTGGAGTTGCTCCTGATTTAGCTAGGGTAACTGAGGTCAGGATCCCACCCATCACTTCATGAGAAGAAAAGAGAGAGAATGTTCTGGGGGCCATCATCCAGATTTATGGGCAATTTAAATTTCTTCTCTCCCTGCCCCTACTCCTGGTAAATGTGTGGGTTTTTTTTCTCAGAGCCAAATCTTTCAGTCCTTGCTCAGTTAATAGGTCCATCAATTTCCAGGAATGCAGGATTTGTCTCTACTGTTTTAACAGTTAATCTAAAATATATTCATTCTAGCAAATGTTTATCTTTCCACAGTGTCTTTTGTTTGGCTTTGAATTATGGTTTGTGTGAACTTCCTTCCAAGCAAGCAGAGAACTGAGTTGTAATCTTAAAAACTAGTGAAGACAGAAACATTAACATTGCTTTAAGGGATATGAAGTCCATTTTTCCATCCCAGATGCATTTCTCTGGTAACGACTATCTTGAAATGCTGATGGTTCCTGGCACAGGAAACCAGAAGTTGCTTCTAGGCTTATCTTTGAGATACTTTTGGACAATATTGTTTCTCTTTAAAGAGAAAAATGGCTTTAATACTGAATGAATTGCTTTGGGAACTTAATACATTTCCCATCATGAAATTGTTACATCAGCATCATTTTGGGCTCTCTTATAGTTATTCACTGTGAGCTTGATCCTGTCAGGTGGTTAGCTGTGCTGGACCATCTGTGTAGATATGTCTGCACGATGCTCAGTCATTGTTTTGAACTGGTAAATGTGTATAAAAAAGGATATATATATATGTAAAAAAAAGTTGGCCTGCCCAGACATCAACAGGATATTATTAGTCCCCAGAACTGACGACAGTTTGACAGCCTGATGCGGAGAGGAAGGAAGTTTACAAACATAGCAGAGAGAGCCATGTTGAGCAGTTGAAGGAAATGAGGCATGTCCTGCTGTTATTGTGCTTATAGCAGTGGGATTCCCAGGGGACCGAACAAGCCCATCTTGAGACCTCAGTCTGGCAAAGAGTTAGTTGACTCATATTTTATTTTTGTTGTTTTTGTTGCTAGTCCATTATTGTTCCAAATGTGCTGCTTCATATGAATAAACTGCTGCTGTAATCTTTTCCCCAGCTATCGATTGGTGGATTGGGCACAGATGAATTAAAACAAGCACCTAGAGTGAGCCATTTTTTTTTTTTTTTTTGGATCTGTGTAATGTTCCAAAGTGGCAGTTACAGCATCTCCCTAATAAAAACAGGTAAAATACTTTTGTAACTGTGAGCGTGTCTGCTTGTATCTGACATGGAGAGAGCACTGAAATAAACTGGAGAGGAGAATTAAGTGCAAATGGTCAATACTGTGAGTTGCTTAATGCCTTCTGACTGACATTCAGCACCTTCAGCTTTCAGTGAAGTCAGTGGGAGTCAGGGAAGCCCACTTCACAAGGTCAGGCCTAACACTACTACCAAGTTTCATTTTCCATTAACTTTAGGGGTTGACTGAAGCTGAAGAGCAAGAATGTGGCACCAAGACTGCTTAAAATAAAGCAATTTTAGTGAAGTTAGTGCTTGAGAAAGGTTCAGGGTTGGCAGAGCCGGAAGCTGAAATCCCTGAGCCACACTGAATAGGGATAGCACAAGCACCAGGAGTACAGCCTCCCCAGGGACTAAGGATAAGAGTGTAAGTTGATCTCTGAGCTGATACTGCCAAGAATGGTGACAATTATGGCGATAGCTATTTTTTCCCAAGTGGTTCCTGGTTCTCAAGGTACTGGATTGAGACCTCCAGCTTTTTTCACAAAGGCCACAGTAGTGGTAAAACTTTGAATGACTACAAACCAGATCCAGATTTGAACTGGTGTCTAGTTTTATATGAGCTGTTTATTGGATTACTGCCACGATTTGTCTATTGTCAGAAATCCAAATGCTTCTCAAAGATGGTGTGCTCCCTTTCTCCCCGCCCATCCCAAAATAAAAAAAGTGGGAAATTGGGGGTAACAGGATCAGAAACTGGGTGCATCCCCATTTTTCTCTAGGTTGCTGGATGCATAGTATTTCTAAAATTAAAGCAACATTCTTAGACATTGCAGTGCACATTGCAGAAGACAAACTGTCCTGATGCCCCTTGAATATGACAGTATCACCCGCAGCAACTCACCACAACAGAATGAATTTTACTTTTGACTCTGAATTTTTCATGGCTGTCTCAGAGTTTAGCCACACCTTTTGCCTATATTACTGTGTTCAATAATAATCGGAATATTCTGGCTAAATTCCTGCCATAATGCCTCTTCTCTTTATGGGTTACATTTGCCTGACTTACTGTACTGACACATACAAGACTTCTCAACTGTCTTAGCAAATTTTCGAGTGCTACAGAAATAAGATAGGTGCTTCTGAGACAGGTAAGAGGACAGGTACAAATCATTTACAGTTTTAATGGTCTCATTCAAAGCCTTTCAAAATCAATTAAAGGATTCCCATTGAGTTCAACAGGCTTTGGATCAGGGCCTAGGTAAACAATTTGAAGACAAAGGACAGAGAAAGAAGTGGGAGGAGAGATACAACAAAAGACAATTTATAGACTAAAAATGTTCCTTTCAGATGTGTGTGTTGTGTGTTGTTTCAGCAGTTGCCTACTTTCCTTTCTGTCTTTAGCCTTTTCTTATTTTCTTGTATCTACTTCTTTCCCCATTTTTTAGCCTTTGGCTGTTTGACTCCTTCCCCCTTCTTTAGTATGAGGTAAATGAAGAACAGGTACTAATCTCTTGTATCATGTGAATCTCTAGGGCAGTGTAAAGTATGTTTGGACTGTGTTGGTTGCTTTAAAATTCATTTATTTGCTGCGAGAATGGGAGACAAACTGCGATGAATTCTTCCTGTGTCATGGCTGCTAGGGAGGGGGGAACATCCGCATCAGAACAGGGAGAGGGAACGGGGCCCTAATTCTGCCTAAAAGTGACTGGAATGAACTTTCCACGGGAAACTAGGAGAGGATTATCCAGTGGCTAGGGTTTTAGTCTGGGACTCAGGAGAGCTGAATTCAACTCCCTGCTTCAGACTTCTTGGGTGTCCTTAGACAAGTCACAGAGGATGTGTCTACACTGCAAAAAAAAAAAAAAAAGATGCGGCAGCTTGAGTTCAACCACAGACTCTCCTGTAGACTTTAAGTCAAAGTGCTAACCTGAGTTAAAAGCCAAGTTTCCTTGTCTGCACTGCTATTTTAATCTGAGTGAGCTAATGCAGATTAGCTAACCTGAGTTAAGAATGCACCTGTTTTTGCAGTACAGACATACCCCTTAGTCTCTCTCTGGGCCTCAGTTTTACATGTATAAAATTGGGATAATAGCACTTACCTACCTCACAGGGGTATTTTGAGGATAATTGAACAACAGATTGTGAGGTGCTTAGATACTAAGGTAGTGGGGGTTGTAGAAGTACCTAAGATATATAGACACTTCTTAAGATCTCATCTGAGATGGGTCAGGGTTAGTCAACTGAAAGAACTCAGATTCAGGAATGTACAACTACTACCATTTCTAACATCATAACTTTGGTTCTAGCTTTTTAAATTTCAGCAGCTAAAATCGTTCCAAGTATTTAACAAAGGACATTTGCAAGAATGAAAGGAACTTGACAGTTAAGAATGAATACTAAATAACAGACTTTATGCTGGCATTTTGATGAATATCTGCAATTTTTTTAAACCAGTAGATTATCATGTTTAGGTACAAAGAACAATAAAAAAAAAAATCAAAGAACAAAAACCAAAACCAGTCCAAACTGAAAAATCCCCAGCAAGGTTAAAATGTATAATAACTCCCTTTTGTTCATGGTTATAGGACAGCTTTATTACTGAAGGTAAGACAGATAACTGGGCATTATTCCAAATTCCTGACAGTTTTCCTTTTCCAAGGCACTAATATTGGGATTAGCATGTTGTTTTAAAGCCATTACTTTTCTGCACCATCATCTTTGCTAGTTCTTAGGGGAGAATACTGAAAACTCAAAGTTCATAAAGTAGGCTTGTTACACAATATATCTAAAATAATATTTGATTACCTCTTGGATTTATTTTACATCTTTCATATGTGCTTTTGTATAAGTTTATATAGAAATTTGTATTTTCTTGCACTATTTGTATAAATACTGGTACATGCGGGATGGGCCAGAACTTGGACTAAAGATCCTAATCCCTTTCAGTTTTGGAAGAGACCTTAATCCAACCCGCACCTTACTCTAAACAAAATTCACATCTAAATATTGCCATCCTCTCCCATCTCTGCTATACTACATGGCATGACGGTTTTTAAAGATTTTGTAGGTATGTGATTGGGATAATTTCTTCTTTGAGTGCTTGCTCATGTTGATTCCATTCTCGGTGTGGACGCACCCATGTGTGTGGTTGTCAGAGATTTTTGCCTTAGTGATATCTGTAGGGTCGGCAGTGGCACCCCCTTGAGTTCTTTGCTCATGTGTCGGTATATCAGGCACCACCGGCCCTATGCCCTCTCAGTTCCTTCTTACCACCCGTGGTGATTAGTCGGAGCGCCTTTCCTTGCATTGCAAGGGCTAGTGGTTTCATATCTACTGACTTCAAGCCTTAGGGCCTTGTAAATAGTTTGTTTATAGAAGTTAGTGTTAAGTCGTTAAGTGTAGTTAGTAGTTAGAAGTTAGAGTCCCACTGGGGACTTCGCCCCAGTCTTCTGGGTTTAAGCCCTGTGCAGACTGTAATGGGCCTTCACCTGTAAGTGACCCCATAGCAGCTGCCTCAAGTGCTTGGGGGAATCACCCGTGAGGGACAAGTGCCGTATCTGTAAAAACGTTCAGCCCAGGACTCAGAAAGAACAGGATATTCGGTTTGCGGGCTCTCCTCATGGAGTCTGCCCTTCGCCTGGCTTCCAAGCTGTCCTGCCAGGAATCACATAGTACCTCGGCCTTGGTGTGCAGAACAGCCCTGGCACCGGGCTGTGCCTAGCACCACTCCCCTGTGCCGGTGCCCAAAATGAAAACTAGGAAGCACAGCTCCTGGCTCCAGGCAAAAAGGGCCATAGGTCATTGGGCAAGGGACCCAGTTCAGGGCACCCGGCCGCTCCAGAGCAACGCATGTGTGCTTCCTCGGTGGGGCCCTTGACCCCTTAAAAGGTCCATCACCAACTCCTGGGAGTGGTGTGGGACCCACAGTCCTGACAGCACTGATACCTTCCCAAGCTTCCTCGATGCCGAGAGAGCAAAGGCCTCTGCCTGCGCTGCCGATGCAGCATTTGCCGCAGGGAACAGCAAAGGCTCCCCATGAGCTCAAGCCAGCCGCTAAGACCCCTCAGGGGGCAGTGGAGCGCCGCCAATCCCCTGAAACAAGACAGCGCTTTCCACTTCCGCGCCGCAGATCACCTGAGTCACAGCTCAGATCCTCTGGGGCTCGCCGTCGGCCACCGGCACCACAGTTGCGGTCCCCGCTGTCTTGACACAGATCACCTAAAGGGAGGTGCTGGTCTCCGTACTACCGGCACCGTTCGCCCTCCTGCCAGTCGGCCGCTTGAAGCAGATCTCAATCATCTGCCCCGTGGGAGTTCTTCTCGTCACGTCTTCGGTCCCCCCGGCACCAGCACCAGTCTCCTTGACACCGACACCGCTCTTCTCGTGCCGGCCACTGGCGTCCAGCGGCGACGATCAGCAGGCAGACCCAGGCATCAGCTGCCCCACCATGGGTACCAGAAAGGGATTCCTCCAGCACAGAAGGGCAGTTCAGCCCCTCGCCCAGACCCCACCGGCACAATTGGGCACCCGAGGCCATTTCGACATCAGCAACGCCGCTTTGGCAGCACAGCCAGTTGCCAGAGCAGTGGCCCTTATGAGAGCGCCGGGGGTGCGCCAGTCACGGCAATGCCCCCTTCACACCACTTACCTGCCGCCACCTTGGAGCAACAGTTGGCTGCACCAATGACACTGGGTTCGATGCATGACGTGCGCTGGGACGTCGAGGCAGAGGAGACTGCAAACACCCCTAAACCTCCCTCCCCCACGGGAGAGGATGCCCCCGGGACTCCTCCGGTGGTACAGTTGTCATTTTCGTCCCCGGACGAGGCAGTCGCGGGACCCTCAAGGGCCAGCTTACTGGGTGATTTTGACAGGTGGCTGCACCCTGGTTTGAGGGGTGGCTGAGAACTTGGGCCTAGAGGTGGAGGAGATGGCTGAGCAGGCATATGCCTTTTTCAATGTCCTCTCAATCTCTACCCCGGCCCATGTTGCACTACCAGTGCATGACAGAGTCCTCAAAAGTGCCAGGGCCCTCTGGCAAACCCCGTTGTCGCTCCCTCCCACCTCCAAAAGGGCTGAAAAGAAGTACTTTTTCCCATCCAAAGGGTTTGAGTATCTTTATACCCACCCTCCCTTGGGCTTGCTGATTGTCCCTGTGGCCAATGAAAAAGACAAGCAGGAGCACACCAGCTTAACTCCCCAAAACAAAGAGGCCAAAAGACTAGATGGCAGCTAGAAAGATCTGGAATATGCTTACAGAGAAGACAGCATATCCTGTTAATTAGATCCCACAGTCCTGGGGAGGTTTTTGTTCTTTTCTTGGTAATGGGAAATGGCTTGAGTGAAAAATGTGAGGATATGAAATAAATTTAACAACAGGAAGTTATGTAAACATTATTAATTCCATTGATGACAACTTTCAAATTAGATGTGCTTGTATATTTTACCTCTTGTTTTGTCTGATAAAACACGAGTGTAAAGTATTGAAACAATATCATAAAAGAAAGTATGAAAAATTGAAAATGAAGAATATGCTGTGTAAGATTTAGTTGACTTGGGAGAGAGAATTCTGCCTACTCACATAAAATTACAGTAGCCTTCAGTTGGAAGGCTTAACGTAATTTTTCTCTGCCATTCTGTACTTGTTGTCCTGGATTTCTAAGAGCTGGCTTCCAAGGCTCTAATGGGGATGAAACTCGCATAAGGAAACTGTAAGAATAAGTGGTTTTCAGTGGCTAGAGGACTGCTTATCAGTTGAAGCATCATTATAACCAGAGAGTGCTAAGAATTAAGAAGCAAATGGCATAACTCAGCAGCAACACACACTTTAATCTTGTGGCGGTATGTAGAAACCCAATCACATTTAGTCTGAATTCTTGGCCACTAAGGTGCACTTGCACACCAGCAGGCTAATCTGAAAGAATTAATACCAACCCACCTGTTGACCTCTAAAAAAATAACTCAAACAATTAAGTTGGTACAATATCTTGATTGTGGAGTAAAATCTTACAAGATACTTTTCTTAGTATGTTGGAAGGGATAACAGATCTGCTGCTATTTTCCCTTTCTATTTAATCAATAAAGTTTGCAGGATACATATATACAGAGAGAGAGAGAGAAACTGTGGATGGTCTTGCTTACAATCCACAAAGCCTTTCTCCCCCCCTCAGTTGAAATGAGATGCAGCTGACATCAGTCTCTTTGCCTTTTTATGATATGGGGATGCGGTGGTATCAAAGCAGGCAGGATGAAAGCACAAAAGCTTCCTGTTTCCAGCTGTTTTCCTCAGCTAAGATTTTTTTTCCCAAAGATGATGCTTCCTTTCAAGGGGTTTTTAATCTGCAAACTGTTTCCTCCGTTTATTTCACTACAGTAAAAATGTGTTCCCTTTAGGTCATATCTGTCTCTTTTAAAAACCAACCTGCCCTTTTCAGTAGTTTTATTTGCTACTCAAAAGAACAAACATGACTTTATAAAGAACCTTTAATGAAATACAAAGACCAATAAACCTTTTGCCACTAGAGCTGAAAATTTATAGTGATGATTTTTTTTTAATTTGAGAAAACTTTTATAAATGAGGTGGCAATAATATAATTTCTGTATAACACTTAAGAGTAATAAAGTGCTTATGCTGTACATAAAATTTGACATTTTATCTCCAAGAGTTGACATATTTTTTCCTCTTACATATTGCACAAAGAGTTGGTTTAAGTTTATTTGGCTAGTGAAAATTGCTTCATATAGGGACACAAAAAACGGCGGACATTTTAGAAATAGTGATTTGGGTACAGATTCTTACTTGTTAGATATTTGAACATTTTTGGGGTGAAATCTTGGCTCCACTGAAGTCAATGGCAAAAAATCAATGGTGCAGGATTTCACAATTGGTCTCCCTATGGATTGCAAATGATCTATCTCTTTTTGATTGTATTGATCATTTTTGACCTCTGTTTGTAGTTTCCTATGAACTTGGTGAGTTATGATATATTTGGGGATCCATACATCTGTCATTTATTATCGTCAAAAATAAATATGTAATGTCAAGATACATTGCATCTCTGTCCTGTACTCCTACCTGCCTTGCTTGCTCATATGCACAAATGGAGATTCCCTAAAATATGGCAGGCACGTTTAAGGAGTCCCACTGGAAATTTGACTCTGTGTTGTGCTTTCTTAATATAAAGCACTTAAATAAACACCGGGGGCTGGACTGTGACTTTAAACAGCTGCCCACATTAGGGATAGGCTTGTAAAGGAGGCCTTGACAACTCACAGGAACAGTTCCTGAAATGACTGTGCCTAAGTGCATTGTGTTTGGGAGTACTGGGGATAGGCCTGGTACACCCATGTATAGAATGCATTGTCTACTACACCTAGTGCTGACCTAACTGTGGGGACAGCACTGGGCCCTCCTTGTCCTGCCCGCTATGGAGTTTTTAATATCACTATGGGTGCTGGAGTCCCCTGGCATTTGTCTTCTTGGTGCACAAGTGCTGGGATTGTGTGTGCTCTCTTCCTCTCCTGCATAGTTCCTCTCTACAGTGATAAAAAAGTGGGTGGTGGTAGGTTGTAGTTTTGTTCATGCTGAAACACTGCTACAGGTTTTACCTCAGTCCTTTAATACATGTATTTTTCATTGGTCTTTAGCAGTTCCTAATTACTGACGGGAGTGAGCAGGAGTTATCTGGTATGGGCACAAACAGTTTTACTGTGACACTGTAGTGTAAGAAGTCTTCGAAATGTAGTGAATCCAATAGCATATGGGAGAGTACCACCTCATTTCATTTGCGCTTTAAAGCTATCTCTAACATATGTTTTAAATGGAAATAGTGTCCCAAATGCCACCACACACCAGGATGTGTTGAAGGATCGCTGGATGTTTTTGGATGATTGTCCCATATTTACTTCTTACCAGTTTTATTGTTGGTGAAAGTCTGCTGATGTCTGTAAACATGTTTCTGTAGCTCTAAAAAAATCACAACTAACATATTCGGAAGGACAACAATTGTCACAGTTGGATGACTTAGAAAGTAGCACAAAGGCTGTAAACAGGATGTGTTGAAATGAATGAGTGCACAGTTCTGTTGCACTGGTTTTGTCAATGAACGTCTGCTTGTTATCAAGTGCATCTGAAAATACTCTTTGGATCCTCTCAAGGACATAATGCTCTTGTTTTTAAGTAAGTTTCTGCAAGACGAGCATTAGCTGGCAGTGCTACTGTTAAAGACATCCAGGTTTGGTTTGGAAGTGACATCTTGATTCCTGTTATCCAGGTTAGCAGAGTGCCATGAAGGGAAGGTATTGGGAGCGTGAGAGGGGGAGGAGGGCTGGATTGCCTCATATTCTGCTGGAACAACACCTTCTAAAGACAAATTTAATAATTAACAGAGATGGAGGGATAACTAGGAGAAAATGGCATCCAAAACCAGTGGGTGAACTGGCTCTGGTTGTTTTTTATTCCATTAGCTTGTTCTTTGTCAAGGACACCTGCACAAATCACAGGAAAACAAAACATTTTATGGGAGTGGGATCACATACCCAAGAGTAGGAGATTAGTTAAATAGGCATTATGCTTTTATGTGATGCAGAGGAGTAAGATATTTGAGGTCCAGTCCTCTACAATAGTGGCTGCTGTAGCATCATATGCAAAGGATACTGTAATCACTTCAGGAGAATTTCTTCCTGAAAGACCATACAGATAGCAGGGTACAGAGAGGGCTTACTAAGAAACAACTTTCAAACATCTGCAGTCTCTTTGCAGGCTTCATTCTCAACCACCTCCTCCACAGCCGTTGAAAGATGACTTAGAAATATAATCCAAAAATGCAAAGGATTTCAGATGATGCTTTGAAAAATTTCCCCTCCATCCTCATTTATTGTCAAAGCATCTGCTTTCCATAAAGTTCTCAGTAATCTGAGGCACTGGATGGCGTTTCACTTAACTTGGGCAAACAGTGCCTCAAAACCTAAAAGATGGATTGGAGTCCTCAAAAGCTCCTATCCTCCCAGTTTACTGATGACAAGTTTTTGAAGAAGCCAGTTCTGTGACAAAAGTACTGCCTTCTCAGAATCAGCGAAGGAAGCACAAGAAGGTGTTCTACAGTCTTAGAACTTCCATATAAGCATATGGTCAGAGACAAAGAATACCAGATGGAGCAGATACTGGCCCAGAGGTAGAAAATGAGGAAGGCATCAAGATACCATCATTCAATGATCCTTTGGTTCAAAATCTAAGGCCATCATTATCTACACGATCACTAACAAATTCTACCAGGACTGCAGGCAGGCTTTAGCTGTTCCTGGAGGAGTGGAAATCTCATCCCACTGACAAATGGGTTCTGAAGCTTGGCCAGGGGATATTATCTAGAGCTGACCCACATCATCCCAAAGGGGTTAATCAAATCAAAAAATTTTTAGAACCCAGTGAAGAAAATGGGCTGTGTTAACAGCTGTGACACTTACAGAAAGGGAACATGGAACAGGAAGGGAATTCAAGGAAGAGGAATTCTTGGAAGTGTATTTGATATTCTTTGTCATCCTAAAAGAAAAGAATGGAAAGACTTGGAAAAAGATTTGAAGTAGTTCATGAAATGATACAAGTTTCCACATGAATGGGAAAAGAAAGGAAGCCATGCAATCAGTTACATTTATATTAGACAAACTAGTGCATATTGGGATGTGAAGATAGGCCAATTTCTTAGCTGACTTGTGTTGAGCAGAATTAATAAATAACCAATAGTATTTATTGGTTATTTATTAATCTCCCTTCCCCCCCACACACACTCAAAAAATCCCTGCAGAAGTAACAGACACAGGTGGATGAAGGTTATGTATAAGAGTAAACTTCTCTCTGTGAATGATTAAGCTGGCAGTGTCTATGACCATGTACATCATATTGGTGGAGAATAATCATCCTATTATTTTTCGTCAGTAGGTATAACAAGTGGGTAGTGCTTTGTGTGTTCCGCAGTGATGAATTAATTTGGTGTTCATTGTAGTAGCACTGATCATAATGAATTAATTTGGTATTCATGTGGATGACATGCTTCTTCGTCGTCGTCTTTTTTTTGCTATTACATTACAGTGTAGAATTACTTAATGGACACTTAAAGTGTTACACATCTGATTTAGTTGTCATCATAATCTGTTTATACTGTTCCCTGGTTTGGGTGTTGTAAGCATGTTGTACTCATTTTTTGGGTGTCTTGAGGAAGACCTGATGCATGGCAGCAAGTTACTTTCAATGATGATGACGCAGTAACAATGTTCTGTTTAAAAGTTCCCATTCGCCTTTTGTTTTTCTATTTTGAAATGGCTGGAACAAACCCCGCTGGTGCAATAGGCACATTGTACATAGCTTGGGATAAGAATAATGCATTTATTTCTGCTCTGTTATGCCCAAGTCAAAATGTGTTGCAAGTAATTTGTAGCCTCATTGAAGACAAATATTGTTTTCCCTTGTGCAAATATTAAGCAATGAAAACTGCATGAAATATATAATGCTTTACTCTTTATTATTTCTTTTTTATTCCCTGGTACATGCACAGTTGATAAATGTATGTGCATATATTATTTATCTATTCTTGTAAAGAAGACACGTAATTGCCTATTAAATATGGTAATTATATAAATACATCTTGCTCAAACCCATTTTCTTTTTTATTTATAAAATAAATGTTAAATTGGGAGACATGCTGGTAACTGAAAGTAGTACTGGTGGTTTAAGCGGAATAGACCTAGAGATGATGTCGTGTTGTAGAAATGTACTTAAACAGGGACTTTCATATTGTGGAAAACCTTTTAAGAGTCTTAATCTTAAACATACATTTGCTAGTTTTTTAAATATTTATTATCTTTAGTGTATTTAGTGCACAGAATGTTTGTTTACAGAGAAAATGCGTGATTCCTGCTCCAAACACCTCACAATGAGTAGCTGGGCCACTGAATTCTTGTATGTAAAGTTATTTGTGTGCGTAAGGGTTTGCAGGATCTGGGCCAAAAGAGAGAGAAGAGAATGACAGATTTTAAGGCCAGAAAAGACCATTCTGCAGTGTTTCCAACTCTTTCAATTTTATCATGTCTCACTATAGCTGATGTTTTACTTGAAGCCCTAACTCTTGGAGACAAGTGATATGATTATGTGAGAATCTCATCTTTCAGTTTTGAAGGAAAAAAAAGTTAGTTTTTAACCCTTATATTTGCAGAGAAAAGCATGAAAACATGATCTGAATTCACCCCCGCCAAAGACTCCAAGAAGAGAAGAATAGTTTTTTAAACTCATGATTTTTAAGCCAATATCATGATATTTAGTGCCTGACTCATTAATTGTGACCATTTGAATTCAGCAAGACTGAGTATGACCTGCATAATATGGAATTTTATGCAGTAATTCCTTTATCAAACCCATAATTGCAGGTTGAACCAATCATATCTTTAAGAAAGAAAGCTTTGCTTGGTGCAGCAAGAGGATATGTTTTAGCCCATTATATTTGAACGTGCTAATAAAACAGGGTAGCAGATTCTAGGACCTTGCATGGAGAAGGCAGTGCTTTTGTTTAGTCATTTTGGTGTAATGCATATAGGGTGACCAGACAGCAAATGTGAAAAATCGGGACGTGGGTGGGGGTAATAGGAGCCTATATAAGAAAAAGACCCAAAAATTGGGACTGTCCCTATAAAATCGGGACATCTGGTCACCCTACCTGCATAGATATATGGAGTTGTTATAGCCATGTTGATTATGAGATCTGGGCTGAAGAAGAGCTCTCTGGAGCTCAAAAGCTTGTCTCTCTCATCAACAGTTGGTTCCAATAAAAGATATTACCTCCCCCACCTTGTCTCTCTAGAAATACAGAGGTATTTTTGCTGAATCTCTCTGATGTTAGATAAGGTGCATTCAACAAGCACCAATCTAGATATGTAAAAGGGGTAGAGTATCTCCCTCAGAGGCAAAAGGAAACAGAAGTCCTGCAGGGAATCTTGAGATTATTCAAGTTTGAGGAGAAAGCTTAGATGAAGATTTATGTTTTTGCTAGTCTTATAAAGTTATACATACTGCCAAACCACAGGGAAGGGTGAGTTTGGGCACATTGTATTTTGGCACATTTATACAACACTTGAATTTCAATTCTTTATTTGGCAGCTTTAAACACAGCTGGCTGTATCGAATGTCAGAAATTTATTTTCATTTACTTCTGTGTATTTAAAGGCTCAGAGCAGTGTGGAGGGGTTCCATTTCCATTCACCACTTCTCCTGTATTTTACTTGTGTTAAAGTACACAGTACAGTGCATTAGGTTTGTAGATGTAAACACAGAAACAGAGTAGAAAAAGACAGGAAGCAGCTTGGACTGTCCATGCCTGTTTTCCCTATAAACACAGGATATTGAGCGCTTGGGATACACCTACCTAAACCTAATGGATGATTCCTGTTCAGTACCCCAGGGGCAGGCACAGAACTCCTGAGGTAACTGCAGTTATGCCCCAGGGGGAAAATTCCTGTAAGACCCAGATTTGGGTCCCAATTCAGCAAAGTACTTAGGCCTAAACCCACAAATGGGTTTCAATGGCTAACTCTTAGTGGAATCAGCAAACCCTGGGTTTCCTGTACAGTGCATAGGGAAAGATAGGCACCTGAAAATGGCATCCACAAAAGCCAGCACATGAGGTGGGAAGCCACATAAGGTAGCCAGTAGAAGATACTGATGAGAGGGATGTATCCTAAGCCCCATCCTTCTAACTAGGCACCTATCTCTGCTTGGGATCCACAGCCAGGAAGCCCCTCCTGGAGTCAGGTGCCTAAACTGTTTCCCAATAGAAAGACAACTGTTCACACCTAACTCCACCCAGTGGCCACAGAGAAAGAGGCTGGTTCCCTTATAATCTTCAGCTCAGTGGTTAGGCTGTTCACCTGTAATGTGGGAGACCCTTCCCTTCAATTCCCACCTCTGCCAAATGAAGAGAAAGTATTTGACCTTGGGTTTCTCATGTCTTACGTGAGTGCTCGCACCAGTGGACTATGGGGTGTTCTGACAGTAGGTGCTCTCAACCTCTTGAAGCTATCCAATTATGTATAAACAATTAAATATACAAATAACTGAGGTGGAAAACCCCTATTTAAATCCGTTCTACTCACTGGGCAGCGGGGGGAATAGAACTGGGGTCTCCGATATCCAACATGTGTTCCCTAACTGCTGAGCTGAAGGTTACAGCATCCTTTCCCTTTCTCCCCCCACCTTAATCTGTTTTGAGTGGAGTTAGGTGTGCTTTGAGAACTGCTATTGGATCGAGCCGCACAGGTGAGATGAGGAGGAGGGGAAATACCTATTTTCCCCTGTTTTGAGGAGTGTGCTGGTGCTTAGGTGTGAGATTGGTGCCTACACTGAGGTGTTGTACGCATCCCACAGGAAGAAACTAAGGTGCCTAGGGGGCTTTTACAGTGACAATCTACATGCCAAGGGATTTTAGATGCTTTCAAGGTTAAGTGCCAGCTTTAGCAGGTGTGCTGAGGATCTAACTTTAGGGTTTAGGTGCCAAAGTCCCACCGTAGGAGCCTAAGTCCTTTTATGGATTTTATGGGCCTTAATCATATTCAGAACTTTAAATATAGTAATAGTTTCATTGATTTTTGATGAGCAGTTGACCTTTGTGCACAAGAACAAGAATCTCCATGGTGAGGTATCTAACACCATAAATCATGCAAGATCCAATTATGCACAAGTAATTGTTCTTTTTCTCCATTTAAATTTAGTCAAATTGATTCTGAAAATTCAAAATGCTGATTTGTTGATTACCCTCCAAAGGAGCCTAAGGAAGTCAGGCACTTGTCCCATTGCACCAAAGGGAGTTGGGTGTTTGCATCCTTTGATCTCTTTTAAAATCCCAGCCTTTATTTAAGCTTTAGGAGGGGAAACAGTTTTCTATTACTGGTATTTGAATAGATACCCAATTTTTTATGCTCCCTTCTTAGATATCAACCTGTTTAATCTGTCAGCAAAGACAGCCAAATCTTTAAGCACTTTTGTAGCTCATCCCTGATCCTCTGATATTTGCATCTCTGCCCAGATAGATTGCCCCAAATTGCATGGAGTTACTTTAGGTGAAGCCTCAATGTGGCCTTGTTTAATAATATAATAAATTCCCTTGTCCTGCTTATAATACACTTTCATAGCAGCCTAGATTCCTACTGATCTTCTCTGGGGCATCTGAACAATGCATTGCTACCTTACTATTTCTGGAACTTTCCACTTCTTTGGCCAGTAACATAAAGGTTGTCTTCTGATTCTAGTGTCCTGGTACATTGACTGAGAGTGAGTTCAGTGTTTGCTAAGTGGTGTTAAGATACCCTATAAATGCAAATATTTCAGGGCTAGTTATAATGTAATTTTAGTAAGGCTGAAACCATTCTGAAGTAGACTTAAATCATAGTGCCAATCTCAAAAGACTTTGAGTTTTACAGAAAATGATTTAACTATCATTAGTTATTTTTCTACTGTTTGTGGTTGACTTCCCTTTCATAAGACTTCCACAGTATTCATTAAAGATATCTTTTGTTAGCTGCAGTGGTACAATTTGTGACTCTTGCAACAGTCAGTGGGAGAATGAGCCAGTCTGGTGGTTTTGGTTTTTGTTTTTACCTCAACTTTTTCCAGTTACACATTCCTCACTAATCTTTCTGTTTCCAAGAAACATAAATATTGGGAATTAACCAGTCATGTACTGACCAAAGAGGTACACAACCCAGCTGCTAATGTGGGCTGTAAAAAAATATCTGTTTTAGATAAGAGTGTAGTATTGAGGTTTATACAGAAATTTAATTCAAACTTACATTCATACACAATATTGAGGAAAAAATTCAGTTTGAACTACTTTATTGCCAAAGTCATTCTCTGTCTGTGGGAGAGAAGCTTTTAAAACTAGGTTTTCAATCATTTATAATATTTCACTTGGTTTGATTTATAAAAAAAACACAGAACAACTTGGGGTGCACAGCAAACATAATGATTCATACTGGAATGGGGAGCCACAGGACTGGGTTAGCAGGAGACCAAAGAAACAGAGCACAAGATCATAGGATCTGGTAATTCGCCCAGAATGCAGTTTCAGTGGGTTGCATGTAAAGGTGCCGTAAAGTTCATCATAGAATTCACTGCATCCTGCTGCAGTTCTGCATTATGCAAGTTGCTAACAGCCCCAAGGGGCTGAAAACACAGCCAGGAATCAGTGTAGCACTGGAATTTCTTGGTGACAACTGCCTTTCATCTGACCATATCCCCTGAAGTGTCAACAGTGAGACATGGCCCAGAAGCCTCCAGCTTTTTGACACTGGAGTATTGTCTTACAATGGGATGATGCTCCTAAGGTTTTACAGTGCTGGAAAGTGCTCCTAGCTTTACGACTGGCTATTCCACTGATCACACAAATTGGCTGCACTGCGCTGGCTTCCACTCACCAATACTTTCTCACTCTTCACTATTTCCAACCTGCCTCAAGTTGCCTGAGGCTCTCAAGCCCATAATTTAACCCCTGTGCTATTAAATCACGGTGCAGGAGGGTATATATTAAAGAAGCACGTCAGAGGAACGTATTTTTGTCTAGCTTTTGGCAAAACATATAGAGCCAAATTCTGCTCTGAGGTTCCACAGATGTAACTGAGAGAAGAATTTAGCCCATGAGTTGTTTTTCTTAATTTTGAATTGCCTCGTATTTACATTTCCAACCTCAAAATGTCAAAAGTCACGAGTCAATCTGAAAGGGCAATAACCTGGAAATTTGTTTAGGACAAGGCACAACTGGGTTCTGTGAGGGAAAACAAATCTTAAAAACCTTGACTTTTTTTCCTTTTGCATCTTTATAACTCAAAAACAGACAATATAAGTCTCAATCCTTCATTTGGATCTCCACACAGGAGTATTGGGCTGCCTATGCAGTCTGATTGCAGGATCAGGGGTCTAAGTTCATTTAAGATTTCCATAAAGTATTCCCATGCTGAAATCTTACATGTCAAATTTTTCAACCCATCCTTTTAAGACACACAGAACTTCATTTCTTAGATGTGTGCAGCACCCTTTTAAAATCAATAAGAGATGAGGGTTTTCTGCACCTATGAAAATCATGCTCTAGTTTAAACGTTTCTGGAGATCATGAATCATTAACAAGTTAGGCTTTTAATGCCATATTTCAGCACCTAAACTTGTGGCCAAAAAGTGCTGAGCACCCACCACGTTTGAAAATCATTTGATTTCAGTGAGAGCTGCTAGGTGCTCAGCACTTTTAAATATTAGGCCACTTATTTAAGTGCCTAAATTAGGATTTAGGAACCTAACTTTAGGCACCCGTTAGTTTGAAAACCTGGCATATTGTTTTTACGAGAATATTTATACTGTGCTTAGCATGGCATTGTCAGCATTGTGCTATAAATTATTGTACTGATTTATTCTATGAAATAATCTGCATAATGTATGTGAACAAGAGCATTAACCTGGTTGTTCCTTTTCCCTGCCTTATGGGAACCCTAGTGCTCTCCCTGGATCGTTGTGATATATTGCAGCACTGCTGCCAATGTTTAATGAGATTACTAATGTGGCGTAACTGTGTAGCAAATTATTAAATGCTATTCCATATGATTATTCAGTTTATTTTAGTAATTTGAGATTTTTTCCCATTGTAATTCAAACTACGTCCTAGATTATTTTTTGTTAATTAAGAGGTAAATTAAATCCAATATTTAAACTTTGAGTCAGTCAAAAGACGTCTGGACAAAGCACTTCAGAATACACTACATTGATCTACAGGGATAGGACAAAATGATTTCACAGATTTCTCCCATCTCTGATTTCTTACATATCTTCAATTTGTGTAGCTCATAAAGAATTTTTTTTAAAGAAAGTACTGTATAGATGTTATTTGACTCCTGTTAAGATCCATCAAATTTTTGCTACGAGGGGGGCACTCTGTTGGAGGGTTTGTGGGGAAAATGGGACATATTTGCACATATGGTGGTTTTGTCCAGGATTAGATGGTTTGGGGAGGAAAATATTAAAGAGATTAATTTTATGACAAAATGCTAACTTCCCAGAGATCCCCTGATCTGCTTACTTACTGCTCCAGTAAAGGATCTACATTTTAAACAGAATGGCAAATTAATTTCTTTTTTATTGTTAGCAGCTAAACTTTGTATTGCAGATGATTGGAAATGTGTATTTCCTCTTCCTGTGGAATTGTGATATTGTACAATATGGACCATCCTTATAATGGAAGAACTTTCACACCATGTAGCTGCACAAGAGACGCGCCAAAAAGTGGATAGGTATTTAGAAATTTGGTTATCCTTTGTAGCGTACTCCTCAACCAGAAAACCAGAATATTTAGCCTGGTTCTTTGAATGTTAACCTGATCCTGAATACGTAATATACCAGGTAGTATGTTAACATTTCATTCTAACTCTGAAAGAACAAAATAGATTCAAAGGAACACTGCACAGATTTTTCTAAAAGTACATGTGTAGGTCCAACTATGTGCTTATGTACATCTTTCTATGTCAAAAGGATATTGGGACTATTGTGCTGGTAATTTTAAGAAAATGAAACATATAGACCTTAGGAATTAATTATCTAGCTTTAATTACTTGAATACAGTTTTTCCTAATATTTCATGGCCTGCTAAACCAAATATCATGGTATAACTGCTGTGTTGGCAAAAAGTTGGCACACTTAACTGAAATAATGATCAGACCACCTGCTCTGACTGCTCTCTGATTGAATCGCATGGAGGCTGCTTTGCTTCACTTTGCTGGAACTGGGTTGTTGCAAAAATGTTTCATTTTGTCTACTGTAGGTGATAGTTATTTTGGAATAGGCTTTCATGACTGATTCTAGATAATACTAGAGAATGGTTTCTAGATAATGATTCTAGATAATACTAGATAATGGTCTAGATAATACTTAGTCCTGCCAGGAGTGCAGGGGACTGGTCTAGATGACCTCTCAAGGTCCCTTCCATGATTCTATGATTATGAATCTTAGAGTAGAATAGGGGCCACTGGATGTGTATACTGGAGGCGGGGCTTTACAATTGGAATCTTTTCTATTCATCTGCCCAGGCACCCATGTGTCTCACAATGCCTAGAGAATTCAAGTGCCTTTTGCTGTAGTTCTGTTTTTCTTTAAACATTACCATACCTTGAGTATAACTTATTGTTCATATTGTTCTTCATTTTCACACTTTGAAACCTGAAATTAGGCACCTAAATAAGTGGCCTGATCATTAGTAGTACATTTGACCAATGGAACTTGTGGGTGTTCAGCATCTTTAAAAGTTTGGCCATTTTTGTGTAGGTGACTAAATATGAATTTACTTGCCCAAGTTTGAAAATGGTGATCATAATGTTTTTCTTTGCTCAGAAGATGAATGTGTTGTTATTGTTTGTAACCTGATTTAGTGCATGCCTGCATATTACAATAACTTGGCATGTTCTACTAATACTCATATTTCCATTATAAAGCTCTAATATTTAGATCACACAAGACAAGGCAGGAAACATTATAGCTTTATTCAGAAGCTTAATGCAGAATTCCTGCAGAGAAGGAACAGAGCAAACATTAAAATGAGGAAGTAAAATCTGGCCCCTAGTGCTACCAACACTTCTCAGATATCGCAAAGCAACAGTATAACCTACCTAGCACATTACTCCTAGGGAAAAGAATTGGTTCTACTAAGTATATGAGGCAGTTCCAGCAGAGTAGACGGGGGAGGAATGATCCCAGTGACAAGTATATGCAGACCCCTTCCCAGTTACTAAAACCATCCTGTCCCTCATAGCTTCCTCCCCCTTTGACTTGGTTGTGGTCCTCTGGGCTATTTCAGAACAGTCATTCAGTCCTTGGGAATGTCAATGTTTCTTATTCTCGCCTCAGTGCATCAAACTGAACTAAAAAAAAACTTTTATAATAGTGTGAAACAAAATACAATTAATCTGCTGGCCCATGAATGAAGAGTGGTTTGGGGTCAGGAGGGAGGGGGTGATGTCGCCAGCAGGGTGCTTGATAGAGTGGCGTCCTATAGATTGGAAACTGGTGATCCACAGGAGCTTTGTACATCAGGAGAGAAAGAAAAAAGAATCACAGAGTCAGAGAGGGAAAAGACAGATATTATACAATGAACCCTCTTGGAAAGTCCATGTTTGTTTCCTACAGTATATTCTTATGTGCTTGGTCCCCTCAGATGTGAAGCTTCTTTTACTTCCTTTGGATTTAGAAGTGAAGTGTACTTTGGATCTGAAGTGTCCCCTTACTTCCTATTGGGACATTCATCATCAAAGACTAAAATGAATTATCTTAAAAAAAAAAATCTGCTCACCTTAAAACATTATTAGCATGTGATTCTAGAGTGTACCTGTATGCACATAATCTGAATTCGTCTGATAAACAGTAATGGCTTTGGAGTGCTGTTAGTTTATTGGGTTAATCGAAGAATTAAGTATTTTAAAATAATACATTATAGATCAAAAATCTTTTTTGTTTTTTAAAGTATTTTAAATATATATTTATGTAAAAAACCTATTACAAGGAAATAATAGACAAAAATGGCATCTGAATAACAGTGTTTGACAGAAAAGTGGACAATAGTAAAGTCTGACTCTAGCCAGTAACCTCTCCCTCTCCCTCATCAGAATTAAATGAAGATCAAGAAGAAAAAAAAGACATTTTACTGCAAAAACCCGGCCAAACCAATAATAACGCACACCCCCACTAACTTGATGAGTCAAAAATTGTATCAGCGAATTTTAAAGAATTAATTTTAAAGACATTAATCTCTCTTTTACCATTTTTTTCTAGTGTCAGCATATTTGCTAAAAACAGAGTTATAGCTGGATTTCTGTAAACGTAAATGTAAAGGATATGTGAAAGTCAACTGTCCATAATGTGGGAAGCCTATGTCATATGCGTATTAGAAAGTAGCTTATGTAACTCAACTAGAAAAAGCATGTGAAGTTTTATAACCTCATCTGGAGGCAAGACAATCTAGTTCTTTTTTTTATAAATATTAATATTGAGAACAGTTTCTTTTGTTTACACTGTTGAAGTTTTACAGCAAATGCTGTTAAGTGAGAACCCAAACTGTCCATGGATATTTGTATAGACTTTGCAAATTCAGGCATAAAATAAATTGCCCATCTGATTCAAATGAAATTTCCAATTATTTGTGGCTTTAACAGACGCTATTGAAGTGTATTGTATATATCTGGCAGCTGGTTCTACTTCTTTGAAAAAAAGAAAAGCTTTGTACCTAATCCCCTGAGCAAACCAGTAGTAAATTGTTTATCAAGTAAGTGGTAGAATTTTGCCACTTCAAATCTGTTCTTAATCTATTTGCTGCAACGTAGAAGATAATTATATGTGAATTGCTGCATGTTGCATTTGTATATATATTTAAAATCCATCAGTTCCTTTCCTTCCCCACCACAAAAACTTGTGTCCAAGCCTGAATTATCTTATTCTCTGATATTCCTGATATCCGCCTCACTACGCCAAACTGCCAGTGAATCAAAATGCTTTACTTCACCTGATGCTGCATCCATATTCAATTACTCTTAAAATCCTTTCACAGCCTCCCTGTTGTCTCTCGAATCATATTGAAGTTCCTTGTTCTTGTTTTCATGGCCCTCCACAATGTTAACTTCTTTACACCTCTCTGCTTTTGACTCTTTGGACACATGCATTGACTTCCCAAGTGACCACATGACCACTTTGTCTTTTTCCTCAACTAGTTTCAGTGACAAATAATTATATATAAATTCTCTTATTTTTCCCCACCCTTTTCATTTTTTGACATATCCATACCTTCTACAATAAGAAAGAATTAGCAGGGACTGGGATGTATTCAAACATTAGTATGTCCTGTATGCAAAAATAATCTTTTGCTTTCTTCCTCTGTCATTTTTATGTATCTAAGGTAGTCTCTGTTTTCATTCTTTCATTTAAAGACATTTCCAATTTTAAACCTCTTTTCTTTAATTATGTTCCATGGTTGATATGCTAATATTTTCCCTCTGAAGGCAAAGATCAAATGTGAATTTGGCCATGAGCAAGTTGTTTTTTAGTTTCCATCTAGTCTTTTGTGGACGTTAGATCATGTCAGCACACTTCAGCACATTTGACAGTCTCTTCTCAGAAGACGCTGAGTGCTGGATTACTAGAGAGTTTAACTGATCAGAATAAAAATATATTGGCAGACTTACATGAGGAAATAAGTACTGTACATTACCTACGGATTCTAAGCACTTAGCAGTACTTATTAGTCGCTATTGTGTAAGTTCATACATTTCCCCCAACCTAAAACAAATCAGTAAAATTTTTGATAAACCAACTGTACTTTCCTATAATATTCAAAATTTTACTTGGCAGTATTGGATGTTAATGTAATACGGAAAATATATTCCCTAGCTGATCTTTGCAGTCCACACGGTTTTCATTAGAACCTTTTTTGTGCTTAACTTTTGAGAAAGAGCTCCGTGTTCAAAGCCACTCAACAGCTGACTAATATCACTAACTCATCTTCCCAAGAGTGGTTTAAACTCACTGAAGGAACACCTGGTGGTATGTTTCCAAGAGCAGAAAAGCAGTAAGCTTTTTCAGCAAATGTACTAGAAAACGGAATCTACTTTATTTTTTAAACAAATCATTCTTTTTCTCTGCTGCCACCAGCGTGAGCTGCATGGTTTTGTTCTTCTTCTCTGTTGCTCATGCAGGTACTGTAACACCCAATCCACTGAACACCCTAGGGAATGTGGGCTGCCCTTCCTGTCCTCCTCAGTTGTTCCTTTTGCCTTTAGCTCATTTAATTATACTTCTGGCAGTTCCTGTGCACTCTTTTTGTACTGTCACCTTTTCTTTTCCAGCCCTTTAGATGTGTTCCCCTTCCATCCCTATTAAATATTTTCTTTGATTTGAAGCTTTTTTTGTCCTGTGATGGCTCAAGAACATCTGTTCTAGGGACACAATGACAACAATGGCTACAGCTTCACTGTTTAGAGTGGCATCATCAGCCCTCCATTACAGGCTCCTCGTCCATCATGAGTGCCTTTCTCACAGAGGAATTTACTACCTGCTCCAAGTGAGCCAGCTGCTGGACCAAGGCAGATCAACAATCAGGTCTTAGGCCAACTGCTCAATTAAGGAGACAGAGAAACTGATCTTGAAGAAGAGGAGGAAAAAGAGGAAAATCTTAGATCCTCAGCATCAGATGATCTAAAAGATTAGATGCATGAAACCCTGAGGTGGTACTATCGTTTATAAAGGTTCCTTAGCCTAGACATTAATTCCATGCCCTCACATAACCACCTCCTAAGAAGATTTAAAGTGCTGTCAGGAAAGGGTGCTGTCTCTTCACCTCCACAGAAAATGAGAAGGTCTACATACTCTTCACAATTACACAAGTGTAAAATTTTCAGTAAAGTGTAATAGAGTTATTTTGGTATTATACTGATGTGACTGAAATTGGAGTGTGAACCAGAAACTTGTTCCCCAACTCCACCTGGTCGGGGGCCCCTTCCGACTTTCCTCTTTAGAAAAGTGATGTGTCAAATCAAAGTTCTTCCAAGTTCTATTAAGAAGGGTATGTTTCGAGTACAGTGAACCTGTTGCTCTTAGGATACTCCCTATTTTTTCTCCCCAGTCACCTGAAAAGAGATTTTCTCAATCACATTTTCATGGGATACTAACTCTGCTGCGCCATTCCTTCTTCAAACAGTGTTTCTTTGAAATCCTATCTGCATGACGTAATGCTGGCAAAAGTGGGTGAGTTGGAATTGAAGCAAAAGAGTAGTTCTGGATCTAAAATGATTGGGAATGGTTAAAGAATCAGAATAGAAACTCTCCTGAAAGCTGGGAGATTTTCTTGTGTTAAATCTTCTTCAGGGTGCATACATAAATAACTTTTACATCCAGACATCATTTCTACTAAGGTGAATTCTAGTGCAGGCCTACTGCATTTCCAGTTCACGGCTCTCGCCTTTGGGGCTAGCATCTGTCCCTAAGGCCTTAACGTGATGGCCGCCCTCTGCAGGGAAAATGTCTTGGTGGCATTGCACATGGAGGGGTGGCTCTTCTGGGACCAAGGGACCAGTACATAGGACTTGCGTTCTTCTGATGTCTTTCAGGTGGAACAAAGCTCACTCACTCTCACACGTGAGATTACCCAGCTGGGAATCTTGATGAATGTCCAATCAGAAAGTGAACATCCATTGGAAAGAATGATTCAAATAATAATAAAACAAAACAAACAAACAAACAAACAAAAAACATGGTTCAGTTGATTCAGCTGAAAGAACTCAAACGGTTCAGAAATGCATGGTTTGTCAGGCATCTAGTTTCCTGACAGGACCCAATTTCATGGGCAGAATTGTGACTGTAGACCTTACCCCAGCTTTTCCTCCTGACTGTAGGTGTCCCGTGTCAAAGAGACCTGGATCCCTCGTAGCAATCCTTTCTTTGCAGAAACCAAGGCTTGAAAATCATTAGGTCTTCCTTAACTATCTCTGTTTTAAGATTGAGTCCCTGGTAGCAATTACCTTTGTGAGGAGGATTATCCTGTCACTCTTCTCTGCAATCCACCCTTATGATTATACCACAAGAACTAGACAGATATGGGATAGGTGTATGTCAGTGTGTGCATTAAGATCCATAAATTCATGGAGTTTAAGGGACCATTAAATCATCTAGTCTGACCTCATGGATAACACAGGCCATTTAACTTCACACAGTTACCCATGTACTGAGCCCAATAACTTGTTTCTGACTGAAGCATAACATGTGTTTGACTAAAGCATTTCTTCCAGAAAGGAAATCAGTCTTGATTTGAAGACATCAAGAAATGGAGAATCCACCACTTCTCTTGATAGTTTGTTCCAGTGGTTTGGAATGCATGTATTTCCAATACAAATACTGTGTATCCTCTTCTCAGGGAATAAACATATATATTAATTTTGACTATGTTTTTTTTGGAAAACCTAGGTTGTTTAATAGTTTGACATTAACTGTTGTGCTCAGCAGCTGATCATCCAGAACTTCACCTAAATTTGATCTTCTGCAACTTCACCTATCTATTTACTTTCCAGGTGAATTTCAAAGCAGAAAACTCAGCACCAAATATATATATATTATTAATTATTAAGAGTGGATATATAGCCATATATTAGAAGATTGTTGTATTCTAGTATGTATGCCACTCTGTAACTAGCATTTTGTTATTTTACTTAGATAATTTCTCAAAACTCAAATATTATGAATAATAGTAATAATAAATAATACTTTGCACTTATATATATATATACTACTTCCTCTAGAGTTACTTTGTCTGGAATTTCAGTTTATTCAGCACTGCATTTAGTATTTTTTAACACGTATTGGTTGGCATCTGTTCAGGGGAAAATTAAGAAAACACACAGTTAAGCATTTGTGTCTTTCTGAAAAACCTCCACTCTCTCAATTTCAGAAACAGATTTTTAAATACTGGATGCTTAATTAATCTCTGTATTACTACATACTTTCAGTGACAACTAGTCTTATAGTGATGATTTCGCAGCATGCTGGTTGTCTCTGTATTCCACATTATTCTTCCCTTTCTTTACACTGGATCTAAAGCAAACATAAAGAACGTTGGGTGAAATCCTGGCCCTACTGAAGTCAATGGTGAAATTTTCACTGACTTAAAAAGAGCTGTGATTTCGACTTCTGTCTTTAAGTAGCTGCAAGGTTTATCTTGTGGAAGGAAACTTGAATCTATCTGTTTTTATACACTACCATCATTTTGGTATCTGAGCCCCTCTCAGCATTTTAAAGTGTACATAATTAGGTGTATTTCTCTGTGTCTCTGTTTTTCTTCACTCCTGTCAGCAGGGACTGTACATAATTTATTTAATTTCTGTGAAGGCAGTGGTGGTGGAGCGGGAGAGTTATTGTGGGAAGGCTGGATGAAAGCTGAGGTTTGTAGTCATCCTGGCACAGAGACATGGCACACCTTTCCTAATGCAGAAGGTATGACATAAGGTTAGGTGACTGATGTGTGAGATTTTGAATTTGATCTGTTTTTACACAGAAAGGTTGGGGCGGTGATCCATGCACTCTAATAAATAATACCCGTACCAATCAAATAAGATCAGTCTAATACAGTTTGTTAGCTTAATGGCTATTTTCCCACAGCATCATTCAAAATGTGACACTCTAGCCCGTGCTTTTGAAAACAATGGTTGCTTTCAGAAAGTCTTTCTTGGTGCAAATCTTAATCTCATAATCTTGTCACTTTCACTGAATGCGTGCTCTGCATGTGGCACATGGTTAGGCAGCATGTATATGTATGGAGGAGCAATATGTCAGTCATCATTCATCATTCCCAAACCTGACAAGATAATCTGTTGTGCCCTTTTTTCTCTATTTACTCATGTCATTTTTTGGTCACTATTATATTCTAAGCTATATCGTCAGGTACATATCACCATGTCATTTCATCTCTTGTTTTTCATAACACCATTCACATGCTATCTCTTTCTTGAAGCAGTTAATCCACAATCTTGCTTTCCAGCTCTCATGTATTGTTGTTACTCTTGGAATTTCCTCCAATTTGTTGACCTTTTTCTGGGAGCAAAGTGCCCAAAGTTGTATGCAATAGCCCTGGTGCAGTATCACCAAGGTGTTATATATAAAGGGAGTATTGTCTCCTGGTTCATGATGTAATGACTCTGGATCCCAAACTTGTTAGTGATATTTTTTTTCAAACCCTATCATGATGCAAACTCATTTAAGTTATTGTCCCATATCGATCCTGTCTTTTTTGATGTTAACGCTTTCCAAGCATCTTCCTTTCATTGAAAATCTGTATTCTGGACTATTTCTCCAGTTAGTAGTTTGCATTTTTCCAGGAAAAATGTCCTTTTGTTATTTTCTAACCATATTTCTAACTCCAATCCCTCTGTTTGGGGAACTCCCAGAGAGTTCAGACAATGGAAGTTCCACCAAAGAGGATTGGACACTGTGTTCCTTAGCATTACCTCATTGTCCTCACTACAGTTTACAACACCTTCCAGCTTAGTATCATCCATGAATGTAATCATATAGTTTGCATTTGTTTTTTCCAAATCATTAATGAAGACATTAAATGAAACTGTGCCTAATACTGATCTCTGTATTACAGCACTGAGGCGGCTTCCCCAGATTTGGTACATTGCCCTTTCCTTTTACTCTTTGTTCATAGTACTGTGGTTTTGAATCCATGTGTGCTCATAACTAGGGCGCTACCAAATTTGCGGCCATGAAAAACATGTCATGGACTCTGAAATCTGGTCTCTCCCTCGTGAAATCTGGTCTTTTGGGTGCTTTTACCCTAGACCAGTGTTTCCCAAACTTGGGACTCCACTTGTTCAGGGAAAGCCCCTGCTGGGCCGGGCCGGTTTGTTTACCTGCCGCATCCGCAGGTTCGGCCAATCGCGGCTCCCTCGGCCCGCATCGCTTCCCGCAGCCCCCTTTGGCCTGCAGCGGCGAATCGCAGCCAGTGGGAGCCACGATCGGCCGAACCTGCGGACGCCATAGATAAACAAACTGTCCTGGCCTGCCAGGGGCTTTCCCTGAACAAGTGGCATCCCAAGTTTGGGAAACACTGCGCTATACTATACAGATTTCATGGGGGAGACCAGCATTTCTCAAATTGGGGATATTTTCAAGTGGGATTTACTGAGACATTGTACGAAGTCTGTGTTACATCCACTGCAGTCCCTTTGTTTACTAAAATTGACCAAGTTTGTCCAAGATTATTTGTTTCTTATTAAATCCATGTTGTTTATTGTTCATGGTTAAGTTGCCCTTTCAGGCCATGTCTACACTACAGCTGCTGCAGGGGCACAGCTATGGCGCTGCAGTTGTGTGGCTGTAGCACTGTAGTGTAGACACTTCGTACATCAACAGAAGGGGTTTTTCCATAGTGCAGTTAATAATCCACCTCGCCGAGAGGCAGTAGAAATCTTCCGTCAACCTAGCAAGCCTGAGAACCATAGCTAGGTCAATTAAATTTTCTGAGTAGTCCAGGCCTCAGACCCTGATTCTGGAAAGACATATTCAACTTTACATGCTCTGGGTGAAATCCTGGTCCCACTGAAGTCAGCTGGTCCAGGATTTCACCCTATGAATAGTTCCATTGACTTTAATGAGATTACTCATGATCTGTAAATATATGCTTAAATCTTTGCAGGATCAGGGCCTAGGAGTTCACAGAATTATTTTTTGGAATACCTGTAGTACTAACTTACTGGTGAATTAATGTAGACTTACTGAATAGTAATTGCTGAGAATTTTTTTCATTTCTAGACATTGAAAAATGCATAATTGTTTTGAGTACCATTTTATGAAGGAATGGTTTGCCTTTGACTGATGATAGTGTACCACATCTCACTCAAAAAACCCTGCAAACAAAATAAAAAGAACAATGGACAAATATGCAAGGGACAGACTTTGATGTTGTATGCCACATATAACCCCATCATGGCCAAAGGCAAATGGAACTGTTCAAGGATTCATGCTGAGAATAACCCATCAAACAAGCTCTGTACCTCTGCCTGTGATATTCAAGATTCTACCTTGCATGCAGAGAGAACTGTTGCACATAAATAAGGGGTTTGTAGCCCCTCCACATTGTCAAAGGTGAGGGTTGGAAATAGGGCATCATGGTGACAGCATATCAAGACTGGGAAGCCTTCTCCCAGAATCTGCAAAGGTTTTATTCCACTCTGTAGGGGTAAAAAAATATTCTGCAAAGTTGCTATTTATTTTAAAACAAATGTATAGATATAATCAAAGTTGTTGTTATGAATAATGTTCATAAATGTATATGAATATAAAAACCTTTTCACCCTGGTCAGAGTGCATTTTTCAAGATGAAGAACTGGAGTTGTTAAAAGAATCCATCCTTTCCTCCCCTACCTAGGGTTTGTTTTTTTTAGAGATCTCCATCATGTGTACTTCATATAAGTACTCCTGTTTTTTTAAAAACTGTAACTGAGATAAAGAATTAGTAGTTTTAAACAATAGGAACTACATGTTCCGCTGTGATCAAGGAATTAGATAATCAGGCATGTTTGTTTAAGGGGTCTGTATCTTGAGGCTTTTATAGGGCAGTATTAAAGCCCTGAGCCTTCTTATTATGCCAATACCCAGAAGATTGCTTTAATGAGAAGTAAAGGGCCTTTTTCCAATTACAAGGGAATAACTGTATTAAGTTCCTGTGTTATGTCAACCTGCTTTGATTTGATTACTGTGAAAGAAATGGATTTATCTGTCAGTGTTACTTAATTAAGACTTCTCATTGATGTTTTGCAGAGTAATATAGTGTGGCTTGCACATTTAAGTCTAAATACAAAGAAGATTGGTTGAAAGCTAAGACACAACCCCTGAAGATAATGTCCAAGAGCAATTGCTTGTCACTTCCAGATCACAGGCCAAAACTTTAACAGAGGTGGAAAAATTTGAGTATTTTAAAGGCTTAAGTTAAAACAAGGTTGATGGCAAGGAGCTTTCAGTGAAGTCTAGGACAAGTAGAAATTTCAGCTTTTATAATCTGCCTTGTGTATAATCTGCCTTCACAGACAGAAATGGGATGGAGGAGGGGCATGCCCTGTAACTGTTCTATCAGTGCAGTTTCTCTAATCTGGTACTGAATAGCGTATGTGGGTAAACAGAACAGTGTCTTAGGAACTTCCTTCTGACTTGGTATAAGCTACCAAACCTCACCCACTTATTGACCTTCTTTCTACCCTCCCCGAGTCTGCCCTTCTTCTCCTTATTAGTCCCAGCTATCCTGAATTGTTGTGGGATGTTCAGAACCTGGGAGTACACTAGTCTCTGTGTATCTGCTGTTCCCTGGGATTTTTAGCAGTCCATAGTGTTCTGGGAGATGGCACACGCAGTGCAAAGAGGAGGTGGTGACACAGTAGCAGGGTGCTGCCCAGCAGAGGATTTTGAAATCTCAATTCAGAAAGCCACAAAACATGGGCTTACCTTTAAGCATGTAAGTAGTTCCATTAATTTCAGTGGGACTGCTTCCAAGAATCATAGAATCACAGAACTGGAAGGGTCCTCGAGAGGTCATCTAATCTAGTCCCCTGCACTGGAGGTAGGACTAGATATTATCTAGACCATCCCTGACAGGTGTTTGTCTAACCTTACGTGCTTAACTTTAATTAAGCAGGTTTCCATACTTTGTTGGATTGGACCAGAGTACTCAACAGTTTGCAGAAGTGAGCCCTTTAAATGCAACCTACTATTATTATATTTATATGAACAATAATAACATAATAATTAAATTAAGTATAATAAATGGCTGCAGATGGGAAAAAACACGAACTAGGCTCTGATTGTGCAACTGGATCATTGACTTCAGTGGTCAGTCAAACATTGCACAAGAGTCCATCTCACAGATTGCAGGTTAGGGAGCCTAGTCCCAAAGTTCCTCTCTCTCTAGTCAATGAGTGGAGGACATGGGGTTAGCTGATCATGATTCAGCTCTGAAATACTTGTTTTTTAACCAATTCATAAAAAGTGTCCCTCACTCAGCACATATGTTCTTAGCATTAATAAAAAAAAATACACAAAATATAGCTCTAAAAACTCTCAAACTATGCAAATACTATCCCCACCATTATCCATAGATCATAGAATCATAGGACTGGAAGGGACCTCGAGAGGTCATCCAGTCCAGTCCCCTGCACTCATGGCAGGACTAAGTATTATCTAAACCATTCCTGAAGGTGTTTGTCTAACCTGCTCTTAAAAACCTCCAATGATAGAGATTCCACAACCTCCCTAGGCAATTTATTCCAGTGCTTTACCACCATGATAGTTAGGAAGCTTTTGCTAATGTCCAACCTAAACCTCCCTTGCTTTAATTTAAGCCCATTGCTTCTTGTCCTATCCTCAGAGGTTAAGAAGAACAATTTTTCTCCCTCCTTCTTGTAACAACCTTTTATGTACTTAAAAACTGTTATCATGTCCCCCCTCAGCCTTCTCTTTTCCAGATTAAACAGATTTTTTTCAATCTTCCCTCATAAGTCATGTTTTCTAGATCTTTAATAATTTTTTGTTGCTCTTCTCTGGACTTTCTCCAATTTGTCCACATCTTTCCTGAAATGTGGCCTCCAGAACTAGACACAATACTCCAGATGAGGCCTAATCAGTGTGGAGTAGAGCGGAAGAATTACTTCTCCAGTCTTGCTTAAAACACTCCTACTAATACATCGCAGAATGATATTTGCTTTTTTTGCCACAGTGCTACACTGTTGATTCATATTTAGTTTATGGTCCACTATGACCCCTAGATCGCTTTCCGCAGTACTCCTTCCTAGGCAGTCATTTCCCATCTTTGTATGTGTGCAACTGATTGTTCCTTCCTAAATGGAGTACTTTGCATTTGTCCTTACTGAATTTCATCCAGTTTACTTCAGACCATTTCTCCAATTTGTCCAGGTCATTTTGAATTTTAATCCCATCCTCCAAAGCACTTGCAACCCATCCCATCTTGGTATTGTCCACAAACTTTATAAGTGTACTCTCTATGCCATTATCTAAATCATTGATGAAGATATTGAACAGAACTGGACCTAGAACTGATCCCTGCGGGACCCCACTTATTATTCCCTTCCAGCATGACTGTGAAACACTGATAACTACTCTCTGGGAATGGTTTTCCAACCAGTTTTGCACCCACCTTACAGTAGCTCCATCTAGGTTGTGTTTCCCTAGATCAGCTAAAAGGGGCTGACAATATGGATTTTTTAAAAATTAACTAATTTCAAACAAAGAAAGAAAGAAAGAAAGAAAGAAAGTTTCTGATAGAGCATGCTTTAAATAATGTCCTTATTTAAAAATCAGATAAAAGGGGCTGACAATATGGATTTTTTTAAAAATTAACTAATTTCAAAGAAAGAAAGAAAGAAAGAAAGAAAGAAAGAAAGAAAGTTTCTGATAGAGCATGCTTTAAATAATGTCCTTATTTAAAAATCAGATAAAAGGGGCTGACAATATGGATTTTTTTAAAAATTAACTAATTTCAAAGAAAGAAAGAAAGAAAGAAAGTTTCTGATAGAGCATGCTTTAAATAATGTCCTTATTTAAAAAAAAAATCCTTATATGTAAACTTTATAAGGATTTTTCTGCTTCCTGGCTGATGGTCATAAAAATTATTTTATCAAGGAGCAAACTGACCATCAGGGGGACCAGTAAAACTGACAACACAAAGTGCTGTCAAAGACACAATGTAATAAAAATCGAAAAACAGGGAAATATTGCTATTTACTGTCAGCTATATGAATCTTAGATGTTACTTGCAACTATGTTCCTGATCCTGCATTTGGATCCACACAAGTGAGCCCTTGCATCCGTGCAGAGCACAGTGGATTTCGGTGAACTGCATGCATGTGCAAGAGTTTGCCTCCACGGATCAGATTGCTGGATCAGGTGGATACAAAGCTTTCAGACACACATGTAATTTTCAGGTTGTTGGCACCCTTTTAAAAGCTTAACCAAGATGATGCAGTTTGCACTGCCCCTTGAAGCATGTCAGACTCTTGTTCTGGCAGACCACGAGCCACATCAAAGAATGGAGCCACTGGTGTTATGTGCTCGTGAGAGGTCAGTCCACGAGTTAGACAAGCCTCTATTCTGCAGTGACTCAAGCTTCCAGGTGCTTTTCAAGTGCAGCCTCAAGTAGAACACATATCCTTGAGGTTACACAGGTCTGGATTACTGTGGTGAGTACTACAGCAGGAAGGAATGGTCACAGTCTCTGAGCTAAACTGTAGATGGAAAATTAAAAAAAGCATTACATGCCACTGTTGTCACTTGGGAATTCAGGAGTAGTTATGGGTACAATACAGCCGAAGACTGTAAACTGAATTGACCAAAGGTGGATATTTTTATTCAGTAGGAGGCACGCTCACAGCCCTGGCGCAGTCCTTTGGATGTTTTCTCCTTATCAGGAGAAATTTCCATCGTAACAGAGCGGAGACTAAATTAATTTGCTCCCAGACTTTTGTCAGACACTGAGGGAGAAAAGAGACTATGCTGTCTGATATCAGCAAATGGCTGTGTAGGTTTGAGTGTCAGCCTTGTACGGATGATACTGCAGGCTATAATGTTAATGGGATTAGTCATGTGAGTAAAGTTAGTCAAGTTAAGTTTGTAAAATCAGCCTTCATTGTTCCTAAGGTGTGGGAGTTGAAATGTGCTGCTTAAATGTAAAAGCATTGTTATTATTACTGTTATGTAATGGATGCAAACAACACTACCCAAAGTGGCAACTTTTGTTTCACTTTCAGTTTCACCCGCAATTATTTTAGCCTTTTCAAATATGCAAGTCTTCCTTATTTTTCAAAGTTAGGTTTAGGAGCTAAAAGACCAGTTTTGTAGTATTTTTCTTGGTTTGTTGGTGATGTTTGTAACAGTATCATTAACACTCTGACAGCATTTACATTATAAGCTCCATTTTTGGAGGTTTCATAAACATTTACTGCAGGCTGATATTTGGCACACCTGTTAAGTGATTAGTTTATATTCTCATGTAGTCATATTTGGTATTTTGGAAAGAGAAGAAAGAAACATTATAAATATAAAGAAGACGGTATAAGAAAGTTAGAGATATTCACATGGACAGAGATGTGCATAATATGCACTATTGCCAGTTTGCCTAATGGGTTTCATACGGATTTTGGAAGCTATAGTAGAGTGATTGCGTGGTAGTCCAATGCCTGATCCAAAGCTCGTTGTGGGAGCATTTCCACGACTTCAGTGAGCTTTAAATCAGGACCTGAAAGCATTAATTATCAGTTACATAACACAAATTATTTAAAAAAAATCCTGCTTAATTAACCAAATGGCATGGATGATCTGATCTGTCAGGTGAATGATACACATTTTCTTTCTTTGTCTCGAGCTTAATTAAATATTTACCTGAGAATGTCTTTTGTTATTAACACTTGACACTTTTATTGAGATAATAGGAATTATGATATGGGAAAAAATAAAATTGAACTCAAAAATCTTTAAGATTAAAATATTTTGTTTACAAAACATTAATAGTCATACTACCCATATTTTAGATTTCCTAATGTACAGCTTTGTTCCTCAAATACTTAACCTACCTCAGTTAGAAGTGCAAATGTACTGTTAGATACCCAGTTATCTATATCAGAATATATTATATATATTCACCCACATATATTTAAATGCAATACTATGATTAAAATTCCTCTAGCAATCTAGACCAAATATGTCTTTTTGTGTACTTAGATTAAAAGCTACTGTTTGTGCTTAATAAATAACAAACAATGATATTATTAAATCCATAAGAAATAGGATGGAGAATAATAATGAAATATTATAGTGCATTATGTGCCAAACTTATGTCCTCATCTAGAATACTGTGTTCATTGATAGTCACACTAACTCAAAAAGATACAGGGGGAATATTGGGGAATTCAGAGATGTGTGATAGGAATGATTACAGGCATAAATTTACAGGGTAAATTGAGCGCTACTATTCACTTATGTTGTCATATAAGTACCAGTGGCATTGAAAGAAATCAAAAGATAACAAATATAAAATTGGTAAAAAGAAATACTTTTCTCTCAGTGCAGCCTGTGGAATTAATTGCCATTAGATATAATTGAGACCAACCTCTTAGCAGGAGTACAAAAAATAGTAGATAGTAATAATAGTAAAAATAGTAATTATATGGATAATGAAAATATGCACAATTACATTATATTTTTTTTGCCTTGAAACATAAAGGTGCTTTTTAAAAAAATCCTTCAAATGAAGAACCACAGAGTCAGGTAATTTTTGAAGTCAAGCTTGTTTCTTCAGCACTAACTCAACCATGTTGTAACATTCTCTATTCCTGAATCAGGCTCTAGCAGTGCTGGGACATACATCAACTCTTTCTCTTTTGAAAAAAGTGCCACAGCTCAAATTCTGTGCGAGCCAGTTCCCTTTGAGCCCCGGTCCTTTTGACTCACAGAAAATTGAATATGTTACCCTAGAGTGTCAGAACAGGGGCCCTGAAATATAATATTAATAGCAAAATCAGATTTAGTGAAATGTAACACGTCACGAAAAGAGACTGAATGAAATTTACTATTCTGGCCCCACTTGATCAAAGTTCTGAGGCATGTGCTTAATTTTAAGTATATGAGTATTCCCACTGACTTGAATGAATGCCCTAAATTACAATGACTTAAATGGAACTGCTCACATGCTTAAATTTAAATCTGTCCTTAAACGCTTTGCTGGATTGGCACCTTATTTAGTCATTAAATGTTTTTTTGGTAACTGGAATAGCCTGATGAGATTCCCAACCCAGTGTACTGAGGATTCCATGAGGACAGTGTAAAGATATTGCTCAGGAATGCAGCAGTGAAATCAGGAAGGCCAAATCACACTTGGAGTTTCAGCTAGCAAGAGATGTTAAGAGTAACAAGAAGGGTTTCTTCAAGTATGTTAGCAAAAAGAAGAAAGCCAAGGAAAGTGTAGGCTGCTTACTGAATGAGGGAGGCAACCTAGGGACAGAGGATGTGGAAAAAGCTAATGTACTCAATGCTTTTTTTTGTCTCTGTCTTCATGAACAAGGTCAGCTCCCAGAATACCTCACTGGGCAACACAGCATGGGAAGGAGGTAGCCAGCCCTCTGTGGAGAAAGAAGTGGTTTGGGACTATTTAGAAAAGCTGGACGAGCACAAGTCCATGGGACCGGATGCACTGCATCCGAGGCTGCTAAAGGGGTTGGTGGATGTGATTGCAGAACCATGGGCCATTATCTTTGAAAACTCATGGTGATCGGGGGAGGTCCCGGATGACTGGAAAAACGCTAATGTAGTGCCCATCTTTAAAAAAGGGAAGAAGGAGGATCCTGGGAACTACAGGCCAGTCAGCCTCACCTCAGTCCCTGGAAAAATCATGGAGCAGGTCCTCAAGGAATCAATGCTGAAGCACTTAGACGAGAGGAAAGTGATCAGGAACAGTCAGCATGGATTCACGAAGGGCAAGTCATGCCTGACTTACCTAATTGCCTTCTATGATGAGATAACTGGCTCTGTGGATGAGGGGAAAGCAGTGGACATGTTATTCCTTGACTTTAGCAAAGCTTTTGATATGGTCTCCCACAGTATTCTTGCCAACAAGTTAAAGAAGTATGGGCTGGATGAATGGACTATAAGGTGGATAGAAAGCTGGCTAGATCATCGGGCTCAACGGGTAGTGATCAATGGCTCCATGTCTAGTTGGCAGCTGGTATCAAGAGGAGTGCCCCAAGGGTCGGTCCTAGGGCTGGTTTTGTTCAATATCTTCATTAATGATCTGGAGGATGGCGTGGACTGCACCCTCAGCAAGTTTGCAGATGACACTAAACTGGGAGGAGAGGTAGATACACTGGAGGGTAGGGATAGGATACAGAGGGCCCTAGACAAATTAGAGGATTGGGCCAAAAGAAATCTGATGAGGTTCAACAAGGACAAGTGCAGAGTCCTGCACTTAGGACAGAAGAATCCCATGCACCGCTACAGACTAGGGACCGAGTGGGTAGGCAGCAGTTCTGCAGAAAAGGACCTAGGGGTTACAGTGAACAAGAAGCTGGATATGAGTCAACACTGTGTCCTTGTTGCCAAGAAGTCTAATGGCATTTTGGGCTGTATTAGTAGGGGCATTGCGAGCAGATCGAGGAACGTGATCATTCCCCTCAATTCGACATTGGTGAGGCCTCATCTGGAGTTCTGTGTCCAGTTTTGGGCCCCACACTATCAGAAGGATGTGGAAAAATTGGAAAGAGTCCAGCGGATTGCAACAAAAATGATTAGGGGGCTGGAGCACATGACTTATGAGGAGAGGCTGAGGGAACTGGGATTGTTTAGTCTGCAGAAGAGAAGGATCAGGGGGGATTTGATAGCTGCTTTCAATTACCTGAAAGGGGGTTCCAAAGAGGATGGAGCAAGACTTTTCTCAGTGGTACTAGATGACAGAACAAGGAGTAATGGTCTCAAGTTGCAGTGGGAGAGGTTTAGGTTGGATGTTAGGAAAAACTTTTTCACTAGGAGGGTGGTGAAGCACTGGAATGGGTTACCTAGGGTGGTGGTGGAATCTCCTTCCTTTGAGGTTTTTAAGGTCAGGGTTGACAAAGCACTGCCTGGGATGATTGAGTTGGGGATTGGTCCTGCTTTGAGCAGGGGGTTGGACTAGATGACCTCCTGAGGTCCCTTCCAACCTTGATATTCTGTGATTCTATGACAGTGGTCATACAAGCTTACTCAAGCATCCTTGAGTACGCCACAAAGAATATAATGCATTCAGCCTTAAACAGTAGAGTTTAAGGACTGTAGCCTCTTCTCCTGGGCCTTGACACAACCTCAGAACTAACATGACCTGTCCTGAGGCACACAATTTGCTGTCTGACTATCCATGAGGGACATCTGTTTGCAGTTGGGGTGCCTTTTAAAGCAGCTTGTCTGCTTCCCTTTGTGAACATCCCATCTAAAACAATATAAAAACTCATTATGACAGAGGTGACAATTTTAACAGTAATAAAAACTCCTCATTAAAAAACAACAACTCTTCTTACCCTAGGACAGACCAAAACAGAAAGAATAAAAGAAATTATACTGGTTACAGTAGCATCAAGAGAAACAGTAACAGAAAAATGTTATGCAACTGCATTCCACATTTGAAATAACATTTTTATAATACTCCTCCAGTTTTGTTACGGGAAATTTAGAGTTGCATTCTGTAACACTTAGCAATTATATAGCACCTTTTGTCCAAGGATCTTGAATCACTTTATAAAGAGTAATTCATTAAGCCTCACAGCACCTTTTTGAGGTAGGTGTTGTGCTATCCAGTTTACAAATGGATAAATGGGCCAGAGAAAGTGATTCACTCTTTGACCATGTCTACACTACAGGGGCTATTGTGGTAAGCTATGGCACTGTAAATAACCGCATAGTGTAGATGCAGCCTATCCTGGCTGTGTCCACACAGGTGGCTAGTTTGGCATAGCTGTGGCACTCAGGTGTGGGGATTTTTCACATTCCTGAGCTCCATTGCTATGTCAATCTTTGTTTGAAGTGTAGACTAGGTCCCAGTCATACATCTGTTCAGCAGCAGAGTTCAGGAGAAAATGTAGGAGTCCTGATTTCCCGGCCCATGCTCTAAACACTAGACTGTATTACCTCTTTGCAGTTTTACCATATCTTTCCTACTGTATGTTGCTACTGCCTTAAAGGGAGGGGGCAGAAATATTTAAGTGGTTGAGCACACCGTTGAAAGCATTCAAAGCTAATGGAAAGATTCCCATTCATTTAAATAGGCATTGCATCAGGTGTTAAGGAAATTCAGGAAAATGCTGAAGTATGTAATTACATCCAACTCTATTCAGCATTAAGCATGTGCGTAACTCCTCTTGACTTCACTGGGACTTAAGTACCTTCTTTCCTGAATTGGGTCTGAGTGAGGATCAGACATTAGCTTCTGGGTTTTGTCTGTTTTATCACATCTTATTTTTGATGTTTTGAGTAGATGTATTTTGTGGCAAGGATTTTGGTACAACTTTAACTGGTACATCAGAGTCAGGTTTTTAAGTCTCATGAAACACTGAGCCACTGAAGTAATTTTTATGTTCAAACCTCTGGTTCCTGAGGGTCCAGTCCATTTCTGCTGTGAATTTAAATGAGTTAATTTAAGTGGTTGGGTCAGAAGCCACTATCATCGTAGTAGCCCTATGCCTGATTCTTAATTAAAGGCAACAGGAGATTAATTTGAAACATTAATTTAAAAGTGCTTACACAAAAGGAAAGAATTATTGCAATAAAGCCTAAAGAACTTTTTTGTCCCTAGATGTAGAAGACAGAACTAGCTCAGGGTCCTGGGGGAATGGAGGACATCCTAGTCCATCCAGGGTAAGTATATCTAATCTTTTTCCTAAACCAGACTTCCTGCATATGTAAATTTACAGTCTTAAATTTGAGTTTTACCTGATTGCATAGAAAAATGTACATGCAAACTTGGCTGTAGACCAGCTTCTCTTCAGAATTGCTTTTTTTACATTCTTATGTGATCCTGTGATTGAATTTGACACCTGCTCCACTCTTGCTAACAGCTAGCAAGAATTTTCATTAGACATTTTGCCTTGCTAGTCAGTATCAGCCATTGATCCAACACTGTATGTTATCTCAGTACTGTAAGAGGCATTTTTTGTTATTGTTGACATTTCACTTGATGTAGTTAACTTGCTGGGAGATTTTATGTCTCACTGGCACAGATATCTACATGCAAAAAATCCATTGCATAGTACTGGGAAGCACTTGTACCCTCAAAATGTGCTCCTTCCTCAGTGGGGGTCAGATACTGCCACTCTTCCTAACATTGAATGGTACCTTAGAATTATAGAACTACAGGGTTAGAAGAGACAGCAAAGGGTCATCTAATCTAATTCCCTACCAAGATGCAGGATTATTCCTCACTCCTTGGGTAGTCCCACTGAAGTGGAACTACTGGAAGGGAAAACTACTATTCCTCATGAGTAGACAAGTGTTCTCAAGGGTGGCAAAATCTGAGCCCACATTTTTTTGTTTCCACTCAGTCTGGCCATTTACAGCGTCTTTCTACTTCAGACCGCTCTTCAGATTACCATCTCTGCATTTCCCTACCTTAACATTCTGCTCAGCCTCTGTTGGTTTCTTCAGTGAAATGGCAGAGTTCAAGACATTAACAAAAAAGTAAAAAGTTTTTAAAATTGATATTCCCTGCTTTGGTGGAGGTGTAGCCTAAATGTCTTTAGAACAAATCATTAACTCACAACGGGCTATGTATGTGAGGCTTAAGGGACCCGTAACATTTTGGGGACAACTTTCAACAACTACAGGCCTACAATCTGCCTTTAAAATTGTTCTTTCATAGGCAAACATGCATCTGTATCCTTAAACTTAGTGACTGCACACAAGGACTAGTTTTTATTCACATGTATCTATTTTGCGTGTACAAATGCATATTTGCACAAATTCTTACCTATTTGCTCAGGAATGCGCATATTTTGATGGCACAGCAGAGGTAGCCAGTTTAAAAATATAGCCCTTAAACGTATTTAGGGCCCACCAATCTTTTCCCCCAAGCTTGAAGGGATAATACCTCCATTTTCAAAGTCAGAACATTTCAGAGGGCTGTGGATAGTGACTTCTTTTGTCTTCAGGCAATGTGCTACTAACTTTAATCTTCAACGTACAGTAAGATCTTCCTTCTTACCAGTAACTTTACCAACCCATTGCTCCAGCTGTCAAGTTTGAAATTCTAATGCATTATGTGGATGAGCTGAGGAAATCTTTCCTGCTCCTCACATTATTAATGCACACACACTAACATTAAATTAATTCCTCTTACCGTAAAGTGTAGCTACGGAACTACTCCCTACCATGGGAATTACTGAGACACACTGTATTTCTTGTTATTTTTATAATAGCTGGAATACAACATAATTCATTAGTTTTGACGTTGAGAAAGTTGTGTTTAGAATTGCATACAGTCTCAGGATTAAATTTCCATTTATTTGAGTGATAAGAAATATCCCTTCCAATAAAACTATATATATATATATACACACACACCCCAGCGGTTCTGTCCACTTATGAGCCAGATTGTATAACCCTTACATACACTGGGGGGCATTACTCACCTCAGTAGTCCCATTGAATCTACTCACATAAGTAAAAGTTCACTAGCGTAAGTAAGGATTGCAGAATCAGCCCTCTTTGGAAAAGGCCGAGTCCTGAGCTCTTTAACTGGGCAGACCTCCCATTGGGATCCGAAGCTTTGAGCCTCTGCCCCAGTCCAGTTGCAGGATCAGGGCCTTAATATTGTTCTGAGGATTGGGCTCAGAAATCCCAGTATATACTGCAGGATCAAGATTACGTCTTCATGTATTCTGCAAATCCATGATATAAAAGTATGCAAGACAAAATGTGGCTTCACCCTTATTTTAAAAGTTTGTTTATGTTGCTGTTTAATTGTCTCTTAATGAATGTGAAGGCACAGGGCTTGCAGGCATCGCTAGCTGCGTTTCAGCACCTTAAAGTAAGAGTCTAGTGAGGTGAAAGACAGCGTTATTGTTCATACTCAGTCCATTCTTTTTTTTTTTCCCCCTCCTATGGGCAGATTCTGCCTTTGGCTAGCATTATGCCGACTGACACGTCTAAGTAAATTTACTTAGCCTTGCATTACACTGCAGCCAGCTGAGCAGAATGATTTTTTCCCCATTTACTGCATACCAGGATTGAATCTCAACCATTTCCATAGAAGAGGAAAAGCCAATCACCATTTCTTATTATACCTGGTTTAGCCCCATTACATCATTACTTCACACATCTGTCCGTTTTATTTTTATCCTTTTTTTCCCCCTCGATACTTGTGGTTGCTTTTAGGGGAAAAAATGTTTTGAAAATTAACCTGTAAATTTCCACATGCAATTATTTAGGCATACATGTCTGAATGTGAGTGTACCAGTATATCATGAAATCATAAAAGAAATGAGCACAGTCCCTGGGGGAGAGGATCTTGAATTTTCATCAGGGCTCCATATCAGCTTTCTGGTTGTCTTATGCAAATCACTTGACCTCTGTGCATCTCAGTTTCCCCATCTGAAAATGAGGATGATATTTCTATACCTTGCAGAGGTGCTGTGAGAAATTAGTAACAGTGTTTGAAGATACAAATGGAATAGCAGCACTACAGATGGACAGACTCTGGTTCATTTTTGTGATTACGTTTGAGGGTTTGTAAAAGTACAGTAGTTGTGAGGTTAGACTGGGAGGCTAGGCTGGGGCTGCTTTGAAAATGTGCACTCTGGTCCTGACAAGATTTACGCACGCGCTTAATTTATGCACTGTGACTAGCGTCAGTGACTTCAGTGGAAGTACTCACAGCGCATAAAGTTAAGCTCATGGGTTAATCCTCCCAGCTTTGGGTCTTGTTCCTTCATGAGAGAAGTAGTATTAAACACCCATTCACTTCAGGCCAAATTTTGCCTTTGTGTGCGTGCAACAACCACTGGCTTAAAATGACAAATTTCTACTTACAGATAGTAGACTTTTAAAAAACCCAGATTTATTCTTTCTTCTCCCCAACTGATATGAAAGCAGAAAGACTGGCACAGCAGATGAAAGACATTTGATGACTTGCACAGCACCACGCTCCCTGGTATATTATCTCAATTATCAGGCAGGTGTGTCCACAAAATAAACACATATTAATTACTAACAAAATAAAAATGTTAAACTGGCTTCAAATAAATTTTGGATTGCATTGCCCCCAACAAACTCAGTGGAAGAGGGCAATGGAGGGAATAAAGTTTCTTCATTATTCAGGAATTGAGGGGAAAAGTATAACTTTTTTCTCTGTTATTCTTACAGAAAGTGTTTGTGTTAAAATTGTAAAACTCTTTTCCCCTTCCCAATTTATTAACAGAACTATGGAGATGGGACTCACTATGATCACATGGCAAGCAGGGACCTTGGGTCACATGACAATCTCTCTCCTCCTTTTGTCAATTCCAGAATACAAAGTAAGAAGAAATCCAATTTCTTAATGTGGTTTTGTTTTTCAAAGGCTTAATTTTTAAAAGTGGAAGTGAGTGAGTGCATCATAGTTTAATCTGAGGGCTTGCGTTCGTCTCCCAAGCATTTTGGGTTTTGTTGTACATAGACTTTGGGAGGAAATATTGAATTTTGCCTCTTAAGCAACCTCATATTTTGAAAAATGTACACAGTGCTGTTTACTGAATAGCCTCTATTTTCTTCATATAAGAAGTATATGGCATTTAAAGCAGACTGCCATTTTTACCTAGAGCAGTGAATGTATTTTTCCTGAGGCTTAAGTGTTTTCTTTAAAGGTGTGACCACTTGGCAGAGAATTAAACAGAACTTTTTAAAGTACAAAAAATGTTGCTGAAAATATTACAAATAAATGTTCTTTAGAGGGAACAGTTAAATAACAAGAGATTGAGATCATAAACCATTGTTTTCTCTGGATTGTGATGGATCATTGCATGTTGGGACTTGCAGTCTCTCTGGACTGCAAACTACTGGATTAAAGATGAGGCTCCCTGCAACATGCTCCGCTCAGGACAAGCCAAATTCAGCTTGTGACATTTGGCAAGTCAGCCCTCACAGTTAAGGAAAGCTTGGATGTCCCTCCATTAATTTTAATGAAGCTTGCAAGGATTTAGTGTAGCAGCTATAACCATAGCAGTATAAAGAAAGGCTATAATTATCTGCAAGTGAATGATAGCTACTGTCTTTAAATCATGGTTGATAAATGAGTTTGGTTAAAGTAAATATATGATGTAAAAATATTAGTAATCCTTGTGCTTGGCCAAGATCTCACCCTTCTACTGCAGTTATCAGTGAACTAACTGAAATGCCGTGATTGAATGTAAGCCAAAGAAAACATAGAGCTGTAACTGTGATATATCATTTTGTGAATGTAATGTGTTCTCCTAAAATATGCCTTGTCTTTTAATATTAGGAAATACTTGTGAGTTGTTTAACATTTGGGATAATGTTGAAGCTTGTAATCATTTGTACGTATTCCCCCACAAAACATGGTTACAACAGTTTCAAGGGTCTGACTTAAGCCAACAAAAGCAAGGAAATTCCGACACTCCATTCTTAACTCACGCCATTGGGTTTAGGTAGTGCAAATACGTTACAAATAGTCACACACTTCTGTGAACCCACTGGGCTGAGTGATGCTTTCACGTTTAACCCTTTAATGCGGATTTTGCAATTTAAGTCTGTCTCTCTTAACCTCTGCTCCTGCCTTACCCAATAAATAAATAGCATTAGTCTGCAATTGTTTCCCCCCCATTTGGGGAAAATGCTGTTTTCCCTTATTTCAAAAAAGTATTCATGACAATAAAATAGTTTTGCAAGCACATTTTTAGGAATAAAATAACAGATTGATTTTTTTTTTAAAAATAAACACATTTTTCTTAAATGTGATTTTTCTGCTGAAGCCTGATTGTCAAAGTCAATGTGAGTTTCACAGCCGCAGCTGAGAGAATAATCAATTTTTCTGAAAATATCAACATTGTCAAATTCAAGATGTCTCTCAGCAGCACTTGGTTTGTAATGGTCATCATGCTGAAAGGTCTGGACGTGGAATGTTCCTGCAGTGTCCTTAAGTTTCAGTGTATGTGCATTTATTGAAAAAATAAAATCATTTGGAAATAAGAATACTGATGTTCCTCCATGTGCAGATTAGTGTGCATGTGTGAGAGAGAGAGAGAGGCTAACAGCTTCTGACAAGTGTGTTATTGTGTAATAATGCACGCCTACTGTTGAAGCCAATCAGCTTGCTCCCTCAATCTAAAGCATTTTGTAACCCTAATTTAAAATCATTCTCTGGTAATGAGAGCAGATTCCTTTTAATTTGCGCTAGTTTAGGCAGCAAATCGCATGGAAACCACACTTCTATTCCCCCACTTCCACTAATTTCTTAAAGCCTAGATTGTGCCCAACCTGCTCAGGTGTGCAAGGGGCAGAGGTAGGGATAATGTTGCAAGGAGCCTCCCTGTGTCTCTTGTTTCACCTATGCAGAGGCCAGACAGTCTCATTAGGAAGTGGAGGCAGTTTTCCCTCCTAGCACCCTCTGAAGCTGACTACCCAAAATGGGAGAGGGGAATAGTGGGTGGTGGCACTGGTACCCCACCTTCTGGGGCATTGGCCAGCAGAGCTTTTATGAGGGTGAATGAGAGCTGTTGCAATGTACACTCCCTAGCAAGATGCCAGGAGTCAGCTCCTCCTGGAACTTTTGCTGCAGTCCCCGTGCACTCCCGCCTTGGTTGCGCTAGTTAGAATCAAGTCCTAAATGTGGAAGCCAAGGCCGTCTGCTGTACTATGCTAGAGAATGCTACTAAGTCTGTGAATCTCCCACTGTTTCTAAAGAAAGCACTGTTCTGTCAGATAAGCTGTCTGGTCTGAAACACGGGTTGTTATTGTTTTCAGAGTGTTACATTTTCCACCTCAAGCAGATTTTGAACAGAAGAGGATTCTGTTTTTGGCGAGACGGTTTACCTGACATTGACAAAACTGACTCAAAGTTGAGGCCAAGGCAATGTTCTGCTGAGCAAAAAGTCAGAGAGCAGTTTACTAACTGTTTCAAAAGTTGGTGATTAGAAAGATCATTTTAAATACAGAGAGAGAATTCTTTGAGGGATGTTAAATTCTTTAGTACTCCTGGGCAACAAGGACCTTATTTTCTTCTGTGTCTTGTATGGTTTTGCACACTTAACTAATCATTAATGATGATGGTGATGATAATAATTCAATAAAATAATCAGTAATGCTGTTTATTTCCCAAACGTTTCCACAACCGAAACTGCTATTAATTTGTGCTGATTACATTGTATTTGTGATTTTATGATGAATTCTAATTGTTGCAATTACAAACAGTGCACCATATTTACTTTAATTGAGTCCATCCTGAACTAATATGGGATGTGGCTCCCAGTACATGTTTTATCAGTTTCCCTCTTCCTGTCAGATCATCAAATTATCCAAAGAAAAGGTCCCCGAAGATCTACTGTGGAGCAGTTTGCACCTGCAGAGAGAGACGTGTAATTTTGTTCACATGCTCTTCTTTTTGCTGGCAATTGATACAGATATAGAGCCTGATTATCATCCAACTTGAGCCTATTTTATACTAGTGTAGCTGCATTGACTTCAGTGGAGTTACACTTTATTTATGGTGGCATGAAAACAGAATCTAGCCCTTAGTAGTTTCATAATCCATAGCTTTTATCTGATTAAAAGAACAGCATTTTTTAACTTCTAAGATGTTTCTTTCTATGTCATTACATTGTTATTATTCTTAACAATAAATGTTAATATATATGTTTTATGATTGTGCCCATAATTCAGTAACCGAGTTGGATGGCAGCAAGGTATATGATGAGCAATATTCATTTTATAGAAAAGAGTTACAAACTTCAGTTCCTTTGAATTTTCTTTTATATTTTAAAATATTTGGTTTTTTGAATGTTGTGAGCTATAAACCTAAATATTTTACCTCATTGTCTTTTAAATTCTGAGGTTTTATTATTGTTTCTTTATTGGCATTCTTGGAGGTAAATAGCACTGTGTAGACAGACATAAGCATACAGAGCATGGGAAAAAAACAAGATTCAGTGTGTATACTGCCAATTCACCTTGATCCAGGCCTGCAACACCCGTTGTATTTAAGATCATCTCTTGAGCACATTTGTTTTGAATAATTTGCTGTTTTTATGGTGTAAGCAAATCAAATGGCCTCCAAGGAGTCCAACCCTGAGTCCAATTCTTTCAACCAGTTTTGGACTTAGGCCTACAAGAGTGAAAGGTTAGGATCTTAAACCACATCACCTTCTTATTCCCTCAATATGAAAATATATGAGAAATTCATCAGAGGCCTCAAAGCAATTTATCTGTGCTATTAACTTAACCTGTAAACTGATGTGGGTTTGTATGTCCCTCTTGTACTAGCAAACAAGACATTGTTGATTTTTTTGCTGCACAGTCAGGGTCAAGTTTATGTATGGTGCTCTGCTGTTGGCAAAAGCACAGAGAGAGAATGAAAGGAACCTTGCTTTCTACTTCCCCCTCACAACAGGGGCCAGATGCAATTCTCAGCCACTGTGCACAGAAAACACAAGGACTGCTGGAAGCTAGTGCTGACATCAGTGTTAGTCTTGAGCTGAGGTGTTCCCTCCCACCCTTACTCCAGCCAGCAAAATTGCATTCTATAAACGATGTACCTGGGAACTACTTTGGTCTAATAGGCCATCCTTCGAAAGCATGGTGCCTGTCTCAGGCATAGTGTCTCTGGGAGCTACCCCTGGGTCAAAGCCTCTACATTCCTCCATTTTCATGGGTTGTACCTTATTGGCTTAATCGAGCTCCTATTATGTGTGATCTAGCATGTAATCTTAACTTTGAAGAAAGAATACTTTTCCAGGAAGAAAAGATTTTGGGTATCAATGTATTGACAGCATACGATGAGCCATGAATATTTGTAGAAATGTTGTGGTGGCTGTAGGCCTATATTGTAAGCTTTTGTTTTCAGGTATGTATTTTAACTGAAATGTGTTTTATTTTTTTAAGTGTCCAAATTCTTGCAGGGAGTATTTAAATTAGTCTTTGCTTCAAGCCATTTAATAATTGGCTGTAGGGAATTAACAACACTATATTATGGCAGAAAATGAGTTTCTTCTCCTAAAGTGTTGCTTCCATGTGTTGAAACAATTATCATTCTGTGTCTCCAGAGTCCAATGAACATTGCCAGTAAGAATACATACAAGAACTGGTAATACTACAGGGCATGGAATACATTGTTTTAGTTGTATATCATTCCATACTGGATGCTTGATTTTCAGGTGCGTTGTTTGTGAACTGATCCTACCTATGATATCTTGCTAGTACATTAAATCATTTACCAGTATACAGTAACTTGTTTCTAAACCCCCTGTAGCTTAATGGAACATTTCACTGCAGGGATTAGGTTGAGGTTTCAGGCAATGTTGAAGAAAGCTCCTGGCTTATTTGGTGACCTTTGAATCGCATCTGGGTTACTGGTTGATATTTTGATTTGGTTACTGTGGTCATATTGTGACAGCTGCTGGTTCATTATAATTCAGTTTCTCTGCTCAATTTGCCTTGCAGGAATACTTAGCTTTGTGTTGCTTCAAAGTATTTCTAACCATCCTGAGTGCAACCCAGTACGTGGTAAAAGGTGAAATGTTGTGAATGCTTTGAGATCCCAGCAGCAGTCCACTAAAAGGAGAGTAACACAGTCCACTTGACAAACAGTCACATTTGAGTGTGCAAAGAAGGAAAAAAACCTAAATGGAGATGTTACCCATTCCAATGATACCCAGACCTGTGGATTACTAAAAGGCTGGTTTAATGGCCACTGATAAGATCAGAGGCAAGCTTGCTTTATTTCTTTATTTTAAAAAATACACAAAAACAGGTTGTGCAGTTCTCCTGGTCTTTTTTCCCCATCAAATAATTCTAGCATTGGGAGTATTGATTTTATGTATATTGTTGAACAATCTGTTCTATTCATTGGCATAAGACAAATGCTGCAGAACTTTGTCCATCTTTGATGTATGCTTTGAGAACGTTTAGAAGAACTCAAATTCAGTGTACATACATACCTTAATTTTTATGGCTGTGGGATAAAGAGGTGAGGTGGCTGAGTGATGAAGCTACTTGACTACAAGCCTAACACTTGTGGGTTTGGTGCTTGTTTGATTCATGTGGACAGGCCACTTCTACTTCACTTAGCTGTAAAATGGGTACATGATCTGGCGGGCTATCAGGTGTAATGCTGGCTCCTTTCTGTCCTGCTGGCTATGTAGCTGATGTGCATCAGGAGATTGGCTCAGGGGAGTTTTGACTTTACTAATAATCTATGTATGTGAAGACAAAATCATTACAAGATTATGGATCTTTGTGCTCTCTTTCTATTCCTAACTAGAAAATGAAAACAGATGTGATGTACTGGTCAGATGCACTATACTGGAGCAGCTCCTTCCCCAGAAGTATCTTCCATCATAACTACCTAGTCAGTTTTCAGAGTAACAGCCGTGTTAGTCTGTATTCACAAAAAGAAAAGGAGTACTTGTGGCACCTTAGAGACTAACCAATTTATTTGAGCATAAGCTTTCGTGAGCTACATCCGATGAAGTGAGCTGTAGCTCACGAAAGCTTATGCTCAAATAAATTGGTTAGTCTCTAAGGCGCCACAAGTACTCCTTTTCTTTTTACCTAGTCAGTGTTGATTCTTCCCAGTGCGTGGTTGTCTTCTTGTAAGAACTTTTTCTCAGCATGCCTTTCAGAGGGCTGGCCCTTGAAATTTAGTAGAGACAGGTAGTTGCATCTCCAGATTGGACATTTTGCATTTGTTTGCTGTCCCCTCTCTTCCATCTTGTAAATATTCTTTATTATCCTGTCAAGTTTTTGCCTGGTTTTCTCTTATTTCTGAGGAGATGGCACATTCCCCAGGTAAAATGGATGGAAACTTGCAAATGATGCTAAGCTATATATTGGGTGCATCTTGCTATGTGAGATTATATAGTACTGTATGTTGTTAATTAAAACTGGCATATAAAGACAGTGTTTTGTATTGTATAACACTTGGTGTTAGGTAGGACTCCTGGGTTCTACTTCCTCTCCTACTAACTTGCTGTGTAACCTTTGGCAGGTTGCTTACCCTCTTTTTTTCCTTCAACTTAGCTTAGGTTTATCCATCTGTAAAATGGATTGGAGTTGTGAGGCTTAACAAATTATTATATGAAAAATATTTGAGTTCCTTGGGTATTCCAAGTAAGTGTAAAGTTTTATTAATATATACTGTGCTATGACAGCACTCATCTCTGGAAGAACTGTCCTTATTTGGATATAATTTTCTTATTCAGTTACTATGATTATTGGCAGAGTTGGTAGCACTGCCTATATTAAGGTTGCTCAACATTTTCAATTATAAGGCCTTGTTTTCAATTTCTTATAACTTTCCCAATTTATAACTATTTGGGCTAAAATTTTCCATATCGACTATCTGACATAAGCTTTTTTTTTAAAAAAAATTTCAGAAAAAATGGTTCCCCCGATTTCTTAGAATGAGTTTAGGGAAAAATATGATCTTTTGCCCATATTTAAAAAAAAATTCATAGAGCTGTTTCATTGAGAAGCTCAAGCATCTCCCTGCTTTGTTGCAGGGACATTAAATTTTTCAGGGAAGTTGGCTTGGCATCAGGGATGTGTATTTTTTCCAACCCTGTGAATATTCACCTATATTGACTAATTTATGAGCCTTTGAAAAAATTCAGTTTGCATATGCTCAGTAGAGACTTGTTAGCTTGGCCGCTAAATTCTCCAAAGCTTCCTTCTGCACTGAGCATGCTCCAGCACAGGGCTGTTGGGCCTGAGTAGGCTTTGCAGGATATTACTTCTCTCTGCTGCTTTGGGGCCACTGCTGTGCAAGGTACTGTAACTTAGGAAAGGCAGAGTATCTCTCCTGTGCTGTCAGTCCTCCCACTGTTGGTAACGAGAATGATTTGAATGCAGAGAGGTGAGGCATGGGGTCCACTACAGGGGGAAAATATGAGAACAGAGGAAGAAGGGGTTGTGGGAGCCAGAATGTGGAGGGGAGCGGAGGGGGGTGGGGTGGCGCAGGAGTGCTGGATAGGCAGGGACACACTGTGGGGGGAAGATGCCTATAACCACTAAATCACATTCTCTTTATAGAGCCTGGAATTGAACTCAGGAATACTGAGTCTTTACATTCCTCTGCTGTCAAGAAATAGCTGTAACTCCTCCCCTCCAGCAAAATGTCTTTTCCCTTTCTAGTGTTTCATCCACAGGGAGGATAACAGTCTACTCCTGCTGTCAGTTATTCCATTACCTACAGTGATTGAGGTCTGTGCTGTTTCTATAAAGGTCTGAAACCTCCTGATGACCCAAGTTGCGTGTCAGTATGGTTCCAAAGGATAGAATTCCTGTTTTTCTGTTTTGTTTTTTAAATTAGGAAATCACTAAAAAAAAAAAAAAAGATTAAAGAACATTAAGGTTGTTAAATCAAAGATTCAAAGTTAGGAAATGCCATAATTAAGGTTGCCTGTGCAACCTGAATTCAGCCCCTTTGTGCATATGCATTATGATACAGTCTTTAATGACATCATCACATCCTATTTTTTCCATTGGCTTCCTGCCACATTCAGTGCATAGGATGGATGGTGCTCAGGGAATGAATCAGGATTATGTAGTGAAGAAGGCTACTGTATGTAGGACACCTGCCTTATTTGTTGCAGAAGTTGGAAGGTGTAGAGTGTTGGCGGGGGACTGAATAAAGAGAATAGATCGTCTTATGGTTAAGGAAGTTGAAGCCATCCTGGGGAACTGGAGTCTATCCTTGTCTGTGCCGGAGTTCCTGTGTGATGCTGGGCAAGTCACTTAAGCCAAATTTTTCACACGTGGCTACTAATTGCGTGTTCCTCATATTCTGGGTGCTCAACGTGAGAGATCTAGGGCCAGATCTGCAGAAACACTAAGTACTCAGAATTGTAGCTGAAGTTAGTTGAAACTGTGCTTTGAACATCGTAAGTGCTAAAAAACAACAACTAAGTACTCTGAAAAATCAGCCCTAGGAGTCTCAAGTTGGGCACTCAAAATCAGTGGACACTTTTGACAGTTTTTCTCATTAATCTCTGTGTGCCTCAGTTTCCCAACTGTAAATTGGGAATAATAATGACACCTAATCTTGTGGGGGTGTTTGTGAAGATAAACTCATTAGTGTTTGTGGAGCACTCAGATACTGTGGTGACAGTATCATAGAAACATTCCAGAGGAAAAGCTAATAACATTTCTATGTGAATGGTTTGAGTGGTCCTCTGCTGTTGACAGCTGACAATAAGCCCTCAACTGCACACTGATTGAGGAGGCTAAAAAGAAATACTGAATAAGATATGTTTGATTCCCATTGCAGAAACCCTTTAATTCAGCCTGGGATTGAGCTTGAACTGTGCCCATGAACCAGCAGTGAGTGGTTCCCAAGAAAAATGTTTGGAGCCTGAAGCAATTTTTGATTCTTTTCCCTTGTGTTTCACCGTACTTACAAGCTTTTTTCCAGGGCACTCTGTATGGTATATATCAAAACTGAGAATGGCCTTTTTGGGACAGGCCAAAAGTGGTAGTAACATGGTATTTCTCTTTTCATCGTGATTGCTTGAGACTATTCTATGTGATCAGGTGGTGGTTCTACTTTCATCTGTATTATTTTTAGAGAGAATAAGAAAAAGAAAGAACGTATTTCTGTTGTGCTCTCTGATCCAAGCAGAGAGCACAAGGAAAGAAATCAAACAAAAATACGTCTCCTTATCCCTAATGACACTTGTGACGGGTTTCCCCTGGGGTGCCACCTGGAACTGGGGTATCACTGAACCCTCTGACCCACCAGCCTGGGCTCCCCCTCACACTGTGCTGCTGTGACAAGCTGCAGACCGGCTACCGCTCCTACAGTTCCTCCAGCATTCACACAGGTAAGGACACACCCAGCTGCATTACATGCAGGCTCTCTGACCAGCCACTGCGTGAACCAACAATAGAGAGGTTATAGCCAGAATAACCACCAGTTTCCCAGCCTAGGACCCCCACACTGGAGTATAACCCCAAAATTATACTATCTTGTGCTACACAGGGAACTGTACAGTGTAAATGCATAGAGTTCACCCCTCCCAAACACTTCACTCCAAGCTTATTGGTTTAGATTAAAACATAAAATAAATTTATTAACTACAAAGGATATATTTGAAGTGATTATAAGTGATAGCAAACAGATCAAAGCAGATTATGTAGTAAATAAACAAAAACGCAAACTAAGTCTAATATACTAGAAAGATAGGATTTGAATGAACAATCTCTCACCCTAACTGATGATACAGGCAGGCTGCAGACTCTTAAGGCACAAGCTACATTACTTTGCAGCTTGGAATCCCCTGGTTTTTCATACACAAGCTATAAATCCCTTTAGCCTGGGTCCAGCACTTCCCACAGTTCAGTCTTTGTTCCTCAGGTATTTTCAGGAATCCTCTTGTGGGGGAGTGAAGGAGAACTGATGATGTCACTTGCTGCGTTATATAGCATTTAGCGGGAACCCTTTGTTCCAAAACCAGTTCCCAGACCAGTGTGTAGAAAAACAGAGACACCCCAAAATGGAGTCCAGAGTTATGTGGCCTGGTTACAAGCCCTTGCATACCTTTCTGAGTCATAGCAGCCATTACTTACAGGGTATTTGGAATGCTCACAGGAATGTTAAGTTCTTCCAGAGTCCATTGTCTTTGTTGATGGACCATCAGCACTGTCTGGTTTCTTCGTTGTTGTATTAGAGAGGGTAGTCACCCAGAGTCCACATGATTGAAATACAGATACGTAGTCAATATTCCTTACTTTAGATTAAAAAATTATCCATGTATACTAATAGGATAATCACATTCAGAAAATCATAACTTTTCCAGTGACACCTCACATGATCCATTTTGTACAAAATACATCATAATTATGCCATAATCATATAATAATATCACTGGGAAGAATATGGGGTGCAGTGTCACAACACTGACCTCCTTTGTAAAGTGCTTTGAGATCTACTGATATAAAGCAGTATAAAAGTACTATATAAGAGCTAGGTATTTTTGTTGTTACTATTATTTAGTCTGTCCATCTGATTCTTGTCGGTATTGGCCTAGTTACTAGATCTTAGCTCATTTATTTCTTTCTGAAATTTCTTTGAATATTGTCTTATTTTTATCCTATATTTGGCATGATGTATGTATTATATCCAAAAATATTTTGTCATATCATTTGGATGCTTGTGTTGTTATTGCATTATTCCTGTAGAGAAGCATACAAGTATACATGCCTTCTGTAATGCCCCCATTAAATGGACCTTTCTTAGTACTGTTATCAACAGATAGTTGGCCTGACATATGGATCTCCCAGTTTTACAAGGAGAAACGTGTTTAATTGGTGTCTGAGTTCTCCTGTTGCATTATGCTGTGGCCAGGAGAGTGGTGGTGTTGGGCAAAGCTTCATGAGTTTGCAACTCGTAGCTGACACACATGATTCTTTGTATTCTAATGACCACAGAATATTTACAAGTGTACAGCTGGTGAAGATGAATGGGAAGGTTCACAGAATGCTGTGCAAGTCAGAACTGAAAAAATTCATAGAAAACCTCAGCAAGATTGAAACGGAACCCCATCTCTTTTGTGTTATGAGGATGGAGGTGGCCACTTTAGAGGTTTCTATGTAAAATTTGGGACATAGAAAGTCTCTTGGCAAGGAAAAAGGTAATGATTGGCCCCCTATTAGGGTATGTCGAGACCTAAGTTCCCTCTAAGCTGTGCGGCAGCCTATTAAGCGCTGTGCAGGCGCTCAGGGCTGCGACGGGGAGAGATGCCTCTCCCCCAGCCCTGGACCTGCCACAGCGGGGACAGGTGCCCCTCCCCCACAGCCCAGGTGCTGCTGTGGGGAGAGAGAGCTGGGGGGAGTCATCTCTCTCCCCGCCGTAGCCCCGGGGCAGCCTGTACTCCAAACCCCTCATCCCTGGCCCCACCCCAGAGCCCACCCCCCCCCGCCCCGGAACTCTCTCCTGCACCCCAAATCCCCAGCTCCACCCCAGAGCCCACACCCGCAGCCGGATCCCTCACCCCCCCAGCCCAACCCTCAGCCCCAGCCCTGAGCCCCCTCCAACACTCCGAACCCTTCAGCCCCACCCCTGCCACATAAATTTTGTTAGGTGCACCAATATGGAGGTGATGTGTCACACGTCACCGCCATAGTGGTGCACCTAACAAAATTCATTCCGCACATGCTTGGGAAAAATTAGAGGGAACACTGGTTCTAGACAGCAGTCACTGGCTTTAATGTAGCTTGCTCCAGCCTCCAGTCCGAGAACAGTGAATCTGCAGCAGCGCTAGCTGTACAAAACTGCCACAAATCCTGGGTAATTACACGTTGGGCTAATCTGCACTGCAGCTCATGTGGTCACGGCTTCACGGTCCCAATACCTGAAATAGCTATCTTTAATCTACCTTGGGTATGTCAGCTGAACCTGCAGTCATGCACAATCATACCCTTAGATTAGTCATGGCAGAAGGCGAAGGGTGATTGTATGTTTTTCATTGATGCTAAAGTATAGCCCCCATTGACTCAGATAAGAGCTGTTCCTATTAGTCATCCTTGTTTTTCTCCACCACTGTTTTGTTCTATATCCACCAGTTTCATATAGTCCTCACTTGGTTCTGATTTCTTTAGGTCAGGGGCTGACTTTTGTTTTACATTTGTAAAGCATCCAGCACAATGGGGCCCATTTTGTGATTGAGGCCTCAGGATACAACTGTAATACAATTAAATGTCAATAATATAGCCCTTTTAAATGTTAATTATAATTGTGTGTCACAGACAACATAACGAGGGGTAGGGAAAACAGATGGAGGGACCATTCTCAGGACCACAATGGTTGGTCTCTTACAGCAGTCAAGACCTTCTAAAATAGCAAGTTGTATGTCTAGAGCTTGAAGACACTGCCAAGGCTGAGAGGCACAAAATGTTACTTCCCTTAAAAATAACATATTTATTTTTAACTGTCTTTCTCAGTCTCAAAAATCAATCACCATTTCCACCACCCTGAAAGATGGGCCTGGAATGCCAGATTCAAATCCAAATATGGATAATGACTCTCTTTCCACATCAAAGTACATTGGTGTTTGGATGCTGGGGTTTGGTGTGGCCCAGAAAAGGGATATTTGATCCGATAAAGAGATAGAGGTCTAGATATAAATTTGGAAACCACCCCTGTCCCAGTCCAATACATAAGAGATATCCGTATCTGGGATTTTGTTAGGGACTCATCACTAGCTACAACACTAGGACAGTATGTCATGCACAAACCCAGGATCCTATATTTGTTTACAGTTGCACACACACTATGCCAAAGCCATGCCCCTGCCTGTCATTGGCATTGTTATAACTAGACTTGATACTGAAACAAATCAAGAATCATGTCAGTGGAGCTTATTTCTTAGCAGGATGGAGGAGCAGACTGAGTGGGAAGATGATCTGATTGCTGTGGTATCTCAAAATTGAGAGATCACATTTTAGGCCGTCAGGCATGGAGGCCGACCCTATTCCTGTTGAAGCCTTGGAGTTTTGCTGTTAATTTCAAAGGTGTTAAGGTCAAGCCCCTGCACAGTATTCCTATAAAGCAAATTTGTCCTTCAGAGAAATGTTTCTGATTCCAGGCATCTCTCTATATAAATATATTCCTGTTGTGCATTTTTGTATGTCACCTGGAGAATTATGTTGTGATTTTTGCGGTGCATACCACTGTCATCCTGACTGCTGTATTTGAAGGCAATAAGAATATACCTGCTGAGTGGATTAAACATTTCTTCAGCTCCCTTTGTGTGTAACAGGAGACTTTTTCATTGAGGTAAACTGGGGGAGTTGCGACACGGCTTTCAAATATCACCAAACCCTTACAAGTTTTGTCAGCTGTATTTTACACAAGCATTTCAACCAAATTCTTTCATTGGACAGTGCCCCCAAAATTGGAAAATGTGGCTAGACTTAATAATAAACATACTACCTTGAAATAATACCTCACAGAGCGCTGTATGCTCTGAATGCTCAAAGGGACAATTCAGATTATGAAAGCAGCTTTATTGTATAGTTGGTCCATTTTGTTCTTAAATGGAAAGATTACTTTAGGGAGTGATGTTCATCAGATTTGCATCCCAGATTTAGCTACATAGTAATTTATTATTTTTGTATTTATTTTGGTAAATAAAGTTATGAACTAATGATAGAATTGTCTCCAACCTAAAGAAGTATAGATCAGTTTTAGAATTGCGTCATATAATTTAGTAACTGCCTCAAAATCTCCTAAAACTCTTGGTCAGTGCTAAATATCAACAAGAATTTCATGCTGCTTGTGTCCAGCATGGGTTTATACTGTTCTTTAAGCTGATTCATTAAATAAATATACATATTGTAACACCCAGTTCTTTGGACTTTTTGTTGTTGTTGTTGTTATGGGAGTACTATTTGCTAGGATTCCACTTCCTAGTGTTATACCTATCTCAAAGTTACAGGTTATGACTTTCCTTCATCTAAGAAGGGCTGGATGGGTTTGCCTTCATCAACTTCTCTTCTAGATTAGCCATAGAGGTCTCTGCAGAACACATTGATGTGCTTCTGGATGATTATCAGTGTCAGGTTTGGTTTAATCATTCAGACTGTTTGGGTGCAGATCCCAGAATAATTGATTCAGCCTTTTGTGCTTTTGAGGTAGATACATTGAGTATCACCTGGTTTGTGGCGTGGAGGTGTTTTGGAAGATACCACAAAAATTCACCATGTCTGCTTTTTGGAGATATTAGATCCCAGCATACCGATTGCCTCCTTCTATGGCTGCATTGCATTTGTACAATATATGTATATAATATGCGTTCTGTGAAACATTTTGGGATGAAAGGCATTGTATAGATTTACAATATTACTGTTCCCATTCAGGAGTTAATGCATTTTGCAGCACAGCCATTCCCCCCACAAGCACCTGCCACTAACGCACTGGCCTTTAGTATCTAACCCAGGCCTCTTGTGCAGTGTGGCAGAAAAAAAAAGCTACAAATGCACATTCATTTATTTGGAAAACTAATGTCAGATGTATAAAAAGAACCTGTAGACTTTGGCTTTGAATGTCTGCATACAAGGCAAAGAATTGTAATATTATTTTGCACTACATAGTTTTCAGTGAAGTTTACATTCCAGCCTATTTTATTTTAAAACAAGTTCAGTATTTTTAGTTAGTTATTTTTGGTGACAGTTGTATTCCTTATAGGATGACATAGAGGAGAGCTATGTGAAAGGTTCTCATTGACCCTCAAACCTGCTTGACCTGAGCCTTGTGTATGAGGCTCAATATTTTGAAAGTTTGGGTATAAAAATTGGTTGAGGTCATCCCTACAGTAGGCGAGTTGGTGAAACCCCTTACACCCACGTGCTTACAGCTATCTCCTCTCTCCCCACGAGACCTTCCTGAAGACATGGGGAAATCACAGGGTTTGCTGTTAAATCTGGAGTGGGGGGAAGTGGAGTGACCCAGATGGGGGAGTTAGGGATATATGGGGGTTCTTTTTGGAGTTCAGAGTTATTGAACTCTAAATGACCTTATGGGCTGATTCTTTTCCAATCCTGCTGAACCAAATTACAAGGTTTAGTCCACAGGCCTCCATAGGGGTTCACACAACCCTAGCATAAACTGCCATAATGCACAATTGTGCAGTACTTACTGAGGTTCTATTTTCATGTGCTCTCAGGAGCTGCATTTTTCTGCATCTCAAACTCACATTAATACAGTCAGACAAAGAAATTGCTTTTAAAATAACACTTATGAGGCATTTTAATGGTTAATGAGCTTCTGCTCCTTATCAAGATGAACTTAGTTTAGCTTTCAAATAAGAATTTACTGCTGTTCTCTCGCTGAGCTGACATTAGTTGCAGAGGGAATTTGAGCTCACACCTGTTCTAGCATTAAAAGTAGCTTGTAAGTGACTTCCTTAAAATATTGGCGGGGGGGGGGGAGGTGGAGGGAAATCCAATTTCTAGAAAATCTCAGCCAACCAGGCAAAGCATTCACAGGCACATCTTTTAAAAATGTTTGGTTTATGAATTGGTTACAATCTTAATATTTTCCAGAGGTATTTTGATCACATAATTAGTAAATATACATTGAAAGGCAGAGGCAGGAGGAGATGACTGGTTTGTATATGCAATAGACCTGTGTTACAGCTGGAAAGTGTACATGTGGAAAAATGTGTGAAACAAAACAAATTTGCTGAATTACTAGGTCATTTATGTAGCTGCTCTATTCACGGTCTGTTAAACAAGCAAAAACAATGGTTTTGTTATGCTCTCTAGTTAAGGGACAGGATGTGTAAAACAATGTGGAGTTGGCTGGATGATTAATAACCATCTTGAGCCCTTACTTACCTTGAGCCTGAACTTTATAGTAAATAAATATTTTGAATCAAGGAATGTAGAAGCTAAGTCAGAGCAGGCTCTTTTATTATAAGATGCTATATTTCTCTTCAAAGAAGAGATAATATGATCATTTAAGTGTACGAGGAAGTCTTGGGGGCTCAAAGATGGCTGGATTTTAATATTAGACTGCACTGAAGCTTATCCAAGGGCATAGCTATGATGGCAACCTGTTTTTGGGTCAAAACTAAATGCAGTTTGTCTTGCTATTACAGTTTTCTTCTAAGTATTTTCTCTATAATTAGGAGCTTATTCAAAGAAAGAAATTTAGCATTGGCTTCTGTAGGAACACACCATAGTCTTACAGCAAGAAATATTTGTAATTTGGTTACTGCTATATTTTTAATTCTCTTTATTTTAGGCACCTCTCACAGTTTCTGCCAGGATTGAGCTGTTCTTGTCCCCAATATTTAGTTTCTAGTACTACATTGGTTTTGTATATTGGCTTAGATACACAAAATATAAAGTCAAGTATAAAACAATTCTGATAAAAATAATAAAATGAATAGTTTTGGGCCATAGCAGGGTACAGAATATCTCATTTGCATCATACCACTAGATGCATCACACATGGTCTATTATTATTATTTTATTTTATTAATTTATTTGTATTAGAGCACCGTGTCATGGGCCATGTCATGGACCATGATCCCACTGTGCTAGATGCTATACAAACACAAAACCCAACAACAGTCCCTGCCCCAAAGAACTTACAATCTATATCAAGCTCTCATACTATGCAAGCAAACAAGGGTATACAAGGTCCGTGCTTTGATCCTCATACCCTGTGGGGGAAAAAGAGCATATGTTCAACAGACTCCATAAATTGGATTATATATCATTTTAATTAAAATCAGAACACCTATACATCTCTTTATTCTGCAAACTTTTACAATGTGATTATGGCCATAAATGATTTCTGTAGCTCAAAAGAGAACACAATCAAAATTGCAACGCTTCGGTGGAACAATATTTTTGGGAGAAAACATGCTTGCTCTCTAAAACTCATTAAGAGGAAATTGAGCTAACCAGCAGATCTTAAAAGGTGGCCTACTGTGTATATGTCTGAAATAATTGGAAGATACCATGTTCTGATTAGGTCTAGGATGCGAGAGGTCTGCCATTTAAGTGGCAAGTGTTTTTTAATACTTTAAATTCTTTTTCTTTTTTTTAAGTGTGTGATACATCCAATCTCTCACTCTGTCTTCTTTTTCATGTTCTCTTTGTCTGTTTGGGATAATGTAAAAGAAAAAGAAGGAGATCTGCATGGCCTCATATAAACTTCAGAAATCATGGACATAAAGGTAATAGTTTAAAAAGCGTAAGAGGGAATCAAATGCCACCAAATGCCAGAGATAAAGCAATACCAGCTCCATGTCAGTACTGCTAAGCTAGCCCCTCTAGCGGAGCAAGTATGACAAGTCAGGAAGAAGATATCAGTGCCCATGCAGTTTTCACATTAGCCAGCTTTCATACACATGATGGTTTGACAGGAGATACTGACCAATCAATGATGCTAGCACCAGTGCTAGAATTCAGACTGAATCCCAGGAGATTGAACAGAGTACTGGGTTTCAAGTAGTGCTGGGTACTGGAAATAGATACTGTGCTAATAGTCAATTCCCAGACCAAATTCTATCACAGATTCTGCAGTGTGGTGGACGTAAGCACATAGAAACAGCCATACTGGGTCAGAGAGTGGCCAGGGCCAGATGCGTCAGAACGAATGAACAGAATAGGGTAATTTTGAGTGATTCATCCTCCATGCCAGCTTTTGGCAGGTGCAGGTTTAAGGACACCTGGAGCATGAGATTGTGTCCCTGACCATCTCGGCTAATAGTTAGAGCTCTACCAAATTCACAGCTGTGAAAAACCCGTCATGGACTGTGAAATCTGGTGTCTCCTGTGAAAACTGGTCTTTTGTGTAATTTTACTCTATGCTATATGGATTTCATGAGGGAGAGCAGCGTTTCTCAAACTGCGGGTCCCAACCCAAAAGAGGGCTTCGGGGGGTTGCCAGGTCATTGTTTCAGAGTTGTGGAATTGCCATCCTTCCTTCAGAGCCGGGGGGCCAGAGAGCGGCAGCTTCTGACCAAGTACCCAGCTCCGGAAGGCAGCACCCTGCCAGCAGCAGCACAGAAGTAAGGATGTCAATACCATACCAAGCCACCCTTACTTCTGCGCTGCTGCCTTCAGAGCTGGGTGGCCGGAGACTGGCGGCTGCTGACCGAGGCCCAGATCTGAAGGCAGCAGAACAGAAATAAGGGTGGCGATACCATACCATACTATCTATCCTTACTTCTGCGCTGCTGCTGGCGATGGCTCTGCCTTCAGAGCTGGGCTCCCGGCCAGAAGCCGCCACTTTCCAGCTGCCCAGCTCTGAAGGCAGCGCTGCGGCCAGTAGCAGTGCAGAAGTAAAGGTGGCAATACTGCAACCTCCTTACGATAACCTTGCTGTTCCGCTCCCCACCCCTTTGGGTCAGGACCCCTTCGTTACAACACCATGAAATTTCAGATTTAAATATCTGAAGTCATCAAATTTACGATTTTTAATGTTCTATGACCAAATTGGCCAAAATGGACTGTGAATTTGTTAGGTCCTACTAATAGCATTGATGGATCTATCCTCAATGAATTTATTTCTTTTTTGAACCCAGTTATAATTTTGGCTACCACAACATTCCCTGGCAAGAAGTTCCAAAGGTTGACTGTGTGTTGAGAAAAGACATACTTCCTTTTGTTGTTTTAAATCTATGGCCTATTCATTTCATCAGGTGACCTCCTAGCTCTTGTGTTATGTGAAGGGGTAAATAACACTTTCTGCTTCTCTTTCTCTATAACATTCATGATTTTATAGGCTTCTATTGTATATCCCCTTAGTCATCTCCTTTCTAAGATACACGGTCCCAGTCTTTTTAATCTCTTCTAGTATGGAAGCTGTTCTATACCCTAAATCATTTTTGATGCCCTTCTCTGTACCTTTTCCAGTTCTAATATATCTTTTTTGAGATGAGGTGACCAGAACTGCATGCAGTATTTAAGGTACCATGGATTTATATAGAGGAAATATGGTATTTTCTGTCTTATTATCTATCCCTTTCCTAATGGTTCCATTAGCCTTTTTGGCTGCCCCTGCACATTGAGCACAGAGAACTATCCACAATGACTCCAAGATCTCTTTCTTGAGTGGTAACAGCTAATTTAGAGCCCATCATTTTGTACATATAGTCTGGATTATTTTTGCAATATGTATTATTTTACACATATCGACTTTAAATTTCACCTACCATTTTGATGCCCAGTCACCCAGTTTAGTGAGATCCCTTTCTAACTCTTCATAGTCATCTTTGGACTACATTATCTTGAGTAATTTTGTATTGTCTATACTGTTACCACCTCAGTGTGCACCCTTTTTCCAAATAATTTCTGAATATGTTGAAGCCTTTGGAGACCCTGTTATTTACCTCTCTCCCTTGTGAAAACTGACCATTTATTCCTATTCTTTTAACCAGCTACTGATCCAGGAGAGGTCCTTCCCTCTTATCCCATGACTGCTTACTTTGCTTAAGAGTCTTTAAGTCCAAGTACATTACATTGACTGAGTCACCTTTGTCCACATGCTTGTTGACACCCTCAAAGAAAAGATTGGTGTTTACAAAAGCCATGTTGATTCTTCCCCGACATTTCAGATTTATATCTGCATCTGACAAGTTTATTCTTTGCTGTGGTTTCAACCAATTTACCTGATACTGAAGTTAGGTTTACTGGCCTGAAATAACCAGGATTATCTCTGTAGCCTGTTTTAAAAATAGGCATTACATCAGCTACCCTCCAGTTATATGGTACAGAGGATGATTTAAGTCATAGGTTACATATTAGAGTTAATATCTGCAATTTCATCTTTGAGGGTTTTTTTGAGCTCTTGGGTGAAGACCACCTGGTCCTGGTAATTTATTTCTATTTAATTTATCAGTTTGTTCCAAAATCTCCTCTCTTGACCCCTCAGTCTGTGCAGTTTCTCAGATCTGTCACCTAAAGAGAATGGCTTGAGCGAGGGAATATCCCCCATAGCCTCTTCAGTGAAGATCGATGCAAAGAATTCATTTAGCTTCTCCGCAATGGCCATGTCTTTCCTGAGTGCTCTTTTAGCACCTCGACCATCCAATGGCCCCACTGACTATTTTGCATACTTCCTGCTTCTGATGTCCTTTTTTTTCCTTTTCTTTTCCTTTCTGTTACTTTTGAGTCCTTGGCTAGTTGCTCTTCAAATTCTTTCTTGACCTGCCTTATTATATTTTTTTACTTGACTTGCCAGAATTTATGTTCCTATTTTCTTCAGTAGGATTTGACTTCCATTTTTTGCCTTTTTGCTGCTAATTGCTTCTTTTACTGTTTAGCCCTGGTGGCATGTTTTTAGGTCCTCTTATTGGTGTTTTTGTATTTGCTTTTTATTTGGGGAATACATTTAGTTTGAGCCTGTATCATGGTGTTTTTAAATAGTCTCCATGCAGTTTGCAGGCATTTCACGCACGTGACCATTCCTTTTAATTTCCATTTAACTAGCTTCCTCATTTTTGTGCAAGTTCCCCGTTTTGAAGTTAGATGCTAGTGTGGGGTTGGTTTTTTTTGGCATTTGTCCTCCCGCAGAGATAATTACATTATGGTTGCTATTACCGAATGGTTCAACTATATTCAGCTCTTGGACAAGATCCTGTGCTCCACTTAGCTCTAAATGAAGAATTGGTTCTTCCTTTGTGGATTCCAGGGCAATCTGGTCCAAGAAACAGTCATTTATGTTGTCTAAAAATTTTATCTTTGCATCCCTTCCTGAGGTGACATATCCCTAGTCAATATAAGTATAATTGAAATTCCCCATTATAATTATTGTATTTTTTGCCTTCTCCTTGGAGCATTTCACAGCCATCATCGCATCATCCTGGTCAGGTGGTTGGTAGTATATTCCTATTGCTATACTCTTATTTTTCAAGCATAGAATTTCTATTCAGAGAGATTTTTTTCACATATAGTGCAGCCACTTTGCACTGCACCACTAGCAGAGTCTGGTCACAAAGTTGGCATAGCCAATCCTAGGAAGATCTCAGTAGTGTAAGAGGGATTTGTGGCACAGAGGGAACACTACTCCTCCTGCCTCTCCTTTTTTGCCTGCTTAGGATGGTGGCCAAGGAAAAGGAGGGTATCTCAGCCGGAGCCCTACTCCTCATTATCAGAAAGTTGATCTAAGTTGCACAGAGACTCTGGAAAAGTACACACTGATCCTTGGATAACGGCGCAGAAAGACCAAGTTCACATCCACCTTCCTGAGATTTGCTGTGTTCTCAGATAGCTGAGGATCTTGGCCTTCAGTTTTATTTTGAGTAGAATGACTGAAATGTGGAGGTGGAGTATATTTTAGGGTCACTTAAGTCAGTGGGATTGCACAGGGTGTAAGTCTGTGCAGAATTTGGTCCAGTAACTATGATCTGGTTAAGTTATTCAAGTTTTAGAATAAAGCAGTTGTTGGGGGTGTTAAACTTGATTTTGGTTTATATAGTGCCTTAGATACATAGGATATCCAGTGACAATTTACAAGGCATTGGGTTATCTGCTGACAGTACAATGAGTGAGATGGACAAACAGAGCACCTGTTATGTTCTTAGCAGTAGCTCAGACTCAGCTGTGGATATTAGAACCTGTTTTACTGGGGGAGGGAAACAGTTAAAATAGTGAACAGAATAAACATAGAAGGGAAATGGAGCCCATGAAAAATAAATACTGAAAATATATGACTATATATACACACAGTTATGCTGTCTGGGAATAAATATACTACAATGAAAAACAAACTAGCTGATATAGGTTGAACAAGGAAGGGCAAAAAGTAATCATAGGTAAGAAAGAGACATATGTGAGATATAAAACATCAGGTATTCCAGAATGATTACAGAATAAGGTTGAGTTTAAAAAGAATGAATGAGAAGCAAAAGTGGAGAATGAAAGGAAGCTTATACATGAGATTAGCTTATACATGAGATTAAGATAAATAAAGAGAGATTATTGAAGTGCATAAAGACTAGCAGCTCAATAAAGTAGGTGGTTGGACCTTGGAAATTGTAATAACTGACAATGTTGACATGACTAAAAAATAAATGATTTTTTTGCTTGTGTTAACAAAGGAGAATGGGGAACAGAAGCCAGAAACAGACATAAATTTCCTAGAAAGAGAAAAGAAATACTAAAGAAAATCAAGAATATGCCAGAATAGGTGACCAAGAAATAAGTCCATCAGAGGATAGGCTAAACTCCAGAGCCATGAGGGAGCCATCACAGAATTCTTAAAAGACAAGGAACATTTCACATTTATGAGAAAAATGTTTGTTTTTCAAAGCGCCCTCTGTGTTTGTCCTGGAACCTTGAGGATCTCTCTCCCTCCGCACAACACACATACATTGTTTCTTGCTGTAATCTCTTCTCAAGGACATACACTGCCTAATTTGCATTGGACTGAATTTTATAATTAATAATATTTTGGTTTTTTGTAGTGCTCACAGTGTGCTACATGCTTTACAAATACAGAAAGCAGTATGGTCCCTGCCCCAAAGAGTTTACCATCCCATAAAAAGTTTACAATGCCAAATCCGGTATCAGTGGGCCATGTCAAAGAAACTAACCTGGTGTTGCTCAGTAGTAACTCTTCTCTGAGTAAACCATCACCTTCATATTATCACCAAGCAAGGTTTACACTGAGAGGGGCCGAACAGACCGCCACTGTATAGCCTACTCTGTCTCCTGGAAGGAACAGTTGAGTTCTTTTGTACTCTAGCACTATGTGCATGGGTGCCAATGGACAAATGACTTCTTCTGAGGAGGGAGGGCATATGGATTTGCCTGGTGACCTCTTTCAACAAAAGATTGAATTAAAGGTTTTTAAACCAATAATAATGCATATTGGGTCCTAATGATACCATGGTAGCATGTAGAAGTGGAAGCATGCACCTCATGCCTCCATTCCTCTGATGCCTGCTGTCACAGACTCCGTATTGATTCCAGCCAGCACAGTTTGGACTAGTGGCCTCTGTGCACCTGCTGTTGAGGTCTGAATTCCTGAAGCTCCCTCCCGGAACTACTCACACCTGAAAGCACAGGTTTTTTACCAGACCGATCGTTCACATGCTGATGGCGACTTGAATGAGCTTCACACCTTAGTGACAGGTCTATCTCAGATACAATTTTTTAGAGACCAGGCAGTGCTACAGACACACGATATCTTGCTTCCAAATATAGTGATGGAGTTACACCTTAGTCATTCTGCCAACGTTGTTCCTGTGTCCACATGTCTATCTAGAGATGTTTCTCCTACAGACTTGATATTAAAAGTTCTCATGTCTCTTATTTGGTACAGACCACCCATCTTCTTGTTACTTATGACACAAATTTATTTGGTTTGACTGTCTTCAAGAGAACCATGTCTAAATGGCTGTCAGATGGTATCGCTCATTGAGGTTGGAGGCACTAGGAGATGCTTGATTTCACTGCACAAGCGGATGTGTTAACAACTGCTGGAGCTAATGGCTTAGAATATTGAATACAGGCCTTAGTTTCTGCAGGACTGTTGACCCAAGGGTTGTGATCTCCTCCATTATATAATTTCAGAGAACACCAATTTCGTGTTAGCAGTTCTGTCTTCCTGGGGGACTAGGGAATGAAAAAACAGAAGCTGAAGCTGAACCTGGATCATTTGTCCATCAACAGAGGATATTACCACTAGGCCACTGAGTTGATCCAGCAACAAATTCTCTTTATGTTTATTAAATATGTTGCAGTCCTTTACAAGGGTGAATTGGGGTAAACAGAGCCCATGGGCTCCTTCCTGCTGCAGACGAGCTTTTCTCCTAGCATCTTGGATTGATTCTTACCCTTTCGCCAACTGAAGCAGTCAATGCTGCTTTACCTCCAATTCGGTGCTGGCTTCAGGCCCCTCGAACCATAGGGCCTGGATCCAATGAACAAACAATCCTGCCTTAAAATCTCCTTTTCATCCTTTTTGTTCTTCTAATAATACCTACCATTTTATACCTGTTCAGCCAGTTCATGCCTTCATTTATGCCTCCCTTCTAGCCTCTCACTGGGCTAAGTACAATATTTCTTCGACATCTTCTAACTGGTTTTGTTGAAGAAGCAAAACACACAGTAAATAAAGCCTGATTTTCATAATTTTTTTTATGTCTGCTAGTCCTGACGTGAACTAGGAAAAAATGCACGTTGACTTCATTAGCCGTAGTTAATAACAATACCTAGCTAACACTTTTCATTCATAGATCTCAAAGCACTTTACAAAGGAGGAAAGCATCATTTATCCCCATTTTACACATTGGAAAACCGAGACACAGGGAGAGAAATGACTTGCCCAAGGTCACCCTGTAGGTGAATGGTAGATGTAGGAATGGAGTCCAAGTCTTCTGAATCCAAGTCTACCGCTCAGTCCGCTGTGCCACACTTAATTTCTTGATGGTCCCCAAGGAAAAAAGAACACCTCTCCTTGTGGCCAAAATATCATCTTTTCATTGTTACTGCTTTTAACGAAAGGCTATGAATAAAATCCTAGTGGAAAAAGTGCAGACATCACAGACCAGTGAGAGCTTTTAAAGAGCATGTATTGCAAACAGCTATTAAAAGAACCTGCCATTAAAATATGTTCATATTTCTACAAAAAAAAAGCATATCTTACTGTTGTACAATATAAAGATTGCAATGCCATTAATCTGAGAATGACTTTTTTACAGAGTGCACTTTGCCATTTCATACTTAATATTGAAAATTAATTTTCCGTATATGCACCCCATGCTTACCTCCTGAACTTCTTAAAATGTTTCATCTCTTCCCAAGGATAAAAGTTACCAAAGAGGCGTTTCAATAAGAATTGGATGCCTGACTGCACTTTGTGCCTTTTAAAATCTCTCCCATCTTATTTTAAAAATATACCTCAAGTTCGCTTTTGAAAGTGAAGCTTTTTTTCTCATATCTTCAAAAGATTCCAAATTTGTCGTCGTTGTTGTTGGCTGTAAAAAGCAGTGCCTATTCTGGGTTTTTTGGGGGGCGGGAAGGTGGGCTGCAGAGGATGCATGTTTGAGTTAGCAAAACAAATTTTGAAGGTATATATGGTATGCTTATAAACCTTAGAGACGAATGAGAAACCAAACTAGCCTCTTTCTGTGCCTGAACTGTGCCTTGTTTAACTTGATCATTTTAAATAGTCAGCCCTTTTCAGTGTGTTTTGTTTGATTGGATTTCAGCTCTTTGTCTGGCAGAACTGTTCTTTGTCTAACTCTGATTTTTTTTCGTATGTGAAATGTTTTTGATCACATTATATAAAGCTGTCATCACACCCTGAACAGTTGCATTTTCTCTGCCTGCTCATGTGGTGTACACCTGTAACATGTTGGGAAAAGACTTGGCTTTGAAACTGGACTTGTTCTTTCATAAGAGTTTGCATATTTATTCCATCATGTAATGAATGAGATTTGCTAAAGATATAAAACTAAGGGGCACAAGTTGCACTAAAAAGGAAGGCAATATAAAATATACTGAAATACAGATCTTGGCCACAATCCATGCTGGTGGAACCCTGCCGCCATGCAGAGCCCTACTGACTTGAATGAGGCTCTGTGAGGGAGTAAGGATCTGCCCATGCAGTCTTATTTGATGTGCTGCTTTTCTTAATGCTTTAAGTAGAACAGTTAGAGTTAAATTTGTTAGACAAACAACTGCCGGGGATGGTCTAAATAATACTGAGTCTTGCCTTGAATACAGGGGACTGGACTAGATGACCTCTCGAGGTCCCTTCCAGTTCTATGATTCTGTAATTCTAAATGCTAACAGAGATACAGCAAAACTAAAAGGCAAAGAAAAGGGGGGAAAAGATATTTTTTCAGAAGGATTTGAGAAGAACTCATGAATCAGAAAGATCCTATAAGGCTGTTCCAGATGACAGGCGCTGCAGCGGAAAAGGCCCCCTTACACTCTCTGTGACCACATAGTGTGGAGGGACAAAACGTGGGCCAGTGTTTATGAAGAGAGACAAGGTATTATGTAGAGAGACAATTAGCGCAAATCAGTAGAGGGTTATAAAAATTAAGAAAGGCCTTCTTGAATTAGGTACTGAGATGAATAGGGGGGCCAACTGGGGTAATGTGATTGTGGTTCTTTGCCTGTGTGATACATTAAACAGATAAGTAGATAAACTAAGCCCCAGGGGAGATAAGGAGCTAGATTCTGCTTGCTTGACTCCAGACTGGTTTCAGAGTAGCAGTCATGTTAGTCTGTATTCTCAAAAAGAAAAGGAGTACTTGTGGCACCTTAGAGACTAACCAATTTATTTGAGCATAAGCTTCCGTGAGCTACAGCTCAATTCATCAGATGCATCCAGACTGTGTATCAGAATATGTGAGGGCAGAATCTGGATGTATGTCAGAATATCTGAGGCCAGAATCTGACCCAAGTGTCTTACTCAAGTTGTAAGAAAAGGCAAGGTAGGGACACTAATATAAATAAGAGGGGTTATATAGTTCTCTTAAGTAAACCTGTGGAGTTATTTAATGAGCATGAGACAGACCCGAGTGTTGATGGGGAATAGCATGTTTAAATCTTCACCTCAATACTTAACAATAGTTTTTTAAAAAAAGGTTAAACAATCTGAGATGCATGACTAGAGGTTGAATAGAAGTCAAAGGAAATTATTCTGGCACTTTGTAAGAGGTGAGTGAGGCCACATCCGTAATCCTGTGCATGGTTCTTGTCACCTTATTATTAGAGCTGTGTAAATCTGGCAAGGATTTGTATTTGCCAAATATACCTCTGGCCTAGATTTGGGCTTATATCTGGAATTCTGGCCAGTTTTAATGACTGTGCAGTTTGTCATTTTTGCCAGCTTTAAGCAAAATAACAGGAAACAAAGTAATGAAGGACAAGAGGGGTCAGGCAAACAGAAAACTAGGAAGGGAAGGAACTGGAAAAGGAAAAAAAAAAAAAAGGACCGAGGAATACAGAACCCTTTCTTTTGTGTCTTCCTCTTCCACAGTCTTTCATTCTCTTGTGCCCTTTCCTTTTCTCTTTTGTGCCTCCCCAATCCTCTCTTTCAGTGTAGAAAAATTAAATTAAATCAGTCCCTCTGTTCTCCTCTGTTCATGTATTTTTAAAAAAAGTTTGTTGACATCTCCTGTGTCTCCTTTTCTAATCTCCCATCAATTTTTATTTTCCCCTGTGCCTTCTGTTCTTTTCCTTTGCTTACCTTATTTGTGTGATTGCTATGAAAATTCTCCTTGTCTTCTCATCATGTTCTGGTGACGGATAAACACTTTGATGCACTTACATACCAGCAGCACCTTTTAATACAAGGATTGAAAAGTGCTTTACTAACATTCATGAATTAAGCACCCCTAATGAGACAGAGAAATATTATTTGCTTATATCATCTTCTCCCACAGTAAAACCCATGGTGATGGTAGGGAGAAAGTGTGCTCTCTGACAGAGGAAATATTAAGGATTTCTCCCTGCAGATCTTCCCGCATCATCCTGTCATAATGAGGTGGTCGGTTTTATCCTCCCATGGAAAAGGTCACTGGGTTTGACCCCATATCTGGCAGGTCTCCATTTGAGGCCAAGGCCATCTGAACAGAGGTTATGTGCTCTGCAGCAGTTCGGTCACCCATCAGCCCTGTCTGCATCCCGGGCTTCCTGGAAGCACTGCTCATTTTAACCATTCTACCGGGAAGGATGTCTGGCTTAGAGGAGGCTCAGTGGAAAAGATAATGCAGCCCTGAGCATTGTTATCTTTTTCTAGGAAAACGTTCACCAGGTTGAAGAGGGATTGATGTGTTGTCTACTCATTCCTCCTTTGAATCCACAGCCTTCACACATTTCCCCCTTGTGAAGCCAGACCAAATGAGACGGGAAGGAACAATGCTGTGGAGGTGGGGAATTCCACTTTTGCATGGTGGGGGGATGGAAGAACTCATTCACTCACAGGGCTCACTCCACACACCAGTTTCAGTGGGATGATTTGGGCCATTGTACCCTTTTACTGAACTAAACATAGGCACATAGGTATTGTCCAAGGTCGCACAGCCAACTCAGTGGCAAAACCAGAATGGAACCAAGGACTTATACTAATCACTAGGACTTGTACTAATTATCACCTTTAATTTGACTCCCTGGTTCTGTGATCCTGGGACACTATGGCTTTGACAAAATACACACCATCTAACAGATTTTAAGTGTGAGCCTCTTCCTCCCACTCTTAATCTCTCCCAGCTACTACTACCTGCTTAAAATCACTTAATCCACAAAGAACATCCCATATTGGTTACCTACCTTCTCCTGAGCAATTTTATCTTGCAATATACATGCTCTGTGTCTCAGCTTCTGTCCCTGTCAGCTTCTGTACACCTTATTCCTTAGGTTGCCAGCCTCCCAGTGCTGCCTCACCAGGCGGTGTTGTAAGTGCAAACTTATGGGACCTACCTTGATAGCATGAAAGCATTAGAGAAGGAAGATTGCCTTTAAGAATAAAATTGTAGAGTACTGATTCCAAAGATGGGTGTATGAAAGAGCCAGGACTTCACTAGCTTATTTCTTAGTTTAGGGATAGGGATTCTTTACTGGGTAGTTCCACAGGAAGGAGGAATCTGGTTTATTGCGTTACCAGGTTACTCACCCTGACTTTGATTCATCCACTACGTACATGCACATCTGTATTTAATATACAATATAGAAATGTACATGAGAACAGCTAAAAACGACACAGAGACTTTGAGAGCTTAGTTATTTAAAAAGCTGAGGAAAAACTAGATTTGTCTTCTTTGGAGAGGATAAGATTACAGGGGATCACATTCTGAAGGGTATAGAGAGGAGAGATGCTGCAGGGCTATTTGATCTAGTGACAAATACAAAATCAGAGTTATGAGCTTTGAGCTAAGCAAGGGCCATATGTGAAAGGAATTACATGCAGCATTTCTTCATACAGAAGGAAGAAGATAGGAATGTACCCCGCTGGCCAGCATTAGAACCAGATATTGTCAAGATATAAAATTAGACAGATAATATATAGGGAATAAAAAATAAAAAATGCTGTAACTACTGGTTAATTAGAAAGACCAATAGGCCTATATAGGTTTTCATTTGTCCTGAAATTTCCTCTTTTTGTGTGTGTGTGATTTTTGGCCTTAAACTCAGTGTAATATTCCATACTTTCTTTGCACAAGTACTGTAGACAATTTTATTTAGAGAAGAACAGTATATTTTTCTTTTAAAATATTGTTTTTGGAAGCCTTTGTGTGCTTTTCAGTATGCACCTCTCTTTTTTAGAGGCATGCAGAAAATGTGGCTGTAAAAAGTACTGTATTTTCATGACTTTGACACAACACTTGAACTTGGAAGCTCTCCCCCTCTTTAATTTCATCAATATTAAAAGGAATGCATTTTCCATCACATTCTTTTTTCATGGTACTAGGAAACAATATGTGGCCAAGTGTGTTCTTCTCAAATTTTTTATCACTGGCATGATTCTTGTAAGGAAAAGAAATCTCCGGGAATAAAATATAGTGGAATATCTCCAACAGATATTTCCCATCCCCTGTAGAGTAGTGGTTTAAACAGCAGGGGTACAGAACAGAGGGATGCTACAGCACAGCCTAGCTATGTAATAGCACCTGATCATTATTCTTCAGGTTCTAAGATTTACCTGTTGTGCTCATGTAACAAAAGAAATGAAATCTCTGTAATTATACTGCAAGGGGGAGGAGATTGTGTTTTAGTGTCTTTGATCTTGAGCTAGAATAGGCTTTGCTTTTGGAAATTTAATTTGAAAGAATCCAACATACACATCTGCTTTTTGTACTACAGTTTCTTTTCAGCTAGAAAATAGAAAATTATTAATGCAAATACATAGATTCTGTTCCTTGGAAGGGGAAGGAGCCCATTCAAAACACAAGTTAATTTTTTCTTCATAACAGTGGAAGATTTTAATAGATATAATGGGTGCTAACATTAGGGAGTTTATAGACAAGTTTAGTGTGAACAAGCAGATAGCATAAAATGGTAGAACACTTTTGGGAACACAAAGGTTTCTGGGAAATACAGTATGTGAATGTTTCCATGGTACTAATGAAAAGGATGGGGCGGGGAAGAGGAAGAGAACAGGACTTTTCATGCAGATGAGAAACGCCCCCTCACCCCCCCAAGCATGTCATAAAACTGTTTTGTGAACTTGTTTGAACTGAGAGATGGCAAGAGCCTGTGCTCTCCGCAAGGAGACAAAGAGTTTATTTTAATTGCTCTGGTGATGCCCAGTGTGCTGTAAAAGTGCCTGTGCTTTTTGCATATTGTATGTGATACAACTTCAAGGTAGATACTTTAAAAACATTAATAAGAAGATGTGGCTTGGGTTTTTCAGGGCTTCGCATACAAATCTGAATTAGGAAACACATCTGATTGAATAGCACGCAGGAGTTGTGCCCTGGGGTGTTGCTATAATAGAAGTTCTCTCACTATTTCCACTATGAACCCTTTATTTTCATTCCTGACCAAAACATGCCAAACAAGAGCTTGGTCAAGAAATTTTAAAGAATACATATACAATTTTAGTAAACAAACAAACAAACAAACAGAAAGTCATTGTATGTTACTGTAAAGATCAGAAAATAAACCTAAAAGTTTTCTGTTTTGTTTTAAGCTTTTTTCTGATATCTTATGACTTAGAAATATGTACAGCTTTTAAATTAAATGAAATACAGGATTTCATTGCTGGTAGGTGGACTAGACCTATTTTGGATTGCTTGCATAAACAGAAATCAAGGAAGACATATTAATACCCTTCCAGAACATGAGATTGCTATCCTAGTAACCTTTTTTTCCTGATATCTTTTTAGAAATGTGCAACTCCATCTTCACATTGTTTTCTTTTAAACTATCTAACTTTGTATTTACCTGTTAAAGGACATAAAAGTAGGACAGTGCTTTATAACATTGGGAAAATAAGTATTTAGGGCTGTATCTGTAATTTTCACTCCACGCATCTGAAGAAGTGGGATTTTACCCACGAAAGCTTATGCCCAAATAAATCTGTTAGTCTTTAAGGTGGCGCCAGATTCCTCATTATTTAGGGCTTGATTCTGTCCCTTGGAAGCCAGTGACACTGCTTCCATTAACTTCAGTGAGAGCAGGATCAGACCGTTTATGGAACACTTAAATGATTGGCTGTTATTAAGCCCCATAATTTCCATAGTTTTTCCACATTTAAGAAACACTTGTCCTCAGTTTTCAAATTCCAGTAGAGTTTTCTTCTTTCCCTTATAGCTCATAAAATTTGGCTGTAAGTGACTGGAGTTTTTTGTTGTGGAATTTGAGTATATATTGTTAATAGTTGCTTTTACTATAATGTGCAAGTTTGTTGCAGCTGCATTGCTTTTATAGCTGTCAGAAATTGTAACATTAAAATTTTACACCAATGTGGCAATATTTTTTCTTTCTTTCCTTTTCTTTTTACCAAACTAAAAATGTTTTTGAAATAATAGATACGTAACAGAAGTTTCTGGGCAAGGTTCTATAAATAAATATTTATACACAATAGATCCTTGTATCTTATGGGTTAAAATGTCATCTCTCACACGTCTCACATTGAACATTGTGGTTTAATTTCCTTTCTTTCTCAAAGCATTTAAGAATGAGTAAAAATTCGGTGAAACAGAATGAGAATCAAACCTTCAAAAGCAAGCAAATTCAGGCTTATGGTGGAAATGTAGTCCTTAAGTTACACACTTGTTAATTGCTGCTATTTGCAGGGAGTTGTATTGGACCTTACTTTCCTAATTAGGAACCCCTTCTTATGTGAGCATAACTCCTCTTGGAGTTGATGGCCCTTCTTATGCATTTGGAATGCATCCGATGAAGTGAGCTGTAGTTCACGAAAGCTTATGCTCAAATAAATTGGTTAGTCTCTAAGGTGCTACAAGTACTCCTTTTCTTTTTGTGAATACAGACTAACATGGCTGTTACTCTGAAACGTCTTATATGAGCATTTTAAGGTGCCTATCACCTCAATGTCTAAGCCCTGCAAGATTGTACATGTGCACAATGGAATTATTTAAGAACAGGTATGACAGCATGTATGTCTGGACAACCAGACAGGCACTCTTAAAAATTTATGATGCTAATGATGGTTGCAGAGGCAGTTTTGGGGTGATGGGATTCAGTTGGGTGGGGAAGGCTGAACTATTTACATGTGAAAATGTTTTGAGTCCTTGTCCTTATTTCCCTCCCCACCACCTCCGCTCTCCTCTCTCTTCTCTGGAGCAAAAGCAGATAGAGAGACAGGGCGATTATGAAGACGTCAGTTGGAGCTTAGGCAGGCGAAAGGGGAGAAGCGCTCCAGATGAGGTCCTGGGGGAGCTGAGGAGGGTCATTCATGTACGACCATGTGTATGTGTCTGACAGACTGTGAAATGGTGCGCTGTTGCGCGGCTGCGCTGCACCTGGGCCCTTCATCTGTGATTGATTGGTTTGGTCATGTGTAATGGTCCCATCTGCTCTGTGTTGTTTTTCTTTTTTTACTTATAAACACCGTTCCCAGCGGCTGAGAGAGGATGAGCTATGTTTTGTCATCTTCACTTACACTTTAGCTCAAAAAAGTGGTCAAGTAGGTAAGCTCTGAAGTCTATCCAAGTAATGTAGTATGAGAATACTTTTTTCTTTACTGTCCCCCCAGCAAATGTAGTTTAATTCTGGCTGATATTTGACTAGTTCATGAACCAATAAAGACCAAAAATCCAAATCTGTGGATAGTGACTCTTACTGCAACGAGGAGTTTTTTTGTAACGGAGCCAATACTTAATTAAAACCGCTGACATCATGGTGTTATAATTAAGCGTGGCATTAATTAAGCTGGAATAACGTTTTTTTTTTTATTAAGGGCTGCTCCAATTGTATAAGAGCGTGATCGCCAAAAACAAAATAATTTTTTAGTAAAATTAAAAAAAAAATTCTTCATCCCCCACCATAACTTCCTCGAAGCGAGGTGATGGGAGAACCATCGTCATCAGCACAAACTTTGGGGGGTTTTCATAGGGAAGAGAGAGTGGGAGAGGTTGAAGTGAAATTTGTTTTTTTTTACCCAAAAATGCTGATCGGCTCCTGGCATTCTGATGGCTAATTATGCATCGGAGAGCTTCGACAGCTGCATTCATCATCATAAAATGTAATAATTAATGACATTCCAACAAAGAAAAATATGCAAATGAGAACTCATTAGCATTTTCATATTCAGCTTTGATAATGCTTTTGCTGACAAGGTTGTAATTAATGAAAATTCATGTCGCAGTCAGGAGATTGGATCGGTTTCATTCCGCTCACAATTCCCAAATGCTTGCATTATGGAAAATCGTCGGCTCTGCCAACTTTTCAGGGAAGAAAAACACACGCACACGCACACACACTAAAAGCACCAGATGCAAATTAATGGTAGGGAGCCTTTAACTCTTTAAATCCCCCCCCCCCCCCCCACATACCCCGCTTTCCTGTGAAAGCATGAACTATTAAAAAAATGTGATGCAAAAATAATTTGAGGTACAAGGTCAAGGGACCTTTCAAAAATAATTATTTGTTTTCATTTAAGTACGGAAATTGCTCTTAAACTTAGAAAATGTTTTTACTCTTCTTTTTTCTTTGCTGCACTGTGCACATGTACAGAGAAACCCTAAAAAGATTAGGATTGAGGAAGTTCGATGTTTGACTCAGTCCATCTCCTCCTTTGAATGAGCAGATTCATTATACAGTAGTTTATATCTCCAAAGCTTCATCGTGCATGTTTTACCAGGTAAAACACCCATTGGCTTCAATGAGATATTCTCTGGGTAAAGAGTGCAAGATCTGGCCCCAGCTGTTTCCTAAACTGCCTTTGAGGACACATTTGCACAGGTTATTCTGCCTCTGCAGTTTTTGTAAGGCTTAAAATAAATATTGCTCTGTTCATGTGGATTCCATTTTTTCTCCCCCTCAAAGATATTTTGGCAATATGGTTTCATTTCTGTTTTGCAAAATAGTTGGAACGGTGCTCATAACATTTACACCTGATTTGGCTCCTACATCTGGTTAAACGTTTCCCCTTGAAATCTACATGTGCTATAAAGGACAAATTCTAAATGGGTATCTCCACACCCTAGACTAGAAATGTGAATGAATGTTTAGTGCATAGCTAGAGGCTCGGTGTGCTGTTATCCAGACTTGGATCTTTGGATCTGTGAGTAACCATTTGGGATTAACACTGTAGCATGTTTTGCCATATCAGTCTCAAAGTAGATTAGAAAGTTTTGTTTAGTCAATAAAATTAGAAAAGGAATAGATTCATAATGATTTTGAGCTCTGACGTTAAGAAGACAAAACATTATTAATACGCAAATGATTTCAGACGAGATACATAAACAATACTGAAGGGTTTCTCATGGAAAAAGACAAACTTCAAGAATGTTCTCCCAGAATCCAGCAGAAATTTGTAAATGCTCCATGTCTGCTAAATGTCTGGTGATTAATGCAAAACACTTGTCCATTGATGAAATGCAATTTCCTGTTAGTTTGTTGTGTGTGGGGTTTTTTTTTTTTTTTTTTTGAATTCCAAAATCTTCTGTCCAAGCACAGTTGGGAAAAGTATAAATAATCCTTGTTAAGGGTAGGTAGAAAGTTTAACATTACTGATAGTTCTCCATTTCCCTATGAATTTTTTGTGCAATCTGTCATTTCTTCTTGATTCAGAACCATGCTAACTATTTTTTGCATATTATCCAGCTATTATCAAACATGTGTCCATTCTTCATTAGCCCTAAATTATTCTAAAAAAAACGGATTTGCTTCAGTTGCTTGATTTTTAAAAAAATCTTTTTTGTAACATTTCTGAATAGAACATAATTGTATAAACATATGATTATATATTCCTGTTGTTTTTTGCATACCCTTTTCTTTAAAATGAAGCAGGTTTTACTTTTTTAGCTTGTTTCCTTTTGTATGGGCAAACTGCCCAACCAGATGGTGTAATGTCACCTGTAAGCAATCTGAATAGATAGGTTCATTCTTAAGTTTTAGAGAGCTCTTTATTTCCTTTACATACAGTATAACTATTGTCGAGTAACTGCTGAAGATGATGTTTCTTTTTTGTGTCTTTTTAAAGAGTTTCTGGCTGTGATTGGTTCTTTATTCCCAAATCTGTATTTTGGGCTCAATTAAAATCTGTTGCTTAAGGCACTTTCCTGCTATTATTAAAAACACTTTTGATAAAATCTCTGACCACTTCTAATAAGTGTAAATGAGAATGCAATAGCAGAAGTTAAAAACAAGCATTGGTCAGGAGGTTTAGTTGTTTACACACATACCATTTTAATTTTACAAGATTAAAAATTAGTTAAATAAATCTGGTTTTTTTTGTCTTTTCTTTCTTTTCAATTATTGTTAATTTTTTTAAATGTCTTTATTTCTTTTTTTCTTTCTTTGTGTGTGTGTGTGTGTGTGTGTGTGTGTTGTGTGTGTGAAGATACCAGACTGGCAAATGTGGTGACTAAAATTCTCTATTTCTAAGTTCTGGCACAGAGAGTATGTAATAAACCACGCATGTTTTCCTAACGTGCTTTAACTATGACCTGGAGGGACCAATTCCAGGGTTGACAGGGCATATCAATTCTATGCCTATTCAACTAGTGCAAATGTGAATTGTCTTTTGTGAGTGGACACACTTCTAAGAATTGGACTGAGACGACCCACTCATTGTTCCTAGGTTTTCAGATGATCCCTGTCTTGCAAAGGACTTTATTGGGACAGAGATTTACAGTATGCAGAGTTCCATTGATTTAAATGAAATATTAGGCAAGCATAAAGATCCACCTGTGTAGGTTTTTTCTCAGTAAGCTCTCAAAGACAAAGGATAACTTTTTTTAACTTTATGTTTGTATAATACTTATTGCAATGGGTCCCCGATCCTCACTGGAGCCTCTGTGTGCTAGCATAATACAAGTAATAATAATTTGAGTTGCTGGTGGATTAAATGACTTTAAGATTAGTTAATTTTCTACTATGAAGGAATTACAAATGCATTACTAAGGGACAAAAACTGGACTTCAGAGGGACTGCTAGAATGAACAAGGTGAGAAGTGTTTGGTCCTTAAATGCTACAAAAACCAATAAGCATATTATCAAATGTATATTACTGACCTTATATCAGAAGAACCCATAGTTTTTATTTGTATGGGTTACTATGAGTTCTAATTAATAGAATAATAGATTTGAGGGCCAGAAAGAACCATTGTGATCATCTAGTCTGATCTCCTGTATAACGCAAGCCATACAACTTCCCCCAAATAATTCCTATTTGAATTTCTGAGCTCTTCCTGAGGGATGGGTTGAAGGAAAGATTTCTTTTTTCTTTGTCTGGTGAATGGGAATCATGTAGCTGTTGAGTGGATTGAGGGAGAGTTTTTTTGGCAGGATGTGGGGAGGAAGTCTTTGAATGTAAATGTTTGTGATATTTTATATGTGCTTGTTTAATTAGGTAAGATCCCTAGATCTTTGGATGGGCACTTGGGGCCACATTTTTCGAACATGACCACTGCTTTTTGTCCCTTGATTTTTGATGTGCTTCCCTTGTGACTGATATTTCAGAAGCATGACCACCCTCTACTCTCATAAACTTCAGCTGGAGTCATGGGTGCTTCATTCTTCTGAAATGTTGGCCAAAAAGTGCAGCCTTGTAAAATAAGTCAGCACTTCTTAACAATTTGACCTTAATGAATTGGAATGGATAAATAAATCTAAGTTTAAAAATAAACGAAAACCCCCAGACAAACAACCAAAAATCTTTTAAGCCTTCCCGTCCAAGAGCAGTGCATCCTTTGAATGTGCCCACTCATTGTGACTACTGCTAGAAAGGGTTGCAGGACTGGGCTTCTTTGTGTCGCCAACTACCGGTAATTTAAAATTCCCTGGACAGGTGAAGCAGCGTGAAGAAATATCCCCACACTTTTTTTTTTTTTAAACTTTCAGTTAACTATCCTGAGCTGTAAAATTTGGAGCTCTTTTTGAACTAGGGTTGCCAGGTGTCCGATTTTTGACTGGAACGCCCCTAAAAAAGGGACCCTGGCGGCTCCAGTCAGCACCGCCAATCGGGCCGTTAAAAGTCTGGTCGGCGGTGCTGTGGGTCTAAGGCAGGGTAGTCCCTACCTGTCCTGGCACCGCGCTGTGCCCAGGAAGCAGCCAGTAAGTCCGTCTCCTAAGCAGGGGGGCCACGGGGCTCCGTACACTGCCCCTATCCCGAGCACCAGCTCTGCATTCCCACTGGCCTGGAACCACGGCCAATGGGTGCGGTGCCTGCAGGCGAGAGCTGTGCACGGAGCCTGCTGCCCCTTCCCGCCTAGGAGCCAGACCCGCTGGCCGCTTCCGGGATGCAGTTCAGTGCCAGGACAGGGAGGGAGCCTGCCTTAGCCCCACTGCACCGCTAACTGGGAGCTGCCCGAGGTAAGCCCGTGCCCCAACCCCTAGCCCCTTCCCCAACCGAGTCCCTCCCACTGCACCTGGAGCCCCCTCCTGCACCCCAAAGCCCTCATTCCTGGCCCCACCCCAGAACCTACACCCCCAGTTGGAGCCCTCACCCCCCCTTCATCCCAGCCCAGAGCCCCCTCCCTCACCCTGAACCCCTCATCCCCAGTGCCATCCCAGAGCCCGCACCCCCAGCTGGAGCACTTATCCCCTCCCACATCCCAAACCCCTGCCCCAGCCCAGTGAAAGTGAGTGAGAGTGGGGGAGAGTGACCCACAGAGGGAGGGGGAGTATAATGAGCAGGGGGGTCCTCAGGGAAAGGGGCAGAGTAGGGGGTGGGGCCTTGGGGAAGCGGTGGGGCTAGGGTATTCAGTTTTATGTGATTAGAAAGTTGGCAACCCTATTCTGAACCCTCTAAAGCTTGGGATTTCTGATTAAGGGTTTAGGTTTAGGGCCATTTCTATAATTAACCTATTATTAAGTGACTTGTATAAAAAAGCAATTGCATGATTAACTGAAACATTTTGTGCTTGTGAACCTAAATCTGAAGAAAAATAGTGTTTTTGCTTATTTAGGAAGTTGATTCACATATTTGTTTTACAGCTTTGGATTGATTCCTGAAGGCCTGCATGTATAATATTACTTTTGTTTTCCAGGAATCTAAAATTTCCCATGAAAGATCATTACATTTCTCCATTTAGAAAGTAAAACTCTAAATAATATTGGCCTTTTTCTTTTCCCCTGAAAGCAAAGTGCCATTGGGAATAATTTGTTTCTCCTCTGGCTCTTGGGAAGCCTAGTCCAAGTTCCATTCCTGGTGCCAAGAGTTGCATTTTCTAAGTTTTATCTTTTCAATGACAATTCCCCTGGGATTGAAAGGCAAAATAGTTGAAAATTCCATTGGCTGGAAGCAGAAACATTTGCTACCATTGCTAAACTGGGAAATAAGAGGGCATATGAGGGTTCAGCTCTGCCCTCACCAGGAAGAGTCGCCGTAGGTAGTAAGTGTTGCAGCACTGTATTTTAAGGGATTTGAGGAGAGTGTTAACATTTTTGCATCTCCTCCATCTTGCAGCTTGGCAAGTGAGAATGATGGTAGCTTGTCTCCATGTCTAGCTCCCAGTCCCTTTTTTGAGATTTTTTTTCTAAAAGAGTATTTGGCAGTTAGAACCTGCTGGCTTTACTATTTTGAACTACCACGAACCCACAGCTTCCATTGACTTCCATGAGAGTTGCAGGAATTCAGCACCTTTGAAAATCATGCCTGGGATTTCTAAAATATGGACAGCAAGGGTGCTTAATAAAATACACTCATTAAGATTAAATAATGTTCCTGATTATTTACAAGAAATTGCAGAGAAACTTAACTTGATCCTGCAGCCATAATATTCATGGAGGTTAATGGGGACTTTTCCTGTCACCAAGCAGCCAGGATCATTATGTATACTGGGTCAAAGTCACAAGCCCAAATAAACACGTTTTGTGCAGGTGAATCAACATAGCAGCTGGGGGAAATAAAATCTACTTCCCAGTAGACTGCTGTCTAGCCCCCCTATATCGTTACTACTCCAGCTCCCGTCTGCAGCCTTGCCCTGATCCATAATTGTTGATCGTTCCGTTAATGTGAACCCTGAACTGCCAACAACCCCTCTTTGCTCTGGCTTGTATGGAGTTGGTAGTTCCCTCGGGTGTGCTATGCACAAGGAATTTGGAGTCCATATGCAGCAGAGTACCGTAGCTTGCTTTCCCCCACACCATGGTAACACTATGTTAGGGGCTTTCCACAGTGTTCCTGTGGCTCAGTGAGTTTCAACCACTAAGAGCATTCTTAGCTGCTTTATATGACGTGACGATGTAAATTAATCCTTTTGTTAAATACACAACATTGATTCTACAGTTTCTTAACTTTCTGTTCTGTTCTTTTAAAATGGAGGGATAACAAAAAACCTTTTTTTTAAAAAAAAGTCATGTAGAAAAATAAATACTTTGTTAAAGTTTTAATTGTATTTCTTTAATGGTCTAGAAAACAATGCATGCAATATTCAATCCAGGCCAAAATTTCAGATTTGTTATCAATGTAAGACTTCAGCATTGACAATTACTATACTTAAAAGCTCATTGGATCAGGTGGTGTTCTACCATATGGACATTTTAATTAGTAATGAACATGTTGGTCTGGGTACAGTAGTAGAATTTACAAAGCACGAAGACCTACCTCATTTTACTGGTGTAATATTGGTGTGAATTGGTGTAACTGTCTCTGTCTTTGCATCTTCCTCCCTTTCTGTGTGTACATATCTTGATATTGATAGCTATATAATTAAAGTAACATAGGTTATAATATCCATGGAGTAAATAATTTATTTCTGTATCTGATGCAATAATCTTGGAATCGTGAGATAAACGACATTAATTTAGCACCTTTTTTCTTCTCTTCCTGAACTATGCTCATTAATTCATCTATGTAAGGAGTACTTCTAGAGGGGTACTCCCAGTTAAAAAAAATATATATAAAAGTAGCTTCAAATACTACACTCACTATCTCTGAGTCCTGCTGCTCATTTTCCTTTCCCCATTGCTGTGTGAAGTATCCACATAAACAAAAGTGGAAAGTAACTAAGTGACTAGGTCAGGGAAACATTAAAATGGGTTATACACAAAGTGCTGTTAAATGCACAGCATAAATAACAATTGCATGACTGTGGTCTTGTGGTAAGGCCTTAGACTGAAACTCAGGAGAAATGGATTCAATTCCTGTCTCTGGAACAAGCTTTCTCCGTGACTGAGCAAGTCCCTTAATCTTTCTGGCCCAGATCCACAAAAGGACTTAGTTGCCTAAGCAAAAAAATTAGGCCTTGAAACCCCTGCTAAGCTGTTGTTCAACCCTGGAGGCCTAAACTCCCTTAGTGCCTAACTTTCCACTGTTAAAGGTCTCTAGGGTCCTAAATTTCTGCTTTTGGATATACCTCAGTCTAGGTGCCTGGGTGCCTATCTCATGCCTGAACCCCAGCAGGATCCTCAAATCAGGTGAAACTAGGTGCTCACCCATGGGTCCAATCTGGCAGGCCTAACTAACATAAGGGCCAGGTGGAGGAAGAGGAGTCCACACTGTAACCTTTAGACCATGGGTTAGGAAACTCAGCCAGGATGATGCCTAATGAGATGGTATGTGAACATGGGTTTCCCACCTGTTAGGTGAGTGCCCTAACCATGTTTTCTCTGGCTTTCTATGGCCCTAATCAAGCTTTCTCTGGCCCAATACGTATTTATTTATCCACAGTGGAACTGCCTCAACAGGAGAAACTGAGGCCCACATCAGAGTATCCCATAGTCTTCTCCTGGCCCCCAGCCATTTTGTTTGGAGTTAGCATGAGCTGCTGCCATTCTTGGAAGAAATGCCTTAGACATCTGACTCCAAGAGAGTGTTCCCGGTTTTGAATCCCAAGCAAATATAGGTGCCTCCTTCCAGCCCAGACTTAGGTTCCTAATGCTTTCTGAGGGGTGGGGCTTAGGATACACCCTCTCCTCAGTATCTGCTGTTGGTTAGCTTAAGTGACTCTTTGCCTCGTGCATCTTCTGTGGATCCCATTCTTCGCTCCTGTCTCTCCCCATACATAGCATAGGGCTCATAGGCACCTATCTCAGGGCTTGTGGATTCCACTGGGTGGCTAGGCACCTAAAAGTTAGGCACTACAATGCCTGAGTCTCTTGGTGGCTTTGGGCCTGTGTGCCTCACTGTTAAAATAATAATACTTCCTCTCTCCTACACTTTGCCTATGTAAATTGTATGCTTTTTCTAGCAATGACAGTCTGTTTCTATGTTTGTACCATGCCTAGCACAATGGGGCCACAATCTTGGTTGCAATTTCCAATAACTACTGTAATACAAATAATAAATAATGATAGCCAACTAAAAACTTCCAATACCAGCAATACTAAGTGCTAGGCCAATGATAAATTTAGGTTCCTATATCCTAAGAAACACCAGGACTAGAAACACTGGGCCTTATTTTTTCTTTGACAGTTGTTTTACACTGGTTTAGATCCATTGATTTCAATGGAGTCACTCATGATTTATTCTGGTGTAAGTGAAAAAGTGTTTATTTTTCTGGCATGCTGGAAATACTGCCTTTCCACTGAAATACACAGCATCCATTTCTAGCTTGGCTTGTCATGAGGTATGAATTGTGACATCTTGATTTATCAAAAAACTGTTTTAGATTGTTTTTAGAAGCCTTTATTAGTTCTAATAATTGTCAATCTGAAGTTTGTACGTGCTAACTAAGACAACAGGCCTTTACAGGCAGAAGGATATAAAAATAGCAATAGAAAATTTTAAACCTATTTTTTTAAAGAAAAGAACTCTGGAAAGATTTATGCAAAAGCAAAATACAATTCATATCATTTTGAGAGGAGAAAGAGGACGGGAGGAAGGTGTCTTTTGTTCCTAAAATGATACAGCCTCAACAATTCTAAATTAAGACTTCTTACATCAAATAATTCCCAATATTAGTGTGAGTCTGTTATGCAAGATTTTATAAGGTTATACAATGGGAGTAAATTGGAGTTCATGTATAGCAAACATTCATATTTTAGATAATTTGGGGAAAATATATTTATTCCTTTCATAGGGAGAATATTAGATTTAACTCAAGATGGTCCTGAACCAGAATCTCCGAGCATATATATCTCCCTGGACTTTGTGAACCCACCCACCTACAGAATTTGGCCATGGACCCTATCTATGTATATAAGAGTGTTTAAAACCATGGATCTGAGCTACTCTGTTGTTTGGAGTGTTCAAAAATCCAAATCTGTATCTGAAGTTTGCACTTTGAACGCATCTTAATTAAAGTAGGAAGGTGCATACTGTGTTGGGGTTGGTGGGGTTACAGTGCTGCATATCATTCATTTTGAATAAGCTTAATTGAATAAGCTTAATGAATAACTTAATTCATTTTTAAGTTCTTTGACCAGAAGAATAATTACAATTTAAGTATTTACAAACCTGTTGAAAATTTCTATAGTGACTTTCACTCTCCAGAAATCCTTGAAAAGACTGAATTCTGCCCTCAGGTACAATAGTACCACTCCCGTTGACTTCAGTGAAAGTTTCACCCAGGTAAGAGTCTAGTTCAGTTACCATTGAAATCAATGGGAGATTTTCCATTGACTCCAATGAGCAGCACATCAGCCCCTCATGGGAGGCAGCGTTGGCTCATCCTTTATGTGCCAAGATTTTTATTTGTTTATTTTTTAAAATGGGATATAAAAATGGGTGTTGAAAGTTAGATTCCCAACACTCTATTCAGGTACCTAAATAAGTGCCCTCATGCTCAAAATTCTGTGCATCCAGCAGCATCCATTGAAATCAGTCAGAGTAGATGGATTTGCAGTACTTTTGAATATGAGACTATTCTTTTAAGTGCCTAAATACAGATTCAGCTTTAGCTACCTATTTTACAAACTCTTGTGTATTGCGCCCAAATGCTCCCACTGTTGTTACCAAGGGTGCCAGTTGAGAACAGACCTGTTTGTTGTTGAACCAGATTAATTTGATAGTTCTGTAGAAACCTCTTTTAGTTCTGTTTACCAATTCAGACTTTCCCCAAGGAATTTGGGGCAAATAACAGTTCTTGTATATAAGTTGTATTATTTTAAAATTATTTTAACAGCAGTTCAATGTAGTTAAAACAATTTTTGCTTTTTTCCATTTCATTATTTGCCACTGTTTAAACACTTCCCTTTGGGCAAAATACTAGCTTTGCTGCAACAATATTCCTTGGCTTCTAGCTCCATCATACTCCATTATAGTCACTCTGCTTGTAATAACACCTCTTTCTAGAACTGAACAATGTCTGTATTTAGATAATGGTGATATAAGAAGAGTAGCATAGCTACAAAGAAGGTAACTATGGGTTGTAGGCTAGGAAACCACCATGTGTATTACAAGTCTATTACAGAGGACTAGTTCATTGCAATTGAAGTCGTCAGTTAACTCAGAATTTGATTCTGTTATTGGACAAACCACAGAATAAAAAAAGGAACATGTCAGTTGTGGACCCACAGCTGTTACATTTTTCTGATATAAGAAATGAAACTAGTTATGAACATGTGTACGTTGGTACAGATTCCGCTAAGTGTTTGGAGACTGGAGGGATGGCCATTTATTGGCACAGTGAAAATGAAAGGAGTCAAACTTTAAAGATGGAAAAGATCTATTAGGTCTCTTAGTCATTCACTCTGGCTGTGCACGCTGACAGTATGGACCCAATGCTATACGTACTTTATAATCACAGAGCTCACAGTGACTTCATTAGGATGACTTTCAGGAATGGGCAGCTTTTTTGCTAGCGTCCAGTCTAGTTTTAAGTGAAGCGGGTTCCATCCTTTCCCTTGAGAGACTTTTCCAGTCTCATAGAATGCATTGTCAGAACATTTTTTCTGAAAGTTTCCTTTTCTTAATTTCTCTCTCTCTGTCTCTCATTTCTGGTCTTTAACAATTTACTACTAATATTTTTATTATGTTTATTAGTAATAGAAAGGTTCTATACTTAGATAATCCATCGTGTCAAAATGACTTATTCAAATCCATTGTTTAAAATACGTATGACCATAAGAATGAAGAAAAAATAATTCTGATGAACCTCATATATGCAAAGCCCATAGTGGGGCCTTATAAGGGGTTTGCTGAAAGGGAAAGACTACATTTAAAATTTAATAAAAGAGTAAGTCAAAATAAAGTCTATAGTCAAACTCCTTAATTGTGATGCATTTGCTGAGTTTCCCTCTTCCATCGTCAGCCCTGCTCTGATGCCATATGGTCTACCATGGAACATTTAACTTGTCAGATATAATGGATTGTCCTGGAAGCAGATTTTTGCTTTGAGCGCTCGGCTCCTTTCTTGCATTTCACTCTCAGCTTCAGGCTGCAGGATGAAGGATTGTGGTGGAAATGCAAAGAAGAGGCACACAGTTGATTCCCCTTAAGAGAGTGACCTATATGCCACAAAATTTTACCCACATAAAGAGGCATTATCCCTGTTGCTGACCCTAGCAGGCTGCATGTCAGAACCATTTAAATTTGTCTGGACTTAACAGATTGTGCAAATGTTTCAGAATCAAGTGCTTAGGAATAATAAAAGCTTGTCATTTCAACTTATGCAGTAACAGTGCAGCTCATATTGGCCAAGAGATGAGTATTATTTATTGTGACCTACATGTAACCTAAGCTGCTTGGTTTGTAGACCTTGTGAATTAAGTTCGTCTCCCAAGGCTACTGAAATTAAAAAAAATAAATAAAAAAATCTGACATGAAACCCAAATAGCCATCATTCCCGTTTTTGGGGGTGAGGCGAATGTTAAAAGTGATCATTTCAGTGGATGGGCCAGTAGCAGTTAATTATCTTAATACGTTTTGCAACTTGTAACTGGAGGCTAAAAAATGTTCACCTCTATGCTTGCCACACCTATCTGAAATGAAGGATTCTGCCTTCTTTGAAAGCTTAGGCTTCATTCTACAATAGTGAATAGAATATTTTGATTGGTGGCTTCTTAAACATGTGTAGTAATCTTAAAATGGTCCAACACAAACACAAACTTGAGTTAATACACTGGTTTCTGAAATAATCATGAAAAACAGTTGGTGCATTCTTCCATTGATTATAATGCAACTTTTCTAAATTAAATAAAATCTGAAAATAATGACATGTCTAATCTTTGTGGGTAATGTAGCTGTCTAGTTCTGTAGGTAATTTAAGTATATGGGTGATGTCTTGACCAATTGAAGACAAATGGAGTTCTGCCATTGACTTCAGTGGGGTAAGGATTTAACCCATAGAGAATAATATATGTATAAAACCAACCTTTTTTTTTTTTTTTTAGGTCTCTACTCAAAATTCCTTACTCAGGCAAAACTTCCACTGATGAATGGGAGTTTTGTTTGAGTAAAGATGCCATAGTTTGCATTTAGTAGTGAATAATTCTAAGTATTCAATAGTCTAGAAAAAGGAAGAGAATGCTTTCCATAGCAATAAACTTCTTTGTGTATCTAAAGAAAACATTTTTAGATTTCTTTTGATAGTAATTTTTTGTCATTGTTCATCAGACATTGTGCTGATTAGTTTGTGTGTACTGATGTGATGAGCTTGTCTGTATTCTCAGCCCAAATTGTAATGACTAAAGTGATTTGGAATGTCAGGTCTCAAGTGTAAGCATTTTAGGGTGTGGATGCCCTCTGCTGGATATTGCAGATTTGAGTATACTGGATACACGATCATAATATGTTGCAATGTATTTACCAGCTCACTTCTGCTTTTTGCCATATCCTGTAAATTTGTGGTTTGATTCCCCCACCCTCACCCCTTTTTACTTAATCAAAGTTATACAATATGTAGCTTTGTCACTAAGGAAATAGTAAAAGATCAGAATATAATAAATATTAGAAAAAACTTTTTATATCTTTCTTTACCTAGCTGTGTTACAAATAACTGATATTTATATTGAATTGAAGCAAATTTTTGCATTTCTAAATTTTAAAATGCTACAACATTATATGTACTTCTGCTAAAATTGCAAAGAGCACTGAGGGCTGGGAAAATGGAACCAAAAAGAAAATAGAACCAATTTTATATTTGATTTTGAAATAAATTAAAAGCTGACGAAGTAATTCTTTATGTAGTACCAGTTTGATGGGAGATTTCATGTAAGACCTGAAAATATATTTGAGCATCCTGAAATGTATGACAATACTGTTAATATATAACTTAATTTGTTTTCTTGAGAAAGTCAGGAATGGCGATGTGTAATTTGCCTGTTAAATGCTATAAATTATATATAGCCATTGCTTTTTTTTTTTTTTTTAAGAAAATCAAGTTACATATTAACCTTATAGTCAGACAGCTAAAATGCTAGTTTTTTGTGCTTTTATTTTTTTGTTTATAAATTATGACATAAGCACTGAAAGCACCAGTGACTCCGAAGTTCTCTGTTTAGGCATAGGTCATGTATTTTAACCAGGTAAAATGCTGGTGCAGAGGACGCCCATGCTTATCATTGTACTCCTTTGAATGGAAGGTATTCCTGAATCGATGTGGTGTCTTGTTGGATTAATATACTGTTAAAGCTAAAAAAAAATGAGATTACAAGACTTGTTTTACTTTTAGGACAAAATACAGCCATTTAGTCAGAATGAGTTTTGTTGATAATGATTAGATGTGGATTTGACCCATCATCCTAAAGATAAGACTTCTAATTGATCTCTTGATCTCAAACCATGTCCAACATGGTTTGTTTTAGTAACCTTTTAATAAAGGTTTAGATAGGGGTGGGTTTACAGTCTAAAGATTTAAAGCCTGTACACATAGGCTGTATCAAAGTTTATTGTCTTCTTTCAGTTCTGCTTCTTTCATAGCCTTAGATATGTATCTGGCTTGTTTTAAAGTGATTCTGTTTTCATGCTTGAGTGAAAACCCAGGTTTCCAGATACATGATAAAAATCTCCTGAGCCATAGTCAAATGATAAGGAATTACTCTGGAATATACTGCAATTAAAAAACTATGAGGTTTGTTTAGGATAACAAAATAAGCAACATTTACATTCTACTCTTACGTTTTGCTTAAAAATTCAGGCATTATCACAGATATTTTTCTTTTTTATTGCATACTCGTATAAACTTTGACCCTTTTTGTTACCTTGATACTCACTCCAATAGGATTCTATGATATTTCATATTTTGTAATGATTATTTATTCTAGGACTTATCTTATGATATTTGCAAGTGCCAGAGCTGGGTGCTGGTAGGATATGGTGCATGCATTTACTAATGTTGCCTGCCTCCCTCCAAAATAAAATTGAGTGAAATTCTGTGGCCTGTGTTATGGAGGTTTTCAGACTAGATGGTCATCCCTCTCAGCCTTAAAATCTGTGAATCTATGAAAAAAGGAATGCCTAAGTTCAGAGGCATTTTAAATTTAGAAAAGATCATTATTTAAAAGAAAAATAGTCTTTCACCTCTATACATTGAGTTTAGTTGAATAGTTGTTCATTAGTGAAACATATTTGGTAACCTGAGATTAGTTTCTGTAGAATAAACAGTTTTATGAGATAAACAAATTTAGAGGTCCATCACACTGAGGTAATAAGATTTCTTTAACCCAGGAAATGTAATTTCTTCAAAGCCCATTGGATATCACTAACTGTTTTTGTTTAACCACTTTCTTCATGAAAATTCTGTGAGTTTGTTACATTTGTATTCTGCTCCCAGTCAGTGAATGTACTGGATACAAAGCACATTATTTGCATGGTTTCTATTACTGTTAAGAAATGATAATACTGTCCTGTGCACTGGTTAAGGGCCTTATCCTGCAAGGTGTTGAACACCTGTTGCAAAGTGCTGAGCAAAAAGTCAGTGGGAGCCAGAGGGTACTCACCTCTCAAAAGATCAACCCTTAACTTACAGTGATTATATAGCAATATATTATCAAGACAAGTAGTAACTCTCAATGGCACAAGTAAATGGTTTTATTCTTACAAACTCAAAAGAAGATTGTACCACCATTACATTGAATAGTTCCTTAATTCTCAAATAGTCCCATTGATGTCAGTGGGACTACTCAAGGAATAAGGTACTGTTTTATATAAAAGTAGCACAAACTAGTACATTGTCAGCAGTTTCTTACTGTTACCATTTTAAGTGCCAATTTTTCAAGGGTTTTTCATTTAAAAAGCAGACAACAAAAAGCCATGCATCACTGTTATATACGGTAGTAGATGGGTAGATTACGGAGATGGGATGTGTAAGCAGCTTGCCTCAGTCTTTTGACTTGGGATCAATATTTTATGAACCTGCAGGCCTCAGCCCCACAGCTCCCATTGGCTGCGGTTCCTGGCCAATGGGAGCTGCGAAACCAGCGATCTGGGCGGAGGCAGTCCACAGAGCTGCCTGGCCACACCTCAGCCTAGCAGTTGAGTGAGGGGGATGTTGCCTCTTCTAGGGAGCCCCCCAGGAAAGCGCTGCCCAGAGCCTGCTCACCCTGTCCCATGCCCCAACGCCCTGCCCCCTCCCACACCCAAACTCTGCTACTTCAGGGAAGGGGGCGGGGGCGTGGTGGCCCAAGACTGCCCCAGCAGCAACTGGTGCAGGGGCTACCTGAGATGCCCCGAGCCAGGTGCACTGGCCGCTACAGAAGTCACAGAGGTCACAGAATCCGTGACTTCCAACCTCCGTGACAAACTCACAGCCTTAACCAGGGCCCCATTGTGCTACACACTGCATAAACACAGAACAAATATTAGACTTTAGTGAAACATGCTTAGGTATGCAATTTGGAGCAGCAGGCATTTGCAGGGCCCACATTCTTGCTATATTGCCATTTGGCTTGACAGCATAAAGAGCTCAAGCCTTTGCACACCACCTCTCTATCCCACAACTTGCAGCTCTATTCCTGCAATGTAAGCAGTAGGCAATAGGGGGTGCATTAGGACTGAACATGTGTAACCTAGTAATTCATGTGGAGTAGCCCTTGGCTACTTTTAGCCTGGTTCTTGGGATATGCAAGAAATAGACTTGCCTATTTAAGAATAAAATCAAGATCAATGAGTTGAATTAGTGATGAAATGTCACTTTAACTATGAATTTCCTTGCTTTAGGTTGTTTGTCAGTTCCTTAATGTTATTTTAGTGTAGGTTTTTAGGATTTAATTTCCTTTATATTTTGATGGTACTGTTTAAAAAAAAATATAATCTCCCCTTGCATTGGCATCGTAAAGTCTCTAGGAATCATTACTGTTTACTGCATGTCAATGTAAGTGCAGAAAGCCCTTTTCATTTAAAACAAAAGAAAACAAAGTGTGCTTCTGCTAATATTGTGCCAGATCTCTGGCACATTTTAACTGGGTTTGATGCCATTAAAATTATTGGGATTACTACTTCCCTTGATTTTATATCTAGTTCGTGGGCCCTTCTTTAGATCTGATTCAGTGTTGTGTATCGTTTTGTATTGCACAAATTTAGCTTAAAATTTGCAGGATTTTTCTTATTGTCAGTACTTCACGTGTAATACAAAGAATGAAACAGCTCATTGACATGATACTTCCATTACCATTGGATATGATTGTAGTATAAATTATACTATGCAAAACCCTATTGAAATAAATTGGATATTGTGCATTATGCATTCTAGACATAAAAGTATGAGAGAAACATAGATAGCCCCAAATCCTGTGCCCAGCCAGACTAACTGTGTTGGATATCTGTGTGCAGGCAGAAGGAAGAAGAATTATACCTCTGTCCAGGCTTCAGAACACTATGGTATATCTATGCTGGAGCAGGGAGCAAGCCTCCCTGTCTGGGTAGATATACTTGGCTAGCTAGGCTCAGGTGAACATGCTAAAAATAGCTGTGTAGATTTGAGGTGGTGGCTTGGGCTCTCAAGACCACCCAGTTACTGGGGTCTGAGCTTGGGTGGGTGGCCCAAACTATGGCTCAAGCTGCAGCATCTGTACGGATATTTTTAGCCCACAAGCTTGAGCTGAGCTAGCACTAGTCTGTCTATCCAGGCTTGGAGGCTCACTCACAGCTGTAGTTTAGATGTACCCTACTAGAGCTGATCTACAGATGTTGCTAAAGCGCAGTAGCCTCTTGGATCATTTTGCACTTGATCCATGGTGGAGAATAGCTATTGAATCTGTTTGGCAGCAAATCCACCTACTCTGCCCTCTGTCCCTCCACAGGACTACTCTCCAGTATTCACAACGGATGTGCACACCTGTTCTGGCTCCTGGACTCCTGCAATGCACTGCACCCTCTCCACCATTCCAAAATATAATGAGCAGCAGGATAAGAAAGCCAAAACAGTATGAAAAGTAGCTGTTGCACAAAAGGAATAGCAACTGTTCAAACGTGAAAGGGGTTGGTTCAATTCCCTCCCCCACCCCCTGGCATATAATGAGGGGTGGGGTTCTGTTCTTGCTTTCTTAGCGGGAAAAGATGTCAAGGCCAAGAACTTGCATTTTAAATTGAGTCTAATTATAAATTAAAATTACTCAAATTTTCAAACTCTAATAAACAAAATCAAAATGAAAATCCTGACAGACCGAAACACTGCTCTTGTAAACTATTGTGCAGTGTTGCTTGTGCTGTCCAATAGGCGCTGCATTCCAGCTCAGTGGGGTGGCTACACATCAGTGGTGAGTTAAATGATTCTTGATGCCTATCAATATAAAAGGGTCAATCCTGAATTTGCTGTGCACCAAAACTCCAACAGACATCAGGGAAGTGTAGAAGTATGTGGGGAATCTAGGCTCAGGCGAAAAGTCGCATGATCCTAATGATGATGTAAATTAAACCTTATTATTTGTATATTAATAACATTGCACATTGTTCATTGTATATTGACCAAATATGAAACTATATGTGAAGTTGAGAAAAGAAGTTTTCCATTACAAACCCCTCTTGAGTTGCTGATAACTTCCTCCAAAATATACTTTAGATTTGACATTTATGATGCTTGGTGATTTTTCCCTCTCCTTAATTTGTCATTCTCCTTGGGTGGACCAATCAGCCCATCCTTGAGATGTTCTTGAGACATCCTTTCTTCCATGGCTGGTGAATGCAGAACAGAGGAAGAGGAGACAAAAATAAGATTCCAAAAAATGTGAGAAAATACATGATGATGAAATAAGAAGTAGGTCTGAACCAAAACCCCAGACCTGAATAACCCCAAATTCTGAGCTGTTCAAATTCCAACTGAACTCAAATAATATTTTTTTAACTGGCCTTCTCTTTGTCATGGACTTAAGCAAAACCAAAATTTAAACATGAAATCTCAGAGTGTTGGAAATCTGGGTCTCAATTTTACGGCTTGAGCTGATCTCTAGAAAAATCTGTCAGACATGAAATCAACATAAACATTGAACTCAAATCATCTATAACAATAGCTGCACTTCTTTTTTCCTTAGCAGATGGAAAGAGTTGCCTCCTGTCTCCTTATTCTGCATACTAAAGACAAGGTGCCCTATCTCTCAGGGCAAAGGAAAATATAGTGGAGAATTAGATGACTTGCATTTATGCTTTGGAAGTTGCTTAAATTTTCTACTTAATTTGATTAATTTTTCAAAGTGCACCATGGAGAGGCAAGTGGCTTCTTTATTGATTGATTGTCAGTCCTACGCTGCTCTCTTTCTTACAGTAAAACTAAAATGCTAGCAAATGTAGCTTAAGCAATCATTTAGTTCTGTTTAGATAAGCAATATTTTTGTTTCTTGTGAGTGTTTATAGAGTATAAAACTGCAGAATCAATGTGTTTGTCAGAAAAGAGGAGCTGCATGTTGTCCGTTCTTTGTTAATAGTTAGTTTGATTGGCATACATTGTGTCAATTAATTGAAAAGAGTTTTTTTACAATTACTTCTATTAATAATAAAGATGCTTTCTATACATTATTTTAAGGACACGGCATGCATCAAAGTTATTTAACACTCTACTGAAGGTCAACTGTATTTATGAAGCTTTGATTCAATTGTCAGAACATAAAGCCACATAAGGATATATCTTTTGTTACATGTGCTCAGTGCTAGAAACAGTTGGCACATTTTAACATTTGGTCCTCTAGGTAGAAAAATTAATCAAATGTCTGACAAGATATTTTCTTGGTCTGTATTTCAAGCGCCCCCCACCCCTCCCCGTTTTTTACAGCACATATTACTAACGGGTACTTTTAGTTTTTAAATTATGGACATCAGTACTCCATGCAGTAAAAGACTTGAGCGATTAATGCTACCCTTATGCCTCTTTTGAGTAGTTTTAGCCATGGGGCTTGGCACTGCCACCATTGTCTTTGTGCCAAAAAGTATCCGCAGCGGCTGCCGCATTCTAGTACTAGAGGGTTGTCTCGAAAATTCCGCAGTGAACGCGTCGGGTTTCGACATCACTGTAGACTCTCTCTTAAACCTTTCTTTCTTTCTTTTTTTTTTTTTTTTTTTTTTTGTAAATAATCTTTAGCTTTGACAAACCTTAGTTAAAAAACACATACTGTTGTGTTAGGGTGACGAAAAATGAGACGCAGCGTACAGTAAATGGAGAAATTCAGGAGAAGCTTTTGTATTTGTGAGCACAAATAGTTACTTTAAGAGCCTCCTCTAGCATATTATCAGCACTCTTGCAAATTTTATTATCGGAAGCAAATGTGCCAGTGAATTTTAAGCAGAAAATCAACATCAAGACTGTAGCTAATTTTAAATGGACAATTTATACAAAAGAAATTTTGCCTATAAAATGAAGTGTCATTACAAAAAAATGTTAATTTCATAATTACAATTGATTGTGAAAGTGTGTGTGTATGTGTGTGTGTGTATATATATATATATATATATAAATTTTTTTTAAATGGTTTCTTGATATTCTCAAAAATTGTGGTTTTGTTCTTAATAGAGAAGCAGATTTCTAGCTGTATTTTGGAACAAACAAAAAAAAGATGTAATAAAGTTAAGGGCTTACACTGTCAGAATGAAATGTTTTCACTCATGATCTCCAAAGCTATCTTTTTGGTGGTAAAAGTGGATGATACAGATGAAATCTTTACAAGGAGCATAATCCTTTAAAAAAAAAAATTCAATCTCCTGCTGGCTGCTGTGCTGCTTTGGTACCTCACAGACTTCGACAGAGTCCTGGACGAGTGCCCATTGATGTCATGGAAACACTCAAATTACTGAGAATGATTCATGTCTATGCTGTTCTCTTATCCTCCCCCACACAAATAGAAGTAGATTTTTAACCCTGACAACTTGTAATTTGCAGTGGGTTTATTTTTATATCTGGATAAATATTTTTTAACAACTGAAATTAAGATGAGGCAGCTTGTATCTGATATGATAGTAAAGAAGACGACTGATACCCATGCAACAAATGAGAATTGCTTTCAGAGTTTCTTGTGTTGTGGCTTATACTTAGCTTACACACAGAGACATACCACCACCACCATCCCTTTTCAATCCTTAGCATTTTTTGTTTGTACTGACTTTCTGACTTTAAAACAAGTAGCCTTATTGGGGTGATGTGAAGTAACATACATAACTCCAAACACATACCAGCAAGATGTTTTGTTTTTAGATCTCGACACTAGCCCCAGGATTCAAAATTAGAATTTGATTGTCATTTCAATATTGTGGGGTTTTTTTTTTTTTTTCTGTTGAGGCTTCCTCCGCGCTGAATCTGTGGGGATAACAAAATAGATGTTTCATCCCTTTTTTATTACCACACAGAAGTCCTGTTGGAAGTTACTAAATATATACAAACAAGTTCTGCAGATTGTTGGTTAATTTTTGTGAAGTATGAGTTTATTTAAAAAACAACCCACAAAAATTCTTAAATTGTTATACAAAGTTTTTATGCTTTTGTTTTTCACTCCAGGGACTAAGAAAGAATATGGTGTGATTACTTTATCCCAAACCTCTCTTACAGGCCAGACCTCATTAATAATATTTCTCAAAGGAGATCAAGAGATATAGTAGCTTTATATATTAAAATAAAAACAGCTGACAAAATGGGATAAAGTATGTTTAGGATAATTTTAAGAACCATTAAAACTTACTGCGTACTTCTTGTGTAATAATCTGACACAACAAAGGTATTATCTCTATAAAAATCAGACCATACTTGAAAAACTGCTATATTATGTCTTGTTCAATTGACTGAAAATTAGATTTAGTCATATTTTAGACTGCCATTCAACACTTGTCTTCAAGAAACACAATTTTGTCTTCTTAGTCCACTTGCTCTTTTTTTTCCAACACAAAATGCCAACAAAACAACAAGCTTTGCATGGTCCATGGATATGTTTGTTATTACTACAGCGTGACGTTTCCAAATAAAGTAGCATTTTTGTCAAGAAAATGTTTTGTAATGAATGTGTCCTTGGTAGTGATGTTGAATAAATGATTCACTTTGAATTGGTAATGTAGTGCGTATAGCCAGTTATTACAATTTATTATAGATTTGATTGGGAAACAATCTGAACCTTAGATCTGTGTTCCCAGGTGTTGTTGGCATTGATAAGTCGCGTGTGTAACATCTGGCCCTTAGAAGCAAGTATTGTATGTGGCATTTTATATGTTCCTAACTGTAATAAGAGCTTCAGAATTATCAACAGTGCCCTTAGTGATATTTGATTTGTTCTTGTACGTTTTGTCTGACAGTCATCCTACCATCCCCTTGTCATTATCCTCACCAACTCACGGGCCCTTTTTGCCAGTATGTTTTGTACCAACCTTCCTGATTGTTCTTTGTTCCCCTTGCACATGGTTTAGTGCCATCCAGCTACGACTTAGCGTTCTGCAGCAACTGTCTCTTTCCTGACTGATTTTGTTCAAGACCACTCTTTCAATTTATAAAGGATCTTTATTTTACTTTTAAATATGGCATACCTGTAGCCAGTGCTATAGCTCGGCTATTGGATCTGTGTTTTAAAGGCCCACTGAAAAAAAATTAGGTACTTAGGGTTGGCATAAAGGCTTGGCAGTCACTGGGCCTCTGTTCAAGTCCCAGCACTGCTGGTACAGTCGGAACTTTGGTGGAGAATGGCAAATTTCCAACCAAATTTCTCTTTCCCAGGTGTAAATTCCATCATCACGTTGATCATGAGGGAATTTACTCTTGGGAAAGAGAGTAAAAAAAAAAAAAGCAGAATCCTGAACAGTTTCTTTGTTAAGTTCGCCATCTGGAGAGCCTATGATTGATTAGCTCTGCCCTCACCAGTGAGTGTCAGTCTAATCAATGGGAATTACTATGCAGGGGTCACACTATAGGTAGCCTGCCTGCTGTGTAAATAAATAAAAAAAAAAACAATTGTTCAGCTTGTGAGAGAGAGATGGGGAACAAAAAAAGGGTGTACCATAGATGAGGGGGTGAGAAGTCTATTTGTTTCTATAGAGAAATGGTAGAATCCCGTTAAGTTACAGTTTTAGGAAGTGTGTAGAACAGTATGGCTAAGAATAGGAGGCGTATTTCCATGTTATCATGCCCAGAATAAAGTGTTAATCCCTTTCTGTTGCCTACGTACAGTATGTGGTCAGAAGTGCCTGTTTTACTTATGTAAACACCGATATGGATATGTAGGTTAATTTCATATGAAATATGGAGAGAAGATATATACATTTTGTAACATTTACACACCTATTCATTTTTTATTGACAGGTAAAACTGAAAGGGGGTCATATTCATCATATGGAAGAGACTCAAATTTACAGGGTTGCCACCAGGTAAGTGATAATCTATGCAGTGGAAAGGTAGTGATAAATAGCCTGATAAATTAGCTTTGTTTTGTAAGGTTGATTATCCGTTTTAGAGCTTGTCTTCATGATGCACAAAACTGTTTGAAAACAGGTATTTCTCAAAATTAATCTTTATCTGCAATTGTGTGTAATACAACTTCTGTCTGAGCTGTTTTAGTGGAGATACAGTTACTGGTTTCTACTAGTATTTAAGTCAGCCTACTGGTATCTCTTAGGCCATTATCAACTATTGATTACTGTCCTTTGAAACAATGTTGTACGGTTTCAGCATAACAGTTCCTTCCTAATGGCACAATTTAAGACATTATAAAAGTGGAAACACACCGCAGAGCATGTGTCAAACCCTGGTTTTGGATGGCTATTGCAATAAATTATAGTTTTCACAGAGTCTGCATGATGTTGTGTGAAAACAGGGTTGTACTGAGGGATAAAAATGTCTGTGAAAATATGATTTGTTGTCCCTTTTTGTTTCTGAATTGTTTTTGGCTGGAAGTCAAGGCCAGCAGGCTAACAGCAAAGCCGTCTCAAGGGAAGCATGCGTGAGCTAGAAAAATAAGAGTAGTTTAATTAAATAATAAAATGCCAGTGTAATACAAAGGTATAGCATGTGTGTGTTTGTGCTTCTGTGCACTCTGCATTTGCATACTTTTAACTCTCCAGAGAGAGTCTGAGTCTAAAAATACTATCAATAGCCAAAAGTCTAAGCTTTGTTTCAAGACAATTGATTTTTTAAAAAGATGCTTTCTTTTTAAATTCAGTAGCAGTATTAATCGCATGTTTAAATTCATTTTGTTTTCTGAACAGTGCTAAGCTTCCTTTCCCCTTTATAAGTGCACTTGTTTCTTACTTTGGAAAAGTACTGAAAGAAGTTAATAACCCTTTTTAAAATTCAAAGCTTTATACTTTTTAATTCTGCCACACACACACAAAGTGTATTATTTTCCTAATGGAAAGGGGAGTACTTGCTCCCTTCATTCCCTTCATATGGCCATGTTCTTTAATAATTCTTTAATAATACAGGTTTCAGAGTAGCAGCCGTGTTAGTCTGTATTCGCAAAAAGAAAAGGAGTACTTGTGGCACCTCAGAGACTAACAGATTTATTTGAGCATAAGCTTTCGTGAGCTACAGCTCACTTCATCGGATGCATGCAGTGGAAAATACAGTGAGGAGATTTTATATACACAGAGAACATGAAACAATGGATGTTACCATACACACTGTAAGGAGAGTGATCAGGTAAGGTGAGCTATTACCAGCAGGAGAGAAGAAGGGCAGGGGGACACCTTTTGTAGTGATAATCAAGGTGGGCCATTTCCAGCAGTTGACAAGAACGTCTGAGGAACAGTGGGGGGTGGGGAAAATAAACATAGGGAAATAGTTTTACTTTGTGTAATGACACATCCACTCCCAGTCCTTATTCAAGCCTAATTTAATGGTGTCCAGTTTGCAAATTAATTCCAATTCAGCAGTCTCTTGTTGGAGTCTGTTTTTGAAATTTTTTTGTTGAAGAATTGCGACTTTTAGGTCTGTGATCGAGTGACCAGAGAGATTGAAGTGTTCTCCAACTGGTTTTTGAATGCTATAATTCTTGATGTCTGATTTGTGTCCATTTATTCTTGTCCAGTTTGACCAATGTACATGGCAGAGGGGCATTGCTGGCACATGATGGCATATATCACATTGGTAGATGTGCAGGTGAACGAGCCTCTGATAGTGTGGCTGATGTGATTAGGCCCTATGATGGTGTCCCCTGAATAGTGGACACAGTTGGCAATGGACTTTGTTGCAAGGATAGGTTTGTTGTGTGGTGTGTGGTTGCTGGTGAGTATTTGCTTCAGGTTGGGGGGCTGTCTGTAAGCAAGGGCTGGCCTGTCTCCCAAGATGTGTGATGGGTCGTCCTTCAGGATAGGTTGTAGATCCTTGATGATGCGCTGGAGAGGTTTTAGTTGGGGGCTAAAGGTGATGGCTAGTGGCGTTCTGTTATTTTCTTTGTTGGGCCTGTCCTGTAGTAGGTAACTTCTGGGTACTCTTCTGGCTCTGTCAATCTGTTTCTTCACTTCAGCAGGTGGGTATTGTAGTTGTAAGAACGCTTGATAGAGATCTTGTAGGTGTTTGTCTCTGTCTGAGGGGTTGGAGCAAATGCGGTTGTATAGTAGAGCTTGGCTGTAGACAATGGATCGTGTGGTGTGGTCTGGATGAAAGCTGGAGGCATGTAGGTAACTATAGTGGTCAGTAGATTTCCGGTATAAGGTGGTGTTTATGTGACCATCGCTTATTAGCACTGTAGTGTCCAGGAAGTGGATCTCTTGTGCGGACTGGTTCAGGCTGAGGTTGATGGTGGGATGGAAATTGTTGAAGTCATGGTGGAATTCCTCAAGGGCTTCTTTTCCATGGGCCCAGGTAATGAAGATATCATCAATGTAGCGCAAATAGAGCAGGACACTAGGGGACGAGAGCTGAGGAAGCGTTGTTCTAAATCAGCCATAAAAATGTTGGCATACTGTGGGGCATGTGGGTACCCATAGCAGTGCCGCTGATTTGAAGGTATACATTATCCCCAAATGTGAAATAGTTATGGGTGAAGACAAAGTCACAAAGTTCAGCCACCAAGTTTGCTGTGACATTATCTGGGATACTGTTCCTGACGGCTTGTAGTCCATCTTTGTGTGGAGTGTTGGTGTAGAGGGCTTCTACATCCATAGTGGCCAGGATGGTGTTTTCTGGAAGATCACCAATGGATTGTAGTTTCCTCAGGAAGTCAGTGGTGTCTCGAAGAAACTTAGGAGTGCTGGTAGTGTAGGGCCTGAGGAGGGAGTCTACATAGCCAGACAACCCTGCTGTCAGGGTGCCAATGCTTGAGATGATGGGGCTTCCAGGATTTCCAGGTTTATGGATCTTGAGTAGCAGATAGAATACCCCTGGTTAGGGTTCCAGGGGTGTGTCTGTGCGGATTTGTTCTTGTGCTTTTTCAGGGAGTTTCTTGAGCAGATGGTGGTGTTTCTTTTGGTAACCCTCAGTGGGATCAAAGGGTAATGGCTTGTAGAATGTGGTGTTGGAGAGCTGCCTAGCAGCCTCTTGTTCATATTCCGACCTATTCATGATGACAACAGCACCTCCTTTGTCAGCCTTTTTGATTATGATGTCAGAGTTGTTTCTGAGGCTGTGGATGGCATTGTGTTCTGAAGGGCTGAAATTGTGGGGCAAGTGATGCTGCTTTTCCACAGTTTCAGCCCATGCATGTTGGCGGAAGCACTCTATGTAGAAGTCCAGTTAGTTGTTTCGACCTTCAGGAGGAGTACACCTAGAATCCTTCTTTTTGTAGTGTTGGTAGGAAGGTCTCTGTGGATTAGTATGCTGTTCAGAGGTGTGTTTTTTTCCCCCGCTTACTGTTCCTTACACGTTCTTGTCAACTGCTGGAAATGGCCCACCTTGTTTATCACTACAAAAGGTTTTTGTTGGTTTTTTTTTCCCTCTTCTTCTTCTCTCCTGCTGGTAATAGCTCACCTTACCTGATCACTCTCGTTACAGTGCGTATGGTAACACCCATTGTTTCATGTTCTCTGTATATAAAATCTCCCCACTGTATTTTCCACTGCATGCATCTGATGAAGTGAGCTGTAGCTCATGAAAGCTTATGCTCAAATAAATTTGTTAGTCTCTAAGGTGCCACAAGTACTCCTTTTCTTTTTAATAATACAGGGAAACAATATATTTTAAATTAAAGAAAAACATGTTTAATTTAGCATAGAAAAAGGTAAACAGCCCCAGTAATTAAATAGAATTTTACCTTCAGAGTGCACACAGGTATCTACTATATCTTGAAAAGCTGTCATTCTGCTCCCTTCCCTACATCTGTTAGCAATTTCAAGTTTTGACTCTCCAGCATACTCAGATATGCCATCAGCTCTATCTAGTTCTGCAGCTAAAGATTTGTTGAGATGAGACCAACTGTGGTTGGGTCAGGGACTGAGTACTGCACATGTTATAGAGAGCAGTTCATCCCAGTTTATTTGGAAAGAATTCCACAGGAAAGAAATTTGCAGCCATTCCAGTGCAACGGAAATATCGTTGGAATGTGAGTGCAAATGTTCAGTGCAGATAACTTGGGCAACGAGCCTCTCAGTGCTATGTCTAGTGTAAAGCTTTCAATTCCTGTAGAAGGTCTGTTCCGAGGTATCTTGTTTCGGAGGGCTAAGGCAGAGGTCATTAGAATTTTGGGGAGAAGGAGACTGACAACATGCTTCCCTTTTGTAGATGGTGATTGAACAGGCTATTTTCAGTGGGGGGCCCCCTTTGTTGGCCAATGAGACAATAGTCTTGCTTGTCCCTGCTTCTTTTCTGACTGATAGGAATTGGCATGATTCCTTACAGCTATCAAGATTTCCTCTGCTGAGTAAGACACCTCTTCAGCTGTGAAATCATCATTCGTATTGGTTGAGTTTTTCGATGCTTTATGTACAAAATAGTATATACTGGGCTTAATTGGAAAGGGATAATTGGGGAATACTTTTTTCCTTGTTTAAAGCAAAACTATCACATTTTAAATACTACACGGAGCAGACAGAAAGACTAGGGATTCCTCCTAGTACGTGTTTACCAATCCAGCCATGAACATATATGCATATTTATACACTTATCTGAAAATACCTATTTGATTATGGACACTACTATAGACTTTAAAAATCTGAGCCATAATGTATTTGAAATAAATTACAGAATTATTGAAGTTATCACAATAAGTAGATAAATGCAGAAAATTTTAGGGTAAAACTTGTAATTCCATCCTTATTTCAATTGAAACAACTACACTAGTTCTATATTCGTTTTAGGATCCAGGTCAGTATAGTCCTTCTTCTTTTAAAATCACTTCATGCTTAGACCTGGTCTGTTTCTATTACCAGCCCACATTCCTGCACTCATTTACCACTGATCTGATCACATGCTTTCTCTGTCCATATTGTCTTATTACTCTTGGTGCGAGAGTCTTCTTCTTCGCAGCCCTAGCCACCTAGAATTACCTTCCTGTTTCTTTCCTTCTCACTAACTCTGTCTATCATTTCTACTCTCATCTGAAAACATACCTTTTTTCCTTTCATTATATTTTTAAATTTCTCTTTCACTCTGTTATTATTGAGCTCTATCTCACAGTACCTATAGTAATGTGAGAAATATTTAAGGGATCTTGAAAGACACAATACCAAAAAAAGTTTTGTTATGTCTTAGTCTTCCTTGATACCCTGTATGAAGAGTTGTGCTGCAATCCCTATATTCACTGGAGTGATTTAAGGATGACCGATGAGCATAGATCTGTATATTCTTGATTCTGGAGCCAAGAGGGCCAACCTCAGAAACTTTGCCAGAAGCGGGTGCATATATTATTACTTACACTATGTCCTGCCTAGGGGGCCCAGCTGAGATGCTCCATTGTGCCAGATATAGTACAAACACACAGTAAGAGCCCGTCCCTGCCCTGGAAAGTTTACAACGTAAATAGACAAAGAGTGGGGGAAAGGATGTATTATTAGCTCTATTTGATAGATGAGGAGTTGAGGCACAGAGGTATTAAGCAGTTTGTCCAAGGTTACATCGGAAGGTTGTTACTCATAGACAAAATAGACCTGCCACTGATTATTAGTTTCCCTCTTAGCTGAGAGAGAGACAGACCATTAGATTTAGGCTTCCAGATAATAGTTCTATCAGGAACCACTAAAGTATCAATAGTTGAGGACTAGGAGCAATCTAGAAACCTACTGGAAGCTTTCGTAGATGTGTTTTTGTCCTTATTGGGAAGGTGTCACTTACTGTCCCTTCACATCTAAGGTAAAACCTGAATACCAGAGACAGTTTGGGAGCAACAGCACAGACAGTATAGCACATGTTAAAGCTTGGGTTTATCAGCAAATCCTGAGTGGCTGGTATAGTCACATGCCCCTTCTTGCTAAAGGTGAAAGGAATGTGCAGAACTGTGTTGACTTCGGAAAGGTAAATTGCTGCCTATTGATATGATCCATATCTAGTGCTTTGTATAGGCGAGTTCCTGGACCAAGTAGGATAGCAACGTTGGACTTGCTATCATATTAATTTTGTCTTAAAGAAAACTTTCTCCACCTAAACAGCAGCAGCAAAGGCCTGGACTCTCCATTCCTTCACCCAATTGACATTAGCGAGATGTAAAGTCTACCACACCGTACCCTACTTATCTCAAGGTGATTTTAACTTCAAAGACTGGGACCGACTCTTGCTGCCATTGAAGACAAAGCAAAACTTCCATTGACTACATGGGAACAGGAACAGCAGGCCCCTTGTGGGACTCGCTCAATTCCATTAAAGATGAAAAACCTACAAAACAAGCATGATTGCGACTAAGACACTTTTCACATATTAGGTGGAATCCCAGCTCCACAGAAACTCCCATTGCCTTCAATGGGACCAGGAATTCACCCATTGTCTTAATGCTGCCCTGCTTACCATTTTCCACCAAATGGGGATTTTTAGTGTGTTGGTATATGGAGAGGTTATAGAATGTATTTGTCTAACAGTGATGCTGATTACTATTTGGATGGCTAATGTTTTACACAAAATAGAACAATACGCCTGGTTCCTGAGCCAAAGAGTTTAGTCCAAATCAGCATGTTGTAATCTCAGTTTAAGCAGCTGCAAGTATAAAAGAGTTATATGAAATGATTGTGACATAGAATCAAATCTTAAAAATAGTTTGTTTTATCAACAGCTCTAATAAGGGGGCTTCCCTTCACAGTGATGAATGTCTCCAGAGGAAACAGAAGCATTTTCTAGTGGGTCTATGAATCAGGATATCTGGGTTCTGTTTATAACTGCCACTAATTTACTGTGTGACCATAGATGAATCATTTAATCATTTTGTGCCTCAGCTTCCCATCTGTCAGATGAGGATGGGGTGTTTTCTTAATTCAACAATATTTACAAAACACTGAGATCCTTGGATGGAAGGTGCTGTGGATGTGCAAAATATTATCATTAGAGTCATAGTATTGTATGCTGTGTACAGTAGTATGGATCCATTAATCAGCTGATAGTTGATGTGACTGACAATTACATTACGTCAGTGGTGATTTGTGAATAGTCTGGAGCCACTGAGATGTGGTAAGCAAAAGTTAATAAAAAATCATGAATGAAGAAAGAGCATTAAAGCACTAACGTAAAAACAGCCTGTTTTTTCAGAATTACCCCTTAAATTTCTGAAGTAGCATATGGATTGTAGCAGCATGACTCCTACAGGCATTAATGGAAGTCACAGTGCTTTGAAAATTTAGGGCTGTCTTTTAGCAGATGCACAGTAGCCAATAGTCAGTTTTTAACACTTTTAATTAAAAATAAAACAATCCAAAGGTGACTAGTTATTACTAGCACATTGGGGAAAAAAGGTGGCTAAATTCTGGCCTTGAATGTGCTGCTCCCTTTGATGTTTACAAAATGTTCATTGAAGCCATTTGGAGACTCACCCACCTCTGAAGACTGAAACTGGTTCTGGTAAAAGATTTTATAGTTCGAATACAAGGTAAAATGCCAAATTAGCCTATTTTACTTTTTTATTCTCCTCTAACTTAAAAAGTTTCAAAACTAATTATAACTAAATTGCATCCAAAATGAGAACATACCCACCAAGCTCCAGCCTGTTGCAAGATTTTGTGGCAGAGAAAAAGGTTTATAAATGGTAAGTCTGACAGGGCGTGAAAGGTGAACAGAAATGACCTTTCCTTCAGTGTCAGTACAATGAACATTATTAGAAGCGTTTCATCATAAAAACAGCTGCTTCCTTTTTACTGTTTTTGTGGGTACCAAAGGACAGACCTACAGCACCTAAACTTTCTGCTTTGCTGACACATTCCAGCTTTCACTGAGATGATTACATTAGTAGCAATAGAAATCAGCACCAGAATACTGATCAAAAAGCGGTAAACTTAGAAGTCCTGAAAAGTGAGATGCATGCAGCCTTTTTTAGCGCCCTCCCCCCACACCCCGGCCCTTGTCCCTCTGCACAGACTCTGTCTTTCTCCACACATACAATTTTTCTTTCATCTGTCAGTACAGATCCCCGCACTTGGGATTTGCCTGCACAATCCACACAGGTCTAGAACCTTCCAGAAAGCTCTGACTGTTGGTGGGGCAATTCTCCTGTGCGTGAAGCCATGGAATGCTCCCTGTGAGGCTCTTTGCATGGGCATGTGCCCTCCCTCCCCTCTTGCCCCCCAATTTTTTCCAGCTGCCAAAGCAGCAAGTCAGAACTTGCTCTCCACTTTACTGAATAGCTCATAAATGCTAATGAATAGCTAGAGTGGACTTTCAAGTAGTCCAAGACAGGAGGAAGGAGAGGAAACTATGTACGCTTGAAAGTCCACTCTTTTGCTGCCTGTTGTGTCTCACTGACAGGAGGTGAAGGTGGGGCAGAGAGTGAGTGCAGGCAATGATAGAAGGGAGAGGTTGGGTGGTAATGGATGATGGGTAGGGAACCCTGTGCAAAGCAGAACAGAGAGTAGAAACTGAAAAGGGGCAGAACAGGTGGACTCTAAAATCAGGCAGACAGATTGAGGGGAGGCTGATGTGGAAGCAGGAGCAGTGCAGGAGGTTCACTCACCTTCCACCATCCCCAGCCTTTTGCAGGTTCATTTTTCCCCTCAGGCTGTCTCCAACGTCCCAGGTCTGCCTCGCTTTCCCAACTCCTCCTGCTGTCATGCTGGTTGCCTCAGCTGGCCCTACTTTCGTCATTTCCCTCCACTCCCGGCACTTTGCTTTTGAGGGATGCAAAAGATAAGGGGACAGATGCAGAAGAGGAAATAGTGACTTCTCACATTGATGAGACATACCACATTGGGAACTGCATAAAACTTCTGCTACCTGAATCTCTGCTACATGAACACGGTACCCCAAAAGTCCTGTGCCAACTTCTCCAGATCTTATTTTCTCGCTACCACAAGACTATATCTTCATCCCCCCAGTCCATCTTGGAGGCTGGGTACCTAGCATATATGATATTTCCCTACTGATTGCATAGTCTGGGAGCTGGACAGCAGGAAGCATCTTTTGAATTTCCTCATGCTACCTGCACAGAGGATCTGATCCTCACTGATAAGGCTTCTGCAACTGGAGCAGACTTGTGTGGAGGCGCATGAAGGAACTGCTCTCCTCCCTTGTGAAGATGACTGTGTGTGGGAAGGGAAAAACATTTTTTTTCCTCCAGAATGGCCTCATAAATACATCCATTTATGGCTCTCTTTTACCCCTTAGGTCATTTCCTGTGCAACAGGGTTCTATGACAGTGTGTTGCATCCCTCCTAGTATTTTACAAATAGACCCAAACACAGCCTTTTAAAAAAAAATAAAAATTGTTGCTTCCTCAGCATAACAGGGCAAATGTATGAAATGTGCTCTTAAAAGTAGCAAAAATATAGCTAGCACCTCTTTAAAATAAATATTTTAGAAGTGAAGTGAAATATTTGTGGGAAATTTCTATGGTAAACACATACAGAGTAACTCAGCCCAGCAGTTTGACCCCCTATGCCTTTGTATGCAATAAGTGTGTAAATTCTTGCATAATAAGCAGTGTTCTCATGCTGACAAGGAAATGGGTAGCAATACTATTCACTTAGTTTCTTCAAGTGTAAGTACTGAGACTTCTCTTTTCCACTGTGACTTATTTAATTGTTTCAACATTTCTAATAATTTGTAAAGGAGCCCATTAAACATAGGAGGAGGAAGGTCTTAGGGGAATTTTTTATGTGATGCCTACTTTTAAGAGTGTTTTCTTCATCTGCCCTCCAGTGTGAGATTTAGACAGATGTATATTGTAAAAGCAGATTTCTGTTTTAAGTCACTAAAGAATTACTCTGTCTGTTATTAGAACGTTATCTCTGATACCATTGCACAGGGGCTTTATGCATCCAACAGACCCCACAAATGCGTGCCTGAATCTTGTCCATGCATTCAAATGCCTTTTCTTTCCCCTGAATTGGTCAGGAGTGTGTTTTCAGCATCTTGTGAGTTGCTGTTGTTTTGTTCTGTTTTGGTTTGGTTTGGTTTTGATGGACTGAACTCCTGTTCATATTAAACAATAAAGTAATAGAAATGACAACACTTCATCAGTGAATGTGGCAACAAACACTGTGTGTGTCTATATGTGAACAGAGCTATCTGCTTCTAATTTGTATTTTCTTCATGAACATCAGGGCACAGAATCTTTCTTTTATTGGTATTGTATACAATAAGTTATTAAATTTCATCTCTGTAATACACCTGCAGTAAAATAACAAAACATTTCTGCACTTAAGGAACATGTGTGTGTGTTACAATGTTCCACCCCTCTACAAACAGCTGCTTACAGATTTCAAGATCCATTGTATAAATTCCCTAGAGCCCACCTCTAATAATCGAGACACATCTGCCATTGCAGTATTATAGGCATATGTAGTTTTATTGAAACTATACCTGTATATAAAAAATTAAATAACTCCTACCTCAATTAAATTGGCAAGCTACCTTTTGTGTAGATCAAATTACAGATCTCTTGAGATATAGTGAGGTTCATTTCATTCTTCTATTACAAATCGCTAAGTATGTTTTTTTGATTGGTCAAATAACTAGATTTCTTTACACTTTGATGGCAAGAGTATTTTATTATAATTTTTTCTTTGTTTTCTTCCCATATAAAAGCATTCAACTGCTATATTCAGATGACAGAAAAGATTTCTAACAAAACAAAGGAATTCAAGGTTAAGGCTTACACAATATCTGCTCTTAACCCACATTTTTGTGTCCAGACAACAAAAGTGTAAATTCCCTCAAAGAATACTGAAGGATTTTTTTGTGACTATACAAACACGCCAGTTTGTTGACTAGGTAGTGTGTTTATGCAGGATACACTAGTGTCTGACTCTGTATGAAATCAGTTATAAAAACTAAAGTTGTATTGGATTTTAAAGGCATAATTCTGTTAAAGAGACAACTGAATCCAGTAATTGCCATTGTGTCCAATGTTCCTACTAAACTGTCACAACTTCACTTACTACTTACACATACACATATAGCACCACAAAACATTCGTGACTCCCTCAGCATAACTGGGTAGGTGTATGGAATGTGCTTACAGAAACAGCAAAAATATTGCTAGCAACTTTCTAAAATATATATTCTGGAAGTGAAGTGAAATATTTGTGGGAAATTTCTGTGGTAAACGCATGTAGAGTAACTCAGTCAAGTAGTCTGACACCCCCCTCCCCACCCCATGCCTTTTGTTCTAAAGACATGTGCCTGTCTCAAGGACTTTAAATTTATATACAGTGGGTGAAATCCCTGCCCCATTGATGTAAATGGCAAAACTTTCATTAACTTGAGTGGAGCAAGGATTTCAGCCAGTAACTTTTGCAAAAAAGTTTATAGTTCAGGTGAGTTCTTCTTCACTCAGCGCACAGTCAGCCTGTGGAATTCCTTGCCTGAGGAGGTTGTGAAGTCTAGGACTATAACAGGGTTTAAAAGAACTGGATAAATTCATGGAGGGTAAGTCCATTAATGACTATTAGCCAGGATGGGTAAGGAATGGTGTCCCTAGCCTCTGTTTGTCAGAGGGTGGAGAAGGATGGCAGGAGAGAGATCATTTGATCATTACCTGTTAGGTTCACTCCTTCTGGGACACATGGCACTGGCCGCTGTCAGTAGACAGTGTACTGGGCTGGATGGACCTTTGGTCTGACCCAGTATGGCCATTCTTATGTTCTCAGAATTGCCACCTGTCACAGTTTTTGCTGAATTGTCTCACTTTGGAAGGCAGAAGTGTTACTCCAGGTCCTGAAATCAGTTCCAGTGCCCATGAAACACCCTGTGATCATGGTTATATTGTGGTTTGACCTATGTTGTAACACTAATTTAATAACCTAAGTAAAAGTTTTCTTGTCAGACAAACTTATAAAAGTGATAAACTTAAGTTCAGGTGTCTGTGTGGCTTATTTAGTAGGTGTTCTCCTGAATCTTAGCTAGAAAGGCAAAAGTTCATAGTCTGCTCCATAACTGGAGAAATGCAGAAATGTAACACTGAAGTTCAGTTATAAAGGGAAGTGCTTTACTTTTTGAAGTGCAGTCCTTTGGATCAGATGTTAAACCAAGTGCTATCTTGGTAAAGCTTTAAGTTCCCAAAGCACTGTCCAAAAACTGATATCCTGGACACCAAATAATACGGCTGCTTATAATGTCCAGCAGTAGGTGTGTACCATGGTTGAATGCCAGTGGCTACTCCATTTGCTGCTGCAGTCATTGTATATGATATTATACATTATATATTATATTATATTGTATATTGATCTGATGCTTTGAGATACCTTGAATGTGAGAGATGCTAAAAAAATGAAGCTATATTGGTGCCTGCAGTCATACCACGTTATATTGAGATCTTGTCGTAGCTCCTAAGCTCAGCAGGGTCATGAAAAGCCACAGTACTATAAGAAAAAAGAAAAGGAGTACTTGTGGCACCTTAGAGACTAACCAATTTATTTGAGCATAAGCTTTCGTGAGCTACAGCTTACTTCATTGGATGCATTCAGAATGCATCTGATGAAGTGAGCTGTAGCTCACGAAAGCTCATGCTCAAATAAATTGGTGAGTCTCTAAGGTGCCACAAGTACTCCTTTAATAAGCCAGAGATCTTTGTTCCCTCTAAATGGGCCAACTGGCTACTCCCTAGATACATCAAGATACCCAGTTCAGATTAATTGTAACAAAGTTAGATTTAATTGGCACTATTACTGAAATATTGCTCTTGAACAATAAGGCAATTTTAAAAATAATGTTTACTGCTGAAAGCGTCAGTTTTCCTCCAATTTCCACCAACTCCCCAGTGTCATCTTTTTGGTATTTGGCACATACTGGCACATTGCCCGTTTCCAACAGACCATTTCAGATAGGTTCTCTCCCACATAGAAGTTATACTGTTGTGCCACCATCTACGGGTATGTCTTCACTGCCAACATTAAAGCGCTGCCCCGGCATTTAACGTGGCTGTGTTGTCATGGCACCAGTGCTGGGACAGAGCTCTCCCAGCGCTGTAAAAAAACCACCCCCACGAGGGGAGTAGTTACCAGTGCTGGGAGTGCGGCTACCAGCGCTGGTGCACTGTCTACACTGCCACTTTACAGCGCTGAAACTTGCATTACTCAGGGGGGTGTTTTTTCACACCCCTGAGCGAGAAAGTTTCAGCGCTGTAAAGTGGCAGTTTACACAGGGCCTAAGTCTAACGTGAATTACCTGCTCTTTTGCAGAGAGGATGAATATGAATAGCAGCTTTAGTCAGTCTTAATTACCATGTAAAAGGAGATGTAGGACCTTCACATTCAGCACAGTTTAAGATGGGGAAATAAGTTTTTTTAAAAAGCACAGGGCACAGGCAGAGAACACTAACTATTAAAGTAATCAATATTTTTACCACAGATAAAATTTAGGCTGCATACTGGCTGTCATAGCTATTAAATTCTTTCTACAGTACATTGAATGCCTGTTGCTTTAATTGGGAAAGATATTTTACTTCACTTCTCACTCTAAAAGCTGTTGTGAAATGTGTTTTGCACTATTGGAATAGTTACCAGTCTCTCAGTGGTGCTTGCATTTTAATGGTGAAGTTTAAAGTGATCCCTTTACATACATATGGTCAGAGTTTCAAAACCTGGCCTCCCTCTTTTTGCCCATAATTTTCACATACAATAATTGCATCTTCAATTATTTGCAAGCATAATTTATGTAATCTTAGTACCTGATTGCACCCACAAATCAGATGATTGAACATGTAAATGACATAAATTGAGAAAACAAATAATTGTGAGTGCAGAATTGCTTATGGGATTTTTTCACTTGCAAAACTGCCTGATCCAAATGGATGGACCAGATAAGACTGTGCTGAAAATTAGGCCCCTGGTCTGTGAGCTTTTCACAGAACTTTGATGCTTCCAAAATGTTAATTAATAACTAGTTCTTCCAATGAATAAACACTATTGCTTCATATATAGCAATTAAGGTATCTCAGATTATTTCATCAAACAATGTGCAGTGATTGTGTAGATAAATGGGGAAGCTATTTGTGAACTCAAGAGCACTTGGAGTCCGTATTCAAATAGAGGGAAAGTAGGCCTTGACCCTGTAGTTATCCTCTTTTAATAAAAAGAGCTTTGGGCTTTTTAACTTCCTCTAGTACAAAGGATGTGGAGAAAGATGGTGGTTTGACATCTTATCTAAAGGACTGTTGTTCTAAGCCCTGGCTGGGATGATTTAACTGGGAATTGGTCCTGCTTTGAGCAGGGGGTTGGACTAGATGACCTTCTGGGGTCCCTTCCAACCCTGATATTCTATGATTCTATGATTCTAACAGCACACCCTCCCCATAACACACATCTTAGTACAGCAATTCAGTGTTAGCTTTAGGCATTAATCCCAATTCCTAGTGTGGACGCATAAATCATATTCTTTTGGCCCAGAGGAGAGACTTGGACTAGTTGAGTCACACTACCTATTTATTATTATTTTATTTTATTTTATTTTATTTATTTGTACTGTAAGAGTAGTAATTACATTACAGCAAGGAGAAATTTGAGGGAAACTATGACATTCTCCCATCTGTGGATCTTTGGAACATCTGGATGTAATGATACTGAAATGGTATATCACCTTCTACCCCAAAACCTCCACAACCAACCAACTAATCTTGAGGCACAATCTTTCTTATGGCTTCTCAGTGCATGCAGGGAATGGGCAGTTGTCTCCATACTTCAGGGTGCACAGATTATTCTCCCTGGTGTGCCAGCCCTTCTCTGTGGGCAGGTGTGGGGTTGTGGTGGAGCACGGCCCACCACTTTTGGTGGTTCCTCCATACCTCACACCTGAACCATATTTAACTAGCCAGTTTTCATTCAATATAAAACAGTCATTTAACCAGCTCTACTTTTTAGGGCTTGAAAGCTGTTTTCTAAATTGTTGTTGCTATTTATTACTAAGTTGGGGTTTTATTTAGCGCTTCTGAAAGATATCACAACTGCTATAAAGATTTGAAGTTCTTTATCCGTACAACAGGTACTCCAGGGGCAGCTGCAGTGCAGACTTGCCCACACTGGTCCTGCCAGTGTGCATCAGCCCTACCATGGGATATAGATTGTCCATACGGTCACTGTCCATTATGCCCATTCAGTCTTTGGCCTCTCTGTAGAAGCTATCAATAAAATGGCCAATTAGAGTGGTTTGTGATTTTGGTTTAGGTGGTATGGATGCATGTCCTTTGAGAGCTGGACAGAAACCACTAAAGCATAACCCACGACCTGTTAGTAAACATTTTTGGTCATTGTGAAACTTGGCTGTATGTAATTGACCTAGAGGTGAAGGGTTCTCTATCCAGCAGATGTTATAATAATAAATCACTCTCAATGCCACTTTTGTCCCCTTCTCCAATTCAGTGTACTATGATGCTCCCTTTGCATACATCTGCCAGTTTGCCAGTCATGATATTCCTCACATTCAGATCCCTCCTAGAGACCTACTTCTTATGAGCATTCCAGTAGTGAATGCATAAAACATGTCCCAGTACATGATTCTCTCTTCTGGACATCCCTAATGCGACCTGTGTTCTCTGTGTCTTGTTTAGTGTGGAAACTATTTGGAGTAGGATTTTCTTTTTTGTTCCATTGCTGTGAAGAGTGCTGAATACATTGTTGGTGATTACCACATAATAAATAATAACAGAGGAGCCAGGTATGTCTTTATGTCTTTGCAGCAGATGAGGTATATGTCTGCCAGACATATAATGCTTGCTGTAGTATGTTTAGCAACAGTGAGAAAGTTAATATTTTTATTTTGTTTTGAAGTTAATGACAGAATGTGGCCATCTGTCTGCATTTTATAGGCTTTTCTATTTTAAAAAACTATTTTCTTTCTTTGAAAGGAGGGCTAGGTTGACTATTAAGAGAGCCTGTTTATTTTACTAGTAAAGTAGATCTAGTCAATACTGTGGTTCAGGTAAAGTGGATATTTTCCATATCCTTGCCTTTCAAAACTATCTTGGGAAAAATATCCATATAATGTCTAATAAAACTGAATATATGTCTGGAATGTAATGCACAGGGGTATTTCTATCTTTTTTACATACTGTCATAACATATGGGGTTAGTTTTACAATGCATGTGTTAGATAAATAGACATTGTGACAAAAACTGGATGCAAAGTGTACCTACTGTAATTGCACTAAGATGAGCAATTCATCCTGCCTAGTGGAAAACTAGAAAGGTTTAAGGTTTTTAATTTTTCTTTTAATGAATTTAACACTAGAGAAAGATGATAGACTGACAGGCTTGGAAACTGTAATCCTTTACCCAGAGTCCTCTACCCATGTGACATAGACAGTGGGACTGCAAGCTTCTTTACAATGCTCTACAAATATGTCTTCCCCGTGACCTGGAAGTGGTGGGTCTTCAGCCTTTATGTCCATACAATTTTTGGTGCCTCTGCTGAGAACAACAAGAGTACTAAATAATTTGTGCTGGCAGGGCTTGAAAATCCCACTTGCCGCTGACAAGTAAAATGTCCCCTCTGGAACAATTTCCCAGGTCTTGCTGCAGAGGACCTCTGGCACTGCAGATTTCCTCTTTCTGTGAGCTGTTGTCCAAAACATGTCCAAGTGGTTGGACCCTGGAGCATTGTTTCACCTTTTCATAGGTACAGGGAGTGAAGAGATCCCTTAAATTGGGCTTCTGCCCTTAGGTTGCCAGTTCAAATTCAGGGTTGAATTTATTAGCTGGTAAGGCAAAGACTTGGGAGTCAGAGTACCTGGATTCTATTCTTGACTTCCTCTGACTAAAGGCCTTGTCTACATACAAACTTGCACTGGTTTAGTTAAATCTCTACATTCCCATGTAGACACTTCTGTTTCATTGGGGTGGCTTATTTTGGTTTCAGAGGAGCAGCCGTGTTAGTCTGTATTCGCAAAAAGAAAAGGAGGACTAGTGATGCCACTAGTCCTCCTTTTCTTATTTTGGTTTAGCTTTAACCTCCTCAGAGCTGGTTTAAGGTAAAGTGAAATAAGTCCGGTTTAATGCAAAATAAGTGTGCACATAGCCTTTTACACTAGATTAACTGAATTAGTTTAAAATCACATCTTAAATTAAACCAGTGGAATTCAGCTTGTAGACAAGCTCTTTCTGTGTGATCCTGGAAAGTCACTTAACCTCTCTTTGCCTCAGTTTCCCCATTTATACAGTAGGAGTAATGCATGCTCTCCTACAGATGAAAAGTTATATGCAAATAGGAAGTAGTATTGTTATTTTTTCATGCATGAGGGTGATTAAGAACATAAGAACGGCCATACTGGGTCAGACCAAATTTCATCTAGCCCAGAATCCTGTCTTCCAACAGTGGCCAGTGCCAGGTGCCCCAGAGAGAAATAACAGAACAGGTAATCATCAAGTGATCCATCCCCTGTCGCCCATTCCCAGCTTCTGGCAAACAGAGGCTAGGGACACCATCCCTGCCCATCCTGGCTAATAGCCATTGATGGGCCGATACCTGCATGAACTTATCTAGTTGTTTTTTGAACCCTGTTGTAGTCTTGGCCTTCACAACATCCTCTGACAGAGAGTTCCATGGATTGACTGTGCGCTGCGTGAAAAAAATACTTCCTTTTGTTTGTTTTAAACCTGCTGCCTATTAATTTCATTTGGTGACCACTAGTTCTTAGGCTTTGGTGAATGGGCCCACTATATTTGTAAAAAGCCAACACATGCCAACAGTTCCCACAGTTCCCATGGTTCTAAGTAAAGAGAAATGCTGCAGTATCCCAGTTACTACTGCCTGGTCCTTGGCATAAATACTGTCTTTTTAATGGTGGCCACCATATATGTAATGCATTTATATATCAAGGTAGAGACTTTGGGGCTGGGTAGGAGAGAAAGATGTAATTTGTCATAAAGGTTTGATGGAGTGAAACAGGTACACTAATTTGTTCTCAGTTTGTTGAATTCATTCTTTCCTATTTTACATGGGAAGTGTCTGGCACAGATGAAGAAGCCACCTGGTGATCTTGATGCACCCAGGCAATAAAACTTCACCTCTTTTTCTCTCCTTAGGATTGGAATCTTCACCTGCTGGTTGTGTGATACAGTCAGCCTGCAGTATGTACTGCAAAGGGAGAAATGGAAACAAAATCTTTATTCTTAAGCTTTTAATTGAAAGCACATGCACATTTTTTATTTAGAAGTTTTCCTGCAGTGCTAAACTAACTAAAAGACCATTCACAAGATGGCTAGGTACAGCTGCATGGTGCATCATGCTCCATTTTGGCTTCCATGACCATACCACCACTATATTTTTTACCCATCTCAGCTTTAAAAAAAAAAAAAAGGCTTCTGTTTTTTTCACATTGCTCGCATCAGCTGAATTTGCTGATATATATTGTGTATAATTTTGTATCCTGTATGAAAACTCAGGGTGTCCTAAACTTTACAGGTGTTGGGGTGTACTTAAAATGAAGACTGATCTGTATTTTCTTTGACATTAGTTTTATGTTACACTAATATGTACAGTTGTTACAGCTGTATTTCCATGTGAATGGCCTTTGGAATGCATTTATTATATTTTGCCTATATTAAAAATATTTAAATTAGGAGAGAGGAATATAAATGCAGTTAAATGGATACTTTTCACTTTTTAAAAAAATCTCAGAATGAATATTGTCACTAAAATATATATTTATATTTGCTTGAGTAACCCTATTCTGTAAAGTACAAAATAAACTTAAGTTTATAACAATGAAGACAGTGAACACCCACACATTTTTTAGTAGTATTGAAATGCCAATCCACTTAGTTTGATAATTTTTAAGGGTCCTTCCCCAAAAAAACAAAAAACAAAAATAAAAACAAACCGTAGCAAAGCATAGCAATGTATTTGTATTTGCAAGAGTTGAATTTTATTTGCAGACATGCATTCGAACAGCAGCAAAACTCACTGTTTATCCTATCCTGCGTAAACAATCTTTAGTTTTCATCTGACTCTAAAGAATATAATAATCTTTTCCCCACCTCCTCTGTTACTATACAAATGTCTTTCGTGTTCGGCAGTTTTATAAAGTAGTAAGCATCAGTTGTATCCACAGATGTGCATACTGTCTTCCTCCAGGGGAAAAGAAAAGCTATTGAGTACTGTCCATGCAGACTCTGGTGCAGCAGTCCCAACAGATCTCTTCTATGTGGAAGAGGTTAACACCTTCTGAGGAGGAAAAGAATGCTGTCCTTTAATATACTTTCAGGAGAAGGATCAAGTGGGACATATGTGGCTTGCTGAGTCAAACCACCTGGTGCTTGTTTGGAAGGGCTTCTTTGGAGTTGCAGAGAGAGGAGCATGCAACATGTACTCTGCTTCCAACCCCTTACACAATTTAAACTTCCTTTTTGCTTCAAGTACTGCTCCTTAAGTCCTCTCCCATTAATACAAATATATGGTTCAAGTTCCAATTCTTTGCTCTTCCCACTTTTTTAGGTAAATATATGAATTTTAACTGGATAGTGTCTTTTTAAATATATGTCTGATAGACAGATCTGTTCACATTTTTCATATACCTGAGTCTCTGACGTGCTAGATTGTGGAAAGATTTTTAAATTGCTCTTAGTCTCTGGATAACATTATTTTACACACAGTTGCTTGATTCTGGATAAGAAAGGGATAAGTATTGCTTATCTTTGGGTATGTCTACACTGCAGTGTAAGCCCAGGGTTTGAACTCAGGCTTAAGCCTGCCCCTCCTTCCCTTTACACACGAATCGCACTAACCCGAGGCTCAGACCCAGGGCCCCACAGGCATGGAGAGTCTGAGCCTGCATCAAGCTGGGACCCAGGGTGCAAGTCCTATTTCTTTTGCAGTGTAGACATAGACCCACTGAACTTGTGTTCTGGGAGTTTGCCAAAAGTATTCCACAATCCCACAGGCCAACTTTCTTTGTGCTCTGAACAGTCAAGTTTGGTGGACACTCAAGTTTTTCCACGCTGCACCACGAACAAAGGGCTAGAGTGGCTACATGTTGGAAGGGCTCTAGGAAGTCTGGGATAGGGATGATTAGCCTGCATAATGCAGTGTAGACGTGGGAGCCTCAGGTTGGGATCCATGGTTCAACAATTCCTGATCTGGGGTTACAAATAAGTGAAGACACTCAACCCCTAGGTTAACAAACCCGGAGTCTGCTAACTGGAGTTCTACTAACCCTAGATTTACATTGCAGTGTAGACAGTGCAGTATCTTTGAGACCGCAACAAACAGTAATGAGTTAACAAAAACATTCTTCTAAGCAATTAAATTATTTAGCTGTTTTTGATTTGTTTGTTTGTTGTTTTAAAGACAGGAAGTTTTCTTGGTCTTTTGGATGTTTTTAATGTAACTTTTCTTTGGGTAAAAATATTGCTCACACTGAATTTCAGAAAAACACTCTTTGAATTTGAACTTGTATAAATCTTTTCCGTGTCCTTATATTCAAAGAGAAAATAATTATATAGTTAAAAATGGGAATTCAGCCACTAAACACCTTTTAAAGACTGAAGCATGTCAGAATATTTTACCCCATCTGAAACAACTCGACCCAGTATTCTTGTAGTAAGCTCTTTATAGTTAATTGTTTACACAGAGAAGAGTGATGTTAATTTTCTTGTTAGGTTAACAGGTCTTTTAAAACTTGCTCTATTTTAGGTTTTGAAATAATTTTCCAAAGAGAAACATTTTAAGGCAAGTAGTGATTAGAACATACTTATTGAATTATACACGGAAAGAGCTCACTTGAACTGGAAAAGTAGTATAGACTGACTAGGGAATTATTGCCTGCAATTCTTGTGTATTTTACTCTGGGAAAAAATGCAAAAAAGCTCTTTTCATTGCACAGTATGAATTTCTGCACTTCATTAACCCTCATTCTTCCCCTCCTATCATCCCCAATAAGTGACCACATTGCTGATAAGTACCAGATGAATACAGGATTCGTGAAACTTTGGAAAAATGTGGATGGAATTGGGTATTGGGAACAATGATGTTACTCTTTAATATATTCTTTAAAAGAATGTGGAAAGTGGTAAAACAGGAGGATGTAGGAGCCTTACCGTAACCATCGGGCAGTTCTAATTTACATGCCAACACGCATGAGTTTTATTTGACTATTACTCCACTATATATTAAGTGGTAGTTACCTTGGTAACACTTACATCATATGTCAGTGCTCTGATATAGTGCATGTTTAAAATACAGAAACACTTAATATAACTGAGCTTTTGTATGTTTTGCTGTACTGTATTGGGGGTGGGGGGAGGCAGAGAAAGTGTCTGTAAGCAGACATATTTTTTCCTACATTTTGTTGCTTATCATAAACATTGTGTAGGGTCACAGAAATAGGCAGATTTTCTCTTAATGTTTAATTTTCATTGTTGCATAGGAGGGGTGAGTGAGTAGATGTTTTATTTACACAAGGGAGAAGTTGTAGAGCAGTTGAATTGTGTGATGATGTGGCAGTTCTCCATCCTAGCATCACTGAGTTGCTTTGTAAGAAATACTGCAGACAGTGTTTAATTATATGCAGCTGAGCAGCAACCCACATCAGATCCAATATTGACTGTAGGCCAAATTCTGCCCTAATTTACCCTTCTTAAGGTTCACTTGTACATCTGTGGATTTACACAGGTGTAAACGGAGGGTAAAAGTTGGCTCTGTATCTCTTATCCTGCCCTGGAAAAGGATTCTGCCATTACCCCTCAGATAATATTCACATTGATTTGGTTCAGTTTGGTGTATAAACTGCATCACTTTGGTCTAAGTTTGCTACACCTCCTTGACTATAATATTTTATTAGATTGGTTACGCAGCAAAACTGCAACTAAGATAAATGGGTGCTATCAACTTTGGTGGCACAAAACTGCACCTCTCTTGATTGGCAACCTGGATGGAGTTCATCTTGGATATTCCCTGAGTAATGGACTTTGTGTAGAACTTTAAGATCTAGATTCCCCAGCCTCCCTGCCGCCCCTTTACAACACTCTTATGTTTTTTTTAAATGTCTTTGTCAGTCTAGATTGTTTACATATAGATGAAAGTTTTTGATAGTAGAAAGATTAGGCTCAAATTCTGCTCTGTGAATGAAAACTGTATTCTGAAAAGTTAAAAATGAAGTGGAGAACATTACAGTCCTTGTTAGACCTATGTTAGTAAACAATCAGAAAGGTGTCGAATTTTCTTGAAATCTAGAGGGTGAAGGAGGATGGGTGGGACTATTAGTAGTTGGAGAAAGGAATGTGTCTAGTAGATGGAATCAGCTGTCATTGGATGTTGGATAGGGAAGTGGGTGGAGATGTGAATATTGTGGATGGTTGATTTACCAGCCTCCACAAAATTCTGGAAGCAGGACATGGTTGGTATCTGATACTATGCATTGTTAGTTAACATATTTTTTTAGTCTTCGCAGTGTTGAATTCAGTCGGTAGTTGTTTCTTATTCTGACTATAGTACACCCTAAGTAACGCAAGTGAAGAAATAGTGGGGGGCAGGGAATAATGATAAAAAAAGAACTCAGAGAATCAACATTAAGGACATTTGCCCACAGGGGTTGGTGAGAGAAATTACCTTGTAATAGCTACAAGTATTCTTACAAAGATAGAGGTCAACTTTTGAAAAGAAAGCCACGGACTGTTGTGTGAAGGTTGGTAAAGATCCCATCTAGCCATGGAGAAAAAACTATGACAAAGAGTTCTTTGCTATTTTCTCTGACAGAAGAAAGAAAAAGAAATTAATGATCTGGAGGATGATGTGGATTGCACCCTCAGCAAGTTTGCAGATGACACTAAACTGGGAGGAGAGGTAGATACACTGGAGGGTAGGGATAGGATACAGAGGGCCCTAGACAAGTTAGAGGATTGGGCCAAAAGAAATCTGATGAGGTTCAACAAGGACAAGTGCAGAGTCCTGCACTGAGGACGGAAGAATCCCATGCACCGCTACAGACTAGGGACCGAATGGCTCGGCAGCAGTTCTGCAGAAAAGGACCTAGGGGTTACAGTGGACGAGAAGCTGGATATGAGTCAACAGTGTGCCGTTGTTGCCAAGAAGGCCAATGGCAATTTGGGATGTATAAATAGGGGCATTGCCAGCAGATTGAGGGACGTGGTCGTTCACCTCTATTCGACACTGGTAAGGCCTCATCTGGAGTACTGTGTCCAGTTTTGGGCCCCACACTACAAGAAGGATGTGGAAAAATTGGAAAACGTCCAGCGGAGGGCAACAAAAATGATTAGGGGACTGGAACACAGGACTTCTGAGGAGAGGCTGAGGGAACTGGGATTGTTTAATCTGCGGAAGAGAAGAATGAGGGGGGATTTGACAGCTGCTTTCAACTACCTGAAAGGGGGTTCCAGAAAGGATGGATCTAGACTGTTCTCAGTGGTAGCGGATGACAGAACAAGGAGTAATGGTCTCAAGTTGCAGTGGGGGAGGTTTAGGTTGGATATTAGGAAAACTTTTTCACTAGGAGGGTGGTGAAACACTGGAATGCGTTACCTAGGGAGGTGGAAGTTTTTAAGGTCAGGCTTGACAAAGCCCTGGCTGGGATGATTTAGTTGGGGATTGGTCCTGCTTTGAGCAGGGGGTTGGACTAGATGACCTCCTAAGGTCCCTTCCAACCCTGATATTCTATGATTCTATGAAAAGATGAGCTGCTTCTCAGGTGCAGTCACCCAAACTTCTGACTGAGTGTTCAAGAAACAATATAAACCTCTTTGAGAAAAGTTAGAGAACTTGGTGGAAGTTCAGAATTCTTCCTCAAACACTTTTAGGGTCATGGTTTGTTGTATGAAAAAGGAGAATTGATGGCTTAGCTTCACAAATACATTCTGTGGAACTCAAGAAATTGTCTCTGTATTTGCATATTCAGTTACCATGAATATGCTGAAATTTACACTAAGCATGAGGACTTTAGATAAAAACACTGTGTGCATATTTTACACAACAGAGGGCTCTACAGAGAGGTGCTAAACTTCCAAAAGTCATTTGTTAGGGGGCTTATTCCTTCACCCACTTACTTCCCTGGTCCTTCTCGCATGAACAGAGAGCAACAATACCCGAAGTCCAAAGGTGCAAACAATTTGATGTTTATTGGGGTGAACTTCCAGCAACCATGATTCCAGTTTCTTCCTTAGTGTTCCCCTTCCCAGCTCTGACACCACGGAGCCTTACCTGTGTCCCTGTTCCCATTCCTTCCCTTAGCTAAACATGATTCCAATTTCCCCACCCCCATTCCCTGTTCCCATTTCCCCCTTTATCAAAACATGATTCCAATTCCCCACCCCCATTCTCTGTTCCCATTCCCCTCCCTTACTTCCTGTTTGACTGCAGAGTATATAGTAAAACTTGAGTTCTGCTTAGCTATACCTTACCCTATCATTTTCCTGAAATTTAACTAACCAGTCCTAACATATTGTAACATGATTATTTAACCAATTATATCCCACCACCTTAATTAGTTTACACCCAGCAAAATTAATTATACAGCAGACAGAAACAATCACAGAACCAGACAGAGATTATACAGACAAACAATAGCAAAGTGGGAACTATAATGACAAAACAATACAGAAGTGAGGATTTCACATCCCAGCTATGGATAAGTGAGTTCTTGCCAGACAGGATGCTATCAAACTAAGTTTTCTTTTACATCTTCAAGGCACTTCCCTTTCTCTGGAGGTGATAGGCATTATCAGGACAGGATTGTATTCCTAACAGCCCAATAGCACCTTATTTCAATGTGACTAGGTTAGAATATGTTAGAATATGAGGATGTGACCGTTCGCTTCCCAGGTTATGGCTGCCTCTGCTGCTTAGCCAAAGGCCTTAGCCTAAGAACAGGGCCTCAGACTGTCACAGTAAGAGAAGGCTCTTACACCAGCAGACAGTGATTTTGATTCTTTCTTTTATACCTCTATAACTAGCCAAGTGATAAGAATACACCTAAATTCTTAGATTATAGGCCTTTACAGACAGGCCTGAATATCTATATCCTAACATCATTGAAGGAGCTTTTGAAGGGACTTGGCAGATTATGGGCAGATGACACTGTTGTCACAAGTCTCAGTGCAAATCTGGTGTAATATAATTAACAACAAAGAACTGAAACCACAGAAGGAGATAACTGAGAAACAATTCAGAGAATGTCTTTATTACTTAGCCAACATGATTGTTACCAAATAAAAAGTTCATAAACTTAGCCCGGAACAGGGAGAAGAGGCTGAAGCCTGGATGATAGAGTGGAATTCTGGGTTCTTCTCCTCCAGTATTTAAAATGTAAGATTCAGATTTCTATCCCATATCTATGTATGGGAAAGTGATTATGCCACAGTTTGTTGTCTCAAAATGGTAGAACATTGTGGAAATAAAATCACAGAAGACAAGATAGAGTGTAAAGATCAACACTCCTATTTAACCATCTCAGCATTAATCAAGTGTGGTTTTGGCACATTCAGGTTGACAAGGTTGCAAGTTTGTAATAGACAAAATCCCGGATTTTCAAAGGTATTTAGGCATCACTGCAATCAGCCAAACTGATTTAGGAACCTAAATATCATTTGAAGGGATTTAGGCACATAGGAGCCAAATCCCATTGACTGAGAATGTCGGGTGGGAGGGTTCTAAAAAATGTAAATTTTTCATGTTAAGGAGAATCACACACTCCTCTCGCCTTGTTTTTTTCCTGAAAAAAGTCATAATTACACATAGTTTTCTGCTCCATGATGTATAAGTAATCTACAACAGTTAGATTATTCTCTCTTCATACATTTGTGGATAGTAGTGTATTTTGGGGTGCATCCTTACTCCTTCAGGGATCAAATCACCTGGAAAAGAATACGGAGGAAGTGTGGCTGTGATCTTGTGCTCCTCATCCTCACTGGCGTGCAAAGTGGGGTTGGTGAAATACTGCAGGTAGCACTTCAAAACTTGCAAATTGAGTCCATAGTGTACAGTAAGAAAGTGACAAAGGGCAAAACATGGTGAAAACTACAGACTTTCATTTCCTCATCCTATAGGCTAGGCAGATCCATCAATCTTCCTACAGGCTTTCACAAAAAGGAATGAGGAAAGAATCATGAAAAATCTTTTTACTGTGTTCTTTCTACATGAAGAAGGTGGTTTCCTCTCATTCTTATGTTTATTATCAAATGATCTTGTTATTGGTTTAAGTTGATACATGATATGCAAGAGTTATAATAAAGGTATAGTAGTGTGTTTATCTATATAATTATGTGTGTGTGTTTGTGTGTAAATATACTAATAATAGCTCAGCATTTTATGTCCACAGTAATGCTCAGCCTTCAGGCTTGTTTATCTGTACAAAGTCAATTTGCCACACAAAAGCTCTGTGTTCCTCTTCCTGCCTTGCATCATTTTCAAAGGTGTTTAGGCACTGAGACCACAACATTGTTCTACCTAAGGAGTGGCAAGCCAGAAGCTGATTGGAAGAGGAGGTCACATGTTATTGGCTTAGATTACCTGGAGATGTACAGAAATTGCTAGGGAAGGTCCTATGGACTCAGGGTTCCATTGCCGGGAAATACTGCTCTGAACTCCTCCTTCCCTCCCTTCCCAGGTGCAGTAATACTTTTCACAAAGGCTGCCTTGCTGCAGTGATAGGTCCTTATGGGCTGTGTAGAAATTCCTGTCGTGCTGCTCAGAATAGAATTGTAAAATGCACTTGATCTCTAAATTATGCTTCTTCACCTGAAAAGCATAACGCGTTGAGTTTCTGTCCCTGTCTCCACCAGTGGCCGGGCCACATGATCCTCAGTGCCACATGGCAACACTATAACATAAGGGGTGTGGAGATTCTTACGCTCAACTACATGACAAGAAAGAATACTATAGTGCAATCACCTTTCTCCTCCTGACATTTCTTTGAACCTTTGGACCTTTTGATTCCTGTGCTGGGGAACATATGGCCCCCAGTCACTATACATCACGTAGGTTTGTGATCGTAGAATGGAACTGCAGCTGTGCAAGCATTAGAATACTCCAACATGGATTCAACTCTTAAGCATTTGGCAATGGCTCAGAAAAGGAGCTTAATCTGGTTTCATCTAAAACTGTTTTTCTTTGTTCTAAAACATCCCCCATGATATCGTCGTGTTTGATATCTGATCACAGTGTAATGGGGAATGACGAAAAACAGAATACACGGGAAGTCCAGCGAAGTGCCTTTTTGCAAATATTTTCCCCTAACCTGTGGTGGAGTGATGGTGGGGAAACACCCGTGCCCGACCCCAACCCCCAGATTACAACATTCAAGGTCATTTTCCTTTCATCTGAATTAATTCTATATTAATAAAAGGCAGCACTCATTCTATTCTAATCTCATTCATATCTGTAATTAAGGGTAAATATAATAGCTTCTACTTCCCACCCATTAGATTTTTAAAAAATGATTAAAGTGAAGCAATTATTCTGTTGCAAAATATCATTTTGGTTTGAAAATCAAAGTTTCAGCTGTATGATGGAAGCAGTCCAATTTTTTAAAACTACCAATCAGGTATTAATCAGTTTTGATAAATGCAATTTTTTATTTTTTAAAAACTCAATTTGTGGTTTCATTTTCTGGATTAAGTGAAGGTTTCCTGGCTAAAATTAAAAGAAGATAGGGCTGAGAGTGTGTTAGAAATGCAGACCAAGTTCCAGGTAACAAACAAACAAAAAATCCAAATTGACAAAGAACTGATGGATGTCTGAATCTGGTAATGGATCTTGCTGTGTTGAGATTGCTTTTCTTCTGCGTTTTTTTTTTTTTAACTCAAACTTTGAAATCTGACTGGAAAATTCAGTGTGTTACATTTTTTTTTTTTTTTGATAATACAATGTACACTACAAACTATAGAGTTCTAAAGGGTGGCAGGAGTGCAGGGGAGGGATTTGCACATAGTATGCTAAATTGCAAGAATATGTCTGTAAGATTTATATAGTTTAGCTCAAAGATATGCAGCATCTTGTTTCCTGTGTTTCCTGGGTAGTATGCTGGTGGGACACAAAGATAACATCAGAACATTAGCTTGCACTAAATGGAAAACATGCAACCATTTTAACCCTGCCTAAGTCAGGAGAGGAGTTTGACAGATGTAACACTTAACTTGCAAGTCCATCATTTCTTAATGGCAAATATGAATTTTGAATGCCTAATAATTCGTACAGTTATGAACAAATATGGACAAAGAGCCTTAAATGCTGTGTAATCTGTAACTTCATGGTTTGTAAATGTTTTCTCTTTCTCTTTGCTGCAGGCCATTAATAATGTGACATGTAGGCTGAACAATAATAAATGACCATTGTTCTATTTACCTGCATCTCAGAAAAAATACATATATATTTTATCTTAGTTTTCCACAGTGGAGTGTTTAGGGAGGCCTCCTTAACTGCACAAAAATGCATGTTTTTGTTGCCTTTGAAGAATGACTTTGTTGTCCCAGTGAAAAACAAAGGATTAAAAAAAAAGAAGAAATTAGTGTATGTGATGATGATAAAAGTTCATTAAGAGACAGCAATGCTTTTTCAGAAAAGACTGATCTTTATTATAGATAAGAAGCTGTTTATAACATCCTACTTTACATAAAAATTATTGATGGTAAAATATGTAGTAGTAATTGTGACCATGCTGTACATGCAAAGGTAATGCACATTCATATACCAAGAATATACACATAGAGTCCTTGAATGAACAAACCCTACAAGCAACCAAGGCGGTATCATAATGTTGGAAGTCCTTTCTTTCAATCTTTCTTAAACTTTTGCATATTTCTGTTCACACATGTCCAAAGTACCAGAATGTTGCTTTATATATAATCCATATATTATTATCTACCTTTGTAGATTCATGTCAACAAGCGTTTGGTACCAAGGAATTAGTAATCATTATAATATATAATATATTATAGTGGAAAAGAGAAGTAACCAATAGCTAAACAAAAAAAAACTCATGGGTTGCTTTTAAGATTCTTATCACTGCTTATTTCCAATATAGTTGTCTAAGTTTTCTGTCTGTAGAGATCTCACAGCCTTTCCAGGTCTTTTAATGAAGAAAACAAAAAAATATAATGTGTGCAAATTATTTTAGATTAACCAAGATTCATTTTATTTTTACAAAAATTCAAACTCCATTTTGATGTATAATCTTAAAAAAAAATCAAATTACATCTAGTCGGATGTATGTAGAAAGCTCTAAGGCTGGTTGTGAGTTAAATCTTTCAGACCACTAGCCACTAGACACATGGATAATCCATGTACAGATTAGCTGATCCGTCTTCATGTGAAAAATGTATGTATGATAAAAAATACATGGTTGAGTTGGATTTTTGTGGCTAGCAGTCTTTCATTCCAGAATGAATTATTCAATAAAAGACATTCAATAAAATTATACATTCAATAGTATATTCAGAATGAGTTGATAACTTTTTTCAGGGAATTTTGTATGTGTTTCTTTGCCATTATGTGACTCACTTGCGAACATTTTTGTCAGTGCAGGTGTATATTAAAAAGAGCATAGCCACCACAGGTGTATATTAAATAATTGCTAAATGTAAAGATATTAGCAACAAGAAAGTTGAGACTAACATTCTCACATTTTTAAAACCTGTGTAAATTACATCCTCTTGGAATTTCTATAATGCCAAATGCTAGACAGCTTATTATGTAAAAAGCCCTAAAATAGAATCAATCAAGGATTACTTGTTGATAACCCATTAGTTATGTACACATTGCTCATCTGGAATAAAAGTAAGATAGTTTTATAGAATCAAAAGTTATCTTTGGATGTTTCTAGAAGTACAGTTAGCGAATAAGGATGTTTTAATTTCTGATTTTCCAGTTCATGGGTCATATTTGACCAACTGCTTTCATTAGAAGACATGCCACTTTGTTGAGCTATTTAGGAATTAAAAAGACTGTCTTAATTTAAAACAAGGAGCCTTTGTTTTAGTTGGTGACTGCCTTGTGAAATTTTTCAGTTCTCAGCGGGTTAACCAGGGAACAGGGGCAGAGTCATAATTGGCCTATTTAGAGTATTTTGCATGTGAATAGTGTGTTAGTGAAGCATTACTAAGTCTGTTGTGAGTGACATGGTGATTAGAATTTAGATTAGGGAAAACACATTCTGTACTTTATCAAGTACAGTAATTAGTTCAGTCAGTAAAAGTTGATTACAAGTAACGATAAAGTTAGATTTTTGGTACTTAATTTTAAAATTTCTTTATTAAATGGTAAATTTGTTCTTAATATAAATGGTAGTATCTATACCTGTTTTATTGCATATCAGAATAATTAAAAGAACAATGTGTTCAGTGCAGAGTATAATCAGGGGATTTATATATTATGGGTAAGTTTCAATGTAGTTTATAGCAAATAGAATCTTACTCTTAGAAAATTGTTCTTCTTTCATACTCTCTTACAGATTAAAATTTGTCTTTTATTGTGGTCAGATACTGTTTCCTGCTATTTCATAGAAACTAGAGTCCTTTCTTGACTGAGTAGATTTTGCATTTGTGGATGTGTATCTTGTTAGTTATAATGCAAACATGAACAAGATATACTTAAAAAGTCCTTTGCTGCTGCTGCTCTCCAATAACCTGAGATATTTGGGGTTACTTGTTTCCCAATAACTTGGCAAATTAGCCAGGTTTTTTTTAGCAATGTGTAATTTTATTTTTACATTGTAATCAAATATTGTGTACTTAGCGTGTATATTTTGTATGGTATCTGCTTTGTATATTTCATGCCCAGACATGAAAATCTTCGATATAGTCAGATAGTCAATGTAGTAACTATTTTAATACACACTGAACCATAACATTAGCAACATGATAAAGGTTTTTTTGTTACCAAAAATATGTTCACAGGCACATTTTGTCTGTTGTGAAGAAAATGAATAGTACTCAAATATATTTCCTCAATGTAGCTTCAAAAGTTTGTGCTAAACAGTGATCGTATTTGCAGAAAAAGGCATAAGTCTACTTCAAATGTAAGTAATTCTAGGTTTTTTGTTTTTTTTTAAAAAAAGAAATTACTCTATAAAGCATCCTTAGCAAAGGGAAAGACCCTGAACTGGAAATGTTTAATACTGTGTATTTTAAAAACTTGGAGGCTCTTAAATAGTATTTCAGTTTGCTTCATGCAGGTTTCTTTACATTGTTATTTTAAGCAATAAGAAATGGCTAATGGCCGGGAAAGTTAGATTTCACAATATCTATTTTTAAAATCTTTTAGCAAAGTCTCCTTGGAGGTGACATGGATATTGGCAACCCAGGAGCTCTCTCACCCACCAAACCTGGCTCTCAGTACTATCAGTATTCTAGCAATAACCCCCGAAGGAGGCCTCTTCACAGTACTTCTATGGGTGAGTTACTTCGTCTTGAACTTTTTTTTCCCCATTAAAAAATAACAATTGAAATTTCATTTTATTTAACAACATTTTATAGTAAAAGCAATAATTTAACTGAAAACGACAGAGCATGCTTGTACTTTCAGCTGACAATACAAACGGGATTTTTTTAATGTTAGCTGATTCTTTGCTTCCCCTTGGTTGCACACACAAGGGTCCTTTTTAAAACAAAACCATGGTAAGGAGGGAACAAATTATCTAACACACTAAATCTACACGTTCACTATTTCCCAGCAACTTTCCATCAAACTTCCTGATCTCAGTAAGTAGCAATGGTGTCCATTTTATTTTACCAAAATGCTAGAAGTCTAGACTAAAGCTGGAAAAAGCATAATCAGGTAGCTTGTTGTTCAGCAAATTTCAAAGAAAACATGTCTTACAATGACAGGTTTCAGGGTAGCAGCCGTGTTAGTCTGTATTCGCAAAAAGAAAAGGAGTACTTGTGGCACCTTAGAGACTAACAAATTTATTTGCGCATAAGCTTTCGTGAGCTGCAGCTCACTTCATCGGATGCATTCAGTGGAAAATACAGTGGGGAGATTTATATACATAGAGAACATGAAACAATGGGTGTTACGTGTTTTAACAATGTCTTATAATGGCATTTTATCTTTTTTTTCAGAAGTACAAACAAAGAAAGTTCGAAAAGTTCCTCCAGGTTTACCATCATCAGTAAGTACTGCTTGTCTGCCAAGCTTGTTTGTGTTGTCTTTTGCTTTGTTTGATCAAAAGGGGTTATAAATTAATCCAATTCCAAGCTCATAGAGCATTTATCAATAAAGACTGTAGACAAGGTAGGGATAGTCTAAAAATCTTGTCACTTGACTAAACTTTGAAGTGATTAATTACACGATGAGGACAAATGTTTCTTGGTCATGTTGATTTTCAGCAGGGAAAACTCCAAAGAGAGCTCTGGAAAGATGCCTGAAGTTTGGGTAGTTACCTGTATGTGGCTCTGGATAGAATGAGCATTAGTTTCACGTGTTGGTTAACTTCTTTGTCAGTATTATGATGATTTATGGATTTGCATTTTAAAAGAGATTTGTGGAAAGGATTTATGAGAAATTTACATGGGTCTAAGCCCAGAATACAGGGAGAACATCTTTATTTTCTACTGAGGTACCTGAATTAGAGTTATAAAAGTAACTGCATCGATAGCTGTCTGAATGTGTGATACCAGGTGTCAACCAGTGGAATCCAGCTGTTGCCAAAGGCATTAGGGGTTATTTAATAAATAAAGATATAGTCAATAATTACCCAGATTCCCACTCTCCTCCTGCACCAAATATGATATATACTTGTAATGAATATCCTTGATTAACTTTTTTGTGGGAATATGGATACTATCTCAGCTAAAAAGATACATTTTTTTCAATGCTTACCTTGAAATCTATATCACAGGCAATTAAACGCTGAAAAGTCTTTTCAGCGGTATATAATCGTTTCTTATGTGATCCAAATAACTTTTCATTTGATTTATCTCGTCTACCAAAATTTGATAGATTCTTCTTTTTCGTCTTCTTTTTATTTTTACTGAAAAAAAACTTAACAAATGTATATTGCAGTTTTTAAAAGTATTTATCTCGGCATAATGTACTGTAAATTTATAATAGCCTTAATAGAGATGATAAAGTATTACAATAAATATAGCTTGTAAGTTTTAGTTGGCAAAGAATTATATTTTTCTCTGCATCTTTCTATTAGTTTTGTTTGTGCTGCACTATTATATAGGTTGATAAAGCATTACATCTGTGCTAAAATATATTGGATAGATTTTCAATCAATAGCTGTAAACAAAAAAAATCTTATACTGAAAAACGGACAACTTTTTTCACGTCATAACCATATTTCCATTATCTATAAATGTGTGTATTAGGAAGACTTAAGTGGTAATCAGTCTTGCAGAATATATGAACAAATTAACATGTTAATCTGAGATGGACTTTTTGTTTTTATTGTAAACCCAATTAAAATTGAAGTTTACAAACGAACATGTTTTAAAGAGGCACATTTACTCCTGTGAATGTGAGAAACTATAGTCTCACTACTACTTATCTTAGAAATAATAAAATTGAAATCTGAAAGGGACAGACTATGAATATCACCATTTAAATATGAGAGGCGAGGTGGCTGAGGTAATAATATCTTTCATTGGACCCACTCCTGTTGGTGAGAGAGACAAGCTTAGAAGAGCTCTGTGTAAATCTGAAAGCTTGTCTCTCTAGCCATCAAAAGTGGGTCCAATAAAAGATATTACCTCACCTACCTTGTCTCTCCAATATCCTGGGACCAACATGGCTACAACAACACTGCATACAATTAATTTAAATGTTCCAGTTATTGTTTTCTTTGTGATATTGGACATATGTGAATATGTATCATTTTATTGTTGAAATACGGAAATTGTGAAAACAAATTTGCTAGTAATAGACATTTTTTATTAAAAAGTCACTGTACCTATTTTTAAAGTTTACTTAGCTATGTATTTTTACTGGCCTTTTACAGAAATAGTTAATATCCCCTCAAAGGTTTTTGTGAGTGTTTTATGCTTGAAGTTAGCCGTGGATTTAATTTAGATGAAACTTTAACTTTTAATAGCTTATATGACAACTTCAAATGATATATTCCTCACAGCTGTTTACATTTTGAAGCAAGCCAGTACATAATATGGATAATATTAAATACAGTGGAATGTACCTTTGAATGTTCTGAAATGGCAGAATAGCTTTGTGCTGTAAAAGCCACATACTTGCAGAGTAAGGCAGAAATGCTTAAAGATGCAGTGCTCTATTTTCTATCTTATATTTAAAATTAACAATTTGCTTTTTCCAGGATTCAGAATTTCGCATATTTCTTTCTGATACACAGTCTATTTGTGTGCTATATTGTTTGTTTTCTACTTGCTTAATCATTGTCATACAACAATTTCTTATGAATTAAAAATATTTCCCTGTAGACAGCTGACCACTTCAGGACAATTACACTGATACTGTTATATTCTTGTCATAAGGAGAGAGTTTTATTATGATGGTGTCTGCAGTCTAGTCTCACTGTGGAGATAAGGTTGGTAGGTGTTTCTGTTAGAAACCTCTACAGTCAGGGGCTTAAAACTCTGCAGTGAAAGTTTGCTTTGGGCAGATTCTGAACTTACAAGAACCAGAAGCATTTGACTTTTTTGCACAATGGTATCAAAACTCTTCCTCGTTTAAACCTTTTTTAAAAAATTCTATTTTACATTATTGAAATACTTAACCTTTTAAACTCTCATAAAACCTGTTTGTTTGTTTTTTAAATAAGATTTCTAGGCCAAATAATTCTTAAGGTGGACTATACACCCTTAAGTTTGTGAAATTTGAAATTGTGTTTTACTAGGTGTACAGTAAACAAAACAAAACCCGCAACCTCCCCCACTCATTTTTCCCCCAAATACTTTAATTGTACAGTGTTACCTAATCAGAATATGTGATAAATTAAATGTAAATATTCAGTGACAAGAATATAACAAAGATTCTTAGAGATGCATAACATAAGTGTGTTTGTATAAATATAACTTTGGCTTTGTGCTATACATTAATATGTATCATGAGAAACCATTTGCAAACTTCATAGATTTAATCTGAACCATTGTCATCTCTAAAAGAATAATGCATCTTTTAAAAGGATCAGAGTTTATGTATGTGATACATCTTGCAACATTAGCCTAGATGGGACTGTTATGTTGGATAAACAATAGGCATTTATAAATTGAGTAAATAGATTACATTGTATTTAGCTGATAGGATGAAAATATTATTGTCTTTCTATTAAAATGCTTGTATTAAATTGGTCTCAGTATTATTTATACGATGGGTTACAAAGGATTTTGGGGAGCAGTTTCAGCTGGTTGAATATATAAATGCTCTTACACAAAATTTCTGCAATTGGTTGTAAAAAATACATTGTCTCTTGCTTTTACTGAAAATGATGGTTGATTTTGAATGCAAAGGCAATTAAACTGTAAAAATAATCAGAGTTCAAATAATATATCAAATAGGTTCTGAGTTAAACACAAAGTCAAGAAGTTCAGAGTTAAGGCTCAAATGTCATCTTTAAAAATTCACCCTATTGTGACAAGGTGCATTCCAAACAGTGCATGATCTGCCTTGTCTTTATTCAGAAACACTGCAGTGGCTGTGGGGGAAAGAAAACATAAGTCTGGCCTCCACAGCAAGCCCCAGTCTGGCTGAATGAATGAATGAATGACACTTTTCATCTTACGATCTCAAAGCACTTTATCAGCACTGTGTATCTGAGCCCTTATTGCAGCTGAAGTGCAGCCACCGTTGGGGACTGTAGATACGTTTCATTGCAAGAAGAGGACAAACTTGTAACTTGGGGTGGAATAATATTTTTCAACCCTAAAAACTGGATTTAAATAAGTATACAAGTCCCAGAATGTTATTTCATACCAACATATTCTATACTTACCAAATATTATGTTACCTAATCAATCTTCCTAGGTAAATCAGCATGCTATTTCACATAGCATGTACAAAATATCTTTCCGTAACACATTCACGTTGCCCTTTGTGAAGAATATCTCCACTTCTTCTGTTTTCATGGTTTCAGGAACTCGTGCCAATTTCAAATTTCAAGTCTGGATTTGTTTTCCACATCGTCAGTTTGACCTAGTTTTCAGAACATTGTATTGGTAGTTAGGAGATCTAGATTCTGTTCCTCACTCTTCTTGGCTTTTGGTGTTAATTTGAGCATGTCACAACATTTTTGTGCCTCAGTTTCGTATGTAAATAGGGTGACAGTACTTCCTTTGACTCTCTGGATTATAATCTCTTGGGACAAGAAGTGTCTCTTAGTATGTCCTTGTATAATGCCTAGCATAAAGGGACCGAGACCTCTGGGTGTGTAGGTTCGCCACTCCAGTCCAATGGGGGCTGCGGGAAGGGCAGCCAGCGCGTCCTTCGGCCCGTGCCGCTTCCCGCAGCTCCCATTGGCTGAGAACGGCGAACCGCAGCCAGTGGGAGCTGCGATCAGCTGAACCTGCAGACGCGGCAGGTAAACAAACCGGCCTGGCCTGCCAGGGGTTTTCCCTCAACAAGTGGCACCCCTAGTTTGGAAACCACTGGTAGATACAGCGTAGAGCACTTCCAGTATCTTCTGCACTATTGAAAGGAAGATATGTTCTCTGCCTCAGTGAATTTATGATCTAAACTGGACACAGACAAAATAGTTATGGCACATAATACACCAGATGAAAGTTCAGTCTCTTAGCCCTGTGGGCATGTTGGGGAAAATCGTTCTTGCAAGTCTTTGTGAGACAAGTGTGCTTTAAAAAGGGATGTGAATGGAGCATGGTCATATGGAAGAAGGGAAAAAATGGCATTGCAAGCTTAGGATGTGGAATGAAAGAAAATGTGAAAATGAGACTAGAAAGAAAGAGAGAGCAGTTAGAAGGGATATTTTGGAGGAGCCTACTGGATGAGTAGTATACAGAAATAAAGAACAAAGATATATGCTGTGTGGTGAATTGAGTAAAGCCTTAAGGGTCAGGTTAGAGTTTAAGGTTTAAGCAGATTTGAGGTTTCATAAGCTTAAGTGCCATCCACCACAACGACTTTGTACCCGAGAACTAAAGGTCTATGCAGGTCTTAAAACCTACTAGCTATTGCAACAGCTGCCAGGAACAGAGTAAAAAAGTTGAGGATAACTTTAAAAGGACTGAAGAGGGAGAAGCTCAGAAAAAGAGAAATCACAGCATTCCCTCCAGACACTCATATGCTCTAGTGAGGCTTGTGGCTGCTGAGGATGAAACCAGGTCACCATTTCAAACAAAGACTGCTTGTAAGTTTTCCAAGTCTTAAGTTATCTTTCTCTGTAATAAAGCTTTCCAGTAACATGAACAAGCCTACTTGATATCTTTAGTATTCTGATTTTCTCTCTTCTGTGTGGTGTGATTTTAGTCTTATAAATCGTGTTATTAAAAGCAATAATTATTGCATCTGATGAAGTGAGCTGTAGCTCATGAAAGCTTATGCACAAATAAATTGGTTAGTCTCTAAGGTGCCACAAGTACTCCTTTTCTTTTTGCGAATACAGACTAACATGGCTGCTACTCTGAAACCTGTATAATTCAGTAGTTCTCAACCATCTCCATCCTGGGATCTTCTTTTCGCCATCAGAACTGTGATGTTTTGGGGATCACCTAGGCCAGTGAGGGCTTCTATCACCACTTGCCCTATAGCTTGGAGAGCCTAAACGCTGTGCTGCTATGGCTCAGATTCTTGACACTAGTACCCAGCCCATAATCACAGGGTCTCACCCTGGCTTCTGCCAGCCTAGTTATGCCTTGAAAGGTGACATCAACAGCCCTTCCAGTCCTGTGTCTCCTGGCTGGAGCCTGGGCTTTAGGATTTTTCAGGGTGGGAGATCTGAGCCCAGAAGTCTACACAGAAATGAAACAGCCCCGCAGCTCGAGCCCTGTGAACTGAAGTTGGCTGGCATGGGCCAGCCGTGGGTTTTTCTTTGCTTGTAGACACAGCCTATATTAGATATGATCCACTTTCTAATACAAGTTACCTGTTCCCTTTTTACATTTCCCCAACATATCCCCTAAGTGAATGGGGGATCCAGTGTTTCACAAAAAGAAAAGGAGTACTTGTGGCACCTTAGAGACTAACCAATTTATTTGAGCATAAGCTTTCGTGAGCTATAGCTCACTTCACAGACAGCTTCCTACCTAGAGGTTGGCTCTCAGTTTCTGGTTGCCTTTCACTTCAGACCCCTTCCATTTTAAAAGGGTTTGCAGTTTGTTTTTTCTTCAGTCATTATAGATATTCAAAGTGGGGAAATCCCTAATTGTCTCAATGTCTTCCCATTAACTCTAATGGTCCATCAGTTGTCTCTTCCTGGGTTGTACCAAGCTAAGTGCTTGGAGCTCTTCTCATCTGGTTGGGGAAGCAGCCCCTGACTGACCAGCACCTGCTGGAAGGTGAAGGTGAAACTGCACCACCAATTATAAGCACAGTTTTCTCTCTATATACAAATACATAAATTCATAACCACAATCTATATTCATCTCATAATGGCCATCAAGTTCAGAACATTACAAGAGTTTGTAAAAGACTTTACACAATATACTTTTATAATACAGTACTGCAGTATGCAGTTAGTTGCTTTGACTACTTATTTTTGGGGTTTAAACCTGCTGAGTTCTCCCCTTGGAGTGTCTGGAGCCTGACTGTCACAAGGTCCATCCCAGGATCCCTTGGCCATCTGGGTGGTGCTTCCTTCTGGAAGAGTAGGGATGTTGCAATCAGTTGATACCTGTTTTTGACCTTCCCAGGAGGAGATGCAATCCCCCAGGTTGAGCAGTCTATGTTATATGCTGTCTCTGGAGAGAAGCATTCAGAGTAAGCCAGTGCTGATCAGTGGAACATTCAGCAAAGGCAGAACCACTTTCAGCAAGAAAAATCCTGAAGTTTTTTCTGAGCTCTAGCAAGTTATTTAAAACTTTGCCCCATGCAAGTCAACAAATTTTGTTACGGAACAGGAGCTGCTGATGTTGAGTGCCCATTTCTTCCAATAAGATAGCGAAGAGGCTTTAATAGAGTTTGCAACTTTAACATTCTCATTAGGTACCTTTTCCAGATCCACTGGTATTGTCTTTGCCACCAAAGCTTCTTGGTCCAAATGGCTTGGAGTGCAATTCTAGTCACAAAGCCACTGTATTTGGTGTCATAGCTTGGGCTCCATCAATGAAAATACCAATAAAGCAAAGCAAAGCCAATCCAGATGCAAAAACTGATTTTTAAAGCTTCAGATTATTTTCTTCCTATCACGTTACCATGGCATTTCCTATCAGTGATAGAATCTCTGGGGGTGGCCCACTCATACCAGACAAATATTAAAAATAGGGCAGAAGAAGACACATCTGTAATGTCATCCAGTTGTATTGAGAAGTACAGGCTTCTTTTAAACAGCTGTTCCTAAACACTTGTAACTGTGTAATGAATTCATCAGCTGACTGCATCTTTGGCGAAGGAATCTACTTTGACTTCTCTGCAGATCAGTCAAGCAGATCCCAACATCCAAAATGCAGGGTGTGTTGAGTGTTTCCCTAATTATTTGAGGGATACCAGTAATGTGATGCTCAAAGAGCTTTCATTTATGGAACTGCCACTTAATAAAAGTCTTCTAATTTTGTATACCCATAAGCTTTCAGATGAAAAAGTCAGTGGGTTTCTTTTAGCAAAGATGGATGTTTGGTCTCCAAATGAGTCAATGGGCCCTCCTTTAAATGTCTGTAAGCATGCACCAGAGTCTTTTGCTAGCTACTGCAACAACTGCTTTGAAGTACTAGAGTAGCTGTCTTGGTCTGAGTTCATCAGAGAGGGAAGTCAGCCTGGAATCCATAGAAGAGGGAAGATAAGGAGGATGGCTGCAATGGCACTGCTGTCTGGCTCCATGGAACAGTGCAAGGAGCAGGCACTATCATCCAGGTATCTTGCCCGTGGGGGGCAAACTGGACACTCAAAAAAGCCAGCTGGTTCCAGCAGATCTGGGCCAATGTGTTGGGCACCTGGCTGCAATAAAACTGCAAAATGAAAAAATTCCAAATGCCGTGTTTGCAAGAGCATAGGGTCCACAGGGCCTTCGCTGAGATGAATGGGACCAGTTTGTACCTCTTACATTTATTCTTGCAGACTCTTGGCAGATTCAGTCAGGCATCACTGCATAGATTGACTCTTGGTTCATGCTTTCAAAGGTATTTCTATCACCATAAGGACTAGTCATTTTTTTAAAATAGAAGTTTTAAAAGTAGAGAAAAAGAGAGGAGGGGTTGTAGCCTGCCAGGTGGTCATGACAACTGACTCAGCACCCCATTGTGCTAAACACTGCACAACACATGGTAAGAGACACTCCTTGCCCTGAAGAGTTTACAGCCAAAACAAAGAGTAGGGGAAAGCAAATAGCTCACTTCTGTTGATGGAGAAAAAAGGCATAGAGACATTAGGTGACTTACCCAAAGCCTGTGATAGAGCCAGGTTTTGAAACCAGGTTTCTTCAGTCCCACTCTTAAGTACAAGACCATCCCTCCTCTTTATGCATCACATTTAAGGGTTGCCTTATTCATAGTGGAAGCATATTTCTTACATAATGTTGAGTATGCTTACACTCTTAAGAGCTTTGACCTCATTATCTGGGCAGAAAAGTGAGTGTATGACTCAGTCCCAGAGCCTAGGGAAACCTCTATCTTATTCCAAAGCCAAGATAATGAAAATGCTACTGTGATGCCACTTGGAATTTCCCTAAAGCTTAGGTCTGGTTGTGTGGGTTTCCTATGGGAAGGACATGTTAATGGATGGGAGGGAGAAGTCTGTGATAACTTTGCTGAGGAGAGCTGGGGAGCAGAGAACTAGGAGACATTCAGTTTATGCTTTCCCTGTATATTTGAACGTATGCTAATGTTAAACATTAGAGGAGGACTAAGCTATTCTTAAAAAGCCAGCCTTATGAATTGTCCTAAACCTTAGCTTCAGATATCCAATTTAACCAAATGGGAGTTTTTCAAATCAATTTGGATAAGTGTGTTTCCTATCTGTTCAAATGCTTCTGCTGCTGCCAGTGGTCTGCCCACTGTGAAATCTAACTCATAAAATGAACAGTTTGGTGGGTTCTCAGCATCATCACTGCTGGCAGCATCTTCTGGGCTGAATGCCATCTTCAGATGTCATGCATCCTGGGGTTCCCTGGGGTTAGAAGTGTGCAGTGTTTCTGGGTTATCACTGACCCAAGGAAGCCCTGAAATACTTGAGTTGAAAATGGCAGCAAGCCTAGCAGTGAATGCCAGACTTGCTGAAATCCCATTATGGATTTGGTAGAATATCAGCAAAGCTGGTGGGATCTATTAGGGGTATGTCTGAAATGACCTTCAGTTAGATCAGAGATGGAGGACGGATGAAGTGGAGAACGATAAAATATGCATAAAGAGTGTTGGGTTTCATGACTAGGTCCAGGTTAGGAGGAACAACCAGAGCACTCGGAAGGAAGGAAGCAGAATAGGGGGTTGGCTAGGAGGCGTTAGGTGATGGGTTGGGAAGAACGGCTAGGCACCGAATGGCTAGGCAGCAGTTCTGCGGAAAAGGACCTAGGGGTGACAGTGGACGAGAAGCTGGATATGAGTCAGCAGTGTGCCCTTGTTGCCAAGAAGGCCAATGGCATTTTGGGATGTATAAGTAGGGGCATAGCGAGCAGATCGAGGGACGTGATCGTTCCCCTCTATTCGACATTGGTGAGGCCTCATCTGGAGTACTGTGTCCAGTTTTGGGCCCCACACTTCAAGAAGGATGTGGATAAATTGGAGAGAGTCCAGCGAAGGGCAACAAAAATGATTAGGGGACTGGAACACATGAGTTATGAGGAGAGGCTGAGGGAGCTGGGATTGTTTAGCCTGCAGAAGAGAAGAATGAGGGGGGATTTGATAGCTGCTTTCAACTACCTGAAAGGGGGTTCCAAAGAGGATGGCTCTAGACTGTTCTCAATGGTAGCAGATGACAGAACGAGGAGTAATGGTCTCAAGTTGCAGTGGGGGAGGTTTAGATTGGATATTAGGAAAAACTTTTTCACTAAGAGGGTGGTGAAACACTGGAATGCGTTACCTAGGGAGGTGGTAGAATCTCCTTCCTTAGAGGTTTTTAAGGTCAGGCTTGACAAAGCCCTGGCTGGGATGATTTAACTGGGAATTGGTCCTGCTTTGAGCAGGGGGTTGGACTAGATGACCTTCTGGGGTCCCTTCCAACCCTGATATTCTATGATTCTATGATTCTATGAAAGAGGAACTAATTTGGGGATATTTGCTAGAACATTTTTATATAATTGAGTAAATAGTGAGGGTTGGTGAAGTGAGGGCTAAAGTGCTTAGCTAGCTCCACAGCAGTCTGGCTAGAGGACTACTGCAATGTGCTGCTGAGCACTGTGTGTAGTGCTCCTCTGCCTAAGAGCAGTGTATACGTTATTACAAGTGCTGACTAGTGTGGGCCACTCATAGCAGCTTATGGACATGTCCTCTGTTCTCAGAATCCCCATCACCGGTAGGCCATGTTATGCACCTCTCTGTATATACTTCATGCAACATCAGAGGACACCCATCATCCAATGCCCACATAACACACAGTGCTGCCTTACATCCTTTCTCAACCTTCTACACACTGTATCCCAGGGCAAAATCAAGCCCTTACTTCATTTTTTCATACGAACATTTCTAGTATGTTAACTTGAACGGGCACTTTTACAATTAGAAATCCTGTTTAGGGTTTTCTTGATTTGCAATATTTCTTTAAACTTTTTTCAAATACATTATTATATCAGAATCTACTGTAAACTAGTGAGTTGGTTGATTAAAAGATGTTCTGCTGAAAATTGTGGCACTGGAAAGTTTAAAGCATTTCTTTAGAGTCAAAGGTGCTTTGTGGTTTTTGTCCGTCCGTCTCCCCCCTCCCCCCACCTCAACACACTAAAATGCAGTGAAGCTGTTGATAAAACTGTGTGTGTGTTTAAATAAATTTTATATAATTCTTTAAACACACAATAGCATTTGAAACGAATGGTATGTTTTTTTACGCCTGGGCCTTAAATGTTTTAACTTCTAATAAAATGTAGTGCAAAATTCATACAGTTCTAAATATTTAACTGTTTGGGCCCAAAACAGCAGTAATGAAGGACTATTCTTAGCAGCTGGTAACACAGGCATATGGTTATTGTGGATTTTATTGTTTTGCTTGAGCATAGACTCCCTCTTCAGAGTAATGTAGGTAGTGCAGAGGACAGCAAAGTGTTTCTTATGGACTTAGGGGTTTGGCCATTGAATACAGAGGATTCCTAAATGCCTGCTATAAATTCAAACTGAAATACTGTAAGTACTCAGCATATTTTCTTTTCTTAGGCAGCACTTTTAGCATTGCTGTTTTTGCATAGCAGCATTTACTCTTCCTACTGGAATTATGGTTGTATTGGAGCCTGCATATTGCACCCTATTCATGGGGAGTTTGTACATATTCCTTGGGCTGAAACTTGATATGCAAACTTTCAGTGTAATGTATTTTCCCCTCTTTCATTAAAGCATATATATATATATATAGTGGAGCTCTCCTAGTGAAACAGAATTTTCTGAAATTCCCTATATAATAAAGAAGAATGAAAGGAGTGGTGACTCTGGACTTAGTGAAATTGCTTCATGAAACAAAAATTGTCACTATGGACCCGATCCTGCAAAGTGGCCATTGAAACCAGTGGAACTCCATTTGGGAATGTATGTATGCCCAGTCTTAAACTTTCACAGGATCTGTAAAGGCATTTCACTGTTCTGTTTTCTGTTTGTTGCTTTGTTTTGTTCAAATGGGACATGAATTGAATGTCTGCTGTAATGAAAAGAAATGGCTTATATACAAAGGAAAGAAAATGAGATTTGTAGATCCACCCTTAGGGTCATATTCTGCCTCTAGTTACACCCATTGAATCCCGGTGCTAACGGAGGAAGTCAGGGGGATTGCACGAGTGCAAATGAGGGAAGAATTTGGCACTTAGTCCTCTCTTTGAACTTGTGCTTTGGGGAATAATTTTTAGTACAAGACATTTAGAGAGGAAAAATGGCTCCTTTCTATTTCTTTCTCTATGTAGTAGGTAACTTCAGATTCTTTTAAATATTTCTAGTGGACAGTATTTGGGAATTCTGGTATTTGCTTTGGGAATTCTGTTCTTGGGAAGTCTTTTGTTTTAAATTTTTTATTCCATCCAAAAACTAAATGAATATGTAGAAGGGGGAAAGATCACATTAATGAAAAAGTTAATCATGAACTTTATGGGATCCTATCAACACCAGTCTGACTTACTTAATTTTGCTAGCAAAGTTCATGTAATTCTTTATATCACAATTCTTTATATATTTGCTGTAAAGTATTTTTACATTTTCACTGAAAAGGTAAATATGCAGAAATACTTTTTGTCATGATGATTAGATTAGATTTAAAAAAACCTGCACAAATTACACTAGTAATTATTAATGTGTTTAAATGTCTAGCGAAGCATCCATGAAATTTTCTTGCATAAAATGTAGTAGCCCTACAGTATCTTTTATATGTTTTTATTTTGAAAAGAATACAAAATGTTTGCCACTCCAAACAGATGGTTTAATCAACAGCTGAGGAAAAATCACCCTAAGCATTTTTATTGAAGCTAGAGATAGGCAGTATCCCTATACTTGGGCAATATCTCAGTGTGAAGGCCTTATAAAGACTTAGAAAAACAGACAAAACAAAAACAAATAAAATTACTTCATTTTGGTTGGGGGCGGGGGGCATTGGTATTTATTTGTTTTTACAAAGCTCAGTACTCGGGAGCAACCCTGCAATAAGTAGGGTTGTGTAGATAATGGAAAGAAATCAATTTCAGGAATGTAAAATCTTTGTTTTGAGATTCCAAGGGCATAATGATTCACAATAAGATGATTATTAAAGTTATGAAAAATACATCAACACTGTCCTTTTATTTTTTTTAATAGTAGGGCTTCCGCTGTAACCTTATCAGAATCCTGAGACTGTTGTACCCCATATTTTTCTAATTTTAACCACAATCCCTCCCCCCGCCCCAGAAACCTTCTGGCCCTGTGTCACTTTCACCAAGTCCTTAATTGGCCACAGGGGGTCACTGTTCAGTGACATGAGGCACTCCCTTCCCTGTAGGGGCCAAATGAGTTACTTAAGGAGCACTGAAACTCTGTGCTGGCTCAGGGAAAGACAGACCAGGGCTGGGTGTGTTAGCATCACACATAGCTGTTTGTGTTCTTGTTTCTGTCATAAATCAAAAATGGTTTAAAGGTTTCTAGTGTGTGATGAATTCCAAGCAGATAATAAAACTGTTTATACAGATGGTTTAGGAGCATTCAAAGACCTACTCAGTTCCTAGCCTGCATTCCTGTGTTACATTCTCATTGTAATGCTTCAGCTAAATTCTTAAACAGGGAAGTGTATCTGTCCACAAAAAGATTTGTTTAAAGGGTTTTAGATAACTTTAGTGTTTTAAACCAGATTTGCATATTTCCCTTGATTTGACTATGTTTCCAGATGAGAACATCTTTTCCCTGCCAAATGTAAGCCACAAAGTGATGACGCAAAGTTAAATTGTCTGGGTCAAGTCCAGTTTGGCTGAGTTAACCCCCTTCCCTTGAGTGGCCCTAGATTTGTATTTTGGTTTGCAGTGATACGATCTTTCTCAGCGAAAGTTTTGACGGTGCTGGGGTAGATTGGGTTTAGTCAGCCCTCATTTGTTGTCATTGCCACCTTGTGGATTACAAAAGATATTGGTCTTCAACAAACGTCCATTTAATTTTGGCTCTTTTATTGCAACCACACTTCAGCAGTGGTGTTTTAGAGTTCTTCACCAAAAAGATCCTCTAGTTTGCTCTACGACACCTCATTTTTCCACTCACAGTTCATTTATGATTCTGATGAGAGTGTTTTTTCAGGAAACACACATTTCACTTTTTGACCTAGGAGCATCTGTTAGAATTTTTTTTAATACTACTTTGGCATTCTGCAAGTGTTAATGTCTTTCATATCTGTTTAATGCTATTTAGGGATATTTATGATCACCTCTTGGTTACTTGGGGTAAAGTGTGTTGCAATTTTTTTCAAACAGACAGGAAAGCATTCATATGAGGAAACAGATTGCTTTAAACATGTGCTTCCTGTGACAGTAAAAAGAACAAATTGGATTTAACACTGTGTAATGAATGCATAAATGTGTATGTTTAAGCTTTTAAAAGCATTACATTTGGTTCTGGTCTAAACAAAAATCAAGAGTCACTTGTTAAAGAGGAGCAAAGTGGATTCAGAAATGTACAACCAAACCTGTTTATATTTCACAAAGCAGTTCTGATGCAATTTCCCCATTCAAATCCAGATTTTTTTTTCCTACCTTGGTCTTAGATTGGAAAATTTAGTCTTTGAGAGTCTCTTTCTGAAGAACTGCCCCAGTTGTGCATTACAGAAGTGAAATCATGAAAGGAAAATGTCGTTTTAGAGCTCTAGTTATTAAAATCACAAAATAGAGTCCCTGGATCAATCATTTTTATAAGGAGAACACAAAGAACATACAGATTGCAGATACCTGGAATAACACGAAGTAGCACATGTAGTGTCATATTAATATATTGTGTTTTAGTGAATTTGTTTCCATGGGTTGTCTCTGCCCCATATTTGCCTCTGAGGTTCATCCCATCCTAGTCCCTCCCCTCCCCCCCAGTGTTAACACCACAACTTCAAGGCTCTGCCTGATACCCACCATCCTTCATTCCAAAGACAGCTGGGCAGAGACACACATTCCCTTCCCCCCCCTCCCCCTTGGAGCATCCATAGTTTGTGGACATCTGATTCTTACGTTACACACTGAGGTACTAATATCAAAACAGATTACTTATAGTTGCACAGTAGGCTAGTGGGTTTTTTGGCCGACATGCATGAAACGAAATGGGCATGCTGCAGTCAGCTTGGCATCAAAGTGGGATAAAGGAAACAGGGGGAACAAAATCAGACTGTGAATACAGTAGCAGCCAATGGCTAACTTCCTCCCCTCCCCCACCCCGCCCTTACACAGGGCTATAACGAACGGGATTACTTTCTTTTTTATTTTTGAAACATGAGTGAGAGTTCAGTGGCCCAGGAAACAGCCTGGAAGCACTTATTGTACTTTCTCATGCTGTTGAGCCATACCTCATTTCTTTGGGCTACTTTAGTTGCTCCAACATACTGCTTGCACAACGTATATAGGGTATATTGTCATTGAACTCTCACTGGAAAGGTGATCAAAAGGGAATTTAGGCACAGAGATGCATTTTCTAATATATTTTTAATAAACTGAAAAGCAGCATACTGTTAAAAGAAATATAAATACAGATCCACACACATATTACATTATCATTCTCTACTCACCTATTAAAGAGAGTAACGTATTCCAAATCCAGAGCTTTAAGGATTCACTATAAATTATTTTAAATGCCTCCTTTTGTTTTGTTTGTTTTTTCTTGAAGATACATCTAGAAATGAATTAAAGGCAATTGCTATCCCCTTCCACTCCACGGGTTCCCTCACTCATCTGGTTTTCTATGTTTGCAGAAAGCAGTTTCTAAAATGTGAATTGGCTAAATTATTCAGGTGACTAAACGGAGTGGGGCTTGTGTGTCTGCCTACTGACCACCAAACTGTTTTCTATGTCAGGTCTGAAAATGCTAACATATTCATTTGTATTAGAATAGACAGATATTCAGCATGAAGATATCTAGAAATGGAGCAAAATGCCAATTTCTGACCATCCTGAAATTCTTTGTGGGCTCTAGGAGTTAGGGTTAGAATACAATTTGTTTGATAATTAGTGCACATCTCCTAAGACTTTGAGAGAATCATAGTTAACCTTTCTTCTACCACGTTCACATGAAATTAACACACCTTTTATCATTCTCCAGTATTTAAGCAAATATTTTTGAACCATCTCTGTGCAACAGGTTTCCAAAAGACTAAAAGTATGCTCCAGGTTTCAAAAAAACTTCATTTTTCTTACATTTTAAATGTTCTGTTTGTGCAAAATTTTGAGAATCACCATAAGGGCTTCTTTGCATTTTTAATTTAGTAACTAACATATGAATAAATTTGCATATTAATTAGTTGCAGATTAAATCATGCATACATAATTGCCTCCTTACTGTGTTTAATGTTTGTCAAAATCTCCAGCCTGGTTTGATGGATGTCGTATGAAAGATTACAATTTGATGTACCCTTGGAAGTATTTACACCAATAATGCAGGATTCTTAATAGCAGAATTCTCTAGTTATATACAGTTACTAATAAATGTGTAAGATAGGTGCATGTCCCCTTTGACTAGATTTTTTTTCCTTGCACCAAGTCATTTACTATTCATAATCATTAATGCATCTCCTAATTATACAGCATATGTCTGTTAACCATTTCATTGCCAATTTTCGAGCTGCAATATCTGAATTTTTAGTACGACTTGTATTATTTTGAGACACAATTCTTGAATCACTTTGCCTGAAACATTAGGTGTCCCTTGTGCTTTGTCTAGCGTGTGATATTCTGAGAAACAGCTTAAAATGCAAGATCCACTTTGTATTTTATTTAGGTTCAAGAAATGAACCTCACTTAATTAATGGCTGAAGGGTTCTCTACAGTGGCTACTGCAGTAAACAATCAAGGGCAATCCAAGTTCAAAAATATTAAATACTAAAAACATCACTAAAATGCTGAGTAATTTGAAAAAGCATGAAATGTGTTACAGAAAGAGAATTAGATTGTAACTCCCATACCCTCAGCAGTGAATTTGCATCAGTATGAGTCCATCAGAGGGGCCGCAGAACTGGAGCAATATTGCTGTCTTCTTAAGTCACCCCAGTGTGCTGAGGTATTGCATCTCACATAGCTTTCAGTAGGAGGGACCTCAGGTTGATAGGTTATATACTGAGTGCAGTACCTATGCGGTACCTAATGCAGTCAGGGCTAGATTCACAAGGGGACTTAGGCACCTAACTGCCATTTTAGATGCCTGCATTCAATATTTAAGTGCCACTGGCATTCACAAAAGCCCCGGTCAGCCGCTGCTTTATGCTGGATGCACCATAAGTCCCCAAGTGGCCTAAACTTCAGTGGCTGAGCATGCGCACACTCACCTAAGTCCTGACACCACTCAGCAGATCACTGCCTAACTCATGCCTAAGCTCACATCAGGCAAAAGGGAAACTGAACTCCCACATCCTGGGTGAGTGCCTTAACCAGTAGGCTAAAGGTTATGGGAGCGGAGGACACTATCATCCTCTCTTCCTCTGGTGGCGTTTCTAGCAAAAAACTGAAAGCACCAAATTGCTGGAGAGGGCTCATGGCTGAAAACCCAAAGCAGAGACAGGTGCCTCCTTCTGACCTGGACTACCTCTCTGTGAGTGGGCCCACCCTTCTCAGTAGTTCCAGCTGGGTAGTTTAGACGGCTCCCTGCTCATCGTGTTGGCTTTTGTGAATCCCATCCATCGGTGCTGAGCTCTTTCCATATATTGTACAGGGAAGCCGGGCACTTAGCTCAGGGTTCTGAATTCCACTCGGCCACAGAGCCCCTAAAAGCTAGGTGCTGCAACGCTCAGGAGTGCAGCACCGGAAGTCCCTTTGCGAACCTAGCCATGTGAGCTCCAATTCCGAGGCATAAATAATATGGTGAGCTGTGTGTGAACAATCACCACCGCTCTTTTGGTCTCGAAGCTTAATTAAATTGCTATTTAAAAGCCCTCCCCCTTAACTTTATGGGAACTGTTTAACTTGTATGTCATAATTCCATGGTGCTTTGATGTCAGATGTACCACCCAAGTGAGTGGTAAAAAGTCATGAGTCTGGCCCCCCCAAAATCATGAGATTGGCTTACACAACATAAGATTGTTTTAAAATATGTAAATTAGGAGTCTTCCAATTTGCTTGTGAGTTTTGAGTCTTTAAGTTTTTGTCCACAACCAGGAGGGCTAGAAACTTTTTTTCTTTTTTAATTAAATAATGAGAGCTTATAGTCTCATGTAGTTACAGCATTCCTGTATCTGAGACTTGGGGGGTCGGGTGGGGTTGGGGGGGAGAATATTGCTCAACTTGTGATAAAATCCCAAGAGTTGGCAGTAGGGAATTTAGCAGTAAGCAAGATTTTCTTTCTTCTTCCTTGCCTGACTGTACATTATCTGCTTTTCAAACCAGGGTAAGAGGGCAGATTTATAGGGTTTCCAAATCTCACGTTTTGATATAGAAATTGGTATTTATGTGTGTAAAAGCAAGCATTTAAGTGCAAACTTGACCAATCAAAGGGAATATGATGTCAGAATACTGGAGTTCTATTCCCTCTGCTCTGTCACTCACCGGCTGTGTGGTTTCCAGCAAGGCATTTCACCTCTCTGGTACAGAGTTTCGCCTCCCACATTTTGTCTGTAAACCCGTCAAGACAGTGACTGTCTCTCACGCTGCTTGTACAGTGCCTAGCACAATAGGATGGCAATCTTGATTGGGGCTTCTAGACTCTTCCACAATACGAACAATATATTACATGTGGCATTTGAATGTCTGCTTTTGACATGCATGTGGCCTTCTTTGAGTTATTTTAATGGGGGACGGAGGGGGAATTTGTTCAGTAATGTGTTTGTGTGTGTGTGTTTGTGTATTTATAGTAGTTCCACTGTGTGTATTTTATTATTCTAAGAATGCACATATTATTTACATATCTATATATAGTGTGTGTATTTAATATAATAAAATATACAAAGTCAAAGTACCGTATGGCCCAAACTACTCACAAAACAATATTCTTCTTTCAGAAGATGCAGCATCTTGACATCTTTATTCTGATTAGTGTGTTTCTAAGAAAGATTTCAGCACAAAGTCCTAATGAAATAAAGGTATAACCGCCCTTTTTTCAGCAGGATTTTACATTGTAGAAATAAAACATAGTGGAACTACTGCCCAAAGACCTTGCGGATTTCTTCTCTAATCACAGAAGAACATAAACTGCTTAATACTTACCACTAATTATCCTCTTGCACAGTGCAATTCAGTATTAAACCACAAAAGAATGTTCAAATACAAGGGACAAATCTACAAAGCAAGAAAATTGTAAGGCCAGACTACATTCAGCAATATCGACCCTGTAGTAAGCATGTGCAGGTCCTATCAAAATCACTGGGTTAAATTCAGTTGTGATGTAAATGCCAATATAAGTTACATATTTGGTGCACAATAAGTTGATCATAAACATGGTGTACTGGGTGTTGTTATAATTGTCTAACTAGTGGAACTAGCACCAATCCATCCATTCAGAGAATGATCAAAATATTTGCCCGGCTTTAATTTAAACCCACCCCATGCCCTGTTCTCCCAAGGCTTGATTCATTCATGGCACCAATGAGTGTGATTTCCATTGATGCCAGGGCTGAATTTTGCCTCCAAGGAAAACCAGGTGGGTGTAAGTTTTATATTTATTGTGAACACCAGCTGGATGACAAATCACTACTAGTTTATATCACTGTTTACACGACTGCTGAATTTAGTCCAGCTTTAATTCACAATAGGCTGTGTCAAAGAGCTAAATTCTGCACATTCAAGGGCAGAAATGACCCTAATTATTGGTTGGAACAGTCTTTGCAAAAGTTGTTGGATCAGCTACTTCAGCAGTGAAAGAAAAAGTCTTTATCCAACAATTTTTCTCCTCAAGATTTTATACCCTGGGTGTTTAAGGTGTATTAGTTATAAACAGAAAAAAAGAAACTAAATCATTTAACATAAAGAAAAAAGAAAGCAAGAAATCCAGCAACCCAGCCCAATAACAACTGCAGGTAGAGTTCTGCACCTTAAAAAAGGCCTTTCTGACGTCTTTTCAAGTTGCAGTTTACATAGTTTCCTGCAGACCTTCTGAAAGCCTAATTGTTCCTTCACTCCCTAGTTCTTATTTGCTGTTCTGCCCTGTGTGCCTGTGCAAGGTTCACACAGCAAGTTAACTCCTTGCTTGTTGGAATACTAGCAGGACTTCTGAATCCTGTCACACTTCGCTGGTTTAATGCCTTTTTGGGTGTAAATACCAAAAAGGGAGAGAAATTATGTAATTTAGCACAGTGGGGTACAGCTACAGCAATGACATGAAAATAAGAGAAGAAGAATTTGGACTAAATACCAGGTGAAACTTCCTGATAGCAAGATGCGTTAGATTGTGGAATAAATGAGGCGTTGGACTTTTTCACATGAGACTGTTAAAACTAGAATAGATAAAATACTAGAAAGTATACCACCTCCCTCTCGGATTCATTGTCGTCCCCCACAAATGGGGTGTATCTTCATGACCCCTTGGATATCATCCCAAAATTCTTCTTCCAAACTGAATGAGCCTGACCTGATTCTGACATCCCAATGTTCCTGAGCTTGAGTCTTTTTTCCTCCTCAGCATGTCCACTTTGATGTTTTTGCCTCCAGAGAATTGGCTTAGTCCTCAAGAGTGCCCCAAATACTCCTAAAGATCAGGTTCCCTTTACTTTATACCCAGTTATGAATTGTGATCAAAGACAACAGTGATCTCAAGAACAGATGCACCCTTGACTCCTGATCCCTAGTGAAAAAGTAACTACGGATGACTCAGACTGAATATCCCCTCCCTCTGTGGAGGACATAATTTTTTTCCCTCACGTACAGGTCCATTCTCTTTACAGAACTGGTGGCTGTCCTGCTGGGTGGGTGAGTCTGACAGCTTGAAGACTGAGTGAAGCTGCTTCAGAGAGAAAGGCCTGTCTTTTCAAGCTGTTGACTTCCTAATTAACAGGAGAGCATTTTTTTAAGTGTAGGAATTACTCTCTTCTGTTCAGTGGGGCACTGGTAAGAATATCAGTGCTTGCACATTCTCTAGCCCCTCCCATTTTTTTCTCAAATTATGCTCTCTCTTCCATTCTTCTGTGGCATGCAACAGAGGTAGGGTAGCATGATTTCTCCCATTTTATGCAAAGGAAAATGTAGCACAGAGAAACTAAACAACTTCCTGAGGTCACATGGTAAATCAGTGTAAAAAATAGGATTAAAACACACAGCTCTTGTCTCCCAGGTCTATACTTAATCTGCTAGACCACAGTGAACCTTGTATGAGCCACTTAACCTGTGTCTCCGTTTTTTTGGCAACCTTATACCACACACCACAACGATCCTTTTGTCATCTAGGGGGAAGAAAGGAATTTGACACTTAGGTGACCTTTTTCAGTTTTCCAAATGATTACAGACGATGAGCCAGATCTTCAGGTACACTGAGTTTACACTCTGTATAGCTCAGGGATTGAGGGATAGGGACAAAAGTGTCTCTAAGCCACCTTTTGTACTTCCCCAAGCGCAAATGAAGACTAAGCTGTTCTTAAACACAAACTGGAGCAGCCATAGGGTGATGAAAATCTGGCTATCCCAGCTTCATACCTGCTGAGATCCCCACATGTTGCCAAGTTTACTCTTAAAGCATAATAGCAAAACTTGGATTTAAATCCAATTTAGCTGGAGAAAGGGGCTGAGGATCCTGACCTATAATGTGATTTTTGAAAAGTACACATGGACAGTGTGTACCCTGCTGGATGCTGCTGATGCTCATTCTGCCTTTACAGTTTGCTCTGCCAAATCTGATCTCATGGGTGCTTTCACATATAGCAGTTACCTGTGTATGAAAGCAGGGAAACATATTCAGTCTTAACCATAGCATTTACTAATGGTTACAATACATGTGTATATTTCTTAGTATCTAAGGTCTGTGTGCTAAGGAGCATATCTACTTCCTGTCTTTGTACAGCGTATAGCATACTGAGAACTGGGACCTATAAGTGATACTTTAATAGTTTGTATATATATAGTTTCTGTAAATTCCTACAGTCCAGCAGACCACATATAAAGTCATATTAGTATAAATTATTTGGAATATGGGAGAAAATGCACTTTAGATGGAAACTTTGAAGCCTTGAACTGTTTTATAAAAATAATTCTGCAACTGTGTAATACAGTGGTTTTCATCCTTTTTTCATTTGCGGACCCCTAAAAATTTTCAGATGGAGGTGTGGACCCCTTTGGAAATCTTAGATATAGTCTGTGGACCTCAGGGGTCCATGGACCACAGGTTAAAACCACTGCACTATGGTAACAACAACCTTTCATGGACCCCTTAGACAGGGTACGCAGACCACAGGTTGAAAACCACTGATCTTATACAAGGAAATTCTATCTTCAGTTTGTGGGCAAACCAAAGCAGATCTCTCATTATTTATGACAAGAGAACTCCTTGTAAGAACTGTGGACTGATATTGTTACATGTTGGTGATAATGATAATAACAATAATGCCAATGTGAGTTTTGCCTTGGAAAACCATGTTTGACCTTCTAATGACAGCCTCTGCTAATGGAAAACAGTTGGCCTACAAATTACAAAAAGTTATTAGTAATAGGATACAAAATAGTTGTTGAAGCACTGCTCACTATAGCCCATGTTATCAATTGAACATGCAGTATTTCCCCTTATAATCTAAATGTGCTGTTATATATCGTATATTGTTATTTGGCCCTGGCCATCAATGTGCTGTTCAGCCCTGTGTTGGGCACAAAATAAATACACATACAAATCATTCTATGCGTATATTTTTGTCAAGTCCTTTAAAATGGATTCAAAAGAAACATAGTGTCTGAATATTTCTAAGCTCAGTGGGGGGCAGATGCTACTAAATTTATTTATGAAAAACACTTGTTGGCTAGACCCCAGGATTGGCCCTGTTTGGACTCTCAGTAGCACATATCTCTGGAAAATACCAGGGGTCATATAATCAATTTTCAGATGATTTTCCAACTTATTGAGATAGGGTATTCATATTCTATGCAGGAAATATTTCCTACCCTTGGATTTGATAGACCCTTTACACCCATTTTAAGGCCCCTGCACACAGCAAAAACAATGTAAAGGGGCCTTAGTACTATTGCCAACCTCAGGTGTTCAAACATCATGAGTCAGTGCCCTTCCCCACCCCTGCACAAATAAAATCATGGGATTTTAAAAATAATAAATGTAGGATTGTATTTATTAACATTCAGAGTTTTGTGACTTTAGGGCTCCTGTTTTCAAGCTTTTCTCCATAAATATGGGGGCAAGAAACTTACTTTGTTTTAAAATGAAATCTGAGATTTACATCCAATCAGTGAGTAAAGGAGCCGGAGCTTTAAAAAAAGTCAAACATTGTGAGACTTATGATAAAATGGCAAAAATTGGCACTGCTGCCTTGGTGTAACTGAGAGTTCTGGCTCATGTGTTTTAAATCACTCTCGGTTTTTGCAAGCAGCATAGTCAGAAATAGAGATGCTGGCAAATGAATATTTTAGATATGTAGTTGGTTTAAAATAGATCTACTGTAAATTATATTTTAATGTTTTTGTGTGTTAGCTTTCATGGAAGGTGACAGACTGACAGCAGAGGAGATTGGAGTTCTCTTTTTACTGTAAGAAAGAACAGGTATCGCATGAGCGCCACAAGTTTTCCCTTATTGCCCATCCCAAGTACCTCCAGACAAAGAAGGGCAGCTCTACATAATGGAAGTGCACTAAAACTGACCTGTGTGTAAAGCATACTCTTTATGCTATTTAAGTTATAAATAACTAGTGTTAAAACACTCTTGATATTATATTGTTAACCTCATGTGCCATCTAGTAAATACAAGTACTCGTGTAGCTAAGAGTGCATAAACAGGGTTTGATATGTTACAAATTAGTCCTGCTGGACATTTACAATAGCATCGTATAACCTAGTCTAGCCATTGCGGACTGACCATTTTGCCCAGCTAACATAATACAAAGCTATCTTTGGTCACAATACCCACCTCAGCCAATGAGCTTCTGTTTGGTGGTTCTTATATGGAGACACAATATAGGTGTCTGTGCCATCAGGGCACTATCGCTGCAAGAGTTATTTGCATAAGTGAAAGATTAGCGTCACAATTTATTGTATTTATTTAGCCTTGTCAGATATGTCTGTTAAGCATTGTAAACATGTAAACACCTCTGATAAAAATGCGCGTAGCAGCAATTCAGTAGGATCAATATCCACATTAACACCCACAAATCACAGTTGGATGAGTATGCAGGTTTGGAAATCATTTGTTTTATTTCTTTTTGCTGAAGTTATCTTACCAGTTATAGTACTACCTGGAGACTACATTGATGGCTGTGGTAGAAATCCATATAATATGTAGTAGATATGTAATGCACGTACAAGTCACAGATAAGCATTGAATAAGCATTCTAGTCAGCAAAGCTAATCTACATAGACATTCATAGTATAGATTTTAAGTCCTTTAGAAACAGTATCTTTTGTCCATTGTCATGTATCCTAATTCTTTGACACAAGTTCCCTGCTGGTATAAACAGGTGCAACTCCATTAAAATCAACAGTTACGCCCGCTTACAACAGCAGGAAATTTGGCTTCCTTATGTCTTATAGAGAATTTGTCCCTTTTATGAATAATAGAAAGTGTTCATTTCCAAAGCAGAGACATCCTTACTTTAACAAACAAAATAATGAGGCTTGAGGCTAAGTCCTATGGTGATTGATGTATTAGGAATGTGAGCAGTACGTAGTTTATAACTTAAAGCAGGTATATCAACATTTTAACTGTTCTCTAAACTAGTTTTTTGCATATTGCTGCTGTTAGGGCCTGGCATATTCAAGCAGCATATATATAGATAGATAGATTTTCATGCTGTACTCATCATTATGGTACATGACTGCCCGAATATGGTCCTCTTCCTAGAAGAAGAAAAAATAATTACTAACACCCAGAAACAGAGGATAGCAAGGAAACAAATCCTGAGAAAAAGAGACATAGAAAAGGACCAGATTCTATCGTCCGATGTTTAGCAGGTTGCTCACTGACTTCATTTTGAAGTTGTGCACAACCCATGGCAGAAAATGACTGGTGTTTGTACTACTGAAAATATGTCTCATTCTTATGTGTAAGGTAAACATGATACAACTAATTATTTTGTTCATTATCTTCCTCAGTTTTTGTTTTTATATTGTCCATTAAGCAAGACACTGCTTCATTGTGTGAAAATAGTCAGCTTTGCTTACTATAAGAGAATTACATCTACAGTTAGTTAGGAAACTGATTTTAAAAAAAATCTGCTCATATTTACGTCCCTGGAAAGCAGATCTGGTATCTGTGGAAGAACTATTTTACTGTCCCTAAATGTGATCTTCCCCTCCATCCCACCCCCAGTCTACTGACCTTTAATCTCTGGTCATTATAGATGGATAAAATGACTTTGATGGTTCCTTCTAAGATTCCTTTCTCCCTCATACTTCATATTAAAGAACACTATATCTCTTTCCCATGTCATTAGGATCTACATTGATACCTAAATTCAGGGATGTGGCTAAGAAGGATGAGGTATCCAGCTGATCCAGGCTGGCAGGAATACTAAGAATCTGGGTATTACGGGCTTTTTGCCAGGTATTATACCATTGCCAACTAGTATTTGTTGCTATAAGCTTGTCGTCAGACAAATAGTTTCCCTTTTTTTACTACTTTCCTAAGGACTTGTGTTTTGACCTCCATATTTTCAAGAAAATGCTGTGCTGTGTGTGTCATTTCCTTCCAGATTGTCTAGATTTGCAGACAGTTTTTTGTTTCTCTCAAAAGAGGTGAACATTGATTTCTGTCACTTTCTCAGTTTAAAGGTTTTAGGTTTTCCCTCGGACCCCAAACGTACTGGTTGCTGAGCAGTTTCTGTGTGTTGGTGGGGTGAAGTGCTTCAACTCTAACGTACTTCAGTGGGAGTTGAGAGTGTTCAACAGCTCACTGAATGAAGCCATTCAAGAACTAACTTTCATGGCACCGTTTGGAGATTATGCTAGGAAAGAGACACGGTTTTGTTTTCTTTCTTGAATCAGTTGGGAGGGTCTCCTGTATGAGGTGAAGACATTGATATGGCTTCTGTACAGTTCAGTCACTCTTCTCCTGGGGTTTGGAAATAAACAAAAACAAAATGGAGAAACTGGAAACAAATGTATTAAAGCATTGAAATTGTATATGTATCACAGAAACCACAAAACGGTGACCATTTCCAGTCAGCTTCACCTGTCTTCTTTTATCCTTTATCAATTCATCTGAAATAAGTCGATAGCAATTCCTATCTGGATTTGTCTGTGGATTCTAGCAAAGTAGTAAAGAAGGAAAATGAAGGCAGAGGCCTGTGGAAGGAATGATTATCTTCTAAAATGTGAGACAGGTTGGCAGCTTAGAAAATGCTGAAATAACTGGTTCATGACAAAGTGTTGAAGTAACATGGTATTTTACACTTTCTATGTCATGTTAGATAAGATCTTATATTAACTTAAATTTGTCCACACTTGTGCTATATGAATATATTTATAAAACAAGAGCGTAGATAAATTGCACCTGATGAGTTGTTATGTTATCAGTGACCTAGAAAGCACTGAAAGAATGGCTTCATGACATACGAAGTGTTGAAATAATGCATTATTGCATCACTTTCTGTGTCACAAGCCCATTATTTCTAACATGGTTTTAAGTCTCCAGCCTTTCGGTGGCATTCCCCTCTGAGTGCAATATCACAGTTGTTTCCGAAAGGAATACAAAGTTTCAGCATTAAGTACTTTATCTTAGTATTTTAAATAATATTTTTGCACTATAAATAATTCTCTATGTATTCAGGTTTGAGAGTGGATCTGTTTGTACCTGTTAAAAGATGACATCAGGACTCTTAACCAGTGCAGAGAAGCCTTGAACTGACCGTATAGTAACATTTGAATATACAGCACAGTCAAGAATGTACTTCACAAGCTGTGGGTAGCCAGAACATCTTTCAGTTTATACTGAGAAATAACAGTTCCCCTGGTGTTGCTTTTGTATGTCATTGTACTTTTGCTGTGAACATGTGTATAAAGTGGTTGCCCTGAAAGAGTCAACTTTCCCTACAAATAAGGAAATAATCACAGTTATTCTGATACTACTCTGTGGTACCCGATGACAAACTCTGACTGAACGGCAACCAAATGTGTGATGTGTGTGAGAGAGAGTATGTATAAGTATGATATATGTGCATATAGATTTCTAGGAGATCTCACACAGTTGAATTTGCAGACTTTCTCAGTTACACATACATACAAAACATAGTTTCCTCAGTAAAATCCCTGTAACGTATCAGCTGCTTTTGTTGGTAGTGACTCCTACCGGGGAAGTTGGAACTGGAATAAATTGAGGGCTTGGCTTTCTAGCAGCCTATATTAATACCAGAGTTTTGGATCAACAATGTGTAGCTTAGAACAACTGCCTTTGCCTGGCTCAGTGGAAATCCCTAAAGTAGTTATGTTATGTCCAGATGCAAATTTGAGAGCACTGCATTTGGAGATTAAAATACCAACAAAGATTTGTTTTTGTAAAAATGCTGTTTCTTGTCAGATAACAGTGTTTATATTTTTAGCAGTTTGCTCTTTTAATCAATAGGTTCCCATTACCAAAAGCCCAGTTTAGGCAAGGTGGGTGGAGATACATCTTCTACTATATGAATTCACTATATAAGTCTGTGGTAAAATGCTTCTCCTATTCAGACTTAGATGATGTGGGAAGCAGCGCTGTAAGATAAAAGGAATAACATTTGGAAAGGAACACTTTAGATATTCTGGATAGAAAGTCTAACTCCAATTTAAGAGGGTTTAGTTCCTGGAAGCCTAGTGGCAGCGCATTGCACTGCTGTGTAGGGGTCCAACCTCCCCAGGCTGTCAATCAGCAGCATGCTCAGTCCCTGGAGCACCTCATATCAATCTGTAACTACCCCTCCAGCCGATACTCGGAGTGTTCTTGGCGGGCTCTGGAGGAAGTTATACTTAATCTTCCTAAGGAGGGAAAAGCGTGGGGGCTTTGAGGCTGCTGGTTGAAAAGGGGGAAGAAAAGGGTGTAGGTGGATGACTTTCTAAACTAGTGTTACATTTGATGATTTCAAAGTCCTAAATAGAGTTGGTATCTCTCAGATAACATTGTTGGCTGTCTTCTTTAAGGTGTGTTTTATGCAACAAATATTATTACAGTGTCTAAAAAAGAATCCAGAAAAATCACAGATTTCAGAGCAAGGCAAGAAAAAAAATTCTCTTGATACAAATATATAGGGCAAATGTATGTATTATCAGCTGAAATGGTCAATTCTGATTGTGATGTATGGAGAATTATTTCTTGTTGTTATAATTGTATGCTAACTCCCTACATGAGACACTATTTTATTATTACATGTATTTGCTATATTGAAATTTTCAAATTCAGAAGAGTCACAGAACTTAAATTTTCATGAGTAAAAGTACTGATGTGAATTTTATCCAACATAAGTTAGAATGCCGCCCCCTTCTCCCCCCGGCCCCCAGGTTACAAAAACGAAACCAAACTCAACTGCAATCAGTTTCATGTCTAATTGGTCAGGATTCAAAGACTGCTTTTTAGAGGCCTGGGTCTCTGTTAATTTGCATGATCTACAGACACCAACACATGAAATTTCAGAATTATGTGGTGTCAGTAATTAAAGCCTATAGAGTTAGACTTTAGAGGGTGATTTCATTGGCTGTGAACTGATTAACTGATATGTCTTAAAAATCTGTCAGATCTAGTTTTGAGGTAAATTTTTACTCAAATTGGATGTTAATTGTGTAGTAAAGTAATTCCTAACTTTGTTTTTTCGAATATGTGAAATTTGCTTTTAGTGCAAGAGAAAATGCCATACTATAGTTTGAAAACATAACAAGAAAGAACTTAGATTTGTAGAAATACATTATATTAATGTTT